>NC_089824.1:124369996-125619996 GCF_035046505.1 Tiliqua scincoides
GAAGCTGGGTGTTGTCAGCCTACACTTATCACACTAGAATATTTGGTTTGGCCTAAATCAAACAATTCCCAATTCGGTCTTTTTTCAGAAGGTGTATAAGTAACATCATTTTCAGCATTATTACACTACTTACGGATGCACTCTGGCTTTGGTGTCCATCCTTCCTCAAGACATTGGGTCTCTCCACGGTCAAGCCCTTTGGGAGTTGTATAGCCACTCTGACAGCCATACGTTGCTGTCTCATGGAGAGCAAAGTCACGATTATGTTGTTGGAAATAACCATTTTGTGGGTGTATAGCTTTACAGGTCACTTTTTCTAATGGAGAAAGAGGATGTTATTTTGTAAGATTTCAGGTACTGTCTTGCTGGACTGAATGAAAGTTCAATATAATCAAGTACTATGTCCTCAACTATAGGTCAGTAAGTGTTGGTTGGTTGGCCACTTTGGAATCTATGACAAGTATATAGGATGACTGTATACAATTATCAGTTACTAAATTATATCAGTCGTGTGCTCATGGCCCCTGGAAACAACAGCTAGTGGGAATCAAGCTTGCTTCTATACACGTAGCCCCAGTTCTGTGTTTGGTGTCATTGAACTGGTTCAGATGAAGTTTTCCCCATCCAACTAGCCCCAGCCAACTGAAGATGTGCATCATTATGACATGTTCAACCTCCCCAAACCACATGCTGTAGAGAAGATTCCAATCCTTTGCACACTTGCCTGGGATTAAGCCCCATTGGCTATAACAGATTCACATTTGAATAGACATACATAGGATTGGGCTGTTAATCTCCATCCCCGCACTCTATAGTAAAGCTTGGGACTGAATGATCAGCAAACTCTGCAGCCAGACCATAACGGCTGGGTCCGGGGTATTTGAAAGACCGCCTCCTTCCCTACAATCCTGCCTGTGCTCTTAGATCATCTGGGGGGCCCTTTTGACATCTCACTAAGAGATGTGAGAGGGGCGGCGGCCAGGAAGAGGCCTTCTTGGTGGTGGCCCCCGAACTGTGGAATACCCTCCCCTTAGAATTGAGAACTGCTTCCTCGTTGCTAACATTTCAGCGTGGACTGAAGACCTTTTTATTTCAAAAAGCTTTTAATTGTTGACAGGCTGGCTGGCGTTCCTGCTTTTTATATGAGAATCCACGGGGTTTGTTTGTTTCTGTGAGATTTTTAATTATTGTAAATTGTTTTAATGATTGTTTTTAATGTTGTATTTTAAATTGTTTGTAAGCCGCCTTTGTGCCCTTTGGGCAAAAAGGTGGGGTATAAATTAATAATAATAATAATAATAATAATAATAATAATAATAATAATAATAATAATAATAATAAGTACATCAAGGGTAGAGTGACTTTTCTAAAGGTGAGCAAAATGACCCCCTCCTCACAAACTTGCCACCTCATTTGAAAGTGGAAAATTAGGCAAGGATGTCACAAATTTGGGAAGGAGGAAGAACATTTTCAAAAAATTTCATCATGCCCTTTTTCCTACAATAGTACCCCTATATTTCTGGGGCATTTAGGGGGAAAATTGGTACCCATCAGTTTAGCCACCAAAAAGACCTCTGTTGCAGTAGCAGAGCTGCTTTTGGTTTTCAAGAAGCCACAGCCACTCTGAAATATCTAGAAAACAATCACCTCTTCCCCCAGTATGGTCTCCCAAATTTTGGACAGGAGGTGCTGATCCTAATTTTCAGTCCCCCCTGCACCTGTTTCTCTAGTGGCAACTGCTACAAAAGTGCCATAAAGCACTTTCCAGCAGTGTGCTGAGTTGCATGCTGCTGGGATGCTTGTGGGAAGGCTGGACACTTCCTGCACACAATGTCAGTTCTCTTGCTGTCTGCGGGAGCGGGCAAGCCAGCAGGAGAGGCAGGGGGAGGACGTACTGGATGAGGGCATAATGGGCAGGGAGGCTGCAGGAAGGGGTGGGTCCGGTGGGGACCTAGATCCTACCCCTCTGACAACAACCTTCCTGCCCCCTTTCTCTCCTTGGACTTGCACTAGCAAAAACAATAGTGCAAGTCCAAGGAGATCCGTGGCAGAGGCTTATGCAGGGGCAAGAGGATTTAAATTCTCTTTCCTTGCTGAAGCCTCCTGATCCACCCCCACTTCATTTCTGGCACGACGCCCCGTTTTTGATGCATGTCCATTTTTGGCTTGGTTGCACCAGTGGGGGAGGGGAAGGATGAGATTGGGCTGTTATGGAGCCTGGTGATTATCCCCCACAAAAGCTGAGCTTTGAAGAAGAAGCAACCCTGTATGGACAACTGGGATTTCTCCCAGATCTATCTATTGTGTGTGTGTGTGTGTGTGTGTGTGTGTGTGTGTGTGTGTGTGTGTGTGCATGTACATGTGCTTGGGGGAGGAAGATATGTATAAATGTGGTGGTTGCAGGATCAATTCCTCTGTCACCTCATCTTATGAATGATCACAGTCCCCACTTCCAAACCATCCTATAACTCTGAGAAGCCTAAATAAATCAATGTGCACCATTATAAAAGCCTAACAGGTCAGATACTTCTAGTTTCTCAGATTATATATTGACAGAGAATGACGCATAAATAAAGCTTACTGGCACATCTCAGGGTGGATGCCCAGCCATCTTTCGTGCACTTGGCTTTTGCTCCTGGAGATGCAGGATAATAGCCCTCATCACAAGAATATGAAATTTCATTTTCTTCTATGAATTTATCCCAAGAGGAATAAATGAGTCTACCATATGGAAAACTACCAGGAGGAATGCATTGTTCTAAAGGCAAAAAAAAAATTTAAAAAAAATTACTTAGTTAGAGAATACTTTTCTTTCACTGTGTAGAAAATATTAGAAAACAACTTTTAAAATCAGAAATACATCTTATAAATACATAGGTGTATGCCATTTAACGATGGGGATACATTCTCCGATCCCTGTTGTTATGCAATTAGGGGCGCATTCCTACCCCATGCTAGAACAGGCAAGCCAAAAGGCTTGCGCTGTATCCAGAGAGGTATGGGGCCCAAAGCAGCTCACTCAAGGGGAAACTTTTCCTCTTACCTTTGGGTAAGGTGCCCTTGCCCCATGGATCTCCTTGGACTTGCGCCACCTCCTGAGGTGGCGCATGTCCAAGGAGAGCAGAGCAGCTTGACGCTGCTCCAAACTCCCTGGGAACAGGGGTTGGAATCCGGCATAATTGCTGGATCCCTGCCTGCCCGCCCCTGGGGCTGCCCACCACCCAACCTTCCCCCACCCAGGAACACCTCCCTCCCGCCTCCTCCCCACCCCCTAGAGCCTTGCGTCAGCCCAGCCAGGCCTATGCAAGGTTCGCTGCACAAGCAACCACAGAGGCTGGATGCAGCCTCTGTGTGCTGGCGCACCTTTACAGCACATTTGCGACCCTCCTGGACCGGTGCAAGGGACAAGTGCAAGTCCTCGTCTGGATTGCGCCCCAGGTCATTAAGTGAACATTCAATCAATCTATTGCCTTTGTTGTGTAAACAGACACTCCCTGGCAGTCACTAGCTGGCTGCACAGGCTACTGAAGATAGATTGCCTCTTTTTTTCATTAAAAGCCTCTCTGTTGTGTAAACAGACACTCTGCTGCAGGCTATGGGAGACACAATTGCCTCATTAACAGTATCTTTATTGTGCTTTGACCATTGTCATATATGTGGTTCATTGTTAAGCAAATGGTTGTTAAGTGGTACATATTTGTAGCAGTTTGCACCAGCAAATCTTATGACAGATCATTGCAAAATTTGGCTCCAGGGCTTAGGTGGGTATTGGGGCATGATGGCAGAAGTAGGGGAAAGGCTGAGGAAAGTGAAATCTGGGCAGAGAAACAGTTTTGGACAGAGCAAAATGCAGTGCAGTGTGTTAATGCTCTGCATCAGTGTTTCTTGAACTGTGAGACTGGACCTATTACATGGGTTGCAATCCGATTTCAGACAGGTCTCCATTCATTTCTATGTGTATTTTAGTTTTAATATATTAGACTTGATGCTACCATTGTATGTGACTGCATCTGGGGGAATGTTACAGATCTGTGCGTTTAACAGGCTACTATGTATATACTTTTAACAATGATAGTCAGTGGGACTTACTCCCAGGTAAGGAGTGCAATATGGCACTATCCAACACTAATGCTTGAAAGGGTTAGGAGGGTTCATTATTTTAAATAAATTTTTAAACTTGTACTTATTGTAAACTTTTAATTTACTTAGGGCACAATCCTAACCAGGTCTACTCAGAAGTAAATCCTATTGTGTTCAATGAAACTTACTCCCAGGAAAGTGGGGTTAGGACTGTAGCCTTAATTTGATTTCATTTGTCCTATGGGGGTTTTAAAAATTTTCTCTGCTTAATGCACTTTTCTCTGCACTTCCGGCCATGACATTACTTTCAGGTCAATGATATCACTTCAGGTGGATCCCAACAGACTGGGATTCTAAAAAGTGAGTCCCGGTGCTAAAATGTTTGAGAACCACTGTTCTACATGCATCCTACACAGGAAGGAACAATAAAATGTCCAGCATTCCTACACTGTCCAGAGATCTGATTTTCTAATGAGAGCCAATGTGGCCCAGTCCTAAGCAGCACTAATGCAGCTGTGACAAAGGGAACTTTTGTTCCCTTACCTCAGAGCTACACTGCGGCTGCATTGGCACTAGAAAGTTGGATAGGACTGGGCTCTAAGAAATTTTTCTTATATCCCAGACTCCAGAAGATTAAATAGGAATAGCCATGCATAATTCAAATTAGTCTGAGGGTCAGTTTTATATTTTCTGTATTTCCAGAAAATCATATTGGTATCATTAACTGTGGAAAAGGATTCTGTTTTACCATTTTTATTTCAGAGAAGAGAGAGAGAGAGAGAGAGAGAGAGAGAGAGAGAGAGAGAGAGAGAGAGAGAGAGAGAGAGAGAGAGAGAGATTTAAGTCACTGGTTCCGCTTTTGAAACAAGGAGTAGATAGGTAGGATGGGAACATCTGGACAGAATTTTAGATGGGGAGAATTTCAGAAGCAACTCTACATTTACCACCAAGTTCATTTAAGCATATCAGCTGACTTCTTATACATGGAAACATTATACGTATTGAGATATGCTATAAATTCTTCCCATTTTGTTTTATTCTAACAATAATGAATAACAGAACTGTGTCACAACATCAACTTCTGCCAAAGACTAATGAGAAATAGACTTTCAGACATCCCTTCTGAATGGGTTGCATCCTTTTACAGCCAGGATGGTGCTATTATTGGAGTATTAGGCCAGAACCTGGCAGCCCTAAATTCAATTCACAACACTTTAACAGATACTTCTAAACAAATTGAAGTTTTTTGTAATGGTAAGCGTAACAGAACAGGCTTAACTTACTCTCTACCAGGCTTACTACATGTTGACTAGGCTGCTGCTTGAGGAAGAAGTGAGAGGATTGAAACCCTGCAGTCATTGGCATGTCTTTCCCTGAAGGGTTTTTGAGCTTCACTGCAGTGGGTTGAGGCTTAGAGTTGAAATCTCATGGTTGAAACACCACAATTGGCTATCACAGCAGGAGATTTTTGTGCATGCTGTCTAGGCTGCTGGGACCAGAAGATGTGTCAGGTGTTGTTTTTTTCCGCTCCTCTTTTTGTGTGCTTGCTCCACTGCTCAGACTAGAAGTTGTGTTGGGGGTTTTCTGGCCTCTCCGTGAACCACAAAATAAAGTCAAAGAGCTGCATGCAGCTCATAAGCCATGGTTTGCCCATCCCTAGAACATGTGGTACCTAAATAAAGACTGCTGTATTACTTATCTTTTGGATTTTTTTTTTTTTGCCTTCTTTCCACAAAGCTGAATTAAAACTGCAAAGGGAGATGCATATTTGTATATACATAATAATGTCTATTGCTGATAAAAGAAGAAAAAGGATGAACAACATTTACTTACTAAAGCATTTTGGTTCTGGATCCCATCCAAATTCCCTGCATGTGGAACGATGATAATAGTATTTATTTATCGGCAGAAATCCATCGTTGCATTGGTAGTCAACTGTTTCTCCCACCTTTCTTGGAAAATAGCCAGTATACTGATAGGAATCCGTCAGTCTTCCATTCTTTATAATGGGAACATCACAGGGCTTTTCTTCAGAAAAGGTAAGCGAAACCCAAAAAAGAGAAACAGAAGAGCCAGATATTCCGTTCATCACCTTGTTCTTTAAGTTTGGACTAGAAACAGGTTTGTTAATTTGATATTGCAATCAAACATACTTTTCAATGAAGTAAAAATGCAATCCACTTTTAACATGAACTACACATTGATCCCATTCATCACAGCGACAAGCGTTTCATTTTTAAGCGGCTGTAGTGATTGTTTCCATCTCCAGGACTTTAGATTTGAAAAGGGGGGGTTTGGGCAATGTTCCCTCTAACATTTGAGGAGAGTGGGTGCAGCCTACTGTGCCTCTGCTGGGACAGGTCCAGAGCACCGAGAAAGAAGCTCTGCAAGACTTGTATTCCAGCTACATGGTCACGCAACTTAAAGGGAAGTTTGGTTCCAAAGGTAAAAGGTTCTTCACAATTATTTCCGAGTGTACCTTTTTTCCCCAATGCCTCTGCCTGCTTTGTTGTTCTGAAGACAGCAACTCTTAGTGATTATTATTATTTTTCCTATAACTCTTCAAATGAGGCAGGAAGGGCAGTGGGTCCACTTGTGGGTCACAAGCCAAGCACAGTGGGTCGCAATCTGATTACAAAGATATGCATGAGGGGGAGAAAGAGGGAGGAGAGTGATATTCATGGGGGGGGGGGGGTTCGAAGGAGGCACTTTTGCTGATGTGATCATTAGGAGCATGACCCAGTCTGAATTATAGTTGGAACTGGCATCAGAAAGAAAGTAAGTTATCTTCCATATTTTGAAATAATTCATTTTTTCCAAGCCCTATTCTGAACCTGACTCCAGGGTGCACACTCACGCATGATGTGCATGTGTGCGTATTGCCCATTACTAGTTAGAAAACTTTCCCAGACCTTGCAGCTTCTTTTCCCCTAATGGCTGGGACTACCCCTTGCCCACTGCTCCCTGAAGTTTTAACAATTGTTCTATAGTATCTGTTTCTGAAACTCTCTTTGAGCTGAAACTGTTGTCCAAGAAATAGGCCAAAAACTGGAGTAATCTTTAGCCAGTAGAATATAATGCAACCAGTATAAGGAATCAGTATGGAACTACTGGAGTAAAAGTGAGGTGTTTTTTTTTTCCCCCCCTTTAAGAGTAGACTACAATACAATGTGATCGGTAACCCATTTTCAAATCACACTGATTGAATTTACCCATCACACTTACTTATACATTGTGGAGGAGGTGACCAGCCCCTCTCTGTGCACTTGGAAATCTCTCCACGGTGGTCAAGCCGATAACCAGAGTTACACTGGATGCGAACTTCGTCGTCGTTCCTGTACTGATTCTGTCTAGGCGTGAAGCGGCCATTGACTACTTCTGGAGGTGAGCATACAATTTCTGTGGAGGAATCATCATCATGTGCTTAACATTTATATAGCGCTTGCAAGGGTTTAAAGTGTTGCACATACTTTGCTTTTTTAATCTTCCAAATTGTTCTAACAATCATTGAGTATTGCAGCGGTTCTCAAATCCTCTGTGAGTTTGAGAGCACTGGTAAGTCTTGGTAGGGGAAAGGCAGTGACGCAATCCATAGGATTGCATCACTGGTGGGATTGCAGGGGCATTTTTAAAACTTACTCCTGCCCGCAGCAGCCTTCTGGGGATGCAGGGAGCCCCATGGAGCCCTCTGCAAGGCTCCCTATGCCTCAAAATAATAAAAAAAATGCTATTGTGACCCACTTCTGGTTTTGCAATCATGACTCGGAACTGGGCTGTGATCGCATCTCTGCCTTCCCCCATTCCCTGCCCCTCAAAGTGCCACTTGTTCTCAAGCTGGTAGGTTGTGACCCACCAGTTTGAGAACCACTGGAGTATCTCTATATTGCAAATGGGGACTGAGGCTGAGAGGAAGTAGTTTGCAAAGGCTAGCTAGTGACTTCATGATAGAGATGAGCATCAAACCGGAGACTTCCTCATCTGCTACTTCGCCTCATAGTTACAACACTGCACAAGCTAATAGATAAGGACACCGAATAGATAAGCTATTCAGGGCACCAGTATGAGAATGAGTTTAGAACACAAACTGTATAAAGAATGTATGAAGATGCAAGATATGCTCAGGTTAGAACACCTGGTAGCTGACTGGTGATCTAGAAACTGCATTTGACGTCCTTAATCTGGCAGAGCTACAAAGCTTCACACTATCACAGCTTCACTCAAAAATGAATGAAAACCTTTTTCAAAAATTACTGAAGTTATGTCACATTATGTTTCTCAAACTATATGTTTCAGACATAGTTTTATGTGAGTTAGAAACATTGAAGTAGTAGGGCTATCACATGATTTTAAAAATTTAGGCAATATGCCATACAGCTTTTAAACAATTTACAGCGCAATCCTAACTTGTGCTGGAACAGGCAGCCAGTTGGCCTGTGCTGTATCCAGCGCAAGTCTGGAACTGGCTGTGGCTTGCAAGAATTCCCCTTACCCTGGGTAGCAGCCCCAGTGGGGCTATACGACTCTGCACCACCTAAAGAAGTGGTGCAAATCCGAGCAGCCTGGAGCTGCCCCAGACTGTCTGGGAATGGATCTAGGATCCAGCATAAGTGTTGGATCCTGGCCCCACCTCCCACTTCTCTGCCGCCCGTCCACAGGACCGCTGAACTTACCTGGCTGACAGCTTGCTCACATCCTTGCACCAGCCTCCCCAACTCGAAAGGAGGTGCAAATGTGCTTTACAGCAAATTTGCCACTCTCCCGGATCAGCACAAGGGACTCGCGTAGGCCCAAGGGTTTGTTAGAATTGCGCCCTTAGTTAATTAACCAAATTGCATATAAATAAAACCATCTAGGTTCAAACTAGAGGTAGAGGTATAGGCAGAGACAGCATTTAAAAAACTGCCACCAGAGATGTAAAGCGTGGAGGAAGAATGGAAGGAATATAGAAATACCTTGCTTAGTATCGCAGGACAATTATTGTGTGGAAAAAGTAAAAAGTGAGGGGGGATAATAAGAGAGGTGCTAACTGCAATTATGAGATTGGGAGGGATGTGCCTGTGGGACTTACTTCTGAGTAGAGAAGCCTAGGATTGGGTTTTTGGTTGCACTCTTTTTTTCTGAAATACAGGAGCAGGCAATTGGCACTTCTCTCTCCTCCTCTCCCCCACCCACCCCCTCCCACAGGCACATTTCCCCCCATCTCATAATTGCAGTTAGCACCTCTCCTACTATCCTTCCCCTCACCTTCCAAAGGTTCAGAATCACTTGCCTCACATTCTCTCCCTCACACTGCCATTTATCTGCTCCTGTATTTCAGAAAAAAGGGTGACCAAACACCCAATCCTAGGCATGTCTACTCAGAAGTAAGTCCCATTATAGTCAATAGGGCTTACTCCCAAGAAAGTGGGGCTAGGAGAGGAACTTGAGAGCCCAGCCCAGTTCAGGCATGTCTACTCAGAAATAAGTTCCATTATAGTCAATGGGGCTTACTCCCAGGTAAATGTGGCTGGGCTATGTTGTAAACAACATAGTGAGTATAAGCCAATGATATATAAGGATATATAACATCTAAATACAATCGGTCAGTGACAAATACCTCTGGCAACCTTTTCACTCACATGTTAGACTCAGATGATACCCTCACTGGGAGGCCAAGTCCACCCCCGGGATCGGCCGGGTGGTGCTGTGGAACTAGGTTTTGGAAACAAATTCCGGTACAAGGGAGTGGAACATGTTGCCTCTGTTATGTGTCAATACCAATGTCTGTTCAAACTAAGAAACCAGGAAAACTCAGATTTAAGTGAGCAGTCACTTGGAGCAATGTTGGTGACATCTTTCTGTCAGCTGCAAGGATGTCACTGGCATCGCTTGGAAAAAGTTTAAATGAAAGAGATATCCACGCAATACAGAATGCCACTGCATGGATCTTTAACCAAACACTGAAAACTATTAAATCCCTCCAAGAAGAGATTGTACAAGTCCGCCAGGTATCAGCCCAGAACCGCCTTGCTTTGGAGCTGATCCTGGCTTCTAAAGGAGGAGTTTGTACCCTATTTAGTACCCAGTGTTGTGTGTACTCCTCAAACTTCTCAGTGAAAGCCGAGAACAATATTAGTCACCTAAAGAGCCTAATAGTCCAACATGAGGAGTCTATCAAACAAGGGCACACTTGGTGGGATTGGCTCCCTGGATGGGGAGGATGGATTAAAGAAATCCTAGCAGCAGCAGCTGCTGTCACGATGATAGTTATAGGCTGCTGTTGCGGTATTCAATGCCTACCTGCCTGTTTGTCGCTTTTGCTCAGCTTAAAGGCTAAGTCAACACAAGTTTCTATGCATGTTGCACAAACCTCTAGCTCAAGCAAAGTAAATTCTCACTTATCACAACAATATATAGCCATGCAGCAACTGTAAGGTGAGAGTGTGGTCCCTAAGATCGAATCAACGGGACCCACATTCTCAAAGGGGGGAAACATGCTTGCTTACCTGTCTTAGCCCCCCCCCCCAAGAAGCCAAATCTGTAGCAACCATCAATACAGAGTAACAGAGAAAGGGGGGGATAAGGAAAGAAGAAGACAGGGAAAGCATGAACTTACTTAGGGGAAAGCTTAAAAATTAAAAACTAACTGCTCTGCTGAATTGGCAGCTCTGCTAAATGGCAAGGTTGTTTCTTGGCAAACTAACAAAGCATCTAGTTAAGCTAACTATAGACACTGGCAAGAGATAAACTTTAGAAGAACAACACATATTTTGGTTAGATAAAGACAAGGCTATTCCCTTTTTGAAAGTAAGGAGGAGGTGAGAAGATAAGAGGAAGAAACAGAAAATACCAGAGAAACTTCTGCCTTTGAACTCTGTTTGAATTGCAACTAAAACAGATAACAATGAGCAAATGGGCGTCATTTGGCAGAAGAATATCCATCTTAACAAAGACAGTCTACCTGTGTCCACTTATAGTTTTAAAGATTGTTATTCTTTCATGCTTTTTAGGGAAAAGGACAGTGTCATTACCTTAAAACACTGGAAGAATTATTTTAGAAGCTGTTACTTTCACAGAAGTCATAAGAACATAAGAACAGCCTAACTGGATCAGGCCATAGGCCCATCTAGTCCAGCTTCCTGTATCTCACAGCGGCCCACCAAATGACCCAGGGAGCACACTAGATAACAAGAGACCTCATCCTGGTGCCCTCCCTTGCATCTGGCATTCTGACATAACCCATTTCTAAAATCAGGAGGTTGCGCATACACATCATGGCTTGTACCCCGTAATGGATTTTTCCTCCAGAAACTTGTCCAATCCCCTTTTAAAGGTGTCTAGGCTAGACACCAGCACCACATCCTGCGGCAAGGAGTTCCACAGACTGACCACACGCTGAGTAAAGAAATATTTTCTTTTGTCTGTCCTAACTCTCCCAACACTCAATTTTAGTGGATGTCCCCTGGTTCTGGTATTATGTGAGAGTGTAAAGAGCATCTCCCTATCCACTCAGTCCATCCCCTGCATAATTTTGTATGTCTCAATCATGTCCCCCCTCAGGCGTCTCTTTTCTAGGCTGAAGAGGCCCAAACGCCGTAGCCTTTCCTCATAAGGAAGGTGCCCCAGCCCCGTAATCATCTTAGTCGCTCTCTTTTGCACCTTTTCCATTTCCATTATGTCTTTTTTGAGATGCGGCGACCAGAACTGGACACAATACTCCAGGTGTGGCCTTACCATAGATTTGTACAACGGCATTATAATATTAGCCGTTTTGTTCTCAATACCCTTCCTAATGATCCCAAGCATAGAACTGGCCTTCTTCACTGCTGCCGCACATTGGGTCGACACTTTCATCGCCCTGTCCACCACCACCCCAAGATCTGTCTCCTGATCTGTCACAGACAGCTCAGAACCCATCAGCCTATATCTAAAGTTTTGATTTTTTGCCCCAATGTGCATGACTTTACACTTACTGACATTGAAGCGCATCTGCCATTTTGCTGCCCATTCTGCCAGTCTGGAGAGATCCTTCTGGAGCTCCTCACAATCACTTCTGGTCTTCACCACTCGGAAAAGTTTGGTGTCATCTGCAAACTTAGCCACCTTACTGCTTACTGCTAACGATTTCATGACAGAGGCATGTGAATCTGTCCTTCCATAAACATGCTAAGACATTTAAATTTCACTTACCGCCACATTGTGGTGAAGGTGACCATCCACTGCTTGTGCATTCAACCATATTTTGTCCATTCTCTAGCTGAAGCCCATGGTTGCATTCAATTAGAACCAGGTCCGCACCTTGATACATGTTTCTTTGAGGTCTGAAAGTACCATTAGTTACTTGTGGAGGATCACAGGTAATTTCTAGGAAGAACGATGCGGATATGTTACAAGTGGAAAGAGAAAAGAGCTGAAGAAAAAATCTGTCCATTCATTCCCTCTAACATGGAGCATTTCCTTCATCTACACAAGTGCAATATCCATGGTTCTTTAAAAAAAAATCAAAATTCAAAGAACGGAAGAAGTAGACAGAATGCAATCTATTAACTATTTGAATTTTACTTCTATTTATTTATACTATGTGCAGGTGTGCATCACTTAACGACCAGGATAAGTTCTATGTTGTTATGCAAATAGGTAATTAAGCAAACATTCAGCCCAATCTAGTGCCTTTGTTGTATAAACCTGGTGTGTCCAAACATTTTGACAGGAGGGTCACATCATCTCTCTGACACTGCATTGGGGGCCAGGAAAAATTATTAATTTACATTTAAAATTTGAATAAATTTACATAAATGAATATATTAGAGATGGAACTTATATGAATGAATGAAGGTCTCACGATAGCTCAAGGCCTATAAAAGAGCTACACAAAGTAAGGCCGGCCTTTCCTTTGCTGCCGCTGCTGCTTCACAGGCGTGAAACGGCAAGCAGCAGAGGGAGCTCGCACGAGGTCAAACAGTCAGCCCTTACACTGAAAGTAGTCACAATGGGCCAGTGCAGGCTCCAGCAAGATTTTGGAGGGCCAGAGGCTCGTTGGGGACTGGGGGTTCCCCACGGGCCAGATTGGGGGTCCCTGAGGGCCGCAAATGAATAAGTAACCCTGCTAACTGGATAAGAGGCACTTTTTCAAGTGGGTGCTCCTCTTTGATTTAGCAGAGGGAGAGTAACTGGCCCTCTTCACCCCAGCAGTGTCTTTTCTAGTGGCTATCTGCTGGTATTCTTTTGCATCTTTTTAGATTGTGAGCCCTTTTGGGACAGGGAGCCATTAGTTATTTGATTTTTCTCTATAAACTGCTTTGGGAACTTTCTGTTGAAAAGTGGTATATAAATAATGTTGTTAATAATTCAGAGCTTCTTTGTTGTGTAAGCAGACACTCTGTTGCAGACTATGGGAGACCTGATTGCCTCATTAAGAGCCTCTTCGTTGTGCTTTGACAACTGTCATATATGAGGTCTGTCATTAAGCGGAAGGTTGTTAAGCAGCACATGCCTGTATTTATGTTTTTATTGATTTGTATGATGTTCTAAGAATTTTGTTAGCCACCACCAGCTTTTGAAAACGTGGGATATAATTCTTTTAAATAAGCAGCTCAATCCTACCTAAATCCCTCCTCCTGCTGATGTAGCCGTGTCACTGGAGAATGTGTTTCATCCTGCAAGGATGAGGTCTCCTCCAGGTAAAAGGAATATTTGTTTCCTTGCGTGGGGGTAAACCTTCACTGTTCCACTGAATCTCCTCTAATCTGGACCAGCTACTTTGCTGGTGCAAGTCTGAGTGGCCAGGAAATTGGATTGAGGCCAAGAAAGGATAGGATCTTGTAAGCACTACTGCTGCGAATACAACCCCTTTCCTGGCCTTGATCTGCCCCCCTTCCCAACCCAGTCTCTTCCTGCCCCATTCTACCCACCACGATCTCCCTCCCACTCCATTCTGACTTACTAGCACCTGGGGGTTGTTAATGAACTGCTGGCACTAGATCCAGTATCACAGGGCCCCCTAAGGTTTGGGCTGAAAATCAAGATCTTGACACAACAGCACTTTCATTCAAACACCATTTAGAATGGTTTTGGAATCTTATCTTCTTGCGTCTCGAGTTACCTTTGCATTTAGGATACACAATAGGCTCTTCATTGCACTGGATTAGAAGAGCAGACTGGGAAGGATTTGTTTCAAAGACATATCCTGGTTTACAGCTGAGTTCAAGAGAATCACCATGCGGCAAGTACGTCGTTTGAAAACCATTGTCATAAGAACTTCCTTTCATCACTATCTGCTGGCTTTCAGCCAATGCGATTACACAGGGCTCTTTGATTAGAAAAGAAAAATAATTCTGTTAATCAAGATGGTAATTTTGGTTGGCCTCCTTCAGTCTCGAAAGACTCTGGTATAAGCCTACAGCACCTGGTATTCCCAGGCGGTCTCCCATCCAAGTACTAACCAGGCCTGACCCTGCTTAGCTTCCAAGATCAGACGAGATCGGGCATGTGCAAGGTAACAGTTGCTGTACTTTTAAAAAAAGTTTTGTAAATCTAAGGAGGTCTTGATAGAATACCATTTTAAAAAGTTGGTCCCAGTGCTAAAATGTGCAAAAAATACTGGGCTAAGGTGTTGCTCAAGTAAGACGGGGTTTTAAAGCCAGTGTCTTTTGAACCAAGAAAACTCCTTGGCTTACCAAACTATACTCTCTGGATATCCATAGAGCTGCGGTTCCCAAACTTCCAAACTTTGGAGCTTCAGCAAGTCTTTGTGGAGGAGTGGGCAATGCAGTGATGCAATCCCCAGGATGTGGGTCACGATTGTTAGTTTTACATTCACCTCAGCTTGGGGAGCCCTGCAGAGGCTTCCGCTGGGTTCCCTGCATCCCCACTAGGCTGCTGCTGCCTCCAGTAAGTAAAAGAAAACCCCTTGTACCCTTGGCAGCCCTGGGGATCACTACATTCCCCCTCCCCGCCCCTTAAAGGGGCAAAACAGAGGCTCTCAGGTTACGACGCCCCTGTTTGAGAACCTCTACCATAGAAGAAACAGTGATCATCACAACAAAGAGCCCAATCCTGGGCTCAACACACTGGCTTACCGCCGGCGTACACTGTCGCAAATGTGCTGTAAGACATGTTTGCGAGGCCTAATGCCAGGCGAGTGCCTGTGCTAGCCCAGCGCTGGGCAGGTGCCCGGCCTCCGCCACTCAGCAGTTGCATGGACCACAAAACCACAGAAAGGAAAATGGAGGAGGGGGCAGGCGGGAAGGAGACATTCCAGGGAGAGGGGAGAGGGCAGGGAGGAGGCGTGCTGGGGGGGAGGAAGCAGGAAGGGAGGGAGGCGGGTCCAGCAGAGCTTTCCTGCACCAGATCCAGAGTGTCCATGTGGGGCTTGGCGCCTGACATGAATGCTCTTACTTCACCGCCGACCTTTTGGTTGGTAGTGAATCAAGTAGGCCCATGGCATGGCTACTTCCCTTATCCAAGAGAAGGGGACGAAAGTAAATTGTGTAAATTGTAAATTCTGAAAATTGCAAATTGACGGAAGTGCCACAGGAGCTCAGGATGGGGCTGCCCAATTACTAACAGAAGTGAACAGGGAGAGCCAGTAATAATACTTTCATACATATAGCATGGTTTAACTATTGTCCCAGCAATGCCTACAAATGGGAATTGTTGATATCCCTAGCTCTGACTGAAGCTGAGAAGCTCAACTGACTTCTTTAAGGTAGAGCAGACATAATTCAGCATATAAACTGGGGCCTTCTCCCTACTTCTCGTGTGCTGCCAAGAAAGATCAATGCGAACCTTCTCAGTTTACCCAAATGTAAAAGAAAATAGCTACCTGCAAAGCTATTATGAAATTATTCTCCATGCAAACCAAATGAGAAGGAAAACAAAACAAAGCAACATATAGTTTTTTCTTGACATATTTTTAAATCACTCTCACAAATAGTTTGTGTTCTGACCTAGACAAGCAGGCACTTTGGTCCAATTTCCATTGTTGCAAAATGATCTGTTTGGTCCTTCCATGGCATAATACAGCTGGCATTTGAATTCCACCCAAGAGCCAGATGGGTACTGCTTCTGGACTAAAGTAATGATGTCCCCATTCTCTATTGGGGGTGGACGGCTGCAATTCTTTCCTCTTTCTGGTAAGAAATAAAGCAAGAACAATGGTGACTTTGGCCATATAAAGCAGATTTCAGGTATTGAGCAACACTGATGTTCCTGGCTCTTCGGTTGTCCAGAAATCAGGAACAAAAATGCCTCCACTACCACCCCTGACCTGGAAGTAATTGTAGTGACCTGGTCATGTCACCACAATTACTTCCAGTACACTTGTAGTGGTTGCACACTGCTCCAAGCTGCACCGCTTGCTTTTTTCACTTATTTTTTTTCAAAGCAGAAAAAGTTATTTTGCTTTGGAAAAAAAAGCTGGAGGCTGCCACTGGCAAGGAGTGGCAGGGGGCAGTAGATAGCAATGGAACCTCCTAGCCGTGCCACCTGGGAGCACTTGCACCTGCTGTCCCTCAGTGTTGCACAAAACCATTTCTCATCCAACCTTGCAGAACTAGAGAAGAAGTTGAAATATGGTACAGTAGCCTGAGTCAGAAAGGGCATCGTGTCTTTTGTCTAAGGATGAGGTTTCAGGGAGGAGGTTTGCATCCTATAAGGACACATGTGAAAGGGAGAGGCCGTGGTCCCAAGACTTGCACACTCTCATTTAAGGTGGGAAATTGGGCTATATAATGGGAGGGAATTTGAAAGGCACAGCCATTCCTGGAAGGGAGCCATCCCACAATCCCACTCGTTGATTCTTTTGTCAGGCGACAACTTGGTATAATTTGGGCATCTTGTTTGGAGACTGGGAAGGAATTTTTGTCCAGCCATCACAATGGCTTGGCTGGCTAGTTGGATTGTTGTTATTGTTATATACATCACAGCGTAATCCTGTGGTGTCTATATTTATAGCTGGATGCAAATTTGCCATGCACATATATATGTTTGATCACAATTTTGCAGCTTCTGACAGAGTGAAAGGGGTATTGGTGTGTTGTTTCTTATTTACCTCTGGAAGTGAACACAGATAGTCTGATCCTTACATCAGTTAAACAAGGTTATTTTGGAAACTTTTGGAGCTTTATGTAATTGATCAATTAATTTAATTTGTCTTTGATTACATCTCACTGGTTATGATAAACCAGCCACCCGTCTCTCAATTACTGCACAAACCATGAACATATAACTGCAGAGTTCAGTTTATGTTTTACTGTTCCAACCCAATTACCTTAAATGACTTGCCATCTCGTCCTCAGTTTCCAACAACATACATCTGGGAAATGATACAATACCACCGTTTATCAACACAGTATAATAACTGCAGGCCCAAACTGAAGGACTACGGAACACTGGAAAGCCTTCACATATATTCTACATCAGTATTTCTCAAACTGTGGGTCGAGACCCACTAGGTGGGTTGCAAACCAATTTCAGGTGGGTCCCCATTCATTTCCATATTTTATTTTTAATGTGTTAGACTTGATGTTACCATGGTATGTGACTGCATTTGGGGAAATGTTGCAGACCTGTACTTTTAACAAGCTGCTCTGTATATTCTTTTAACAATGACAGTAAATGGGACTTACTCCTGGGTAAGTGTGGGTAGGATTGCAGCCTAGGATTGTTAAACATTTTCCTGCTTGATGATGTCACTTCCGGTCATGACATCACTTCCAGTGGGTCCTGACAGATTCTCATTCTAAAAAGTGGGTCCTGGTGCTAAATGTGTGAGAACCACTGCTCTACATTAACAAAGGTGATGCTCGCTCTACACCTGAGAATATTTAAAATGGGGAAACAGCCACTTCTGGTGCAGCTGCAGCAACCTGGGAGCTAAGAAATAGAGCTACTTGCATCGGGGATGTGAATTTCTAAAAATATGAAGTTTTGTCACAAACTGAGTCCCTAATTTTGTCAAAAGTGGGTATTACCCAGCACTGGAAGAGAAGATAGCATGGACTGGAGTGATAAAGTGAACCCATCCCACATTAATGGGGTGGACCCGCTTCCAGTCCCAGTTCAATGTGCTAGTTCCAACCTTTAAGGCCCTCCATGACCTGGATCCAGGCTACCTGAAAGACCATCACCTTCCTGTATGACTCTCTCAGGTCAGCTGAAGGGGCTCTTCTACTAGTGCCACTTCTATCCCATGTGAGAGGGGTGGCAGCTCTGGGGTAAGCCTTCTCTCTGGCAGTGCCACAGCTGTGGAATGCCATCTCAAGGGAACTGAGAACTGCTCCCTCGCTCATGAGTTTTTGGCAAGGACTCAAAACATACCTGTTTCATCTGGCATTTGGTTGCTGAGTGGATACTTGCCCTCTGCACCTCTGTCATACCTTTGTGACTTGACACCTTCCCTTGACTTATCTCCTTCCCACTGGCTCAATGAGTTCTCTTTTCCTCTCTCCCTTAAACTTTGCTCTGTTTTTGATATTTCTTCTTCATCTTGTAATGTTAAAATTAAAGTTTTACTGCATTGTTTGATGTTTTTTAGTTGTGATACTTTGTACTTGTTTCTAATGCTTTGTAAGACACCTTGGGCACTTGCTACAGCATGGATAAAGGAGGGTATAAATTTCTTAAAATAAATAAAAATAAAATAAATGAATGTCATACAAGTAGGGAGATTATGGAAGGATATAAGGAATTCAGTGTGGTGAGGATCCAATCCCAGTTGAATTAGAGACTTCATGACCCAATGATAAGATCATCTTGGAAATGCAACTAGAAGGCTCCTTGACTATTTGGTCCAGGACAAAAGAGAACATCAGCTATACAACAGTTACCAGAGATACAGGCTGGCAAATCCATGTGCCCATCAACACACTTCCTGACTGAAGGAGTTGTGATCACATATCCTTCTCTGCACATGAATTCTAGTGTGTGATTACTCTGAATCAGTTGTGAACGTCTTCGGCCACCAGAGATCAGCAGGTTTTTGGCATCCAGCTGTTGTCTTGTGATGCTGCAGGGTGCTAAAGGGGGGAAAAAAACCAGTCAGGGATTTTAACTAGAGCTGATTTCTCCATCTTTTGTATCCAATTGGGTTTGATGATAACAGTTCATTGTTTGTGCCCTTAGGAATACCTCACATCTCTGTGCATTAGAAATAAAAATCTCTGCTCCTTTACTGTCACTCAGCATCTGTCACTCTGAAAACTGCATACAGTATATTATACTGCCTTCACATTGTGCTTCTCCCAAGTGTGGTTAAGCATTTGCCAACTAGAACCAAGATCTGGTTTGCGTATTAACTTTTTTGAGATTGTGCTGAAGAGAGAACCATTTGTTCCTCTACTTGTTTGGGGGGAAAAAATAACATGCAATATGTTAATACACACACTTCACCTCTAATTACAATCACACCCTAAAAGGTACTGTGGAGTACAGAGATCCCACTATAAGTTTTGCATTGACTATCATTTCACATTCAGATGTGTATATCTTTTTTCAGCTATTGCAAAGAGTTTATTTTACTACTTAGTATTTTACCATGTATTGTACCCTTTCAGTCTAGAAAATAGCTGTCTTACGTTGCACTGAGATGTGCCCAGACAGAGAAGATTCTTGAAAAAGGTAAGGATCTCTGTTGCAGTCAGTGATTAGCGTGGAGCTGCACCATGGAAGCCCCATTGCACTCAGGAAAAGACCCTGGATGGGGCTGAAACATAAGATTTCCCTGGCCAGCACATGTGTCCTATAGAACTGTTCTAATAGATAAAGAGCTGAAGTGTGACAGGGTGTGATTCAACCAAAATTCAAAACCATTCAGATCCCATGGACTGGAAGGGCAGAATTCAATATGGGCAGCTGTCTCTTTCACTGCAATCAAGAGTAAAATGTGACTTATGCCAAATATCTTGTCATTCAAACAATAACCTTGGCCATCATTCTTCATGGTTTACAGACAACCAACAGTAGCATAGAGACAAACAGGCACACCTTCCTTCTATATAGGAGGCATAATGTGACCTCCAAAACAGTCCAGTTCACCTCCAGGATGGCAATCTGGTTCCTTGTGAATTTTTTGCATTGAAGAACTGTAGTGCAAACTTGGCTATGTTCTGAATATTTTGTAGTCCAAAATATGCTCATTCTTCAGTTTCATTGTATATTTCTCCAGTGGCCTCATATCTAGGATGCCTTAAACGCGGGCCTGATTATCCAGTTCCGTTGAGGAAAAGGCACAACGAACATATCCATTTAATCTTTCATATCTACATACAAGGACAAAGCAACACTGCAAGCAAAGAAATTATTGGAGGACATGTTTGACATTCTAGGTTCTCATTTTAAGCTCATAGTAAGCAAACAGAAAGTGCCCTCTTACCCAAACACTTTGGTGGAGGTGTCCACCTTTGTCCATCACAGCTTATCCATTCAGATCCTTCCAGGGCATATAGAGGAGAGCATCTGTATTGTATTCTGTCATGTTCCCGATAGCTGACTTTTTCTTCACTTACAATTTCCCCAAAATCAATGTCAGGGGGTTCTTCACACCCTGTAATGATATTTAGAATCATAATCAACTTTTTGATTTTCATGTTTGAGGTATCATAATAAGTAACTAAAGATGAAGCTTTCAGTAGCACTCAAATCAAATATTATTTTCAGGATTATATTTTTTATTTCCTAAAGTCTTATATTTTCCTAACATTTCATTACAGGTTTTGGATTCTAATTTATTTTCCATTTTGTACATTAACACAATTTTTCTTGCCAATTGCACATTTCAAAGACCATTTGCTCTTCCTTTCAACAATATAATAAAATTGCATAGATGGAGACCACCTTGATATGGTTATTGCCAACATTCACTCCTTCACAACTCCTGTGCAGTCCAACCCAACTCCATTTGGCTTGCCATTTCTAGGAGCTAGGCAGGACTTTGTTGTGGAAGGAGTGATGCTGAATCCTTAGGAGAAGTCATGCCAATCAAGGGCCATTAAGGGGAGAGAAGGCTGTAGCACTGTGGGGCATCCATTCCTCCAAGGTCTTGCAAATTTGTGTGCCCCATCCTGATAGCATTTTGTGGCACAAAAAAAGTCTTGCTGCATACTAAGTTAAGGTTTCAAGTTGTCCTATGACCAGGTCCCCTGTACAGTCTTTTCAGATTGCTTTGCCAAGTAGCCTCTCCCATCTACAGCCTGAGTTTGGGAGCAGCACACACCCTACCATGCCTTTTTTTCCTTTCAGGAGCTTCTCTGATTGGGGTGCAATCAGGACTGCTGCGTGCTCCAGCCCAATCCTACCTAAATTCTCCGGTGCCAATGCAGCAGCACCAGCATGGGCTATTCTGCATCCTGCAGGGGAATGTAGCAGGTGGGAAGTCCCCTTGGGGTAAAGGAACATTTGCTGTCACTGTGTGTCAACTTGGAACTGTGCCAGCCCTGGGACCTGGAACTGTTCAGCCCTGCCCTTGCTGCTTAGACAGGATTTCATACTAAAAACCTTCCCAACATAATAGGATTGGGAACGTCTCCTTCAGTTCTCTCTCCCCCCCCTCCAGCCTCCTAAAAGCCTCCATTCTCATGTGCCTATTTCAAATCTTCCTGCTAAATTGCCACCTTCTACTGACTGACTGGGGAGAAAACAAATCAGTCACCTTCTCCAGCTAACTTCTGCTTGGAAAACACAGCTCTTTATAAGTATTTCTTCTACTTACAGCCATTTAAAACTCTGTAATTGATCTCCTAAGCAAAGTAACTGAAAATAAATTTGTCCTTTTTTGTTTGCCTATATTCTTTAAAAAAAACTATCTTCTTGAGAAAAGCTCAGTCTCATGGTTACTAGTAGCCTAATTCTGAAGCACTCTGAGGTTGTTTGCACCACTCACCCATGTCAACATTCCCAAAACTATCAGTAACTGTTAAATATGACCTCGTGCTGTCGAAGTATTGCTAATCTTGCGCCCCTTCTTTTCTTCCTCCATTTTGTGGCAACACATATCCCTTTCTCCTTTCGTCCTGCCTAGAAACTCATGATGATTACGTTCTAATAGTGTGAGTGATTACTTGGGTACGTACATTGCAGTACATTGTTTTCATTTCCCTTCCCAGTTATTATACTGTTATCCCCACAATAAAAGCTATATACAGGTTGACTCATTATTCGTGAGGGTTCCGTTCCAAGAACTCAAGTGGATGGCAAAAAAAGCACTAAAGCAAATCAATTTAAAGAATAAAGTCTCTTTGGTGCGGTTATTTAAAAACAGCCTTGCAGACCTTTTGAAATGCACACAGGGTTGCATCCCGACATCAAGGCTTTCATCTATTATTGTTCCCATTTTTAAGAAAGGCGATCCTGCTCTCCCTGAGAATTATAGACCAATTAGCTTACCAATTAGCTTACTGTCTGTCATCGGTAAGCTGTATGCAAAATTCCTACTCTCGAGACTAAATATATGGGCACTTTTGGTGGCCCTTCCCAGCAGGGAGCAAATCGGTTTTCGATCTGGCTGTTCTACGAATGACCACACCTTTCTGCTCTCTTTTTTAGCCAAAAAATACCTCGTTCATCATGGGAGGAAATTCTATGTAGCGTTTCTCGATCTTAAGGGTGCATTCGACTCTGTTAACAGATCACTTCTTTGGGACAAACTTCCCGCCAGAGGCATCGACCCTCGTTTCCTTTTTTTGATTTGTCACCTCCACCTTTCTAATTCATGTAAAGTCCGTTCCGGCCCTACTGGTCCTTTATCAGATAGTATTTCTATCGATAAGGGTGTCCGACAGGGATGCATCCTAGCCCCTTTCCTTTTTAATCTTTTTTTATCTGACCTCCCTTCCTACTATTCCAATCAAAGGGTCTCTCCCCCTTCACTTAATGGTGTTCCTCTACCCCTTTTATTGTATGTGGATGATGCAGTTCTCCTTTCACTAACTAAATCTGGTCTTCTTCAGTCCCTCACTATTTTCATTAACGCTAATAAAACCAGTATTCTCTAAATCTTGGTCCCTGTCGACCTGGAGGGTTGTTCACTCTATTTATGAGCAGGTTCCTACCTTTAAATATCTTGGCCTACTCTTTTGCTATCGATTAACCTGGACAGCCCATAGGAAGTCAGTGATTGCCACCTTGCATCATCACCTCAAGGCGATTACTCGATTTCATTATAGCACCGGTAATCAGTTTGTGCCTGCCGCTCTCCAGATCTTTAGAGCTAAGATCATGGCCCAACTATTGTATGGTGTACCCATATGGGTTATGGCAGCCAACAGCTCTCTGGATCGAGTTGCAGCTGTTTTCTTCAGGAGGATTCTTGGAGTCCCAAACTCCATCGTTAGCAGCGTTAGCAACGCTGGCTCTTGAACTGGGAGTTCATCTCCCTTCAACCATAGCATGGGCTATTACATTCAAATTCTGGCTCCGACTCCATCTGTCTCTTCCATCTGACTCCCTCCTTAATGATCTGTTAAGAGACCCTTTTCTGTCTAGTTGGTTTTCTAAAATTGATTCCAAATTGAATTCTCTAGATCTTTTGTTGGAATTTTTAGTGGGCCTTGACGTCAACAGTGCCTTTAAGTTAATTCAAACTAGGCTCTGGGAAGCCGAATTTTCCTCTCTTTTCGCTGATCTTAACCCAGTTTGTTCCCCTCTTTCTTTTGGTTTTTGCCCTTTACCATGTCAGCCCTCTAAATATTTTGTTACCTTAATTAACCCCTTTCTTAGAAGGGCTTTTATGCTCGCACGTTTCAATAGTTTTCCTTCTTTATATCATCTTGGCAGATTTTCCCATATCCCTCGGAACTGCAGGTTATGCTCTTTCTGTCATCTCGAACCCGACACATTAGAGCATATCTTGATTTATTGCCCAGTGCACTGTTCACTTCAGAAGTTGTTTCTAGACCCTTTTTTACAGCATCCTATTAGGGCATTTATTGATCCCCTTTTCGTTTTGTTAGGTGACAACCAGGCTAACATTACTATAGCAGTTGCTAGTTTTTTATCTCAAATTATCAGAATTTCTCCTGCCTGATTGTTGTATTTTCGTTTATATGCCAATAAAGGTTAAAAAAAATGCACACAGAGGGCAGCAGTCTCTCTCCAGGTGCTTAGGCTTCACCTTGCCCCAGCAAGGGGGGAATTGAGGAGGTGATAGTCGCTGCCATTTAGCCTTCTTTCACATGCTCAGGGGGAAGGGAGGAGTCGGCAGGCTATCCTCTCTGGCATTATTAAACGACTATTTTCCTTTAGTTTAAAGGGCCCTTCTCATCAGTTTTGAGATAGAAAAATCTGTGGATAATTAGGTTATACCTGTAATCACTTGCATGACTGTCTCTCTGCAACAGTAAAAAGCAGTTTTTTAAACTGTGATTTTAAAGGGGTGCATTTTTCTCCTTCTCCAGGGATCAGCACATTCCTTCTCATTTGCAGGGGCCATTCGTGTTGAGTCAAATCCGTGTATAAAAAAATCAGTGTATAACAAGGTTGGACTTATGTAATTACACCTATATCCTTGCTTCAGTGGCATTGCTGGGCTGGCTGGTACGCAGTGTAGAGCTTACCTTGCAGAGACTTAGCTTTCCTGAAGTTCAAGGGTGATGTGATGATGACACAACAAAGCATCACCACCAACTGGTTTCAGAGTGCCCCAATTTTCAGACAATCAGAAGCAATGGCAGGCAAAAGGGCCCAGCATGTGGAGAAACATCCAAGCATGGAGCTCTGCTCAACTCACCAGGCCTTATCACCAAAAACACAGTGAGAGCTTTAGCCTCGGGCTGTAGTGGTGCCACCCCTCAGGCTGTGTTGCATCATCCTTCTGAAGCACTGCACCTGGGGTGGACTCACCAGCCTTGCGACACCTCTGCCTTATCTTCCTCCACATTTCACGAAAGCCTAATAAGTTAGGCATTGACAATTGCACTTGGTCCCTGAACATGCAGTGGATATCCCCTATTTGTGCATGTTACACATATCTTAGAACATGCTCATTAACATTCTAAGCACTGGTATCGCTAGGGGGGTGCAGGGGGTGCTGGCTGCACCAGGTGACTCGCCGGTTGGTGACGCGCCCTGGGGGAGGGCGCGTTAACTTCGCGGCTTTAGGAGTTAACGCATCATGCCATACACTGTTGGATGCAGAATGGCCAGTGGAGTACAGTGCAACAAGCACTTGGTAGATTCACTTGGTAGAACAGGACTGACTCCCCCTTATTTAATTATTTCTTTTATTTTAATTTAATTATTTATAATTATTTATTTTAATTTGCTTGATGATGTCACTTC
Organism: Tiliqua scincoides; assembly: GCF_035046505.1. Classification (NCBI taxonomy): domain Eukaryota; kingdom Metazoa; phylum Chordata; class Lepidosauria; order Squamata; family Scincidae; genus Tiliqua; species Tiliqua scincoides. The sequence continues at coordinate 124,395,329 of NC_089824.1, forward strand.
TGGCCATGACATCACTGCCAATGGGTCCTGGACAGATTTTCATTCTAAAAAGTGTGTCCCAGTGCTAAAAGTTTGAAAACTGCTACAATAAGTTGTTAGTAAGTTGACACAGGGGTGCGTCTGTGACTCTACAAGTTTTCAAAATCACTAAAATCAGAATTTGGAGGAATAATCCCATCATGTTATATATCAATCAATGTGTAATTTCATGCAGAATGCAATGAAACAAACTACACTGAAATATCTGTGTTCTAACAAAAGGTACAGCCCAAAAACCAGCAGGGGTGGGGCAATAGTACATCACCACGCCCACCACCCAGGGCATTGCCCCGCCCACTGCATGGGGTGATGCGCAGGCCTCCTGCGTGAATTCTAGTGACACCACTGATTCTTAGAGCCCAATCCTGAGCTCAGCACACCAGGTTACTGCCAGTGTGCGCTGTCACAAACATGCCTTAAAACATGTTTGCTAGGGTTAGCACTAGCCAAGTGCCAGAGCTGGCCCATTGGGGCTAGAGGCAGGGAGACAGCAGGAAGGAGGCATGGAGGGGGCGGGGGATGGGACCATCCAATCCTGAGCCCCGTATTGGTACGTGTGGCCCAACATAAGACTCTTCAATTCTGCGCTAGCTCCGAAGCTGCTGCAGAATCAAATAGCCCTGCTGCGGGGTTACTTCCCTTACTGAGGAGAAGGGGACTTTAGTGGAGCCCCTTCTCCCAAGGAGATGGTGGTGGCTGACCAGAGCGCACTGGATACTGTGGTAGCTGTTTTTGGCGCTACGGCAGCTCCGTGCTCTGGGCAGATCAGAATTGGGCTGTAAGCCTATCAACACATTGGCAGCCTTTTTTCACAAGCAAATATACAAACTTTTGCACAGGGCTGCATTTATGATGCCCACTCCAGATATGCAGAAAATCTGTGGACTGAGCACAAGATCCAAAACTGCTGCAAGAAGGGAACCAGCACAGGGCACTTCAGACTCCCTCCTAAAACAAGCCAGCCAGAGAAAGAGATAGGAGGAAAGGGGGCTGCGGTGGCCAGATGCACATCCCTGCAGCTGCTACAACTAGCAGAAAATTTTGGTGGCAACAACAACAAACCCTTTCTGGGCAGAGTGCTTTTGGCTCTGCTTGCTGCAGGATCTGTTCTTCTAAGGGCTGCCACTCCAAAGGCCTCTGAACTGACAAAAACTTAATGGAGGAAAACACAATGCCCAGCTGAATCTTCTCTCTGTCCTACAAATCTGCTGCAATCAACTGTTTCTGCCCTGAATACTTCCGTATCAGTTTTCGCAGTCAAAGTCGGCTTTTTCCCTTTATCACTTACCACCTTGGGAAGCACAGCATGTCCACAGGAGACAGGAAACCAAGCAGACCAGCCAGTGCTTCATGGCCCTTCAGGCAGTAACGGTGGTTCTGTGGCACAGTCTCTCCACTTCTGGCTTGGGAAGATTATAATGACAGGACTGGCACTCCTGTGTCTCCTCCCCCTGTGCCTTGGTGTTTTGCTGCTCTTGCGTGAGGTATCCAGGCCAAAGAGGAGGAGCAGTTCCAGGAATGAAGCACGTGAACCTTCCAGCACAGCAAGAAGTGTTTGCCCTTCTGTGGGTTTTGTGTCGCAACTCTGGCAGCTAAAATTGAAGCCAAAGCCCAGCCTTGGATACTGAGTAAGGGAGCAATCATATGCATGTCTACTCAGAAGTAAGTTCAATTGAGTTCAATGGAGCTTACTCTCAGGAAAGTCTGTATAGGATTGCAGCCAAGCAGCCCAATCCTGAGCTGCCCGGAATGCGGGACTGGTGCAGCACCAAAAATGGTTGCCGCGGCATTGTGCACACCCTGGGCAGCCACTGCTGCTTTCTCGGAAGAAGGTGACTTTCATCCCCTTTCCCCCGAGTAAGGGAAGTAGCCCTGCAATGGGGCTACTCGATTCTGAGGCAGCTCTGCTGCAGAATCAGAGAGTCGCCCTTCTCCACCTCCTCCCACCCCAGAATGCCTCTCCCGCCTAGCCCCACACCCCCACTTACCTCTCTGCCATCCAGCAGTCTGGGCAACTCCAGGCGACGGTATGCGGGCCCAGCATTGGAGCTGGCCCACCGCATGCTTGTGCTGGGCTAACTCTGGCACTGGGTCCATGGTAAGGGGTCCAACAGTGCATATCAGCAGTGAACTAGTCACCAGCGCTTTAGCTGTACATTTGACAGCAGTTCAACCTGCAGTTATTCTGAGGTGATCGAGTACAGAGGCACAAACTGAAAAATGTGATCTGCTGATTTTTATAAATCAAACCTTTGTTAAAGGGATTGAACCAGATCCTGTTTAGCCTTCTGCTTCTAAGAACATCTGAATGGGCAGAAATCAGCAGATCAGGCTTTTCACAGCATTACTCCAAGTTGGGCACAGTTCCATATATTCACAGGATACATGGTCTGAAAGAGGGCCATGCCTGCCAACCACACCCCCAACTCCTGCAAGTTCATCTGAATGTGAGAAAGGGACTTTTCCTGAATTTAGCAACACGTGCATGGGGGCTTCCATGTGATTTGGAATCGGACTCATCTGAGAGTGTGGCAGAGAGTGTGGCAGATAAATTTTAACAGAGGAACTTTTTCCCTAAGTTAGGTTGGATCACTGAAAGTAGAGCACCTCAGAGGCCTTTTTCATGTTTTTTTCTCCCTTGCTCTCTAAATGTGACATGTCATGATCTGATAAACACAGGGGAAATGCTCAGCTCACTATCTATACAGGATCCTGCTTTAGTGCAAAAGTTACCCACCTGTGGCCAGGTGTGTTCAAAGATGGCTTGCTCCTCCTCTTTTTTTTTTCCTGGGTAGTCCCATGATGTGCTGATGTGCACCATGCACTGGCTCTCTTCATGGTGAAGACAAAGAAGCAAAACAGAACTACAGATGAGAAAGGACTATATGCCATTCAAAATTTTCGCATATCTATTGCATATTGCAAAATTTATATTGGTGATTATAGTGAGAAATCCAGCCCGATTTAGAGTACACATATGAGCAGGTTATAGAAATTTAATCCCACTAATCTTGCATCAAACAGAACAAGGATAGGGAATATCATGCCTAAAATTAATTGCAATCAGAAAAATATGACAATACTTTGGAGCATTAGACCCATCATGAAGGAGTTGAATGGTATTCATTGTACATGTCACTTTCTTGCTTCTTTGCTGGTTTGATTTGATCTGTTCACTTGTTTCAACAATACCCTGTTGGAATGAAACAACTTTGGTTCATCAGATGCATCACCCATCCAAACTCTAGTTGGCTGGGTTAAGAGAAGCTTTGCCATTCATTTGCTTCTTAGAAAATGCCATGACCAGCCACCTCTTGCTTGCTTAGCACATTTGAACATGTAGAAAATAGCTCTATCCTGAGAGCTTCTTGACTTGAGGTAAACAGAACTGTAAGTGCTTAGCTGTCCTCACCAACTCCATGACTAGATTCAGTCAAGGAATATGTTAATTAAGGTAGTGGCCTCTGGAACAAATCAGCAGTGGTTCCTGCACTCTGGACAGGGTACAAAGCAAGAGATGCACCATCTCCAGGCTGGGGATGAGCCATCAAGGGCCATCAAGGTACAAAAGCAAAGTCCTTGATGAAGAAAAGGTCCCTTGCTTTCCAGTGCAGATTTGGGGTTTAAAAAGCTAGGACACAGTTCTTCAGTTCTCCAGTTCTTCTTTCTCCGTTGATCCCTCTGTGCCAATCTCATTTGTTCAATTACCCCCACTCTTTCCACTACCCAAGAACCAATGTGCCTGCCAGCACCCCAGTGCTCCTCCTTGCCAGCCTTTCTCCCTTCTTCTGTTTCTCCTCCCTGAGCACCCCTGAAAATCCACTGCTCCAGCTTCCACAGAGCAGCCAGTCTTCTGGGAGCTGCCCCACAATGCACCCCTTCCCCAAGAAAGTAGCCTAAGCTCCCTTACCGTGATCCCCCTCCTTGGAACTAGCCACAGCTACAGTCTAGGCCAGGGGTGTCCAAAGTTTTTGGCAGGAGGACCATATCATCTCTCTGACACTGTGTCAGGGGCCAGGGGGAAAAAAGAATTAATTTACATTTAAAATTTGAATAAATTTACATAAGTTTACATAAATGAATATATTAAAGATGAACTTATATGAATGAATGAAGGTCTTGCAATAGCTCAAGACCTATAAAAGGCCTTGCACAAAGCAAGACTGGCCTTTCCTTTGCTGCTGCTACTGCATCACAGACATGAAACAACAAGCAGTGGAGGGAGCCCTCATCCCACAGCTCATGCGAGAGGTCAAACAGTCACCCTCACACTGAGAGCAGTTGCATCGGGCCAGTGTGGGCTCCAACAAATCTCCAGAGGGCCAGAGGCTCATTGGAGACTGGAGGCTACCTGAGGGCCGCATTGAGAGGCCTCGAGGGCTGCAAGCGGCCCCAGGACTGGGGTTTGGGCACCCGTGGTCTAGCCCGCCAGTTTCCATGTAAACGCTTCTCGGCCTTTCTTCCTGCCACTGCAGCTTAAGTTGGCCACTTGCATGATCTCTGTAACACTTTTGAGCACATAGTAGCACATAGTAGCAGATATAGATATGTAAACACTGACCCACAAATCTACCTTTCTCTTCTGTGCCTCCTGTGGAGTCAACCTGATGACACGCTTGGTGCCTCTATCTTTTCTTCCTTAGCAAGAGTGCTCTCTGTGTGCATATTCCTGAAACTAGGACTTGTGCTCCTGTTTTAAACTGTTTAAGGAGAGGCATGAGGATTAACCCCAGGTCTCCAGCATATAATTTTCTATGATCAAATCACTGAGAACTCAGAGTAGAAGATCCTGCTTTCCACTGATCTGCTCTGAGGCTTGGGGCATTGTTTAGGAGCAACCAGGCAGTGAGAGAAAGACAAGCCCTCCTTGCAAATGAGTCACGTGATTTCACGGGCTGCCAAGGGGCTTGCTCCTTACCTGCGACCCTTACCTCTGGTTCAAGCTACAGAGAACTGAAACTCTGCTGCTGTCTTTTATTGCAGCTGAACCTTGGAATTCTTCCTGCTCGTTCCCTCCTCTTCCTCTTCCCCTCTTCTTCTCTCTCTGCAAAACCTCCAGCCCCTATTCCCTCAGTGTGACCAGCAGGCATTTTTTTTAATAACATGAGCAACATGCACATACAAGGAAAAAAACAATCATCTGTGGGAATCCAATGGATTGGTCAGTGCCACGTCTGTGCAGTTTGATGGTGAAAGAGTGCTCAAAAACCCAAAACAAGGGGTTTGAACTGGGATTTGATATACTGACACAATTACCCTTAAACTATGCAGGGGGAATCTTACGGCTAAAATGCACACAGAATGGAACCCCAGAGAAAGTAGACTGAAGTAGGAAAAAGGAGGAGAGGGCAGGAGAGAGGGACTCCTTAGCAAGTGGTTCTCAAACCTTTTAGCACCGGGACCCACTTTTTAGAATGACAATCTGTTGAAACCCACCAGAAGTGATGCCGTTAACCTAGAAGTATTGTCATGGCCAGAAATGACATCATCAAGCTTTTTAACACACCGTATGACAAAATCAAATCAATCATTAATTAATGAAGTAAATTAAAAGTTTATGCATCTGTTAAAAAAATTATTTAAAGAAGAACTCTCCGAATCCTCCCAAGCAGTTACTGATCTGTTTTAAAAAAACAAAACACTTTGGATGCTGTTCTTCTCTGAAATAGTTCAGCAATGTGGTTTAGCACTGAGCCATCTCGTGGTTTTTAGCCCCCATTTCCCACAACCTGCCCTTATATAAACTTTGGGGCTGCTTAGCCCCTCCTCATTTCAGATGGCCCTTCCTGCACTTTCTGAAGTTAAATTGTTTTGGAGGGAAACCTGTGGTTTGAATTATATCCAACTTTACACAAATAGAAAAAGAAACAGTCTCGCTTCTGCTCATGACAACGTCTTAATACCTTTCCTTCATTTTTCAACATCAGAAGTGTTGTTTTTATGCCAGTTTCTTGAATTTTCTTATGACACATTGCTAGATAGGTTTACAGGGATATGTGGACCACGCACATTTATTGTCATCATGGATGGCACCACCTAATATTTGGCTCACTATGTCATTGTAGATGGTAGGGGAAGGTGTGGCCACCCTCCTCCTATTGAAAATGGAGATATTCTGGGTCTGCCAATGGAAGAATATATGTCAGGTGCAACCCTGCAATACAAATGCCAACACTTCTATGTCATGAATGGATCTTCAGAAGTACGTTGTGTTGACGGTCATTGGACAGCAACATCAGTATGCACAGGTATGTGTATCTGCCATAATTTGTTCCCGAAGTTGTGTTACAACCAGGGTTGGGAACTCCTCAGATGACTCACTTGAGTCGCAAAAATGCGTGATTTGGGTGACTCGGCAACTCGTGAGGCGTGCGTGTGGAAGACTCTGAAAAAGACTCGAGGCAGGGCCCCCCTGACTTGGCACTCATTCCCACATGTGCTGACTTGAGTCTAGCTCTGTCTGCTAGCCTGCTTACTGCTTTTGCCATGTGGAAAACCTCGTGGGGCAAGCATCCCAATGGTGAGCAGCAGGGAGTTCCAGCCGGGAGGCAGGAAAGGGTTAATGAATTGGGCGGGAGGCGGGGGTGAGCTTTTTTCCCCCATCTCTAATAGGAAGGAACGAAGGAACAAATGATCATTGGCAAAGGATGGACATTCAGATATTTGCATTGGCTGAGGGAGAGTAGGAGGCAGAGCCCAAGGAGATTCTTGCCTTACAGTTGGCTGCAGAAACCCAGTGAGGTGGGAAAAAACTCCTTTTCCTGATTCTGCTTTCCAATTTTGTGGCTTCTTGGCTCTGTTGTTACTTGGTGGCGCAAGCCTCATTGAATGACCAGCTGCAGTGGGACTACTTCTTAGAGCCGCAAGGTTTGGGTCATGCTGGTAAGCCTCACAGCTCCTCGTGACCCTTCTCCCTCTTCCCGCTTCTCTCCTGGCTCTCTAGCACTCCCTGCCACCCTTCCCACCCTGTTTACAGTTGGGGGGGATGACAATGGGGGTGTGTTTAAAGAGAAATTCAACACACACACAGAGCCTGGCAGCAGCCCCGTTATTTCCGTAGCGGACTTTTTAAAGGGGACTCGACTCAAGTCCATTCGAGTTACTTAAGGCACAGCGTCACTATGACTCGGAGACTCAGAAAGTGTCCCTCTTTTTTGACTCTTATGACTCTTTTTCAAGTCGAGTCATGGGGGGTGGTGACTCAGTGGCTCGACGAGTCAAGCCCCACTGGGTTTTCCCAACACTGAGTAAATTCTTTACTTTCAAATAATCTCTCAAGGATCAAATGACTTGTTTCATTCTGCAGAGGCCTGCACAGTCACTGAAGAAGATATGGATCAAGCTGTTCCTAGATGAGAGGACCTGCCCTCTAAATCCCTGACTGTGGAGATTTCTCAGCTGCCTTTGGTGAGGGACTGTTTAAAACGTCTTCAACTAGCATGCCATTTTGCCAGGCCACAGAGATATTTTTCATTGCTGTTCGTGCAAGAAAACAATTGAAAGTGATTCATTTTTCATAACTGTAGACATTTTCAAAACTGGCAAATATCCTGACGAATTACAGAATTGCATCCTTTATTGCATAAACTATTGTAACCCTTTTCTGGGTTTGGGCATGTATCAATAAATGTTAGAAATTACTGTGTAACTGGGCTTGTCTTTGACATCTTCACCTGGTAAATGTCATTCTTTCCTTGCAACTGATGGATATGAGCATCAGAATGTAAGGATTTATCAATGGCTTTCAGTTAGTGTTGAGTTTTCCCTGCATAGTTTATTTTGGAAATCTATAATAACCTCCCAAGTTTAAAGTCATTCTTTACCAGTAAATGATTGATATTTATTTATTTATTTATTTAAAAGATTTGTACCCCGCCTTTCCTCTGCCAAAGCAGATGCCCAAAACAGCTTATAATTTCAAACTTTAAATAAACACCACAATATACAATAAGACAATAAATGAAAATCATCATCACCATTGGCATCCTTCAGTCTCGGAAGACTATGGTATTGCACTCTGAATGGTGGTTCCTCTCCAGTGCGCGAAGCCTGGGTAAAGTAGATATGGAGGATAGACTGTTACCCATGCAGCAAATCCCCCCTCTCCATGTCGCTGAAATGGTCCAATGGAAAGGCAGAAGCCCATATGGTTGGTTCCAGCGGCGTCACAGGAGTTGCCAGAATGTGACTGTGTTCAGCCATGAACTGCCTCAGGGACTCCAGCTCCAGATTTTGCCTCGAGGTTGACTCCTGAAGCCTTTTCCATAACTGGATGTAGCCACAAGGCAGTGGAGGTTTGGGATCAGAGTTTTCCTTCTCTCAGATGAACTGCCTTCACAGGCCAACGAGTCCCATCTACCCGGTGGCTGTTTAGTTGCTTCTTACGACAAGTACAGCCAAACTGAGGGCCTATTCTTGTCCCCCAGCCCCCAGGGGTTAAATGAAAATAAGGTCATACAAAGGCACAGGTGGTTGACAGATGACACTACACACACAAGACTAAACAGAAATGTTTTGAGCCCTTGCCAAAAGCCATGAGGGAGAGCAGAGTTCTTAGTTTCCTGGTAGTGAATTCCATAGTTGTGGCCCCACTACAGAGAAGGCTTGTCCCCATCCCTCTAACCTGGGATAAAGGCGGCACTTGAAGGAGTGCCCCCTCTGATGACCTAAGAGATTGGACCGTAGAGATAGGATTTTAGCATTGGCCTCTAACCTACCCACGCTTTCAAGTGAAGACTTGCCAAATTCATTCCCTTGTCTCAACTCTTACTGCCACTTTACAGCAGCTGTATGATTTGGGGGCCATTTTGACATCTACAGCCCCCCCACCACTGTCATCTACTGGGTAAAGGAAACTCTATGGGTAAGGAGAACTTGGATAAGGGGAAGAGCATACCTGTTCCTCTTACCCCTGGGATGTTCCCCTTGCTCAAGCATACCTGATGTAAACAGTGCTTCCCCATGGGGTCTTCTCATGGGTGAGGGGGCACCCCATGATGGAATGTTATTTACATCAGGTATTCTCTTGGGTAAGGAGAACACCCCATGGGGGAGTGCTATTTCTACTGGGTATGCTGTTGGGTAGGGTGGACACCCCATGGGGGAGTACTATTTCCATCAGGTAGGCTCTTGGGTAGGGGGGGCACCCCATGTGTAAGAGGAACTTTTCTTAGATAAGGGGAACACCCCATAGGGGAGCACTCTTTACATTGGAGGGAGTGCTTTCTACATCACTGCTATTTAAATCAGGTATGCTTTTGAGTAAGGGGCACACTCAAAGGGCAAGTTTCTGTTACCTATGGGGTATTCCCTTACCTATGGGAAACCACACCTCAGCAATGTGGCAGTCTGCATCTGTTGAATTAGGTTGTATAGTTATGCTAAGTTTTGCTGAGTTGTGAAGCTTCATACTAGTACTTGTGCTATGGATCAAAAGTATCTAGACAATAGTTCAGAAACTCTGGGATGCGAACTTACACTCAGATTATTTTACTGTATATTTCACAGACGTATATTTCGCATATGTTGCAGTATGTATACAACCATCTTTTTGGCCAGGATTTTAGTCTTCAAAAGCGTTGAATGTCTAATATTATCAAGTTTTTTTGTTTTGTTTTTGTTTTTTGTTTTTCTGCAAATGTATTGGATTACACATAGCTGAACACAGCAGATCTATGCATGGATATTTTGGATCCACAAGCATATTTCATGAGGTGAATTTACTTCTTGTGGGTCACCCGGAAGTTATTTCATGCTCTGCAGCATGCAGCAGCCACCATCATTTAGGAACTGCCAATTGACTAACATGCTGTACACTCTGCTGATGTTAACCATGGAGCATCCAGTAATGCTTTTCTTACCTTTATACCAAAGACCCTCACAATCAGGTTAGTTGCCAACCACGTGGCCTCCATAAGGGCACAATGGGATGGAAGAGGAAACCGGCAAAGAGTTTGTGCTGCATAATTTTGATGGAAATATTAAAATCCCAGGAAAACTCTCAGCAGACCATTCCTCTTCCATGCCACCGTGCTTGCAAATTTGAACTGTATTGATCTCAATATTGATACTGTTTTGTAAATGTGACTCCCATCTCTCCACTGCCACCTAGTGGGACTTGTGCTTATTTTCTGAATTGCATTGAATGACATTTGCAGAGCCATGAATGAAGAACCCATAAAGAATCAGTAAGCTTGTCACTGTTAGCATTATTTATTTTTAGCCATTGGGGGATAGTTTTGCTAGTCCTGAACCAAAGGTAACGGTGTGCTATGCAATACACATGGAATGGGGAAACATCCTTTCTTTGGGTGGGGGAATAGCTATGCTCTGTGTATCAGGGAGGGGAAGAAGGAAAGATGGTATCCTGTGTACTTCAACCTATGAAAAAAGGAATGCGCAGCCAACAGAGGGACCATGCACTGGAGGTTGACTAGATTCAAGGCAAGGTATGACGTTGACAGTTTCAGCTTGGGAGAACATCGTGCTATCATTTTAAGGCAAACGCTGAAGTCTGAGGTCCTAGCAATATTAAACACACATGATCAAATCCCAATAGCTTCCCCCAAAAAGTGCGATGATTATTCTGGAAAAGTCATTTTGGAGAGAGAAATGTTGAGCAAATAAAGCAATGCATCTCCCCATCTATATATCACCCCACATCTGTGACTCAGTACTGCTTCTAAGCATAATGTTCCTGTTGCCCAACATGGATGCAAACATGAATCCATGGTCTTGGATGTACACTAAAGTATGTGACCCGGCTCAGGCTCATGTTGCCCTTGACAAGACCGATGCCAAGGGAGCTTCAGGCCCACCATCCCCTAGTAAAACACTAAGCTTTGGTTCATTTGGGCAACACCCTCTCAACCTTAGGCTTGGAGAAGCTTCCAATAAAATTCCACAAGTGACTGCACCTCACTCTGTTATTCAGACCTGCAAAACAACAGCACAGTCCTGGTTGAAGGCTTGAAAGTAAACAGGATCCTTTGAGGTCAATAAAGGGAGGGCCCGTCTGGCCAGTGAAGTTCTTCACCAATTTCATTGACAACTTGAGCAGAGCCCTGCGCTAGTTGAAGCACAGGTCTAACAATCAAGAAAAGTGCAGTCTTACTGTTCAGAATGTGTGGCACAGTAGGAAATGGCCGTTTCCATTGCGATGGGTGATAGAAACGGATCAGGAATTCTCTCTGGACAAAAGGATACTACAGGATGAACCATCCCACAAAATACTCTGTGCTAGTCTATGACCAAAAACACCACAGAGTATCTTGTCATAGATATCCAAAGTGTACATTTCTCCTCCCACATACCTTTGGCCTACCTGAGATTTGACCCACAGCTTTGTTGTTATATACCGCCCTCACATCAAGCCATCCCAGAATCTCCATGCCAACCTTGCCACATAGGAAGGTTGCCAACCTTCTCTCTATCCCTTTGCTTCCCTTATCTCCTTTCTTTCTCCCTCATGGCTTCCTCTTGGAATGCAGGCGGGCCACAGTTCAGCATCCATTGAGCTGCTTGGTGAATCTTCATGACTCCAATCCCAGGTTCTTTGCTTCCTTTTCCCTGTTCTCAACACATGAACTTGCCCAGAGCCTCTCACATGAGTTGCAGTCCCTCAGCTTCTGCATTGCTTCATGTCCAGATCAACAAAGCAGAGCTAAGAAAACTGGACTTGGTTTAATGGTCTGACTTGCTTCAGAGCCTTTCGGCACCATCTTCCCCTTCAAACAACTGGAAGCCCAGTAACAAGGTTATCCAGCATTTTCCCCATTTTTGTCTCTTCTGACAACCGTTTGTTGCCTGACAACCTTTTCATTTCTTTTGTTATGAATGCACAAAGTGTGACCTGTGTCTGCGGTGTCGGGTGCCTGCCAGGAAAGCGCAACCCAGGCAAAGAATGTGACGTTAAAGCAGGACTGATGGCAGCAAGAAGTCTGGGATCCGAGAAGCCTCCAGGAAGGCAGTTGTGCCATCAACGCACAAAACCCCTCCTGGTCTTACATGCCTGGTCTCCGGTTCAGTACTTAGTGCCTCTATCATTCTCTCCTTTTGTGTTTAGGGGAAGTGCTGAAATCAGCTCCAGGCCTGCAGTCAGACCTCCTGAACACTCTAATTCTTCAAACAACTGGGACACCCAGGAGCACTGCCCTTTGAATGGCTGCAGTGTTGATGCAGTGTTCATCCCATGGAAGCAAATGACTCCCTCTCTTCAAAGAAATGAAGTGACTCCGTGGCCCTCTGAGGGACTGTCTTTGCCTACAGCCCTTGGTTCAGGCTGTGGAGAACCCTTCTCACTTTTTCCCCCTTATCTCTTCCAGCTTTTCTCCTCTCCTTTTCAATTATAGTCAAATTCCATCTTTCGGTCCCGCTTTCCCCTTGGTTACACTCCTTATTTCCCCTCTTTGCTTGTACCATTGAAGCTTCCTTTTCCCGTTAAGGACTTCATTTTTCTCTCTTTACATAGCAGTTGTTTATGCTAGCTGCAGGAATGGCTGAGCAATTCAGCATTCATCTCCTGATCCCTCTTCTCTGTAATTGTAAAATTATCCCGACAACAGAAGCTTGTTGTTGCACCTTCACCCTGGCTTCATTCTTCCTTCCTCGTGGCAACACTGAATTGTGACATTAGCCACTGCACATGGTCTCAGGTCCTGATATAGATTTCCCCTATGTGCATATATCGACACGAGTTCTGAAAAAGACACCTGGTAACACCTCTTGAACACCTGTGTGTGTATGTGTGTGTATGGGGAGGGGATTATTTTAAATCTATTTTAGACTGGTTAGGACGGAGGCCTGTTGATCAACCCTCAACCTCCTAACATACAGTTCCCTCGGCTGACGCTTCAGCTACAGAAAGAAATGGAAGACATTGTGGGAGATGGTAGCTCAGAATTATGCCTTGCTAACCCCTGACAGTTCCCATGACTTCTGAGGCACGAGTAAGTTTCTAATACTGTAGCTCTTCTTTGAAATCAAAATGTATTAAATCTAGAATTTGAAATCAGCCACAGGTTTTTGCCTCCAGACTCTGGTAATCACAGAAATGTAGCCACAGGACTGTGAGTTTTGAGATCTTTTTAATATGCAAAGGAGTCAAAACACTTGTATAAACAAATGCAAACACATTCAAACCTCTGAAAAATATATTGCAGTTTATTTTTATTACATCATAATCAAGACAAAAAAGGCAAATAAATGCTTTCAACTCATTTTTAAAATTAATGCAGAAATCCTGTAGACTAAAAAGAAATCAATACAGTTACACAAGAAATTATCACAATGAGGAGCTGCTAGCCTTCACTGACACACAGTCACTATCTAGAGGCAGTTTAATATCTTTGCAGAACTCTTGCATTCTTTACTTCTGATGTTTAAAATGGCATTTTATGAAAATGGGACTGTGGCTGCATTCCCATACATATTACCTGAGAGTAAGCCCCAGTGAACACCATGGAATTTCTTCTGAGTAAACATATATAGGACTGTGCTGAAAACCTTTGTCTCTAGCCATCTTATAACTTTACCAATGATAAATGCTGCTGGTGTAGCTCCAATGAAGTAGGTCCCCATTTGCGGTTCAGGCCCCACTGTCACTGCTGCATGTGGACCACAGAAAAGACATTTTAAAAAACAGCTTGCAGTATTAAAAGTAAATGATAACCGATTCAAGAAGATCAACTGCTGCTGAAACATGTCTCCACCTAGGCATTCAGCCACTTGGCCCTGTAAAACACAAAGAAAACAAATGTTCGGTTACATGCATAGATTTTGTCAAACTATCATTTGTGTCAAAAGTTCTTCATACGTACATAACAGGATATAGTTCCTGATGTATGTATCACAGCAGGGGGATTCTTTACTCAAGCACTGCTCTGCAACTTCAACACCTTGGCATGTTTTAATGTTATGCAAAAGTCTTAAATTACAGGTGTGCTCCCCTTAGTGACGTTCCGGCTAACACCGGGATCGCATATGCGACGTACATGTGGTCATGTGGTTAACAGGGGCGCACACCCCTACCCTTTGAATGTAAGGGGAGCTCAGCTCTCCTCACCTCCAGAGGGTTGTCTGAGCCTCTCAGAGGCAGTGCACATCTGAGCTCTGCCTCTGCAAGGCTCAGTCTGAGGGAAATCGCGTCTCACAGGATCTCCAGCTTTGTCCATGAAATGAGAAGTTGCGCAAGAGACATGATTTCCCTCAGTCTGAGACGTGTGCTGCCTCTGAGAGGCTCAGACAATACTCAGCTGAGTATTCCCTTCCCTGTGGAGGGTTCAGATTGCGTCAAGCACCGCTTGACGATGGGGATCACTAGCCATTAAGTTGTTTTGAAAGTCTCTGTGTTACAAGAAAGGTGAGGAACTCTGTGAATGTTGACAGTTGTCAGGTATTCTTGAGATATAATTCTGACACTTACCAGTAAATCGTAAGCCCAACACTCTTTCTAAAAGAATAAATTCAGTCACCATTTCCATCATTGATCAGTGACTGATGGATTTACCATAGCAGGCTGGACTATGTCCAGGTCTAGACAGAAGACACAAAGATTTCTGAGATTTAGAAGGAAATCCCAGCATCAATGCCTTAGCAATGCCTTTGATAAATCACATTTCTTCCTTTTTTCAATCAGTGTCTAGAAAAGATTGACATCTTATTCGCACAAGTGTCCAAGTGAAGAACAAGTCTTGGGGCATAAACCTTTTTGATATGGGTCAGTACATCACCCAGAACCAGGTATTAGGAATAAATGAACCAATTTTAAGCTCAGTTCCATAATTTATAATTAGGTGCTGGAGTGGACACAGGGGAATCTTTTTTTCTTTTAAACAATGACTCTCCTTTATCCAGAGATATCAAGTTTAAGGGCAAAGGCAGTACCTGATAACTGCTAAGTGATTTGACAACCCTTGGAAGATGGAGTGTGTTTCTGATTTAAGTAAGGCCACACTAATATCCTATTGAAACAACACTGCCCCAATGATGGCATGACATGTCATAATACGAGGCTCGTATAAGGCTTGTATAAGCCTGTCCCAGGTCATGCCATACAGGTGCAGTCTTCCCCAGTATCACTGAGGTCTCCCTTCCCAGTAACACTGACAGTCCATGGAAACCCTGACAGCCCACCATCGATGGAACGGCATCCTGAATTTGCCGCATCATCAGTATGACGTTGGTGCATCAATGGTGTGTCATCACTTTGAAGTCAGTACATCATCAGTGAATGAATGAACCAATCACCACCAGAGTGAACCAAGCAAGGGGCTGGGCAGGCTCAGGGTCACTGACTGGCCACCGCTGGAGGATGCCCTCTCAACAGACACTAGGAATGAGCAACGCAGCAACTGGTACTAATATCAACCATGCTGAGATGCCCCAAGGACACGACATGGCATAAGGAAGCCACAGCACCCCACCCTCTCTGGGAGCTACTGTGGTCCAAGGGGCAAAAGCAAAGAACTAGTAGGAATCCCCACATCCAGGGTTCAGGTTCCCATATCCCAAACACACTCATCCAAGGAATACTTCTTGAGAAGAGCACAGCAAGGATAGAAAGCTAGTTTCTTGAAAGAGATCAGCCATGTGAACTAAACACACAAGACACTAATCACCTCACTTGCCAAATTCCCAAGAGTTTTACCCTGGAGTGGTTGAGACAAGGTTCTCTCCAATCAGGGTCATTCTGATTAGGGACCTTGATTAGAAAGCTATAGCCCTGTGAGGCATCTGTGTGTGTCTAAGGTCTTCTAAATCTGAGCTGTCCACCTGATATAATTTTGCTTGAAAGTACAAGTCTTCCTGCATAATAAATTAAGTTCAGCTGCCCAGGGGCCAGGACACCCGGACAGTCTTTTCAGATTCCATCTACAGGAAGTCTCTTCCACCAATGACCTGCATGGGTCCAGCCCACAACTTGCCAAACCTTTTGTGTCGCAAAAACCTCTCCAGTTTGGGTGTAATTGAGCCATTTTCCTTCCTGGAAGGATACGCCTTAACTCAGACAAGCCCAGGAAACTCTTGGCTGCACACCTAGAGTTCCCACTACTATGATTCACCCAGGAATCTCTTAGCATGCCATTGTTCACAAAGGGGAAAAATACCCATGCCTAGTTAACCCCTAATGGCCCAATGGCCACAGCTCTCCACCACCACTCATGGACTAGGGCACATGGAGGTGTTCGCTGCAAAACTGTGAGGAGAATCATAGTCAAACTCTCAGAATCAAACTATGAGGAGAATCATGGATTGTCTTCTTTCCCCAGCACCATCTATCACCATGTCAAGCTTTTATTTCTTTTATTTTGTAATGTGAAGGTGTGTAGAGAACACACATAGCAATTCACACATGTACTTGGGAGTCTGCTAGGAGACCATGGACCAGGACAGTAATGTAACTATTTTCTGGGCTGAAGGAAAAGGCCTCAGATTCACAGGCCAAAGGGAAGGTCACAGTTTGATTCCCAGAGCAATAACCTCCCACCCCCATTCTATCAGGCTGGACATTCTATGGCTGCCAGACCCAGTTACCAAAGATAAGCCTGCAGTGGGAGGGTGGGGTGGGAAAAACAAGGTGGGGATCGAGGTGGCGATGGTGGATATGGGTGGCAACAGCGTCAACATTCTTTGCTCTGTTTCAACCCCAAAACACCCTATTGCTTCTACTCAGAACTGAGCCAGCGAAAGAGCTGGTGCAAATTAGAGTAAACCCACAGGGGCTCATCCAGTCCTGCATAGATCTCTGGCCTCCTGAACAACAGTTATGGACCTGGCGCTGTGCCACCCCAGGATGCAGGAGTGCAACTTGCAGCCGCCCCCACATCCAACTGCCCTCTCCGATACTTACCTAGCCGCACGGAGCCTCATGCATCATTCCTAACAGCTTCGAAAACCTCCTGAGGTTTCTGAAGTGCTGTTAAGCGGTACTTCTGAAGTACTGATTAAGAGCACTCCAGAGGCCTCAGGAGACTTTTGGAGCCATTAGGAATGCCGCACAGGGCTTTGCCTGCCTGTGGAATGGCTCTGGAGGGCAGGCGGAGGCTGTGTGGTGGGCAGAGGCAGCAGTGACGCAGCGGGTGCAGTGGTGCCGCCCCCACAAGGCCCGCAGGCATGGTGCCAGTTGGAGCTCAAAGCGAGTGCTAGGTCTGAAAATACTGATGATGTGCAATACAAGCCCAATCCTATATAGCTCCCCATGTTGCAACGCAGCAGAGCCAGTATGGCTACTGTTCTATCTCAAAGAGGTGTTTTGGTACATTGAGGCCTCCTTGGGGCAAGGGAACAAATGATCCCTTGCCTTGAGGTAAGCCCCAGCAGCTGCAGTGGATCAAGTCAGACCTGCACCAGCTGTATAGTTGATGCATGTCCGTGCTGACCAGTGAGGGTAGATCAGGCCCAGGAAGGGGGTGGATTCAGCCAACACTGAATCCAACACTGCCAAACCACCCCACCCAGACCCAATCTGCCCTCCTTCCCTGTCATCCTTCCTCCCCTGTTCTGCCGTTTTCCTCCCCTCAGACGAGGGGAGCCCAGTTTTCCTCACCTCTGGAGAGGCTTCTGAGCTCAGCAAAGGCTGCAGGCATCCGTCCAGGGCCTCTGCTGGGCTCAGACTGAGTTCTAGAGCTCAAAACATGTGACTTCCGGTTTCATGTAGAAACCGCAAGTGATGTTTTTCATGCCTTATAAGCCATTAGGAGGCCTGGGAAGAAATAAAGGAGGAAATATACACAGTGGGAGAGAACTTCTGTGCTAAGAAACTGAAAATTCCACATTGCGGGCTGGAGATTACGGAGAGTGCAAGATGTGAAAATTCTGCTGACCTGATACAGACTCAGAAAGCACAGTCAGCAAATTTAACACACATGACTCTCTAAAGCTTACGAAAAAGCTTCTGACTGCCAAACCAGATACCTCAGCCACTGAAGGTAAGGCAGTGGGGGGGGGGGGGG
Organism: Tiliqua scincoides; assembly: GCF_035046505.1. Taxonomy (NCBI): domain Eukaryota; kingdom Metazoa; phylum Chordata; class Lepidosauria; order Squamata; family Scincidae; genus Tiliqua; species Tiliqua scincoides. Next base: position 124,413,319 of record NC_089824.1, read on the forward strand.
AGTAGGCAGAACAGGGTGGGGATGCATGTGCAGCATGTGCAAACTTTTCTGCAGTAGTTGATGAACGGCAATATACGTACTTATGCAGCTTGGATATTCCAACCGGCCCTCTATACACGGTACTCTGAAGGGAGGAGATGATGGAGCCGGCTGAAAGCCACGTCTGCAGCGAAATTCCATCACATCTCCAGACTGCGGATACAGTTTATCCTTACGTGACCACTTGCGTTGTATATTGCGACTTTCCATTTCTTCTTCAGATGCTGTACAAGGCGCTGCAGAAAGACACACATCATTCGGTCTTGTAGGGGTTAATCTGTCACTGACAAGTTCATCTGAGAAGAATGCAGCATTAAGCATGAATAGCTTATTGCACAACAGAAAGACTACTGAATTGGCAAGCTACACATGATGCACCTTTATGTGACTGGCTCATTCATGCCTGAGCTGTCTACTGGGAGGAGTCATTCTCCAGTTTTGACCTGGAGGTGCCACACACTGAACATGGGTGGTCTATCACAGAGTTGGCCTCCCCCCAAATTACAGCCCTTGTGTCTCTGATTGCATAGACTTCAGGATTGGAAGCCCAGCCCTGGAACAGCTAGACTCTTCCTTGCACTTCAGTGGAATTGGTTAATCGCAGCTTTAGAGCCTGTGAAGGAAGCTGTGGCTTGTGTGGCATTTCTTGACTAGAAAAGAATGGCAGTGACTTTTTGATTTGTGCTCCATCTACAGAAGGCTGAGAAGTCAAAACCACAAATGTGTCCAACATCACCTTTTTATATTGTGATTGTATTGTATTGGCAACCTTCAGTCTCGAAAGACTATGGTATCGTGCTCTGAAAGGTGGCTCTGGCACAGCATCTAGTGTGGCTGAAAAGGCCAATCCGGGAGTGACAATCCCTTCCACACTGGGAGCAAGTGCAGTCTGTCCCTGGTCTGTCTCCCTGGCTATGGGCCTTCCTTCTTTGCCTCTTTGCCTCAGACTGTTGGCAAAGTGTCTCTTCAAACTGGGAAAGGCCATGCTGCACAGCCTGCCTCTAAGCGGACCGCTCAGAGGCCAGGGTTTCCCACTTGTTGAGGTCCATCCCTAAGGCCTTCAGATCCCTCTTGCAGATGTCCTTGTATCGCAGCTGTGGTCTACCTGTAGGGTGCTTTCCTTGCACAAGTTCTCCATAGAGGAGATCCTTTGGGATCCGGCCATCATCCATTCTCACGACATGACCGAGCCAACGCAGGCGTCTCTGTTTCAGCAGTGCATACATGCTAGGGATTCCAGCACGTTCCAGGACTGTGTTGTTGGGAACTTTGTCCTGCCAGGTGATGCCGAGAATGCGTCAGAGGCAGCACATGTAGTGTATCTTGTGTATGACATTTTGTATGACATCTTGTGTATGACTAGTGTATGACATTTTATAGGCTAGTGCAGGGGTGGGCAAACTTTCAACTTTAGGGATCCTGGACCTTTAACAATTGTGTAGAAGGGAGAATTTCAGCAGGTACAGCTTCTCAGCTGTACCCCTGGTCTAGTGGGATGAATCTCTTGCATTTCCCCTTATTTTTACCCCATTTTTCTGTATTTTGGACAGTTTTTAACTTCCCAGCAGCTTCTGTGCCATGTGGCTGCTGGGATAATCAATAGGCAGCTTTTGCCCTTGTTTGGTAAACCCCATCGATAACGTGAGAGATTTATAATCAGCTCTTCTTCCTGTCCGAATTAGTGAGCTTCCTGCTAGGATTGGAATGTGCCTCGCGCATTGGGTAGTATTCCTACCTAGCACGATCCCAGGTGTGAGACAGAGTGACCAGGTAGTTTCCACTCCTCCAATCAGGTAATGTGATGATGTCATTACAGCCAGTTTGTAAAATGTGCAAGCCCACAGGAAGGGGGTTTCCTCTACCAGTCACCTAAGTGACCCATTCATTGGGGCTCAGAGAGGAGCACTCACTTGCTGAATCACAAGTGAGAAGGACTGGGGACTCCTTGCCATGTAAGTAGTTTAAGACAGAGATCATACAGTTAGATGTGTGTCAGGTTTGTGTTTTTGATGGTTTGTTTAGTTGCCCTCCACTCTTTAAAGTTAGACAACTCAAGCACTGGTTTATACATGATGCTTGTGACTGATCAACATCACAGCTCCAACTGCTGGGCATTAAAGGTTATTCCATCCTTTTGGTGAAAACCTTTTTCTGATGCTTTTCCTCTAAGCCTTTTGCATCATCCTGCTAAACTTTACCTGCTTTTCTTTCCCCAGGTGCCAGTGAATGCTATGTGGCCCTCTGTCTGCAATGAGTTTGACACCCTGGTTTAGGTTATTCAGGCTCTGGTTTACATGGGACACAGGTGACTGAGCAACATCCCAGTTCCATCTGAAGGACATTAATGGTTATTATTACAGCATTTGGTGAAAACCTTTTTCCTGATGCTTTCCCACCAAGCCTTTTGCATCATCATCCTACTATACTTTTATTACCTGCTATTCTTTCCCCTTTTTGTTTAATCTCTTTTGCTTAGATTTTTAAAGTAGTTTTAACTACTTCCACTTTGACCCTTAATCTGCCTGGTCCATGTTCATGGGTGATTCAGGGGTTGCATCTCTTTGCTCTGCAGATATTCCTTTGTGACTGATTTCTAACAGAAACCCCTGGGGCTCAGTGTTCTCTTGGGAGAGGGGGGTTCTTCACAAATGGCCCTCCTCTGCTTGGTCATTTATAGACCAAGTGGTGGTAGGGATGGTGGCAGTGGATATAATCTACCAAGGTTATAAGGGGAAAGTGAGAAACAGGAAGGGATGCGGCACCCTAACCACTAGGCTCTACTTCCCTCTGTTCAGCCTGCTTTCTCCTAGGAGTTGCCTAGCGTGATCCCACCGAATGCTCTGGTTGCTAATAGGGAGCAACTCAACTCCTGGAAACTGGATAACCATTTCATCTGCTATGAGGAAGGTGGAAAGTCATGTATTAAGAGAGAAATACTGGACAAAGCAAGAGCTTTTTTGATGGGGCTTATCCTTATGTTGATGGTGTGCATACAGAAGGTCCTGTGGAATTGTGCCCATGCTCAGAACCTCTGATTGCCAATCAGATCCTTAAGGTCACTCAAAATATGATGCCTATCGTGGCTTCCTCAGCTGGCCCTATAGAAGGACCTTCACTTCTGGCTCTGATTTAGTGTCCATAAAACACATTTTCAACAATTCAACACTATATAAAAAATACATAGACATGAGACATGGAGATTGTCCAGCATGCTTTGTAGTGCACAGGAAGGCTCTGTCCCTGCCGTGGTCATAGTTCTAATGCCCTGCTTTCTCCAGGATGAAAATATGCCTGTGTGATCTGGAATGCTGGAACACAAACATTCCAGTGCTAATGGAGGTTCTGTCCCTACTGAGGAGCCTGTCTCTTCAGATGAGCTCTCTGCATGGAGAGAATGGGGATGGGGCTAAGAGTGCATTCGTGTTGGGGATGGGTCTTGCCCGCATACCACCAGTGCCCCCATCTTCACATTGCTTCCACACCCTGGAGGTAATGCCTGAATCATCCCAATCACTACCAACATGGAAATTACATGTTTCTGGAAGCATAATATACATTCATAGATCAAGAGAGAAGAATTGCCGATACTTTCTATACCTGTACATCTTGGCGCCTCCGTCCAATGTCCGTTAACACATCGTACATCTGGACGTCCATCCATTATATAAAAGGATTGGCATTTATAGCGAACTACTGAATTTGATTCATATGGGGGAAGGATAGCTTCAGGGATGTCTCCATTTTCAATAACAGGTGGGCGATCACACCTTCCTCCAGCTTCTACAAAGGTACATTGAATCACAGAATGAATCTATTAGATAATACGCAGTATGATTGAAGATATCATGTCTTTTGTATGCAATCTTGAAAGCTTATTCATTTTCATTCAACAAGAAAATTGCATGCAAAGGAAACAATTCGTACTTTAAATTAATGAAAGCAAGTTATGATATTGTGTTCACGGCACTCTGGGGGGCGGGGTCAGGGGAAAATGCCCCAGGGCGCCACGTCTGTGAGGCCTTTGGGGGCAGCAGTGCCGCCCACACTCCCCTGTCACACTACCGCCGCCCATCCACCAGATCCTTTCTGAGGGCTGGTGAGGCCTTGCATGGCGTCCTCTGGCCCTCTGAAAGCCTTCTGAGGCTTCTGGAGGGCCATTAAACATCACTTCCAGTTCTCCAGTGAGAATGAGATGTAATGTTTAAAGGCTCTCTGGAGGTCTCAGAAGACTTTTGGAGGGCCAGAGGATGCTGGGCAAGGCTTCAGATGCAACAAAGTGGGAATGGCAGTCTTCTGGGGGGGGGGGGTCCTGAAGGGGTGCAGGATTCTGCGATCCTGGCTATAAGGCAGCACATGGGCCAGGATCGCAACTGATGTTTCAGAAGAATGCTATGTGGTAACAGGGATGTACCTGGCACAAAAGCAGCCCAGGCATCCATCCACCCCCCAACACACACATACCACAATTCATGGTCCACATCTGTTCATTTTTCCTTCTGGTTATTATTTAAAAATTGTTGTTAGACTCCTTGACTTCTTTTAGAAAGGCGGCAAATATTAGCCGTTTTGTTCTCAATACCTTTCCTAATGATCCCAAGCATATAATTGGCCTTCTTCACTGCCGACGCACATTGGGTCGACGCTTTCATCGACCTGTCCACCACCACCCCACGATATCTCTCCTGATCTGTCACAGACAGCTCAGAACCCATTAGCCTATATCTAAAGTTTTGATTTTTTGCCCCAATGTGCATGACTTTACACTTACTGACATTGAAGCGCATCTGCCATTTTGTTGCCCATTCTGCCAGTCTGGAGAGATCCTTCTGGAGCTCCTCACAATCACTGGTGCTGGGTGTTGTAAAAGTGCTGTAAGCAACAGTGAGAAAGTGGCACCTGTGGGAAGGCCGGAGCCATCCCACAGGTGCTGCATGCCACCCGATGGCTTAACCTGGGTCATTAAGTGTTGTGCAAAGTGGTGAAGGGGTAGGGTGAGGGTGGTAGGAGGGTGTTCCAGAGGTGTGGATGGGATTTTGGGGGCGGGGTGGGGAGTGGAGCGGTTCAGACTCAAGAAGAGATGGGGACCACAGAGCAGACCTCTACCACATCCTAACCCTATCCCAGGCCTAAAAGCCCTATATGTGGCTACTCAATTCTACTGGTGGTGTAAATCTGGTGTATATCTGCTGGTGTAAATCTGAGTAGCTGTATTGAGCAGACTGGGGTGCTACACAGGTAGGGGAACAAATTTTCTCTTGCCCCAAGAAGACCTTCCCCTGCTCCAATCTAACCTTGGATAGGATAGGGCAGTCCATCTGTTGCATTGCAGTTGTAGACATTATGCAGCATGCTGTCCTTGGGTCAATCTTAACACAAGTGTAACAAGAGCTAAGAAGGAAATCTGAGCTATTAAGGGACCAATCCTATTGGGCCTCAGCACTGTTGGATCTCACATTCCAGCGTGCACTGTGCTTTACGGTGGTCACAGATCATGACCCGCTATTCTGCATAGCCAGACCACTGGTGAAAGCAGCTTACTGCCAGGGCCATGTGCCAGCAGCCACTGGAGAAGTCCCGGCACCGGTAAGTTGGTGCGGGGGTGATGTTGGCGGAGAGGGAGTGGGCTGAATGGGGAGTGAGAGGCTCCAGAGAGGAAAGGAGATATTTTTCCCTTCCGTAAGCCTCCTGCTCTGCAATGGGTCTTCTCCGACCTATGCCAGCAATTTTACTGGCACAATTCCAAGGAGAGAGAGGGAGCAGGAAAACAGTGAAACTTCTTAATTCTTTAATTTTAATTTAAGTTTTTCATAATTTCAGCAATTGTTTTTCTTTCCGGGTCGTATCTTTCACTAAGTCTATTTCTTACTTGCCCATTTTTTAAATTTCCCCTCTTTCAAGCATTTCAAGTTACTGATAGCAGCACAAAGTTTATTTATTTTATTTTCTAACTGAATTTTCCACCGAGATGTGCCAGAGCGTTTCGTTTTGGTAATTTGTAACCAAGTTCTATGGATATTATGGCAGCATAAGTGGGTTTGTTTCCTTCAGAGAGTTTGCTGGAATTGAAATGATGGCTTCATTTGCATCTTTAAGTAGAACTTTCACTTGTTTATTCCAATATTGGTGCATTACAGGAAGTATGACAGTGTACATCTTGACTGACATGGTTTAGCATTTTTCCTTTCAGGAGGTTTTATTGTTCTGTCAGTTCATGGTGTCTAAATTGTTCCATATATTGTTCTTCATCTATAATATTTATTTCCACCATCAAGTTGTTTTCTGTGTCTTGGCCATGACTTTGTGTTGGTAGTCCTTTTGCCAGCTTTTGTATTTCTTGCAATTCTAATTTGGTGAATACTTTGGTCTGGATGATAAACCTTCTTTGATCCATTATTCATTGCTCTGTTATACCACTGTCTGGCTGTTTTGCTTTCCAAATTTCCATCATTCTTTTTTGAAAGCCAGAGACTGATGGATTTGCCTTGTAATAACATTTCATGATTTCTTGGTTTTTGATGGTTGTCCAAGTTTTGCGTTTGGGGTGTTCCAGCAGCATTGCAACAGCCTGTCCTGGTTCCTCCACAGGAACTGCTGAGCCCAATTTATCAACAGATGTTCAGGAGCATCCGACACGGTCCTTGTTGACCCAGGCAACAACCAATCTGGTATGAATTTTGGTTTATTTTTTCTCATCATAACTGACGGTAGTTGGGCATTTCAGTCTGGCTTCTCAGTTGAGACCTGTCTGCCTTGGATGACCTGTACTACCGCCAGCATAGCTCTCAATATCATCAAACTACACAAGCCCCATCACCACATCAAGCTAGTGTCCTTGGAGGACATTTATTATTATTATTATTATTATTATTATTATTATTATTATTATTATTATTATTATTATTATTATTATTATTATTATTATTATTAATTCCTTTTAAAAATACCTTTCACAGCCCAAACCTAACAAAATTCTTTCATACCTATGCAGTGGAACCAGCGCGGCTTGCGTTTCATACTGTGGGGGAAACCTGAAGTCTGGAGGTATCCTTGAGGTAAGGGAACATTTGTCCCCCCTTGCCCTGGGGAAAGCCCAGCTGTGGCAATGGGTCTGCTTGGACCTGTGCCTGCTAAATCTCTGTCGCAAGTCTGAGTGGATCCATGTTAATGGATCTTGCCCCAAAAGAGGGGCAGGATATGGCACACACCAGAGACAGCGATCCCTGGGGCCTATCTGCCCCACTGCCACCCTTCTCCCTCCCTGTTACACCACTCTCCGTCCCATCCCTGTCCCTCTGCTGTCCAGTGCAGGCCTTACCTGCTCTGACATGGGGTGTCCCTGCCACTGGCAGGCTGGCTCAGGCCTTCTTGCTGGCGCCACAAACTCCCACACAGTTGCAAAGTGCTTTATGACACTTTTGCAACAGTGTTCACCAGAGGAGCATGCACTCTGTTGGTGCACAAGCACCTTAGGAATGTGTCATTAATCTTCTATTATGTACGAGGGTCGCCCAGAAAGTTTGATTGCCAGGAGATGTGCTAACGACTACAGGCTCCAGCTCTGTTCCCAGACACAGATAGCAGCTGACACGGGCAACATCAAGGGGATGTATGATGGTATCAAGCAGGCCCTAGGTCCAACACAGAAGAAAATTGCCCCTCTGAAGTCTAATGCAAGCGAGGTCATCCAGGATCGGGCACAGCAGATGGAACGCTGGATGTAGCACTACTCTGAGCTATATTCCAGAGAAAATGTAGTCACCGAAGAAGCACTGAACAACATTGAGTGCCTGCTTGTGTTGGAGGAGCTTGACAAGAGAACCAACCCTAGAAGAATTTCCCATGGCCCTGGACTCCCTTGCCTTTGGCAAGGCACCTGGAAAAGGCAGCATCCCTGCTGAAGTCCTAAAGTGCTGCAAAGAGATCATTGCCACTGAGCTGCATGAAATCCTCTGCCTCTGCTGGAGAGAAGGTGGAGTACCTCAAGACATGAGGGATGCAAACATCATCACGCTGTACAAGAACAAAGGTGACAGGGGTGACTGCAACAACTACCGCGGCATCTCTCTCCTTAGCGTTGTAGGAAAGCTGTCTATCCAGAATCGCAGTGCGGATTCTCAGCCAACAGGTCCACCACTGATATGGTATTCTCCCTTAGACTGCTGCAGGAGAAATGCAGGGAACAATGACAGCCACTCTTTATAGCCTTCATAGATCTCACGAAGGCTTTCGACCTGGTCAGCAGTGACGGCCTCTTCAAGATTCTCCCCAAGATCAGATGTCCACCCAGGCTCCTCAGCATCATCAGGTCTTTCCAGAAGGACATGAAGGGCACTGTTGTCTTTGATAGCTCCACATCAGACCCCTTTGACATCCAAAGCAGAGTGAAGCAGGGCTGTGTTCTTGTGCCGACCTTGTTTGGGATTTTCTTCACTGTCCTGCTGAAGCATACCTTTGGAACTGCAACAGATGGAATCTATCTCCGGACCAGATCAGATGAAAAGCTCTTCAACCTCTCCAGACTGAGAGCAAAGTCCAAAGTCCAGCTGAAATGTCTGCGTGACTTCCTCTTTGCCGACAATGCAGCTGTCACCACCCACTCTGCCAAAGATCCCCGGCAGCTCATGATTCGTTTTAGCAAGGCCTGCCAAGATTTTGGACTGATGATCAGCCTTAAGAAAACACAGATCATGGTTCAGGATGTGGACTCACCTCCCAGCATTACAATCTCTGCGCATGAACTGGAGGTTTTCCATGACTTTGTGTAACTTGGCTCAACGATCTCCGACACTCTTTCTCTCAATACTGTATCGATAAAGCAGCTACCACTTTTTCAAGACTCACAAAGAGAGTCTGGTCCAACAAGAAGCTGACGAAACATACCAAGATCCAGGTCTACAGAGCTTGCATCTTGAGTACACTTCTGTACTGCAGCGAGTCATGGACTCTTCACTCACAACAGGAGATGAAACTGAACACTTTCCACATGCGCTGCCTCTGACGCATCCTCGGCATCACCTGGCAGGACAAAGTTCCAAACAACACAGTCCTGGAATGAGCTGGAATCCCTAGCATGTATGCACTGCTGAAACAGACGCCTGCGTTGGCTCGGTCATGTTGTGAGAATGGATGATGGCTGAATCCCAAAGGATCTCCTCTATGGAGAACTCGTGCAAGGAAAGCGCCCTATAGGTAGACCACAGCTGCAATACAAGGACATCTGCAAGAGGGATCTGAAGGCCTTAGGAGTGGACCTCAACAGGTGGGAAACCCTGGCCTCTGAGCAGCCCGCTTGGAGGCAGGCTGTGCAGCATGGCCTTTCCCAGTTTGAAGAGACACTTGGCCAACAGTCTGAGGCAAAGAGGCAAAGAAGGAAGGCCCATAGCCAGGGAGACAGACCAGGGACAGACTGCACTTGTTCCCGGTGTGGAAGGGATTGTCACTCCCGAATCGGCCTTTCAGCCACGCTAGATGCTGTGCCAGAACCACCATTCAGAGCGCAATACCATAGTCTTTCGAGACTGAAAGTTGCCAACTAATATGGGCAAATCATTGCTGGCTCAGCTGGTCCCTCCCTCCATGCTCTAGATGAGCTGCTGACCATTTAATACTTTTTAAAATGCCACATGCAGATTTTTTTCATTTGAATGTTGCAGAGCTAATCCAGGGAGAAGGATGAAGTAGACTTGATAGCATGAAAACAATTAATCAGCCCTGTTCACAGCTAGCTTCTGCTACAAATTTGTGAAACTCAACTCTGGAGAAGAAGCAGAATGTTTTGAACTGGTGGGCAGGGAGGGAACTTCCAAACTGGCCCACCACCCTGTGCAGAGTGCCTTCTCCCAAAGCTCAACACAACCCTGTCAATACATAGCTGTGTAATGTGAGAACCTCACCAGCATGTATGCAGACACTAGAAGTAATACAGTTAGGACATTTTCAGGGAAGAGAAAACAAGCACCCTCAAAATTCTGAGCACTAACAGAGAGGCACAGGAAGACTTCTCTTAGTCAGGAGAAGAATAGGGGTGGATAGATGTACTAGAACTACTCACATGCTTTGTCTATTTAGTCCAACATGCTGCTGGTAGTAAATATTTTAAACTCCCAACTATTCAGTGCAAATAAAGTTACATTTGAAGGTGAAAGCTACCCCAATTAGGTGGCTGTTTGGACCATTGGCCATGCTTCTTTAATTACCAGACTCAAATATATAGATGGTGTCTGGAAGAAAATCCATAGGGCCAACAGAGAAAAGTGGGGTGCAGTGGAAGATTGGATGGGGAAGTGCTGGTAACAGTATACTGGGTAGGAGGATAGCCAACACCTCAAGCTGTGCTGGAAACAGTCCCTAGGAACTGCATGATGCCTGAACAGGTCAATTTGAGCAAGTGTCCTTCCTAAAGCACACTGATGTGTGAAGACTTCTGTGAGGCTGGCAGAAGGATTAGAGAATATGCAGAGAGGAGAGGAATCTAGCTCCCCCTCCCCACAAATGCATAAGTCTCATTATTAGCAAATCTAGCTGTATGGATGAAAACGCAGTCATGGTTTGGGAATGGTCAAGAAATGTGCAAGGCTTTCATCCATTTTCAATCTATAAGGACCCAGCATTTCTAAAAAAAAACAAAAAAAAAACACATAGTTAGCCATAGCTCCTTGAATGGCACCAATGGTCACAATGTTTGACCCTGGTTGGTTGGCAACCTTCAGTCTCGAAAGACTATGGTATAAGCCTACAGCACCCAGTATCCCAAGCGGTCTCCCATCCAATTACTAACCAGGCCTGACCCTGCTTAGCTTCCAAGATCAGAAAAGATCAGGCATGTGCAGGGTAACAGTTGCTGCAAAAAAATATGGAATGCTTCACAAATTTGTGTGTCATGTTTGACCCTAACTCATGGATTAATACCAGCATTAATTACGCATGAACAAAAATATCTCCAGTAAACCTTCCATTCCTGTCAAAAACAAGTAGCAAACAATGGAGTGTCTGGACTACAAGAATGAAAGTGGCATTTCCATTAGAAAGCAAAATTTTACTGCTTTGGGAATAAGCAAGACAACTAAGTACAAAGTAAAATCTACCACAATACACTTTTCTTAGAATAAGCTAGTAACCATAATAGACAAAAATGATATTTTGTTTGCTTACGCTGACAGTCAGGCTTTGGGTCCCATCCTTTCTCTGTACAGACTGTGTGTTCTCCAGTGGTACTATTACTTGTTTCATATCCATCATGACATTGAAAAACCAGTTTTTCCATGAACAAGAAAACTGATTTAGTTGCGTTGATGAAGATCATATTCCTTTCAGGTGGCTTTCGGCATGTCTCTGAGGAATCAAAAACCAGATATTTAAGGATCAACTGTTGCTTTCTCATAAGTCTACAGCATGCACTCTAAAGCCTCTAGACCAGAAGTATCCAGACTGTGTGGTAATTGGGCTCTCCAAATTATCTAGCCATCACTTGCTCTCAGTTGCTGAGCTATGAAGTTGTAATAGAAAGTCTGAAAGAAGTTGAAAGGCCTTGCTTGGCACTTATCTCTTTCTTATCTACGGAATGCTAGCTGGAGCCTGCTGCAGGGAAGCTAGGCAATGTATCTAGATCACCATCAGAAGCGATGCTGGCATTGTGCTGTGCAGAAAGACATGTGCTTCTGTCGGTAGCATCTCCAGAAGGATATCATAGGAAAAGCTATAATTTCTGTCAAAGGCTAAAAGGAACCCTATAAAGAACAGTGGTGCAAATATGGGCTACCAAAATGATCAAGGGCTTTTCGCTTGGGAAAAAAGGGGTGGGGAGAAGGTGTTGTGAGGAAGAAAATGGAATTTTATCAAATTAGAGACAGTTTGCACTGGGAAGCAGAAACAGAAACCTGGAACAGGTTGACCAGCCTGTCGTTTCCTGGGTCCCTTCTCCTTCCTGATCTTTAAAAAGGGAAACTATAGGTCGGTCAGCCTAATGTCTATACCGGGTAAGATGGTGGAATGCCTCATCAAAGATGAAATCTTAAAACACAAGGACAAACAAGCCTTGCTGAGGGAGAACTAGTATGGCTTCTGTAAGGGTAAGTCATAAATCTTTTAAAATTTTTGAAAAGGTCTACAGGCATGTGCACGCAGGAGAACCTGTGGATATTATATATCTGGATTTTCAGAAGGCGTTTGATACAGTCCTTCACCAAACTGATAACAATATGCTGAGCTCACAATATAGAAATATCCCAAGATGCCCAGTTCACCCATAAGGCTCTTCTCTGACCAAAAGCCAGCATCTAAAAATCCCTCTTAGAGAACAGGCTAACTGTGGTATGTTCACAAGGGTAAACAGAAAGTCATAAATAAGAGCCATAAACAAATAAAAGGGATGCATAGAGTACCAGATCCTTTGTAATGGATATATCTGTAAACAAATTGCCGATGCGTATCGAATTGCCCTCCTGAACATCCTGAGGATCAAGATGTTGATCTGATAACCAAGCCAAATGTTTGTGGGACTGTTGGTCTGTTATTTTTCCCATGCTTGCCATGGATGTGTTTTGCTCTCTTTGTGTGCTCTTTTGTCCCCCCTCCCCTACCTAGTCTATCCTATAAAACCAGCATCATTGTAATTGTTCACGGTCTCTCCACATGTGTGTGTTTGTGGAAGGCCCCATTTGCAAACGAGTAAAACGTTAGAAGTCCTTTGAATTCTCCTGTCGCCTGTTTGTTTGCCTCTCCAAAAATCCAAAGAACCGTGTGTGTGTTCATTCGGGAACAGTTTTTGGTGCCTCAACTCAGATTGGAAGGCAAGGCTCTGCGGGGATCGAGACGAAGTCACTGCAGGGGACAGCGCACCGCCAGAAGGTAAAGTGAGTCGGCTCCCACACCCTTTGTGTGTGTCCTGGCGCTGGGTTGTCTCTGAATCTGACCGTCTCCTTCTCTGCAAGAAAGAGCCCAGGAGAACGGAACTTCGCCCGCGGAAAAGTACAGCGCGCTTAGGTGAGAATTCTCTGTGGGAGGTTTTAGTGTGAAGCCTCAGTGGGGAGGGTGATTGTGTTTGTATTACTGTACATACATATTGCTGATTGTGTTTGAATTACTGTACATATTTGTATATTATTGTACTTTTTGCTGTGTGTGTGCGCCCATCTCCGTGGCTTCAGAGCAAGGCCATGTAGTTCTCTGCCTGACTGAGTGTTGTGTGACTGAGATACGAATGAGAATATGAGTGTGTGTGTGTGTCAAGGCAGCAAACCCCCAGGTTTTGAAGGATTGGCCATGAGTGAGTCACTGTTTTGGGCAGCCGGTCCAGCTGAGACCTGGCTCCCAGCTCCCAGCCCGACCCAGCTGAGACACAGGAGGCCAGCCTGTGTGACAATTAAGATGAGGCACTCAGAGCCTGGGCCTGAAGGAAGAAACCCTTTGAAATGCATATTGGATAACTTTGAGTCTCTGGGAAGGGGAAACCCCACCCTTCTGAATGGGCGCATTACTGGCCAACTCAGAATTTCAAAGGCCAACAGTTGGTATTGTTGGCAACCTTCAGTCTCTGAAGACTATGGTATCACGCTCTGGATGGTGGTTCTGGCATATGTTGTTAACCAGGTCTCACTAGTTTCAGGAAGGCATTAGACATTGGATCTTTCCTGAGTTTCAACAAGGCCCCCTCCCTTCTCTCCTCCAAAGTACTCAGTGTTCTGCTTGCCTGCCCCTTCCCCTCAGTGTTCATGACATCCCTCTCTTCTATCTGCTTGGCAATTTCATATGATGTGTTCTGTCTTCCCTTGTCTGAGAGACAAGATACAATTCGCTGTCTTGTTCATGGGTGCTCAGGATCAGGCTCATTTGAACTTAGTGTTTTTTTAAGGCACTTACTACTAAGTGCATTGAAAAAGCAAACTTCTAAGCAAACTACACTGCGTGTTTGCTTAGAAACACAGCCTGCAAAACAATACATGTGCCCATTACATAGATCAGCAAAACTGAGTCAGTGAGATCCTAGGGGCCAGAATACAAGCTAAAAATGCTCAGATTGATTTAGAGAGACCCCAAAGTATAGTTTCCAGCTGCAATAATAACCATGATTTGCTTCCTACCTATTTAAGTAACTAAAAAAGACTAATTGCAGCTGCAACCAACCTAGACAATTGTCAAAAGTGTGTTTCTCTTTAAATACAACCTTTAATCATTCTTAATAACTTTTGGATTTCACAAGTGTGCAAAGCAGGAAGTCTGTGTGTTCCCCCTCCCCAAAAGAAGGGAAAGCTGGAGAACCCCTCCTAGCCTTTGTGCCTCAAGGCATGCACAGAGTGCAAAATAGTAGCCAAAAAAAGGAAAGCCTCTAATGCCTAACTTTGCAATGGCTATCTTTTGTTTTAACCCTTTTTGTTTCAGCAACAAGTAAAGACAAAGAAAACAGCATTTGCCCTCCAGAGGACAAATTTACTTAATCTCATTTCCTTTACAGGATCTAAGCCCCGACGCCTATATCTGTATATATTTTAGTTTGGTTTAATACTAATCAAGTATTTCTTTTTCTAATGGAAAGATTGTCATGACAAATTCTTTTAATTCTACTTATGTTCTCTGCTTATATACATATAAATACTAAAATGTTCTATATGTTTGTTGGATGTGTGTGTGTGGTATGAAAGAAGCGCTTTGTCTGTCTTTGTTCTTGTTTGTTTTTGACTTATAGTGAAGTCTATCTGAAGCCCACATGACTTCCTTTCTGTAATAGGCCTGATATTCGTTGCAACAATTCTTATTATTTTTGTATATTGAGCTCATTACCATTTTTGGTACCATGGTTCCTTTTTTTCTGTTTTTAAACATGTAAGAGTACTCTTATCAAATGTACTTTATTTTCACACAAACCCCCCCCCCCCCCATCCAAGAGGAAGGGAACATGAAGAATAACCCTAAGGTAATTGGACAAAACGTTTTGTTCCATCAATGATGAATATGTTCAAGGGTTACAGTCCCTCAGCAAATAATCTCTTAATGTTAAGATTTCACTCCATTGTAAAAACTATTGTGGTGCAATTAATATTTTGCATTCTCTTAATTCTATGTATATGTTAAGAAAAAAAAAAAAAGAGGGAGAAAGAGAGAAAAGGGAAGAGGAATTAGCTGTGCAAGTGTTTTGCAGAACCAACTTGAGTCCTCCTTGAAGGAAAAACCCAGGTTCTCTCCAGCTCCCAGGGAATCAAAACAGTTGTGAATAAGAAAAGAAACAAAAGCAAAAGTTGGGAAAAAACCAGATTTGGCTGACTGTAGTGTGTAAAGCTCATGATGTGTTCCAGTTTTCCACTGTCTTAATGGTAAGAAATTGCACTCAATCAGAGGTAGCCCTGGACAACTGGTTTACTTTCTCTGTGGAGAATGTGTTAAAACACCTAACCTTTTGTGCTCAACAAGAATGTAAGCAAAGTCAACACAGTGTCTTTCTGCTACTGTATTTGTACTGTATTTGTATTTTTGTACTGTTATTACCTCTTCTCTAGTTCCTACAGCAAACCAACCAACAAGCAGGCCATGTGCAGAGTTCTGTAATAGCACCAGCCCTTTAAGGTTGAACAGTCCAAGAAAAAGAGAGAGAGAGAGAGAGAGAGAGAGAGAGAGAGAGAAAATGGAATCAAGAGCCACATGGCCTGACCAACGGAACTTTGAGCTAAGAGAAACTGACCAAAGTAAAAGTACCAGACATAGCCAATAGTGGGAGGGGCCAAATCACGCAATTGTATTTCGAGGAGGTTAGATAAAAATACAGGAAGCCCCCTTCCCCAAAAATATGTATTGTTGTTTATTGTCTGTTGTAAATCAATGTCTGTGTGCAGGTTTAAAGCTAGCAAATTGCCTCTATTCCAATATTGCACTCCCTGAAGTGCTATTCTCACAATGTTTTAAGTTTCCTATGTTTAGTAAATTGTTGCATCTTATCTTTGTTTGAGACCAAAGCAACTAAAAGAGTCTGAAGTAGGTGCAGTATCTGAATGTTTGATATCAACAGGAGTGTCTAGATAAAGGAGGGTGAGAAAACAAAGAAAGGACCTAAACATCTAAGATCAAGTTAACTAAAAAGTTGTGGTAACAAGTATCAAAAATAACTTTAATTTATTCCAAGTGCTAATAGCCATGCTGGTTGTGTTTAACTGTTTGAATGTAGGGACACAACTAAATAAGCCGCTGTCACTAACCTGTATTATGTTCCAACAAAATGTCCAGCATTGTGTCTGTGACCACATGAGAAACAGCCCCCCTGGATCAGGCCATAGGCCCATCTGGTCTAGCTTCTTGTATCTCACAGCGGCTCCGCCGGATGCCCCAGGGAGCACACCTAGTGGCAGGAGACTTGCATCCTGGTGCCCTCCCTTGCATCTGACATAGCCCATTTCTAAAATCAGGAGGATGCACATACACATGATGGCTTGTGGCCCGTGATGGATTTTCCTCCAGAAACTTGTCCGGTCCCCTTTTGAAGGCATCCAGGCCGGATGCCGTCACCACATCCTGTGGCAGGGAGTTCCACAGACCTACCACACACGGAGTGAACAAATATTTTCTTTTGTCTATCCTATCTCTCCCCACACTCAATTTTGAGTGGATGTCCCCTGGTTCTGGTGTTATGTGAGAGTGCACGGAGAGCATCTCTCTGTCCCCTTTGTCCTCCCCATGCATGATTTTGTATGTCTCAATCATGTTCCCCCTCAGGTGTCTCTTTGCTGGGCTAAGGGAGCTCAGGCGCTGTGGCCATTCCTCATAGGGGAGGTGCCCCAGCCCAGCAATCACCTTAGAGATCTTTTGTACCTTTTCCATTTCCAATATCTCCTTTTGAGATGTCTCAAATGTGTTCCAACGCAGAGAAAGTGTACCCTGAAATGCACTGCTTAAAAAACCACATTGACCCCTTGAGTATGTGTTTTGCTTTGCTAACTTTTCTTTTCTGCTTTATACTCAGAAATCATGAGTGCTTTACCATTATCATCTGCAGTGAGCTCTAAAACAGGGTCAGTGCAGCTAACTCCAACCAACACATCCACTGGACAAGCTCACACAAGTCCAGCGCTACATGGACCTAACTTCCAACCAATGCTGGTTCAGACCTGAAGACGGTTCCTGCCTGTGCTCCTCTGAACTGAGACAAATGGTGGAGGCAACTTGGCTGTGAAAGAGACCAGACCTCTTTTCCTCAACCTGTGTGCACCCACTGAAAGAAGCAAGGGCAAGATCGAAGATACACCGGTCCCTCGCCATACACCCCCAGATGGAGATTCAACACGGGAGGTACCAACTTGTCAGGTCCCTGACTACACACAACGTTGCCTAGAAGACAGCTGCTGGAAGATGAAGAACACCTTGCTCACCTGATGCTGAAAGATATGTTGGAGTTGGACCTGCTGAAGGGACTCACGGCAGATAAATAATGAGCTGTTATGAGCATGTATGATTTCTTTGGATGAAGTTGTTTTAATGTAGCATTTTTATTTTCTATTCATTCTATTATTTTCCATTATATCTTCAGTTTGTGTTTGCTTTCCTGAATGTAATTCCAGTAACTTCTGTATTTTGTACCAAAACTTTGGATTATGCCTGTATTTCGCATTAATTTAGGTAAACCTCACTTAAAAGTTGCTAGACAGGCTCTGGCACCAAAGAGCTAATATGCATTTTAGCTGACACTGCTGGCCCAGTTTACCTGCATCCTGGGTGATTAAGAGAATTCCCTCCATTCATACCCTGACTTTCACATTTATCTCCAAACATTCTGCCTACATGTAAGCAACCTTTCAATATCCTTAAAAACTAAGAGAGTTTGGCTAGCAAATAGTTACTCTCCCGAGCACCCCAACATAGAGTCACTCTCCAGGGTGTACAGGCTGCTCACAGACCAGACACCCAGACAAGTAGCTATGTTTGCACTTTAAATTCACTCTTTGCCCTTGTGTATTCAGAATGCTCTGTAGAAAGTGAACTAAAACTACACCACCCTGGTATACCTAAAAGTGGTCTGGATTTATGATTCCTAACAAAGTAAAATGTGTGTTGATGTATTTTTTGTTTTGTTCAGCCCAAGTTTACCAAGCTAATTTGACTTTCTGTTTACCTTGTTGTTTATCAGGAGGGAAACTGATAACAATATGCTGAGCTCACAATATAGAAATATCCCAAGATGCCCAGTTCACCCATAAGGCTCTTCTCTGACCAAAAGCCAGCATCTAAAAATCCCTCTTAGAGAACAGGCTAACTGTGGTATGTTCACAAGGGTAAACAGAAAGTCATAAATAAGAGCCATAAACAAATAAAAGGGATGCATAGAGTACCAGATCCTTTGTAATGGATATATCTGTAAACAAATTGCCGATGCGTATCGAATTGCCCTCCTGAACATCCTGAGGATCAAGATGTTGATCTGATAACCAAGCCAAATGTTTGTGGGACTGTTGGTCTGTTATTTTTCCCATGCTTGCCATGGATGTGTTTTGCTCTCTTTGTGTGCTCTTTTGTCCCCCCTCCCCTACCTAGTCTATCCTATAAAACCAGCATCATTGTAATTGTTCACGGTCTCTCCACGTGTGTGTGTTTGTGGAAGGCCCCATTTGCAAACGAGTAAAACGTTAGAAGTCCTTTGAATTCTCCTGTTGCCTGTTTGTTTGCCTCTCCAAAAATCCAAAGAACCGTGTGTGTGTTCATTCGGGAACAAAAGGCTGAGGAAACTTCACAGTCAGGGAATAAGAGGGCAGGTCCTCTCATGGATTAGGAACTGGTTGAGGACCAGAAAACAGAATGGGTGTCAATGGACAACTTTCACAATGGAGAGAGGTGAAAAGCAGAGTGCTCCAAGGATCTGTCATGGGACTGGTTCTTTTTAACCTGTTCATAAATGACCTGGAGGCAGGGCTAAGCAGCGAGGTGGCCAAGTTTGCAGATGACACCAAACTTTTCCAAGTGATGACCAGAAGCAATTGTGAAGAGCTCCAGAAGGATCTCCCCAAACTGGGACAATGGGTAGCAAAATGGCAGATGTGTTTCAATGTAAGTAAATGTAAGGCCATGCACATTGGGGCAAAGAATCAAAACTTTACATATAGGCTAATGGGTTCTGAGCTGTCTGCGACAGATCAGGAGAGAGATCTTGGGGTGGTGGTGGACAGGTCGATGAAAGTGTCAACCCAATGTGCGGTGGCAGTAAAGAAGGTTAATTCCATGCTTGGGATCAAGAAAAGGTATTGAGAACAAAACAGCTAATATTATAATGCCGTTGTACAAATAGAAGGCCACACCTGGAGTATTGTGCCAGTTCTGGTCACCACATCTCAAAAAGGACATAGTGGAAATGGAAAAGGTGCAGAAGAGAGCAACCAAAATATTACTGGGTTGGGGCACCTCCCTTATCAAGAAAGGCTACAGCGTTTGGAGCTCTTCAGTCTAGAAAAGAGGTGTCTGAAAGGGGACATGATTGAAACATACAAAATTATGCAGGGGATGGATAGAGTGGATGATACTCTTTTCCCTCTCAGATATCACCAGAACCAGGGGACATCCACTAAAACTGAGTGTTGGGAGAGTTAGGACAGACATAAGCACCGCAGACATCTGCCTATAATTCGATCCCACAGATAAGTTGAGGGCAGGTTTTGAGCCAACAATCATGGAATTTTCTATGACCCTCCGATAAGTCGGGGATTAAATTTAGGAGGGTATCTGACTATAGTTTTGTCTGATTCTATCCGAGGCCAGATCCAGAAAAATAATCTACCACTAATTGTTACCTAAGAACTGTAGTCTCTAATTTATTAAAAACATAGTAAAAGATCATAAGATACATTTTTATTCTTTTTAAATTCAGGTTTTCACCATCTTTATGTAAACACTATCAGAGTAAGTGCACTGCAAACAACATACCAGTAAAACAGTGGTTTCCAGCCTGGTTTTCATGTACTCCCAGGGACACTCAACAATACCTTTAGGGATACTTGGAAAAAGAATGAAATAATGGTAGAAAAAGGCAGGTCATGCTCCAGAATGCCTTGCAAGACAGGAATGCCTTGCAAGGACCAGCAAGGCAGGAAGGGAGGTAGCTAGTTGGCTGTGAAAGCCCCACCAATAGCTAGTTTTTGGTCATCAATTCATGTATGAACCAGTGAGTGAAAACCAGCACAGTAAAAAAGCTGAAACATAATAAGGAAAGTGATCAATCACCCAGAATTTCTCAGCACACCTCTGGTGCAAAACAATGCAAAGGCAGAGTCTTCTGTTCTTCAAACAGAGAAAAAGAGAAAGTATGTGATGAATAAATGAGGTCTGGGTTTTCATAGAGAGGAGATGAGGGCTTGTATTATTACAAACATTTTGCTAATATGAAGGGTACAATTTATGGAAATGGGCTGCCAAGGGACATGCAAGTGAAAATGGTTGGGAACCACTACAGGAGATCCATGAATCAAATCCACCTTTAAGGTGTCTGGTGTGTTAAGCCAGAAGCTCTACATACAACATAAAACTTACAACGCATAACTGGGAGTGTGCCATTCAATTCACAGCAGAGAGATGCAGCTGCATATATTTGCAACCCTTTTTACTCAGAAGTAGACCCACTATTTCCATGGGTGTTATTCTTAAGTAATGGTGCACTGAATTGTAGCCTGGGACTTTATTTCAAATGGAAAGGAGGATCCCATCCTGGTGCTGAAAAAAAATACCTCTGCCAAATGCATGCATTTGCAAAAAGGAACAAGGTTCAGCAGCATTTGCAAAAGGGAAAGGAGGAGAATAAAAGGTTAACTTTGGCTGGAATTTCCCAGGAAAGTTACTATAGAAACAAATGATCTCTGCATTGCTTCTAATGAGCCTGCTTTAGTAAGAAAGGAAACTTTTCAGAGTTGAAAGGCTCTGCCCTCTGATTGACCTCTGATTGGAGATAAGGCAAAGTGATAATTGGAGCTTGATTACTTGGCAAAAATTTTATGTACTATAGGCGAGTATCTACAGTAAGTATTTCTTTACCCAGTGTGCAATTAGTCTGTGGAACCCCTTGTCACAGGAAGCGGTGATGGCATCTGGCCTAGATGCCTTTAAAAGGGGATTGGACAAATTTCTGGAGGAAACATCCATCACGTGCTACAAGTCATGATTGGTATGTGCAAACTCCTGATTTTAGAAATAGGCTACCTCAGAATGCCAAATGCTGGGGAGGGCACCAGGACGCAGGTTGTGTCTTGTTGTCATGTATGCTGCCTGAAGCATTTGGTGGGCCACTGTGAGATACAGGAAACTGGACTAGATGGGCCTATGGTCTGATCCAGTGGGGCTCTTCTTCTTATGTACAGAGAAATTGCCATATACAAGTGGTCTGCGTTACCCATGTATTTGGAACCCATGGATTCAAACTGTACCCTTCAGAGGCAATGGGAGCAGTGCTCAGGTCACATCTGGAGGACATCTGGATGTGTCCCCGGCCTTCAAAAGGCCTTCTGAGGCCTTCACAAGGACAAAAATAATGACTTCTGGTTTTCAGTCAAAAACCGGAAATTGTTATTTTCGACCTTCTAGAGGCCTCAGAAGACCCTCGACCTTCTAGAGGGTCCTCTAGATATGACTGGAGGCATAGCTTTGGTCACGTTTGGAGGATTTTAGGTGCCAAAATCTGCAAACTTCATCATCCATGGGTTTTGGCATCCACAGGGGTTCCGGGAATGGAGCCCCTGCAGATACCGAGGGCCCACCTGTAGTAATATCTTTATTAATACTATGCAGAAAGACACAGCATCTTAAGGAAGTTTAATAAGGATAAGGTCTCACTTTGAGCTTCAGTCATTTCCATGCTTACTTAGGACTGGAATTTCTGGTAACAGACTCTGATTTAGAATCTAAGGCTACAATTCTATAAACTATACACTTAGGAATAAGCTTTGTTGAACACAATGGGACTTATTTTTTAGTACACATGCATAAGTTGTGCTGTAAATTTGTGTTTTCAGATTGTTACAATTTTAGCAGAATACTTAAGAATCACTAGATCAGGGGTCTCCAAACTTTTTGGCCAGAGGGCCGCATCAAATATCTGGTGCAGTGTTGAGGGCCAGAAAAAAATTTAAATATAAAATTTAAATAAATAGAGGTGGAACTTAGATGAGTGAATTAATGAATGAATGCGCTCATTCATTCAAAATCTCCAGCCATCAGAACACTCTCCAGACGCAACCAGAACACAGCTCTGGTCGTGTTTGGTCATGTGGGCCAGGAGCTTTCAGGGGACAAGAGGGTGGCCACAGGCCAGATAGAGGCTCACTGCGGGCTGCATCTGGCCCCTGGGTCGGGGTTTGGAGAACCGTGCACTAGATGGAGAACATTTTTACTCAGTTTGTATCATTCACTCCCCCATTCACACAGATGTAGTTTAAAAAATGTAAGTAGTGGAGCAAAATGGTCATGAAATATTGTATGTCATGTATGAGAGTTTATACAAAGGTTAAATGTATATAAGATAAGCATAATGCATAATGCTTATAAGCATAAGCATATAAGATAAGTCACAACAGCAATAATAGCTGATAACAAAATCTTTCTAGGGTTGCTAAATTGCAGTAATGTGACAGGGTTAGGGGTATGACACAGAAATGATTTTCTTGTAAAAATCTATTGCATGGTGTGCTTGAAATACTAGTTTCTCTCTGAATTCTTCTAAATATGAGCTCATCAGGGTAGGGGCTATACCTGTGTTTCATAAATACCTGCAAATTGCAGGCACTACTAGAAATAATTAATAATTGCTTCTAGTGAATGCATTCTTCATATATTCCACTGGAGTGGGTGTTGGAATTTTGGATGCAATGCTGCCTGCAGGACTCTGGAGGGCAGTGTATGTCCAGACACTTGAGACCTTCTACCTGCCCTTTATGATTTGACGACTTCTATCTTTAATCTTTCCTGATAGTTTTATTTATTTATAACAGCACTATCAATGCACATGATGTTTTACATCAGGAGACAACAGAGGGAGAGGAGCAATGGCAAGGTAAATGGAGAAAGAATATGTTATTGTATTTCATGTGGTACTTAGGCTTAGTAGCAGTAGGGCAGAGTAACTAGGGAGTTGTGTTAACAACTTCATGGAAAACATGAGTTTTGAAAAGGGATTTGGACGCGGTAAGAAAGTAGGCATCACGCAGGGAATCTGGGAAGGAGTTCCAGGCATACGGGTCAGCAAGGGAGGAAAGGTGAAGTGGGCAGCTGGGTGTGGAAGAGCTGGACAAGTAAAGGGATATGTCACAATATGAAAACAGACATAAGAGGGCAGGTTCAGGTGATGGAGGGTTTGAAGATGAGAAGCTTATGCAGGATCCAGGCATGAACAGGAAGGCGGTGCAGGTCTTGAAGCAGCTGCAAGGTGTGGTTGCATCAACAACAGTTATCTTTGAGTGAGTGATCTTTGCTGTAGAGTGCTGGATAGAGGTGAGGGAACTAAGAGCCCAATCCTGGGCTCGGTGTGCCGGCTCACCGCCAGTGCACACTGTTGCAAACGAGCCATAAGGCACGCTTGCGAGGCTTACCACTGGGTGGAGGCTTACCACTGGGTATGGTAAGCGGAGGTGTGGGTGGAGGCAGGGAGGAGGCATTCCAGTGAGGGGAGAGGCGGGCAGAGGGCGGGGAGAGGACAGGGGGAGGCGTGCTGGGGAGAGGGAGCAGGGAGGGAGGGAGAAGGGACCAGTAGAGCAACGCTCCACCAGATCCAGAGCCTTCGGTCAGACTTGGCGCCTGGCACAAAGGCTCTTACCTCACTGCCGACCGTTAGGATGGCAGTGACTCGAGTAGCCCCATTGCAGTACTACTTCCCTTACCCAGGAGAACAAAAGTTCCCTTCTCCTGAGGTGCTGCCCATGGCTGCCTTGGGCCAGTTGGATGCGGCGGCAGCTCAGGATTGGGGTGTAAAGCAGTGCTTCTCAAATTGTGGGTTGGGACCCACTAGGTGGGTCACAAGCCAATTTCAGGTGGGTCCCCATTCATTTCAATATTTTATTTTTAATATATTAGAGAACCACTGGACTAAAGGGAGACGAAAAGGAGACCAGAGAAGAGGAGGCTATGCTAGTTGAGACAAGAGATAACTAGGAGATGAACCAGAGCTTTTGTTGATGGAACAGAGAGGAAGTGTCACTTTTGTGATACTGCAAAGGGGGAAGCAACATTACAGTATTTGCTGATGGACTGAAGATGGGGTGGGGGAAGCATAAGAGAGAGGAACTACAGCAAAAACAAGTAAGTGCCAGTTCAACAGAGCCGATGATGATGTCGTCAATGGATTAGTACAGCAAAAGGGAAATGAGGAGTTTAGGTTCGGACAGATGCTAAGGAAGCATTCAAGTGGAAATGACTGATAGTCACTTGGAGACATGGAATTGGATGAAGACAGTTCTGAGGTGGGTGTTGGAAGCTGGGTGTTGTCAGCCTACACTTATCACACTAGAATATTTGGTTTGGCCTAAATCAAACAATTCCCAATTTGGTCTTTTTTCAGAAGGTGTCTAAGTAACATCATTTTCAGCATTATTACACTACTTACGGATGCACTCTGGCTTTGGTGTCCATCCTTCCTCAAGACATTGGGTCTCTCCACGGTCAAGCCCTTTGGGAGTTGTATAGCCACTCTGACAGCCATATGTTGCTGTCTCATGGAGAGCAAAGTCACGATTATGTTGTTGGAAATAACCATTTTGTGGGTGTATAGCTTTACAGGTCACTTTTTCTAATGGAGAAAGAGGATGTTATTTTGTAAGATTTCAGGTACTGTCTTGCTGGACTGAATGAAAGTTCAATATAATCAAGCACTATGTCCTCAACTATAGGTCAGTAAGTGTTGGTTGGCCACTTTGGAATCTATGACAAGTATATAGGATGACTGTATATAATTATCAGTTATCAAAAATTATATCAGTGCTGTGCTCATGGCCCTTGGAAACATCAGCTAGTGGGAATCAAGCTTGCTTCTATACATGTAGCCCCAGTTCTGTGTTTGGTGTCATTGAACTGGTTCAGATGAAGTTTTCCCCATCAAACTAGCCCCAGCCAACTGAAGATGTGCATCATTATGACATGTTCAACCTCCCCAAACCACATGCTGTAGAAAAGATTCCAATCCTTTGCACACTTGCCTGGGATTAAGCCCCATTGGCTATAACAGATTCACGTTTGAATAGACATACATAGGATTGGGCTGTTAATCTCCATCCCCGCACTCTATAGTAAAGCTTGGGACTGAATGATCAGCAAACTCTGCAGCCAGACCATAACGGCTGAACCATTTACGGCTCGGGTCCGGGGTATTTGAGGGACCACCTCCTTCCCTACAATCCTGCCTGTGCTCTTAGATCATCTGGGGGGCCCTTTTGACATCTCACTAAGAGATGTGAGAGGGGCGGCGGCCAGGAAGAGGCCTTCTCGGTTTTGGCCCCCGAACTGTGGAATACTCTTCCCTTAGAATTGAGAACTGCTCCCTCGTTGCTAACATTTCGGCGTGGACTGAAGACCTTTTTATTTCAAAAAGCTTTTAATTGTTGACAGGCTGGCTGGCGTTCCTGCTTTTTATATGAGAATCCACGGGTTTGTTTGTTTCTGTGAGATTTTTAATTATTGTAAATTGTTTTAATGATTGTTTTTAATGTTGTATTTTAAATTGTTTGTAAGCCGCCTTTGTGCCCTTTGGGCAAAAAGGTGGGGTATAAATTAATAATAATAATAAGTACATCAAGGGTAGAGTGACTTTTCTAAAGGTGAGCAAAATGACCCCCTCCTCGCAAACTTGCCACCTCATTTGAAAGTGGAAAATTAGACAAGGATGTCACAAATTTGGGAAGGAGGAAGAACATTTTCAAAAAATTTCATCATGCCCTTTTTCCTACAATAGTACCCCTATATTTCTGGGGCATTTAGGGGGAAAATTGGTACCCATCAGTTTAGCCACCAAAAAGACCTCTGTTGCAGTAGCAGAGCTGCTTTTGGTTTTCAAGAAGCCACAGCCACTCTGAAATATCTAGAAAACAGTCACCTCTTCCCCCAGTATGGTCTCCCAAATTTTGGACAGGAGGTGCTGATCCTAATTTTCAGTCCCCCCTGCACCTGTTTCTCTAGTGGCAACTGCTACAAAAGTGCCATAAAGCACTTTCCAGCAGTGTGCTGAGTTGCATGCTGCTGATATGCTGGTGGGAAGGCTGGAGACTTCCTGCACACAATGTCAGTTCTCTTGCTGTCTGCGGGAGCGGGCAAGCCAGCAGGAGAGGCAGGGGGAGGACGTAATGGATGAGGGCATAAAGGGCAGGGAGGCTGCAGGAAGGGGTGGGTCCGATCCCCCGTTTTTGATGCATGTCCATTTTTGGCTTGGTTGCAACAGTGGGGGAGGGGAAGGATAAGACTGGGCTGTTATGGAGCCTGGTGATTATCCCCAACAAAAGCTGAGCTTTGAAGAAGAAGCAACCCTGTATGAACAACTGGGATTTCTCCCAGATCTATCTATTGTGTGTGTATGTGTATGTGTATGTGTGTGTGTGTGTGTGTGTGTGTGTGCATGTACATGTGCTTGGGGGAGGAAGATATGTGTAGATGTGGTGGTTGCAGGATCAATTCCTCTGTCACCTCATCTTATGAATGATCACAGTCCCCACTTCCAAACCATCCTATAACTCTGAGAAGCCTAAATAAATCAATGTGCACCATTATAAAAGCCTAACAGGTCAGATACTTCTAGTTTCTCAGATTATATATGGACAGAGAATGACACATAAATAAAGCTTACTGGCACATCTCAGGGTGGTTGCCCAGCCGTCTTTCGTGCACTTGGCTTTTGCTTCTGGAGATGCAGGATAATAGCCCTCATCACAAGAATATGAAATTTCATTTTCTTCTATGAATATATCCCAATAGCCATAAATGAGTCTACCATATGGAAAACTACCAGGAGGAATGCATTGTTCTAAAGGCAAAAAAAAAAATTACTTAGGTAGAGAACACTTTTCTTTCACTGTGTAGGAAATATTAGAAAACAACTTTTAAAATCAGAAATACATCTTATAAATATATAGGTGTATGCCATTTAATGATGGGGATACATTCTCCGATCCCTGTTGTTATGCAGTTAGGGGCGCATTCCTACCCCATGCTGGAACAGGCAAGCCAAAAGGCTTGCACTGTATCCAGAGAGGTATGGGGCCCAAAGCAGCTCACTCAAGGGGAAACGTTTCCTCTTACCTCTGGGAAAAGTGCCCTTGCCCCATGGATCTCCTTGGACTTGCGCCACCTCCTGAGGTGGCGCATGTCCAAGGAGAGCAGAGCAGCTTGACGCTGCTCTAAACTCCCTGGGAATAGGGGTTGGAATCCGACATAATTGCTGGATCCCTGCCTGCCCACCTCTGGGGCTGCCCACCACCCAACCTTCCCCCACCCAGGAACACCTCCCTCCCACCTCCTCCCCACCCCCTAGAGCCTTGCGTTAGCCCTGCCAGGCCTACGCAAGGTTCGCTGCACAAGCCACCACAGAGGCTGGAGGCTGAATGTATGGATTCAGCCTCTGTGTGCTGGCGCACCTCTGTGCGCCGGCACAGCTGAGGGGGCACAAACATGCTTTACAGCACATTTGCGACCCTCCTGGACTGGTGCAAGGGACAAGTGCAAGTCTGGATTGCACCCCAGGTCATTAAGTGAACATTCAATCAATCTGTTGCCTTTGTTGTGTAAACAGACACTCCCTGGTAGTCACTAGCTTGTTGCACAGGCTACTGAAGATAGATTGCCTCTTTTTTGCATTAAAAGCCTCTCTGTTGTGTAAACAGACACTCTGCTGCAGGCTATGGGAGACACAATTGCCTCATTAACAGTATCTTTATTGTGCTTTGACCATTGTCATATATGTGGTTCGTTTTTAAGCAAATGGTTGTTAAGTGGCGCATATTTGTAGCAGTTTGCACCAGCAAATCTTATGACAGACATTGCAAAATTTGGCTCCAGGGCTTAGGTGGGTAGTGGGGCATGATGGCAGAAGTAGGGGAAAGGCTGAGGAAAGTGAAATCTGGGCAGAGAAACAGTTTTGGACAGAGCAAAATGCAATGCAGTGTGTTGATGCTCTGCATCAGTGTTTCTTGAACTGTGAGACTGGACCTACCACATGGGTTGCAATCCGATTTCAGTCGGGTCTCCATTCATTTCTATGTGTATTTTAGTTTTAATATATTAGACTTGATGCTACCATTGTATGTGACTGTATCTGGGGGAACGTTACAGATCTGTGCTTTTAACAGGCTACTATGTATATACTTTTAACAATGATAGTCAGTGGGACTTACTCTCAGGAGTAAGTAGTGCAATAAGGAGTGCAATATGGCCCAATCCTATCCAACACTAATGCTTGAAGGGTTAGGAGGGTTCTTTATTTTAAATAAATTTTTAAACTTGTACTTATTGTAAACTTTTAATTTACTTAGGGCACAATCCTAACCAGGTCTACTCAGAAGTAAATCCTATTGTGTTCAATGGAACTTACTCCCAGGAAAGTGAGGTTAGGACTGTAGCCTTAATTTGATTTCATTTGTCCTATGGGGGTTTTAAAAATTTTCTCTGCTTGATGCACTTTTCTCTGCACTTCCGGCCATGATATTACTTTCAGGTCAATGATATCACTTCAGGTGGATCCCAACAGATTGTGATTCTAAAAAGTGGGTCCCGGTGCTAAAATGTTTGAGAACCACTGCTCTACATGCATCCTACACAGGAAGGAACAATAACATGTCCAGCATTCCTACACTGTCCAGAGATCTGTTTTTCTAATGAGAGCCAATATGGCCCAATCCTATGCAGCACTAATGCAGCTGTGACAAAGGGAACTTTTGTTCCCTTACCTCAGAGCTACATTGTGGCTGCATTGGCACTAGAAAGTTGAATAGGATTGGGCTCTAAGAAATTTTTCTTATATCCCAGACTCCAGAAGATTAAATAGGAATAGCCATGCATAATTCAAATTACTCTGAGGGTCAGTTTTATAATTTCTGTATTTCCAGAAAATCATACTGCTATCATCAACTGTGGAAAAGGATTCTGTTTTACCATTTTTATTTCAGAGAAAAATTTTTCCCCATTCCATTTCTCAATGTTTGCCACTCTTGGGGAAAAAAAAAGATGTGTGTCAACTACCATGCAGATCATTATGTATATAATTCAGATTTAAACATGCGCGCGCGCACAGAGAGAGAGAGAGAGAGAGAGAGAGAGAGAGAGAGAGAGAGAGAGAGAGAGAGAGAGAGAGATTTAAGTCACTGGTTCCGCTTTTGAAACAAGGAGTAGATAGGTAGGATGGGAACATCTGGACAGAATTTTAGATGGGGAGAATTTCAGAAGCAACTCTACATTTACCACCAAGTTCATTTAAGCATATCAGCTGACTTCTTATACATGGAAACATTATACGTATTGAGATATGCTATAAATTCTTCCCATTTTGTTTTATTCTAACAATAATGAATAACAGAACTGTGTCACAACATCAACTTCTGCCAAAGACTAATGAGAAATAGACTTTCAGACATCCCTTCTGAATGGGTTGCATCCTTTTACAGCCAGGATGGTGCTATTATTGGAGTATTAGGCCAGAACCTGGCAGCCCTAAATTCAATTCACAACACTTTAACAGATACTTCTAAACAAATTGAAGTTTTTTGTAATGGTAAGCGTAACAGAACAGGTTTAACTTACTCTCTACCAGGCTTATTACATGTTGACTAGGCTGCTGCTTGAGGAAGAAGTGAGAGGATTGAAACCCTGCAGTCATTGGCATGTCTTTCCCTGAAGGGTTTTTGAGCTTCACTGCAGTGGGTTGAGGCTTAGAGTTGAAATCTCATGGTTGAAACACCACAATTGGCTATCACAGCAGGAGATTTTTGTGCATGCTGTCTAGGCTGCTGGGACCAGAAGATGTGTCAGGTGTTGTTTTTTTCCGCTCCTCTTTTTGTGTGCTTGCTCCATTGCTCAGACTAGAAGTTGTGTTGGGGGTTTTCTGGCCTCTCCGTGAACCACAAAATAAAGTCAAAGAGCTGCATGCAGCTCATAAGCCATGGTTTGCCCATCCCTAGAACATGTGGTACCTAAATAAAGACTGCTGTATTACTTATCTTTTGGATTTTTTTTTTTTTTGCCTTCTTTCCACAAAGCTGAATTAAAACTGCAAAGGGAGATGCATATTTGTATATACATAATAATGTCTATTGCTGATAAAAGAAGAAAAAGGATGAACAACATTTACTTACTAAAGCATTTTGGTTCTGGATCCCATCCAAATTCCCTGCATGTGGAACGATGATAATAGTATTTATTTATCGGCAGAAATCCATCGTTGCATTGGTAGTCAACTGTTTGTCCCACCTTTCTTGGAAAATAGCCAGTATACTGATAGGAATCCGTCAGTCTTCCATTCTTTATAATGGGAACATCACAGGGCTTTTCTTCAGAAAAGGTAAGCGAAACCCAAAAAAGAGAAACAGAAGAGCCAGATATTCTGTTCATCACCTTGTTCTTTAAGTTTGGACTAGAAACAGGTTTGTTAATTTGATATTGCAATCAAACATACTTTTCAATGAAGTAAAAATGCAATCCACTTTTAACATGAACTACACATTGATCCCATTCATCACAGTGACAAGCGTTTCATTTTTAAGCGGCTGTAGTGATTGTTTCCATCTCCAGGACTTTAGATTTGAAAAGGGGGGGTTTGGGCAATGTTCCCTCTAACATTTGAGGAGAGTGGGTGCAGCCTACTGTGCCTCTGCTGGGACAGGTCCAGAGCACCGAGAAAGAAGCTCTGCAAGACTTGTATTCCAGCTACATGGTCACGCAACTTAAAGGGAAGTTTGGTTCCAAAGGTAAAAGGTTCTTCACAATTATTTCCGAGTGTACCTTTTTTCCCCAATGCCTCTGCCTGCTTTGTTGTTCTGAAGACAGCAACTCTTAGTGATTATTATTATTTTTCCTATAACTCTTCAAATGAGGCAGGAAGGGCAGTGGGTCCACTTGTGGGTCACAAGCCAAGCACAGTGGGTCGCAATCTGATTACAAAGATATGCATGAGGGGGAGAAAGAGGGAGGAGAGTGATATTCATGGGGGGGGGGGTTCGAAGGAGGCACTTTTGCTGATGTGATCATTAGGAGCATGACCCAGTCTGAATTATAGTTGGAACTGGCATCAGAAAGAAAGTAAGTTATCTTCCATATTTTGAAATAATTCATTTTTTCCAAGCCCTATTCTGAACCTGACTCCAGGGTGCACACTCACGCATGATGTGCATGTGTGCGTATTGCCCATTACTAGTTAGAAAACTTTCCCAGACCTTGCAGCTTCTTTTCCCCTAATGGCTGGGACTACCCCTTGCCCACTGCTCCCTGAAGTTTTAACAATTGTTCTATAGTATCTGTTTCTGAAACTCTCTTTGAGCTGAAACTGTTGTCCAAGAAATAGGCCAAAAACTGGAGTAATCTTTAGCCAGTAGAATATAATGCAACCAGTATAAGGAATCAGTATGGAACTACTGGAGTAAAAGTGAGGTGTTTTTTTTTTTTCCCCCCTTTAAGAGTAGACTACAATACAATGTGATCGGTAACCCATTTTCAAATCACACTGATTGAATTTACCCATCACACTTACTTATACATTGTGGAGGAGGTGACCAGCCCCTCTCTGTGCACTTGGAAATCTCTCCACGGTGGTCAAGCCGATAACCAGAGTTACACTGGATGCGAACTTCGTCGTCGTTCCTGTACTGATTCTGTCTAGGCGTGAAGCGGCCATTGACTACTTCTGGAGGTGAGCATACAATTTCTGTGGAGGAATCATCATCATGTGCTTAACATTTATATAGCGCTTGCAAGGGTTTAAAGTGTTGCACATACTTTGCTTTTTTAATCTTCCAAATTGTTCTAACAATCATTGAGTATTGCAGCGGTTCTCAAATCCTCTGTGAGTTTGAGAGCACTGGTAAGTCTTGGTAGGGGAAAGGCAGTGACGCAATCCATAGGATTGCATCACTGGTGGGATTGCAGGGGCATTTTTAAAACTTACTCCTGCCCGCAGCAGCCTTCTGGGGATGCAGGGAGCCCCATGGAGCCCTCTGCAAGGCTCCCTATGCCTCAAAATAATAAAAAAAATGCTATTGTGACCCACTTCTGGTTTTGCAATCATGACTCGGAACTGGGCTGTGATCGCATCTCTGCCTTCCCCCATTCCCTGCCCCTCAAAGTGCCACTTGTTCTCAAGCTGGTAGGTTGTGACCCACCAGTTTGAGAACCACTGGAGTATCTCTATATTGCAAATGGGGACTGAGGCTGAGAGGAAGTAGTTTGCAAAGGCTAGCTAGTGACTTCATGATAGAGATGAGCATCAAACCGGAGACTTCCTCATCTGCTACTTCGCCTCATAGTTACAACACTGCACAAGCTAATAGATAAGGACACCGAATAGATAAGCTATTCAGGGCACCAGTATGAGAATGAGTTTAGAACACAAACTGTATAAAGAATGTATGAAGATGCAAGATATGCTCAGGTTAGAACACCTGGTAGCTGACTGGTGATCTAGAAACTGCATTTGACGTCCTTAATCTGGCAGAGCTACAAAGCTTCACACTATCACAGCTTCACTCAAAAATGAATGAAAACCTTTTTCAAAAATTACTGAAGTTATGTCACATTATGTTTCTCAAACTATATGTTTCAGACATAGTTTTATGTGAGTTAGAAACATTGAAGTAGTAGGGCTATCACATGATTTTAAAAATTTAGGCAATATGCCATACAGCTTTTAAACAATTTACAGCGCAATCCTAACTTGTGCTGGAACAGGCAGCCAGTTGGCCTGTGCTCTATTGAGCACAAGTCTGGAACTGGCTGTGGCTTGCAAGAATTCCCCTTACCCTGGGTAGCAGCCCCAGTGGGGCTATACGACTCTGCACCACCTAAAGAAGTGGTGCAAATCCAGACAGCCTGGAGCTGCCCCAGACTGTCTGGGAATGGATCTAGGATCCAGCATAAGTGTTGGATCCTGGCCCCACCTCCCACTTCTCTGCCGCCCGTCCACAGGACCGCTGAACTTACCTGGCTGACAGCTTGTTCACATCCTTGCACCAGCCTCCCCAACTCGAAAGGAGGTGCAAATGTGCTTTACAGCAAATTTGCCACTCTCCCGGATCAGCACAAGGGACTCGCGTAGGCCCAAGGGTTTGTTAGAATTGCGCCCTTAGTTAATTAACCAAATTGCATATAAATAAAACCATCTAGGTTCAAACTAGAGGTAGAGGTATAGGCAGAGACAGCATTTAAAAAACTGCCACCAGAGATGTAAAGCGTGGAGGAAGAATGGAAGGAATATAGAAATACCTTGCTTAGTATCGCAGGACAATTATTGTGTGGAAAAAGTAAAAAGTGAGGGGGGATAATAAGAGAGGTGCTAATTGCAATTATGAGATTGGGAGGGATGTGCCTGTGGGACTTACTTCTGAGTAGAGAAGCCTAGGATTGGGTTTTTGGTTGCACTCTTTTTTTCTGAAATACAGGAGCAGGCAATTGGCACTTCTCTCTCCTCCTCTCCCCCACCCACCCCCTCCCACAGGCACATTTCCCCCATCTCATAATTGCAGTTAGCACCTCTCCTACTATCCTTCCCCTCACCTTCCAAAGGTTCAGAATCACTTGCCTCACATTCTCTCCCTCACACTGCCATTTATCTGCTCCTGTATTTCAGAAAAAAGGGTGACCAAACACCCAATCCTAGGCATGTCTACTCAGAAGTAAGTCCCATTATAGTCAATAGGGCTTACTCCCAAGAAAGTGGGGCTAGGAGAGGAACTTGAGAGCCCAGCCCAGTTCAGGCATGTCTACTCAGAAGTAAGTTCCATTATAGTCAATGGGGCTTACTCCCAGGTAAATGTGGCTGGGCTATGTTGTAAACAACATAGTGAGTATAAGCCAATGATATATAAGGATATATAACATCTAAATACAATCGGTCAGTGACAAATACCTCTGGCAACCTTTTCACTCACATGTTAGACTCAGATGATACCCTCACTGGGAGGCCAAGTCCACCCCCGGGATCGGCCGGGTGGTGCTGTGGAACTAGGTTTTGGAAACAAATTCCGGTACAAGGGAGTGGAACATGTTGCCTCTGTTATGTGTCAATACCAATGTCTGTTCAAACTAAGAAACCAGGAAAACTCAGATTTAAGAGAGCAGTCACTTGGAGCAATGTTGGTGACATCTTTCTGTCAGCTACAAGGATGTCACTGGCATCGCTTGGAAAAAGTTTAAATGAAAGAGATATCCACGCAATACAGAATGCCACTGCATGGATCTTTAACCAAACACTGAAAACTATTAAATCCCTCCAAGAAGAGATTGTACAAGTCCGCCAGGTATCAGCCCAGAACCGCCTTGCTTTGGACCTGATCCTGGCTTCTAAAGGAGGAGTTTGTACCCTATTTAGTACCCAGTGTTGTGTGTACTCCTCAAACTTCTCAGTGAAAGCCGAGAACAATATTAGTCACCTAAAGAGCCTAATAGTCCAACATGAGGAGTCTATCAAACAAGGGCACACTTGGTGGGATTGGCTCCCTGGATGGGGAGGATGGATTAAAGAAATCCTAGCAGCAGCAGCTGCTGTCACGATGATAGTTATAGGCTGCTGTTGCGGTATTCAATGCCTACCTGCCTGTTTGTCGCTTTTGCTCAGCTTAAAGGCTAAGTCAACACAAGTTTCTATGCATGTTGCACAAACCTCTAGCTCAAGCAAAGTAAATTCTCACTTATCACAACAATATATAGCCATGCAGCAACTGTAAGGTGAGAGTGTGGTCCCTAAGATCGAATCAACGGGACCCACATTCTCAAAGGGGGGAAACATGCTTGCTTACCTGTCTTAGCCCCCCCCCCCCCCAAGAAGCCAAATCTGTAGCAACCATCAATACAGAGTAACAGAGAAAGGGGGGGATAAGGAAAGAAGAAGACAGGGAAAGCATGAACTTACTTAGGGGAAAGCTTAAAAATTAAAAACTAACTGCTCTGCTGAATTGGCAGCTCTGCTAAATGGCAAGGTTGTTTCTTGGCAAACTAACAAAGCATCTAGTTAAGCTAACTATAGACACTGGCAAGAGATAAACTTTAGAAGAACAACACATATTTTGGTTAGATAAAGACAAGGCTATTCCCTTTTTGAAAGTAAGGAGGAGGTGAGAAGATAAGAGGAAGAAACAGAAAATACCAGAGAAACTTCTGCCTTTGAACTCTGTTTGAATTGCAACTAAAACAG
Organism: Tiliqua scincoides; assembly: GCF_035046505.1. NCBI lineage: Eukaryota > Metazoa > Chordata > Lepidosauria > Squamata > Scincidae > Tiliqua > Tiliqua scincoides. The sequence goes on from NC_089824.1 coordinate 124,448,669, forward strand.
ATAACAATGAGCAAATGGGCGTCATTTGGCAGAAGAATATCCATCTTAACAAAGACAGTCTACCTGTGTCCACTTATAGTTTTAAAGATTGTTATTCTTTCATGCTTTTTAGGGAAAAGGACAGTGTCATTACCTTAAAACACTGGAAGAATTATTTTAGAAGCTGTTACTTTCACAGAAGTCATAAGAACATAAGAACAGCCTAACTGGATCAGGCCATAGGCCCATCTAGTCCAGCTTCCTGTATCTCACAGTGGCCCACCAAATGACCCAGGGAGCACACCAGATAACAAGAGACCTCATCCTGGTGCCCTCCCTTGCATCTGGCATTCTGACATAACCCATTTCTAAAATCAGGAGGTTGCGCATACACATCATGGCTTGTACCCCGTAATGGATTTTTCCTCCAGAAACTTGTCCAATCCCCTTTTAAAGGTGTCTAGGCTAGACACCAGCACCACATCCTGCGGCAAGGAGTTCCACAGACTGACCACACGCTGAGTAAAGAAATATTTTCTTTTGTCTGTCCTAACTCTCCCAACACTCAATTTTAGTGGATGTCCCCTGGTTCTGGTATTATGTGAGAGTGTAAAGAGCATCTCCCTATCCACTCAGTCCATCCCCTGCATAATTTTGTATGTCTCAATCATGTCCCCCCTCAGGCGTCTCTTTTCTAGGCTGAAGAGGCCCAAACGCTGTAGCCTTTCCTCATAAGGAAGGTGCCCCAGCCCCGTAATCATCTTAGTCGCTCTCTTTTGCACCTTTTCCATTTCCACTATGTCTTTTTTGAGATGCGGCGACCAGAAACTGGACACAATACTCCAGGTGTGGCCTTACCATAGATTTGTACAACGGCATTATAATATAAGCCGTTTTGTTCTCAATACCCTTCCTAATGATCCCAAGCATAGAACTGGCCTTCTTCACTGCCGCCGCACATTGGGTCGACACTTTCATCGCCCTGTCCACCACCACCCCAAGATCTGTCTCCTGATCTGTCACAGACAGCTCAGAACCCATCAGCCTATATCTAAAGTTTTGATTTTTTGCCCCAATGTGCATGACTTTACACTTACTGACATTGAAGCGCATCTGCCATTTTGCTGCCCATTCTGCCAGTCTGGAGAGATCCTTCTGGAGCTCCTCACAATCACTTCTGGTCTTCACCACTCGGAAAAGTTTGGTGTCATCTGCAAACTTAGCCACCTTACTGCTTACTGCTAACGATTTCATGACAGAGGCATGTGAATCTGTCCTTCCATAAACATGCTAAGACATTTAAATTTCACTTACCGCCACATTGTGGTGAAGGTGACCATCCACTGCTTGTGCATTCAACCATATTTTGTCCATTCTCTAGCTGAAGCCCATGGTTGCATTCAATTAGAACCAGGTCCGCACCTTGATACATGTTTCTTTGAGGTCTGAAAGTACCATTAGTTACTTGTGGAGGATCACAGGTAATTTCTAGGAAGAACGATGCGGATATGTTACAAGTGGAAAGAGAAAAGAGCTGAAGAAAAAATCTGTCCATTCATTCCCTCTAACATGGAGCATTTCCTTCATCTACACAAGTGCAATATCCATGGTTCTTTAAAAAAAAATCAAAATTCAAAGAACGGAAGAAGTAGACAGAATGCAATCTATTAACTATTTGAATTTTACTTCTATTTATTTATACTATGTGCAGGTGTGCATCACTTAACGACCAGGATAAGTTCTATGTTGTTATGCAAATAGGTAATTAAGCAAACATTCAGCCCAATCTAGTGCCTTTGTTGTATAAACCTGGTGTGTCCAAACATTTTGACAGGAGGGTCACATCATCTCTCTGACACTGCATTGGGGGCCAGGAAAAATTATTAATTTACATTTAAAATTTGAATAAATTTACATAAATGAATATATTAGAGATGGAACTTATATGAATGAATGAAGGTCTCACGATAGCTCAAGGCCTATAAAAGAGCTACACAAAGTAAGGCCGGCCTTTCCTTTGCTGCCGCTGCTGCTTCACAGGCGTGAAACGGCAAGCAGCAGAGGGAGCTCGCACGAGGTCAAACAGTCAGCCCTTACACTGAAAGTAGTCACAATGGGCCAGTGCAGGCTCCAGCAAGATTTTGGAGGGCCAGAGGCTCGTTGGGGACTGGGGGTTCCCCACGGGCCAGATTGGGGGTCCCTGAGGGCCGCAAATGAATAAGTAACCCTGCTAACTGGATAAGAGGCACTTTTTCAAGTGGGTGCTCCTCTTTGATTTAGCAGAGGGAGAGTAACTGGCCCTCTTCACCCCAGCAGTGTCTTTTCTAGTGGCTATCTGCTGGTATTCTTTTGCATCTTTTTAGATTGTGAGCCCTTTTGGGACAGGGAGCCATTAGTTATTTGATTTTTCTCTATAAACTGCTTTGGGAACTTTCTGTTGAAAAGTGGTATATAAATAATGTTGTTAATAATTCAGAGCTTCTTTGTTGTGTAAGCAGACACTCTGTTGCAGACTATGGGAGACCTGATTGCCTCATTAAGAGCCTCTTCGTTGTGCTTTGACAACTGTCATATATGAGGTCTGTCATTAAGCGGAAGGTTGTTAAGCAGCACATGCCTGTATTTATGTTTTTATTGATTTGTATGATGTTCTAAGAATTTTGTTAGCCACCACCAGCTTTTGAAAACGTGGGATATAATTCTTTTAAATAAGCAGCTCAATCCTACCTAAATCCCTCCTCCTGCTGATGTAGCCGTGTCACTGGAGAATGTGTTTCATCCTGCAAGGATGAGGTCTCCTCCAGGTAAAAGGAATATTTGTTTCCTTGCGTGGGGGTAAACCTTCACTGTTCCACTGAATCTCCTCTAATCTGGACCAGCTACTTTGCTGGTGCAAGTCTGAGTGGCCAGGAAATTGGATTGAGGCCAAGAAAGGATAGGATCTTGTAAGCACTACTGCTGCGAATACAACCCCTTTCCTGGCCTTGATCTGCCCCCCTTCCCAACCCAGTCTCTTCCTGCCCCATTCTACCCACCACGATCTCCCTCCCACTCCATTCTGACTTACTAGCACCTGGGGGTTGTTAATGAACTGCTGGCACTAGATCCAGTATCACAGGGCCCCCTAAGGTTTGGGCTGAAAATCAAGATCTTGACACAACAGCACTTTCATTCAAACACCATTTAGAATGGTTTTGGAATCTTATCTTCTTGCGTCTCGAGTTACCTTTGCATTTAGGATACACAATAGGCTCTTCATTGCACTGGATTAGAAGAGCAGACTGGGAAGGATTTGTTTCAAAGACATATCCTGGTTTACAGCTGAGTTCAAGAGAATCACCATGCGGCAAGTACGTCGTTTGAAAACCATTGTCATAAGAACTTCCTTTCATCACTATCTGCTGGCTTTCAGCCAATGCGATTACACAGGGCTCTTTGATTAGAAAAGAAAAATAATTCTGTTAATCAAGATGGTAATTTTGGTTGGCCTCCTTCAGTCTCGAAAGACTCTGGTATAAGCCTACAGCACCTGGTATTCCCAGGCGGTCTCCCATCCAAGTACTAACCAGGCCTGACCCTGCTTAGCTTCCAAGATCAGACGAGATCGGGCATGTGCAAGGTAACAGTTGCTGTACTTTTAAAAAAAGTTTTGTAAATCTAAGGAGGTCTTGATAGAATACCATTTTAAAAAGTTGGTCCCAGTGCTAAAATGTGCAAAAAATACTGGGCTAAGGTGTTGCTCAAGTAAGACGGGGTTTTAAAGCCAGTGTCTTTTGAACCAAGAAAACTCCTTGGCTTACCAAACTATACTCTCTGGATATCCATAGAGCTGCGGTTCCCAAACTTCCAAACTTTGGAGCTTCAGCAAGTCTTTGTGGAGGAGTGGGCAATGCAGTGATGCAATCCCCAGGATGTGGGTCACGATTGTTAGTTTTACATTCACCTCAGCTTGGGGAGCCCTGCAGAGGCTTCCGCTGGGTTCCCTGCATCCCCACTAGGCTGCTGCTGCCTCCAGTAAGTAAAAGAAAACCCCTTGTACCCTTGGCAGCCCTGGGGATCACTACATTCCCCCTCCCCGCCCCTTAAAGGGGCAAAACAGAGGCTCTCAGGTTACGACGCCCCTGTTTGAGAACCTCTACCATAGAAGAAACAGTGATCATCACAACAAAGAGCCCAATCCTGGGCTCAACACACTGGCTTACCGCCGGCGTACACTGTCGCAAATGTGCTGTAAGACATGTTTGCGAGGCCTAATGCCAGGCGAGTGCCTGTGCTAGCCCAGCGCTGGGCAGGTGCCCGGCCTCCGCCACTCAGCAGTTGCATGGACCACAAAACCACAGAAAGGAAAATGGAGGAGGGGGCAGGCGGGAAGGAGACATTCCAGGGAGAGGGGAGAGGGCAGGGAGGAGGCGTGCTGGGGGGGAGGAAGCAGGAAGGGAGGGAGGCGGGTCCAGCAGAGCTTTCCTGCACCAGATCCAGAGTGTCCATGTGGGGCTTGGCGCCTGACATGAATGCTCTTACTTCACCGCCGACCTTTTGGTTGGTAGTGAATCAAGTAGGCCCATGGCATGGCTACTTCCCTTATCCAAGAGAAGGGGACGAAAGTAAATTGTGTAAATTGTAAATTCTGAAAATTGCAAATTGACGGAAGTGCCACAGGAGCTCAGGATGGGGCTGCCCAATTACTAACAGAAGTGAACAGGGAGAGCCAGTAATAATACTTTCATACATATAGCATGGTTTAACTATTGTCCCAGCAATGCCTACAAATGGGAATTGTTGATATCCCTAGCTCTGACTGAAGCTGAGAAGCTCAACTGACTTCTTTAAGGTAGAGCAGACATAATTCAGCATATAAACTGGGGCCTTCTCCCTACTTCTCGTGTGCTGCCAAGAAAGATCAATGCGAACCTTCTCAGTTTACCCAAATGTAAAAGAAAATAGCTACCTGCAAAGCTATTATGAAATTATTCTCCATGCAAACCAAATGAGAAGGAAAACAAAACAAAGCAACATATAGTTTTTTCTTGACATATTTTTAAATCACTCTCACAAATAGTTTGTGTTCTGACCTAGACAAGCAGGCACTTTGGTCCAATTTCCATTGTTGCAAAATGATCTGTTTGGTCCTTCCATGGCATAATACAGCTGGCATTTGAATTCCACCCAAGAGCCAGATGGGTACTGCTTCTGGACTAAAGTAATGATGTCCCCATTCTCTATTGGGGGTGGACGGCTGCAATTCTTTCCTCTTTCTGGTAAGAAATAAAGCAAGAACAATGGTGACTTTGGCCATATAAAGCAGATTTCAGGTATTGAGCAACACTGATGTTCCTGGCTCTTCGGTTGTCCAGAAATCAGGAACAAAAATGCCTCCACTACCACCCCTGACCTGGAAGTAATTGTAGTGACCTGGTCATGTCACCACAATTACTTCCAGTACACTTGTAGTGGTTGCACACTGCTCCAAGCTGCACCGCTTGCTTTTTTCACTTATTTTTTTTCAAAGCAGAAAAAGTTATTTTGCTTTGGAAAAAAAAGCTGGAGGCTGCCACTGGCAAGGAGTGGCAGGGGGCAGTAGATAGCAATGGAACCTCCTAGCCGTGCCACCTGGGAGCACTTGCACCTGCTGTCCCTCAGTGTTGCACAAAACCATTTCTCATCCAACCTTGCAGAACTAGAGAAGAAGTTGAAATATGGTACAGTAGCCTGAGTCAGAAAGGGCATCGTGTCTTTTGTCTAAGGATGAGGTTTCAGGGAGGAGGTTTGCATCCTATAAGGACACATGTGAAAGGGAGAGGCCGTGGTCCCAAGACTTGCACACTCTCATTTAAGGTGGGAAATTGGGCTATATAATGGGAGGGAATTTGAAAGGCACAGCCATTCCTGGAAGGGAGCCATCCCACAATCCCACTCGTTGATTCTTTTGTCAGGCGACAACTTGGTATAATTTGGGCATCTTGTTTGGAGACTGGGAAGGAATTTTTGTCCAGCCATCACAATGGCTTGGCTGGCTAGTTGGATTGTTGTTATTGTTATATACATCACAGCGTAATCCTGTGGTGTCTATATTTATAGCTGGATGCAAATTTGCCATGCACATATATATGTTTGATCACAATTTTGCAGCTTCTGACAGAGTGAAAGGGGTATTGGTGTGTTGTTTCTTATTTACCTCTGGAAGTGAACACAGATAGTCTGATCCTTACATCAGTTAAACAAGGTTATTTTGGAAACTTTTGGAGCTTTATGTAATTGATCAATTAATTTAATTTGTCTTTGATTACATCTCACTGGTTATGATAAACCAGCCACCCGTCTCTCAATTACTGCACAAACCATGAACATATAACTGCAGAGTTCAGTTTATGTTTTACTGTTCCAACCCAATTACCTTAAATGACTTGCCATCTCGTCCTCAGTTTCCAACAACATACATCTGGGAAATGATACAATACCACCGTTTATCAACACAGTATAATAACTGCAGGCCCAAACTGAAGGACTACGGAACACTGGAAAGCCTTCACATATATTCTACATCAGTATTTCTCAAACTGTGGGTCGAGACCCACTAGGTGGGTTGCAAACCAATTTCAGGTGGGTCCCCATTCATTTCCATATTTTATTTTTAATGTGTTAGACTTGATGTTACCATGGTATGTGACTGCATTTGGGGAAATGTTGCAGACCTGTACTTTTAACAAGCTGCTCTGTATATTCTTTTAACAATGACAGTAAATGGGACTTACTCCTGGGTAAGTGTGGGTAGGATTGCAGCCTAGGATTGTTAAACATTTTCCTGCTTGATGATGTCACTTCCGGTCATGACATCACTTCCAGTGGGTCCTGACAGATTCTCATTCTAAAAAGTGGGTCCTGGTGCTAAATGTGTGAGAACCACTGCTCTACATTAACAAAGGTGATGCTCGCTCTACACCTGAGAATATTTAAAATGGGGAAACAGCCACTTCTGGTGCAGCTGCAGCAACCTGGGAGCTAAGAAATAGAGCTACTTGCATCGGGGATGTGAATTTCTAAAAATATGAAGTTTTGTCACAAACTGAGTCCCTAATTTTGTCAAAAGTGGGTATTACCCAGCACTGGAAGAGAAGATAGCATGGACTGGAGTGATAAAGTGAACCCATCCCACATTAATGGGGTGGACCCGCTTCCAGTCCCAGTTCAATGTGCTAGTTCCAACCTTTAAGGCCCTCCATGACCTGGATCCAGGCTACCTGAAAGACCATCACCTTCCTGTATGACTCTCTCAGGTCAGCTGAAGGGGCTCTTCTACTAGTGCCACTTCTATCCCATGTGAGAGGGGTGGCAGCTCTGGGGTAAGCCTTCTCTGTGGCAGTGCCACAGCTGTGGAATGCCATCTCAAGGGAACTGAGAACTGCTCCCTCGCTCATGAGTTTTTGGCAAGGACTCAAAACATACCTGTTTCATCTGGCATTTGGTTGCTGAGTGGATACTTGCCCTCTGCACCTCTGTCATACCTTTGTGACTTGACACCTTCCCTTGACTTATCTCCTTCCCACTGGCTCAATGAGTTCTCTTTTCCTCTCTCCCTTAAACTTTGCTCTGTTTTTGATATTTCTTCTTCATCTTGTAATGTTAAAATTAAAGTTTTACTGCATTGTTTGATGTTTTTTAGTTGTGATACTTTGTACTTGTTTCTAATGCTTTGTAAGACACCTTGGGCACTTGCTACAGCATGGATAAAGGAGGGTATAAATTTCTTAAAATAAATAAAAATAAAATAAATGAATGTCATACAAGTAGGGAGATTATGGAAGGATATAAGGAATTCAGTGTGGTGAGGATCCAATCCCAGTTGAATTAGAGACTTCATGACCCAATGATAAGATCATCTTGGAAATGCAACTAGAAGGCTCCTTGACTATTTGGTCCAGGACAAAAGAGAACATCAGCTATACAACAGTTACCAGAGATACAGGCTGGCAAATCCATGTGCCCATCAACACACTTCCTGACTGAAGGAGTTGTGATCACATATCCTTCTCTGCACATGAATTCTAGTGTGTGATTACTCTGAATCAGTTGTGAACGTCTTCGGCCACCAGAGATCAGCAGGTTTTTGGCATCCAGCTGTTGTCTTGTGATGCTGCAGGGTGCTAAAGGGGGGAAAAAAACCAGTCAGGGATTTTAACTAGAGCTGATTTCTCCATCTTTTGTATCCAATTGGGTTTGATGATAACAGTTCATTGTTTGTGCCCTTAGGAATACCTCACATCTCTGTGCATTAGAAATAAAAATCTCTGCTCCTTTACTGTCACTCAGCATCTGTCACTCTGAAAACTGCATACAGTATATTATACTGCCTTCACATTGTGCTTCTCCCAAGTGTGGTTAAGCATTTGCCAACTAGAACCAAGATCTGGTTTGCGTATTAACTTTTTTGAGATTGTGCTGAAGAGAGAACCATTTGTTCCTCTACTTGTTTGGGGAAAAAAATAACATGCAATATGTTAATACACACACTTCACCTCTAATTACAATCACACCCTAAAAGGTACTGTGGAGTACAGAGATCCCACTATAAGTTTTGCATTGACTATCATTTCACATTCAGATGTGTATATCTTTTTTCAGCTATTGCAAAGAGTTTATTTTACTACTTAGTATTTTACCATGTATTGTACCCTTTCAGTCTAGAAAATAGCTGTCTTACGTTCCACTGAGATATGCCCAGACAGAGAAGATTCTTGAAAAAGGTAAGGATCTCTGTTGCAGTCAGTGATTAGCGTGGAGCTGCACCATGGAAGCCCCATTGCACTCAGGAAAAGACCCTGGATGGGGCTGAAACATAAGATTTCCCTGGCCAGCACATGTGTTCTATAGAACTGTTCTAATAGATAAAGAGCTGAAGTGTGACAGGGTGTGATTCAACCAAAATTCAAAACCATTCAGATCCCATGGACTGGAAGGGCAGAATTCAATATGGGCAGCTGTCTCTTTCACTGCAATCAAGGGTAAAATGTGACTTATGCCAAATATCTTGTCATTCAAACAATAACCTTGGCCATCATTCTTCATGGTTTACAGACAACCAACAGTAGCATAGAGACAAACAGGCACACCTTCCTTCTATATAGGAGGCATAATGTGACCTCCAAAACAGTCCAGTTCACCTCCAGGATGGCAATCTGGTTCCTTGTGAATTTTTTGCATTGAAGAACTGTAGTGCAAACTTGGCTATGTTCTGAATATTTTGTAGTTCAAAATATGCTCATTCTTCAGTTTCATTGTATATTTCTCCAGTGGCCTCATATCTAGGATGCCTTAAACGCGGGCCTGATTATCCAGTTCCGTTGAGGAAAAGGCACAACGAACATATCCATTTAATCTTTCATATCTACATACAAGGACAAAGCAACACTGCAAGCAAAAAAATTATTGGAGGACATGTTTGACATTCTAGGTTCTCATTTTAAGCTCATAGTAAGCAAACAGAAAGTGCCCTCTTACCCAAACACTTTGGTGGAGGTGTCCACCTTTGTCCATCACAGCTTATCCATTCAGATCCTTCCAGGGCATATAGAGGAGAGCATCTGTATTGTATTCTGTCATGTTCCCGATAGCTGACTTTTTCTTCACTTACAATTTCCCCAAAATCAATGTCAGGGGGTTCTTCACACCCTGTAATTATATTTAGAACCATAATCAACTTTTTGATTTTCATGTTTGAGGTATCATAATAAGTAACTAAAGATGAAGCTTTCAGTAGCACTCAAATCAAATATTATTTTCAGGATTATATTTTTTATTTCCTAAAGTCTTATATTTTCCTAACATTTCATTACAGGTTTTGGATTCTAATTTATTTTCCATTTTGTACATTAACACAATTTTTCTTGCCAATTGCACATTTCAAAGACCATTTGCTCTTCCTTTCAACAATATAATAAAATTGCATAGATGGAGACCACCTTGATATGGTTATTGCCAACATTCACTCCTTCACAACTCCTGTGCAGTCCAACCCAACTCCATTTGGCTTGCCATTTCTAGGAGCTAGGCAGGACTTTGTTGTGGAAGGAGTGATGCTGAATCCTTAGGAGAAGTCATGCCAATCAAGGGCCATTAAGGGGAGAGAAGGCTGTAGCACTGTGGGGCATCCATTCCTCCAAGGTCTTGCAAATTTGTGTGCCCCATCCTGATAGCATTTTGTGGCACAAAAAAAGTCTTGCTGCATACTAAGTTAAGGTTTCAAGTTGTCCTATGACCAGGTCCCCTGTACAGTCTTTTCAGATTGCTTTGCCAAGTAGCCTCTCCCATCTACAGCCTGAGTTTGGGAGCAGCACACACCCTACCATGCCTTTTTTTCCTTTCAGGAGCTTCTCTGATTGGGGTGCAATCAGACTGCTGCGTGCTCCAGCCCAATCCTACCTAAATTCTCCGGTGCCAATGCAGCAGCACCAGCATGGGCTATTCTGCATCCTGCAGGGGAATGTAGCAGGTGGGAAGTCCCCTTGGGGTAAAGGAACATTTGCTGTCACTGTGTGTCAACTTGGAACTGTGCCAGCCCTGGGACCTGGAACTGTTCAGCCCTGCCCTTGCTGCTTAGACTGGATTTCATACTAAAAACCTTCCCAACATAATAGGATTGGGAACGTCTCCTTCAGTTCTCTCTTCCCCCCCTCCAGCCTCCTAAAAGCCTCCATTCTCATGTGCCTATTTCAAATCTTCCTGCTAAATTGCCACCTTCTACTGACTGACTGGGGAGAAAACAAATCAGTCACCTTCTCCAGCTAACTTCTGCTTGGAAAACACAGCTCTTTATAAGTATTTCTTCTACTTACAGCCATTTAAAACTCTGTAATTGATCTCCTAAGCAAAGTAACTGAAAATAAATTTGTCCTTTTTTGTTTGCCTATATTCTTTAAAAAAAACTATCTTCTTGAGAAAAGCTCAGTCTCATGGTTACTAGTAGCCTAATTCTGAAGCACTCTGAGGTTGTTTGCACCACTCACCCATGTCAACATTCCCAAAACTATCAGTAACTGTTAAATATGACCTCGTGCTGTCGAAGTATTGCTAATCTTGCGCCCCTTCTTTTCTTCCTCCATTTTGTGGCAACACATATCCCTTTCTCCTTTCGTCCTGCCTAGAAACTCATGATGATTACGTCCTAATAGTGTGAGTGATTACTTGGGTACGTACATTGCAGTACATTGTTTTCATTTCCCTTCCCAGTTATTATACTGTTATCCCCACAATAAAAGCTATATACAGGTTGACTCATTATTCGTGAGGGTTCCGTTCCAAGAACTCAAGTGGATGGCAAAAAAAGCACTAAAGCAAATCAATTTAAAGAATAAAGTCTCTTTGGTGCGGTTATTTAAAAACAGCCTTGCAGACCTTTTGAAATGCACACAGGGTTGCATCCCGACATCAAGGCTTTCATCTATTACTGTTCCCATTTTTAAGAAAGGCGATCCTGCTCTCCCTGAGAATTATAGACCAATTAGCTTACCAATTAGCTTACTGTCTGTCATCGGTAAGCTGTATGCAAAATTCCTACTCTCGAGACTAAATATATGGGCACTTTTGGTGGCCCTTCCCAGCAGGGAGCAAATCGGTTTTCGATCTGGCTGTTCTACGAATGACCACACCTTTCTGCTCTCTTTTTTAGCCAAAAAATACCTCGTTCATCATGGGAGGAAATTCTATGTAGCGTTTCTCGATCTTAAGGGTGCATTCGACTCTGTTAACAGATCACTTCTTTGGGACAAACTTCCCGCCAGAGGCATCGACCCTCGTTTCCTTTTTTTGATTCGTCACCTCCACCTTTCTAATTCATGTAAAGTCCGTTCCGGCCCTACTGGTCCTTTATCAGATAGTATTTCTATCGATAAGGGTGTCCGACAGGGATGCATCCTAGCCCCTTTCCTTTTTAATCTTTTTTTATCTGACCTCCCTTCCTACTATTCCAATCAAAGGGTCTCTCCCCCTTCACTTAATGGTGTTCCTCTACCCCTTTTATTGTATGTGGATGATGCAGTTCTCCTTTCACTAACTAAATCTGGTCTTCTTCAGTCCCTCACTATTTTCATTAACGCTAATAAAACCAGTATTCTCTAAATCTTGGTCCCTGTCGACCTGGAGGGTTGTTCACTCTATTTATGAGCAGGTTCCTACCTTTAAATATCTTGGCCTACTCTTTTGCTATCGATTAACCTGGACAGCCCATAGGAAGTCAGTGATTGCCACCTTGCATCATCACCTCAAGGCGATTACTCGATTTCATTATAGCACCGGTAATCAGTTTGTGCCTGCCGCTCTCCAGATCTTTAGAGCTAAGATCATGGCCCAACTATTGTATGGTGTACCCATATGGGTTATGGCAGCCAACAGCTCTCTGGATCGAGTTGCAGCTGTTTTCTTCAGGAGGATTCTTGGAGTCCCAAACTCCATCGTTAGCAGCGTTAGCAACGCTGGCTCTTGAACTGGGAGTTCATCTCCCTTCAACCATAGCATGGGCTATTACATTCAAATTCTGGCTCCGACTCCATCTGTCTCTTCCATCTGACTCCCTCCTTAATGATCTGTTAAGAGACCCTTTTCTGTCTAGTTGGTTTTCTAAAATTGATTCCAAATTGAATTCTCTAGATCTTTTGTTGGAATTTTTAGTGGGCCTTGACGTCAACAGTGCCTTTAAGTTAATTCAAACTAGGCTCTGGGAAGCCGAATTTTCCTCTCTTTTCGCTGATCTTAACCCAGTTTGTTCCCCTCTTTCTTTTGGTTTTTGCCCTTTACCATGTCAGCCCTCTAAATATTTCGTTACCTTAATTAACCCCTTTCTTAGAAGGGCTTTTATGCTCGCGCGTTTCAATAGTTTTCCTTCTTTATATCATCTTGGCAGATTTTCCCATATCCCTCGGAACTGCAGGTTATGCTCTTTCTGTCATCTCGAACCCGACACATTAGAGCATATCTTGATTTATTGCCCAGTGCACTGTTCACTTCAGAAGTTGTTTCTAGACCCTTTTTTACAGCATCCTATTAGGGCATTTATTGATCCCCTTTTCGTTTTGTTAGGTGACAACCAGGCTAACATTACTATAGCAGTTGCTAGTTTTTTATCTCAAATTATCAGAATTTCTCCTGCCTGATTGTTGTATTTTCGTTTATATGCCAATAAAGGTTAAAAAAAATGCACACAGAGGGCAGCAGTCTCTCTCCAGGTGCTTAGGCTTCACCTTGCCCCAGCAAGGGGGGAATTGAGGAGGTGATAGTTGCTGCCATTTAGCCTTCTTTCACATGCTCAGGGGGAAGGGAGGAGTCGGCAGGCTATCCTCTCTGGCATTATTAAACGACTGTTTTCCTTTAATTTAAAGGGCCCTTCTCATCAGCTTTGAGATAGAAAAATCTGTGGATAATTAGGTTATACCTGTAATCACTTGCATGACTGTCTCTCTGCAACAGTAAAAAGCAGTTTTTAAACTGTGATTTTAAAGGGGTGCATTTTTCTCCTTCTCCAGGGATCAGCACATTCCTTCTCATTTGCAGGGGCCATTCGTGTTGAGTCAAATCCGTGTATAAAAAAATCAGTGTATAACAAGGTTGGACTTATGTAATTACACCTATATCCTTGCTTCAGTGGCATTGCTGGGCTGGCTGGTACGCAGTGTAGAGCTTACCTTGCAGAGACTTAACTTTCCTGAAGTTCAAGGGTGATGTGATGATCAATGCATCACCACCAACTGGTTTCAGAGTGCCCCAATTTTCAGACAATCAGAAGCAATGGCAGGCAAAAGGGCCCAGCATGTGGAGAAACATCCAAGCATGGAGCTCTGCTCAACTCACCAGGCCTTATCACCAACAACACAGTGAGGGCGTTAGCCTCGGGCTGTAGTGGTGCCACCCCTCAGGCTGTGTTGCATCATCCTTCTGAAGCACTGCACCTGGGGTGGACTCACCAGCCTTGCGACACCTCTGCCTTATCTTCCTCCACATTTCACGAAAGCCTAATAAGTTAGGCATTGACAATTGCACTTGGTCCCTGAACATGCAGTGGATATCCCCTATTTGTGCATGTTACACATATCTTAGAACATGCTCATTAACATTCTAAGCACTGGTATCGCTAGGGGGGTGCAGGGGGTGCTGGCTGCACCAGGTGACACGCCGGTTGGTGACGCGCCCTGGGGGAGGGCGCGTTAACTTCGCGGCTTTAGGAGTTAACGCATCATGCCATACACTGTTGGATGCAGAATGGCCAGTGGAGTACAGTGCAACAAGCACTTGGTAGATTCACTTGGTAGAACAGGACTGACTCCCCCTTATTTAATTATTTCTTTTATTTTAATTTAATTATTTATAATTATTTATTTTAATTTGCTTGATGATGTCACTTCTGGCCATGACATCACTGCCAATGGGTCCTGGACAGATTGTCATTCTAAAAAGTGTGTCCCAGTGCTAAAAGTTTGAAAACTGCTACAATAAGTTGTTAGTAAGTTGACACAGAGGTGCGTCTGTGACTCTACAAGTTTTCAAAATCACTAAAATCAGAATTTGGAGGAATAATCCCATCATGTTATATATCAATCAATGTGTAATTTCATGCAGAATGCAATGAAACAAACTACATTGAAATATCTGTATTCTAACAAAAGGTACAGCCCAAAAACCAGCGGGGGCGGGGCAATAGTACACCACCATGCCCAGCACCCAGGGCATTGCCCCGCCCACTGCATGGGGTGATGCGCAGGCCTCCTGCGTGAATTCTAGTGACACCACTGATTCTTAGAGCCCAATCCTGAGCTCAGCACACCAGGTTACTGCCAGTGTGCGCTGTCACAAACATGCCTTAAAACATGTTTGCTAGGGTTAGCACTAGCCAAGTGCCAGAGCTGGCCCATTAGGGCTAGAGGCAGGGAGACAGCAGGAAGGAGGCATGGAGGGGGCGGGGGATGGGACCATCCAATCCTGAGCCCTGTATTGGTACGTGTGGCCCAACATAAGACTCTTCAATTCTGCGCTAGCTCCGAAGCTGCTGCAGAATCAAATAGCCCTGCTGCGGGGTTACTTCCCTTACTAAGGAGAAGGGGACTTTAGTGGAGCCCCTTCTCCCAAGGAGATGGTGGTGGCTGACCAGAGCGCACTGGATACTGTGGTAGCTGTTTTTGGCGCTACGGCAGCTCCTTGCTCTGGGCAGATCAGAATTGGGCTGTAAGCCTATCAACACATTGGCAGCCTTTTTTCACAAGCAAATATACAAACTTTTTGCACAGGGCTGCATTTATGATGCCCACTCCAGATATGCAGAAAATCTGTGGACTGAGCACAAGATCCAAAACTGGTGCAAGAAGGGAACCAGCACAGGGCACTTCAGACTCCCTCCTAAAACAAGCCAGCCAGAGAAAGAGAGAGGAGGAAAGGGGGCTGCGGTGGCCAGATGCACATCCCTGCAGCTGCTACAACTAGCAGAAAATTTTGGTGGCAACAACAACAAACCCTTTCTGGGCAGAGTGCTTTTGGCTCTGCTTGCTGGAGGGTCTGTTCTTCCTTAAAGGCTGCCACTCCAAAGGCCTCTGAACTGACAAAAACTTAATGGAGGAAAACACAATGCCCAGCTGAATCTTCTCTCTGTCCTACAAATCTGCTGCAATCAACTGTTTCTGTCCCGAATACTTCCGTATCAGTTTTCCCAGTCAAAGTCGGCTTTTTCCCTTTATCACTTACCACCTTGGGAAGCACAGCATGTCCACAGGAGACATGAAACCAAGCAGACCAGCCAGTGCTTCATGGCCCTTCAGGCAGTAACGGTGGTTCTGTGGCACAGTCTCTCCACTTCTGGCTTGGGAAGACTATAATGACAGGACTGGCACTCCTGTGTCTCCTCCCCCTGTGCCTTGGTGTTTTGCTGCTCTTGCATGAGGTATCCAGGCCAAAGAGGAGGAGCAGTTCCAGGAATGAAGCACGTGAACTTTCCAGCACAGCAAGAAGTGTTTGCCCTTCTGTGGGTTTTGTGTCGCAACTCTGGCAGCTAAAACTGAAGCCAAAGCCCAGCCTTGGATACTGAGTAAGGGAGCAATCATATGCATGTCTACTCAGAAGTAAGTTCAATTGAGTTCAATGGAGCTTACTCTCAGGAAAGTCTGTATAGGATTGCAGCCAAGCAGCCCAATCCTGAGCTGCCCGGAATGCGGGACTGGTGCAGCACCAAAAATGGTTGCCGCGGCATTGTGCACACCCTGGGCAGCCACTGCTGCTTTCTCGGGAGAAGGTGACTTTCATCCCCTTTCCCCCGAGTAAGGGAAGTAGCCCTGCAATGGGGCTACTCGATTCTGAGGCAGCTCTGCTGCAGAATCAGAGAGTCGCCCTTCTCCACCTCCTCCCACCCCAGAATGCCTCTCCCGCCTAGTCCCACACCCCCACTTACCTCTCTGCCATCCAGCAGTCTGGGCAACTCCAGGCGACGGTATGCGGGCCCAGCATTGGAGCTGGCCCACCGCATGCTTGTGCTGGGCTAACTCTGGCACTGGGTCCATGGTAAGGGGTCCAACAGTGCATATTAGCAGTGAACTAGTCACCAGCGCTTTAGCTGTACATTTGACAGCAGTTCAACCTGCAGTTATTCTGAGGTGATCGAGTACAGAGGCACAAACTGAAAAATGTGATCTGCTGATTTTTATAAATCAAACCTTTGTTAAAGGGATTGAACCAGATCCTGTTTAGCCTTCTGCTTCTAAGAACATCTGAATGGGCAGAAATCAGCAGATCAGGCTTTTCACAGCATTACTCCAAGTTGGGCACAGTTCCATATATTCACAGGATACATGTTCTGAAAGAGGGCCATGCCTGCCAACCACACCCCCAACTCCTGCAAGTTCATCTGAATGTGAGAAAGGGACTTTTCCTGAATTTAGCTACATGTGCATGGGGGCTTCCATGTGATTTGGAATCAGACTCATCTGAGAGTGTGGCAGAGAGTGTGGCAGATAAATTTTAACAGACAAACTTTTTCCCTAAGTTAGGTTGGATCACTGAAAGTAGAGCACCTCAGAGGCCTTTTTCATGTTTTTTTCTCCCTTGCTCTCTAAATGTGACATGTCATGATCTGATAAACATAGGGGAAATGCTCAGCTCACTATCTATATAGGATCCTGCTTTAGTGCAAAAGTTACCCACCTGTGGCCAGGTGTGTTCAAAGATGGCTTGCTCCTCCTCTTTTTTTTTTCCTGGGTAGTCCCATGATGTGCTGATGTGCACCATGCACTGGCTCTCTTCATGGTGAAGACAAAAAAGCAAAACAGAATTACAGATGAGAAAGGACTATATGCCATTCAAAATTTTCGCATATCTATTGCATATTGCAAAATTTATATTGGTGATTATAGTGAGAAATCCAGCTCGATTTAGAGTACACATATGAGTAGGTTATAGAAATTTAATCCCACTAATCTTGCATCAAACAGAACAAGGATAGGGAATATCATGCCTAAAATTAATTGCAATCAGAAAAATATGACAATACTTTGGAGCATTAGACCCATCATGAAGGAGTTGAATGGTATTCATTGTACATGTCACTTTCTTGCTTCTTTGCTGGCTTGATTTGATCTGTTCACTTGTTTCAACAATACCCTGTTGGAATGAAACAACTTTGGTTCATCAGATGCATCACCCATCCAAACTCTAGTTGGCTGGGTTAAGAGAAGCTTTGCCATTCATTTGCTTCTTAGAAAATGCCATGACCAGCCACCTCTTGCTTGCTTAGCACATTTGAACATGTAGAAAATAGCTCTATCCTGAGAGCTTCTTGACTTGAGGTAAACAGAACTGTAAGTGCTTAGCTGTCCTCACCAGCTCCATGACTAGATTCAGTCAAGGAATATGTTAATTAAGGTAGTGGCCTCTGGAACAAATCAGCAGTGGTTCCAGCACTCTGGACAGGGTACAAAGCAAGAGATGCACCATCTCCAGGCTGGGGATGAACCATCAAGGGCCATCAAGGTACAAAAGCAAAGTCCTTGATGAAGAAAAGGTCCCTTGCTTTCCAGTGCAGATTTGGGGTTTAAAAAGCTAGGACACAGTTCTTCAGTTCTCCAGTTCTTCTTTCTCCGTTGATCCCTCTGTGCCAATCTCATTTGTTCAATTACCCCCACTCTTTCCACTACCCAAGAACCAATGTGCCTGCCAGCACCACAGTGCTCCTCCTTGCCAGCCTTTCTCCCTTCTTCTGTTTCTCCTCCCTGAGCACCCCTGAAAATCCACTGCTCCAGCTTCCACAGAGCAGCCAGTCTTCTGGGAGCTGCCCCACAATGCACCCCTTCCCCAAGAAAGTAGCCTAAGCTCCCTTACCGTGATCCCCCTCCTTGGAACTAGCCACAGCTACAGTCTAGGCCAGGGGTGTCCAAAGTTTTTGGCAGGAGGGCCATATCATCTCTCTGACACTGTTTCAGGGGCCAGGGGGAAAAAAAGAATTAATTTACATTTAAAATTTGAATAAATTTACATAAGTTTACATAAATGAATATATTAAAGATGAACTTATATGAATGAATGAAGGTCTTGCAATAGCTCAAGACCTATAAAAGGCCTTGCACAAAGCAAGACTGGCCTTTCCTTTGCTGCTGCTGCTGCATCACAGACATGAAACAACAAGCAGTGGAGGGAGCCCTCATCCCACAGCTCATGCGAGAGGTCAAACAGTCACCCTCACACTGAGAGCAGTTGCATCGGGCCAGTGTGGGCTCCAACAAATCTCCAGAGGGCCAGAGGCTCATTGGAGACTGGAGGCTACCTGAGGGCCGCATTGAGAGGCCTCGAGGGCTGCAAGCGGCCCCAGGACTGGGGTTTGGGCACCCGTGGTCTAGCCCGCCAGTTTCCATGTAAATGCTTCTCGGCCTTTCTTCCTGCCACTGCAGCTTAAGTTGGCCACTTGCATGATCTCTGTAACACTTTTGAGCACATAGTAGCACATAGTAGCAGATATAGATATGTAAACACTGACCCACAAATCTACCTTTCTCTTCTGTGCCTCCTGTGGAGTCAACCTGATGACACGCTTGGTGCCTCTATCTTTTCTTCCTTAGCAAGAGTGCTCTCTGTGTGCATATTCCTGAAACTAGGACTTGTGCTCCCGTTTTAAACTGTTTAAGGAGAGGCATGAGGATTAACCCCAGGTCTCCAGCATATAATTTTCTATGATCAAATCACTGAGAACTCAGAGTAGAAGATCCTGCTTTCCACTGATCTGCTCTGAGGCTTGGGGCATTGTTTAGGAGCAACCAGGCAGTGAGAGAAAGACAAGCCCTCCTTGCAAATGAGTCACATGATTTCACGGGCTGCCAAGGGGCTTGCTCCTTACCTGCGACCCTTACCTCTGGTTCAAGCCACAGAGAACTGAAACTCTGCTGCTGTCTTTTATTGCAGCTGAACCTTGGAATTCTTCCTGCTCGTTCCCTCCTCTTCCTCTTCCCCTCTTCTTCTCTCTCTGCAAAACCTCCAGCCCCTATTCCCTCAGTGTGACCAGCAGGCATTTTTTTTAATAACATGAGCAACATGCACATACAAGGAAAAAAACAATCATCTGTGGGAATCCAATGGATTGGTCAGTGCCACGTCTGTGCAGTTTGATGGTGAAAGAGTGCTCAAAAACCCAAAACAAGGGGTTTGAACGGGATTTGATATACTGACACAATTACCCTTAAACTATGCAGGGGGAATCTTACGGCTAAAATGCACACAGAATGGAACCCCAGAGAAAGTAGACTGAAGTAGGAAAAAGGAGGAGAGGGCAGGAGAGAGGGACTCCTTAGCAAGTGGTTCTCAAACCTTTTAGCACCGGGACCCACTTTTTAGAATGACAATCTGTTGAAACCCACCAGAAGTGATGCCGTTAACCTAGAAGTATTGTCATGGCCAGAAATGACATCATCAAGCTTTTTAACACACCATATGACAAAATCAAATCAATCATTAATTAATGAAGTAAATTAAAAGTTTATGCATCTGTTAAAAAAATTATTTAAAGAAGAACTCTCCGAATCCTCCCAAGCAGTTACTGATCTGTTTTAAAAAAACAAAACACTTTGGATGCTGTTCTTCTCTGAAATAGTTCAGCAATGTGGTTTAGCACTGAGCCATCTCGTGGTTTTTAGCCCCCATTTCCCACAACCTGCCCTTATATAAACTTTGGGGCTGCTTAGCCCCTCCTCATTTCAGATGGCCCTTCCTGCACTTTCTGAAGTTAAATTGTTTTGGAGGGAAACCTGCGGTTTGAATTCTATCCAACTTTACACAAATAGAAAAAGAAACAGTCTCGCTTCTGCTCATGACAATGTCTTAATACCTTTCCTTCATTTTTCAACATCAGAAGTGTTGTTTTTATGCCAGTTTCTTGAATTTTCTTATGACACATTGCTAGATAGGTTTACAGGGATATGTGGACCACGCACATTTATTGTCATCATGGATGGCACTACCTAATATTTGGCTCACTATGTCATTGTAGATGGTAGGGGAAGGTGTGGCCACCCTCCTCCTATTGAAAATGGAGATATTCTGGGTCTGCCAATGGAAGAATATATGTCAGGTGCAACCCTGCAATACAAATGCCAACACTTCTATGTCATGAATGGATCTTCAGAAGTACGTTGTGTTGACGGTCATTGGACAGCAACATCAGTATGCACAGGTATGTGTATCTGCCATAATTTGTTCCCGAAGTTGTGTTACAACCAGGGTTGGGAACTCCTCAGATGACTCACTCGAGTCGCAAAAATGCGTGATTTGGGTGACTCGGCAACTCGTGAGGCGTGCGTGTGGAAGACTCTGAAAAAGACTCGAGGCAGGGCCCCCCTGACTTGGCACTCATTCCCACATGTGCTGACTTGAGTCTAGCTGTGTCTGCTAGCCTGCTTACTGCTTTTGCCATGTGGAAAACCTCGTGGGGCAAGCATCCCAATGGTGAGCAGCAGGGAGTTCCAGCCGGGAGGCAGGAAAGGGTTAATGTATTGGGCGGGAGGCGGGGGTGAGCTTTTTCCCCCCATCTCTAATAGGAAGGAACGAAGGAACAAATGATCATTGGCAAAGGATGGACATTCAGATATTTGCATTGGCTGAGGGAGAGTAGGAGGCAGAGCCCAAGGAGATTCTTGCCTTACAGTTGGCTGCAGAAACCCAGTGAGGTGGGAAAAAACTCCTTTTCCCGATTCTGCTTTCCAACTTTGTGGCTTCTTGGCTCTGTTGTTACTTGGTGGCGCAAGCCTCATTGAATGACCGGGTGCAGTGGGACTACTTCTGAGTAGAGCCGCAAGGATTGGGTCATGCTGGTAAGCCTCTCGCAGCTGCTCGTGACCCTTCTTCTCCCTCTTCACTCCTGGCTCTCTAGCACTCCCCGCCACCCTTCCCACCCTGTTTACAGTTGAGGGGGATGACAGCGGGGGGGGGGGTGTTTAAAGAGAAATCCAACACACACACAGAGCCTGGCAGCAGCCCCGTTATTTCCGTAGCGGACTTTTTAAAGGGGACTCGACTCAAGTCCATTCGAGTTACTTAAGGCACAGTGTCACTATGACTCGGAGACTCAGAAAGTGTCCCTCTTTTTTGACTCTTATGACTCTTTTTCAAGTCATGGGGGTGGTGACTCAGTGGCTCGACGAGTCAAGCCCCACTGGGTTTTCCCAACACTGAGTAAATTCTTTACTTTCAAATAAT
This sequence comes from Tiliqua scincoides, assembly GCF_035046505.1. Lineage (NCBI taxonomy): Eukaryota > Metazoa > Chordata > Lepidosauria > Squamata > Scincidae > Tiliqua > Tiliqua scincoides. The sequence goes on from NC_089824.1 coordinate 124,470,347, forward strand.
CTCTCAAGGATCAAATGACTTGTTTCATTCTGCAGAGGCCTGCACAGTCACTGAAGAAGATATGGATCAAGCTGTTCCTAGAGGAGAGGACCTGCCCTCTAAATCCCTGACTGTGGAGATTTCTCAGCTGCCTTTGGTGAGGGACTGTTTAAAACGTCTTCAACTAGCATGCCATTTTGCCAGGCCACAGAGATATTTTTCATTGCTGTTCGTGCAAGAAAACAATTGAAAGTGATTCATTTTTCATAACTGTAGACATTTTCAAAACTGGCAAATATCCTGACGAATTACAGAATTGCATCCTTTATTGCATAAACTATTGTAACCCTTTTCTGGGTTTGGGCATGTATCAATAAATGTTAGAAATTACTGTGTAACTGGGCTTGTCTTTGACATCTTCACCTGGTAAATGTCATTCTTTCCTTGCAACTGATGGATATGAGCATCAGAATGTAAGGATTTATCAATGGCTTTCAGTTAGTGTTGAGTTTTCCCTGCATAGTTTATTTTGGAAATCTATAATAACCTCCCAAGTTTAAAGTCATTCTTTACCAGTAAATGATTGATATTTATTTATTTATTTAAAAGATTTGTACCCCGCCTTTCCTCTGCCAAAGCAGATGCCCAAAACAGCTTATAATTTCAAACTTTAAATAAACACCACAATATACAATAAGACAATAAATGAAAATCATCATCATCATTGGCATCTTTCAGTCTCGGAAGACTATGGTATTGCACTCTGAATGGTGGTTCCTCTCCAGTGCGCGAAGCCTGGGTAAAGTAGATATGGAGGATAGACTGTTACCCATGCAGCAAATCCCCCCTCTCCATGTCGCTGAAATGGTCCAATGGAAAGGCAGAAGCCCATATGGTTGGTTCCAGCGGCGTCACAGGAGTTGCCAGAACGTGACTGTGTTCAGCCATGAACTGCCTCAGGGACTCCAGCTCCGGATTTTGCCTCGAGGTTGACTCCTGAAGCCTTTTCCATAACTGGATGTAGCCACAAGGCAGTGGAGGTTTGGGATCAGAGTTTTCCTTCTCTCAGATGAACTGCCTTCACAGGCCAACGAGTCCTATCTACCCGGTGGCTGTTTAGTCGCTTCTTACGACAAGTACAGCCAAACTGAGGGCCTATTCTTGTCCCCCAGCCCCCAGGGGTTAAATGAAAATAAGGTCATACAAAGGCACAGGTGGTTGACAGATGACACTACACACACAAGACTAAACAGAAATGTTTTGAGCCCTTGCCAAAAGCCATGAGGGAGAGCAGAGTTCTTAGTTTCCTGGTAGTGAATTCCATAGTTGTGGCCCCACTACAGAGAAGGCTTGTCCCCATCCCTCTAACCTGGGATAAAGGCGGCACTTGAAGGAGTGCCCCCTCTGATGACCTAAGAGATTGGACCGTAGAGATAGGATTTTAGCATTGGCCTCTAACCTACCCACGCTTTCAAGTGAAGACTTGCCAAATTCATTCCCTTGTCTCAACTCTTACTGCCACTTTACAGCAGCTGTATGATTTGGGGGCCATTTTGACATCTACAGCCCCCCCCCCACTGTCATCTACTGGGTAAAGGAAACTCTATGGGTAAGGAGAACTTGGATAAGGGGAAGAGCATACCTGTTCCTCTTACCCCTGGGATGTTCCCCTTGCTCAAGCATACCTGATGTAAACAGTGCTTCCCCATGGGGTCTTCTCATGGGTGAGGGGGCACCCCATGATGGAATGTTATTTACATCAGGTATTCTCTTGGGTAAGGAGAACACCCCATGGGGGAGTGCTATTTCTACTGGGTATGCTGTTGGGTAGGGTGGACACCCCATGGGGGAGTACTATTTCCATCAGGTAGGCTCTTGGGTAGGGGGGGCACCCCATGTGTAAGAGGAACTTTTCTTAGATAAGGGGAACACCCCATAGGGGAGCACTCTTTACATTGGAGGGAGTGCTTTCTACATCACTGCTATTTAAATCAGGTATGCTTTTGAGTAAGGGGCACTCTCAAAGGGGAAGTTTCCCTTACCTATGGGGTATTCCCTTACCTATGGGAAACCACACCTCAGCAATGCGGCAGTCTGCATCTGTTGAATTAGGTTGTATAGTTATGCTAAGTTTTGCTGAGTTGTGAAGCTTCATACTAGTACTTGTGCTATGGATCAAAAGTATCTAGACAATAGTTCAGAAACTCTGGGATGCGAACTTACACTCAGATTATTTTACTGTATATTTCACAGACGTATATTTCGCATATGTTGCAGTATGTATACAACCATCTTTTTGGCCAGGATTTTAGTCTTCAAAAGCGTTGAATGTCTAATATTATCAAGTTTTTTTGTTTTGTTTTTGTTTTTTGTTTTTCTGTAAATGTATTGGATTACCCATAGCTGAACACAGCAGATCTGTGCATGGATATTTTGGATCCACAAGCATATTTCATGAGGTGAATTTACTTCTTGTGGGTCACCCGGAAGTTATTTCATGCTCTGCAGCATGCAGCAGCCACCATCATTTAGGAACTGCCAATTGACTAACATGCTGTACACTCTGCTGATGTTAACCATGGAGCATCCAGTAATGCTTTTCTTACCTTTATACCAAAGACCCTCACAATCAGGTTAGTTGCCAACCACGTGGCCTTCATAAGGGCACAATGGGATGGAAGCGGAAACCGGCAAAGAGTTTGTGCTGCATAATTTTGATGGAAATATTAAAATCCCAGGAAAACTCTCAGCAGACCATTCCTCTTCCATGCCACCGTGCTTGCAAATTTGAACTGTATTGATCTCAATATTGATACTGTTTTGTAAATGTGACTCCCATCTCTCCACTGCCACCTAGTGGGACTTGTGCTTATTTTCTGAATTGCATTGAATGACATTTGCAGAGCCATGAATGAAGAACCCATAAAGAATCAGTAAGCTTGTCACTGTTAGCATTATTTATTTTTAGCCATTGGGGGATAGTTTTGCTAGTCCTGAACCAAAGGTAACGGTGTGCTATGCAATACACATGGAATGGGGAAACATCCTTTCTTTGGGTGGGGGAATAGCTATGCTCTGTGTATCAGGGAGGGGAAGAAGGAAAGATGGTATCCTGTGTACTTCAACCTATGAAAAAAGGAATGCGCAGCCAACAGAGGGACCATGCACTGGAGGTTGACTAGATTCAAGGCAAGGTATGACGTTGACAGTTTCAGCTTGGGAGAACATCGTGCTATCATTTTAAGGCAAACGCTGAAGTCTGAGGTCCTAGCAATATTAAACACACATGAACAAATCCCAATAGCTTCCCCCAAAAAGTGCGATGATTATTCTGGAAAAGTCATTTTGGAGAGAGAAATGTTGAGCAAATTAAGCAATGCATCTCCCCATCTATATATCAACCCCACATCTGTGACTCAGTACTGCTTCTAAGCATAATGTTCCTGTTGCCCAACATGGATGCAAACATGAATACATGGTCTTGGATGTACACTAAAGTATGTGACCCGGCTCAGGCTCATGTTGCCCTTGACAAGACCGATGCCAAGGGAGCTTCAGGCCCACCATCCCCTAGTAAAACACTAAGCTTTGGTTCATTTGGGCAACACCCTCTCAACCTTAGGCTTGGAGAAGCTTCCAATAAAATTCCACAAGTGACTGCACCTCACTCTGTTATTCAGACCTGCAAAACAACAGCACAGTCCTGGTTGAAGGCTTGAAAGTAAACAGGATCCTTTGAGGTCAATAAAGGGAGGGCCCGTCTGGCCAGTGAAGTTCTTCACCAATTTCATTGACAACTTGAGCAGAGCCCTGCGCTAGTTGAAGCACAGGTCTAACAATCAAGAAAAGTGCAGTCTTACTGTTCAGAATGTGTGGCACAGTAGGAAATGGCCGTTTCCATTGCGATGGGTGATAGAAACGGATCAGGAATTCTCTCTGGACAAAAGGATACTACAGGATGAACCATCCCACAAAATACTCTGTGCTAGTCTATGACCAAAAACACCACAGAGTATCTTGTCATAGATATCCAAAGTGTACATTTCTCCTCCCACATACCTTTGGCCTACCTGAGATTTGACCCACAGCTTTGTTGTCATATACCGCCCTCACATCAAGCCATCCCAGAATCTCCATGCCAACCTTGCCACATAGGAAGGTTGCCAACCTTCTCTCTATCCCTTTGCTTCCCTTATCTCCTTTCTTTCTCCCTCATGGCTTCCTCTTGGAATGCAGGCGGGCCACAGTTCAGCATCCATTGAGCTGCTTGGTGAATCTTCATGACTCCAATCCCAGGTTCTTTGCTTCCTTTTCCCTGTTCTCAACACATGAACTTGCCCAGAGCCTCTCACATGAGTTGCAGTCCCTCAGCTTCTGCATTGCTTCATGTCCAGATCAACAAAGCAGAGCTAAGAAAACTGGACTTGGTTTAATGGTCTGACTTGCTTCAGAGCCTTTCGGCACCATCTTCCCCTTCAAACAACTGGAAGCCCAGTAACAAGGTTATCCAGCATTTCCCCCATTTTTGTCTCTTCTGACAACCGTTTGTTGCCTGACAACCTTTTCATTTCTTTTGTTATGAATGCACAAAGTGTGACATGTGTCTGCGGTGTCGGGTGCCTGCCAGGAAAGCGCAACCCAGGCAAAGAATGTGACGTTAAAGCAGGACTGATGGCAGCAAGAAGTCTTGGATCCGAGAAGCCTCCAGGAAGGCAGTCGTGCCATCAACGCACAAAACCCCTCCTGGTCTTACATGCCTGGTCTCCGGTTCAGTACTTAGTGCCTCTATCATTCTCTCCTTTTGTGTTTAGGGGAAGTGCTGAAATCAGCTCCAGGCCTGCAGTCAGACCTCCTGACACTCTAATTCTTCAAACAACTGGGACACCCAGGAGCACTGCCCTTTGAATGGCTGCAGTGTTGATGCAGTGTTCATCCCATGGAAGCAAATGACTCCCTCTCTTCAAAGAAATGAAGTGACTCCGTGGCCCTCTGAGGGACTGTCTTTGCCTACAGCCCTTGGTTCAGGCTGTGGAGAACCCTTCTCACTTTTTCCCCCTTATCTCTTCCAGCTTTTCTCCTCTCCTTTTCCATTATAGTCAAATTCCATCTTTCAGTCCCGCTTTCCCCTTGGTTACACTCCTTATTTCCCCTCTTTGCTTGTACCATTGAAGCTCCCTTTTCCCGTTAAGGACTTCATTTTTCTCTCTTTACATAGCAGTTGTTTATGCTAGCTGCAGGAATGGCTGAGCAATTCAGCATTCATCTCCTGATCCCTCTTCTCTGTAATTGTAAAATTATCCCGACAACAGAAGCTTGTTGTTGCACCTTCACCCTGGCTTCATTCTTCCTTCCTCGTGGCAACACTGAATTGTGACATTAGCCACTGCACATGGTCTCAGGTCCTGATATAGATTTCCCCTATGTGCATATATCGACACGAGTTCTGAAAAAGACACCTGGTAACACCTCTTGAACACCTGTGTGTGTATGTGTGTGTATGGGGAGGGGATTATTTTAAATCTATTTTAGACTGGTTAGGACGGAGGCCTGTTGATCAACCCTCAACCTCCTAACATACAGTTCCCTCGGCTGACGCTTCAGCTACAGAAAGAAATGGAAGACATTGTGGGAGATGGTAGCTCAGAATTATGCCTTGCTAACCCCTGACAGTTCCCATGACTTCTGAGGCACGAGTAAGTTTCTAATACTGTAGCTCTTCTTTGAAATCAAAATGTATTAAATCTAGAATTTGAAATCAGCCACAGGTTTTTGCCTCCAGACTCTGGTAATCACAGAAATGTAGCCACAGGACTGTGAGTTTTGAGATCTTTTTAATATGCAAAGGAGTCAAAACACTTGTATAAACAAATGCAAACACATTCAGACCTCTGAAAAATATATTGCAGTTTATTTTTATTACATCAGAATCAAGACAAAAAAGGCAAATAAATGCTTTCAACTCATTTTTAAAATTAATGCAGAAATCCTGTAGACTAAAAAGAAATCAATACAGTTACACAAGAAATTATCACAATGAGGAGCTGCTAGCCTTCACTGACACACAGTCACTATCTAGAAGCAGTTTAATATCTTTGCAGAACTCTTGCATTCTTTACTTCTGATGTTTAAAATGGCATTTTATGAAAATGGGACTGTGGCTGCATTCCCATACATATTACCTGAGAGTAAGCCCCAGTGAACACCATGGAATTTCTTCTGAGTAAACATATATAGGACTGTGCTGAAAACCTTTGTCTCTAGCCATCTTATAACTTTACCAATGATAAATGCTGCTGGTGTAGCTCCAATGAAGTAGGTCCCCATTTGCGGTTCAGGCCCCACTGTCACTGCTGCATGTGGACCACAGAAAAGACATTTTAAAAAACAGCTTGCAGTATTAAAAGTAAATGATAACCGATTCAAGAAGATCAACTGCTGCTGAAACATGTCTCCACCTAGGCATTCAGCCACTTGGCCCTGTAAAACACAAAGAAAACAAATGTTCGGTTACATGCATAGATTTTGTCAAACTATCATTTGTGTCAAAAGTTCTTCATACGTACATAACAGGATATAGTTCCTGATGTATGTATCACAGCAGGGGGATTCTTTACTCAAGCACTGCTCTGCAACTTCAACACCTTGGCATGTTTTAATGTTATGCAAAAGTCTTAAATTACAGGTGTGCTCCCCTTAGTGACGTTCCGGCTAACACCGGGATCGCATATGCGACGTACATGTGGTCATGTGGTTAACAGGGGCGCACACCCCTACCTTTGAATGTAAGGGGAGCTCAGCTCTCCTCACCTCCAGAGGGTTGTCTGAGCCTCTCAGAGGCAGTGCACATCTGAGCTCTGCCTCTGCAAGGCTCAGTCTGAGGGAAATCGCGTCTCACAGGATCTCCAGCTTTGTCCATGAAATGAGAAGTTGCGCAAGAGACATGATTTCCCTCAGTCTGAGACGTGTGCTGCCTCTGAGAGGCTCAGACAATACTCAGCTGAGTATTCCCTTCCCTGTGGAGGGTTCAGATTGCGTCAAGCACCGCTTGACGATGGGGATCACGGTCCCGATCCCCATCGTTAAGTGGCGCACAACTGTACTCAACAAACAAGCAGTTATTGCTCAGCAAAAGCATCCTGCCACTAGCCATTAAGTTGTTTTGAAAGTCTCTGTGTTACAAGAAAGGTGAGGAACTCTGTGAATGTTGACAGTTGTCAGGTATTCTTGAGATATAATTCTGACACTTACCAGTAAATCGTAAGCCCAACACTCTTTCTAAAAGAATAAATTCAGTCACCATTTCCATCATTGATCAGTGACTGATGGATTTACCATAGCAGGCTGGACTATGTCCAGGTCTAGACAGAAGACACAAAGATTTCTGAGATTTAGAAGGAAATCCCAGCATCAATGCCTTAGCAATGCCTTTGATAAATCACATTTCTTCCTTTTTTCAATCAGTGTCTAGAAAAGATTGACATCTTATTCGCACAAGTGTCCAAGTGAAGAACAAGTCTTGGGGCATAAACCTTTTTGATATGGGTCAGTACATCACCCAGAACCAGGTATTAGGAATAAATGAACCAATTTTAAGCTCAGTTCCATAATTTATAATTAGGTGCTGGAGTGGACACAGGGGAATCTTTTTTTCTTTTAAACAATGACTCTCCTTTATCCAGAGATATCAAGTTTAAGGGCAAAGGCAGTACCTGATAACTGCTAAGTGATTTGACAACCCTTGGAAGATGGAGTGTGTTTCTGATTTAAGTAAGGCCACACTAATATCCTATTGAAACAACACTGCCCCAATGATGGCATGACATGTCATAATACGAGGCTCGTATAAGGCTCGTATAAGCCTGTCCCAGGTCATGCCATACAGGTGCAGTCTTCCCCAGTATCACTGAGGTCTCCCTTCCCAGTAACACTGACAGTCCATGGAAACCCTGACAGCCCACCATCGATGGAACGGCATCCTGAATTTGCCGCATCATCAGTATGACGTTGGTGCATCAATGGTGTGTCATCACTTTGAAGTCAGTACATCATCAGTGAATGAATGAACCAATCACCACCAGAGTGAACCAAGCAAGGGGCTGGGCAGGCTCAGGGTCACTGACTGGCCACCGCTGGAGGATGCCCTCTCAACAGACACTAGGAATGAGCAACGCAGCAACTGGTACTAATATCAACCATGCTGAGATGCCCCAAGGACACGACATGGCATAAGGAAGCCACAGCACCCCACCCTCTCTGGGAGCTACTGTGGTCCAAGGGGCAAAAGCAAAGAACTAGTAGGAATCCCCACATCCAGGGTTCAGGTTCCCATATCCCAAACACACTCATCCAAGGAATACTTCTTGAGAAGAGCACAGCAAGGATAGAAAGCTAGTTTCTTGAAAGAGATCAGCCATGTGAACTAAACACACAAGACACTAATCACCTCACTTGCCAAATTCCCAAGAGTTTTACCCTGGAGTGGTTGAGACAAGGTTCTCTCCAATCAGGGTCATTCTGATTAGGGACCTTGATTAGAAAGCTATAGCCCTGTGAGGCATCTGTGTGTGTCTAAGGTCTTCTAAATCTGAGCTGTCCACCTGATATAATTTTGCTTGAAAGTACAAGTCTTCCTGCATAATAAATTAAGTTCAGCTGCCCAGGGGCCAGGACACCTGGACAGTCTTTTCAGATTCCATCTACAGGAAGTCTCTTCCACCAATGACCTGCATGGGTCCAGCCCACAACTTGCCAAACCTTTTGTGTCGCAAAAACCTCTCCAGTTTGGGTGTAATTGAGCCATTTTCCTTCCTGGAAGGATACGCCTTAACTCAGACAAGCCCAGGAAACTCTTGGCTGCACACCTAGAGTTCCCACTACTATGATTCACCCAGGAATCTCTTAGCATGCCATTGTTCACAAAGGGGAAAAATACCCATGCCTAGTTAACCCCTAATGGCCCAATGGCCACAGCTCTCCACCACCACTCATGGACTAGGGCACATGGAGGTGTTCGCTGCAAAACTGTGAGGAGAATCATAGTCAAACTCTCAGAATCAAACTATGAGGAGAATCATGGATTGTCTTCTTTCCCCAGCACCATCTATCACCATGTCAAGCTTTTATTTCTTTTATTTTGTAATGTGAAGGTGTGTAGAGAACACACATAGCAATTCACACATGTACTTGGGAGTCTGCTAGGAGACCATGGACCAGGACAGTAATGTAACTATTTTCTGGGCTGAAGGAAAAGGCCTCAGATTCACAGGCCAAAGGGAAGGTCACAGTTTGATTCCCAGAGCAATAACCTCCCACCCCCATTCTATCAGGCTGGACATTCTATGGCTGCCAGACCCAGTTACCAAAGATAACCCTGCAGTGGGAGAGTGGGGTGGGAAAAACAAGGTGGGGATCGAGGTGGCGATGGTGGATATGGGTGGCAACAGCGTCAACATTCTTTGCTCTGTTTCAACCCCAAAACACCCTATTGCTTCTACTCAGAACTGAGCCAGCGAAAGAGCTGGTGCAAATTAGAGTAAACCCACAGGGGCTCATCCAGTCCTGCATAGATCTCTGGCCTCCTGAACAACAGTTATGGACCTGGCACTGTGCCACCCCAGGATGCAGGACTGCAACTTGCAGCCGCCCCCACATCCAACTGCCCTCTCCGATACTTACCTAGCCGCACGGAGCCTCATGCATCATTCCTAACAGCTTCGAAAACCTGAAGTGCTGAGGTTTCTGAAGTGCTGTTAAGCGGTACTTCTGAAGTACTGATTAAGAGCACTCCAGAGGCCTCAGGAGACTTTTGGAGCCATTAGGAATGCCGCACAGGGCTTTGCCTGCCTGTGGAATGGCTCTGGAGGGCAGGCGGAGGCTGTGTGGTGGGCAGAGGCAGCAGTGACGCAGCGGGTGCAGTGGTGCCGCCCCCACAAGGCCCGCAGGCATGGTGCCAGTTGGAGCTCAAAGCGAGTGCTAGGTCTGAAAATACTGATGATGTGCAATACAAGCCCAATCCTATATAGCTCCCCATGTTGCAACGCAGCAGAGCCAGTATGGCTACTGTTCTATCTCAAAGAGGTGTTTTGGTACATTGAGGCCTCCTTGGGGCAAGGGAACAAATGATCCCTTGCCTTGAGGTAAGCCCCAGCAGCTGCAGTGGATCAAGTCAGACCTGCACCAGCTGTATAGTTGATGCATGTCCGTGCTGACCAGTGAGGGTAGATCAGGCCCAGGAAGGGGGTGGATTCAGCCAACACTGAATCCAACACTGCCAAACCACCCCACCCAGACCCAATCTGCCCTCCTTCCCTGTCATCCTTCCTCCCCTGTTCTGCCGTTTTCCTCCCCTCAGACGAGGGGAGCCCAGTTTTCCTCACCTCTGGAGAGGCTTCTGAGCTCAGCAAAGGCTGCAGGCATCCGTCCAGGGCCTCTGCTGGGCTCAGACTGAGTTCTAGAGCTCAAAACATGTGACTTCCGGTTTCATGTAGAAACCGCAAGTGATGTTTTTCATGCCTTATAAGCCATTAGGAGGCCTGGGAAGAAATAAAGGAGGAAATATACACAGTGGGAGAGAACTTCTGTGCTAAGAAACTGAAAATTCCACATTGCGGGCTGGAGATTACGGAGAGTGCAAGATGTGAAAATTCTGCTGACCTGATACAGACTCAGAAAGCACAGTCAGCAAATTTAACACCCATGACTCTCTAAAGCTTACGAAAAAGCTTCTGACTGCCAAACCAGATACCTCAGCCACTGAAGGTAAGCCAGTGGGGGGGGGGGGGGAGTAGGCAGAACAGGGTGGGGATGCATGTGCAGCATGTGCAAACTTTTCTGCAGTTGTTGATGAACGGCAATATACGTACTTATGCAGCTTGGATATTCCAACCGGCCCTCTATACACTGTACTCTGAAGGGAGGAGATGATGGAGCCGGCTGAAAGCCACGTCTGCAGCGAAATTCCATCACATCTCCAGACTGCGAATACAGTTTATCCTTACGTGACCACCTGAGTTCTATATTGCGACTTTCCATTTCTTCTTCAGATGCTGTACAAGGCGCTGCAGAAAGACACACATCATTCGGTCTTGTAGGGGTTAATCTGTCACTGACAAGTTCATCTGAGAAGAATGCAGCATTAAGCATGAATAGCTTATTGCACAACAGAAAGACTACTGGATTGGCAAGCTACACATGATGCACCTTTATGTGACTGGCTCATTCATGCCTGAGCTGTCTACTGGGAGGAGTCATTCTCCAGTTTTGACCTGGAGGTGCCACACACTGAACATGGGTGGTCTATCCCAGAGTTGGCCTCCCCCCAAATTACAGCCCTTGTGTCTCTGATTGCATAGACTTCAGGATTGGAAGCCCAGCCCTGGAACAGCTAGACTCTTCCTTGCACTTCAGTGGAATTGGTTAATCGCAGCTTTAGAGCCTGTGAAGGAAGCTGTGGCTTGTGTGGCATTTCTTGACTAGAAAAGAATGGCAGTGACTTTTTGATTTGTGCTCCATCTACAGAAGGCTGAGAAGTCAAAACCACAAATGTGTCCAACATCACCTTTTTATATTGTGATTGTATTGTATTGGCAACCTTCAGTCTCGAAAGACTATGGTATTGCGCTCTGAAAGGTGGCTCTGGCACAGCATCTAGTGTGGCTGAAAAGGCCAATCCGGGAGTGACAATCCCTTCCACACTGGGAGCAAGTGCAGTCTGTCCCTGGTCTGTCTCCCTGGCTATGGGCCTTCCTTCTTTGCCTCTTTGCCTCAGACTGTTGGCAAAGTGTCTCTTCAAACTGGGAAAGGCCATGCTGCACAGCCTGCCTCTAAGCGGACCGCTCAGAGGCCAGGGTTTCCCACTTGTTGAGGTCCATCCCTAAGGCCTTCAGATCCCTCTTGCAGATGTCCTTGTATCGCAGCTGTGGTCTACTGTCCATTCTCACGACATGACCGAGCCAACGCAGGCGTCTCTGTTTCAGCAGTGCATACATGCTAGGGATTCCAGCACGTTCCAGGACTGTGTTGTTGGGAATTTTGTCCTGCCAGGTGATGCCGAGAATGCGTCGGAGGCAGCACATGTAGTGTATCTTGTGTATGACATTTTGTATGACATCTTGTGTATGACTAGTGTATGACATTTTATAGGCTAGTCCAGGGGTGGGCAAACTTTCAACTTTAGGGATCCTGGATCTTTAACAATTGTGTAGAAGGGAGAATTTCAGCAGGTACAGCTTCTCAGCTGTACCCCTGGTCTAGTGGGATGAATCTCTTGCATTTCCCCTTATTTTTACCCAATTTTTCTGTATTTTGGACAGTTTTTAACTTCCCAGCAGCTTCTGTGCCATGTGGCTGCTGGGATAATCGATAGGCAGCTTTTGCCCTTGTTTGGTAAACCCCATCGACAACGTGAGAGATTTATATTCAGCTTCCTGTCCGAATTAGTGAGCTTCCTGCTAGGATTGGAATGTGCCTCGCGCATTGGGTAGTATTCCTACCTAGCATGATCCCAGGTGTGAGACACAGTGACCAGGTAGTTTCCACTCCTCCAATCAGGTAATGTGATGATGTCATTACAGCCAGTTTGTAAAATGTGCAAGCCCACAGGAAGGGGGTTTCCTCTACCAGTCACCTAAGTGACCCATTCATTGGGGCTCAGAGAGGAGCACTCACTTGCTGAATCACAAGTGAGAAGGACTGGGGACTCCTTGCCATGTAAGTAGTTTAAGACAGACATCATACAGTTAGATGTGTGTCAGGTTTGTGTTTTTGATGGTTTGTTTAGTTGCCCTCCACTCTTTAAAGTTAGACAGCTCAAGCACTGGTTTATACATGATGCTTGTGACTGATCAACATCACAGCTCCAACTGCTGGGCATTAAAGGTTATCCCATCCTTTTGGTGAAAACCTTTTCCTGATGCTTTTCCTCTAAGCCTTTTGCATCATTCTGCTAAACTTTACCTGCTTTTCTTTCCCCAGGTGCCAGTGAATGCTATGTGGCCCTCTGTCTGCAATGAGTTTGACACCCTGGTTTAGGTTATTCAGGCTCTGGTTTACATGGGACACAGGTGACTGAGCAACATCCCAGTTCCATCTGAAGGACATTAATGGTTATTATTACAGCATTTGGTGAAAACCTTTTTCCTGATGCTTTAACACCAAGCCTTTTGCATCATCATCCTACTATACTTTTATTACCTGCTATTCTTTCCCCTTTTTGTTTAATCTCTTTTGCTTAGATTTTTAAAGTAGTTTTAACTAGTTCCACTTTGACCCTTAATCTGCCTGGTCCATGTTCATGGGTGATTCAGGGGTTGCATCTCTTTGCTCTGCAGATATTCCTTTGTGACTGATTTCTAACAGAAACCCCTGGGGCTCAGTGTTCTCTTGGGAGAGGGGGGTTCTTCACAAATGGCCCTCCTCTGCTTGGTCATTTATAGACCAAGTGGTGGTAGGGATGGTGGCAGTGGATATAATCCACCAAGGTTATAAGGGGAAAGTGAGAAACAGGAAGGGATGCGGCACCCTAACCACTAGGCTCTACTTCCCTCTGTTCAGCCTGCTTTCTCCTAGGAGTTGCCTAGGAGAAAGCACCTAGGAGTGATCCCACCGAATGCTCTGGTTGCTAATAGGGAGCAACTCAACTCCTGGAAACTGGATAACCATTTCATCTGCTATGAGGAAGGTGGAAAGTCATGTAGGAAGAGAGAAATACTGGACAAAGCAAGAGCTTTTTTGATGGGGCTTATCCTTATGTTGATGGTGTGCATACAGAAGGTCCTGTGGAATTGTGCCCATGCTCAGAACCTCTGATTGCCAATCAGATCCTTAAGGTCACTCAAAATATGATGCCTATCGTGGCTTCCTCAGCTGGCCCTATAGAAGGACCTTCACTTCTGGCTCTGATTTAGTGTCCATAAAACACATTTTCAACAATTCAACACTATATAAAAAATACATAGACATGAGACATGGAGATTGTCCAGCATGCTTTGTAGTGCACAGGAAGGCTCTGTCCCTGCCGTGGTCATAGTTCCAATGCCCTGCTTTCTCCAGGATGAAAATATGCCTGTGTGATCTGGAATGCTGGAACACAAACATTCCAGTGCTGATGGAGGTTCTGTCCCTACTGAGGAGCCTGTCTCTTCAGATGAGCTCTCTGCATGGAGAGAATGGGGATGGGGCTAAGAGTGCATTCGTGTTGGGGATGGGTCTTGCCCGCATACCACCAGTGCCCCCATCTTCACATTGCTTCCACACCCTGGAGGTAATGCCTGAATCATCCCAATCGCTACCAACATGGAAATTACATGTTTCTGGAAGCATAATATACATTCATAGATTGAGAGAGAAGAATTGCTGATACTTTCTATACCTGTACATCTTGGCGCCTCCGTCCAATGTCCGTTAACACATCGTACATCTGGACGTCCATCCATTATATAAAAGGATTGGCATTTATAGCGAACTACTGAATTTGATTCATATGGGGGAAGGATAGCTTCAGGGATGTCTCCATTTTCAATAACAGGTGGGCGATCGCACCTTCCTCCAGCTTCTACAAAGGTACATTGAATCACAGAATGAATCTATTAGATAATACGCAGTATGATTGAAGATATCATGTCTTTTGTATGCAATCTTGAAAGCTTATTCATTTTCATTCAACAAGAAAATTGCATGCAAAGGAAACAATTCGTACTTTAAAGTAATGAAAGCAAGTTATGATATTGTGTTCACAGCACTCCGGGGGGGCGGGGTCAAGGGAAAATGCCCCAGGGCACCACGTCTGTGAGGCCTGTGGGGGCAGCAGTGCCGCCCACACTCCCCTGTCACACTACTGCCACCCATCCGCCAGATCCTTTCTGAGGGCTGGTGAGGCCTTGCATGGCCCTCTGAAAGCCTTCTGAGGCTTCTGGAGGGCCATTAAACATCACTTCCAGTTCTCCAATGAAAATGAGATGTAATGTTTAAAGGCTCTCTGGAGGTCTCAGAAGACTTTTGGAGGACCAGAGGATGCTGGGCAAGGCTTTGGATGCAACGAAGTGGGAATGGCAGTCTTCTCGGTGGGTCGGGGGTCCTGAAGGGGTGCAGGATTCTGCGATCCTGGCTATAAGGCGGCACATGGGCCAGGATCGCAACTGATGATGTTTTAAAAGAATGCTATGTGGTAACAGGGATGTACCTGGCACAAAAGCAGCCCAGGCATCCATCCAGCCCCCAACACACACATACCACAATTCATGGTCCACATCTGTTCATTTTTCCTTCTGGCTATTATTTAAAAATTGTTGTTAGACTCCTTGACTTCTTTTAGAAAGGCGGCAGAAAAAATTTTAAATAAAGAAAAATAAAGAGGGGAAAAAAGGGGCCGGGACAATGATGAGTTACATGTGTGAATGATCCAGCACATATATAAATATCAGTGTAGCAGTCATGCACCGGAAGATGTTGCCGACACTGCTCTCATACACAAGCACACCTAGAGTGCCAAAAGGCAGCATATGGCTGTTATAGGAGCATTGACTTGATAGTGGAGCAAACAACCTCAAATTGCCTATAATTAGAATGTAGGTTGTCAGGGGTTGAGTCCCCACCCCGACCCCCGAGTTACCTGGCAACTGGCCGGGGGTGGGACACTGAACCCGCATGGGGTCTTGTCCTCCCCAGCTGGCTAGGCGAGGTGTGGGGCGAGCTGAGAAACGGTGACCTCACTGCCACGGCTAGGGGATTCCTCCCATTGCTGCAGGCCACAGATGGGGACAGCGTGTGGGTAAACGGGGAGACTGCTCCCCAGGGCCTAGGCCAGCCAGTCAGCCGGTCAAATGAAAGTCATCATGCGGCTCTGCCTGACACTGACAGGGTTCCTCGGCGGCCGACAGTGAAAGCGCGCTGAGGTTGGGCTGTCCGTGACCGAAGGGAAAGGGGGACACTGGCAGGGCTTCCCTGGGGCAGCTATGGGAGGAGGGTTGGGGGGCAGGCAAACCCCTCATTGCCTGCTGAACGAGGATGGCAAGCAGGATGGGAACACCAGTAGTCACCAGGGAAGCCAGAGGCCGACCAGGGGTGATGCCCCTTTAAGGGAAGGAAAAAGAGGAGCCAGTGGGGAGGCCAGCGGGGATAAAGGTAGGAAGGCCCGTGATGACAGGTAGTTCTGGGGAGTCAGGGCAGGGGGTTGGAGCTGAAGCCACTGCCAGGAAGCCAAAACTAAACTGCCACCAGGGAGGAGGACACGTGAACCTCCTCCTCCTGGCTTGGTCTGAGGCCTTTCTTGTTGGGAGCACGAGGCAGGAGACTACCTCACCCCAGAGAGGCCCCCACGAAGGCCAACCAACCGCGCACCTCCTGGCGATGTCCCTGCCCCCCCCCAGGTTTTCTTAAGAGATACAGGAAAACAGAAAAAGGCCCAGATTGGAGGGGGGCTGGTGGTGGTTGGCTGCCTCTGGCTCCCCTCTGTTTTGGAGGCAGTTCTGGATTCTCTGCTGTGTGTGTTTTTGCCTGGTTTGTTTTCCTGTCTGGTCCTGGTTGTGGAGGGAGGGAGGTCCCCTGGGGGCTGGGCGATAAGAATAGGCCCTGAGTTTGATTGTACTTGTCATAAGAGGCAACTAAACAGCCACCAGGTAGGTGGGACTCATTAGCCTGGGAAGGCAGCTCATCTGAGAGAAGGAAAACTCTGATCTGAAACCTCCACTGCCTTGTGGCTACATCCAGTTATGGAAAAGGCTTCAGGAGTCAACCTCGAGGCAAAATCCGGAGCCGGAGTCCCTGAGGCAGTTCATGGCTGAACACAGTCACATTCTGCCAACTCCTGCGATGCCGATGGAACCAACCGTATTGGCTTCTGCCTTTCCATTGGACCATTTCAGCAACGTGGAGAGGGGGGGTTTGCTGCATGGGTAACAGCCTATCCTCCATACCTTCTTTACCCAGTGTTCGCGCACTGGAGAGGACACTCCAACTTCGCCATACGGCGTCAGCACAACACGGGAAGCAGCAGTTTACTGGTTATAAGTTTTCGCTCGATTGGTGTAGAGCGTGACGCCAGGGGCTGCTTCCGACGGTGGGAGAGATCATTGCATCTCATTGGGCAGCTACCGCCCACCTTAAGCTGGGCAGTCCCCAGCCAGTAAGGTGCTGCCTCACCACAGTCCGTTAACCTCGCGGGATCCATGGGGTTTAGGGTGAAAACCGACAAGCAGATTGACAACTCTGCACCAGGCAACAGAAAACAGAAAATTCCTGCCCTAAAGCTGGGCACCTGGAACATAAGGACAATGACACCTGGCTTTTCTGACAACCTGCAAGAAATAGACAACACACGCAAAACAGCTGTCATGAACATGGAGCTGAACAGACAGCAGATGAACATCGTCGTCCTCCAAGAGATGAGATTGCCAGATTCAGAATCTGGCAAGGAGATAAATTTTTCATTTTTCTGACAGGGAAAACCACCAAGCGAGACCAGGGAACATGGCGTTGGCTTTGCAATCAGAAATACCCTGCTGAAATCCATCATCCCACCTACTGCGGGAAGTGAAAGAATTTTGTCCCTGCAGCTCCAGTCATCAGCAGGACTTGTCACTCTCATCAGTGCATATGCACCGACTCTGTGGTCTCCAGCAGAAGATAAAGACAAATTCTACGACGACCTGGCCATCACTATCAAGAAAGTCCCCAAGAAAGAGTCATTGTTCATTCTTGGCAGCCTCAATGCTAGAGTTGGTGCTGATCACAGTTCGTGGCCCACTTCCTTAGGTCAGTTCAGCATTGGGAAGATGAACGAAAATGGCCAGCACCTGCTAGAGTTTTGCTGCCATCATGGTCTCTATGTCAGCAACACATTCTTCAACACGAAGCCCCAACACAGAGTCTCTTGGAAACACTGTAATGTCCATGGCGGGCATAGACCCCGCCCCTTGGGGTGTGCCCGAGTGCGGGGGGCTTACCCTGTCGATGAGAGTTGGTCGTCAGCGGAAAAAAGGATGGGAGGCAGACACAGCTGTTTTGCACAGACGGTTTACTTGTGTCAGCCGCTTGACATTCATGGGGCCTGTTACGGCATAGGCCCCTTTGCTTTACACAGAATCGTGCTGTCGGTGCACAATAGGCTCGTTCCCCGTTCCTCCCTGGCCCCTTGAGGATTCGGGCAGAGCTCTCCGCTGGTGCCTGTCAGCCAGGGGTATGGGTTCCCGATGGCCACTGTGTTGTTGTCCAGGGTCAGCTTAGCTGTCCTCAGGAGGGCCCCTGGTACCTCCAGGCTTGCCCCCCAATCAGCCAGCCTCCAGTGGAGGTAGTTGGCTCCAAGTCCTCGGGTCTGTACCTTCCCTCCGCCTGAGGTCCCACCCAGGGCTCCGGCGAGTCTAGGATCAGGGAGTTCCCAGCCCCTCTCTCCAGGGTTAAGGTAAGCAAGGTTCCCTTTGGGGCCTGGATCGACTGCATAAGGCCGGGGTTGCTCCCCTCTCTGGCCTTCCCCTCTCTGGCCTCCCCCTCGATCCTGCTCCCACCTGGAGGCTGCCCAGCCTCCTTATGAGGCCAGCCTCAGGCTGGGCCAGCCCCACCCCTTCTGGCCAAGTGGCTGCTTGCTGCTCCCAGGAGGCCCTAGGCCCTACTCCCAGGGAGGTGTCCTGCCTGGGACCCCAGTCCTGACAGTGCTTAGGTCTTACTCCCAAGGAAGCCCCTACTCCTGAGTAGTTCCCGGCCACCTGGGCTGGGCCCAGGTGACAGACATCCACAATCAAAGTACTGGCACCAGCTTGACCTGATTCTCACCAGATGCTCCAGCCTTGCCAGCATCAAGATCTCACGCAGTTATCAGGGTGCTGCCTGTGACACTGACCACTCCCTGGTGTGCAGCAGAGTGAAACTGCGAACAAAGCGACTGTATCACACGAAAAAGGAAGGAAGACTTCGCATTGACACCAGCAAGACCCAGGATCAGGGAAATGTGGAAGAATTTCCACGAGCACTTGAGGAAATTCTTCCAGGCCTGGCCGATGCAAATGCATCCAACAGATGGAACATTTCAAGAATGCTGTTTACAACACCACCTTGTCTGTATTTGGCAAGAATACCAATGAGACTGCAGACTGGTTTGAAGCCCACTCTGAGGACTTACAACCAGTCATTGAAGAAAAGAGTAGAGCTCTAGCAGCATACAAAGCCTGTCCCAGTGAGCGCAACCTGCAGGTCCTCCAAGCCGCTCACAGCAAAGTCCAGCAGACTGCCAGGAGATGTGCTAAAGACTATTGGCTCCAACTCTGTTCCCAGATACAGATAGCAGCTGACACAGGCAACATCAAGGGGATGTATGATGGTATCAAGCAGGCCCTAGGTCCAACACAGAAGAAAATTGCCCCTCTGAAGTCTAACGCAGGCGAGGTCATCTGGGACCAGGCACAGCAGATGGAACGCTGGGTGCAGCACTACTCTGAGCTGTATTCCAGAGAAAACGTTGTTACCAAAGAAGTGCTGAACAACATTAAGTGCCTGTCTGTGTTGGAGGAGCTTGACAGTGAACCAACCCTAGAAGAACTTCACGTGGCCCTGGACTCCCTTGCCTCTGGCAAGGCACCTGGGAAAGACAGCATTCCTGCTGAGGTCCTTAAGAGGTTTCTTAATTGCTCCTGACTGCTGGATGACACTGGTATATTCCCTCTAGCCAAGCAGCAGGCAGAAGAGTGGTCCCCCAGTATCCACTGGCAATTTCCAATTGACTGGTTTCTGGGATTCCTACAAAGAATGCTGAACTAGCTGGCCTTTGGTCTGATGCTAGAAAAGTCCTCTTATGTCTCAAGCAGGAGAGGATGCTCAGATATCACATCACATGGGTTTATTATGCCTTAAGTGTTGAAACACCCCAAATATGCACTCTTGCTTTGTACATAAGAACAGCCCCACTGGATCAGGCCATAGGCCCATCTAGTCCAGCTTCCTGTATCTCACAGCGGCCCACCAAATGACCCAGGGAGCACACCAGATAACAAGAGACCTCATCCTGGTGCCCTCCCTTGCATCTGGCAGGGATGTACATGTACATTGTACATGTAGAACACATTGGTCAACTCTAGTAATTCTGAGTTAAAAAAAGACTCTTCAAGACTGAAGCTCACCCATGTTAAAGCCCAGGCCTGCATCACTGATGGCCC
The DNA here is from genome assembly GCF_035046505.1 of Tiliqua scincoides. Classification (NCBI taxonomy): domain Eukaryota; kingdom Metazoa; phylum Chordata; class Lepidosauria; order Squamata; family Scincidae; genus Tiliqua; species Tiliqua scincoides. Next base: position 124,490,464 of record NC_089824.1, read on the forward strand.
ATCAGATCAAGCCATCAGATCAGATCAAGCACCAGCCATGTATTGTGGGCCTTCAGTATACAACAAGAAGGAGTTTCGGTTTTGTGCACATGATCACTTGTGGTTTATTGAAAATACAAAAATGAAATACCTCTGCATTGTGGCAATTCTGACCACTTCTTGTTTGAACATGTTACTGACTGAGGTCCAAAAAGACTCCACCCTCGGTCACAGCGATAGCGCACTTTCTCAAAGGGCAAATACCTTTCCTTCAGTTGACTGTCAAGATGACCATGAGAAACTACAGGTGGAGGAGCACATGTTGCATCTGAAACAAGAGATAAACACATTTTTAATTCCTGAAAAATGCCTCACAAGTGTCTTTCATTTTCACAAAACAAAGTACTTCATCTTGTTACGTGAAAAATGACAAAAGACATGTCTGTTACCAGGTCTCTCAGAATTCTACATTACCAAACTTTCATCAAGCAAGTGTAGAATCTCGTGCCATATTTCAGATTTAAAGAATCAACAAAAGAAGTGAGAATGGTTGCTGTGGTGTCCCAAGAGGACCTGAGATTAATCCTTTCAAATACAAAGTCCTACCTTTGCACACTGGTGGTTTTGACCATGTCTTATTTTCACATATTATAGTGTCTGATCCAGACATCTCGAAACCTTCATGGCATTGATACTGCACTTGGTGGCCGGGCAGGGAGGGTGCTCTTGCATCCGTTAGAACATCAGCATTGTCAACTGAAGGGAGTTCTTGACAGGTTTTATCTGAACAGGGAGATGATGCACACAAATGAGGGCTTTTCCAAATAATGCCTTTCTCCCTTGCTTAAAACTTATCACTCATTTCTCACTGGGAATAAAGGTAGCATTTCCAAGGTTTTCAGACATTCATATAGGGATGGAATATGCATAGGGGGTGAGTGAGGCTGCAGCAGCAACCCATGCCTCAGTCTACACGCATTCAAATGAAAGTTAGAACTGAGCCTGAGTGCATTCAGATGTAAGCGCATTAGGCTCTCTCCACACTCTTGGAAAGTGGGCCTTTTCAATCATTTCAACAGTGTGAAGAGAGCATTATATGCGTATAGTTGTAAAAGCATAGGCTTAATTCCAACCTGCTACTCAGTGGTTCTCAAACTCTCTGGGAGAGTTTGGGCCACAGTAAGTCCTTGTGGGGGCAGGGGCAGGCAGCGACGCAATCCCCAGGTTCATGTCGCTAAGGGAGCTGCAGGGACTGGCATTTACTTACCAGATCCTGCAGCAGCCTCCCGGGGGTGCGGGAAGCCCTGCGCGACTGCCCGCAGAGCTCCCCAAAGCTTAGAAAGTGGAGCAATCACACCCTGGTTCCACAATACCAGGAGTGGAGCACGATCGCTCCACTTTCACTTTCTAAGCTTCGGGGAGCCCTGCAGACAGTCGCGCAGGGCTCCCCGCACCCTTGGGGACTGCTGCAGGGACTGGTAAGTACATGCCAGTCCCTGTGCAACCCTTAGTGATGCGATCCTGGGGATCGCATCGCTGCCTTCTCCCTGCCCCCACCCTTTAAGGGGGCAGAGACCAGGGCCCTCAGGCTGACGCCCTAGTTTGAGAAGTGCTGCTGTAACTGAACACTAAAATAACAGCATTAAAAAATCAGAAACATAGCATTATACAGGCCACAGAAAAAAATTATATGATATATTAAAAATACATCACAGTTACAAACAAGAATATGTGAACAACAGACCCCAAAGTGCATTGAAACAGTCATGTTTTCACTGCCCTCTTCCTCAAAAAACAGCCAGAGATGGCTCCAAGAGGACCTCCTCTGAAAAGCTGTTCTACAACCTCAGCACAACTCAAAAGCTTCATCAGCCATAGTTACACTGGTAGTGGGACGGGGAGCAGGACCTCTAGTGTTGATCTCAATGTTCAGATGGGAGGAGGAAGTCCTTAGGATATCCCAGTCCCAGGTCATTCAGGGCTTTAAACATCAAACCTAGTATTGTGTTTTGGCATGGAAACAAACTGGCTATCAGTGAAGATGAAATAGTGCTGGCATTATATGCTCTGATCTGAACTGAATGGTCCAGCTAACACAACTGGCAGACAGATTTTGAGCCAATTCAAGATACTAAGCAAACCTCCAAGGCTTTCTCCTCAATGAGTTCACACTATGAATCTAATCTGCGGATCAGGGCATGAAGGACAATGGGCAAGTTTGACGTCTCTAAGATAAACCACATCTGGCACATCAGCCCAGTCTAGTAACCACCACCACCAGACTGGGAACCCCTGGCCACCACCACCATCACCTCAGCATCCAGGAGTAGCATCAGGTCTTTGTGGCAGGAGACCATCACTAGGGAATTTCCTCTCTTTTGAAACGAAATCTCAACCCTTTTTATGCTCTTTCTGGAGCTTGTATTTCTATCTGGAGCTTGTATTTTATGTTACTGTTTTGATTATTTGTGGTATGTTTATTTATGTTGTTGATTCTTGCTGTTATTGTTTTATTCTGCTATTCTTTATATCTTTTTCTAATTGTTTCATTGTAATCTATTGTGTGCTGTAAGCCACTTTGAGTGCCCAACTGTAGATGGAAAGGCAGGGTAGAAATTGTTCAATAAATAAATACCACTAGGCTGAGCAGCTGAGAATGCCTGTAACATTCAAGCAATGAACACCATAGAAAGGACAACTCGTTATACAATAAGATTGATTCACATCCCAATCCTATGGTCAGGCAGTGCTGGTGCTGGGTGTTGTAAAAGTGCTGTAAGCAACAGTGAGAAAGTGGCACCTGTGGGAAGGCCGGAGCCATCCCACAGGTGCTGCATGCCACCCGATGGCTTAACCTGGGTCATTAAGTGTTGTGCAAAGTGGTGAAGGGGTAGGGTGAGGTGGTAGGAGGGTGTTCCAGAGGTGTGGATGGGATTTTGGGGGCGGGGTGGGGAGTGGAGCGGTTCAGACTCAAGAAGAGATGGGGACCGCAGAGCAGACCTCCACCATATCCTAACCCTATCCCAGGCCTGAAAGCCCTATATGTGGCTACTCGATTCTACTGGTGGTGTAAATCTGAGTAGCTGTATTGAGCAGACTGGGGTGCTACACAGGTAGGGGAACAAATTTTCTCTTGCCCCAAGAAGACCTTCCCCTGCTCCAATCTAACCTTGGATAGGATAGGGCAGTCCATCTGTTGCATTGCAGTTGTAGACATTATGCAGCATGCTGTCCTTGGGTCAATCTTAACACAAGTGTAACAAGAGCTAAGAAGGAAATCTGAGCTATTAAGGGACCAATCCTATTGGGCCTCAGCACTGTTGGATCTCACATTCCAGCGTGCACTGTGCTTTACGGTGGTCACAGATCATGACCCACTATTCTGCATAGCCAGACCACTGGTGAAAGCAGCTTGCTGCCAGGGCCATGTGCCAGCAGCCACTGGAGAAGGCCCGGCACCGGTAAGTTGGTGCAGGGGTGATGTTGGCGGAGAGGGAGTGGGCTGAATGGGGAGTGAGAGGCTCCAGAGAGGAAAGGAGATATTTTTCCCTTCCGTAAGCCTCCTGCTCTGCAATGGGTCTTCTCCGACCTATGCCAGCAATTTTACTGGCACAAGTCCAAGGAGAGAGAGGGAGCAGGGAAACAGTGAAACTTCTTGATTCTTTAATTTTAATTTAAGTTTTTCATAATTTCAGCAATTGTTTTTCTTTCCGGGTCGTATCTTTCACTAAGTCTATTTCTTACTTGCCCATTTTTTAAATTTCCCCTCTTTCAAGCATTTCAAGTTACTGATAGCAGCACAAAGTTTATTTATTTTATTTTCTAACTGAATTTTCCACCGAGATGTGCCAGAGCGTTTCGTTTTGGTAATTTGTAACCAAGTTCTATGGATATTATGGCAGCATAAGTGGGTTTGTTTCCTTCAGAGAGTTTGCTGGAATTGAAATGATGGCTTCATTTGCATCTTTAAGTAGAACTTTCACTTGTTTATTCCAATATTGGTGCATTACAGGAAGTATGACAGTGTACATCTTGACTGACATGGTTTAGCATTTTTCCTTTCAGGAGGTTTTATTGTTCTGTCAGTTCATGGTGTCTAAATTGTTCCATATATTGTTCTTCATCTATAATATTTATTTCCACCATCAAGTTGTTTTCTGTGTCTTGGCCATGACTTTGTGTTGGTAGTCCTTTTGCCAGCTTTTGTATTTCTTGCAATTCTAATTTGGTGAATACTTTGGTCTGGATGATAAACCTTCTTTGATCCATTATTCATTGCTCTGTTATACCACTGTCTGGCTGTTTTGCTTTCCAAATTTCCATCATTCTTTTTTGAAAGCCAGAGACTGATGGATTTGCCTTGTAATAACATTTCATGATTTCTTGGTTTTTGATGGTTGTCCAAGTTTTGCGTTTGGGGTGTTCCAGCAGCATTGCAACAGCCTGTCCTGGTTCCTCCACAGGAACTGCTGAGCCCAATTTATCAACAGATGTTCAGGAGCATCCGACACGGTCCTTGTTGACCCAGGCAACAACCAATCTGGTATGAATTTTGGTTTATTTTTTCTCATCATAACTGACGGTAGTTGGGCATTTCAGTCTGGCTTCTCAGTTGAGACCTGTCTGCCTTGGATGACCTGTACTACCGCCAGCATAGCTCTCAATATCATCAAACTACACAAGCCCCATCACCACATCAAGCTAGTGTCCTTGGAGGACATTTATTATTATTATTATTATTATTATTATTATTATTATTATTATTATTATTATTATTATTATTATTATTAATTCCTTTTAAAAATACCTTTCACAGCCCAAACCTAACAAAATTCTTTCATACCTATGCAGTGGAACCAGCGCGGCTTGCGTTTCATACTGTGGGGGAAATCTGAAGTCTGGAGGTATCATTGAGGTAAGGGGACATTTGTCCCCCCTTGCCCTGGGGAAAGCCCAGCTGTGGCAATGGGTCTGCTTGGACCTGTGCCTGCTAAATCTCTGTCGCAAGTCTGAGTGGATCCATGTTAATGGATCTTGCCCAAAAAGAGGGGCAGGATATGGCACACACCAGAGACAGCGATCCCTGGGGCCTATCTGCCCCACTGCCACCCTTCTCCCTCCCTGTTACACCACTCTCCGTCCCATCCCTGTCCCTCTGCTGTCCAGTGCAGGCCTTACCTGCTCTGACATGGGGTGTCCCTGCCACTGGCAGGCTGGCTCAGGCCTTCCTGCTGGCGCCACAAACTCCTACACAGTTGCAAAGTGCTTTATGACACTTTTGCAACAGCGTTCACCAGAGGAGCATGCACTCTGTTGGTGCACAAGCACCTTAGGAATGTGTCATTAATCTTCTATTATGTACGAGGGTCGCCCAGAAAGTTTCATTGCCAGGAGATGTGCTAACGACTACTGGCTCCAGCTCTGTTCCCAGACACAGATAGCAGCTGACACGGGCAACATCAAGGGGATGTATGATGGTATCAAGCAGGCCCTAGGTCCAACACAGAAGAAAATTGCCCCTCTGAAGTCTAATGCAAGCGAGGTCATCCAGGATCGGGCACAGCAGATGGAATGCTGGATGTAGCACTACTCTGAGCTATATTCCAGAGAAAATGTAGTCACCGAAGAAGCACTGAACAACATTGAGTGCCTGCTTGTGTTGGAGGAGCTTGACAAGAGAACCAACCCTAGAAGAATTTCCCATGGCCCTGGACTCCCTTGCCTTTGGCAAGGCACCTGGAAAAGGCAGCATCCCTGCTGAAGTCCTAAAGTGCTGCAAAGAGATCATTGCCACTGAGCTGCATGAAATCCTCTGCCTCTGCTGGAGAGAAGGTGGAGTACCTCAAGACATGAGGGATGCAAACATCATCACGCTGTACAAGAACAAAGGTGACAGGGGTGACTGCAACAACTACCGCGGCATCTCTCTCCTTAGCGTTGTAGGAAAGCTGTCTATCCAGAATCGCAGTGCGGATTCTCAGCCAACAGGTCCACCACTGATATGGTATTCTCCCTTAGACTGCTGCAGGAGAAATGCAGGGAACAATGACAGCCACTCTTTATAGCCTTCATAGATCTCACGAAGGCTTTCGACCTGGTCAGCAGTGACGGCCTCTTCAAGATTCTCCCCAAGATCGGATGTACACCCAGGCTCCTCAGCATCATCAGGTCTTTCCAGAAGGACATGAAGGGCACTGTTGTCTTTGATAGCTCCACATCAGACCCCTTTGACATCCAAAGCAGAGTGAAGCAGGGCTGTGTTCTTGTGCCGACCTTGTTTGGGATTTTCTTCGCTGTCCTGCTGAAGCATACCTTTGGAACTGCAACAGATGGAATCTATCTCCGGACCAGATCAGATGAAAAGCTCTTCAACCTCTCCAGACTGAGAGCAAAGTCCAAAGTCCAGCTGAAATGTCTGCGTGACTTCCTCTTTGCCGACAATGCAGCTGTCATCACCCACTCTGCCAAAGATCCCCGGCAGCTCATGATTCGTTTTAGCAAGGCCTGCCAAGATTTTGGACTGATGATCAGCCTTAAGAAAACACAGATCATGGTTCAGGATGTGGACTCACCTCCCTGCATTACAATCTCTGCGCATGAACTGGAGGTTGTCCATGACTTTGTGTAACTTGGCTCAATGATCTCCGACACTCTTTCTCTCAATACTGTATCGTTAAAGCAGCTACCACTTTTTCAAGACTCACAAAGAGAGTCTGGTCCAACAAGAAGCTGACGAAACATACCAAGATCCAGGTCTACAGAGCTTGCATCTTGAGTACACTTCTGTACTGCAGCGAGTCATGGACTCTTCACTCACAACAGGAGATGAAACTGAACACTTTCCACATGCGCTGCCTCTGACGCATCCTCGGCATCACCTGGCAGGACAAAGTTCCAAACAACACAGTCCTGGAATGAGCTGGAATCCCTAGCATGTATGCACTGCTGAAACAGACGCCTGCGTTGGCTCGGTCATGTTGTGAGAATGGATGATGGCTGAATCCCAAAGGATCTCCTCTATGGAGAACTCGTGCAAGGAAAGCGCCCTATAGGTAGACCACAGCTGCAATACAAGGACATCTGCAAGAGGGATCTGAAGGCCTTAGGAGTGGACCTCAACAGGTGGGAAACCCTGGCCTCTGAGCAGCCCGCTTGGAGGCAGGCTGTGCAGCATGGCCTTTCCCAGTTTGAAGAGACACTTGGCCAACAGTCTGAGGCAAAGAGGCAAAGAAGGAAGGCCCAGAGCCAGGGAGACAGACCAGGGACAGACTGCACTTGTTCCCGGTGTGGAAGGGATTGCCACTCCCGAATCGGCCTTTCAGCCACGCTAGATGCTGTGCCAGAACCACCATTCAGAGCGCAATACCATAGTCTTTCGAGACTGAAGGTTGCCAACTAATATGGGCAAATCATTGCTGGCTCAGCTGGTCCCTCCCTCCATGCTCTAGATGAGCTGCTGACCATTTAATACTTTTTAAAATGCCACATGCAGATTTTTTTCATTTGAATGTTGCAGAGCTAATCCAGGGAGAAGGATGAAGTAGATTTGATAGCATGAAAACAATTAATCAGCCCTGTTCACAGCTAGCTTCTGCTACAAATTTGTGAAACTCAACTCTGGAGAAGAAGCAGAATGTTTTGAACTGGTGGGCAGGGAGGGAACTTCCAAACTGGCCCACCACCCTGTGCAGAGTGCCTTCTCCCAAAGCTCAACACAACCCTGTCAATACATAGCTGTGTAGTGTGAGAACCTCACCAGCATGTATGCAGACACTAGAAGTAATACAGTTAGGACATTTTCAGGGAAGAGAAAACAAGCACCCTCAAAATTCTGAGCACTAACAGAGAGGCACAGGAAGACTTCTCTTAGTCAGGAGAAGAATAGGGGTGGATAGATGTACTAGAACTACTCACATGCTTTGTCTATTTAGTCCAACATGCTGCTGGTAGTAAATATTTTAAACTCCCAACTATTCAGTGCAAATAAAGTTACATTTGAAGGTGAAAGCTACCCCAATTAGGTGGCTGTTTGGACCATTGGCCATGCTTCTTTAATTACCAGACTCAAATATATAGATGGTGTCTGGAAGAAAATCCATAGGGCCAACAGAGAAAAGTGGGGTGCAGTGGAAGATTGGATGGGGAAGTGCTGGTAACAGTATACTGGGTAGGAGGATAGCCAACACCTCAAGCTGTGCTGGAAACAGTCCCTAGGAACTGCATGATGCCTGAACAGGTCAATTTGAGCAAGTGTCCTTCCTAAAGCACACTGACGTGTGAAGACTTCTGTGAGGCTGGCAGAAGGATTAGAGAATATGCAGAGAGGAGAGGAATCTAGCTCCCCCTCCCCACAAATGCATAAGTCTCATTATTAGCAAATCTAGCTGTATGGATGAAAACGCAGTCATGGTTTGGGAATGGTCAAGAAATGTGCAAGGCTTTCATCCATTTTCAATCTATAAGGACCCAGCATTTCTTAAAAAAAAAAAAAAAAACATAGTTAGCCATAGCCCCTTGAATGGCACCAATGGTCACAATGTTTGACCCTGGTTGGTTGGCAACCTTCAGTCTCGAAAGACTATGGTATAAGCCTACAGCACCCAGTATCCCAAGCGGTCTCCCATCCAATTACTAACCAGGCCTGACCCTGCTTAGCTTCCAAGATCAGAAAAGATCAGGCATGTGCAGGGTAACAGTTGCTGCAAAAAAATATGGAATGCTTCACAAATTTGTGTGTCATGTTTGACCCTAACTCATGGATTAATACCAGCATTAATTACGCATGAACAAAAATATCTCCAGTAAACCTTCCATTCCTGTCAAAAACAAGTAGCAAACAATGGAGTGTCTGGACTACAAGAATGAAAGTGGCATTTCCATTAGAAAGCAGTACTGCTTTGGGAATAAGCAAGACAACTAAGTACAAAGTAAAATCCACCACAATACACTTTTCTTAGAATAAGCTAGTAACCATAATAGACAAAAATGATATTTTGTTTGCTTACGCTGACAGTCAGGCTTTGGGTCCCATCCTTTCTCTGTACAGACTGTGTGTTCTCCAGTGGTACTATTACTTGTTTCATATCCATCATGACATTGAAAAACCAGTTTTTCCATGAACAAGAAAACTGATTTAGTTGCGTTGATGAAGATCATATTCCTTTCAGGTGGCTTTCGGCATGTCTCTGAGGAATCAAAAACCAGATATTTAAGGATCAACTGTTGCTTTCTCATAAGTCTACAGCATGCACTCTAAAGCCTCTAGACCAGAAGTATCCAGACTGTGTGGTAATTGGGCTCTCCAAATTATCTAGCCATCACTTGCTCTCAGTTGCTGAGCTATGAAGTTGTAATAGAAAGTCTGAAAGAAGTTGAAAGGCCTTGCTTGGCACTTATCTCTTTCTTATCTACGGAATGCTAGCTGGAGCCTGCTGCAGGGAAGCTAGGCAATGTATCTAGATCACCATCAGAAGCGATGCTGGCATTGTGCTGTGCAGAAAGACATGTGCTTCTGTCGGTAGCATCTCCAGAAGGATATCATAGGAAAAGCTATAATTTCTGTCAAAGGCTAAAAGGAACCCTATAAAGAACAGTGGTGCAAATATGGGCTACCAAAATGATCAAGGGCTTTTCGCTTGGGAAAAAAGGGGTGGGGAGAAGGTGTTGTGAGGAAGAAAATGGAATTTTATCAAATTAGAGACAGTTTGCACTGGGAAGCAGAAACAGAAACCTGGAACAGGTTGACCAGCCTGTCGTTTCCTGGGTCCCTTCTCCTTCCTGATCTTTAAAAAGGGAAACTATAGGTCGGTCAGCCTAATGTCTATACCGGGTAAGATGGTGGAATGCCTCATCAAAGATGAAATCTTAAAACACAAGGACAAACAAGCCTTGCTGAGGGAGAACTAGTATGGCTTCTGTAAGGGTAAGTCATAAATCTTTTAAAATTTTTGAAAAGGTCTACAGGCATGTGCACGCAGGAGAACCTGTGGATATTATATATCTGGATTTTCAGAAGGCGTTTGATACAGTCCTTCACCAAACTGATAACAATATGCTGAGCTCACAATATAGAAATATCCCAAGATGCCCAGTTCACCCATAAGGCTCTTCTCTGACCAAAAGCCAGCATCTAAAAATCCCTCTTAGAGAACAGGCTAACTGTGGTATGTTCACAAGGGTAAACAGAAAGTCATAAATAAGAGCCATAAACAAATAAAAGGGATGCATAGAGTACCAGATCCTTTGTAATGGATATATCTGTAAACAAATTGCCGATGCGTATCGAATTGCCCTCCTGAACATCCTGAGGATCAAGATGTTGATCTGATAACCAAGCCAAATGTTTGTGGGACTGTTGGTCTGTTATTTTTCCCATGCTTGCCATGGATGTGTTTTGCTGTCTTTGTGTGCTCTTTTGTCCCCCCTCCCCTACCTAGTCTATCCTATAAAACCAGCATCATTGTAATTGTTCACGGTCTCTCCACGTGTGTGTGTTTGTGGAAGGCCCCGTTTGCAAACGAGTAAAACGTTAGAAGTCCTTTGAATTCTCCTGTCGCCTGTTTGTTTGCCTCTCCAAAAATCCAAAGAACCGTGTGTGTGTTCATTCGGGAACAGTTTTTGGTGCCTCAACTCGGATTGGAAGGCAAGGCTCTGTGGGGATCGAGACGAAGTCACTGCAGGGGACAGCGCACCGCCAGAAGGTAAAGTGAGTCGGCTCCCACACCCTTTGTGTGTGTCCTGGCGCTGGGTTGTCTCTGAATCTGACCGTCTCCTTCTCCGCAAGAAAGAGCCCAGGAGAACGGAACTTCGCCCGCGGAAAAGTACAGCGCGCTTAGGTGAGAATTCTCTGTGGGAGGTTTTAGTGTGAAGCCTCAGTGGGGAGGGTGATTGTGTTTGTATTACTGTACATACATATTGCTGATTGTGTTTGAATTACTGTACATATTTGTATATTATTGTACATTTTGCTGTGTGTGTGCGCCCATCTCTGTGGCTTCAGAGCAAGGCCATGTAGTTCTCTGCCTGACTGAGTGTTGTGTGACTGAGATACGAATGAGAATATGAGTGTGTGTGTGTGTGTCAAAGCAGCAAATCCCCAGGTTTTGAAGGATTGGCCATGAGTGAGTCACTGTTTTGGGCAGCCGGTCCAGCTGAGACCTGGCTCCCAGCTCCCAGCCCGACCCAGCTGAGACACAGGAGGCCAGCCTGTGTGACAATTAAGATGAGGCACTCAGAGCCTGGGCCTGAAGGAAGAAACCCTTTGAAATGCATATTGGATAACTTTGAGTCTCTGGGAAGGGGAAACCCCACCCTTCTGAATGGGCGCATTACTGGCCAACTCAGAATTTCAAAGGCCAACAGTTGGTATTGTTGGCAACCTTCAGTCTCTGAAGACTATGGTATCACGCTCTGGATGGTGGTTCTGGCATATGTTGTTAACCAGGTCTCACTAGTTTCAGGAAGGCATTAGACATTGGATCTTTCCTGAGTTTCAACAAGGCCCCCTCCCTTCTCTCCTCCAAAGTACTCAGTGTTCTGCTTGCCTGCCCCTTCCCCTCAGTGTTCATGACATCCCTCTCTTCTATCTGCTTGGCAATTTCATATGATGTGTTCTGTCTTCCCTTGTCTGAGAGACAAGATACAATTCGCTGTCTTGTTCATGGGTGCTCAGGATCAGGCTCATTTGAACTTAGTGTTTTTTTAAGGCACTTACTACTAAGTGCATTGAAAAAGCAAACTTCTAAGCAAACTACACTGCGTGTTTGCTTAGAAACACAGCCTGCAAAACAATACATGTGCCCATTACATAGATCAGCAAAACTGAGTCAGTGAGATCCTAGGGGCCAGAATACAAGCTAAAAATGCTCAGATTGATTTAGAGAGACCCCAAAGTATAGTTTCCAGCTGCAATAATAACCATGATTTGCTTCCTACCTATTTAAGTAACTAAAAAAGACTAATTGCAGCTGCAACCAACCTAGACAATTGTCAAAAGTGTGTTTCTCTTTAAATACAACCTTTAATCATTCTTAATAACTTTTGGATTTCACAAGTGTGCAAAGCAGGAAGTCTGTGTGTTCCCCCTCCCCAAAAGAAGGGAAAGCTGGAGAACCCCTCCTAGCCTTTGTGCCTCAAGGCATGCACAGAGTGCAAAATAGTAGCCAAAAAAAGGAAAGCCTCTAATGCCTAACTTTGCAATGGCTATCTTTTGTTTTAACCCTTTTTGTTTCAGCAACAAGTAAAGACAAAGAAAACAGCATTTGCCCTCCAGAGGACAAATTTACTTAATCTCATTTCCTTTACAGGATCTAAGCCCCGACGCCTATATCTGTATATATTTTAGTTTGGTTTAATACTAATCAAGTATTTCTTCTTCTAATGGAAAGATTGTCATGACAAATTCTTTTAATTCTACTTATGTTCTCTGCTTATATACATATAAATACTAAAATGTTCTATATGTTTGTTGGATGTGTGTGTGTGGTATGAAAGAAGCGCTTTGTCTGTCTTTGTTCTTGTTTGTTTTTGACTTATAGTGAAGTCTATCTGAAGCCCACATGACTTCCTTTCTGTAATAGGCCTGATATTCGTTGCAACAATTCTTATTATTTTTGTATATTGAGCTCATTACCATTTTTGGTACCATGGTTCCTTTTTTTCTGTTTTTAAACATGTAAGAGTACTCTTATCAAATGTACTTTATTTTCACACAAACCCCCCCTCATCCAAGAGGAAGGGAACATGAAGAATAACCCTAAGGTAATTGGACAAAACGTTTTGTTCCATCAATGATGAATATGTTCAAGGGTTACAGTCCCTCAGCAAATAATCTCTTAATGTTAAGATTTCACTCCATTGTAAAAACTATTGTGGTGCAATTAATATTTTGCATTCTCTTAATTCTATGTATATGTTAAGAAAAAAAAAAAAAAGAGGGAGAAAGAGAGAAAAGGGAAGAGGAATTAGCTGTGCAAGTGTTTTGCAGAACCAACTTGAGTCCTCCTTGAAGGAAAAACCCAGGTTCTCTCCAGCTCCCAGGGAATCAAAACAGTTGTGAATAAGAAAAGAAACAAAAGCAAAAGTTGGGAAAAAACCAGATTTGGCTGACTGTAGTGTGTAAAGCTCATGATGTGTTCCAGTTTTCCACTGTCTTAATGGTAAGAAATTGCACTCAATCAGAGGTAGCCCTGGACAACTGGTTTACTTTCTCTGTGGAGAATGTGTTAAAACACCTAACCTTTTGTGCTCAACAAGAATGTAAGCAAAGTCAACACAGTGTCTTTCTGCTACTGTATTTGTACTGTATTTGTATTTTTGTACTGTTATTACCTCTTCTCTAGTTCCTACAGCAAACCAACCAACAAGCAGGCCATGTGCAGAGTTCTGTAATAGCACCAGCCCTTTAAGGTTGAACAGTCCAAGAAAAAGAGAGAGAGAGAGAGAGAGAGAGAGAGAGAGAGAGAAAATGGAATCAAGAGCCACATGGCCTGACCAACGGAACTTTGAGCTAAGAGAAACTGACCAAAGTAAAAGTACCAGACATAGCCAATAGTGGGAGGGGCCAAATCACGCAATTGTATTTCGAGGAGGTTAGATAAAAATACAGGAAGCCCCCTTCCCCAAAAATATGTATTGTTGTTTATTGTCTGTTGTAAATCAATGTCTGTGTGCAGGTTTAAAGCTAGCAAATTGCCTCTATTCCAATATTGCACTCCCTGAAGTGCTATTCTCACAATGTTTTAAGTTTCCTATGTTTAGTAAATTGTTGCATCTTATCTTTGTTTGAGACCAAAGCAACTAAAAGAGTCTGAAGTAGGTGCAGTATCTGAATGTTTGATATCAACAGGAGTGTCTAGATAAAGGAGGGTGAGAAAACAAAGAAAGGACCTAAACATCTAAGATCAAGTTAACTAAAAAGTTGTGGTAACAAGTATCAAAAATAACTTTAATTTATTCCAAGTGCTAATAGCCATGCTGGTTGTGTTTAACTGTTTGAATGTAGGGACACAACTAAATAAGCCGCTGTCACTAACCTGTATTATGTTCCAACAAAATGTCCAGCATTGTGTCTGTGACCACATGAGAAACAGCCCCCCTGGATCAGGCCATAGGCCCATCTGGTCTAGCTTCTTGTATCTCACAGCGGCTCCGCCAGATGCCCCAGGGAGCACACCTAGTGGCAGGAGACTTGCATCCTGGTGCCCTCCCTTGCATCTGACATAGCCCATTTCTAAAATCAGGAGGATGCACATACGCATGATGGCTTGTGGCCCGTGATGGATTTTCCTCCAGAAACTTGTCCGGTCCCCTTTTGAAGGCATCCAGGCCAGATGCCGTCACCACATCCTGTGGCAGGGAGTTCCACAGACCTACCACACACGGAGTGAACAAATATTTTCTTTTGTCTATCCTATCTCTCCCCACACTCAATTTTGAGTGGATGTCCCCTGGTTCTGGTGTTATGTGAGAGTGCACGGAGAGCATCTCTCTGTCCCCTTTGTCCTCCCCATGCATGATTTTGTATGTCTCAATCATGTTCCCCCTTAGGTGTCTCTTTGCTGGGCTAAGGGAGCTCAGGCGCTGTGGCCATTCCTCATAGGGGAGGTGCCCCAGCCCAGCAATCACCTTAGAGATCTTTTGTACCTTTTTCATTTCCAATATCTCCTTATGAGATGTCTCAAATGTGTTCCAACGCAGAGAAAGTGTACCCTGAAATGCACTGCTTAAAAAACCACATTGACCCCTTGAGTATGTGTTTTGCTTTGCTAACTTTTCTTTTCTGCTTTATACTCAGAAATCATGAGTGCTTTACCATTATCATCTGCAGTGAGCTCTAAAACAGGGTCAGTGCAGCTAACTCCAACCAACACATCCACTGGACAAGCTCACACAAGTCCAGCGCTACATGGACCTAACTTCCAACCAATGCTGGTTCAGACCTGAAGACGGTTCCTGCCTGTGCTCCTCTGAACTGAGACAAATGGTGGAGGCAACTTGGCTGTGAAAGAGACCAGACCTCTTTTCCTCAACCTGTGTGCACCCACTGAAAGAAGCAAGGGCAAGATCGAAGATACACCGGTCCCTCGCCATACACCCCCAGATGGAGATTCAACACGGGAGGTACCAACTTGTCAGGTCCCTGACTACACACAACGTTGCCTAGAAGACAGCTGCTGGAAGATGAAGAACACCTTGCTCACCTGATGCTGAAAGATATGTTGGAGTTGGACCTGCTGAAGGGACTCACGGCAGATAAATAATGAGCTGTTATGAGCATGTATGATTTCTTTGGATGAAGTTGTTTTAATGTAGCATTTTTATTTTCTATTCATTCTATTATTTTCCATTATATCTTCAGTTTGTGTTTGCTTTCCTGAATGTAATTCCAGTAACTTCTGTATTTTGTACCAAAACTTTGGATTATGCCTGTATTTCGCATTAATTTAGGTAAACCTCACTTAAAAGTTGCTAGACAGGCTCTGGCACCAAAGAGCTAATATGCATTTTAGCTGACACTGCTGGCCCAGTTTACCTGCATGCTGGGTGATTAAGAGAATTCCCTCCATTCATACCCTGACTTTCACATTTATCTCCAAACATTCTGCCTACATGTAAGCAACCTTTCAATATCCTTAAAAACTAAGAGAGTTTGGCTAGCAAATAGTTACTCTCCTGAGCACCCCAACATAGAGTCACTCTCCAGGGTGTACAGGCTGCTCACAGACCAGACACCCAGACAAGTAGCTATGTTTGCACTTTAAATTCACTCTTTGCCCTTGTGTATTCAGAATGCTCTGTAGAAAGTGAACTAAAACTACACCACCCTGGTATACCTAAAAGTGGTCTGGATTTATGATTCCTAACAAAGTAAAATGTGTGTTGATGTATTTTTTGTTTTGTTCAGCCCAAGTTTACCAAGCTAATTTGACTTTCTGTTTACCTTGTTGTTTATCAGGAGGGAAACCGATAACAATATGCTGAGCTCACAATATAGAAATATCCCAAGATGCCCAGTTCACCCATAAGGCTCTTCTCTGACCAAAAGCCAGCATCTAAAAATCCCTCTTAGAGAACAGGCTAACTGTGGTATGTTCACAAGGGTAAACAGAAAGTCATAAATAAGAGCCATAAACAAATAAAAGGGATGCATAGAGTACCAGATCCTTTGTAATGGATATATCTGTAAACAAATTGCCGATGCGTATCGAATTGCCCTCCTGAACATCCTGAGGATCAAGATGTTGATCTGATAACCAAGCCAAATGTTTGTGGGACTGTTGGTCTGTTATTTTTCCCATGCTTGCCATGGATGTGTTTTGCTCTCTTTGTGTGCTCTTTTGTCCCCCCTCCCCTACCTAGTCTATCCTATAAAACCAGCATCATTGTAATTGTTCACGGTCTCTCCACGTGTGTGTGTTTGTGGAAGGCCCCATTTGCAAACGAGTAAAACGTTAGAAGTCCTTTGAATTCTCCTGTCGCCTGTTTGTTTGCCTCTCCAAAAATCCAAAGAACCGTGTGTGTGTTCATTCGGGAACAAAAGGCTGAGGAAACTTCACAGTCAGGGAATAAGAGGGCAGGTCCTCTCATGGATTAGGAACTGGTTGAGGACCAGAAAACAGAATGGGTGTCAATGGACAACTTTCACAATGGAGAGAGGTGAAAAGCAGAGTGCTCCAAGGATCTGTCATGGGACTGGTTCTTTTTAACCTGTTCATAAATGACCTGGAGGCAGGGCTAAGCAGCGAGGTGGCCAAGTTTGCAGATGACACCAAACTTTTCCAAGTGATGACCAGAAGCAATTGTGAAGAGCTCCAGAAGGATCTCCCCAAACTGGGACAATGGGTAGCAAAATGGCAGATGTGTTTCAATGTAAGTAAATGTAAGGCCATGCACATTGGGGCAAAGAATCAAAACTTTACATATAGGCTAATGGGTTCTGAGCTGTCTGCGACAGATCAGGAGAGAGATCTTGGGGTGGTGGTGGACAGGTCGATGAAAGTGTCAACCCAATGTGCGGTGGCAGTAAAGAAGGTTAATTCCATGCTTGGGATCAAGAAAAGGTATTGAGAACAAAACAGCTAATATTATAATGCCGTTGTACAAATAGAAGGCCACACCTGGAGTATTGTGCCAGTTCTGGTCACCACATCTCAAAAAGGACATAGTGGAAATGGAAAAGGTGCAGAAGAGAGCAACCAAAATATTACTGGGTTGGGGCACCTCCCTTATCAAGAAAGGCTACAGCGTTTGGAGCTCTTCAGTCTAGAAAAGAGGTGTCTGAAAGGGGACATGATTGAAACATACAAAATTATGCAGGGGATGGATAGAGTGGATGATACTCTTTTCCCTCTCAGATATCACCAGAACCAGGGGACATCCACTAAAACTGAGTGTTGGGAGAGTTAGGACAGACATAAGCACCGCAGACATCTGCCTATAATTCGATCCCACAGATAAGTTGAGGGCAGGTTTTGAGCCAACAATCATGGAATTTTCTATGACCCTCCGATAAGTCGGGGATTAAATTTAGGAGGGTATCTGACTATAGTTTTGTCTGATTCTATCCGAGGCCAGATCCAGAAAAATAATCTACCACTAATTGTTACCTAAGAACTGTAGTCTCTAATTTATTAAAAACATAGTAAAAGATCATAAGATACATTTTTATTCTTTTTAAATTCAGGTCTTCACCATCTTTATGTAAACACTATCAGAGTAAGTGCACTGCAAACAACATACCAGTAAAACAGTGGTTCCCAGCCTGGTTTTCATGTACTCCCAGGGACACTCAACAATACCTTTAGGGATACTTGGAAAAAGAATGAAATAATGGTAGAAAAAGGCAGGTCATGCTCCAGAATGCCTTGCAAGACAGGAATGCCTTGCAAGGACCAGCAAGGCAGGAAGGGAGGTAGCTAGTTGGCTGTGAAAGCCCCACCAATAGCTAGTTTTTGGTCATCAATTCATGTATGAACCAGTGAGTGAAAACCAGCACAGTAAAAAAGCTGAAACATAATAAGGAAAGTGATCAATCACCCAGAATTTCTCAGCACACCTCTGGTGCAAAACAATGCAAAGGCAGAGTCTTCTGTTCTTCAAACAGAGAAAAAGAGAAAGTATGTGATGAATAAATGAGGTCTGGGTTTTCATAGAGAGGAGATGAGGGCTTGTATTATTACAAACATTTTGCTAATATGAAGGGTACAATTTATGGAAATGGGCTGCCAAGGGACATGCAAGTGAAAATGGTTGGGAACCACTACAGGAGATCCATGAATCAAATCCACCTTTAAGGTGTCTGGTGTGTTAAGCCAGAAGCTCTACATACAACATACAACTTACAACACATAACTGGGAGTGTGCCATTCAATTCACAGCAGAGAGATGCAGCTGCATATATTTGCAACCCTTTTTACTCAGAAGTAGACCCACTATTTCCATGGGTGTTATTCTTAAGTAATGGTGCACTGAATTGTAGCCTGGGACTTTATTTCAAATGGAAAGGAGGATCCCATCCTGGTGCTGAAAAAAAATACCTCTGCCAAATGCATGCATTTGCAAAAAGGAACAAGGTTCAGCAGCATTTGCAAAAGGGAAAGGAGGAGAATAAAAGGTTAACTTTGGCTGGAATTTCCCAGGAAAGTTACTATAGAAACAAATGATCTCTGCATTGCTTCTAATGAGCCTGCTTTAGTAAGAAAGGAAACTTTTCAGAGTTGAAAGGCTCTGCCCTCTGATTGACCTCTGATTGGAGATAAGGCAAAGTGATAATTGGAGCTTGATTACTTGGCAAAAATTTTATGTACTATAGGCGAGTATCTACAGTAAGTATTTCTTTACCCAGTGTGCAATTAGTCTGTGGAACCCCTTGTCACAGGAAGCGGTGATGGCATCTGGCCTAGATGCCTTTAAAAGGGGATTGGACAAATTTCTGGAGGAAACATCCATCACGTGCTACAAGTCATGGTTGGTATGTGCAAACTCCTGATTTTAGAAATAGGCTACCTCAGAATGCCAAATGCTGGGGAGGGCACCAGGACGCAGGTTGTGTCTTGTTGTCATGTATGCTGCCTGAAGCATTTGGTGGGCCACTGTGAGATACAGGAAACTGGACTAGATGGGCCTATGGTCTGATCCAGTGGGGCTCTTCTTCTTATGTACAGAGAAATTGCCATATACAAGTGGTCTGCGTTACCCATGTATTTGGAACCCATGGATTCAAACTGTACCCTTCAGAGGCAATGGGAGCAGTGCTCAGGTCACATCTGGAGCACATCTGGATGTGTCCCCGGCCTTCAAAAGGCCTTCTGAGGCCTTCACAAGGACAAAAATAATGACTTCTGGTTTTCAGTCAAAAACCGGAAATTGTTATTTTCGACCTTCTAGAGGCCTCAGAAGGCCCTCAGAGGGTCCTCTAGATATGACTGGAGGCATAGCTTTGGTCACGTTTGGAGGATTTTAGGTGCCAAAATCTGCAAACTTCATCATCCATGGGTTTTGGCATCCACAGGGGTTCCGGGAATGGAGCCCCTGCAGATACCGAGGGCCCACCTGTAGTAATATCTTTATTAATACTATGCAGAAAGACACAGCATCTTAAGGAAGTTTAATAAGGATAAGGTCTCACTTTGAGCTTCAGTCATTTCCATGCTTACTTAGGAGTGGAATTTCTGGTAACAGACTCTGATTTAGAATCTAAGGCTACAATTCTATAAACTATACACTTAGGAATAAGCTTTGTTGAACACAATGGGACTTATTTTTTAGTACACATGCATAAGTTGTGCTGTAAATTTGTGTTTTCAGATTGTTACAATTTTAGCAGAATACTTAAGAATCACTAGATCAGGGGTCTCCAAACTTTTTGGCCAGAGGGCCGCATCAAATATCTGGTGCAGTGTTGAGGGCCAGAAAAAAATTTAAATATAAAATTTAAATAAATAGAGGTGGAACTTAGATGAGTGAATTAATGAATGAATGCGCTCATTCATTCAAAATCTCCAGCCATCAGAACACTCTCCAGACGCAACCAGAACACAGCTCTGGTCGTGTTTGGTCATGTGGGCCAGGAGCTTTCAGGGGACAAGAGGGTGGCCACAGGCCAGATAGAGGCTCACTGCGGGCTGCATCTGGCCCCTGGGTCGGGGTTTGGAGAACCATGCACTAGATGGAGAACATTTTTACTCAGTTTGTATCATTCACTCCCCCATTCACACAGATGTAGTTTAAAAAATGTAAGTAGTGGAGCAAAATGGTCATGAAATATTGTATGTCATGTATGAGAGTTTATACAAAGGTTAAATGTATATAAGATAAGCATAATGCATAATGCTTATAAGCATAAGCATATAAGATAAGTCACAACAGCAATAATAGCTGATAACAAAATCTTTCTAGGGTTGCTAAATTGCAGTAATGTGACAGGGTTAGGGGTATGACACAGAAATGATTTTCTTGTAAAAATCTATTGCATGGTGTGCTTGAAATACTAGTTTCTCTCTGAATTCTTCTAAATATGAGCTCATCAGGGTAGGGGCTATACCTGTGTTTCATAAATACCTGCAAATTGCAGGCACTACTAGAAATAATTAATAATTGCTTCTAGTGAATGCATTCTTCATATATTCCACTGGAGTGGGTGTTGGAATTTTGGATGCAATGCTGCCTGCAGGACTCTGGAGGGCAGTGTATGTCCAGACACTTGAGACCTTCTACCTGCCCTTTATGATTTGACGACTTCTATCTTTAATCTTTCCTGATAGTTTTATTTATTTATAACAGCACTATCAATGCACATGATGTTTTACATCAGGAGACAACAGAGGGAGAGGAGCAATGGCAAGGTAAATGGAGAAAGAATATGTTATTGTATTTCATGTGGTACTTAGGCTTAGTAGCAGTAGGGCAGAGTAACTAGGGAGTTGTGTTAACAACTTCATGGAAAACATGAGTTTTGAAAAGGGATTTGGACGCGGTAAGAAAGTAGGCATCACGCAGGGAATCTGGGAAGGAGTTCCAGGCATATGGGTCAGCAAGGGAGGAAAGGTGAAGTGGGCAGCTGGGTGTGGAAGAGCTGGACAAGTAAAGGGATATGTCACAATATGAAAACAGACATAAGAGGGCAGCTTCAGGTGATGGAGGGTTTGAAGATGAGAAGCTTATGCAGGATCCAGGCATGAACAGGAAGGCGGTGCAGGTCTTGAAGCAGCTGCAAGGTGTGGTTGCATCAACAACAGTTATCTTTGAGTGAGTGATCTTTGCTGTAGAGTGCTGGATAGAGGTGAGGGAACTAAGAGCCCAATCCTGGGCTCGGTGTGCCGGCTCACCGCCAGTGCACACTGTTGCAAACGAGCCATAAGGCACGCTTGCGAGGCTTACCACTGGGTGGAGGCTTACCACTGGGTATGGTAAGCGGAGGTGTGGGTGGAGGCAGGGAGGAGGCATTCCAGTGAGGGGAGAGGCAGGCAGAGGGCGGGGAGAGGACAGGGGGAGGCGTGCTGGGGAGAGGGAGCAGGGAGGGAGGGAGAAGGGACCAGTAGAGCAACGCTCCACCAGATCCAGAGCCTTCGGTCAGACTTGGCGCCTGGCACAAAGGCTCTTACCTCACTGCCGACCGTTAGGATGGCAGTGACTCGAGTAGCCCCATTGCAGTACTACTTCCCTTACCCAGGAGAACAAAAGTTCCCTTCTCCTGAGGTGCTGCCCATGGCTGCCTTGGGCCAGTTGGATGCGGCGGCAGCTCAGGATTGGGGTGTAAAGCAGTGCTTCTCAAATTGTGGGTTGGGACCCACTAGGTGGGTCACAAGCCAATTTCAGGTGGGTCCCCATTCATTTCAATATTTTATTTTTAATATATTAGAGAACCACTGGACTAAAGGGAGACGAAAAGGAGACCAGAGAAGAGGAGGCTATGCTAGTTGAGACAAGAGATAACTAGGAGATGAACCAGAGCTTTTGTTGATGGAACAGAGAGGAAGTGTCACTTTTGTGATACTGCAAAGGGGGAAGCAACATTACAGTATTTGCTGATGGACTGAAGATGGGGTGGGGGAAGCATAAGAGAGAGGAACTACAGCAAAAACAAGTAAGTGCCAGTTCAACAGAGCCGATGATGATGTCGTCAATGGATTAGTACAGCAAAAGGGAAATGAGGAGTTTAGGTTCGGACAGATGCTAAGGAAGCATTCAAGTGGAAATGACTGATAGTCACTTGGAGACATGGAATTGGATGAAGACAGTTCTGAGGTGGGTGTTGGAAGCTGGGTGTTGTCAGCCTACACTTATCACACTAGAATATTTGGTTTGGCCTAAATCAAACAATTCCCAATTCGGTCTTTTTTCAGAAGGTGTATAAGTAACATCATTTTCAGCATTATTACACTACTTACGGATGCACTCTGGCTTTGGTGTCCATCCTTCCTCAAGACATTGGGTCTCTCCACGGTCGAGCCCTTTGGGAGTTGTATAGCCACTCTGACAGCCATACGTTGCTGTCTCATGGAGAGCAAAGTCACGATTATGTTGTTGGAAATAACCATTTTGTGGGTGTATAGCTTTACAGGTCACTTTTTCTAATGGAGAAAGAGGATGTTATTTTGTAAGATTTCAGGTACTGTCTTGCTGGACTGAATGAAAGTTCAATATAATCAAGTACTATGTCCTCAACTATAGGTCAGTAAGTGTTGGTTGGTTGGCCACTTTGGAATCTATGACAAGTATATAGGATGACTGTATACAATTATCAGTTACTAAATTATATCAGTCGTGTGCTCATGGCCCCTGGAAACAACAGCTAGTGGGAATCAAGCTTGCTTCTATACACGTAGCCCCAGTTCTGTGTTTGGTGTCATTGAACTGGTTCAGATGAAGTTTTCCCCATCCAACTAGCCCCAGCCAACTGAAGATGTGCATCATTATGACATGTTCAACCTCCCCAAACCACATGCTGTAGAGAAGATTCCAATCCTTTGCACACTTGCCTGGGATTAAGCCCCATTGGCTATAACAGATTCACATTTGAATAGACATACATAGGATTGGGCTGTTAATCTCCATCCCCGCACTCTATAGTAAAGCTTGGGACTGAATGATCAGCAAACTCTGCAGCCAGACCATAACGGCTGGGTCCGGGGTATTTGAAAGACCGCCTCCTTCCCTACAATCCTGCCTGTGCTCTTAGATCATCTGGGGGGCCCTTTTGACATCTCACTAAGAGATGTGAGAGGGGCGGCGGCCAGGAAGAGGCCTTCTTGGTGGTGGCCCCCGAACTGTGGAATACCCTCCCCTTAGAATTGAGAACTGCTTCCTCGTTGCTAACATTTCAGCGTGGACTGAAGACCTTTTTATTTCAAAAAGCTTTTAATTGTTGACAGGCTGGCTGGCGTTCCTGCTTTTTATATGAGAATCCACGGGGTTTGTTTGTTTCTGTGAGATTTTTAATTATTGTAAATTGTTTTAATGATTGTTTTTAATGTTGTATTTTAAATTGTTTGTAAGCCGCCTTTGTGCCCTTTGGGCAAAAAGGTGGGGTATAAATTAATAATAATAATAATAATAATAATAATAATAATAATAATAAGTACATCAAGGGTAGAGTGACTTTTCTAAAGGTGAGCAAAATGACCCCCTCCTCACAAACTTGCCACCTCATTTGAAAGTGGAAAATTAGGCAAGGATGTCACAAATTTGGGAAGGAGGAAGAACATTTTCAAAAAATTTCATCATGCCCTTTTTCCTACAATAGTACCCCTATATTTCTGGGGCATTTAGGGGGAAAATTGGTACCCATCAGTTTAGCCACCAAAAAGACCTCTGTTGCAGTAGCAGAGCTGCTTTTGGTTTTCAAGAAGCCACAGCCACTCTGAAATATCTAGAAAACAGTCACCTCTTCCCCCAGTATGGTCTCCCAAATTTTGGACAGGAGGTGCTGATCCTAATTTTCAGTCCCCCCTGCACCTGTTTCTCTAGTGGCAACTGCTACAAAAGTGCCATAAAGCACTTTCCAGCAGTGTGCTGAGTTGCATGCTGCTGGGATGCTTGTGGGAAGGCTGGACACTTCCTGCACACAATGTCAGTTCTCTTGCTGTCTGCGGGAGCGGGCAAGCCAGCAGGAGAGGCAGGGGGAGGACGTACTGGATGAGGGCATAATGGGCAGGGAGGCTGCAGGAAGGGGTGGGTCCGGTGGGGACCTAGATCCTACCCCTCTGACAACAACCTTCCTGCCCCCTTTCTCTCCTTGGACTTGCACTAGCAAAAACAATAGTGCAAGTCCAAGGAGATCCGTGGCAGAGGCTTATGCAGGGGCAAGAGGATTTAAATTCTCTTTCCTTGCTGAAGCCTCCTGATCCACCCCCACTTCATTTCTGGCACGACGCCCCGTTTTTGATGCATGTCCATTTTTGGCTTGGTTGCACCAGTGGGGGAGGGGAAGGATGAGATTGGGCTGTTATGGAGCCTGGTGATTATCCCCCACAAAAGCTGAGCTTTGAAGAAGAAGCAACCCTGTATGGACAACTGGGATTTCTCCCAGATCTATCTATTGTGTGTGTGTGTGTGTGTGTGTGTGTGTGTGTGTGTGTGTGTGTGTGTGTGCATGTACATGTGCTTGGGGGAGGAAGATATGTATAAATGTGGTGGTTGCAGGATCAATTCCTCTGTCACCTCATCTTATGAATGATCACAGTCCCCACTTCCAAACCATCCTATAACTCTGAGAAGCCTAAATAAATCAATGTGCACCATTATAAAAGCCTAACAGGTCAGATACTTCTAGTTTCTCAGATTATATATTGACAGAGAATGACGCATAAATAAAGCTTACTGGCACATCTCAGGGTGGATGCCCAGCCATCTTTCGTGCACTTGGCTTTTGCTCCTGGAGATGCAGGATAATAGCCCTCATCACAAGAATATGAAATTTCATTTTCTTCTATGAATTTATCCCAAGAGGAATAAATGAGTCTACCATATGGAAAACTACCAGGAGGAATGCATTGTTCTAAAGGCAAAAAAAAAAATTTAAAAAAAATTACTTAGTTAGAGAATACTTTTCTTTCACTGTGTAGAAAATATTAGAAAACAACTTTTAAAATCAGAAATACATCTTATAAATACATAGGTGTATGCCATTTAACGATGGGGATACATTCTCCGATCCCTGTTGTTATGCAATTAGGGGCGCATTCCTACCCCATGCTAGAACAGGCAAGCCAAAAGGCTTGCGCTGTATCCAGAGAGGTATGGGGCCCAAAGCAGCTCACTCAAGGGGAAACTTTTCCTCTTACCTTTGGGTAAGGTGCCCTTGCCCCATGGATCTCCTTGGACTTGCGCCACCTCCTGAGGTGGCGCATGTCCAAGGAGAGCAGAGCAGCTTGACGCTGCTCCAAACTCCCTGGGAACAGGGGTTGGAATCCGGCATAATTGCTGGATCCCTGCCTGCCCGCCCCTGGGGCTGCCCACCACCCAACCTTCCCCCACCCAGGAACACCTCCCTCCCGCCTCCTCCCCACCCCCTAGAGCCTTGCGTCAGCCCAGCCAGGCCTATGCAAGGTTCGCTGCACAAGCAACCACAGAGGCTGGATGCAGCCTCTGTGTGCTGGCGCACCTTTACAGCACATTTGCGACCCTCCTGGACCGGTGCAAGGGACAAGTGCAAGTCCTCGTCTGGATTGCGCCCCAGGTCATTAAGTGAACATTCAATCAATCTATTGCCTTTGTTGTGTAAACAGACACTCCCTGGCAGTCACTAGCTGGCTGCACAGGCTACTGAAGATAGATTGCCTCTTTTTTTCATTAAAAGCCTCTCTGTTGTGTAAACAGACACTCTGCTGCAGGCTATGGGAGACACAATTGCCTCATTAACAGTATCTTTATTGTGCTTTGACCATTGTCATATATGTGGTTCATTGTTAAGCAAATGGTTGTTAAGTGGTACATATTTGTAGCAGTTTGCACCAGCAAATCTTATGACAGATCATTGCAAAATTTGGCTCCAGGGCTTAGGTGGGTATTGGGGTATGATGGCAGAAGTAGGGGAAAGGCTGAGGAAAGTGAAATCTGGGCAGAGAAACAGTTTTGGACAGAGCAAAATGCAGTGCAGTGTGTTAATGCTCTGCATCAGTGTTTCTTGAACTGTGAGACTGGACCTATTACATGGGTTGCAATCCGATTTCAGACAGGTCTCCATTCATTTCTATGTGTATTTTAGTTTTAATATATTAGACTTGATGCTACCATTGTATGTGACTGCATCTGGGGGAATGTTACAGATCTGTGCGTTTAACAGGCTACTATGTATATACTTTTAACAATGATAGTCAGTGGGACTTACTCCCAGGTAAGGAGTGCAATATGGCACTATCCAACACTAATGCTTGAAAGGGTTAGGAGGGTTCATTATTTTAAATAAATTTTTAAACTTGTACTTATTGTAAACTTTTAATTTACTTAGGGCACAATCCTAACCAGGTCTACTGAGAAGTAAATCCTATTGTGTTCAATGAAACTTACTCCAAGGAAAGTGAGGTTAGGACTGTAGCCTTAATTTGATTTCATTTGTCCTATGGGGGTTTTAAAAATTTTCTCTGCTTAATGCACTTTTCTCTGCACTTCCGGCCATGACATTACTTTCAGGTCAATGATATCACTTCAGGTGGATCCCAACAGACTGAGATTCTAAAAAGTGAGTCCCGGTGCTAAAATGTTTGAGAACCACTGTTCTACATGCATCCTACACAGGAAGGAACAATAAAATGTCCAGCATTCCTACACTGTCCAGAGATCTGATTTTCTAATGAGAGCCAATGTGGCCCAGTCCTAAGCAGCACTAATGCAGCTGTGACAAAGGGAACTTTTGTTCCCTTACCTCAGAGCTACACTGCGGCTGCATTGGCACTAGAAAGTTGGATAGGACTGGGCTCTAAGAAATTTTTCTTATATCCCAGACTCCAGAAGATTAAATAGGAATAGCCATGCATAATTCAAATTAGTCTGAGGGTCAGTTTTATATTTTCTGTATTTCCAGAAAATCATATTGCTATCATTAACTGTGGAAAAGGATTCTGTTTTACCATTTTTATTTCAGAGAAGAGAGAGAGAGAGAGAGAGAGAGAGAGAGAGAGAGAGAGAGAGAGAGAGAGAGAGAGAGAGAGAGAGATTTAAGTCACTGGTTCCGCTTTTGAAACAAGGAGTAGATAGGTAGGATGGGAACATCTGGACAGAATTTTAGATGGGGAGAATTTCAGAAGCAACTCTACATTTACCACCAAGTTCATTTAAGCATATCAGCTGACTTCTTATACATGGAAACATTATACGTATTGAGATATGCTATAAATTCTTCCCATTTTGTTTTATTCTAACAATAATGAATAACAGAACTGTGTCACAACATCAACTTCTGCCAAAGACTAATGAGAAATAGACTTTCAGACATCCCTTCTGAATGGGTTGCATCCTTTTACAGCCAGGATGGTGCTATTATTGGAGTATTAGGCCAGAACCTGGCAGCCCTAAATTCAATTCACAACACTTTAACAGATACTTCTAAACAAATTGAAGTTTTTTGTAATGGTAAGCGTAACAGAACAGGCTTAACTTACTCTCTACCAGGCTTACTACATGTTGACTAGGCTGCTGCTTGAGGAAGAAGTGAGAGGATTGAAACCCTGCAGTCATTGGCATGTCTTTCCCTGAAGGGTTTTTGAGCTTCACTGCAGTGGGTTGAGGCTTAGAGTTGAAATCTCATGGTTGAAACACCACAATTGGCTATCACAGCAGGAGATTTTTGTGCATGCTGTCTAGGCTGCTGGGACCAGAAGATGTGTCAGGTGTTGTTTTTTTCCGCTCCTCTTTTTGTGTGCTTGCTCCACTGCTCAGACTAGAAGTTGTGTTGGGGGTTTTCTGGCCTCTCCGTGAACCACAAAATAAAGTCAAAGAGCTGCATGGAGCTCATAAGCCATGGTTTGCCCATCCCTAGAACATGTGGTACCTAAATAAAGACTGCTGTATTACTTATCTTTTGGATTTTTTTTTTTTGCCTTCTTTCCACAAAGCTGAATTAAAACTGCAAAGGGAGATGCATATTTGTATATACATAATAATGTCTATTGCTGATAAAAGAAGAAAAAGGATGAACAACATTTACTTACTAAAGCATTTTGGTTCTGGATCCCATCCAAATTCCCTGCATGTGGAACGATGATAATAGTATTTATTTATCGGCAGAAATCCATCGTTGCATTGGTAGTCAACTGTTTGTCCCACCTTTCTTGGAAAATAGCCAGTATACTGATAGGAATCCGTCAGTCTTCCATTCTTTATAATGGGAACATCACAGGGCTTTTCTTCAGAAAAGGTAAGCGAAACCCAAAAAAGAGAAACAGAAGAGCCAGATATTCTGTTCATCACCTTGTTCTTTAAGTTTGGACTAGAAACAGGTTTGTTAATTTGATATTGCAATCAAACATACTTTTCAATGAAGTAAAAATGCAATCCACTTTTAACATGAACTACACATTGATCCCATTCATCACAGCGACAAGCGTTTCATTTTTAAGCGGCTGTAGTGATTGTTTCCATCTCCAAGACTTTAGATTTGAAAAGGGGGGGTTTGGGCAATGTTCCCTCTAACATTTGAGGAGAGTGGGTGCAGCCTACTGTGCCTCTGCTGGGACAGGTCCAGAGCACCGAGAAAGAAGCTCTGCAAGACTTGTATTCCAGCTACATGGTCACGCAACTTAAAGGGAAGTTTGGTTCCAAAGGTAAAAGGTTCTTCACAATTATTTCCGAGTGTACCTTTTCCCCCCAATGCCTCTGCCTGCTTTGTTGTTCTGAAGACAGCAACTCTTAGTGATTATTATTATTTTTCCTATAACTCTTCAAATGAGGCAGGAAGGGCAGTGGGTCCACTTGTGGGTCACAAGCCAAGCACAGTGGGTCGCAATCTGATTACAAAGATATGCATGAGGGGGAGAAAGAGGGAGGAGAGTGATATTCATGGGGGGGGGGGGTTCGAAGGAGGCACTTTTGATCACTTTTGTGATCATTAGGAGCATGACCCAGTCTGAATTATAGTTGGAACTGGCATCAGAAAGAAAGTTAGTTATCTTCCATATTTTGAAATAATTCATTTTTTCCAAGCCCTATTCTGAACCTGACTCCAGGGTGCACACTCACGCATGATGTGCATGTGTGCATATTGCCCATTACTAGTTAGAAAACTTTCCCAGACCTTGCAGCTTCTTTTCCCCTAATGGCTGGGACTACCCCTTGCCCACTGCTCCCTGAAGTTTTAACAATTGTTCTATAGTATCTGTTTCTGAAACTCTCTTTGAGCTGAGACTGTTGTCCAAGAAAAAGGCCAAAAACTGGAGGAATCTTTAGCCAGTAGAATATAATGCAACCAGTATAAGGAATCAGTATGGAACTACTGGAGTAAAAGTGAGGTGTTTTTTCCTTTAAGAGTAGACTACAATACAATGTGATCGGTAACCCATTTTCAAATCACACTGATTGAATTTACCCATCACACTTACTTATACATTGTGGAGGAGGTGACCAGCCCCTCTCTGTGCACTTGGAAATGTCTCCAGGATGGTCAAGCCGATAACCAGAGTTACACTGGATGCGAACTTCGTCGTCGTTCCTGTACTGATTCTGTCTAGGCGTGAAGCGGCCATTGGCTACTTCTGGAGGTGAGCATACAATTTCTGTGGAGGAATCATCATCATGTGCTTAACATTTATATAGCGCTTGCAAGGGTTTAAAGTGTTGCACATACTTTGCTTTTTTAATCTTCCAAATTGTTCTAACAATCATTGAGTATTGCAGCGGTTCTCAAATCCTCAAATAGTTACAACACTGCACAAGCTAATAGATAAGGAAACCGAATAGATAAGCTATTCAGTGCATCAGTATGAGAATGAGTCTAGAACACAAACTGTATAAAGAATGTATGAAGATGCAAGATATGTTCAGGTTAGAACAGGTGGTAGCTGACTGGTGATCTAGAAACTGCATTTGACCTCCTTAATCTGGCAGAGCTACAAAGCTTCACACTATCACAGCTTCACTCAAAAATGAATGAAAACCTTTTTCAAAGATTACTGAAGTTATGTCACACTATGTTTCTCAAACTATATATTTCAGACATATAGTTTTATGTGAGTTAGAAACATTGAAGTAGTAGGGCTATCACATAATTTTAAAAATTTAGGCAATATGCCATACAGCTTTTAAACAATTTACAGCGCAATCCTAACTTGTGCTGGAACAGGCAGCCAGTTGGCCTGTGCTCTATTGAGCACAAGTCTGGAACTGGCTGTGGCTTGCAAGAATTCCCCTTACCCTGGGTAGCAGCCCCAGTGGGGCTATACGACTCTGCACCACCTAAAGAGGTGGTGCAAATCCAGACAGCCTGAAGCTGCCCCAGACTGCCTGGGAATGGATCTAGGATCCAGCATAAGTGTTGGATCCTGGCCCTACCTCCCACTTCTCTGCCGCCCGTCCACAGGACCGCTGAACTTACCTGGCTGACAGCTTGCTCACATCCTTGCACCAGCCTCCCCAACTCCAAAGGAGGTGCTTTACAGCACATTTGCCACTCTCCCGGATCAGCACAAGGGACTTGCGTAGGCCCAAGGGTTTGTTAGAATTGCGCCCTTAGTTAATTAACCAAATTGCATATAAATAAAACCATCTAGGTTCAAACTAGAGGTAGAGGTATAGGCAGAGACAGCATTTAAAAAACTGCCACCAGAGATGTAAAGCATGGAGGAAGAATGGAAGGAATATAGAAATACCTTGCTTAGTATCGCAGGACAATTATTGTGTGGAAAAAGTAAAAAGTGAGGGGGGATAATAAGAGAGGTGCTAATTGCAATTATGAGATTGGGGGGGATGTGCCTGTGGGACTTACTTCTGAGTAGAGAAGCCTAGGATTGGGTTTTTGGTTGCACTCTTTTTTTCTGAAATACAGGAGCAGGCAATTGGCACTTCTCTCTCCTCCTTTCCCCCACCCACCCCCTCCCACAGGCACATTTCCCCCCATCTCATAATTGCAGTTAGCACCTCTCCTACTATCCTTCCCCTCACCTTCCAAAGGTCCAGAATCACTTGCCTCACATTCTCTCCCTCACACTGCCATTTATCTGCTCCTGTATTTCAGAAAAAAGTGTGACCAAATCCTAGGCATGTCTACTCAGAAGTAAGTCCCATTATAGTCAATAGGGCTTACTCCCAAGAAAGTGGGGCTAGGAGAGGAACTTGAGAGCCCAGCCCAGTTCAGGCATGTCTACTCAGAAGTAAGTTCCATTATAGTCAATGGGGCTTACTCCCAGGTAAATGTGGCTGGGCTATGTTGTAAACAACATAGTGAGTATAAGCCAATGATATATAAGGATATATAACATCTAAATACAATCGGTCAGTGACAAATACCTCTGGCAACCTTTTCACTCACATGTTAGACTCAGACCCTCACTGGGAGGCCAAGTCCACCCCCGGGATCGGCCGGGTGGTGCTGTGGAACTAGGTTTTGGAAACAAATTCCGGTACAAGGGAGTGGAACATGTTGCCTCTGTTATGTGTCAATACCAATGTCTGTTCAAACTAAGAAACCAGGAAAACTCAGATTTAAGAGAGCAGTCACTTGGAGCGATGTTGATGTCATCTTTCTGTCAGCTACAAGGATGTTACTGCCATGGCTTGGAAAAAGTTTAAATGAAAGAGATATCCACGCAATACAGAATGCCACTGCATGGATCTTTAACCAAACACTGAAAACTATTAAATCCCTCCAAGAAGAGATTGTACAAGTCCGCCAGGTATCAGCCCAGAACCGCCTTGCTTTGGACCTGATCCTGGCTTCTAAAGGAGGAGTTTGTACCCTATTTAGTACCCAGTGTTGTGTGTACTCCTCAAACTTCTCAGTGAAAGCCGAGAACAATATTAGTCACCTAAAGAGCCTAATAGTCCAACATGAGGAGTCTATCAAACAAGGGCACACTTGGTGGGATTGGCTCCCTGGATGGGGAGGATGGATTAAAGAAATCCTAGCAGCAGCAGCTGCTGTCACGATGATAGTTATAGGCTGCTGTTGCGGTATTCAGTGCCTACCTGCCTGTTTGTTGCTTTTGCTCAGCTTAAAGGCTAAGTCAACACAAGTTTCTATGCATGTTGCACAAACCTCTAGCTCAAGCAAAGTAAATTCTCACTTATCACAACAATATATAGCCATGCAGCAACTGTAAGGTGAGAGTGTGGTCCCTAAGATCGAATCAACGGGACCCACATTCTCAAAGGGGGGAAACATGCTTGCTTACCTGTCTTAGCCCCCCCCCCCCCAAGAAGCCAAATCTGTAGCAACCATCAATACAGAGTAACAGAGAAAGGGGGGGATAAGGAAAGAAGAAGACAGGGAAAGCATGAACTTACTTAGGGGAAAGCTTAAAAATTAAAAACTAACTGCTCTGCTGAATTGGCAGCTCTGCTAAATGGCAAGGTTGTTTCTTGGCAAACTAACAAAGCATCTAGTTAAGCTAACTATAGACACTGGCAAGAGATAAACTTTAGAAGAACAACACATATTTTGGTTAGATAAAGACAAGGCTATTCCCTTTTTGAAAGTAAGGAGGAGGTGAGAAGATAAGAGGAAGAAACAGAAAATACCAGAGAAACTTCTGCCTTTGAACTCTGTTTGAATTGCAACTAAAACAGATAACAATGAGCAAATGGGCGTCATTTGGCAGAAGAATATCCATCTTAACAAAGACAGTCTACCTGTGTCCACTTATAGTTTTAAAGATTGTTATTCTTTCATGCTTTTTAGGGAAAAGGACAGTGTCATTACCTTAAAACACTGGAAGAATTATTTTAGAAGCTGTTACTTTCACAGAAGTCATAAGAACATAAGAACAGCCTAACTGGATCAGGCCATAGGCCCATCTAGTCCAGCTTCCTGTATCTCACAGCAGCCCACCAAATGACCCAGGGAGCACACTAGATAACAAGAGACCTCATCCTGGTGCCCTCCCTTGCATCTGGCATTCTGACATAACCCATTTCTAAAATCAGGAGGTTGCGCATACACATCATGGCTTGTACCCCGTAATGGATTTTTCCTCCAGAAACTTGTCCAATCCCCTTTTAAAGGTGTCTAGGCTAGACACCAGCACCACATCCTGCGGCAAGGAGTTCCACAGACTGACCACACGCTGAGTAAAGAAATATTTTCTTTTGTCTGTCCTAACTCTCCCAACACTCAATTTTAGTGGATGTCCCCTGGTTCTGGTATTATGTGAGAGTGTAAAGAGCATCTCCCTATCCACTCAGTCCATCCCCTGCATAATTTTGTATGTCTCAATCATGTCCCCCCTCAGGCGTCTCTTTTCTAGGCTGAAGAGGCCCAAACGCTGTAGCCTTTCCTCATAAGGAAGGTGCCCCAGCCCCGTAATCATCTTAGTCGCTCTCTTTTGCACCTTTTCCATTTCCATTATGTCTTTTTTGAGATGCGGCGACCAGAACTGGACACAATACTCCAGGTGTGGCCTTACCATAGATTTGTACAACGGCATTATAATATTAGCCGTTTTGTTCTCAATACCCTTCCTAATGATCCCAAGCATAGAACTGGCCTTCTTCACTGCTGCCGCACATTGGGTCGACACTTTCATCGCCCTGTCCACCACCACCCCAAGATCTGTCTCCTGATCTGTCACAGACAGCTCAGAACCCATCAGCCTATATCTAAAGTTTTGATTTTTTGCCCCAATGTGCATGACTTTACACTTACTGACATTGAAGCGCATCTGCCATTTTGCTGCCCATTCTGCCAGTCTGGAGAGATCCTTCTGGAGCTCCTCACAATCACTTCTGGTCTTCACCACTCGGAAAAGTTTGGTGTCATCTGCAAACTTAGCCACCTTACTGCTTACTGCTAACGATTTCATGACAGAGGCATGTGAATCTGTCCTTCCATAAACATGCTAAGACATTTAAATTTCACTTACCGCCACATTGTGGTGAAGGTGACCATCCACTGCTTGTGCATTCAACCATATTTTGTCCATTCTCTAGCTGAAGCCCATGGTTGCATTCAATTAGAACCAGGTCCGCACCTTGATACATGTTTCTTTGAGGTCTGAAAGTACCATTAGTTACTTGTGGAGGATCACAGGTAATTTCTAGGAAGAACGATGCGGATATGTTACAAGTGGAAAGAGAAAAGAGCTGAAGAAAAAATCTGTCCATTCATTCCCTCTAACATGGAGCATTTCCTTCATCTACACAAGTGCAATATCCATGGTTCTTTAAAAAAAAATCAAAATTCAAAGAACGGAAGAAGTAGACAGAATGCAATCTATTAACTATTTGAATTTTACTTCTATTTATTTATACTATGTGCAGGTGTGCATCACTTAACGACCAGGATAAGTTCTATGTTGTTATGCAAATAGGTAATTAAGCAAACATTCAGCCCAATCTAGTGCCTTTGTTGTATAAACCTGGTGTGTCCAAACATTTTGACAGGAGGGTCACATCATCTCTCTGACACTGCATTGGGGGCCAGGAAAAATTATTAATTTACATTTAAAATTTGAATAAATTTGTATAAATGAATATATTAGAGATGGAACTTATATGAATGAATGAAGGTCTCACGATAGCTCAAGGCCTATAAAAGAGCTACACAAAGTAAGGCCGGCCTTTCCTTTGCTGCCGCTGCTGCTTCACAGACGTGAAACGCCAAGCAGCAGAGGGAGCTCGCACGAGGTCAAACAGTCAGCCCTTACACTGAAAGTAGTCACAATGGGCCAGTGCAGGCTCCAGCAAGATTTTGGAGGGCCAGAGGCTCGTTGGGGACTGGGGGTTCCCCACGGGCCAGATTGGGGGTCCCTGAGGGCCGCAAATGAATAAGTAACCCTGCTAACTGGATAAGAGGCACTTTTTCAAGTGGGTGCTCCTCTTTGATTTAGCAGAGGGAGAGTAACTGGCCCTCTTCACCCCAGCAGTGTCTTTTCTAGTGGCTATCTGCTGGTATTCTTTTGCATCTTTTTAGATTGTGAGCCCTTTTGGGACAGGGAGCCATTAGTTATTTGGTTTTTCTCTATAAACTGCTTTGAGAACTTTCTGTTGAAAAGTGGTATATAAATAATGTTGTTAATAATTCAGAGTTTCTTTGTTGTGTAAGCAGACACTCTGTTGCAGACTATGGGAGACCTGATTGCCTCATTAAGAGCCTCTTCGTTGTGCTTTGACAACTGTCATATATGAGGTCTGTCATTAAGCGGGAGGTTGTTAAGCAGCACATGCCTGTATTTATGTTTTTATTGATTTGTATGATGTTCTAAGAATTTTGTTAGCCACCACCAGCTTTTGAAAACGTGGGATATAATTCTTTTAAATAAGCAGCTCAATCCTACCTAAATCCCTCCTCCTGCTGATGTAGCCGTGTCACTGGAGAATGTGTTTCATCCTGCAAGGATGAGGTCTCCTCCAGGTAAAAGGAATATTTGTTTCCTTGCGTGGGGGTAAACCTTCACTGTTCCACTGAATCTACTCTAATCTGGACCAGCTACTTTGCTGGTGCAAGTCTGAGTAGCCAGGAAATTGGATTGAGGCCAAGAAAGGATAGGATCTTGTAAGCACTACTGCTGCGAATACAACCCCTTTCCTGGCCTTGATCTGCCCCCCTTCCCAACCCAGTCTCTTCCTGCCCCATTCTACCCACCACGATCTCCCTCCCACTCCATTCTGACTTACTAGCACCTGGGGGTTGTTAATGAACTGCTGGCACTAGATCCAGTATCACAGGGCCCCCTAAAGTTTGGGCTGAAAATCAAGATCTTGACACAACAGCACTTTCATTCAAACACCATTTAGAATGGTTTTGGAATCTTATCTTCTTGCGTCTTGAGTTACCTTTGCATTTAGGATACACAATAGGCTCTTCATTGCACTGGATTAGAAGAGCAGACTGGGAAGGATTTGTTTCAAAGACATATCCTGGTTTACAGCTGAGTTCAAGAGAATCACCATGCGGCAAGTACGTCGTTTGAAAACCATTGTCATAAGAACTTCCTTTCATCACTATCTGCTGGCTTTCAGCCAATGCGATTACACAGGGCTCTTTGATTAGAAAAGAAAAATAATTCTGTTAATCAAGATGGTAATTTTGGTTGGCCTCCTTCAGTCTCGAAAGACTCTGGTATAAGCCTACAGCACCCGTTATTCCCAGGCGGTCTCCCATCCAAGTACCTACCAGGCCTGACCTTGCTTAGCTTCCGAGATCAGACAAGATCAGGCATGTGCAGGGTAACAGTTGATGGTAATTAGCTTTGTAAATATTCATTGCATTGAGTTGAAAGTGGAAGCTAATTACAAGTTTGCATGATGGTTATAGATGGTAGGGTAAGGCAGTGGTTCTCAAAGAGTTGGGTCAGAACCCCCCAATGGGTCATGACCCAATTTTTGATAGGTCACAAAACTGACAAATTGATACCTAGCAAAGAAAATGTATTGAGCCCTATGGAAACCAAAATGCACAGCATGTGCACGTTTACTCATGAGAAGGCGACAGTGCCTTGGTTCACTTTGAAGGGCAGGCCGAGGAGAAATCAACACAACACGAATGGTCCTGATCTGATGAATGCAGACCCCAGCAAACTCTTGAGAAGGATGCCCCCCCCCAAGCAATACAAGAAAATGTATTAAGCCCTATGGAAAGTGAAATTGAACCACAAGTGCCTGTTTACTTATGAGTAGGCAACAGTGCCTTGGCTCTAATTGAAGGTCAGGCAAAGGGAAAGTAAGACCACCAAAATGGTCCCAATTCAGCAAACATGTAGCTCAACAAATGCTCCAGAAGGCCCCCCCCCCCACTATAGTAAAAAGGATAAGAACGGAGGCATTAGGGGCTGGTAAAATGACACTTTTAAAACACCACTGGTTGGTAACCTTCAGTCTCGAAAGACTATGGTATAAGCCTACAGCACCTGGTATTCCCAGGCGGTCTCCCATCCAAGTACTAACCAGGCCTGACCCTGCTTAGCTTCCAAGATCAGACGAGATCGGGCATGTGCAAGGTAACAGTTGCTGTACTTTTAAAAAAAGTTTTGTAAATCTAAGGAGGTCTTGATAGAATACCATTTTAAAAAGTTGGTCCCAGTGCTAAAATGTGCAAAAAATACTGGGCTAAGGTGTTGCTCAAGTAAGACGGGGTTTTAAAGCCAGTGTCTTTTGAACCAAGAAAACTCCTTGGCTTACCAAACTATACTCTCTGGATATCCATAGAGCTGCGGTTCCCAAACTTCCAAACTTTGGAGCTTCAGCAAGTCTTTGTGGAGGAGTGGGCAATGCAGTGATGCGATCCCCAGGATGTGGGTCACGATTGTTAGTTTTACATTCACCTCAGCTTGGGGAGCCCTGCAGAGGCTTCCGCTGGGTTCCCTGCATCCCCACTAGGCTGCTGCTGCCTCCAGTAAGTAAAAGAAAACCCCTTGTACCCTTGGCAGCCCTGGGGATCACTACATTCCCCCTCCCCGCCCCTTAAAGGGCAAAACAGAGGCTCTCAGGTTACGACGCCCCTGTTTGAGAACCTCTACCATAGAAGAAACAGTGATCATCACAACAAAGAGCCCAATCCTGGGCTCAACACACTGGCTTACCGCCGGCGTACACTGTCACAAATGTGCTGTAAGACATGTTTGCGAGGCCTAATGCCAGCCGAGTGCCTGTGCTAGCCCAGCGCTGGGCAGGTGCCCGGCCTCCGCCACTCAGCAGTTGCATGGACCACAAAACCACAGAAAGGAAAATGGAGGAGGGGGCAGGCGGGAAGGAGACGTTCCAGGGAGAGGGGAGAGGGCAGGGAGGAGGCGTGCTGGGGGGAGGAAGCAGGAAGGGAGGGAGGCGGGTCCAGCAGAGCTTTCCTGCACCAGATCCAGAGTGTCCATGTGGGGCTTGGCGCCTGACATGAATGCTCTTACTTCACCGCCGACCTTTTGGTTGGTAGTGAATCTAGTAGGCCCATGGCACGGCTACTTCCCTTATCCAAGAGAAGGGGACAAAAGTAAATTGTGTAAATTGTAAATTGTGTAAATTGTAAATTCTGAAAATTGCAGATTGACAGAAGTGCCACAGGAGCTCAGGATGGGGCTGCCCAATTACTAACAGAAGTGAACAGAACAGGGAGAGCCAGTAATAATACTTTCATACATATAGCATGGTTTAACTATTGTCCCAGCAATGCCTACAAATGGGAATTGTTGGTATCCCTAGCTCTGACTGAAGCTGAGAAGCTCAACTGACTTCTTTAAGGTAGAGCAGACATAATGCAGCATATAAACTGGGGCCTTCTCCCTACTTCTCGTGTGCTGCCAAGAAAGATCAATGCGAACCTTCTCGGTTTACCCAAATGTAAAAGAAAATAGCTACCTGCAAAGCTATTATGAAATTATTCTCCATGCAAACCAAATGAGAAGGAAAACAAAACAAAGCAACATATAGTTTTTTCTTGACATATTTTTAAATCACTCTCACAAATAGTTTGTGTTCTGACCTAGACAAGCAGGCACTTTGGTCCAATTTCCATTGTTGCAAAATGATCTGTTTGGTCCTTCCATGGCATAATACAGCTGGCATTTGAATTCCACCCAAGAGCCAGATGGGTACTGCTTCTGGACTAAAGTAATGATGTCCCCATTCTCTATTGGGGGTGGACGGCTGCAATTCTTTCCTCTTTCTGGTAAGAAATAAAGCAAGAACAATGGTGACTTTGGCCATATAAAGCAGATTTCAGGTATTGAGCAACACTGATGTTCCTGGCTCTTCGGTTGTCCAGAAATCAGGAACAAAAATGCCTCCACTACCACCCCTGACCTGGAAGTAATTGTAGTGACCTGGTCATGTCACCACAATTACTTCCAGTACACTTGTAGTGGTTGCACACTGCTCCAAGCTGCACCGCTTGCTTTTTTCACTTATTTTTTTTCAAAGCAGAAAAAGTTATTTTGCTTTGGAAAAAAAAGCTGGAGGCTGCCACTGGCAAGGAGTGGCAGGGGGCAGTAGATAGCAATGGAACCTCCTAGCCGTGCCACCTGGGAGCACTTGCACCTGCTGTCCCTCAGTGTTGCACAAAACCATTTCTCATCCAACCTTGCAGAACTAGAGAAGAAGTTGAAATATGGTACAGTAGCCTGAGTCAGAAAGGGCATCGTGTCTTTTGTCTAAGGATGAGGTTTCAGGGAGGAGGTTTGCATCCTATAAGGACACATGTGAAAGGGAGAGGCTGTGGTCCCAAGACTTGCACACTCTCATTTAAAGTGGGAAATTGGGCTATATAATGGGAGGGAATTTGAAAGGCACAGCCATTCCTGGAAGGGAGCCATCCCACAATCCCACTCGTTGATTCTTTTGTCAGGCGACAACTTGGTATAATTTGGGCATCTTGTTTGGAGACTGGGAAGGAATTTTTGTCCAGCCATCACAATGGCTTGGCTGGCTAGTTGGATTGTTGTTATTGTTATATACATCACAGCGTAATCCTGTGGTGTCTATATTTATAGCTGGATGCAAATTTGCCATGCACATATATATGTTTGATCACAATTTTGCAGCTTCTGACAGAGTGAAAGGGGTATTGGTGTGTTGTTTCTTATTTACCTCTGGAAGTGAACACAGATAGTCTGATCCTTACATCAGTTAAACAAGGTTATTTTGGAAACTTTTGGAGCTTTATGTAATTGATCAATTAATTTAATTTGTCTTTGATTACATCTCACTGGTTATGATAAACCAGCCACCCGTCTCTCAATTACTGCACAAACCATGAACATATAACTGCAGAGTTCAGTTTATGTTTTACTGTTCCAACCCAATTACCTTAAATGACTTGCCATCTCGTCCTCAGTTTCCAACAACATACATCTGGGAAATGATACAATACCACCGTTTATCAACACAGTATAATAACTGCAGGCCCAAACTGAAGGACTACGGAACACTGGAAAGCCTTCACATATATTCTACATCAGTATTTCTCAAACTGTGGGTCGAGACCCACTAGGTGGGTTGCAAACCAATTTCAGGTGGGTCCCCATTCATTTCCATATTTTATTTTTAATGTATTAGACTTGATGTTACCATGGTATGTGACTGCATTTGGGGAAATGTTGCAGACCTGTACTTTTAACAAGCTGCTCTGTATATTCTTTTAACAATGACAGTAAATGGGACTTACTCCTGGGTAAGTGTGGGTAGGATTGCAGCCTAGGATTGTTAAACATTTTCCTGCTTGATGATGTCACTTCCGGTCATGACATCACTTCCAGTGGGTCCTGACAGATTCTCATTCTAAAAAGTGGGTCCTGGTGCTAAATGTGTGAGAACCACTGCTCTACATTAACAAAGGTGATGCTCGCTCTACACCTGAGAATATTTAAAATGGGGAAACAGCCACTTCTGGTGCAGCTGCAGCAACCTGGGAGCTAAGAAATAGAGCTACTTGCATCGGGGATGTGAATTTCTAAAAATATGAAGTTTTGTCACAAACTGAGTCCCTAATTTTGTCAAAAGTGGGTATTACCCAGCACTGGAAGAGAAGATAGCATGGACTGGAGTGATAAAGTGAACCCATCCCACATTAATGGGGTGGACCCGCTTCCAGTCCCAGTTCAATGTGCTAGTTCCAACCTTTAAGGCCCTCCATGACCTGGATCCAGGCTACCTGAAAGACCATCACCTTCCTGTATGACTCTCTCAGGTCAGCTGAAGGGGCTCTTCTACTAGTGCCACTTCTATCCCATGTGAGAGGGGTGGCAGCTCTGGGGTAAGCCTTCTCTCTGGCAGTGCCACAGCTGTGGAATGCCATCTCAAGGGAACTGAGAACTGCTCCCTCGCTCATGAGTTTTTGGCAAGGACTGAAAACATACCTGTTTCATCTGGCATTTGGTTGCTGAGTGGATACTTGCCCTCTGCACCTCTGTCATACCTTTGTGACTTGACACCTTCCCTTGACTTATCTCCTTCCCACTGGCTCAATGAGTTCTCTTTTCCTCTCTCCCTTAAACTTTGCTCTGTTTTTGATATTTCTTCTTCATCTTGTAATGTTAAAATTAAAGTTTTACTGCATTGTTTGATGTTTTTTAGTTGTGATACTTTGTACTTGTTTCTAATGCTTTGTAAGACACCTTGGGC
The DNA here is from genome assembly GCF_035046505.1 of Tiliqua scincoides. Taxonomy (NCBI): domain Eukaryota; kingdom Metazoa; phylum Chordata; class Lepidosauria; order Squamata; family Scincidae; genus Tiliqua; species Tiliqua scincoides. Next base: position 124,531,633 of record NC_089824.1, read on the forward strand.
ACTTGCTACAGCATGGATAAAGGAGGGTATAAATTTCTTAAAATAAATAAAAATAAAATAAATGAATGTCATACAAGTAGGGAGATTATGGAAGGATATAAGGAATTCAGTGTGGTGAGGATCCAATCCCAGTTGAATTAGAGACTTCATGACCCAATGATAAGATCATCTTGGAAATGCAACTAGAAGGCTCCTTGACTATTTGGTCCAGGACAAAAGAGAACATCAGCTATACAACAGTTACCAGAGATACAGGCTGGCAAATCCATGTGCCCATCAACACACTTCCTGACTGAAGGAGTTGTGATCACATATCCTTCTCTGCACATGAATTCTAGTGTGTGATTACTCTGAATCAGTTGTGAACGTCTTCGGCCACCAGAGATCAGCAGGTTTTTGGCATCCAGCTGTTGTCTTGTGATGCTGCAGGGTGCTAAAGGGGGGAAAAAAACCAGTCAGGGATTTTAACTAGAGCTGATTTCTCCATCTTTTGTATCCAATTGGGTTTGATGATAACAGTTCATTGTTTGTGCCCTTAGGAATACCTCACATCTCTGTGCATTAGAAATAAAAATCTCTGCTCCTTTACTGTCACTCAGCATCTGTCACTCTGAAAACTGCATACAGTATATTATACTGCCTTCACATTGTGCTTCTCCCAAGTGTGGTTAAGCATTTGCCAACTAGAACCAAGATCTGGTTTGCGTATTAACTTTTTTGAGATTGTGCTGAAGAGAGAACCATTTGTTCCTCTACTTGTTTGGGGAAAAAAATAACATGCAATATGTTAATACACACACTTCACCTCTAATTACAATCACACCCTAAAAGGTACTGTGGAGTACAGAGATCCCACTATAAGTTTTGCATTGACTATCATTTCACATTCAGATGTGTATATCTTTTTTCAGCTATTGCAAAGAGTTTATTTTACTACTTAGTATTTTACCATGTATTGTACCCTTTCAGTCTAGAAAATAGCTGTCTTACGTTGCACTGAGATATGCCCAGACAGAGAAGATTCTTGAAAAAGGTAAGGATCTCTGTTGCAGTCAGTGATTAGCGTGGAGCTGCACCATGGAAGCCCCATTGCACTCAGGAAAAGACCCTGGATGGGGCTGAAACATAAGATTTCCCTGGCCAGCACATGTGTTCTATAGAACTGTTCTAATAGATAAAGAGCTGAAGTGTGACAGGGTGTGATTCAACCAAAATTCAAAACCATTCAGATCCCATGGACTGGAAGGGCAGAATTCAATATGGGCAGCTGTCTCTTTCACTGCAATCAAGGGTAAAATGTGACTTATGCCAAATATCTTGTCATTCAAACAATAACCTTGGCCATCATTCTTCATGGTTTACAGACAACCAACAGTAGCATAGAGACAAACAGGCACACCTTCCTTCTATATAGGAGGCATAATGTGACCTCCAAAACAGTCCAGTTCACCTCCAGGATGGCAATCTGGTTCCTTGTGAATTTTTTGCATTGAAGAACTGTAGTGCAAACTTGGCTATGTTCTGAATATTTTGTAGTCCAAAATATGCTCATTCTTCAGTTTCATTGTATATTTCTCCAGTGGCCTCATATCTAGGATGCCTTAAACGCGGGCCTGATTATCCAGTTCCGTTGAGGAAAAGGCACAACGAACATATCCATTTAATCTTTCATATCTACATACAAGGACAAAGCAACACTGCAAGCAAAGAAATTATTGGAGGACATGTTTGACATTCTAGGTTCTCATTTTAAGCTCATAGTAAGCAAACAGAAAGTGCCCTCTTACCCAAACACTTTGGTGGAGGTGTCCACCTTTGTCCATCACAGCTTATCCATTCAGATCCTTCCAGGGCATATAGAGGAGAGCATCTGTATTGTATTCTGTCATGTTCCCGATAGCTGACTTTTTCTTCACTTACAATTTCCCCAAAATCAATGTCAGGGGGTTCTTCACACCCTGTAATGATATTTAGAATCATAATCAACTTTTTGATTTTCATGTTTGAGGTATCATAATAAGTAACTAAAGATGAAGCTTTCAGTAGCACTCAAATCAAATATTATTTTCAGGATTATATTTTTTATTTCCTAAAGTCTTATATTTTCCTAACATTTCATTACAGGTTTTGGATTCTAATTTATTTTCCATTTTGTACATTAACACAATTTTTCTTGCCAATTGCACATTTCAAAGACCATTTGCTCTTCCTTTCAACAATATAATAAAATTGCATAGATGGAGACCACCTTGATATGGTTATTGCCAACATTCACTCCTTCACAACTCCTGTGCAGTCCAACCCAACTCCATTTGGCTTGCCATTTCTAGGAGCTAGGCAGGACTTTGTTGTGGAAGGAGTGATGCTGAATCCTTAGGAGAAGTCATGCCAATCAAGGGCCATTAAGGGGAGAGAAGGCTGTAGCACTGTGGGGCATCCATTCCTCCAAGGTCTTGCAAATTTGTGTGCCCCATCCTGATAGCATTTTGTGGCACAAAAAAAGTCTTGCTGCATACTAAGTTAAGGTTTCAAGTTGTCCTATGACCAGGTCCCCTGTACAGTCTTTTCAGATTGCTTTGCCAAGTAGCCTCTCCCATCTACAGCCTGAGTTTGGGAGCAGCACACACCCTACCATGCCTTTTTTTCCTTTCAGGAGCTTCTCTGATTGGGGTGCAATCAGACTGCTGCGTGCTCCAGCCCAATCCTACCTAAATTCTCCGGTGCCAATGCAGCAGCACCAGCATGGGCTATTCTGCATCCTGCAGGGGAATGTAGCAGGTGGGAAGTCCCCTTGGGGTAAAGGAACATTTGCTGTCACTGTGTGTCAACTTGGAACTGTGCCAGCCCTGGGACCTGGAACTGTTCAGCCCTGCCCTTGCTGCTTAGACTGGATTTCATACTAAAAACCTTCCCAACATAATAGGATTGGGAACGTCTCCTTCAGTTCTCTCTTCCCCCCCTCCAGCCTCCTAAAAGCCTCCATTCTCATGTGCCTATTTCAAATCTTCCTGCTAAATTGCCACCTTCTACTGACTGACTGGGGAGAAAACAAATCAGTCACCTTCTCCAGCTAACTTCTGCTTGGAAAACACAGCTCTTTATAAGTATTTCTTCTACTTACAGCCATTTAAAACTCTGTAATTGATCTCCTAAGCAAAGTAACTGAAAATAAATTTGTCCTTTTTTGTTTGCCTATATTCTTTAAAAAAAACTATCTTCTTGAGAAAAGCTCAGTCTCATGGTTACTAGTAGCCTAATTCTGAAGCACTCTGAGGTTGTTTGCACCACTCACCCATGTCAACATTCCCAAAACTATCAGTAACTGTTAAATATGACCTCGTGCTGTCGAAGTATTGCTAATCTTGCGCCCCTTCTTTTCTTCCTCCATTTTGTGGCAACACATATCCCTTTCTCCTTTCGTCCTGCCTAGAAACTCATGATGATTACGTTCTAATAGTGTGAGTGATTACTTGGGTACGTACATTGCAGTACATTGTTTTCATTTCCCTTCCCAGTTATTATACTGTTATCCCCACAATAAAAGCTATATACAGGTTGACTCATTATTCGTGAGGGTTCCGTTCCAAGAACTCAAGTGGATGGCAAAAAAAGCACTAAAGCAAATCAATTTAAAGAATAAAGTCTCTTTGGTGCGGTTATTTAAAAACAGCCTTGCAGACCTTTTGAAATGCACACAGGGTTGCATCCCGACATCAAGGCTTTCATCTATTACTGTTCCCATTTTTAAGAAAGGCGATCCTGCTCTCCCTGAGAATTATAGACCAATTAGCTTACCAATTAGCTTACTGTCTGTCATCGGTAAGCTGTATGCAAAATTCCTACTCTCGAGACTAAATATATGGGCACTTTTGGTGGCCCTTCCCAGCAGGGAGCAAATCGGTTTTCGATCTGGCTGTTCTACGAATGACCACACCTTTCTGCTCTCTTTTTTAGCCAAAAAATACCTCGTTCATCATGGGAGGAAATTCTATGTAGCGTTTCTCGATCTTAAGGGTGCATTCGACTCTGTTAACAGATCACTTCTTTGGGACAAACTTCCCGCCAGAGGCATCGACCCTCGTTTCCTTTTTTTGATTCGTCACCTCCACCTTTCTAATTCATGTAAAGTCCGTTCCGGCCCTACTGGTCCTTTATCAGATAGTATTTCTATCGATAAGGGTGTCCGACAGGGATGCATCCTAGCCCCTTTCCTTTTTAATCTTTTTTTATCTGACCTCCCTTCCTACTATTCCAATCAAAGGGTCTCTCCCCCTTCACTTAATGGTGTTCCTCTACCCCTTTTATTGTATGTGGATGATGCAGTTCTCCTTTCACTAACTAAATCTGGTCTTCTTCAGTCCCTCACTATTTTCATTAACGCTAATAAAACCAGTATTCTCTAAATCTTGGTCCCTGTCGACCTGGAGGGTTGTTCACTCTATTTATGAGCAGGTTCCTACCTTTAAATATCTTGGCCTACTCTTTTGCTATCGATTAACCTGGACAGCCCATAGGAAGTCAGTGATTGCCACCTTGCATCATCACCTCAAGGCGATTACTCGATTTCATTATAGCACCGGTAATCAGTTTGTGCCTGCCGCTCTCCAGATCTTTAGAGCTAAGATCATGGCCCAACTATTGTATGGTGTACCCATATGGGTTATGGCAGCCAACAGCTCTCTGGATCGAGTTGCAGCTGTTTTCTTCAGGAGGATTCTTGGAGTCCCAAACTCCATCGTTAGCAGCGTTAGCAACGCTGGCTCTTGAACTGGGAGTTCATCTCCCTTCAACCATAGCATGGGCTATTACATTCAAATTCTGGCTCCGACTCCATCTGTCTCTTCCATCTGACTCCCTCCTTAATGATCTGTTAAGAGACCCTTTTCTGTCTAGTTGGTTTTCTAAAATTGATTCCAAATTGAATTCTCTAGATCTTTTGTTGGAATTTTTAGTGGGCCTTGACGTCAACAGTGCCTTTAAGTTAATTCAAACTAGGCTCTGGGAAGCCGAATTTTCCTCTCTTTTCGCTGATCTTAACCCAGTTTGTTCCCCTCTTTCTTTTGGTTTTTGCCCTTTACCATGTCAGCCCTCTAAATATTTCGTTACCTTAATTAACCCCTTTCTTAGAAGGGCTTTTATGCTCGCACGTTTCAATAGTTTTCCTTCTTTATATCACCTTGGCAGATTTTCCCATATCCCTCGGAACTGCAGGTTATGCTCTTTCTGTCATCTCGAACCCGACACATTAGAGCATATCTTGATTTATTGCCCAGTGCACTGTTCACTTCAGAAGTTGTTTCTAGACCCTTTTTTACAGCATCCTATTAGGGCATTTATTGATCCCCTTTTCGTTTTGTTAGGTGACAACCAGGCTAACATTACTATAGCAGTTGCTAGTTTTTTATCTCAAATTATCAGAATTTCTCCTGCCTGATTGTTGTATTTTCGTTTATATGCCAATAAAGGTTAAAAAAAATGCACACAGAGGGCAGCAGTCTCTCTCCAGGTGCTTAGGCTTCACCTTGCCCCAGCAAGGGGGGAATTGAGGAGGTGATAGTCGCTGCCATTTAGCCTTCTTTCACATGCTCAGGGGGAAGGGAGGAGTCGGCAGGCTATCCTCTCTGGCATTATTAAACGACTATTTTCCTTTAGTTTAAAGGGCCCTTCTCATCAGTTTTGAGATAGAAAAATCTGTGGATAATTAGGTTATACCTGTAATCACTTGCATGACTGTCTCTCTGCAACAGTAAAAAGCAGTTTTTTAAACTGTGATTTTAAAGGGGTGCATTTTTCTCCTTCTCCAGGGATCAGCACATTCCTTCTCATTTGCAGGGGCCATTCATGTTGAGTCAAATCCGTGTATAAAAAAATCAGTGTATAACAAGGTTGGACTTATGTAATTACACCTATATCCTTGCTTCAGTGGCATTGCTGGGCTGGCTGGTACGCAGTGTAGAGCTTACCTTGCAGAGACTTAGCTTTCCTGAAGTTCAAGGGTGATGTGATGATGACACAACAAAGCATCACCACCAACTGCTTTCAGAGTGCCCCAATTTTCAGACAATCAGAAGCAATGGCAGGCAAAAGGGCCCAGCATGTGGAGAAACATCCAAGCATGGAGCTCTGCTCAACTCACCAGGCCTTATCACCAAAAACACAGTGAGAGCTTTAGCCTCGGGCTGTAGTGGTGCCACTCAGGCTGTGTTGCATCATCCTTCTGAAGCACTGCACCTAGGGTGGACTCACCAGCCTTGCGACACCTCTGCCTTATCTTCCTCCACATTTCACGAAAGCCTAATAAGTTAGGCATTGACAATTGCACTTGGTCCCTGAACATGCAGTGGATATCCCCTATTTGTGCATGTTACACATATCTTAGAACATGCTCATTAACATTCTAAGCACTGGTATCGCTAGGGGGGTGCAGGGGGTGCTGGCTGCACCAGGTGACACGCCGGTTGGTGACGCGCCCTGGGGGAGGGCGCGTTAACTTCGCGGCTTTAGGAGTTAACGCATCATGCCATACACTGTTGGATGCAGAATGGCCAGTGGAGTACAGTGCAACAAGCACTTGGTAGATTCACTTGGTAGAACAGGACTGACTCCCCCTTATTTAATTATTTCTTTTATTTTAATTTAATTATTTATAATTATTTATTTTAATTTGCTTGATGATGTCACTTCTGGCCATGACATCACTGCCAATGGGTCCTGGACAGATTGTCATTCTAAAAAGTGTGTCCCAGTGCTAAAAGTTTGAAAACTGCTACAATAAGTTGTTAGTAAGTTGACACAGGGGTGCGTCTGTGACTCTACAAGTTTTCAAAATCACTAAAATCAGAATTTGGAGGAATAATCCCATCATGTTATATATCAATCAATGTGTAATTTCATGCAGAATGCAATGAAACAAACTACACTGAAATATCTGTGTTCTAACAAAAGGTACAGCCCAAAAACCAGCAGGGGTGGGGCAATAGTACATCACCACGCCCACCACCCAGGGCATTGCCCCGCCCACTGCATGGGGTGATGCGCAGGCCTCCTGCGTGAATTCTAGTGACACCACTGATTCTTAGAGCCCAATCCTGAGCTCAGCACACCAGGTTACTGCCAGTGTGCGCTGTCACAAACATGCCTTAAAACATGTTTGCTAGGGTTAGCACTAGCCAAGTGCCAGAGCTGGCCCATTGGGGCTAGAGGCAGGGAGACAGCAGGAAGGAGGCATGGAGGGGGCGGGGGATGGGACCATCCAATCCTGAGCCCCGTATTGGTACGTGTGGCCCAACATAAGACTCTTCAATTCTGCGCTAGCTCCGAAGCTGCTGCAGAATCAAATAGCCCTGCTGCGGGGTTACTTCCCTTACTGAGGAGAAGGGGACTTTAGTGGAGCCCCTTCTCCCAAGGAGATGGTGGTGGCTGACCAGAGCGCACTGGATACTGTGGTAGCTGTTTTTGGCGCTACGGCAGCTCCGTGCTCCGGGCAGATCAGGATTGGGCTGTAAGCCTATCAACACATTGGCAGCCTTTTTTCACAAGCAAATATACAAACTTTTGCACAGGGCTGCATTTATGATGCCCACTCCAGATATGCAGAAAATCTGTGGACTGAGCACAAGATCCAAAACTGCTGCAAGAAGGGAACCAGCACAGGGCACTTCAGACTCCCTCCTAAAACAAGCCAGCCAGAGAAAGAGATAGGAGGAAAGGGGGCTGCGGTGGCCAGATGCACATCCCTGCAGCTGCTACAACTAGCAGAAAATTTTGGTGGCAACAACAACAAACCCTTTCTGGGCAGAGTGCTTTTGGCTCTGCTTGCTGCAGGATCTGTTCTTCTAAGGGCTGCCACTCCAAAGGCCTCTGAACTGACTAAAACTTAATGGAGGAAAACACAATGCCCAGCTGAATCTTCTCTCTGTCCTACAAATCTGCTGCAATCAACTGTTTCTGCCCTGAATACTTCCGTATCAGTTTTCCCAGTCAAAGTCGGCTTTTTCCCTTTATCACTTACCACCTTGGGAAGCACAGCATGTCCACAGGAGACATGAAACCAAGCAGACCAGCCAGTGCTTCATGGCCCTTCAGGCAGTAACGGTGGTTCTGTGGCACAGTCTCTCCACTTCTGGCTTGGGAAGACTATAATGACAGGACTGGCACTCCTGTGTCTCCTCCCCCTGTGCCTTGGTGTTTTGCTGCTCTTGCGTGAGGTATCATGGCCAAAGAGGAGGAGCAGTTCCAGGAATGAAGCACGTGAACCTTCCAGCACAGCAAGAAGTGTTTGCCCTTCTGTGGGTTTTGTGTCGCAACTCTGGCAGCTAAAATTGAAGCCAAAGCCCAGCCTTGGATACTGAGTAAGGGAGCAATCATATGCATGTCTACTCAGAAGTAAGTTCAATTGAGTTCAATGGAGCTTACTCTCAGGAAAGTCTGTATAGGATTGCAGCCAAGCAGCCCAATCCTGAGCTGCCCGGAATGCGGGACTGGTGCAGCACCAAAAATGGTTGCCGCGGCATTGTGCACACCCTGGGCAGCCACTGCTGCTTTCTCGGGAGAAGGTGACTTTCATCCCCTTTCCCCCGAGTAAGGGAAGTAGCCCTGCAATGGGGCTACTCGATTCTGAGGCAGCTCTGCTGCAGAATCAGAGAGTCGCCCTTCTCCACCTCCTCCCACCCCAGAATGCCTCTCCCGCCTAGTCCCACACCCCCACTTACCTCTTTGCCATCCAGCAGTCTGGGCAACTCCAGGTGACGATATGCGGGCCCAGCATTGGAGCTGGCCCACCGCATGCTTGTGCTGGGCTAACTCTGGCACTGGGTCCATGGTAAGGGGTCCAACAGTGCATATCAGCAGTGAACTAGTCACCAGCGCTTTAGCTGTACATTTGACAGCAGTTCAACCTGCAGTTATTCTGAGGTGATCGAGTACAGAGGCACAAACTGAAAAATGTGATCTGCTGATTTTTATAAATCAAACCTTTGTTAAAGGGATTGAACCAGATCCTGTTTAGCCTTCTGCTTCTAAGAACATCTGAATGGGCAGAAATCAGCAGATCAGGCTTTTCACAGCATTACTCCAAGTTGGGCACAGTTCCATATATTCACAGGATACATGGTCTGAAAGAGGGCCATGCCTGCCAACCACACCCCCAACTCCTGCAAGTTCATCTGAATGTGAGAAAGGGACTTTTCCTGAATTTAGCTACACGTGTATGGGGGCTTCCATGTGATTTGGAATCGGACTCATCTGAGAGTGTGGCAGAGAGTGTGGCAGATAAATTTTAACAGAGGAACTTTTTCCCTAAGTTAGGTTGGATCACTGAAAGTAGAGCACCTCAGAGGCCTTTTTCATGTTTTTTTCCCCTTGCTCTCTAAATGTGGCATGTCATGATCTGATAAACACAGGGGAAATGCTCAGCTCACTATCTATACAGGATCCTGCTTTAGTGCAAAAGTTACCCACCTGTGGCCAGGTGTGTTCAAAGATGGCTTGCTCCTCCTCTTTTTTTTTTCCTGGGTAGTCCCATGATGTGCTGGTGTGCACCATGCACTGGCTCTCTTCATGGTGAAGACAAAGAAGCAAAACAGAATTACAGATGAGAAAGGACTATATGCCATTCAAAATTTTCGCATATCTATTGCATATTGCAAAATTTATATTGGTGATTATAGTGAGAAATCCAGCTCGATTTAGAGTACACATATGAGTAGGTTATAGAAATTTAATCCCACTAATCTTGCATCAAACAGAACAAGGATAGGGAATATCGTGCCTAAAATTAATTGCAATCAGAAAAATATGACAATACTTTGGAGCATTAGACCCATCATGAAGGAGTTGAATGGTATTCATTGTACATGTCACTTTCTTGCTTCTTTGCTGGCTTGATTTGATCTGTTCACTTGTTTCAACAATACCCTGTTGGAATGAAACAACTTTGGTTCATCAGATGCATCACCCATCCAAACTCTAGTTGGCTGGGTTAAGAGAAGCTTTGCCATTCATTTGCTTCTTAGAAAATGCCATGACCAGCCACCTCTTGCTTGCTTACCACATTTGAACATGTAGAAAATAGCTCTATCCTGAGAGCTTCTTGACTTGAGGTAAACAGAACTGTAAGTGCTTAGCTGTCCTCACCAACTCCATGACTAGATTCAGTCAAGGAATATGTTAATTAAGGTAGTGGCCTCTGGAACAAATCAGCAGTGGTTCCTGCACTCTTGACAGGGTACAAAGCAAGAGATGCACCATCTCCAGGCTGGGGATGAACCATCAAGGGCCAAGAAGGTACAAAAGCAAAGTCCTTGATGAAGAAAAGGTCCCTTGCTTTCCAGTGCAGATTTGGGGTTTAAAAAGCTAGGACACAGTTCTTCAGTTCTCCAGTTCTTCTTTCTCCGTTGATCCCTCTGTGCCAATCTCATTTGTTCAATTACCCCCACTTTTTCCACTACCCAAGAACCAATGTGCCTGCCAGCACCACAGTGCTCCTCCTTGCCAGCCTTTCTCCCTTCTTCTGTTTCTCCTCCCTGAGCACCCCTGAAAATCCACTGCTCCAGCTTCCACAGAGCAGCCAGTCTTCTGGGAGCTGCCCCACAATGCACCCCTTCCCCAAGAAAGTAGCCTAAGCTCCCTTACCGTGATCCCCCTCCTTGGAACTAGCCACAGCTACAGTCTAGGCCAGGGGTGTCCAAAGTTTTTGGCAGGAGGGCCATATCATCTCTCTGACACTGTGTCAGGGGCCAGGGGGAAAAAAGAATTAATTTACATTTAAAATTTGAATAAATTTACATAAGTTTACATAAATGAATATATTAAAGATGAACTTATATGAATGAATGAAGGTCTTGCAATAGCTCAAGACCTATAAAAGGCCTTGCACAAAGCAAGACTGGCCTTTCCTTTGCTGCTGCTGCTGCATCACAGACATGAAACAACAAGCAGTGGAGGGAGCCCTCATCCCACAGCTCATGCGAGAGGTCAAACAGTCACCCTCACACTGAGAGCAGTTGCATCGGGCCAGTGTGGGCTCCAACAAATCTCCAGAGGGCCAGAGGCTCATTGGAGACTGGAGGCTACCTGAGGGCCGCATTGAGAGGCCTCGAGGGCTGCAAGCGGCCCCACGACTGGGGTTTGGGCACCCGTGGTCTAGCCCGCCAGTTTCCATGTAAACGCTTCTCGGCCTTTCTTCCTGCCACTGCAGCTTAAGATGGCCACTTGCATGATCTCTGTAACACTTTTGAGCACATAGTAGCAGATATAGATATGTAAACTTGATCTTAGGCTATCTGAAGACTGACCCACAAATCTACCTTTCTCTTCTGTGCCTCCTGAGGAGTCAACCTGATGACACGCTTGGTGCCTCTATCTTTTCTTCCTTAGCAAGAGTGCTCTCTGTGTGCATATTCCTGAAACTAGGACTTGTGCTCCCGTTTTAAACTGTTTAAGGAGAGGCATGAGGATTAACCCCAGGTCTCCAGCATATAATTTTCTATGATCAAATCACTGAGAACTCAGAGTAGAAGATTCTGCTTTCCACTGATCTGCTCTGAGGCTTGGGGCATTGTTTAGGAGCAACCAGGCAGTGAGAGAAAGACAAACCCTCCTTGCAAATGAGTCACGTGATTTCACGGGCTGCCAAGGGGCTTGCTCCTTACCTGCGACCCTTACCTCTGGTTCAAGCCACAGAGAACTGAAACTCTGCTGCTGTCTTTTATTGCAGCTGAACCTTGGAATTCTTCCTGCTCGTTCCCTCCTCTTCCTCTTCCCCTCTTCTTCTGTCTCTGCAAAACCTCCAGCCCCTATTCCCTCAGTGTGACCAGCAGGCATTTTTTTTAATAACATGAGCAACATGCACATACAAGGAAAAAAACAATCATCTGTGGGAATCCAATGGATTGGTCAATGCCATGTCTGTGCAGTTTGATGGTGAAAGAGTGCTCAAAAACCCAAAGCAAGGGGTTTGAACTGGGATTTGATATACTGACACAATTACCCTTAAACTATGCAGGGGGAATCTTACGGCTAAAATGCACACAGAATGGAACCCCAGAGAAAGTAGACTGAAGTAGGAAAAAGGAGGAGAGGGCAGGAGAGAGGGACTCCTTAGCAAGTGGTTCTCAAACCTTTTAGCACCGGGACCCACTTTTTAGAATGACAATCTGTTGAAACCCACCAGAAGTGATGCCGTTAACCTAGAAGTATTGTCATGGCCAGAAATGACATCATCAAGCTTTTTAGCACACCGTATGACAAAATATGACAAAATCAAACCAATCATTAATTAATGAAGTAAATTAAAAGTTTATGCATCTGTTTAAAAATTTATTTAAAGAAGAACTCTCCAAATCCTCCCAAGCAGTTACTGATCTGTTTTTTAAACAAAACAAAAAAACACTTTGGATGCAGTTCTTCTCTGAAATAGTTCAGCAATGTGATTTAGCAGTGAGCCATCTCGTGGTTTTTAGCCTCCATTTCCCACAACCTGCCCTTATATAAACTTTGGGGCTGCTTAGCCCCTCCTCATTTCAGATGGCCCTTCCTGCACTTTCTGAAGTTAAATTGTTTTGGAGGGAAACCTGCGGTTTGAATTCTATCCAACTTTACACAAATAGAAAAAGAAACAGTCTCGCTTCTGCTCATGACAATGTCTTAATACCTTTCCTTCATTTTTCAACATCAGAAGTGTTGTTTTGTATGCCAGTTTCTTGAATTTTCTTATGACACAATGCTAGATAGGTTTACAGGGATATGTGGACCACGCACATTTATTGTCATCATGGATGGCACCACCTAATATTTGGCTCACTATGTCATTGTAGATGGTAGGGGAAGGTGTGGCCACCCTCCTCCTATTGAAAATGGAGATATTCTGGGCCTGCCAATGGAGGAATATATGTCAGGTGCAACCCTGCAATACAAATGCCAACACTTCTATGTCATGAATGGATCTTCAGAAGTACGTTGTGTTGACGGTCATTGGACAGCAACATCAGTATGCACAGGTATGTGTATCTGCCATAATTTGTTCCCGAAGTTGTGTTACAACCAGGGTTGGGAACTCCTCAGATGACTCACTCGAGTCGCAAAAATGCGTGATTTGGGTGACTCGGCAACTCGTGAGGCGTGCGTGTGGAAGACTCTGAAAAAGACTCGAGGCAGGGCCCCCCTGACTTGGCACTCATTCCCACATGTGCTGACTTGAGTCTAGCTGTGTCTGCTAGCCTGCTTACTGCTTTTGCCATGTGGAAAACCTCGTGGGGCAAGCATCCCAATGGTGAGCAGCAGGGAGTTCCAGCCGGGAGGCAGGAAAGGGTTAATGTATTGGGCGGGAGGCGGGGGTGAGCTTTTTCCCCCCATCTCTAATAGGAAGGAACGAAGGAACAAATGATCATTGGCAAAGGATGGACATTCAGATATTTGCATTGGCTGAGGGAGAGTAGGAGGCAGAGCCCAAGGAGATTCTTGCCTTACAGTTGGCTGCAGAAACCCAGTGAGGTGGGAAAAAACTCCTTTTCCCGATTCTGCTTTCCAACTTTGTGGCTTCTTGGCTCTGTTGTTACTTGGTGGCGCAAGCCTCATTGAATGACCAGCTGCAGTGGGACTACTTCTGAGTAGAGCCGCAAGGTTTGGGTCATGCTGGTAAGCCTCACAGCTGCTCGTGACCCTTCTCCCTCTTCCCGCTTCTCTCCTGGCTCTCTAGCACTCCCCGCCACCCTTCCCACCCTGTTTACAGTTGGGGGGGGATGACAATGGGGGTGTGTTTAAAGAGAAATCCAACACACACACAGAGCCTGGCAGCAGCCCCGTTATTTCCGTAGCGGACTTTTTAAAGGGGACTTGACTCAAGTCCATTCGAGTTACTTAAGGCACAGTGTCACTATGACTTGGAGACTCAGAAAGTGCCAATCTTTTTTGACTCTTATGACTCTTTTTCAAGTCATGGGGGGTGGTGACTCAGTGGCTCGACGAGTCAAGCCCCACTGGGTTTTCCCAACACTGAGTAAATTCTTTACTTTCAAATAATCTCTCAAGGATCAAATGACTTGTTTCATTCTGCAGAGGCCTGCACAGTCACTGAAGAAGATATGGATCAAGCTGTTCCTAGATGAGAGGACCTGCCCTCTAAATCCCTGACTGTGGAGATTTCTCAGCTGCCTTTGGTGAGGGACTGTTTAAAACGTCTTCAACTAGCATGCCATTTTGCCAGGCCACAGAGATATTTTTCATTGCTGTTCGTGCAAGAAAACAATTGAAAGTGATTCATTTTTCATAACTGTAGACATTTTCAAAACTGGCAAATATCCTGACGAATTACAGAATTGCATCCTTTATTGCATAAACTATTGTAACCCTTTTCTGGGTTTGGGCATGTATCAATAAAAGTTAGAAATTACTGTGTAACTGGGCTTGTCTTTGACATCTTCACCTGGTAAATGTCATTCTTTCCTTGCAACTGATGGATATGAGCATCAGAATGTAAGGATTTATCAATGGCTTTCAGTTAGTGTTGAGTTTTCCCTGCATAGTTTATTTTGGAAATCTATAATAACCTCCCAAGTTTAAAGTCATTCTTTACCAGTAAATGATTGATATTTATTTATTTATTTAAAAGATTTGTACCCCGCCTTTCCTCTGCCAAAGCAGATGCCCAAAACAGCTTATAATTTCAAACTTTAAATAAACACCACAATATACAATAAGACAATAAATGAAAATCATCATCATCATTGGCATCCTTCAGTCTCGGAAAACTACGGTATTGCACTCTGAATGGTGGTTCCTCTCCAGTGCGTGAAGCCTGGGTAAAGTAGATATGGAGGATAGACTGTTACCCATGCAGCAAATCCCCCCTCTCCATGTCGCTGAAATGGTCCAATGGAAAGGCAGAAGCCCATATGGTTGGTTCCAGCGGCGTCACAGGAGTTGCCAGAACGTGACTGTGTTCAGCCATGAACTGCCTCAGGGACTCCAGCTCCGGATTTTGCCTCGAGGTTGACTCCTGAAGCCTTTTCCATAACTGGATGTAGCCACAAGGCAGTGGAGGTTTGGGATCAGAGTTTTCCTTCTCTCAGATGAACTGCCTTCACAGGCCAACGAGTCCCATCTACCCGGTGGCTGTTTAGTCGCTTCTTACGACAAGTACAGCCAAACTGAGGGCCTATTCTTGTCCCCCAGCCCCCAGGGGTTAAATGAAAATAAGGTCATACAAAGGCACAGGTGGTTGACAGATGACACTACACACACAAGACTAAACAGAAATGTTTTGAGCCCTTGCCAAAAGCCATGAGGGAAGCAGAGTTCTTAGTTTCCTGGTAGTGAATTCCATAGTTGTGGCCCCACTACAGAGAAGGCTTGTCCACATCCCTCTAACCTGGGATAAAGGCGGCACTTGAAGGAGTGCCCCCTCTGATGACCTAAGAGATTGGACCGTAGAGATAGGATTTTAGCATTGGCCTCTAACCTACCCACGCTTTCAAGTGAAGACTTGCCAAATTCATTCCCTTGTCTCAACTCTTACTGCCACTTTACAGCAGCTGTATGATTTGGGGGCCATTTTGACATCTACAGCCCCCCCCCCACTGTCATCTACTGGGTAAAGGAAACTCTATGGGTAAGGAGAACTTGGATAAGGGGAAGAGCATACCTGTTCCTCTTACCCCTGGGATGTTCCCCTTGCTCAAGCATACCTGATGTAAACAGTGCTTCCCCATGGGGTCTTCTCATGGGTGAGGGGGCACCCCATGATGGAATGTTATTTACATCAGGTATTCTCTTGGATAAGGAGAACACCCCATGGGGGAGTGCTATTTCTACTGGGTATGCTGTTGGGTAGGGTGGACACCCCATGGGGGAGTACTATTTCCATCAGGTAGGCTCTTGGGTAGGGGGGGGCACCCCATGTGTAAGAGGAACTTTTCTTAGATAAGGGGAACACCCCATAGGGGAGCACTCTTTACATTGGAGGGAGTGCTTTCTACATCACTGCTATTTAAATCAGGTATGCTTTTGAGTAAGGGGCACACTCAAAGGGCAAGTTTCTGTTACCTATGGGGTATTCCCTTACCTATGGGAAACCACACCTCAGCAATGCGGCAGACCGCATCTGTTGAATTAGGTTGTATAGTTATGCTAAGTTTTGCTGAGTTGTGAAGCTTCATACTAGTACTTGTGCTATGGATCAAAAGTATCTAGACAATAGTTCAGAAACTTTGGGATGCGAACTTACACTCAGATTATTTTACTGTATATTTCACAGACGTATATTTTGCATATGTTGCAGTATGTATACAACCATCTTTTTGGCCAGGATTTTAGTCTTCAAAAGCGTTGAATGTCAAATATTATCAAGTTTTTTTGTTTTGTTTTTGTTTTTTGTTTTTCTGCAAATGTATTGGATTACCCGTAGCTGAACACAGCAGATCTGTGCATGGATATTTTGGATCCACAAGCATATTTCATGAGGTGAATTTACTTCTTGTGGGTCACCCGGAAGTTATTTCATGCTCTGCAGCATGCAGCAGCCACCATCATTTAGGAACTGCCAATTGACTAACATGCTGTACACTCTGCTGATGTTAACCATGGAGCATCCAGTAATGCTTTTCTTACCTTTATACCAAAAACCCTCACAATCAGGTTAGTTGCCAACCACGTGGCCTTCATAAGGGCACAATGGGATGGAAGAGGAAACCGGCAAAGAGTTTGTGCTGCATAATTTTGATGGAAATATTAAAATCCCAGGAAAACTCTCAGCAGACCATTCCTCTTCCATGCCACCGTGCTTGCAAATTTGAACTGTATTGATCTCAATATTGATACTGTTTTGTAAATGTGACTCCCATCTCTCCACTGCCACCTAGTGGGACTTGTGCTTATTTTCTGAATTGCATTGAATGACATTTGCAGAGCCATGAATGAAGAACCCATAAAGAATCAGTAAGCTTGTCACTGTTAGCATTATTTATTTTTAGCCATTGGGGGATAGTTTTGCTAGTCCTGAACCAAAGGTAACGGTGTGCTATGCAATACACATGGAATGGGGAAACATCCTTTCTTTGGGGTGGGGGAATAGCTATGCTCTGTGTATCAGGGAGGGGAAGAAGGAAAGATGGTATCCTGTGTACTTTAACCTATGAAAAAAGGAATGTGCAACCAACAGAGGGACCATGCACTGGAGGTTGACTAGATTCAAGGCAAGGTATGACGTTGACAGTTTCAGCTTGGGAGAACATTGTGCTATCATTTTAAGGCAAACGCTGAAGTCTGAGGTCCTAGCAATATTAAACACACATGAACAAATCCCAATAGCTTCCCCCAAAAAGTGCGATGATTATTCTGGAAAAGTCATTTTGGAGAAAGAAATGTTGAGCAAATAAAGCAATGCATCTCCCCATCTATATATCACCCCACATCTGTGACTCAGTACTGCTTCTAAGCATAATGTTCCTGTTGCCCAACATGGATGCAAACATGAATACATGGTCTTGGATGTACACTAAAGTATGTGACCCGGCTCAGGCTCATGTTGTCCTTGACAAGACCGATGCCAAGGGAGCTTCAGGCCCACCATCCCCTAGTAAAACACTAAGCTTTGGTTCATTTGGGCAACACCCTCTCAACTTTAGGCTTGGAGAAGCTTCCAATAAAATTCCACAAGTGACTGCACCTCACTCTGTTATTCAGACCTGCAAAACAACAGCACAGTCCTGGTTGAAGGCTTGAAAGTAAACAGGATCCTTTGAGGTCAATAAAGGGAGGGCCCGTCTGGCCAGTGAAGTTCTTCACCAATTTCATTGACAACTTGAGCAGAGCCCTGCGCTAGTTGAAGCACAGGTCTAACAATCAAGAAAAGTGCAGAAAAGACTGAACAGTCTTACTGTTCAGAATGTGTGGCACAGTAGGAAATGGCCGTTTCCATTGCGATGGGTGATAGAAACGGATCAGGAATTCTCTCTGGACAAAAGGATACTACAGGATGAACCATCCCACAAAATACTCTGTGCTAGTCTATGACCAAAAACACCACAGAGTATCTTGTCATAGATATCCAAAGTGTACATTTCTCCTCCCACATACCTTTGGCCTACCTGAGATTTGACCCACAGCTTTGTTGTCATATACCGCCCTCACATCAAGCCATCCCAGAATCTCCATGCCAACCTTGCCACATAGGAAGGTTGCCAACCTTCTCTCTATCCCTTTGCTTCCCTTATCTCCTTTCTTTCTCCCTCATGGCTTCCTCTTGGAATGCAGGCGGGCCACAGTTCAGCATCCATTGAGCAGCTTGGTGAATCTTCATGACTCCAATCCCAGGTTCTTTGCTTCCTTTTCCCTGTTCTCAACACATGAACTTGCCCAGAGCCTCTCACATGAGTTGCAGTCCCTCAGCTTCTGCATTGCTTCATGTCCAGATCAACAAAGCAGAGCTAAGAAAACTGGACTTGGTTTAATGGTCTGACTTGCTTCAGAGCCTTTCGGCACCATCTTCCCCTTCAAACAACTGGAAGCCCAGTAACAAGGTTATCCAGCATTTCCCCCATTTTTGTCTCTTCTGACAACCGTTTGTTGCCTGACAACCTTTTCATTTCTTTTGTTATGAATGCACAAAGAGTGACATGTATCTGTGGTGTCGGGTGCCTGCCAGGAAAGCGCAACCCAGGCAAAGAATGTGACGTTAAAGCAGGACTGATGGCAGCAAGAAGTCTTGGATCCGAGAAGCCTCCAGGAAGGCAGTCGTGCCATCAACGCACAAAACCCCTCCTGGTCTTACATGCCTGGTCTCCGGTTCAGTACTTAGTGCCTCTATCATTCTCTCCTTTTGTGTTTAGGGGAAGTGCTGAAATCAGCTCCAGGCCTGCAGTCAGACCTCCTGACACTCTAATTCTTCAAACAACTGGGACACCCAGGAGCACTGCCCTTTGAATGGCTGCAGTGTTGATGCAGTGTTCATCCCATGGAAGCAAATGACTCCCTCTCTTCAAAGAAATGAAGTGACTCCGTGGCCCTCTGAGGGACTGTCTTTGCCTACAGCCCTTGGTTCAGGCTGTGGAGAACCCTTCTCACTTTTTCCCCCTTATCTCTTCCAGCTTTTCTCCTCTCCTTTTCCATTATAGTCAAATTCCATCTTTCAGTCCCGCTTTCCCCTTGGTTACACTCCTTATTTCCCCTCTTTGCTTGTACCATTGAAGCTTCCTTTTCCCGTTAAGGACTTCATTTTTCTCTCTTTACATAGCAGTTGTTTATGCTAGCTGCAGGAATGGCTGAGCAATTCAGCATTCATCTCCTGATCCCTCTTCTCTGTAATTGTAAAATTATCCCGACAACAGAAGCTTGTTGTTGCACCTTCACCCTGGCTTCATTCTTCCTTCCTCGTGGCAACACTGAATTGTGACATTAGCCACTGCACATGGTCTCAGGTCCTGATATAGATTTCCCCTATGTGCATATATCGACACGAGTTCTGAAAAAGACACCTGGTAACACCTCTTGAACACCTGTGTGTGTATGTGTGTGTATGGGGAGGGGATTATTTTAAATCTATTTTAGACTGGTTAGGACGGAGGCCTGTTGATCAACCCTCAACCTCCTAACATACAGTTCCCTCGGCTGACGCTTCAGCTACAGAAAGAAATGGAAGACATTGTGGGAGATGGTAGCTCGGAATTATGCCTTGCTAACCCCTGACAGTTCCCATGACTTCTGAGGCACGAGTAAGTTTCTAATACTGTAGCTCTTCTTTGAAATCAAAATGTATTAAATCTAGAATTTGAAATCAGCCACAGGTTTTTGCCTCCAGACTCTGGTAATCACAGAAATGTAGCCACAGGACTGTGAGTTTTGAGATCTTTTTAATATGCAAAGGAGTCAAAACACTTGTATAAACAAATGCAAACACATTCAAACCTCTGAAAAATATATTGCAGTTTATTTTTATTATATCAGAATCAAGACAAAAAAGGCAAATAAATGCTTTCAACTCATTTTTAAAATTAATGCAGAAATCCTGTAGACTAAAAAGAAATCAATACAGTTACACAAGAAATTATCACAATGAGGAGCTGCTAGCCTTCACTGACACACAGTCACTATCTAGAGGCAGTTTAATATCTTTGCAGAACTCTTGCATTCTTTACTTCTGATGTTTAAAATGGTATTTTATTAAAATGGGACTGTGGCTGCATTCCCATACATATTACCTGAGAGTAAGCCCCAGTGAACACCATGGAATTTCTTCTGAGTAAACATATATAGGACTGTGCTGAAAACCTTTGTCTCTAGCCATCTTATAACTTTACCAATGATAAATGCTGCTGGTGTAGCTCCAATGAAGTAGGTCCCCATTTGCGGTTCAGGCCCCACTGTCACTGCTGCATGTGGACCACAGAAAAGACATTTTAAAAAACAGCTTGCAGTATTAAAAGTAAATGATAACCGATTCAAGAAGATCAACTGCTGCTGAAACATGTCTCCACCTACGCATTCAGCCACTTGGCCCTGTAAAACACAAAGAAAACAAATGTTCGGTTACATGCATAGATTTTGTCAAACTATCATTTGTGTCAAAAGTTCTTCATACATAACAGGATATAGTTCCTGATGTATGTATCACAGCAGGGGGATTCTTTACTCCAGCACTGCTCTGCAACTTCAACAACATCTTGTCAAGTTATAATATTATGCAATAGTTTTAAATTACAGTGTGTGCCCCTTAGCGACATTCTGGCTAACACTGGGATCGCATATGCGACATACATGTGGTCATGTAGTTATCGGGGGCGCACACCAACTACCCTCTGAATGTAAGGGGAGCTCAGCTCTCTTCACCTCCAGAGGGTTGTCTGAGCCTACCAGAGGCAGCACACATCTGAGCTCTGCCTCTGCAAGGCTCAGTCTGAGGGAAATCGCGTCTCACAGAATCTCCAGCTTTGTCCATGAAATGAGAAGTTGCGCAAGAGACATGATTTCCCTCAGTCTGAGACGTGTGCTGCCTCTGAGAGGCTCAGACAATACTCAGCTGAGTATTCCCTTCCCTGTGGACGGTTCAGATTGCGTCAAGCACCGCTTGACGATGGGGATCACGGTCCCGATCCCCATCGTTAAGTGGCGCACAACTGTACTCAACAAACAAGCAGTTATTGCTCAGCAAAAGCATCCTGCCACTAGCCATTAAGTTGTTTTGAAAGTCTCCGTGTTACAAGAAAGGTGTAAATGTTGACAGTTGTCAGGTATTCTTGAGATATAATTCTGACACTTACCAGTAAATCGTAAGCCCAACACTCTTTCTAAAAGAATAAATTCAGTCACCATTTCCATCATTGATCAGTGACTGATGGATTTACCATAGCAGGCTGGACTATGTCCAGGTCTAGACAGAAGACACAAAGATTTCTGAGATTTAGAAGGAAATCCCAGCATCAATGCCTTAGCAATGCCTTTGATAAATCACATTTCTTCCTTTTTTCAATCAGTGTCTAGAAAAGATTGACATCTTATTCGCACAAGTGTCCAATTGAAGAACAAGTCTTGGGGCATAAACCTTTTTGATATGGGTCAGTACATCACCCAGAACCAGGTATTAGGAATAAATGAACCAATTTTAAGCTCAGTTCCATAATTTATAATTAGGTGCTGGAGTGGACACAGGGGAATCTTTTTTTCTTTTAAACAATGACTCTCCTTTATCCAGAGATATCAAGTTTAAGGGCAAAGGCAGTACCTGATAACTGCTAAGTGATTTGACAACCCTTGGAAGATGGAGTGTGTTTCTGATTTAAGTAAGGCCACACTAATATCCTATTGAAACAACACTGCCCCAATGATGGCATGACATGTCATAATACGAGGCTCGTATAAGGCTCGTATAAGCCTGTCCCAGGTTATGCCATACAGGTGCAGTCTTCCCCAGTATCACTGAGGTCTCCCTTCCCAGTAACACTGACAGTCCATGGAAACCCTGACAGCCCACCATCGATGGAACGGCATCCTGAATTTGCCGCATCATCAGTATGACGTTGGTGCATCAATGGTGTGTCATCACTTTGAAGTCAGTACATCATCAGTGAATGAATGAACCAATCACCACCAGAGTGAACCAAGCAAGGGGCTGGGCAGGCTCAGGGTCACTGACTGGCCACCGCTGGAGGATGCCCTCTCAACAGACACTAGGAATGAGCAACGCAGCAACTGGTACTAATATCAACCATGCTGAGATGCCCCAAGGACATGACATGGCATAAGGAAGCCACAGCACCCCACCCTCTCTGGGAGCTACTGTGGTTCAAGGGGCAAAAGCAAAGAACTGGTAGGAATCCCCACATCCAGGGTTCAGGTTCCCATATCCCAAACACACTCATCCAAGGAATACTTCTTGAGAAGAGCACAGCAAGGATAGAAAGCTAGTTTCTTGAAAGAGATCAGCCATGTGAACTAAACACACAAGACACTAATCACCTCACTTGCCAAATTCCCAAGAGTTTTACCCTGGAGTGGTTGAGACAAGGTTCTCTCCAATCAGGGTCATTCTGATTAGGGACCTTGATTAGAAAGCTATAGCCCTGTGAGGCATCTGTGTGTGTCTAAGGTCTTCTAAATCTGATATAATTTTGCTTGAAAGTACAAGTCTTCCTGCATAATAAATTAAGTTCAGCTGCCCAGGGGCCAGGATACCTGGACAGTCTTTTCAGATTCCATCTACAGAAAGTCTCTTCCACCAATGACCTGCATGGGTCTAGCCCACAACTTGCCAAACCTTTTGTGTCGCAAAAACCTCTCCAGTTTGGGTGTAATTGAGCCATTTTCCTTCCTGGAAGGATACGCCTTAACTCAGACAACCCCAGGAAACTCTTGGCTGCACACCTAGAGTTCCCGCTACTATGATTCACCCAGGAATCTCTTAGCATGCCATTGTTCACAAAGGGGAAAAATACCCATGCCTAGTTAACCCCTAATGGCCCAATGGCCACAGTTCTCCACCACCACTCATGGACTAGGGCACATGGAGATGTTCGCTGCAAAACTGTGAGGAGAATCATAGTCAAACTCTCAGAATCAAACTATGAGGAGAATCATGGATTGTCTTCTTTCCCCAGCACCATCTATCACCATGTCAAGCTTTTATTTCTTTTATTTTGTAATGTGAAGGTGTGTAGAGAACACACATAGCAATTCACACACGTACTTGGGAGTCTGCTAGGAGACCATGGACCAGGACAGTAATGTAACTATTTTCTGGGCTGAAGGAAAAGGCCTCAGATTCACAGGCCAAAGGGAAGGTCACAGTTTGATTCCCTGAGCAATAACCTCCCACCCCCATTCTATCAGGCTGGACATTCTATGGCTGCCAGACCCAGTTACCTCACCCACCAAAGATAAGCCTGCAGTGGGAGGGTGGGGTGGGAAAAACAAGGTGGGGATCGAGGTGGGGAGGGCAATGGTGGATATGGGTGGCAACAGCGTCAACATTCTTTGCTCTGTTTCAACCCCAAAACACCCTATTGCTTCTACTCAGAACTGAGCCAGCGAAAGAGCTGGTGCAAATTAGAGTAAACCCACAGGGGCTCATCCAGTCCTGCATAGGTCTCTGGCCTCCTGAAAAACAGTTATGGATCTGGCACTGTGCCACCGCAGGATGCAGGAGTGCAACTTGCAGCCGCCCCCCACATCCAACTGCCCCCTCCGATACTTACCTAGCCGCACGGAGCCTCATGCATCATTCCTAACAGCTTCGAAAACCTCCTGAGGTTTCTGAAGTGCTGTTAAGCAGTACGTCTGAAGTACTGATTAAGAGCACTCCAGAGGCCTCAGGAGACTTTTGGAGCCATTAGGAATGCCGCACAGGGCTTTGCCTGCCTGTGGAATGGCTCTGGAGGGCAGGCGGAGGCTGTGTGGTGGGCAGAGGCAGCAGTGACGCAGCGGGTGCAGTGGTGCCGCCCCCACAAGGCCCGCAGGCATGGTGCCAGTTGGAGCTCAAAGCGAGTGCTAGGTCTGAAAATACTGATGACATGCAATACAAGCCCAATCCTATATAGCTCCCCATGTTGCAACGCAGCAGAGCCAGTATGGCTACTGTTCTATCTCAAAGAGGTGTTTTGGTACATTGAGGCCTCCTTGGGGCAAGGGAACAAATGATCCCTTGCCTTGAGGTAAGCCCCAGCAGCTGCAGTGGATCAAGTCAGACCTGCACCAGCTGTATAGTTGATGCATGTCCGTGCTGACCAGTGAGGGTAGATCAGGCCCAGGAAGGGGGTGGATTCAGCCAACACTGAATCCAACACTGCCAAACCACCCCACCCAGACCCAATCTGCCCTCCTTCCCTGTCATCCTTCCTCCCCTGTTCTGCCGCATCCTCCCTCCTCCACCCATCGCATCTCACCTCCCTTATCAGCCTACCTTGGTCGGTGGATCTTTGGCCATCTGCTGGCATGTGAGAGGCTGCTCCAGCCTCCCTGCCAGTAGCCCGGCAGTCTGTGCTGGAAATGACTGCTTTACAACAGCCATAAACTAGTTGTTGTCAGCGCGATGTCAGTTGTGCCAGCAGCTAACCTAGATAGGACTGGGCTGACAGGCTTATATTGTCACAAAGTCAACATTTACTTTTAATACATGAATTTTAGCATTCAAAAAAAAATCCTTTCCGAATGTGTGCTGTATTTTCTGTTGCTGTGGATAAATTGCAATATACGTACATGTACATCTGGGATATTCCAAGTTCCCCTCACTACATTGTACACGGAAGGAAGAGGGCGTTGAAGCTGCTCGATAGCCAGGCGAACAGGTAAATTCCACATAAACTCCAGAAGGTATCCCCATTCTTGTTGGTAATGTCTGCTTGAGCACTATATGGCGATTCCGCATCATTTGTTCATTTAAAGTGCAATATTCTACAGAAGGACACACATCATTCAGTCCCTTAGGGATTAATCTGACAAGTTCATTTGACAAATGTACATGACAGATGTGCCCCCTTATCAGCAGCACTTCCGTTCTGGAACTGCCTGTGGATAGCTGAAACCACAGGTACAGGTGAACGCCCATCCCTGCAGTCTGGACCTTCCAGAGGCGAGGGGAGCCCAGCTTTCCTCACCTCTGGAGAGGCTTCTGAGCTCAGCAAAAGCTGCAGACATCCGTACAGGGCCTCTGCTGGGCTCAGACTGAGTTCTAGAGCTCAAAACATGTGACTTCCGGTTTCATGTAGAAACCGCAAGTGATGTTTTTCATGCCTTATAAGGCATTAGGAGGCCTGGGAAAGAAAGAAAGGAGGAAATATACACAGTGGGAGAGAACTTCTGTGCTAAGAAACTGAAAATTCCACATTGCGGGCTGGAGATTACGGTGAGTGCAAGATGTGAAAATTCTGCTGACCTGATACAGACTCAGAAAGCACAGTCAGCAAATTTAACACCCATGACTCTCTAAAGCTTACGAAAAAGCTTCTGACTGCCAAACCAGATACCTCAGCCACTGAAGGTAAGCCAGTGGGGGGGGGGGGAGTAGGCAGAACAGGGTGGGGATGCATGCGCAGCATGTGCAAACTTTTCTGCAGTTGTTGATGAACGGCAATATACGTACTTATGCAGCTTGGATATTCCAACCGGCCCTCTATACACTGTACTCTGAAGGGAGGAGATGATGGAGCCGGCTGAAAGCCACGTCTGCAGCGAAATTCCATCACATCTCCAGACTGCGAATACAGTTTATCCTTACGTGACCACCTGAGTTGTATATTGCGACTTTCCATTTCTTCTTCAGATGCTGTACAAGGCGCTGCAGAAAGACACACATCATTCGGTCTTGTAGGGGTTAATCTGTCACTGACAAGTTCATCTGAGAAGAATGAATAGCTTATTGCACAACAGAAAGACTACTGGATTGGCAAGCTACACATGATGCACCTTTATGTGACTGGCTCATTCATGCCTGAGCTGTCTACTGGGAGGAGTCATTCTCCAGTTTTGACCTGGAGGTGCCACACACTGAACATGGGTGGTCTATCCCAGAGTTGACCTCCCCCCAAATTACAGCCCTTGTGTCTCTGATTGCATAGACTTCAGGATTGGAAGCCCAGCCCTGGAACAGCTAGACTCTTCCTTGCACTTCAGTGGAATTGGTTAATCGCAGCATTAGAGCCTGTGAAGGAAGCTGTGGCTTGTGTGGCATTTCTTGACTAGAAAAGAAGGGCAGTGACTTTTTGATTTGTGCTCCATCTACAGAAGGCTGAGAAGTCAAAACCGCAACTGTGTCCAACATCACCTTTTTATATTGTGATATTTGCATTCATACTAGTATATCTTTTATGACATTTTATAGGCTAGTGCAGGGATGGGCAAACTTTCAACTTTAGGGATCCTGGACCTTTAACAATTGTGTAGAAGGGAGAATTTCAGCAGGTACAGCTTCTCAGCTGTACCCCTGGTCTAGTGGGATGAATCTCTTGCATTTCCCCTTATTTTTACCCCATTTATCTGTATTTTGGACAGTTTTTAACTTCCCAGCAGCTTCTGTGGCTGCTGGGATAATCGAGAGGCAGCTTTTGCCCTTGTTTGGCAAACCCCATCGACAACGTGAGAGATTTATATTCAGCTCTTCTTCCTGTCCTGTTAGTGAGCTTCCTGCTAGGATTGGAATGTGCCTCGCACATTGGGTAGTATTCCTACCTAGCATGATCCCAGGTGTGGGACAGAGTGACCAGGTAGTTTCCACTCCTCCACTCAGGTAATGTGATGATGTCATTACAGCCAGTTTGTAAAATGTGCAAGCCCACAGGAAGGGGGTTTTTCTCTACCAGTCACCTAAGTGACCCATTCATTGGGGCTCAGAGAGGAGCACTCACTTGCTGAATCACAAGTGAGAATGACTGGGGACTCCTTGCCATGTAAATAGTTTAAGACAGACATCATACAGTTAGATGTGTGTCAGGTTTGTGTTTTTGATGGTTTGTTTAGTTGCCCTCCACTCTTTAAAGTTAGACAGCTCAAGCACTGGTTTATACATGATGCTTGTGACTGATCAACATCACAGCTCCAACTGCTGGGCATTAAAGGTTATTCCATCCTTTAGGTGAAAACCTTTTCCTGATGCTTTTCCTCTAAGCCTTTTGCATCATCCTGCTAAACTTTACCTGCTTTTCTTTCCCCAGGTGCCAGTGAATGCTATGTGGCCCTCTGTCTGCAATGAGTTTGACACCCTGGTTTAGGTTATTCAGGCTCTGGTTTACATGGGACACAGGTGACTGAGCAACATCCCAGTTCCATCTGAAGGACATTAACGGTTATTATTACAGCATTTGGTGAAAACCTTTTTTCTGATGCTTTCCCACCAAGCCTTTTGCATCATCATCCTACTATACTTTTATTACCTGCTATTCTTTCCCCTTTTTGTTTAATCTCTTTTGCTTAGATTTTTAAAGTAGTTTTAACTAGTTCCACTTTGACCTTTGATCTGCCTGGTCCATGTTCATGGGTGATTCAGGGGTTGCAACTCTTTGCTCTGCAGATATTCCTTTGTGACTGATTTCTAACAGAAACCCCTGGGGCTCAGTGTTCTTTTGGGAGAGGGGGGTTCTTCACAAATGGCCCTCCTCTGCTTGGTCATTTATAGACCAAGTGGTGATAGGGATGGTGGCAGTGGATATAATCTACCAAGGTTGTAAGGGGAAAGTGGGAATAAGGGGAAAGTGAGAAACAGGAAGGGATGCGGCACCCTAACCACTAGGCTCTACTTCCCTCTGTTCAGCCTGCTTTCTCCTAGGAGTTGCCTAGCGTGATCCCACCGAATGCTCCGGTTGCTAATAGGGAGCAACTCAACTCCTGGAAACGGGATAAGCAATTCATCTGCTATGAGGAAGGTGGAAAGTCATGTAGGAAGAGAGAAATACTGGGCACAGCAAGAGCTCTTTTGATGGGTCTTGTCCTTATTTTGATGGTGTGCATACAGAAGGTCCTGTGGAATTGTGCCCATGCTCAGACCTCTCTGATTGCCAATGGGCAATCAGATCCTTAAGGTCACTCAAAATATGATGCGAATCGTGGCTTCCTCAACTGGCCCTATAGAAGGACCTTCACTTCTGGCTCTGATTTAGTGACCATAAAACACATTTTCAACAATTCAACACTATATAAAAAATACATAGACATGAGACATGGAGATTGTCCAGCATGCTTTGCAGTGCACTGAAAGGCTCTGTCCCTGCCGTGGTCATAGTTCCAATGCCCTGCTTTCTCCAGGACGAAAATATGCCTGTGTGATCTGGAATGTTCCAGCCAAGTTACCAGCCAAGTTAGAGAGGCTGTGAAGGGCAAGGAAGCTTCCTTCCGTAAATGAAAGTCTTGCCCTAATGAGGAGAATAAAAAGGAACATAAACTGTGGCAAAAGAAATGTAAGAAGGTGATATGGGAGGCCAAGAGAGACTATGAGGAACGCATGGCCGGCAACATTAAGGGGAATAATAAAAGCTTCTTCAAATATGTTAGAAGCAGGAAACCCGCCAGAGAAGCGGTTGGCCCTCTGGATGGTGAGGGAGGGAAAGGGGAGATAAAAGGAGACTTAGAGATGGCAGAGAAATTAAATGAGTTCTTTGCATCTGTCTTCACAGCAGAAGACCTCAGGCAGATACCGCTGCCCGAACGGCCCCTCCTAACCGAGGAGTTAAGTCAGATAGAGGTTAAAAGAGAAGATGTTTCAGACGTCATTGATAAATTAAAGATCAATAAGTCACCGGGCCCTGATGGCATCCACCCAAGGGTTATTAAGGAATTGAAGAATGAAGTTGCAGATCTCTTGACTATGGTATGCAACTTGTCCCTCAAAATGGCCACGGTGCCAGAAGATTGGAGGATAGCAAATGTCATGCCTATTTTTAAAAAGGGAAAGAGGGAGGACCCGGGAAACTATAGGCCGGTCAGCCTAACATCCATACCGCATAAGATGGTGGAATGCCTCATCAAAGATAGCATCTCAAAACACATAGACGAGCAGGCCTTGCTGAGGGAGATTCAGCATGGCTTCTGTAAGGGTAAGTTTTGCCTCACGAACCTTATAGAATTCTTTGAAAAGGTCAACAGGCATGTGGATGCGGGAGAACCCGTGGACATTATATATCTGGACTTTCAGAAAGCGTTTGACATGGTCCCTCACCAAAGGCTACTGAAAAAACTCCACAGTCAGGGAATTAGAGGACAGGTCCTCTCGTGGATTGAGAACTGGTTGGAGGCCAGGAAGCAGAGAGTGGGTGCCAATGGGCAATTTTCACAATGGAGAGAGGTGAAAAGCGGTGTGCCCCAAGGATCTGTCCTGGGACCGGTGCTTTTCAACCTATTCATAAATGACCTGGAGACAGGGTTGAGCAGTGAAGTGGCTAAGTTTGCAGACGACACCAAACTTTTCTGAGTGGTGAAGACCAGAAGTGATTGTGAGGAGCTCCAGAAGGATCTCTCCAGACTGGCAGAATGGGCAGCAAAATGGCAGATGCGCTTCAATGTCAGTAAGTGTAAAGTCATGCACATTGGGGCAAAAAATCAAAACTTTAGATATAGGCTGATGGGTTCTGAGCTGTCTGTGACAGATCAGGAGAGAGATCTTGGGGTGGTGGTGGACAGGTCGATGAAAGTGTCGACCCAATGTGCGACGGCAGTGAAGAAGGCCAATTCTATGCTTGGGATCATTAGGAAGGGTATTGAGAACAAAACGGCTAGTATTATAATGCCGTTGTACAAATCGATGGTAAGGCCACACCTGGAGTACTGTGTGCAGTTCTGGTTGCCACATCTCAAAAAAGACATAGTGGAAATGGAAAAGGTGCAAAAGAGAGCAACTAAGATGATTACGGTGCTGGGGCACCTTCCTTATGAGGAAAGGCTACGGCGTTTGGGCCTCTTCAGCCTAGAAAAGAGACGCTTGAGGGGGGACATGATTGAGACATACAAAATTATGCAGGGAATGGACAGAGTGGATAGGGAGATGCTCTTTACACTCTCACATAATACCAGAACCAGGGGACATCCACTAAAATTGAGTGTTGGGCGGGTTAGGACAGACAAAAGAAAATATTTCTTTACTCAGCGTGTGGTCAGTCTGTGGAACTCCTTGCCACAGGATGTGGTGCTGGTGTCTAGCCTAGACGCCTTTAAAAGGGGATTGGACGAGTTTCTGGAGGAAAAATCCATTATGGGGTACAAGCCATGATGTGTATGCGCAACCTCCTGATTTTAGAAATGGGTTAAGTCAGAATGCCAGATGTAGGGGAGGGCACCAGGATGAGGTCTCTTGTTATCTGGTATGCTCCCTGGGGCATTTGGTGGGCCGCTGTGAGATACAGGAAGCTGGACTAGATGGGCCTATGGCCTGATCCAGTGGGGCTGTTCTTATGTTCTTAATGTTGGGACGCAAACATTCCAGTGCTGATGGAATGGTGTTTGGGCGTTTGGGCAAACATTCCAGTTCTGTCCCTACTGAGGAGCCTGTCTCTTCAGATGAGCTCTGTGCATGGAGAGAATGGGGATGGGGCTAAGAGTGCATTCGTGTTGGGGATGGGTCTTGCCCGCATACTCCCAGTGACCCCAGCTTCACATTGCTTCCACACCCTGGAGGTAATGCCTGAATAGGGCTACAGAATCATCCCAATCACTACCAACAGGGAAATTACATGTTTCTGGAAGCATAATATACATTCATAGATCGAGAGAGAGAAGAATTGCTGATACTTTCTATACCTATACATCTTGGCGCCTCCGTCCAATGTCCGTTAACACATCGTACATCTGGACGTCCATCCATTATATAAAAGGATTGGCATTTATAGCGAACTACTGAATTTGATTCATATGGGGGAAGGATAGCTTCAGGGATGTTTCCATTTTCAATAACAGGTGGGCGATCACACCTTCCTCCAGCTTCTGCAAAGGTACATTGAATCACAGAATGAATCTATTAGATAATACGCAGTATGATTGAAGATATCATGTCTTTTGTATGCAATCTTGAAAGCTTATTCATTTTCATTCAACAAGAAAATTGCATGTAAAGGAAACAATTCGTACTTTAAATTAATGAAAGCAAGTTATGATATTGTGTTCACGGCACTCTGGGGGGTGGGGTCAGGGGAAAATGCCCCAGGGCGCCACGTCTGTGAGGCCTGTGGGGGCAGCAGTGCCGCCCACACTCCCCTGTCACACTACTGCCGCCCATCCGCCAGATCCTTTCTGAGGGCTGGTGAGGCCTTGCATGGCGTCCTCTGGCCCTCTGAAAGCCTTCTGAGGCTTCTGGAGGGCCATTAAACATCACTTCCAGTTCTCCAGTGAGAATGAGATGTAATGTTTAAAGGCTCTCTGGAGGTCTCAGAAGACTTTTGGAGGGCCAGAGGATGCTGGGCAAGGCTTCAGAAGCAACGAAGTGGGAATGGCAGTCTTCTCGGGAGGGGGGGTCCTGAAGGGGTGCAGGATTCTGCGATCCTGCCTATAAGGCGGCACATGGGCCAGGATCACAACTGATGATGTTTTAAAATAATGCTATGTGGTAACAGGGATGTACCTGGCACAAAAGCAGCCCAGGCATCCATCCAGCCCCCAACACACACATACCACAATTCATGGTCCACATCTGTTCATTTTTCCTTCTGGCTATTATTTAAAAATTGTTGTTAGAGTCCTTGACTTCTTTTAGAAAGGTGGCAGAAAAAATTTTAAATAAAGAAAAATAAAGAGAAAAAAAAGGGGCCGGGACAACGATGAGTTACATGTGTGAATGATCCGGCACATATATAAATATCAGTGTAGCAGTCATGCACCGGAAGATGTTGCCGACACTGCTCTCATACACAAGCACACCTAGAGTGCCAAAAGGCAGCATATGGCTGTTATAGGAGCATTGACTTGATAGTGGAGCAAACAACCTCAAATTGCCTATAATTAGAATGTAGGTTGTCAGGGGTTGAGTCCCCACCCCGAACCCCGAGTTACCTGGCAACTGGCTGGGGGTGGGACACTGAACCCGCATGGGGTCTTGTCCTCCCCAGCTGGCTAGGCGAGGCGTGGGGCGAGCTGAGAAACGGTGACCTCAATGCCACGGCTAGGGGATTCCTCCCATTGCTGCAGGCCACAGATGGGGACAGGCGTGTGGGTAAACGGGGAGACTGCTCCCCAGGGCCTAGGCCAGCCAATCAGCCGGTCAAATGAAAGTCATCACAGCTGATGCGGATCTGCCTGACACTGATGGGGTTCCTCGGCGGCCGACAGTGAACGCGCGCTGAGGTTGGGCTGTCCGTGACCGAAGGGAAAGGCGGACACTGGCAGGGCTTCCCTGGGGCAGCTATGGGAGGAGGGTTAGGGGGCAGGCAAACCCCTCGTTGCCTGCTGAACGAGGATGGCAAGCAGGATGGGAACACCACTAGTCACCAGGGAAGCCAGAGGCCGACCAGGGGTGATGCCCCTTTAAGGGAAGGAAAAAGAGGAGCCAGTGGGGAGGCCAGCGGGGATAAAGGTAGGAAGGCCCGTGATGACAGGTAGTTCTGGGGAGTCAGGGCAGGGGGTTGGAGCTGAAGCCACTGCCAGGAAGCCAAAACTAAACTGCCACCAGGGAGGAGGACACGTGAACCTCCTCCTCCTGGCTTGGTCTGAGGCCTTTCTTGTTGGGAGCACGAGGCAGGAGACTACCTCACCCCAGAGAGGCCCCCACGAAGGCCAACCAACCGCGCACCTCCTGGCGATGTCCCTGCCCCCCCCCAGGTTTTCTTAAGAGATACAGGAAAACAGAAAAAGGCCCAGATTGGAGGGGGGCTGGTGGTGGTTGGCTGCCTCTGGCTCCCCTCTGTTTTGGAGGCAGTTCTGGATTCTCTGCTGTGTGTGTTTTTGCCTGGTTTGTTTTCCTGTCTGGTCCTGGTTGTGGGGGGAGGGAGGTCCCCTGGGGGCTGGGCGATAAGAATAGGCCCTGAGTTTGATTGTACTTGTCATAAGAGGCAACTAAACAGCCACCGGGTAGGTGGGACTCATTAGCCTGGGAAGGCAGCTCATCTGAGAGAAGGAAAACTCTGATCTGAAACCTCCACTGCCTTGTGACTAAATCCAGTTATGGAACAGGCTTCAGGAGTCAACCTCGAGGCAAAATCCGGAGCCAGAGTCCCTGAGGCAGTTCATGGCTGAACACAGTCACATTCTGCCAACTCCTGCGATGCCGATGGAACCAACCGTGTTGGCTTCTGCCTTTCCATTGGACCATTTCAGCAACGTGGAGAGGGGGGATTTGCTGCATGGGTAACAGCCTATCCTCCATACCTTCTTTACCCAGTGTTCGCGCACTGGAGAGGACACTCCAACTTCGCCATACGGCGTCGGCACAACACGGGAAGCAGCAGTTTACTGGTTATAAGTTTTCGCTCGATTGGTGTAGAGCATGACGCCAGGGGCTGCTTCCGACGGTGGGAGAGATCATTGCATCTCATTGGGCAGCTACCACCCACCTTAAGCTGGGCAGTCCCCAGCCAGTAAGGTGCTGCCTCACCACGGTCCGTTAACCTCGCGGGATCCGTGGGGTTTAGGGTGAAAACCGACAAGCGGATTGACAACTCTGCACCAGGCAACAGAAAACAGAAAATTCCTGCCCTAAAGCTAGGCACCTGGAACATAAGGACAATGACACCTGGCTTTTCTGACGACCTGCAAGAAATAGACAACACATGCAAAACAGCTGTCATGAACATGGAGCTGAACAGACTGCAGATGGACATCGTCGTCCTCCAAGAGACGAGATTGCCAGATTCAGGATCTGGCAAGGAGATAAATTTTTCATTTTTCTGACAGGGAAAACCACCAAGCGAGACCAGGGAACATGACGTTGGCTTTGCAATCAGAAATACCCTGCTGAAATCCATCATCCCACCTACTGCGGGAAGTGAAAGAATTTTGTCCCTGCAGCTCCAGTCATCAGCAGGACGTGTCACTCTCATTAGTGCATATGCACCGACTCTGTGGTCTCCAGCAGAAGATAAAGACAAATTCTACGACGACCTGGCCATCACTATCAAGAAAGTCCCCAAGAAAGAGTCATTGTTCATTCTTGGCAGCCTCAATGCTAGAGTTGGTGCTGATCACAGTTCGTGGCCCACTTGCTTAGGTCAGTTCAGCATTGGGAAGATGAACGAAAATGGCCAGCACCTGCTAGAGTTTTGCTGCCATCATGGTCTCTATGTCAGCAACACATTCTTCAACACGAAGCCCCAACACAGAGTCTCTTGGAAACACTGTAATGTCCATGGCGTGTGCCCGAGTGCGGGGGGCTTACCCTGTCGATGAGAGTTGGTCGTCAGCGGAAAAAAGGATGGGAGGCAGACACAGCTGTTTTGCACAGACGGTTTACTTGTGTTAGCCGCTTGACATTCATGGGGCCTGTTACGGCATAGGCCCCTTTGCTTTACACAGAATCGTGCTGTCGGTGCACAATAGGCTCATTCCCCGTTCCTCCCTGGCCCCTTGAGGATTCAGGCAGAGCTCTCCGGCTGGTGCCTGTCGGCCAGGGGTATGGGTTCCCGATGGCCACCGTGCTGTTGTCCGGGGTCAGCTTAGCTGTCCTCAGGAGGGCCCCTGGTACCTCCAGACTTGCCCCCCAATCAGCCAGCCTCCAGTGGAGGTAGTTGGCTCCAAGTCCTCGGGTCTGTACCTTCCCTCCTCCTGAGGTCCCACCCAGGGCTCGGGCAAGTCTAGGATCAGGGAGTTCCCAGCCCCTCTCTCCAGGGTTAAGGTAAGCAAGGTTCCCTTTGGGGCCTGGATCGACTGCATAAGGCCGGGGTTGCTCCCCTCTCTGGCCTCCCCCTCGATCCTGCTCCCACCTGGAGGCTGCCCAGCCTCCTTATGAGGCCAGCCTCAGGCTGGGCCAGCCCCACCCCTTCTGGCCAAGTGGCTGCTTGCTGCTCCCAGGAGGCCCTAGGCCCTACTCCCAGGGAGGTGTCCTGCCTGGGACCCCAGTCCTGACAGTGCTTAGGTCTTACTCCCAAGGAAGCCCCTACTCCTGAGTAGTTCCCGGCCACCTGGGCTGGGCCCAGGTGACAGACACCCACAATCAAAGTACTGGCACCAGCTTGACCTGATTCTCACCAGATGCTCCAGCCTTGCCAGCATCAAGATCTCACGCAGTTATCAGGGTGCTGCCTGTGACACTGACCACTCCCTGGTGTGCAGCAGAGTGAAACTGCAAACAAAGCGACTATATCACACGAAAAAGGAAGGAAGACTTCGCATTGACACCAGCAAGACCCAGGATCAGGGAAATGTGGAAGAATTTCCACGAGCACTTGAGGAAATTCTTCCAGGCCTGGCCGATGCAAATGCATCCAACAGATGGAACATTTCAAGAATGCTGTTTACAACACCACCTTGTCTGTATTTGGCAAGAATACCAATGAGACTGCAGACTGGTTTGAAGCCCACTCTGAGGACTTACAACCAGTCATTGAAGAAAAGAGTAGAGCTCTAGCAGCATACAAAGCCTGTCCCAGTGAGCGCAACCTGCAGGTCCTCCAAGCCGCTCACAGCAAAGTCCAGCAGACTGCCAGGAGATGTGCTAAAGACTATTGGCTCCAACTCTGTTCCCAGATACAGATAGCAGCTGACACAGGCAACATCAAGGGGATGTATGATGGTATCAAGCAGGCCCTAGGTCCAACACAGAAGAAAATTGCCCCTCTGAAGTCTAACGCAGGCGAGGTCATCTGGGACCAGGCACAGCAGATGGAACGCTGGGTGCAGCACTACTCTGAGCTGTATTCCAGAGAAAACGTTGTTACCAAAGAAGTGCTGAACAACATTAAGTGCCTGTCTGTGTTGGAGGAGCTTGACAGTGAACCAACCCTAGAAGAACTTCACGTGGCCCTGGACTCCCTTGCCTCTGGCAAGGCACCTGGGAAAGACAGCATTCCTGCTGAGGTCCTAAAGTGCTGCAAAGAGCTCATTGCCACTGAGCTGCATGAAATCCTCTGTTTCTGCTGGAGAGAAGGTGGAGTACCACAGGACACGAGGGATGCAAACGTCACGCTGTACAAGAACAAAAGCGACAGGGGTGACTGCAATAACTACCATGGCATCTTTCTCCTTAGCGTTGTAGGAAAGCTGTTTGCCCGAGTTGCACTAAAGAGGCTCCAGGTACTGGCAGAGAGCGTCTATCCAGAATCGCAGTGTGGATTCCAAGCCAACAGGTCCACCACTGATATGGTATTCTCCCTTAGACAGCTGCAGGAGAAATGCAGGGAACAATGACAGCCACTCTTTATAGCCTTCATAGATCTCACAAAGGCTTTCGACCTGGTCAGCAGGGACGGCCTCTTCAAGATGCTCCCCATGATTGGATGTCCACCCACACTCCTCAGCATCATCAGGTCTTTCCACGAGGACATGAAGGGTAATGTAGTCTTTGATGGCTCCACATCAGACCCCTTTGACATCCAAAGCGGAGTGAAGCAGGGCTATGTTCTTGCTCTGACCTAGTTTGGGGTTTTCTTCGCTGTCCTGCTAAAGCACGCCTTTGGAACTGCAACAGAAGGCATCTATCTCCGGACCAGATCAGACGGAAAGCTCTTCAACCTCTCCATACAGAGAGCAAAGTCCAAAGTCCAGCTGAAATGTCTGCGTGACTTCCTCTTTGCCGACGATGCAGCTGTCACTGCCCACTCTGCCAAAGATCTTCAGCAGCTCATGGATCGTTTTAGCAAGGCCTGCCAAGACTTTGAACTGACAATCAGCCTGAAGAAAACACAGATCATGGTTCAGGATGTGGACTCACCTCCCTGCATTACAATTTCTGTGCATGAACTGGAGGTTGTCCATGACTTTGTGTACCTTGGCTCAACGATCTCTGACACTCTTTCTCTCGATACCGAGCTAAACAAATGCATTGGTAAAGCAGCTACCACGTTTTCCAGACACACAAAGAGAGTATGGTCCAACAAGAAGCTGATGGAACATACCAAGATCCAGGTCTACATAGCTTGTGTCTTAAGTACACTTCTGTACTGCATCCAAAGTATGTGCAAACTCCTGATTTTAGAAATGGGCTATGTCAGATGCAAGGGAGGGCACCAGGATGCAGGTCCCTTGTTGTCTTATGTGCTCCCTGGGGCATTTGGTGGGCCGCTGTGAGATACAGGAAGCTGGACTAGATGAGCCTATGGACTGATCCAGCGGGTCTCTTCTTATGTTCTTGTGATCTCTACTCACCAATGAAGTTGGACTGGAGGAGAAAAGTTCGTGCATTTGTGTATATGTGGAGAGGAGCCTCTCTCTCTCTCTCTCTCTCTCTCTCTCTCTCTGTGTGCGTGTGCGTGTGCGTGTGCGTGTGTATTTGATGTGCAGAGCAATCCTGAGCTGCACTTGGGCTGGCCCAAGTCTCTTGCGCCGGCCCAGGAGGGTCGCAAACATGCCATAAGTAAAGTTTGTTCCTCCTCGGGAGTCAGTTAGCCCGACGCAGAGATGCGTGCTGGCACACAGAGGCTTGATTAAGCCTCTGCACTGATAGAGGCTCTGAGTGGAGTGGGAGGCGGGGCTGGGATCCAGCAGTTATGCTAAATCCCAACCCCCATTCCCAGGAAGTTTGGAGAGGCTTCAAGCCTCTCCACTCTCCTCGGACTTGTGCCACTTCTGGAGGTGGCGCAAATCTGAGGAGATCCATTGGGGGCAGGGTGCATTAGCCAGGGATAAGGGGGAAGGTTTCCCCTTACCTCTGACTGAGCCACTTTGGGCCCCTATCCTGCACTGCATACAGCGCAAGCCTCTTGGCTTTCCTGTTCCAGCGCAGGATAGGATTGTGCCCTTAGCAATCCTGGCTGCATGGTTGTAGGAGCTATGAAGCTTGTGCCCTTAGCAATCTTGGCTGCATGGTTGTAGGAGCTATGAAGCACTCCTTTAAAAAAAGCAAGCTTTGGAGGATAGCATGTCATTTCCAGCCATGACAACACTTCCCAGGTTAATGACATCACTTCCGGTGGGTCCCACACAGACTGACATTCTAAAAAGTGGGTCCCAGTACAAAAAGTTTGAGAACCGCTGCCTGAATATCATCAAATCAATTATTCTGGACTCAGATTTTCAGTGTAACTGATTCAAGTGCTAACATTTCGTAGCACTCTGTGGTCAACTGTTAAAATGTCCCTATCAACATAGGTGAGGGCCACACAAGTCAGGTCAATCCACAGACATGAATCTCAGAGTGTGCCTGATAACACCAGGCTCTTAGGCTACTCAGGGGGTCCACCATTTGCTACCATTTTGTAGTTCTGGCCACTGAGCCTTTATAGAACCCACAATGTTGAAACAGATCAAGAAGCTATTTTGCCCCCTGCTGTAAGGCTGAGTTATCCACTCACCAAATTCAATCCACATAATCAAGACCACCATGTACCATAATCAGGTGATTACAGAGGGAAGTGCTCAAATTGATTCACATGACCATGTTAAGTGTCATGGTGCCAGGGAAGGTCAAACTACTCTGAAGATAATTTTTCCTCAAACCTATGGTGGCCTGTCAATGAGAAGGAACCCTAACCTTTTTCTCAGCCCACAAGAAACCACACTGGGCATGTATGAGATGAGGTTTCTTAATTGCTCCTGACTGCTGGATGACACTGGTATATTCCCTCTAGCCAAGCAGCAGGCAGAAGAGTGGTCCCCCAGTATCCACTGGCAATTTCCAATTGACTGGTTTCTGGGATTCCTACAAAGAATGCTGAACTAGCTGGCCTTTGGTCTGATGCTAGAAAAGTCCTCTTATGTCTCAAGCAGGAGAGGATGCTCAGATATCACATCACATGGGTTTATTATGCCTTAAGTGTTGAAACACCCCAAATATGCACTCTTGCTTTGTACATAAGAACAGCCCCACTGGATCAGGCCATAGGCCCATCTAGTCCAGCTTCCTGTATCTCACAGCGGCCCACCAAATGACCCAGGGAGCACACCAGATAACAAGAGACCTCATCCTGGTGCCCTCCCTTGCATCTGGCAGGGATGTACATGTACATTGTACATGTAGAACACATTGGTCAACTCTAGTAATTCTGAGTTAAAAAAAGACTCTTCAAGACTGAAGCTCACCCATGTTAAAGCCCAGGCCTGCATCACTGATGGCCCATCAGATCAAGCCATCAGATCAGATCAAGCACCAGCCATGTATTGTGGGCCTTCAGTATACAACAAGAAGGAGTTTCGGTTTTGTGCACATGATCACTTGTGGTTTATTGAAAATACAAAAATGAAATACCTCTGCATTGTGGCAATTCTGACCGCTTCTTGTTTGAACATGTTACTGACTGAGGTCCAAAAAGACTCCACCCTCGGTCACAGCGATAGCGCACTTTCTCAAAGGGCAAATACCTTTCCTTCGGTTGACCGTCAAGATGACCATGAGAAACTACAGGTGGAGGAGCACATGTTGCATCTGAAACAAGAGATAAACACATTTTTAATTCCTGAAAAATGCCTCACAAGTGTCTTTCATTTTCACAAAACAAAGTACTTCATCTTGTTACGTGAAAAATGACAAAAGACATGTCTGTTACCAGGTCTCTCAGAATTCTACATTACCAAACTTTCATCAAGCAAGTGTAGAATCTCGTGCCATATTTCAGATTTAAAGAATCAACAAAAGAAGTGAGAATGGTTGCTGTGGTGTCCCAAGAGGACCTGAGATTAATCCTTTCAAATACAAAGTCCTACCTTTGCACACTGGTGGTTTTGACCATGTCTTATTTTCACATATTATAGTGCCTGATCCAGACATCTCGAAACCTTCATAGCATTGATACTGCACTTGGTGGCCGGGCAGGTAGGGTGCTCCTGCATCCGTTAGAACTTCAGCATTGTCAACTGAAGGGAGTTCTTGACAGGTTTTATCTGAACAGGGAGATGATGCACACAAATGAGGGCTTTTCCAAATAATGCCTTTCTCCCTTGCTTAAAACTTATCACTCATTTCTCACTGGGAATAAAGGTAGCATTTCCAAGGTTTTCAGACATTCATATAGGGATGGAATATGCATAGGGGGTGAGTGAGGCTGCAGCAGCAACCCATGCCTCAGTCTACACGCATTCAAATGAAAGTTAGAACTGAGCCTGAGTGCATTCAGATGTAAGCGCATCAGGCTCTCTCCACACTCTTGGAAAGTGGGCCTTTTCAATCATTTCAACAGTGTGAAGAGAGCATTATATGCGTATAGTTGTAAAAGCATAGGCTTAATTCCAACCTGCTACTCAGCGGTTCTGAAACTCTCTGGGAGAGTTTGGGCCACAGTAAGTCCTTGTGGGGGCAGGGGGAGGCAGCGACGCAATCCCCAGGTTCGTGTCGCTAAGGGAGCTGCAGGGACTGCCATTTACTTACCAGACCCTGCAGCAGCCTCCCGGGGGTGCGGGAAGCCCTGCGCGACTGTCCGCAGAGCTCCCCAAAGCTTAGAAAGTGGAGCAATCACACCCTGGTTCCACAATACCAGGAGTGGAGCACAATCGCTCCGCTTTCACTTTCTAAGTTTCGGGGAGCCCTCTGGATGGGCGCGCAGGGCTCCCCGCACCCTTGGGGACTGCTGCAGGGACTGGTAAGTACATGCCAGTCCCTGTGCAACCCTTAGTGATGCGATCCTGGGGATCGCATCGCTGCCTTCTCCCTGCCCCCACCCTTTAAGGGGGCAGAGACCAGGGCCCTCAGGCTGACGCCCTAGTTTGAGAAGTGTTGCTGTAACTGAACACTAAAATAACAGCATTAAAAAATCAGAAACATAGCATTATACAGGCCACAGAAAAAAATTATATGATATATTAAAAATACATCACAGTTACAAACAAGAATATGTGAACAACAGACCCCAAAGTGCATTGAAACAGTCATGTTTTCACTGCCCTCTTCCTCAAAAAACAGCCAGAGATGGCTCCAAGAGGACCTCCTCTGAAAAGCTGTTCTACAACCTCAGCACAACTGAAAAGCTTCATCAGCCATAGTTACACTGGTAGTGGGACGGGGAGCAGGACCTCTAGTGTTGATCTCAATGTTCAGATGGGAGGAGGAAGTCCTTAGGATATCCCAGTCCCAGGTCATTCAGGGCTTTAAACATCAAACCTAGTATTGTGTTTTGGCATGGAAACAAACTGGCTATCAGTGAAGATGAAATAGTGCTGGCATTATATGCTCTGATCTGAACTGAATGGTCCAGCTAACACAACTGGCAGACAGATTTTGAGCCAATTCAAGATACTAAGCAAACCTCCAAGGCTTTCTCCTCAATGAGTTCACACTATGAATCTAATCTGCGGATCAGGGCATGAAGGACAATGGGCAAGTTTGACGTCTCTAAGATAAACCACATCTGGCACATCAGCCCAGTCTAGTAACCACCACCACCAGACTGGGAACCCCTGGCCACCACCACCATCACCTCAGCATCCAGGAGTAGCATCAGGTCTTTGTGGCAGGAGACCATCACTAGGGAATTTCCTCTCTTTTGAAACGAAATCTCAACCCTTTTTATGCTCTTTCTGGAGCTTGTATTTCTATCTGGAGCTTGTATTTTATGTTACTGTTTTGATTATTTGTGGTATGTTTATTTATGTTGTTGATTCTTGCTGTTATTGTTTTATTCTGCTATTCTTTATATCTTTTTCTAATTGTTTCATTGTAATCTATTGTGTGCTGTAAGCCACTTTGAGTGCCCAACTGTAGATGGAAAGGCAGGGTAGAAATTGTTCAATAAATAAATACCACTAGGCTGAGCAGCTGAGAATGCCTGTAACATTCAAGCAATGAACACCATAGAAAGGACAACTCCTTATACAATAAGATTGATTCACATCCCAATCCTATGGTCAGGCAGTGCTGGTGCTGGGTGTTGTAAAAGTGCTGTAAGCAACACTTAGTGAGAAAGTGGCACCTGTGGGAAGGCCGGAGCCATCCCACAGGTGCTGCATGCCACCCGATGGCTTAACCTGGGTCGTTAAGTGTTGTGCAAAGTGGTGAAGGGGTAGGGTGAGGGTGGTAGGAGGGTGTTCCAGAGGTGTGGATGGGATTTTGGGGGCGGGATGGGGAGTGGAGCGGTTCAGACTCA
Organism: Tiliqua scincoides; assembly: GCF_035046505.1. Classification (NCBI taxonomy): domain Eukaryota; kingdom Metazoa; phylum Chordata; class Lepidosauria; order Squamata; family Scincidae; genus Tiliqua; species Tiliqua scincoides. Next base: position 124,573,686 of record NC_089824.1, read on the forward strand.
AGAAGAGATGGGGACCACAGAGCAGACCTCTACCACATCCTAACCCTATCCCAGGCCTAAAAGCCCTATGTGTGGCTACTCGATTCTACTAGTGGTGTAAATCTGGTGTATATCTACTGGTGTAAATCTGAGTAGCTGTATTGAGCAGACTGGGGTGCTACACAGGTAGGGGAACAAATTTTCTCTTGCCCCAAGAAGACCTTCCCCTGCTCCAATCTAACCTTGGATAGGATAGGGCAGTCCATCTGTTGCACTGCAGTTGTGGACATTATGCAGCATGCTGTCCTTGGGTCAATCTTAACACAAGTGAAACAAGAGCTAAGTGGGAAATCTGAGCTATTAAGGGACCAATCCTATTGGGCCTCAGCACTGTTGGATCTCACATTCCAGCATGCACTGTGCTTTACGGTGGTCACAGATCATGACCCGCTATGCTGCATAGCCAGACCACTGGTGAAAGCAGCTTGCTGCCATGTGCCAGCAGCCACTGGAGAAGGCCTGGCACCAGTATTTTGGTGTGGGGGTGATAGGGGTGGAGAGGGAGTGGGCTGAATGGGAAGTGAGAGGCTCCAGAGAGGAAAGGGGATATTTTTTCCCTTCTGTAAGCCTCCTGCTCTGCAATGAGTCTTCTCCAACCTGTGCCAGCAATTTTGCTGGCACACATCCAAGGAGAGGGGGGGTGGGGAGGCAGTGAAAATTCTTAATTCTTTAATTTTAATTTAAGTCTTCCATAATTTCAGCAATTGCTTTTCTTTCCAGGCCGTATCTTTCACTAAGTCTATTTCGATCGATTTCAAAAACCTTTACTGGCATTAAAACAGACTCTAAACAGGACACAGGTAACATAAAGGTTCAGCTCACAGCATAGAATTCAAGTTGCTAGAACACGTGAGGATATTTTCCTAATAACAGCTAACAAAGAGTCAGCAACCGAATCAGTGGTAGTCACAGAATTATCTTCCAAAAGGGAACGCAGGGAATCACCAGGTGAACCAGAGAAGGCAGACAGAATTGGATTTTAAAAAGTATCACGAAGTGTTCGAAGGGCAGGACAATGACACAGAATATGAACCACCGAATCAGGTTCCAGAGAGCAGCTTGCGTTTCATACTGTGAAGGAAACCTGAAGTCTGGAGGTATCCTTGAGCTAAGGGGACATTTGTCCCCCCTTGCCCTGGGGAAAGCCCAGCTGTGGCAATGGGTCTGCTTGGACCTGTGCCTGCTAAATCTCTGTCGCAAGTCTGAGTGGATCCATGTTAATGGATCTTGCCCAAAAAGAGTGCAGGATATGGCACACACCAGCGACACCGATCTCTGGGGCCTATCTGCCCCACTGCCACCCTTCTCCCTCCCTCCGTCCCATCCCTGTCCCTCTGCTGTCCAGTGCAGGCCTTACCTGCTCTGACATGCGGTGTCCCTGCCACTGGCACTGGCAGGCTGGCTCAGGCCTTCCTGCTGGCGCCACAAACTCCTACACAGTTGCAAAGTGCTTTATGGCACTTTTGCAACAGTGTTCACCAGAGGAGCATGCACTCTGTCGGCGCACAAGCACCTTAGGAATGTGTCATTAATCTTGTATGATGTATTTCCCAACTACTTCATTTCACTGCCTTATCAAAAACACCAATAAGATTTTATAATTGTTACTTAACAAGGAGATTGTTCTGTAACATCATTGAAAGCACATCCTTCTTTTGGTATGAAAACATTTACTTCATTCCAACATGGTGGAAGTTAACTTTTTCTACTAATATATTCACAGAGCCTTAACTTCCATGGGGTCAGCTTAGGCCTCAATCCTATCTCCTTCCACCAGTGTTGATGCAGCCACTCCAAAAAGGCATACGTTTCATCCTATGGTGGGGGGAGGGGGTGACTTAAAGGCAAGTGGCAGGTAAATATTTTTACTTAACTCTAAATAAGCTTCCCATGGGTCACCTTGGAGATACGCCACCTATTTTGGTGGTATGTCTGAGGTGAGGGGAAGGGTCAGGATGTTTTGAGAAGAGGGGAAAAGATCTGGTGTGTGCCATTACTGCTAGAGCTACCTCCTCTCCTTCCTCGCTCCCGGGTTCCCCCCACTGAACAATCCGATTGTTCCCCTCACTGCCCATGGCCCATCCTGGTGCCCATGGCTGACCCTGGTGCTGGGGGACTCAGAGAGGCTGCTGCCAGGTGGTTGGCACCAAAGCTGGTAGCACGCTGCGCTTTGCATAATAATACTTTTCCAATGCCTCAGAGGGCAGTTGGTGCTTCTGAGGTCTCTGTGGTGGGGGACGGGCAAGGTGGAGCACTGCTGGTCAAAATTGTGAAAATCTGCTATTTTTGAATAACACCACTATGGGCACAATCCTAACTGCATCCTAGGCCAGCGCAAGTCCCTTGAGCCAGCCCAGGTGGGTTGAAAACATGCCGTAAAGCACACTTGCACGTCCTTAGGAGTTGACTGGACTGGCACAGGGATGTGCCCAAGCCCATGAAGACTGCATTCAGCCTCCGTGCTGGCCTGGGGGGGGAGGGTTGCATTCACTGAGCTCAGCCAACTCAGGGGTCTGGGGAGGAGGGAGGCGTTCCAGGGCTGGGGGGAGGGCAGGGAGTGGGATGCGGGGCTGGGACCCAGCAGTTATGCAGGATCCCACCCCTGTTCCCCAAGCAGTGTGGAGCGGCTCTAAGCCACTCTGTTCTCTTCAGACTCTGTTCGCCTCCTCCACTCTGTCTTCCTCAGCTCGAGGAGAACCATTGGGGCTCTGGTGGCTTACCTGGGGGTAAGGAGAAGAGTTTCCCCTTGCCCCCAGGGAAACTTCTAGCCCCAATCTTGTGCTGGATACAGCGCAGGCCTCCTGGCCTGCCTGTTCCAGTGCAAGGTAGGATTGCACTGTATATTTTATATCATTTGATGGGTAATTTAAAGCAGAATTCAATTAAACAGACCATGATGAAATATCTGAATTCTATCAAACGTTATAGCCAAATAACCAGAAAAAGAAAACACAACTTTCTTGTGTAACAAAACCATAGAAATTCCTAATTCAAAATTGGCCACTGAGACTCATTGTTCCAAAAGCCAATGAGGTGTTATTATGACACTTCAGGGTACAAATACGGTGTTAGTATGTGTCAGTTCGCATTTCCATGTATCGGAGCTAATACTTATTCAGTTGTGTGACTGTCATCAAGTTGGTCACTGGTTATTTGTTGGTTACTGATTTCTTAGGTGACGTGTACATAGTAAAATGAATAAATAAATAAAATGGGTGATACCAACCCTAGTGAAGTCACTACATTTAGGCTTTGTGTACGATATTGTAATGTATTCTGTATGGTCTGGTATGGGAGGAGGTCCAACATGGGGGTGACCAGTGAGCTCTCGCAGCAGGTTAAGCAAATCCTAGTGATGTCTCCGTGGCTGTCCCCACCTTCACTTGCCATTCTCTGTCAAAGTGACTGCTTTGATGACTGTTATCCCAAGAAAAACAGGAATCTACCTTCACAGACAGGAGGTTCAGTCCATTCTCCTCTTCGGCATGTGACAGTTAATGGCCCGTCAGCACCAAAACCTGGGTGGCATGTGTATGTTACTGTTTCTCCAGCTTGATATATTGTCTTCACTCTTTCCACAACTGAACTGCCAGATACTGTGGGAGGGTTTCTGCACAGTTTTTCTGTGAAGGTATGAAAATGAAGATGAAAACAGTTCACCGTATGAAACCATGATCCATCAAAATGGGAGACTCTGAAAAAAAAGTTGCACATTAAAAGGAGTGGGAGAATTCCTTGTTTGATTGGAAAATGGAAAACCAATTACTAGCTATTTTTGAAGAACTGAACCTAGGGCCTGACTAGATAGTATGTCAGTCATGGGTCTGCCAGCTGCCTTTTTAAAATATAAGTAGCAACCACAGAAGGCTGCACTCCAAATGAGGAGTGGCACAGGGGAATGAGGACTAAATCTTCCCCCATGACCATCCCAATCTAGATTGCCTCCTCCGTCCCTTGACTTCCACATGACAATGAAGAAGAGCTCTCATTGCTACCCTGTGAGTAAAAGTTGTGGGTAAAAGTGCCAGCACTTCACAGGTAAGCCTCCATGCAGAGGTGGAGCGAGGCTGGTATAGAGAGAGGAGCTCTGCAGCTGATTGGCCCAAAATCAGGCACTCCAGAAGCAGTTGGCTGTGACACAACATCACTGCCAAGATACTGCCATGTGCCATATTTCCAACCAGGCACCGTTGGCCCAGCCCACTGCTCGACATTGTAAGTAAGGGGCATGCATTGGGGGGTGAGGCCCGCCCCTGGAGGCCTACAAAAGATGTTTGGGGCCTTGCAAAAAGAAATTCAAATTGGTCTCTGCAGCTCTAAAGGCCAGCCCTGTCCCTCTTCCACAAAAAGTCCTGTTCTGCAGCAGCAGGCCCAAATCATGTGATATCCAGATAGATATCATCTAGACTGGCTCTATGTTCAGCTTGCTCAGAGATAAGCAAACATCTCCAAAACATATTTTCAAGGCTCCGAGGACTGTTGGGAAAGTTCATTGGAACTCCATGGTGTCATACGGAAGGCAATCTCCCAGGGATGTGTGTGTGTTCTTTTCACTGGATGATTCCTGGATTCGGAGAGGCTTCAAGTTGCTCCGCTCTCCTCAGAGTTGTGCCAGTTCTGGAGGTGGCACAAGTCTGAGGAGATCCATTGGGGCCAGGGTCTCAAGACACCAACCCTAGTGAAGTCACTGCATTTAGGCTTTGTGTACGATATTGTAATGTATTCTGTATGGTCTGGTATGGGAGGAGGTCCAACATGGGGGTGACCAGTGAGCCCTCGCAGCAGGTTAAGCAAATCCTAGTGATGTCTCCGTGGCTGTCCCCACCTTCACTTGTCATTCTCTGTCAAAGTGACTGCTTTGATGACTGTTATCCCAAGAAAAACAGGAATCTACCTTCACAGACAGGAGGTTCAGTCCATTCTCCTCTTCGGCATGTGACAGTTAATGGCCCGTCAGCACCAAAACCTGGGTGGCATGTGTATGTTACTGTTTCTCCAGCTTGATATATTGTCTTCACTCTTTCCACAACTGAACTGCCAGATACTGTGGGAGGGTTTCTGCACGGTTTTTCTGTGAAGGTATGAAAATGAAGATGAAAACAGTTCACCGTATGAAACCATGATCCATCAAAATGGGAGACTCTGAAAAAAAAGTTGCACATTAAAAGGAGTGGGAGAATTCCTTGTTTGATTGGAAAATGGAAAACCAATTACTAGCTATTTTTGAAGAACTGAACCTAGGGCCTGACTAGATAGTATGTCAGTCATGGGTCTGCCAGCTGCCTTTTTAAAATATAAGTAGCAACCACAGAAGGCTGCACTCCAAATGAGGATTGGCACAGGGGAATGAGGACTAAATCTTCCCCCATGACCATCCCAGTCTAGATTGCCTCCTCCGTCCCTTGACTTCCACATGACAATGAAGAAGAGCTCTCATTGCTACCCTGTGAGTAAAAGTTGTGGGTAAAAGTGCCAGCACTTCACAGGTAAGCCTCCATGCAGAGGTGGAGCGAGGCTGGTATAGAGAGAGGAGCTCTGCAGCTGATTGGCCCAAAATCAGGCACTCCAGGAGCAGTTGGCTGTGACACAACATCACTGCCAAGATACTGCCATGTGCCATATTTCCAACCAGGCACCGTTGGCCCAGCCCACTGCTCGACATTGTAAGTAAGGGGCATGCAGTGGGGGGTGAGGCCTGCCCCTGGAGCCCTACAAAAAATGTTTGGGGCCTTGCAAAAAGAAATTCAAATTGGTCTCTGCAGCTCTAAAGGCCAGCCCTGTCCCTCTTCCACAAAAAGTCCTGTTCTGCAGCAGCAGGCCCAAATCATGTGATATCTAGATAGATATCATCTAGACTGGCTCTATGTTCAGCTTGCTCAGAGATAAGCAAACATCTCCAAAACATATTCCAAGGCTCCGAGGACTGTTGGGAAAGTTCATTGGAACTCCCAAGCCTTAGAAAAAAAGGTCAGTCCCCACAACTTGCTCTCCAAGCCCTTTTGGGAAACTTCCACCCCAGCCAGTGCCAACAGAATAAACTCAGGCTGTAGTAGCTCTTCCCAGTCTAGCCTTCCCTGACCTCTTTAAGCTTATGGTGAAAGAAAAGAGAAGGACAGGCTGTGTAGACAAAAATACATGGACTGAGCTTCTCACTGAGGAATCCCAGAAAAACTGCTGAAGTACCTCATGGTTGTCAAGGACTACATCTGAAAAATACTGTTGTGTTTGGAACACAGAAGGAACACGTCAGCTGCCTCCACTTGAGTGACCCCCATTGCCACAAGAGCACAAAGACTGGGGAGTTTTGTAGTCTGGCAAGACAAGTCATTCTGGATTCCCTTTTGAGGGAACTGGAAAGCTTAACCCGGGGCTTATGCAGAGGTAAGTAAAAAATATTTTCCTTCTTGTATGCCTTTGGGTCCCTCCCATAGGATGCAGTGTGCATCTTTTGGTTTCAGCACTGTTGGTACTGGTGGCAGGGAATAGGCCTAAGGACACAATCCTAACCAACTTTCCAGCACTGACATAGCTGTGCCAATGTGGTGCGCACTGCATCCTGCAGTGGGGAGGCAGTCAAGGGGGCCTCCTCAAGTTAAGATCATGTTTGTTGCCTTACATTGGGGGCTGCATTGCGGCTAAGTCACTGCTGGAAAGTTGGTTAGGATTGCGCCCTAAGTTTGCTACCAGCTTCACCTCAATTCATGCCTGTCTGAAAATATCAGAAATGACACTCACACATTGTGACTTCATGTCCTATACAGTAATTGTAGCAGTGTGCCAGGCATGGGGGGGGGGGGTGAAGACCCCCCTCTTCCCTTATTCCTACCACTGTTAAATGCACTACAAAGATATGCATGGGGGGAATGTGTGGAGAAGGAGGGAGGTGAGTGACACTAACTGGAGAGGGAGACTGAGGGAGAAATCAGACCCTTTTGCTTATGAGATCATTAGTGACATGAGCACATCTGAATGAGACTTGGAACTGGCATCAGAAAAAATGAGTTCTCTTCCATACCTGGCTCCAAGGTGTGTGTGTGTGTGCATACATACATGTATCCTTGTATGTGTGCATATTGCCTTTTACCAGTTAGAAAACCTGCAGCTTCCTTTCCTCCCAAGGGTTGTGTCACTGGATTTGTGCACAGCTCCCTAGAACCCTAAGGGCCTGATCCAAACCAGGCCTTGGGCCAGCACATGTCCCTTGCGCCAGCCCAACACAATCACAAAAGTGCCATAAAGCACTTTTGCGATGACCTAAGTGGGGTTAGGTCAGTGCCTAGACTTGTGCTGGCCTTCCCACGAAGACGCAGGCCCCAGAAGGCAGGTAGGTTGCATCGGTGGAGCTCAGCCGATGAAGAGGTCTGGGGAGCGTGAGGAGGGCAGGGAGGAAGCATTTAGGGGTGGGGAAGGGCAGGCTGCGGGTGTTCCTGGGGACGGGAAGGTGAGGAGCGGGAGGCAGGGACAGGATCCGGCGGTTATGCCAGATCCTAACCCCACTCCCAGGCGGCCTGGGGCAGTCCCAGGCTGATCGAATTTGTGCTACCTCTTGAGGTGGCCAGTGGCGTAGCTAAGGTGGTGCAGGGGGTAGCAGTTGTACCGGGCATCAAGCTTTGGGGGGGGGGGCAACAAGCTGAGCTTGACACTAGTGACCAAAATTGTGAAAATTTTGGTATATATGATTAATACCATCATGTTATATATCATTGGAAAGCTAATTTAATGTAGAATGCAATGAAATAAACCACATTGGAATATCTGTATTCTATCAAAAGTTATAGAAAATGAAAACACAATTAACCAGAAAATGAAAACACAATTGCCTTAGAGAACAAAAAGTGGATTTTCTTAACTCAAAACCGACCTATGAGACTGATTGTTGTTCAAGAGGTGCCCCTCTTATATTTAGCAAGAGAAGAATAACTATCCCTCTTCACCCCAGTACAGTGTCTCAAACCTATCAGGGGCACACTTTTTTATTTATTTACTTAATTAATTTGATTTTGTCGGGGGGGGGGGGGGCTACACATCTTCTTTGACCAGAGAGCAGATAGATGCCTTTTCACTTTTGAAAAAGCCCAGACGTGACATCTCTTCCGGTTGTGACATCACTTCCAGGGCAACATTTTGAGCTTGGCACCAGGCTACACGATCATTAGCTACACCACTGAAGGTGGCGCAGATCCAAGTAGCCCCATTAGGGCTGCTGTGGTTTTAGCTGGGGTAAAGGGAAGCAATTCCCCTTGCCCCAGGCTGAGCCACTTTCAGCCCCAATCCTGCTTTGGATGCAGCGCAGGCCTGCCAGCCTGCCTGTTCTAGGGCAGGTTTGGATTGCGCCCTAAGTGTCTATTTCTGCAACTCCCTTTGAGCTGAAATTAGTGTTCAAAACTTCAGCCAGAAACAGGAGGAATTTTAAGCCCATAGAATATAAAGCAACATGATCAGTCAATGTTGAACTTCCAGGAAAAAAAAAAATTTTTCTTTGAGAGTAGTGTACAGTACATGTGATTGGTAACACATTTCCAAATCAAGCTGCCAGGAATTTACCCATCATGCTTACTTTTACATTGTGGAGGAGGTGACCAGCCAGTCTCTGTGCATATGGAACTCTCCATGGCATTCAAGCCATGCAGTTTTGGAGCAATTTTTGGAGCAGTTTTGGAGCAATTTTGGAGCAATGGCATTCCTGGTGGAGGGAGGGGGTCCATGGATACAAGTGACTCTGGGTAGTAGGGTGGCATTACTCCAGCTGTGTGCCCCAAGTGCTGCCTGCGACCACTGCCTCCTGTGGAGAGGCCACACACTTCCAGAAAATGTTTTCAGGTCCTTAGAAGGTCTCCTGGGGGCCAGAGATGCCTCCCCGGCACTCAGAAGGTCATCTAAGGGCCTGAAAATGTCACTTCCAGTTTCCCCAAGAATCCAGAGGTGATGTTTTAAGGCCCTCCAATGGCTTAGAAAGGTAGAATTTTGTAGTCCAGGTCCTGGGTGGCACAAGGGCCAGGATCTCCACTGCTTTGGACCTGGGTGACAAATTTGCAGAACACAGTCAAAACAAACCCACAAACAAAATAGGGTACACTTTCATCATTCACTTGTGCAGAATTTGGACATTTTGTGGGTGCAGAAGTCACCCCCACCTTAATGGCAGAATAAGATTGTCAAAGAAAAAGTTTAAACAGAAAAGTTGACTTTGCACAAGCCTGCCTCAAGCTGTGTTGCGCCAAATCTGTGGACAGAAAATTTGCAGATAAAAGGTTCAATCTGTATAACTGTTTTGTGTTTCAGGGCCCAATTCCACAGCCACATCCACCAGGTCTGATTAAAGTCAAAGGAGTTCCATATAATCTCCTAAACCAATCCCATAGTCTTTGCAAGCCTGTACAAAATTAGTCGTAAATGTCTTGTCATCGTCTCCTGCATGATATGTGAGCAATTTCCTAAAGACTGGCACTACAACAACTAGAGCAGATTTAAGGGAGGAAAAACTATACTTAAGTTTCCCCAACTCAAGTTCCGTCTACGGTTTCTCCAGTTCTGCTTCCTTCTCTGCAGCCCTCCACTCCCTCCTTCTCCACAGCACTTTGCTCTGCTTCTAGTCAGGCTTTTCCCAACTCCAGCTCTCTTCCAAACGCAAAACATTTTTCTTCCATCTTTGATTTTAAAAAATGCTTCTCTTCTAGCTCCAGCTTTCTTACTTCTAGCTAGCGCTTCATCTGCTCAATCATCCTAACACTTTCTCCATTGCTGCTAACAAGTGACATGAACAGGCTATCACTCACTCACTCACTCACTCAAGCTTCCACAATGCTGATCTTTCATGTCTGACCTCTACATGATGGCAACGTCTCTCGTACAGTCTTGCAGTTACACAAGAACACATACAATTACTACCTTTACCTTTTACTCTAGATCAACTGTATCCTAAACCTAAAAAAAAAGCAAAACTGCCTTCCTCCAAAATGTAAAAAATATCAATTAAGATCACCAGATTCAAAATCAGTAACTGTCAGGGTCCGTGTCCACACCTGCTAGCCGTGTTGTGGCCAAGTGGGGGATTTCTACAGCAGCTCCAAAGCCACCAGCTAGGAATTAAGGAGAATCAGAGAGATTCTCTGGACCAAATCTTCTCCTCCTCCTGACACAATTATTTATAAGACAAGCAGATGACTATTCCATCACTTCACAGACACAAAAATGTCTATCATTTAGAAGAGTATTAGATACCCATAAAATTAGAAAAAAAATAGGTTTTCCCCAACTACAACATACTCTTGGCAATTAGAAAAAAGATACAAAAAACTTTTAACAGCTGATAAAAACAATCTAAGGCGGCAAGCCTTTCCTCACTTTCCTGGGAGTAAGTCCTTTCGACTACTTTGGGGCTTACTTCTGAATATACATGCATAGGATTGGGCACTAAAATTCCTATAAGACTCTGTTCTGCCAGATTCCTAGTCCAAGCTCCACCTGGAGAATTACACCCACTTTACACCCACTAATTAGCTCCCCTTCTTTCCTCAAAAAATGACCCTGGTTCTGCCCTGCAGTACTGCTGGACCCCACCACTAGGTTAGCTCATCTAACCTAAAGAGGTCCTCCTGCCAGCAGCCTCCCACCACTACAGCAGCCCCTTGGTCCTCAGCAGGTCTTGGGCACAGCAGCCAAACACCAGTCTTAGTGTCTCCAGTAGTTCTACTACCAGCATCGTAAGGAAAGAAACAAAAGGTCCACTCTTGAAGAATTTATTCTCCCCATACTGCTGAGGCTCTCAGATTGGGGTGTCATGACGCCCCAACCTGAGAAGCCCTGCCTCTGCCCCTTCAGGGATGGGGAGGGGGAGAAGGCAGCAATGTGATCCCCACGATTGCACTGGTTCCTGTGATGGAACCAACCATATTGGAATCTCTTCCAGGCCCGGCCGACGCAAACGCATCCAACAGATGGGAACATTTCAAGAATACCGTTTACAACACCGCCTTGTCCATATTCGGCAAGAAGACCAACAAGACGGCAGACTGGTTTGAAGCCCACTCTGAGGAGTTGACACCAGTCATTGAGGAAAAGAGGAGAGCTCAAGCAGCATACAAGGCCTGTCCCAGTGAGCGCAACCTGCAGGTCCTCTGAGCTACTCGCAGCAAAGTCCAGCAGGCTGCCAGGAGATGTGCTAACGAATACTGGCTCCAGCTCTGTTCCCAGATACAGATAGCAGCTGACACGGGCAACATCAAGGGGATGTATGATGGTATCAAGCAGACCCTAAGTCCAACACAGAAGAAAATTGCCCCTCTGAAGTCTGCAGTAGGTGAGGTCATCCATGATCAGGCGCAGCAGATGGAACGCTGGGTGCAACATTACTCTGAGCTATATTCCAGAGAAGATGTAGTCACCGAAGAAGCGCTGAACAACATTGAGTGCCTGCCTGTGTTGGAGGAGCTTGACAGTGAACCAACCCTAGAAGAACTTCACATGGCCCTGGACTCCCTTGCTTTTGGAAAGGCACCAGGAAAAGACAGCATCCCTGCTGAAGTCCTAAAGTGCTGCAAAGATATCATTGTCACTGAGCTGCATGAAATCCTCTGTCTCTGCTGGAGAGAAGGTGGAGTACCACAGGACACGAGGGATGCAAACATCATCACGCTGTACAAGAACAAAGGTGACAGGGGTGACTGCAACAACTACCGTGGCATCTCTCTCCTTAGCATTGTAGGAAAGTTGTTTGCCCAAGTTGCACTAAAGAGGCTCCAGGTACTTGCAGAGAGCGTCTATCCAGAATCGCAGTGCGGATTCCGAGCCAACAGGTCTACCACTGATATGGTATTCTCCCTTAGACAACTGCAGGAGAAATGCAGGGAACAATGACAGCCACTCTTTATAGCCTTCATAGATCTCACAAAGGCTTTCGACCTGGTCAGCAGGGACGGCCTCTTCAAGATTCTCCCCAAGATCGGATGTCCACCCAGGCTCCTCAGCATCATCAGATCCTTCCACAAGGACATGAAGGACACTGTTGTCTTCGATGGCTCCACATCAGACCCCTTTGACATCCGAAGTGGCGTGAAGTAGGGCTGTGTTCTTGCACCAACCTTGTTTGGGATTTTCTTCGCTGTCCTGCTGAAGCATGCCTTTGGAACCGCAACAGAAGGCATCTATCTCCGGACCAGATCAGACGGAAAGCTCTTCAACCTCTCCAGACTGAGAGCAAAGTCCAAAGTCCAGCTGAAATGTCTGCGTGACTTCCTCTTTGCCAACGATACAGCTGTCACTACCCACTCTGCCAAAGATCTCCAGCAGCTCATGGATCGTTTTAGCAAGGCCTGCCAAGATTTTGGACTGACGATCAGCTTAAAGAAAACACAGGTCATGGTTCAGGATGTGGACTCACCTCCCTGCATTACAATCTCTGCGCATGAACTGGAGGTTGTCCATGACTTTGTGTACCTTGGCTCAATGATCTCCGACACTCTTTCTCTCGATACTGAGCTAAACAAACGCATCGGTAAAGCAGCTACCACTTTTTCCAGACTCACAAAGAGGGTCTGGTCCAACAAGAAGCTGACGGAACATACCAAGATCCAGATCTACAGAGCTTGCGTCCTGAGTACACTTCTGTACTGCAGCGAGTCATGGACTCTTCGCTCACAACAGGAGAGGAAACTGAACGCTTTCCACATGCGCTGCCTCTGACACATTCTCTGCATCACCTGGCAGGACAAAGTTCCTAACAACACAGTCCTGGAACGTGCTGGAATCCCTAGCATGTATGCACTGCTGAAACAGAGACGCCTGTGTTGGCTCGGTCATGTCATGAGAATGGATGATGGCCGGATCCCAACGGATCTCCTCTATGGAGAACTCGTGCAAGGAAAGCGCCCTACAGGTAGACCACAGCTGCGATACAAGGACATCTGCAAGAGGGAACTGAAGGCCTTAGGAATGAACCTCAACAAGTGGGAAACCCTGGCCTCTGAGTGGCCTGCTTGGAGGCAGGCTGTGCAGCATGGCCTTTCCCAGTTTGAAGAGACACTTTGCCAATAGTCTGAGGCAAAGAGGCAAAGAAGGAAGGCCCATAGCCAGGGAGACAGACCAGGGACAGACTGCACTTGCTCCCGGTGTGGAAGGGATTGTCACTCCCGGATTGGCCTTTTCAGCCACACTAGACTCTGTGCCAGAACCACCTTTCAGAGCGCGATACCATAGTCTTTCGAGACTGAAGGTTGCCAATACTGTGATGGAAGGGGGGGGGGGTTAAACTTACTAATCGGCGCGCCGGCCTTTGGAGAGGAGCAGGGAGCCCTGCAGAGCCTTCTGCAGGGCTCCACAAGCCTCGGAAAGTGTAAAAATTGCAATTACAACGCACTCCCAGTTTGCAATTGTGATCCGAATCTACTCCTCTACTTCTAACGTTTTACACACCAGAAGTCTTCACCAAAGATCTGCTCATAGATTATGTCACTAACAACGGGGGGGAAAAACACAACCCCACATGAACCAACAGTTCATAACATATGCAAAAATGTATATTAAAATGCTAATAAAAGAAAGGGAATAACAAAATCAAATGAGCAAGAGTAAAAAAGTAAATGGAAATAACTGATAAAAGGGTTAATTCAGTAATCATATCCATCAGCAGCAGAGGTGCTGCAGAGTTTCATGCATGCATTTTAACTCAGAGCTATCTTCCCTGGGGTTTTAATGAGATTTGGAACAAATACGGTCTGCAAACAGGTGAGGGTTTTATACAGTTTTAAAATAAACCAAACCTATTGGTACTACCTACACAGTCCCTATCTGATAATACCTGACTGATGGACACACCAGCATCATTCAACTCGTGGTAACAGTGAGTGGGGTCTCCCCTGTCGATGCCCAGAGAGGAAGAGAAAAAATTTCCATTTGCTTGGGAGTTTATTGTTCATTGGAAGGACATCATCCTGCCCTCTGATTGGTGGAGCTCTAGCCCCAATGAAACTTGATACCTCCCTTTCCCCTTGTTTGAGACCAGCTAAAACAAACCTAAGACATTACTGAATTGCAACAGGAAGAGCCACATAAAGGATTGTTGGAAGAGACTGCTAGCAAGAGGCAGGGAGGAGAGGGAAAAGGACCCAAATCCATAAAGACACAAACAGATTTCTCCAGAGAAGCAGCCAAAACCTCAGAAAGAAAAATAGAACACATATGAAATATAACGATTTCATGACAGAGGCATGTGAATCTGTCCTTCCATAAACATGCTAAGACATGTAAATTTCACTTACCGCCACATTGTGGTGAAGGTGACCATCCACTGCTTGTGCATTTAACCATATTTTGTCCATTCTCTAGCTGAAGCCCATGGTTGCATTCAATTAGAACCAGGTCCGCACCTTGATACATGTTTCTTTGAGGTCTGAAAGTACCATTAGTTACTTGTGGAGGATTACAGGTAATTTCTAGGAAGAATGATTCGGATACGTTACAAGTGGAAAGAGAAAAGAGCTGAAGAAAAAATCTGTTCATTCATTCCCTCTAACGTGGAGCATTTCCTTCATCTACACAAGTGCAATATCCATGGTTCTTTAAAAAAAAAAATCAAAATTCAAAGAATGGAAGAAGTATACAGAATGCAATCTATTAACTATTTGAACTTTACTTCTATTTATTTATACTATTTATACTATGTACAGGTGTGCATCACTTAACGACCAGGATACGTTATATGTTGTTATGCGAATATGTCATTAAGCAAACATTCAGCCCAATCTAGTGCCTTTGTTGTAGAAACCTGGTGTGTCCAAACATTTTGACAGGAGGGTCACATCATCTCTCTGACACTGCATTGGGGGCCAGGGAAAATTATTAATTTACAATTAAAATTTGAATAAATTTACATAAATGAATATATTAGAGATGGAACTTATATGAATGAATGAAGGTCTCACGATAGCTCAAGGCCTATAAAAGAGCTACACAAAGCAAGGCCGGCCTTTCCTTTGCTGCCGCTGCTGCTTCACAGACGTGAAACGCCAAGCAGCAGAGGGAGCTCGCACGAGGTCAAACAGTCAGCCCTTACACTGCAAGTAGTCACAATGGGCCAGAGCAGGCTCCAGGAAGTTTTTGGAGGGCCAGAGGCTCGTTGGGGACTGGGGGCTCCCCATGGGCCAGATTGGGGGTCCCTGAGGGCCGCAAATGGATAAGTAACCTTGCTAACTGGATAAGAGGCACTTTTTCAAGTGGGTGCTCCTCTTTGATTTAGCAGAGGGAGAGTAACTGGCCCTCTTCACCCCAGCAGTGTCTTTTCTAGTGGCTATCTGCTGGTATTCTTTTGCATCTTTTTAGATTGTGAGCCCTTTTGGGACAGGGAGCCATTAGTTATTTGGTTTTTCTCTGTAAACCGCTTTGGGAACTTTTTGTTGAAAAGCGGTATATAAATACCGTTGTTAATAATAATAATAATAATAATAATAATAATAATAATAATAATAATAATAATAATAATAATAAATGGTCCCCAGGCCGGGGTTTGGGCACCCCTGGTATAAACAGACACTCCCTGCCAGACACTAGCAGGCTGCACAGGCTACTAGAGACCAATAGCCTCTTCTTTGCATTCAGAGCTTCTTTGTTGTGTAAGCAGACACTCTGTTGCAGACTATGGGAGACCTGATTGCCTCATTAAGAGCCTCTTCGGTGTGCTTTGACAACTGTCATATATGAGGTCTGTCATTAAGCGGAAGGTTGTTAAGCAGCACACGCTTGTATTTATGTTTTTATTGATTTGTATGATGTTCTAAGAATTTTGTTAGCCACCACCAGCTTTTGAAAAAGTGGGATATAATTCTTTTAAATAAGCAGCTCAATCCTACCTAAATCCCTCCTCCTGCTGATGTAGCCACACTGGAGAATGTGTTTCATCCTGCAAGGATGAGGTCTCCTCCAGGTAAAAGGAATATTTGTTTCCTTGCGTGGGGGTAAACTTTCACTGTCCTGCTGAATCTACTCTAATCTGGACCAGCTACTTTGCTGGTTCAAGTCTGAGCGACCAGGAAATCGGATTGAGGCCAAGAAAGGATAGGATCTTGTAAGCACTACTGCTGCGGATACAACCCCTTTCCTGGCCTTGATCTGCCCCCCTTCCCAACCCAGTCTCTTCCCCCTTCCTGCCCCATTCTACCCACCACGATCTCCCTCCCACTCCATTCTGACTTACTAGCACCTGGGGGTTGTTAATGAACTGCTGGCACGTGGCCGCAGCCATTTGCCACTTGCAGCAGAAGCCTGGCCGTGCTGAATGACGTGTCACCTTTTATAACAGCCACAAAGGACCTTGAGCTGCCAGAACACTAGATCCAGTATCACAGGGCCCCCTAAGGTTTGGGCTGAAAATCAAGATCTTGACACAACAGCACTTTCATTCAAACACCATTTAGAATGGTTTTGGAATCTTATCTTCTTGCGTCTCGAGTTACCTTTGCATTTAGGATACACAATAGGCTCTTCATTGCACTGGATTAGAAGAGCAGACTGGGAAGGATTTGTTTCAAGGACATATCCTGGTTTACAGCTGAGTTCAAGAGAATCACCACGTGGCAAGTACGTCGTTTGAAAACCATTGTCATAAGAACTTCCTTTCATCACTATCTGCTGGCTTTCAGCCAATGCGATTACACAGGGCTCTTTGATTAGAAAAGAAAAATAATTCTGTTAATCAAGATGGTAATTAGCTTTGTAAATATTCATTGCATTGAGTTGAAAATGGAAGCTAATTACAAGTTTGCATGATGGTTATAGATGGTAGAGTAAGGCAGTGGTTCTCAAAGGGTGGGTCATGACCCCATTTTTGATAGGTCACAAAACTGACAAATTGATACCTAGCAAAGAAAATGTATTGAGCCCTATGGAAACCAAAATGCACAGCATGTGCACGTTTACTCATGAGAAGACGACAGTGCCTTGGTTCACTTTGAAGGGCAGGCCGAGGAGAAATCAACACAACACGAATGGTCCTGATCCGATGAATGCAGACCCCAGCAAACTCTTGAGAAGGATGTCCCCCCCCCCAAGCAATACAAGAAAATGTATTAAGCCCTATGGAAAGTGAAATTGAACCACAAGTGCCTGTTTACTTATGAGTAGGCGACAGTGCCTTGGCTCTATTTGAAGGTCAGGCAAAGGGAAACATAAGACAACAAAACGGTCCCAATTCAGCAAATATGTAGCTCAACAAATGCTCCAGAAGGCCCTCCCCCCACTATAGTAAAAAGGATAAGAATGGAGGCATTAGGGGCTGGTAAAATGACACTTTTAAAAAAAGTTTTGTAAATCTAAGGAGGTCTTGATAGAATACCATTTTAAAAAGTTGGTCCCAGTGCTAAAAAGTGCAAAAAATACTGGGCTAAGGTGTTGCTCAAGTAAGACGGGGTTTTAAAGCCAGTGTCTTTTGTACCAAGAATACTCCTTGACTTACCAAACTATACTCTCTGGATATCCATAGAGCTGCGGTTCCCGAACTCTCGGGAGCTTCAGCAAGTCTTTGTGGAGGAGTGGACAATGCAGTGATGCGATCGCCAGGATGTGGGTCACGATTGTTATTTTTACATTCACTTCAGCTTGGGGAGCCCTGCAGAGGCTTCCTCTGGGCTCCCTGCATTCCCACTAGGCTGCTGCTGCCTCCAGTAAGTAAAAGAAAACCCCTTGTACCCTTGGCAGCCCTGGGGATCACTACATTCCCCCTCCCCGCCCCTTAAAGGGGCAAAACAGAGGTTCTCAGGTCACAACGCCCCTGTTTGAGAACCTCTACCGTAGAAGAAACAGTGATCATCACAATAAAGAGCCCAATCCTGGGCTCAACACACTGGCTTACCGCCCGCGCACACTGTCGCAAATGTGCTGTAAGACACGTTTGCGAGGCCTAATGCCAGGCGAGTGCCTGTGCTAGCCCAGTGCTGGGCAGGTGCCCAGCCTCCGCCACTCAGCGGTTGCACGGACCACCAAACCACAGAAAGGAAAGTGGAGGCAGGGGCAGGCGGGGAGGAGACATTCCAGGGAGGGGGGAGAGGGCAGGGAGGAGGCGTGATGGGGAAGTGGGGAGAGGGCATGTGGGAGGTGTGCGGGGGGGAGGAAGCAGGAAGGGAGGGAGGCGGGTCCAGCAGAGCTTTGCTGCACCAGATCCAGAGTGTCCATGTGGGGCTTGGCGCCTGACATGAATGCTCTTACTTCACCTCCGACCTTTTGGTTGGCAGTGAATCAAGTAGCCCCATGGCACAGCTACTTCCCTTATCCAAGAGAAGGGGACAAAAGTAAATTGTGTAAATTGTAAATTGTGTAAATCGTAAATTCCGGAAATTGCAAATTGACAGAAGTGCCGCGGGAGCACAGGATTGGGTTGCCCAATTATTAACAGAAGTGTACAGAACAGGGAGAGCCAGTAATAATACTTTCATACATATAGCATGGTTTAACTATTGTCCCAGCAATGCCTACAAATGGGAATTGTTGGTATCCCTAGCTCTGACTGAAGCTGAGAAGCTCAACTGACTTCTTTAAGGTAGAGCAGACATAATGCAGCATATAAACTGGGGCCTTCTCCCTACTTCTCATGTGCTGCCAAGAAAGATCAATGCGAACCTTCTTGGTTTACCCAAATGTAAAAGAAAATAGCTACCTGCAAAGCTATTATGAAACTATTCTCCATTCAAACCAAATGAGAAGGAAAACAAAACAAGGCAACATATAGTTTTTTCTTGAGATATTTTAAAATCACTCTCACAAAGAGTTTGTGTTCTGA
Organism: Tiliqua scincoides; assembly: GCF_035046505.1. NCBI lineage: Eukaryota > Metazoa > Chordata > Lepidosauria > Squamata > Scincidae > Tiliqua > Tiliqua scincoides. The sequence continues at coordinate 124,592,488 of NC_089824.1, forward strand.
CCTAGACAAGCAGGCACTTTGGTCCAGTTTCCATTGCTGCAAAATGATCTGTTTTGTCCTTCCATGGCATAATACAGCTGGCATTTGAATTCCACCCAAGAGCCAGACGGGTACTGCTTCTGGACTAAAGTAATGATGTCCCCATTCTCTATTGGGGGTGGACGGCTGCAATTCTTTCCTCTTTCTGGTAAGAAATAAAGCAAGAACAATGGTGACTTTGGCCATATAAAGCATATTTTGGGTATTGAGCAACACTGATGTTCCTGGCTCTTCGGTTGTCCAGAAATCAGGAACAAAAATGCCTCCACTACCACCCCTGACCTGGAAGTAATTGTAGTGACCTGGTCATGTCACCACAATTACTTCCAGTACACTCGTAGTGGTTGCACACTGCTCCAAACTGCACCACCTGCTTTTTCACTTTTTTTTCAAAGCAGAAAAAGTTATTTTGCTTTGGAAAAAAAATGCCGGAGGCTTCTCTGAGTGGCAAGGAGTGGCAGGGGGCAGTGGATAGCAGTGGAACCCCCTAGCCATGCCGCCTGGGAGCACTTGCACCTGCTGTCCCCCAGTGTTGCACAAAAGCGTTTCTGATCCAACCTTGCAGAACTAGAGAAGAAGTTGAAATATGGTACAGTAGCCTGAGTCAGAAAGGGCATCGTGTCTTTTGTCTAAGGATGAGGTTTGGGGGAGGGGTTTTAATCCTATAAGGACACATGTGAAAGGGAGAGAAGAGAGGCTGTGGTCCCAAGACTTGTACACTCTCATTTAAGGAGGGATATTGGGCTATATAATGGGAGGGAATTTGAAAGGCACAGCCATTCGTGGAAGGGAGCCATCCCACAATCCCACTCGTTGATTCTTTTGTCATGGCGACAACTTGGTATAATTTGGGCATCTTGTTTGGAGACTGGGAAGGAAGCTTTCTCTGAGGCAGCGCTACAGCTATGGAATGCCATCTTAGAGGAACTGAGAACTGCTCCCTCATTCATGGGTTTTTGTCGAGGACTAAAACATATCTGTTTCGCCTGGCATTTGGGTGCTGAGCAGATACTTGCCCTCTGTGCCTCTGTCATATCTTTGTGACTTGACAACCTCCCTTGACTTATCTCCTTCCCACTGGCTCAATGAATTTTCTTTTTCTCTCTCCCTTAAACTTTGCTCTGTTTTTGATATTCGTTCTTCATCTTGTAATGTTAAAATTAATGTTTTACTGCATTGTTTGATGTTTTTTAGTTGTTGTGATACTTTGTACTTGTAACAAATGCTTTGCAAGCCGCCTTGGGCATTTGCTTCAGCATGGGAAAGGCAGGGTATAAATTTCTTAAAATAAAATTAAAATAAAATAAATGAATGTCATACAAGTAGGGAGATTATGGAAGGATATAAGGAATTCAGTGTGATGAGGATCCAATCCTAGTTGGATTAGAGACCTCATGACCCAATAAGAAGATCATCTTGGAATGATTCCCAACCACACAGGGCAATTTAGCATAGGCATTGACCTTTAGGAGGTGATAAGAGCCCCATTAGGCTAATCCAAACAACACATTCAGGGGCCTGCAGAGTGGATTAAGCCCATCAACAGCCTTTTGTCTTCCTGAGCTTTTGTAATCTCACCTGGGAAGACCAGCCCCCTTTCAATCAGCAAGGAGGGAGGGAAGAGGAGCCACCTAGGGGTATAAAGCTAGTGTCTGCCCCCGCATGAGCCTCTCTGCAGAAGCACACGTGGCCTCTGGGAAACCCAGTGCCTCAGGAACGAAGTGCCAGGTAAGGCACCGCGAGTTTAGCATCTGGGCAAGTTCAGCAGCAGGGTGAGGAAGTCAGGGCCTCAGACACCGCCCTTCTCTTCCCTTGAGAAGAGGGCAGCAAACCAGTCTAGGGTTTTTAAGTATCCCTAAATAAAAATAAATAAATAAATAAACTATGCTGTCAGACAGCCAGCAGCAGGAGGGGCTATCCAGTGTTCTGCATCGAGTGCCACATGTATGTCTATATGCCTCTGGGGCATAAGTCATGGGTGTGTCCTCGGTGCAAGGAGCTTCAGGGTCTCAGGGAATGCGTCTGCTTCCTTGAAGCCTTGGTGGCTGACCTGGAGAAGCAGAGACAGGCAGAGAAGGACTGAGGGGAGACTTCCGGAGACGATCAGGCTTTGTCCCAACCTCAGGCGTGCAGCTCCTCAACTGCCCGGGTGGGAAGTCTCGGGGCTGGAGGACATCATCCTGGAGAGGAGGGAAACAATCCCCTAGGGGGGACCCCTTCTCCAGGGGATGGGCCCATATCTGAATGCACTCAGGATACTCCTCGGCGGGAGGGGGGTCAGGGGCTTCTTGTAGTGGGGGATTCGATTATTAGAAACATAGAGAGGGGGGTTTGCGATGGATGTGAGGACTGCATGGCAACTTGCCTGCCTGGTGCAAAGGTTGGGGACATCACTTCTCATCTAGACAGGCTGGTAGACAGTGCTGGGGAGGAGGTAGCGGTTGTGGTGCATGTCAGCACCAACGACGTGGGCAAGTGTAGCCGGGAGGTCCTGGAGGCCAAATTTAGGCTTTTAGGCAGGAAGCTGAAAGCCAGGACCTCAAAGGTAGCATTCTCTGAAGTGATACCTGTTCCACGCACAGGGCCAGCTAGGCAGGCAGAGATCAGGGGTCTCAATGTGTGGATGAGACGGTGGTGTAGGGAGGAGGGGTTTAGATTCATTAGGCACTGGGGAACATTTTGGGACAAGCGGGTCCTGTGCAAGAGGGACGGGCTTCACTTGAACCAGAATGGAACCAGATTGCTGGCGCATAACATTAAAAAGGTGGCAGAGCAGCTTTTAAACTGATCCCTAGGGGAAGGCCGACAGGAGCCAAGGGGCATCTGGTTCGGGACTCCTCATCCCTATGGGACGAGGATGGGGAGGTTAGAGAACAAGACAAAGGTAGAGTAGGAGAAGAAATTGGAAATGGTAGTGTGATGGGATGTGATAGACTGTTTGGCACAGTGAGAGGAGGCGGAGACAAAGGAGTGAATAAGCTGCCCATCCTGGGGCATTCCATGTACAAATGCTTTTATGCAAATGCCGAAAGTCTCCAAGCAAAGATGGGAGAACTGGAATGTCTGGTGACAAGGGAAAACATTGGCATAGTGGGCATAACGGAAACCTGGTGGAAAGCAGAGAATCAGTGGGATACCGCAATCCCGGGCTATAAACTCTACAGGAGGGACAGGCAGGGGCGTGTTGGAGGTGGGGTGGCCGTTTCTGTTAAGGAAGGGAAAGAATCCAACAAAGTAGAGATTGAAGGTGGGTCCGACTCCACCGTAGAATCTCTGTGGAGATTCTGTTAAATTACCAGGCCTGTGGAGCGATGTAATACTGGAGGCATACTATCGTCCTCCAGACCAGAAATTGGAAGGGGACCTTGAAATAAGGAAACAGATCAGGGAGGTGACAAGGGGGAACAGGGTTGTAATCATGGGGGACTTCAATTATCCTCATATAGACTGGGTCAATTTGTGTTCTGGTCACAAAAAGGAGACTAGATTCCTTGACATGCTAAATGACTGTGCCTTAGAGCAGCTAGTCATGGAGCCCACCAGAGGACAGGTGACTCTGGATTTAATATTGTGCGGTACTCAGGACCTGGTTAGAGATGTCAATGTTACGGAGCCATTGGGGAACAGTGATCATGCTGCGATCCGTTTCAACATGCATGTTGGGGGAAGAATACACTTGACTTCCGACGGACGGACTTCCCTCAAATGAGGAGGCTGGTTAGAACAGGAGAGTTAGAGTTAGAGAGTTAGAGTTAAAGGAGAGTTAGAACAGACAAAAGAAAATATTTCTTTACTCAGCGTGTGGTTGGTCTGTGGAACTCCTTGCCACAGGATGTGATGATGCCGCCTGGCCTGGTTGCCTTTAAAAGGGGATTGGACAGGTTTCTGGAGAAAAAATCCATTACGGGTTATAAGCCATGATGTGTATGTGCAACCTCCTGATTTTAGAAATGGGCTATGTCAGAATGCCAGATGCAAGGGAGGGCACCAGGATGAGGTCTCTTGTTATCTGGTGTCCTCCCTGGGGCATTTGGTGGGCCGCTGTGAGATACAGGAAGCTGGACTAGATGGGCCTATGGCCTGATCCAGTGGGGCTGTTCTTATGGAAGTGCAACTAGAATGTGAGGTGGTTACAGGCTCCTTGACTATTTGGTCCAAGGCAAAAGAGATCATCAGCTATACAACAGTTACCAGAGATACAGGCTGGCAAATCCATGTGCCCATCAACACACTTCCTGACTGAAGGAGTTGTGATCATATATCCTTCTCTGCACATGAATTCGAGTGTATGATTACTCCGAATCAGTTGTGAACGTCTTCGGCCACCAGACAAAAGTAGGTTTTTGGCATCCAGCTGTTGTCTCGTGATGCTGCAGGGTGCTAGAGGGGAAAAAAAACAAACCAGTCAGGGATTTTAACTAGAGCTGATTTCTCCATCTTTTGTATCCAATTGGGTTTGATGATAACAGCTCATTGTTTGTGCCCTTAGGAATACCTCATATCTCTGTGCATTAGAAATAAAAATTTCTGCCACTGTCACTCTGTCACTCAGCATCTGTCACTCTGAAAACTGCATACAGTATATTATACTGCCTTCACATTATGCTTCTCCCAATACTGGTGAAGCATTTGCCAACTAGAAGTGCAGTTGGCACACAAGATCTGGTTTGCATATAAACTTTTTTGAGATTGTGCAGAATTCAATATGGGCAGCTGTCTCTTCCACTGCAATCAAGAGTAAATAAAAGTGTATAAATGTGACTTATGCCAAATATCTTGTCATTCAAACAATAACCTTGGCCGTCATTCTTCGTGGTTTACAGTCAACGAACAGTAGCATAGAGACAAACAGGCACATCTTCCTTCTAAGTATATAGGAGACATAATGTGACCTCCAAAACAGTCCAGTTCACCTCCAGGATGGCAATCTGGTTCCTTGTGAACTTTTTGCATTGAAGAACTGTAGTCTAAACTTGGCTTCCCAAATATGCTCATTCTCCAGTTTCATTGTATATTTCTCCAGTGGCCTCATGTCTATGATGCCTTAAACACAGGCCTGATTATCCAGTTCCATTGAGGAAAAGGCACAACAAATATATCCATTTAATCTGTCATATCTACATACAAGGACAAAGCAATACTGCAAGCAAAGAAATTATTGGAGGACATGTTTGACATTCTAGGTTCTCATTTTAAGCTCATAGTAAGCAAACAGAAGGTGCCCTCTTACCCAAACACTTTGGTGGAGGTGTCCACCTTTGTCCATCACAGCTTATCCATTCAGATCCTTCCAGGGCATATGGAGGAGAGCATCTGTATTGTATTCTGTCATGTTCCCGATAGCTGACTTTTTCATCACTTACAATTTCCCCAAAATCAATGTCAGGGGGTTCTTCACACTCTGTAATTATATTTAGAATCATAATCAACATTTTGATGTTTGAGGTATCATAATAAGTAAGTAAAGGTGAAGCTTTCAGCAGCACTCAAATCAAATATTATTTTCAAGATTATATTTTATAGTTCCCAAAGTCTTAGCAGAGGGCACTTCAGACTCCGTCCTAAAACAAGCCAGCCAGAGAAAGAGATAGGAGGAGAAGGGACTGCTGCGGCCAGATGCTCATACCTGGAGGTTCTATGGCTAGGATAGCATTTTGGTGGCAACAACACCAAACTCTTGCTGGGCAGAGGGTGCTTTTGGCTCTGCTTGTTCCTTCTTAAAGGCTGCCACTTCAAAGGCCTCTGAACTGACAATGTGATGGAGGAAAACACAATGCCCAGCTGAATCCTCTCTCTGCTCTACAAATCTGCTGCAATCAACTGTTTCTGTCCTGAATACTTCCGTATCAGTTTTCCCAGTCAAAGTCGGCTTTTTCCCTTTATCACTTACCACCTTGGGAAGCACAGCATGTCCACAGGAGACAGGAAACCAAGCAGACCAGCCAGTGCTTCATGGCCCTTCAGGCAGTAACGGTGGTTCTGTGGCACAGTCTCTCCACTTCTGGCTTGGGAAGACTATAATGACAGGACTGGCACTCCTGTGTCTCCTCCCCCTGTGCCTTGGTGTTTTGCTGCTCTTGCGTGAGGTATCCAGGCCAAAGAGGAGGAGCGATTCCTGGAACGAAGCAGGTGAACTTTCCCGCACAGCAAGAAATGTTTGCCCTTCTGTAGGTTTTGTGTCACAACTCTGGCAGTAAAAGTTGCAGCCAAAGTCCAGCCTTGGATACTGAGTAAGGGAGCAAGCCTATGCATGTCTACTCAGAAGTAAGTTACATTGAGTTCAATGGAGCTTACTCTCAGAAAAGTCTGTACAGAATTGCAACCGGGCAGCCCAATCCTGAGCTGCCCGGAACGCGGGACTGGTGCAGCACCAAAAATGGCTGCCGCGGCATTGTGCACACCCTGGGCAGCCACCACCACTTTCTTGGGAGAAGAGGACTTTCATCCCCTTTCCCCAAATAAGGGAAGTAGCCCTGCAAAGGGGCTACTTGATTCTGTGGCGGCTCTGCTGCCGAATCGGAGAGTCCTGTGTCAGGCCACGTGGCCCGACACGGGGCTCAGGATCGGGTGCCATGCCTCCTGGTGCCATGCCTCTCACTGGCAGCAATAAATTCTTAACTTGCTCTGGAGGTCAGTGCCTCAGGGACAAATCCTATCCGATTTTGCAATGCCGGTGCAGCGGTGCCAATTGGGCGTGCACTGCATCCTGTGGGGGGGATGCAGTCACAGAGGCTTCCTCAAAGTATGGGAACATTTGTTCCCTTACCTTGGGGCTGCACTGCAGTTGCACTGGTGCTGGAAAGTTGGATAGGCTTTGGCCCTCAATTAGCACGCATCTCTTGATTAGACTTCATAGTTGGTAGGGAAGCTAAAGTGAATGGCCTTTCTTCAGTGCTGCTAAAGACTTTGTTTACTCTAAGTCAGCAAGTTGCCAGGATGTGGCTTATTCACAGGCTCAAAATCTGCTGAGCAAGCAACGTGTGACCAGTAATGGAATTTTCCAAAGAAAATGAGGGGTGAGACTTCTCTGAAGCTATTTAGTGTGGGGCTGATTGGTCTGATGAACCTTAGTTTGGCATCTTCCTTAAGGCTTATGGGCACTCAGACTTCATGCTGTAGTTAAAAATTTTGAGGTTTCCTTTGGTTGTGACTATACTTTGACAGTTGGGCCTAAGGAGGGAGGTTCAACAATTCAAATGGTTGCTTTTGCTAGGAATGTATCAAAAAAAATTGTTGCCTCAGACAAGACTTGGAGACTGGGCACCAAAATGGCAGATGTGTTTCAATGTAAGTAAATGTATAGTCATGCACATTGAGGCAAAGAATGGGTTCTGAGCTGTCTGTGACAGTTCAGGAGAGAGAACTTGGGGTGCTGGTGGACAGCTTGATGAAAGTGTCGACCCAGTGTACAGCAGCGGTGAAGTATTGTGTCCAGTTCTGATCACCACATCTCAAAAAAGATATAGTGGAAATGGAAAAGGTGCAGAAGAGAGCGACCAAAATGATTACTGGGCTGGGGCACCTCCCTTATGAGGAAAGGCTACACCGTTTGGGGCTCTTCAGTCTAGAAAAGAGGCGCCTGAGGAGGGACATGATGGAGACATATAAAATTATGCAGGAGATGGATAGAGTGGATAGAGACATGCTCTTTTCCCTCTCACGTAACACCAGAACCAGGGGACATCCACTAAAATTGAGTGTTGGGAGAGTTAGAACTGACAAAAGAAAATATTTCTTTACCTAGCATATAATTTGTCTGTAGAACTCTTTGCAACAGGTAGTGATGGCATCTTGCCTAGATGTCTTTAAGGGGGGATTGGACAAAATTCAGGAAAAGTTTACCACTGGTTACAAGTCATGATAGGTATGTGCAAACTCCTGGTTTTAGAGGTAGGCTACTTCAGATTGCCAGTTGCAAGGGAAGGCACTAGGATGCAGGTTGTGTCTTGTTGTCTTGTCTTGACATCTTGACGCATTTGATGGGCCACTGTGAGATACAGGAAGCTAGACTAGATGGGCCTTTGGGCTGATCCTGGGCTCTTCTTATGTTCTTAAGAAAAAGGTGGGAAAAGCCTTAGGAAAAGCCAGCCTTAGGAGCTGCGGGACCCAACTGGAAACATTTTTTGTGGGGCCCCAGGTTCACAGCCAAGGGCTATAGAAATTTAGAAATATAAATAAAATTTATTAAAGTCTTTATACCCCTGTGGTAGAATGGAATGCAATCAACACATGCACGGAAAAAGTGCGTGTGAGTTAATGGACCAAAGGGATCTAAGCACATGTTATCATAAAATTGCATACAAGAATAGATGATGGAATACAACTGGTTACCTTACTTAGCCTATTTTACTTACATTCTGTCTATAAAAGAATAAATATTTTTGGTGTATTAAAGTTAGTGTTGTCTGAGTGCTGTTCCTTCTAAGTCCCCCCATTCCCAACTGAGGGAAACTTACCTGTGTAATTTTTCCAACAATGCCATCTGCCCAGTTCAAAATGCCATGAACCTGGCCTGGGTCATGCTCTTCTAGCATGCACCCAGCACCATGTACATGTGCATACCAATGCTATGCCCAAGTGTAAAGAAAGCATGTTGGACAACATCAGTATGCCCCAAAGTTGAATTATCCCCAATGTGACAAAAGCAAGAAGATTCTGAAATGTTTTAGGTTGGCAAGATGAGTAATCCTGGAGGTCTGGTCTAGAGGGTAGAGCCTCCGTCTGCCTGAAGATAACATCCACAAGGTTGCCAGTTCGAGACCACCGGCACCGTGCGACCTTGAAGCAGCTGACAAGCTGAAGCCGAGCAATTCCATCTGCTCTGAGCGTGGGAGGATGGAGGCCAGAATGTGAAGCCAGATCAGAATGAAACACCTTGAATGTAGTGGTTCTTGAAAGAAAGAACCTTCTTTCAAATTGTAAAAATCCCTATTTAAATAAGGGATTTAAATAAAGCCTGCCTATGTAAACCGCCTTGAATAAAGTCTTGAATAAAGACCAAGAAAGGCGGTATATAAATATCTATTATTATTGTTATTATTATTATTATTTCTTTTTGACTACCACCTGCCCCAGAAAATCTCCTCCTGCCTCCCCCCACATCCTCACCTACCTCACCATCACCAGGTGGTTCGGGCAACTAAGTGGACAGAACACCGGCTTTGGACAGCAAAGGAAATAGAAAGAAAAGGGAAGGAAATGTGGCCTAGGCGTTAGAAAAAGTGACAAAGTGGTATAGGAGCTGCTGAGTGTGGTAGCCTGGTTATAGAAGCAAACATAGCTTGGGCTTGACTTGTAAAGGCATCATGGTGGGTTGCAACAACGCACTGAGCCACAAGACAATTTCAGAGCTAGAGGTGCATATGGAGCTTGCTTACAGAAAGGCAATTCTAGGAGAGTGGGGAGGCAGACTGGCATGCAAAGCTGAGCCCAGAAGGCCCCTTTCAGGCTTTATAGCAGGAAAATTCAAAAACTTGAGCTCAAGCTATGTTCAAGATGAATTGACAAAAAACAGTCATGTATTCTGAGGTGAAGTCTTTTCTGTCTTTTCGGTGGGGAAGGATAATCATGGATAGTGCTGTTTTCCTTCCTCTCTTCCTCTGAAACGACAGTGGCTTAGCACTTCATCCCGTTCACACTTCTTCAGGAATGGGGGAGCTGGGCAGCCCCATCCTAACATGCGTTGGAACAGGCAGGCTGACTCACCTGTACTGTATCCAGTGGATGATTACGAGTGCTTTATTTTATTGTGTGTTCTGAATGTTTAATGTTTGGTTGTTGTTTCGTATTTCCATTATCTATGCCAATAAAGGTCTTATGTATGTATGTATGTATCCAGTGCAGGTGATGAGGTGGCTGTGGAACAACTCAGAGGAAGGAGATACTTATCCCCATATGCCAGCCACCCCCACGGGGCTACTCGAATTTGCACCAGTGAAAGCCTTGGTGCAGATCTGAGCAGCCCAGTGTATCTCAGTGTGGGCTTGAGGGGGGGGGGGGTTAAGAGCCAGTTTAAGGTGCCAAAGTTGGTCCCATCTTCCTCCCAGGCCCATTCCACCCACTGGCCTGGCCTCCCCTCACCCAAAAATGCCCGTTCTGCCCTCCTGTCATCTTTTCCAACCACCCCTCTAGTGCCATCTGCCCTCAGCCAAAGAAAACCTAGCTTCTGCCAGTGCAGATCCGGCGCATGGAGACCAACACGCATCCTCACACCAGCCTCCCTGGCTAACAAGGAGGCGCCAATATGCTTTCTGTCATGTTTGTGACACTCCTGGGTCAGAAGTCCCTTGCACTGGCAGAAGACAGGGTTTGGATTGTGCCCAGGCAGCCCAATCCTAACCTGTGCTGGAATAAGCAGGCCAACTGGCCAGCTCAGGTTAAAGGTGGCTGTGGTGCAACTCGGGGATATTTATCCCCTTACTCCATGTTGCACACCAGTCACCTCTATGGAGCCATTCAGCTCTGCTCCAGTGAAATCACCTGCACAGCTTCAAGCAGCCTACTATAACGCCAGGCTGGCCAGAAAGGGGGTTAGGAACTGGCATAAATTGTCAACGCCAGTCCCATCTCTCTCCCAGGCCCAGTCCGCCCACCGGCCCACTCTCCCCCTGACCTCAACTGCCCCAAAGCACCCCCATTCTGCCCTCCTGCCACCTTCTCCAACCCCCTGCGCCTGCCTCCCTAGGCCAGCACTTACCCCTTCACCAGTCTGAATCTGGCACCAGGAGACTGGAGTGTGTCCTTGCGCCGGCCTACCTGGCTCATGAGTTGTCACAAACGTGCTTTACGGCATGTTCGCAACACTCATAGGCTGGCACAAGGGACTTGCACTGGCTTAACCTCTGGCCTAACGGTGTTACACAGAGTTGCAGTGTGAAACAGGACCAAGGCTTGGTGCCAAATGCATCATGGAAAATGTGGATTTGCAGAATGGATTTGAAGCTTGTGACCGAGGAAACATCCTGCAGGTGTCCTAAAGAGACATTCCTGGATGAGGACTGTCGGGGAGAATAGCAAATGGCCAAGAACAGAGCCCAGAAGGACCCCATGAGATGTGTTGCTACACAAAGAGCTTGAACCACTTGAATAAGCAAATGCAAACACAAGTTGAAACCTCATAGATATAGGCTGCAATATATTTTTATCAGAGCCAAGACAAACATTTGCAAACAAGTGTTTTTATTTTGAAATTAATGCAAAATTCCTACAAGCTAAAAAATCAGTGCAGTTGTATAAAATATCACAATGAGGGGCTGCTAGTCTTCACTGGAGGCAGAAAAAATGTCTATGCAGAACTTTTGTATTCTTGATTTCTGATGTTTAAAATGGTGTTTTATTTAAATGGGATTTTGTCTGCAATTCTTCACATACTTATCAGAGAATAAGCCAGACTGAACAAAGTGGAACCTACTTCTGAATAAACGTGCATAGGACTGTATTGCAAACTCCTGACCATTGCCATTTTATAACATTACTGACAGTGAGGAAAGATGCGAGTATGGCTCCTGTGGTCCCCGTTTGAGTTCTAGGATCCACTCTGAGCAGCTGCATAGGAACAAGTCAGCCTGCTTTTGCAAATATACTTACAATATTTAAAAAATCAGTGATTTATAAAGAACAATGTTAAAAACACCTCTACCTTCCCATTCATCTATTTGTGCATCGGTTTTATCATGACATGGACCAGTACATCACTCAGAACCAAATATCAGCAATCAATGATATCAGCAAACAAATTCTGGAACATTGATCAAAATGGGAGTTGCTTTTCATTTTCGCAAATGAAACAAATTGTTTCATTCCTGTCTATTTCAGATGAGAGTGGCTTCCAGTTATGAACTGTTACATTAAATTAGGAGAAACCAAAACTATTTGGACTTTTTCTCTAGTTTTTCCTTTAATTTTTGAGGTGTGTGGGCAGAGGCAGCTCCAGATGACATCATCACTGAGCTCTGGAGCACCGCAAGAGAAGCTGCAAGGGGATTCCAGCTGCAAGGCTGCACAGCTTACAGCTGTGGTTCCCAATCTAGAGGTTGCAACCTTGCAGGGCATTGGGAACCAATTGCTACCCCTTGAGGATGGCAACATGCACTGATGTGGCGACAGTGGTGACGGCACTTCCAGGATTGTGCCACCATGGTGAAAAAGTGTTGTTTTTTTTAAACATCCCTGCAGGTTGCTATGGCCCTCTGGAGTGTGTGGAGAGCCTGCAGCCCCGTCGGTGGGCCTCTCTGTGCCTCAGAACAGCCCTCTAACATGACCCACTTCCAATTTTCATCGCCTGGCTCCAGCAAATACTTCCGGTGGTCCTAACCTTCTTGTAAAAGTTGAGAACCAGTGGTTTACAGGGAAGGCTATTAGTGTACAGGATACGAAGCAGGAAAGGCAGAGATTTCAAAAATGCCAAGATAAAGGTCATTGGTCTCATCATGACTAATGGTAAAAGCAGTCGCAATGCCAGGTTGCTGAGGTGCCCTGGGGCAAACAATCCCAATAGACTTCCATATCCTCCCAAGTTTATATGCATCTCTTGGACAAAAGACACATGTGGTCATGTCTCATCAACAGCCAATAGGAGCATGCCTTAGAGACACCACAGTGATGCAGGGATCTGTGAGGTTTGTTTAGATCTATTGAAATTTGTGGAAGTGATAGAGCCATCTTTGGGACTGATCTATGGGTGTAGAGATCAAGAGATGCTTACCTTTTTGAAAAAAAAAAAAAACATGTTTACATTTAGATACAGACAGTTGTTATAAATTCATTTGGTTTACTTAACTTTACCTTTATTGGTATAAAAGAAGCACTTACATACATAGTCATAGCACAGACTAAAGACAACTCTGTATGAGAAACTCTTAAACAAGCCGTGCAGTCTGTTTCTTATATTTAATATATTGCATAATAGGCTAGTCCTCACGTTGTAGAACTGCCTTCTGGGATCCAGTTATTACTGTTCACCTTTGAATAATTAATTGCAGATAAGTCAAGCACAATGCCTTACCCTCGGCTGCTAACAGATCGCGAGTCCGAATTTGTAGACAGTAATATCTGTGTCCAAATTTGTAGACAGATGGGATAAGTACAGAAATAAATGCCCCGGGGTCCCAGCCCATAACCGCCGGGTCCCAGCCCCGCCCCCAGCTCCCCACGTGCCCGCCCCCGGGCCCACCTTCCCCAACCCAGTAACGCCCCCTCCCGCCCCCCATGCCCTCCACGCCTACCTTTGCTGCTTATGTCGGCGCACTTGCGCCAACACAAGCGGCAGCGCGGGAGCCTCAGCGGAGGCTTCTGCCTCTGTCCACGCATCGGTGCATCTAAATGCGCCAACGCAGCTCCCGCCTAAGGAGGTGCAAACGTGCTTTACAGCACGTTTGCGACCCTCTAGGGCCACCTATACCGGCATAACTCTGGTTAGGGTTGCACCCTAAATGGTATTGACCAGCCTCTAAACATAATGCTGTGTAAGGCACACAATGTGGCAACCCAAAGATCTTATAAAGAAATGAGGCTTGTACCCTTTCAATTTCCACACTAAACACAGTTTGCCATATTTGAATTCCAAACAAAAGCCACAATAAGACCTTAGCATTAAATATTTTTAAAGTGGCTGGTATATAGGAATTGCCCTCGGTATAAAAAAACAACAACATAATATTGCCTGCGATGTAAATTTGGTGCAGGATGCAAGAACATTTAAAATGAAAATCTAGACCCAGATATTTAAATACTTGAACTCAGTATACAAAGCCCTTAACCAATCAATATAGGGCAATCAATATAGCCCTTAACCAATCAATATAGCCCTTAACCAATCACTTCAGGTCTTCCTTAGTGCAGGATATCAATACCATATCATCAGCATATAATAACAAAGGTAGTGGGGCAAGGCAGAAGAGTGGAGCATGTCATGACTTGAAGTGAATCTCACTAGTGCTACCAAGATTATTATTTTTTTTTTTTTTGCATTGATCATAATGGCCTTTCAGAGAAAAGTAGCAGAGAGAAGAAACAAGAGATGGGCAGCCCAATCCTATTCAGTGCTGGCGTAGCGGGGCTGCTGGGCCCACACTGTATCCAGTGCTGAAATTGAGCAGGCCAGAGGTCTCCTTGGGATAAGGGAACATTTGTTCCCTTTTGTAGAGCCCCAGCTTATTCAATGAGGCTACTCAGGTCTGTGTCAGCTAATTGCTGGTGCAGAACTGAGTAGCCCCATGTAAGGCTTTGAGGCCAGAGGTGGGTGTTAGAATACAGTAGAGGCTTCCTCCACCATCCCCGATTCCTTCCTGGGCCTGAACCATCCCATCCCTTCCCCTCCCTCCTCCACCCCAAAACACCCCTTCCCCACTTTCATCCTCCTCTGCAGCACTTACCTGCCCTGGCAGCCATCATGCTGGATGAGGTGACTGCAGGATGAAGCAGGCCTTTCCGCTGGTGCCGCTTACTCTCTGGGTGTTGAAAATGCTTTATGGTGCTTTTATGACACCCAGTACTGGCGCAGCAGTTGCTGCACTGGAGGGCACTGGGAATAGGATTGGACCAAAAGATAGGCTTAAAAACATACAAAAAAGAGGGGAAAATACAGAGAGAGTGGAGGAGAAAGATGAACAGGTATGCTAAGAAATAGAAAAGTGAGCTCCATATCACAGGCTGGAGTTTAAGTTAGGTGCTAAGGCTGAAAATATTGATGACTTCTGATACAGGTTCATATGAACCAAGGCGAACATTCTTTTTGTACACATAACTAAAATGTAAGAAAAAAATTCTACCAGTGTATGTTGGATTTTCTGCTTACTTATATACATCTCGGATATTCCAAGTTGCCTTCTATACATTGTGCTCTGAAAGGAGGGGATGATGGAGCTGGCTGAAAGCCTTGTCTACAGGCAAATTCCATCACATCTCCAGATTGCGAATACAGTTTGCCGTGAGATGTCCACTTGAGTTGTATATTGTGACTGTGCATTTCTTCATCAGTTGCTGTACAAGGTGCTGCAGAAAGGCAAGTATCATTCCTTAGAGATTAATTTGAGATTAATTTGACAAAAAGATTTTAGCAGTAAGGCATAAATAGACACTTGCACTACAAACAGTTGAGCTGGCAAGCTACAGATGAAGATTCTTTATGCAATTGGGCCATTTATCCCAAAACCGTTTTCTCCAGTGACAGCAGCCCTCAAGCAGAAGTCTTCTCCAGCCCTACTAGGTGAGGTTCTTGAATCCAAGGTGCCAAATATAGAACACGGCGACCTTCTGCAAACACAATATATTTCTGGATATGCTTTTAAGACACATGTAACATGCACACATGAGGACATCTATTGTGTTTGCAGGGACCAAGTGCTGTGGCCTCCCCACCCCTACGACATGTCACTGCTCAAATGATTGGTTAATGCCACAGGATGTCCTGGTTT
This sequence comes from Tiliqua scincoides, assembly GCF_035046505.1. Taxonomy (NCBI): domain Eukaryota; kingdom Metazoa; phylum Chordata; class Lepidosauria; order Squamata; family Scincidae; genus Tiliqua; species Tiliqua scincoides. The sequence continues at coordinate 124,607,940 of NC_089824.1, forward strand.
CTTGGAGGGAATAATTATATTCACATAACTTATAAGTCAACATCATGGAACAGATTATTCAGTAGAATGCTTGGGAGTACTTAGAAAATAAAGGCGTTCTTTCTATGAGCCAGCATAAGTTTGTCTAGAACAGGTCACGCTAGACTTATCTCCTTCTTAGATAGAATGACTTGTCTGATGGACTATAGGAACACTGTGGAGGTGGTGTATTAGATTTGAACAAAGCACTTGACTATATCCTTGTGGAGAAAGTGATTAACAGCCCAGTCCTAATTAGGATTGTGCTACCCTTTATAACAGATCTGTAAATGACCGTATGGAGATGTACAAACAGTGGCAGTGCCAGAAAAAAGCTGCCACAGCCAGCTGCCTTCAGCAGCAAGCTGGCAATGGGAGTCAGGGTTGAGTGGAACAGGGCATTGAGGGGGAGGAATAGGGAAGTTTCTGGGCAGGGAGTGGGCAAGAGACAGAACGGGAGAGGGAGGGATCATCTCATTGGCACTAGCGTGCACCAGATCTTTAACCTGTCCCTTGAGCCCTTCCCTCTTACTGGCACAGATCTGAGGAGACTCATTGGGGCAGTAGAGGCTTGCCTCACATGCTGCAGGTGATGCCTAAACAGGGTAAACCGTTATAGATTTGCCCCAACATCACTGCCCCAACATTTCTGCATTTACAATATTCTTTCATAAAACAAGAAAGAAAAGAATTATCAATGCTTCTTATACTTATGCATGTTGGTGTTTTAGTCCAATGACCATTGACACATTGTACTTCTGAAGATCCATTCATTATGTAGAGGCTTTGGCATTTATAGTGCACTCTTGAACCTGCCATAAATTGGCCGGTGACATCTTCAAGGACATCTCCATTTTCAATAGCGGGTGGTCGACTACAGTTTGCTCCAGCAACTACAATGGCACATTGAATCAACCATTAGATGATAGTAGGTATGACTACCCATATAATGGCTTTGATGCACAATCCTGCAAACTTATTCATTCAATAAGAAAAGAGCATACAGAACCAATGATGTTGACTTTTAAAACATGAAAGCAAATTATAATTGTGTTTTTAAATATAACACAGTGTGTAACAATGAGGAAAGAGCATTCAATAACCCGTCAATGCTATTGCCACAACAAGTCTGGGTGGCAGTTCAAAATTAGCTGTCATAGTTTAAAGCACTACTTAAATAAATAGTAGTTGTGCTCCTGCAGCCACTGTTGGCGTGGTTCTTGGCGTAACTGGGGGGGGCAAGAGGGTTGCAACACTGCCCCCCCCTTGCACCTCTCCGGGTACACCACTGTTGCAAGTACACAAGAAACAACATTACCTATGAAAGCCACTGTCTGTAGAGAGAATTCAGAATTTGATTATTTGATTTTCTCTGTAAACTGCTTTGTGACCTTTTTGTTGAAAAGCGGTATATAAATACCGTTAATAACAACATTGAATTAATTGAACTGATAGGAATTAATATACTTGCCTTCACAATGAGGGACAGCGTTGCTCCATCCATCAGCACGACATTCACGGTAATCTGTTTTACTGACCATCAGATATCTGAAAGGTTAAAATAAATGAAATTCTGACATGATAACAATTACATACTATAGAACTGCATATCAGTGGTTGACTAAGGTTAAATATACTTAGGGTTACCAGATACAAAGGGTGACAAAGTGCCTATACCTTTAACCCCTGTATAGAAGAGGGAATTTTGGCAGGTGCAGTTTTTTAAACCCTTCCATGTTGAGTTGCACCTGCCAAAATTCTCTCTTCTATACAATGGTTAATAGTATAGACACTATGTCCCAGTTTGTATCTAGTAACCCTAATATAGTGCAACCAAAAGCAATACTTCCAAAAAAGAATGAGTAGTAAAAGAGTTTTCTCCCCAAGCAAGTGTGGTGGAAAAATATTATTTTGTTTCCTGGAACTCTTTCATTTGGACTCTTTCTGAACTCTATAGCTAGATTTTTTCAGAGACAGAAAGAGGACTTGGGTTCAGAGAATCTTATCCCTGCCTGGAATCCAGGCAAAAGCTGTTCAAATGATAATGGATCCATTATGTCTTTCAAGGAGTCAGCACTCTTAAGCAAGCACTGACCAGGATGGAGAATCTCAACCAGAAATTTCAGGAAGGTTCCAGAGAGAGAGAGAGAGAGGGAGAGAGGGAGAGGGAGAGGGGGAGAGAGAGAGAGAGAGACAGACAGACAGACAGACAGACAGACAGACAGATGGATGGACAAAGGAAAGTCTGCTCACCTGTAAACAGTAGTTTTTTTGAGTGATCTTCTCTGCAAACACCTGTACTCGAACTCTGGGCATTCATAGCGCTGAATTCAGAAGCTTCCAGAGCTTAGTTAAGTGTTTTGCCTCTATGATTAACTGTATGCTTTAAGTGCAGGCAGAACACGCAATCCCTCAGTTCCTTGGAGGAATGCTCCCTGGTTCTAATGTTCTACCTAACAAGAGCTCCAACTGTTGGAACCAGAACTGCAGAGGATGGGTTGAGTGAGTCATGTGTCTTTGCAATCTCTGTGCAGTCACACATAATGAAGACTAACTAGCTTTACCCATATCTGAAGTTGCTTGTAGGATACATCCCTTGCCAAGCCTCTTCCCAGGGACAGCACATACGAAGCAACCGCTAGAGAGCCAGGGTGGTGTAGTGGTTTACGAGGTGGATTTAGACCTGGAAGATCCAGGTTCAAATCCCCCCTCAGCCATGAAGCTTCCTGGGTGACCTTGGGCCAGTCACTTTCTTTCAGCCTCACCTACCTCACAGGGTTGTTGGGAGGACAAAAGGAGGGGAGCAGCTGTGTATACCACCCTGAGCTCTTTGGGGGAAGGGCGGTATAAATATGTGAAAAATTTAAAAAAAATGAACGCCGGTGGCCCTGCATCCCTCACACCATCCCAGAAGCAGATCTGACAGCTTGCAACATGGCAGCACCCACCAATTATACCAAATATGCAGGTTGCAGTCAAGATGGAAGAACTTTGTAATGGTTCAAGCCAAGGGACTGGGAGGTAGCTCAGCCCTTGACTTCAACCAGTCACACAAAGCTTAGGACAGAATGCACCATAAACCTGGGTTGAGCTGGTTTTTACAAATGAAATGCTAGTATTATTTTTTTACACCAGCTATCCTAAGGATACTATTGCAATGAGCAACTGGGGGGGATTTATTATTTTAAAAGTTTCTATCACATCTTTCCTCTCCCTATCAGGATGAGCCCTAGGCAGCTTATTTTTTCAACATAGTAGTAGTAGTAGTAGTAGTAGTAGTAGTAGTAATTTACCCATCATCACAATGGTACACAACACGAGCGCCAAAGACAAATTCCTCTTCTCTGAGGAGCTTGAAAGAGCCAAACTGGATATCCCCAGGATGTCCACAAGGTTTTTCTGAAAATTAAAAAAGCAAAGCTTAATGTCATGTAACATTCAAGCCTAGAAACGGAACAGAGCCTTTTCGGTACTGGCACCGAGACTGCAGAGCTCTCTCCCTCCAGAGGCTTGCATTGGCCCCACCACATTTCAGATTTTTCACCAGGTCATGTGGCCTGAGCTGACTGGCTGCATATGTTTATTTTACCTCAGTTACAACTTCTGTTGCTTCTTTTTGTTATTTAATATTAATGGTTGGGGTTTTTTTTGTTACTATTGTTCATGGCTTTGATGACCCATATTGGGTGGAAAGGCAGCCTAGAACTCATAATAAAGACTGAGTCTTGGTATCCATGAGGGTCCCATTCCCAGCACCCATGTGGATGCCAAAAATCATGTTAAAGGAAATCTGTTTAAAAAACAACGTCTCTTTGTTCAGCAATTTAAAAATAGCCTTTGCTGACCTTTGTAAGGCGTGACAGAAGCATCAGGAAGAATCAATCATTCTCTCTCCAGACGCTTAGAAAGGCTTCGCTGAGGCAGCGACCCCTCTTTCACCAGAGGAAGCGATAATCACTTGCATTCTTTCATGTTCTCAGGGGGAAGAAAGGGGTTGTTTACCTGGGAGTGAACCTGTTCTAAGTGCCTGGAGAGAGAACGATTGATGGATTGTCTGTCAGCGGCCCTCTCCCACATTAATGAGGTTATTGTTAAACAACTTTTTTCCTTTAAATTAAAGTCCCTTCTCATTGAGATAAAACCACAGACAACTGATGTTGGGGGGGGGGGGAGAGAACCCCCTTCTAGCCACCAGGAATAAATAACACAGCCGCAGATACTACCCCAAGCACTGGGAAATGACCCAAGGACACTACACACAAACACACAACGTGACACAAGAATGCCACCACATCCCCACCTCCTAGTTACAGTGGCATCAGCAGCAAAGGAGCCAAAGCAAAGAACTGCTAGGAGCCCTTACAGCCAGCTTTCAAGTCTCCTCATCCCACAAACACATTCATCCAAGGACTAAATTTCTGAGCAGAGTAAAGCGCAAGTAGAAAAATGAATCTCTTGGAAGAAGGCAGCCATGGTAAGGATTTGAGTCTGTGTGAGGATATCTGGCAGCTCTCCAGAGGAGGATCTGGGATGAGTCACAGGGGCATTCAACAGCATACAAACAAAGCTGGGTGCTGCTGGTTCACTGCCCAAAGGCACAGAGTGAGAGCCTGGCAAAACAGGTTTGAGGCCAGTCAAGGGACATGCCCTCACCAGCAAGGCACTCACCTTTTGTATGACTGTATGATTGTTCGGCAGGGACAAAAGAAGAGAAGGAAGCAGGTCCAAATCCCGTATCAATCATTTCACAAAGCTACTTGCCAACCACCCAGGCATAGCAAGAGACAAGCAAAGAGCACTCCATCTGGTATCACTGCAAACAGGCACAACTGATTGGAATACTATAGCACAGAGATCTATCAGAGGGAGCTCTGCACAGGACCAATGAATAGTGTATCTCGAAAATATAATGTGAAACAGGCCACCTACTAGAGTGACCCACTCAACTACCCACACACACACCATGCCTTTGGTTGCATTGCTGTCAGTATGCTGCCCTCCCATCCCCTTGCCACTGCTGAACATGTACCATGGAAGCAGAGAACAGGGGGTTTCTGATCCAGGAGCATCCCCCCAAGACCCCAAGAAGTCAGGGAACGAGGATGCTGCAGACCCGGGGAAGCGCTCCCCACTGCCAAGAAGCACTGCCCCCACGAGTCCCACCTTGACATCCAAACTACATCTGTGTGATGTTTTTACAATGTGTTTTTTTTTTCTGACATTGGAATCCATGGTGCATCCGTTGCGGGGGGGATGCACCATGGTGGGGCTACTGCATCCATTGCAGGGGGTGTGTGTTCTACAATGGTGGGGCTATTGCTGGGTCAGCATACATGGGGATACACTGGTGTATCATGAGAATAGGACTGGGCCATAAGGGCAGTATTGCGCTTTTCCACAAAAAAAGGAAAAGGTTGAGCTTGCCCAAATCTTTAGTCTGAACCTAATCAAGGAATCAAAATGTCATTGAAAAGGTCACTAAGTAAAATAGAAAATACAACAAGCAAGAAACAAACAGTATCCAATAAGATTTGTATTTTTAAAAAGTTTTAAAAATATTAAGGAATACAACATTCGAAATGTTGAAGAAAGAAAAAGATTCAACTTCTCAAAGTGTTTTCAACATGATGTTGTCATGAATTTTGCAGAGAAATGTAGCTACTTACTTCTGCATTCCACATATGGTAGAGCTTGTTCCCAGCTTCCATTGTAACATCGAAATCTAATTCGCCCCAATTTTATATACCCAGGTCGGCAGTTGTAGAATACTGTGTCACCATTTGAATAAGCCTCCTTCTCTGACAGGTCTGAAAGTACTTCTTTATCTCTCCTAGGTGGTGGTTCACATCCACCTGAACATAAGTGAGAAAAAAAAGGTCAACAAAACATGTGGTCCAAATCCAGTAATCTTTACAGAACTTCTCTCTGTGCAGAAAAGAACCAAACACACCAGGGAGTAACAAAAGATGGCTTGCTCATAATTTCAATCACTATATTCTTAATTGAGCCATAGGTCAGGAGGGGCAGAAGACAATCCTCAGTCTAACAGTGGAGATTTTCAGTATACAGGTCCACCTACATTATCCGCAGGTTCGGAACCCGCGTATTTCTTCATCCACGGGTCCCTGAACCGGTGGGGGCTGGCAGACCTGAACCCTCCAGAAATGAGGAGAGCTCTGCTCTCTTCACCTCCTGAGGGTCTGCTGAGCCCACCCATGGCTTCTGTGGGCCTCAGAATGACTGTTAAATTGAAAAAAACGCAACTTCAGGTATTTCGCAGAGCCGTAAGTTGCATATATATACCTTTAAAAGACATTCTGAGGGCCAGGGAAGCTGCTAAGTGCTTCTCTGTGGGACTCAGAAGACCCTCCGGACCAGAGCTCAGCTCAGGTTCAGAGGGTGGGGGGCCCTCAAAACTGCAGGTTTCAACAACTGCGGTTTTCCTTATCCACAGGGATTCTGGGAATGAAGCCCCTGTGGATAATGCAGGTTGCCTGCTAGTTGCTACCTGGCTCTGTGAACTTTATCCTCAGATCCTGTGCTACCAGCACTTCCAGTTATTTGTGGAACACTACTGACTTCTTGCAGAAACTACAATCCATGGAAAATGTCACAGAGAACATTTTTAGAGGTCCTGTAGACCAACATCTCCCACAAAGATGATCTATGCTACAAGCTATCAGAAATATCTCTGAAGATACCACACACTCTTTCCTTTTTTGTCCTCATCCACTTGTATCTTCAGGTCAGTAACACTTTCAAGGGGACTTGCATGACCCTAACATCTTCATGGTAGATTGAGAACAATACTTCACGTCTAGTCTCCAAAAGCCTCTCCTCTATGTAAGATGCACTGTTGACATCTTTCTCATTCGGATCGATTGGCAGGAGGCCCTTGAGATATTTCATCAGGATTTCAACAACTTTTAGCCCACCATCAACCTCAGTCTAGAAAAAGCAACAGGTTCATTTTCTGGACACTATAGTGCAACTATGTGATGGACTAAAAACATCACCTTATACCAGAAACCCACTGACCATTACGCATAGATGTTATGCTTCCAGTTTCCACCCAAAACACATCCCATGATCCAACCACATTTATTCCAGCCCATCAGACAGGAATTCAAACCTATAGAATTCACACCAGGCATTCCTAAAATTACAACACTCACCAAATGAAGACATATCGACAATGCCATTTGGTGTTGCCACCACTGCTCACTGTAGAAACATGGGTTTCTACATATGCCACACAATGCTCAATGGGATGCAGAATGGGACACTGAAATAGGCTCAAACTGGGAGATTTAGCAACATTTCTAGACAGTGTAATAGACTTTAGTCTAAGACTGAAGGATTATGGGAAACTGGGAGGCTGTCACATGTTGTTCTCTAGTCTAGATCAGGGTTGCTCAAACCCTGGCCCACGGGCCACTTGCGGCCCGCGTGGGGTCCCCATCCGGCCCCCAGGGGGCCCCCCATCTCCAATGGGCACTCGGCCCTCACCTCAGCCTGCGCTGGCCCAATGCGCAAGCTCTGTGTTTTGCTTTCCCTCAGAAAGACAAGCCCAGCAGGGGTGCAGGTCTTTTACAAGGTAAAAGGGAAGGTAATGCAAGACATGCATTACTTCCCACTAAAGGCCCTGTGTGGGTCTTTCCCTGCCTGGCTGATGGGCAGGATGCTTGTGGAGCCAGTGGGGGACGGGGAGAGCGCAGGAGAGAGAGATCCTGTGAGGGAGGAAGGGAGGGCTGGCTGGCCGGCCGGCAGCTGGCCAGGCAGCAACAGCAGCAGCACATGCTGCCCTAGCGAGCAAGCGAGGGCAGTTAGGTGGGTGGGCAGGCAGGCAGGTGAGCAAGCAGGCAGGCAGCCAAGTGGACGGGCTGGTGACCGAGCAGGAGCACATGCCGCCCAAGGGAGGGAGGGAGGCAGGGAGGAGGAGGGGGCAGTCGAGTGTATGTGTGTGAAAGGCTGAAAGATCCCCGCCCCGTTTGTGTGTGTGAATGGGATTATGAACTGGTTTGAATTCATTCATTCATTTTCCATCTCTAATATATAATATAGTGTGTCTCTAATATATTCATTTATGTAAATGTATTCAAATTTAAATGTAAATTAATTTTTTTCCTGGCCCCCAACACAGTCTCAGAGAGATGATATGGCCCTCCTGCCAAAAACTTTGAGCACCCTTGGTCTTGATCAACAAAGGTGATGACAGCTCTCTGCCTGGGAATATCTAAAATGAGAAAAGGTCACATTCAGCACAGCTGCAGGTCCTATAGTCAGCTGCCTCAAGCCTGTGAAGTTTTCATCACATGTTGCTCTTCTAATTTTATCAAACACTGACAGGACCCAGTACTGAGAGAGAGAAAAGCATACAGCAGTGTTACTCAACCAGTGGTACTTATACCATGGGGGTACTTGAGGTGGTGTCTGGCGGTACACGCAAAATTCCCAGAGCCCCGCCACCTGGAAGCAAGACCAGCAATGCTCTAGACGAGTAGCAGTAGGAGTTTCAGCTCGGTGGGCTGCGTTCCAGCATGTGCTTTTCATGCGCTCCAAAAACCCCTCCTATCTGCCCTGAGACTCTTAGCTCGTGTTTGTCATGTTGCATCTGACCTCCCAATCTGGAAGTAATTGACGATGACATCATTGCCCATTACTTCCGGTGGTACTTCAAATAAGTGGACCATGTGAAGTGGTACAGGAAACAAACAGTGAGTAACACTGGTGTAGAGCAAGGTGAGACAGCTAATCCATCTGTTACACTGATGTGGTGTGGTGGATGGACTTGTCTGACTAAGCTGCAGAGCTGTCCCTGTTCTCGTGAGGGGTTGTGAACTGAAAGGGGCAGGGCCAGACTTGATGGCTGCTGGCTTCAGATGAGACCAAGCAGCTGACATGGTTGGTCACTCCTAGGCTAGCAGCAGCTACTGGAAACACAAAGCCACTTTGCCCTACATGGCAGCCCTTCACCAGCCTTTCCCTGGTCTGAAAGGGGTACTAGGAGCATTCCCACCCCAAGGAATGGGCTCAGCCCAGCCCTTACCCAGCCCAGAAAGGGTGCAAGGAATACCCATGCCCCAAGTAACAAGCCTAACATAGCCCTGGGCTAGTTCCAAGGGGGTATGTCAGCCACTACTACCTACACAAAGAGGTTGGCCCGAACAGCACCCAGCCACATCCCCTTGCCAAGTTGTGGAATTGGGACCAGGTGCTGTGGCACCACCTGAGAGGTAGCAAACACAAGCTCTGGCCCACACCACCAAGAAGGATGAAACCAGCAGGGGCACCAACTTAACAGCAATGGGGAGCTCTTCCTCGTCATAGTCACTCCCTAATCTGCCCCAACGAGTTTCCAATGAGCCTACAGCAAGAGAAAGAAGACACTTGAATTTGTGTCAAAGGGTACAGCCCTGTGAAGGAACGGGAGCCTTAATGAATGTAAAGACTCAGTAAAGACTGACCAGAATAAACTGGCTTCATATTGCAGTGAGCAGGTCTGTGCTATTTTCCAAAGGCTGAGACCATCAAAGGGAGGAGTGGCCGTGTCACACAGATCCCCTTTTGACACCCCTTTGCCTCCCAATGCAGGGGAGCTGAGGTCTAGGGACATCACACCATCCCACAGGTAAATGTCAGGTAAATAGTAACACTGTGGAAGGATGTGACAAATTCTTTGGGAAGATGAGAAACCGCTTTTAATTTAATCTCTCAAAATCTGATTCTATGGGCCAATAAGGAGATGGCACCTTAGAAGCTCAGCTGGAAGGTAAGGTGGTTACCGTTTTTAATCCAAGATGAATGAATCAACATCAGGAGTGTATTTACCAGGGACGCATAATGGCAAATCCACATGTCCATCAACACACTTTCTGACTGAAGGATGTCTAATCACATATCCTTCTCTGCACTTGAATTCCAGTGTATGATTACTTTGAACCATTTGTGAATTTCTTAGCCCACTAGACCAAAGTAGTTTTTTAGCATTCAGCTGCTCTCTTGTGATAGTACAGGGTGCTAAAGGAGAGAGAAAAACAAGGCAGGGATTATCATTGGAGCAAAGTCACTCCATCACTATTCAGATTGACTTGATAAGAGGCTTCTTTGTATTCCTGGGAATACTTCACATATCTGTATTTTACAAATTATAATATCTCACCATTTGCAGTTGGTTAGCAAATGCCATTCTAAAAAGCCATATACAGCGTGGCCCTTGGTATCCGCCTGGGGTTCTGTTCCTGGAACCCCCATGGATACCCAAATCAGCGGATGATTGAATCCACAGATATCAGAGCCCCAAACCCTGAACCCAACTGGAGCTGTGCTCTGATCACGTCCTTCTCATTGGGGGGAGCTTCTGAGGGCCAAGGATGCTTCCCTGGTTCTCAGAAGGCCTTCTGGTAGCTTCCAGTTTTTGACAGAAAATGAGAAGTTGTTATTTTGGCCTTCCAGAAGCCTAAGAAGACCTTCTAAGGGCTGTGGAGGCATCCTTGGCCCTCATAAGGTCTTCTGGACATGACCGGAGGCTTTGGGGGCCTGAAATGTCATGCAGCTGCACCAATGGAGCACATTTTGCTTGCAGTGGCAAGGGATCAGACAGCCAGCAAGAAGTAAAAATAAAATATTTTTGGTATCTTATCTTCTGGTAGGTAACTACGTACCTAGTTGCCAGTGGGTCTCCTCAGACATACGTCAGTTATTTTGCTAGATTAAGTTTGAGGAGAGGAAGAAAGGCAGGTTCAGGCCAAGAAAGGGGCATAAGATCTGGCATGCGCAACTGCTACAAAGATCCTCCCCCTCCTGCCCCCGAAACAACCTCCTTAGCTTGGCCCACTCCCCTCCCTGATCCTTCCGCAAACTGCCCCCTCCACCACCTTATCTACCCCAGCACACTATCCAGCAGCTACTACTATATGCGCACAGGGCCTTTGGTGTTCTGCACCAGCGGCTCTGATATGCACAACAGCAGTGCACCTTTCCAGGATTGCTGCGGCATTTACAGCACCGGATCGCGAGATAGCCCATAAAGTTGAGTCATTATAGAACTATTTTTTTATATATAAAGACAGGTCATGATCCAAATTCAAGCCTTTAAACACAGTGTTTAAATGTGACCTATGCCCATTGCCTTATCGTTCAACCCCCCGGGGCTATTATTCTTAATGGTTACCAGAAAATAAACAATAGCTCAAAGACAAACAGAATACTGTATCCTGATTCTACCAAAACACAATGTGAATCCAGGTCCAGTTTAGTTTTTCTTCAGCACGGCAATGTTAACTCTCTCTATATTCTTGCATTAAATACCTCTAGTCCAGACTGGCTTTCCCAAATATGCTCATTCTGCAGTTTTACTGATGATCCAATGCCACTGAGCAAAATGTATGACAAATTTGGTCAAATAATCTTTCACATTGGCACAGATGGACAGAACAACACTGCACACAGAAAAGTTTTCAACATCTTTGAAATTCCAGATTCTCATTTCAAGCTTATAGGAAGCAAACATGAGGTTTCTTCTTACCCAAGCACTTTGGTGGAGTTGACCACCTTCGTTTAATGCAGATTATCCATTCAGGGCCTTCTAAGACATATCCAAGGTTGCATTTGTATTGTGCTCTGGCCCTTAGCCAGAAAAGCTTGCTTTCTTGACTTACATTTTCTCCAAAATCAATGTCAGGTGGTTCTCCACACACTGTAATTAATTTTGAATCATAATCAACATTTTATTACATTGTCATAATTCCACAATAAATTAAGCTGTCATTTTCAGAAACCGTATTCAAATATCACCTATTATTGATTAGTTTCCAGATTTTATTTTAAGTTTAATAAACTCTTAAATTTTCAATATATTATATTTTAGGCAAAAAGATGCTCCTTTGAGCCAGGAAGGTAGCCTCTCCGAAGGTGAGGAGAGCTACCAGAGCAAGAGGGCTCAGCAAGAAGCTTCCTGACCTCAAGGCAGTGTTGCCAAGCGGAAAATGGGGAGGCTGGGAAGAAACTTTCAGCAGGGAAGAAAGTGTCAGCAAAATGGAGGGAGTCTCTACAGGAAAAGACCATCAAAACCACCAGCAGCATGGCATCTCCTCTGAGGGGATGGTGACAATGTTCAGCTTCCAGAGCAGGGGGACTTTACACAAAGGAAACAAAAGCATTTCTAGGCAGACAAGAGTGTCTGGAGCTTCCTGGCTGTGCATTTAGGAATTTCCTGGGCTTAACTGGGTTAAAGTGTGTCCTTCCAGGAGCACACAAAGCCCTGACTGCACCCCCAATTTGAGATGTTCCTGAGGGACAAAGACATGTCAGGGCATGTGCTGCACTGAGGCTCAGGTCATAGATAGGAGAGGATTCATAACATGGGAATCTGTGCTCCACTGTCATAAAGTCCTCCCTTGCGCCAGTCCAATCCATGATAGGATTGGGCCACAATGGTAGCATAAGAAACGTATTCTTGTTGCAGACACACTGTTTTGCAGAACACCTGACTATATAAAAAGCCAAAAAGGCCCGTACTTTTAGGGTTACCAGGTACAAAGGGAGGACAGAGTGCCTATACCTTTAACCACTGACTAGAAGAAGGAATTTTGGCAGGTGCAGCTTTTTAAACCCTTCCATGTTGTGTTGCAAATGCCAAAATTCTGTCTTCTATGCAATGGTTAAAAGTATAGGCATGCTGTCCTGCTTTGTATCTGGTAACCCTATGGATTTTTCCAGTTTCAGTCCTGCTTTGTTTCACAGTGTCTCTTACTCCATCCCCACCCATCTTTCCTCTGCTAATCCTGTGCTGGAACATTTCTCTGCCTTTTCCCCACTCTGGGGCACTCTTTTTTCTTCTTCCAAGCTTCACTCACAGAACACAGCCACTGGTTGAGCATCGTGTGCCTTCTTCTACTGAATGTAAACCATTTTAACAAAGCTCACATATATAGATGGTGGCATTTCTGTTCCCCTTCCTATTTTTGCAATAGTCCCTCAATCAACTGTATTTTCTTTGGAGTACTTGTGACTCCAGCCTCCTCCTAAACTCTCCAACCTTCTTTGAGGTGAGCCACTAGACACCAGTCAAAGGTCCTGAGAAAACTAATGTTTCAATAAACCTTCACTAATCCAGCACTGGGCCCTAGAAGGGAACTACAACAGAGCATTTCAGAGTCCTCCAAAAAACAGCCAGCCAAGGAAAGAGACAGGAGAGGAAGCTGCTGTTGGGACCAGACTCCCTTATCTTCTCTGCAGCTATCATCCATAACAAAGCATTAGGGTTGCAGCAATGCAACATTTGTGCTGGAAGGAGAGTGCTTTCGGATCTGTTCCCTTCCTCCTTGAAGGATGCTATTCCAAAAGCCTTTGCATTGAACAACAACTTAATGAAGAAGAGCACAATGCCCAGCTGACTCCTCTCTCCAGCTCTACAAATCCGCTACAAACAACAAATCTGAAATCAACTGTTTCTGTCCTGAATGTTGCAGCATGTGTTTTCCCAATAAAAGTTGGCCTTTTCCCTTCATCACTTACCACCTTGGGAAGCACAGCATGTCCACAGGAGACATGAAACCAAGCAGATCAGCCAGTGCTTCATAGTCGCTCAGGCAGTAACGGTGGTTCTGTGGCACAGTCTCGCCCTTCCTGGCTTAGAAAGACTGCTTATGACAGGACTGACACTGTCTACTCACCCTGTGCCTTCATGTTTTGCTACTTTTGTATTAGATATCACAGCCAAAGAGGAGGAGCAATTCCTGGAATAAAGCACATGGACTTTCCAATTGAGCAAGAAGTGTTTGCCCTTCTGTGGGTTTTGTCTTGCAAATCTGGTAGCAACAGTTGAAGCCAAAACCCAGCCTTTGTTGTTGGGTTACCAATTTGCCCCCTAAAAAATAAATTTGGCTGGTATAGTTGCCAACCTTTGAACCAGGTGTCCATTTAACAATGGTTTGATCTGCAGACTTTCCTAAATGATCAAGCGTAGAGATACACACTGAAAATCCTGACCTCCTAATTTCTACAAATCACATTGTTCGTAACAGAATAGCAGCAGGGCACAATCCTGACCTGTGCCAGTACAGCAAGGCCGCATGGCCTGCTCTGTGTCCTGTACAGGTTAGGAGGAGGCTGAAGGTCACCTTGGGTAAGGAATATTTACCCCTTTGGGTACCTTGGGTAAGGTAAGTACCTTTACCCTGTGTTGAACCCCAGCTTATCCTATGGGATTACTTGGGATTGCGTCAGCTATTCCACCAGAAATTGGGTCATGACCCATCAAGTGGGTCCTGACCCACAATTTGAGAAATGCTGGTCTAGCCTATTGGCAACCTTACCTGGTATACTTTTCTGCCTTTAAGAGCTGCTCGATGAGCAGAAATCTACAGGTCAAGCTTTTTCCAGCTGTCAGGTAATCATTAGCCAGGTAATCATTTGGGCATTGTTCCAAGATACAAGAGTGGCACTGGGACCTTACTTGTTTATTATACCCCAGACTTCTGCAAGCTTGAATGAATATGAGAAAAAGCCCTTCCTGGAGTACAGCTGCATGCACATAGAGGTGTTAAGGAAGCTGGAGCTGGACAAGGGCTCTGTACACTCCTTCCTGCCCTTTGCTTTATTGATTTACTAGATCAGAGGCTGAATAGTGGGGCAATGGTAGGTATATCCACTGCCACCATCCCAGGCTAAGGAAACCAGGAAAGGGGGGGAGGCTATCTCCCAAGAGCACCTAACCCAGTGGTTCTTGTTTAACTAGCACCCACAAGCAATTAGACAGGACAACCCACTGGTTTACCAGTGAACTGGGCAGGCAAGGAGTCAAAATATAACCAGCTTATTAAAATCCAAAAGAAGTCTAAAAGAAAAAGGAAGTAAAGCAAGAGAGGGGTGGAGGAAAGTACAACACACAGGCTGGTGAAAAGTGCCTGAACTTAGAATCACAGAATTGGAAGGGAGCTACAAGATCTGCAAGACAGTGCAGGCCATCCACATCTACAGCAACTCTGATAGATGGCTATCTAACCTCTGCTTAAAGTCCTCAGCAATGGAAAGTCTAACACAGTGGTGTCAAACATAAGGCCCGTGAGCTGTATGCAGCCCCTGGAAGCAATTTATCTCGCCCTTGTTACAATTGGTCTCTCCCAGGCTGATAGTTGGGATCTCTCATATTCTGAAAATATGAACAAGATTTGCGCATTTTCTCTTCTTATATTTGCAGCTAGTGACTTTCTACGTGAGAACAAAGTGCTTAGTTCTGGCCATCATCTGCTTAATGATGTCATTTCCGGTCCTCAACAGGCACCATGAATGCTAAATTTGGCCCTCAGTATGAAACAAATTTGACATCCCTGGTCTAACACCTTCTGAGGCAGACTGTTCCACTGCCTAATGGTCCTTCACACCACAAAGTTCTTAGTCATGTTTAATTGAAAAACTCGGCTGATTGACACAGGGCACAATCCTAACAAGGTCTACACAGAAGTAAGTCCTATTTTGTTCTATGGGGCTTACTCTCAGGAAAGTGTGGTTAGGATTGCAGCCACAGATAGCTTCACCAAATTAGTTGCAGTGACAGTTCAACCAATTAAGTAGTAACAGCAAAGTACAAAAACCCCACAGCTCATTACACTGGTGAAGCCTGCAGACTGGCTTGGAGCAAAACATAATTAATTCCCTAAATGTGTCTAGCTTCACAACTTAAAGGAGAAAATGCAACAGTTCTGCTGAAATCACTGTATTCTAGAACCATGTCTTCATTCCCTGGGAGAACCATTAGAACCCATAATGTTCTACTTTGGGTGGCACATAAAAGAAATCGGAGATTTTGGTGAGCCAGCAGTCAGTGGCGTAGCTAATGAAAGTGTAGCCCAGTGCCAAGTGCAAAGTGATGCTCCAGAAGTGATGTCATTTCTGGAAGTGATGTCACACCCAGACTTTTAAAAAAGTGAAAAATTGGGCAGTGGCATAGCTAAGGCATCTGCTACCTGGAGTCAAAGAAGATTTTGTAGCACCCCCTCCATGACAAAATCAAATTTAATTTATTAAAAAAATGAAACGTTTTCTAGTTAATTGGCCATAACTTTTGATAGAATACAAATATTCCAGCGCAGTTTGTTTCATTCAGCATTAAATTACCTTTCCAATTATATATAACATGATGGCATTATTCGTAACCCTGGTACGAATGGTACGAAGGTATTATTCACCCCTGGGGGCTGGGGGGTAAGAATAGGCCCTCAGTTTGGCTGTACTTGTTGTAAGAGGCGACTAAACAACCACCAGGTAGATGGGACTCGATAGCCTGGGAAGGCAGCTCATCTGAGAG
Source organism: Tiliqua scincoides (assembly GCF_035046505.1). Taxonomy (NCBI): domain Eukaryota; kingdom Metazoa; phylum Chordata; class Lepidosauria; order Squamata; family Scincidae; genus Tiliqua; species Tiliqua scincoides. The sequence goes on from NC_089824.1 coordinate 124,624,267, forward strand.
AAGGAAAACTCGGATCCCAAACCTCCACTGCCTTGTGGCTACATCCAGTTATGGAAAAAGCTTCAGGAGTCAACCTCGAGGCAAAAACCGGAGCCGGAGTCCCTGAGGCAGTTCATGGCTGGACACAGTCATGTTCTGGCAACTCCTGCGACGTCGCTGGAACCAACCGTATGGGCTTCTGCCTTTCCATTGGACCATTTCAGCGATGCGGAGAGGGGGGATTTGCTGCATGGGAAATAGTCTATCCTTCATATCTACTTTACCCAGGCTTTGCGCTCTGGAGAGGACACTCTGTTCCAGAACCACCATTCAGAGCGCGATACCATAGTCTTCCGAGACTGAAAGATGCCAATGATGATTATTCGTACATACTAAGGTTTCCACAATTTTGGTCACTAGTGTCAAGCCCAGCTTATTGCCCCCCTGGTGCAATTGCTACCCCCTGCGCGCCCTTAGCTATGCCACTGCCAGCAGTTCATAATTCTTCTGGCCACTGCTGCTTACTCTGTACCAGATTCCAAATCACTGTCAGTGACTATCTCCTCAGAAGACTGAGATTGCAAAAAAAGTGTTCTCATTCTATGATTTCATAAATTATTTCTTCTAAATCTCACAACTTAGTTCCTTTTTTTATATCAGTCTGAGAAGAGGCAGAATTACTGGAATGTGGCATGTGAATGTCATGTTAAATCCAGTAAGGAGTGATTGCAAAAGGCTGGTGAGTTTTATGTTGCAATTCTGCTGACAATGGTTGAAGTAATACCATTGGTATAAGGCTGTCAGTGGGACAGGGTGGGGGAGCTTGCCTGCTAGGTTTGACAACTTCTCAAAACCAGATTAAAGGACTATCTATTTAATAGCATTATTGTCTGTGTAACCATTAGATCAGGGTTTCTCAAATGTCTGCTGGGTCCTGGGTTGGTTCATCCCATTCACCCTTGCATCCAGTTGGCTCCAAATTGGAGACCCTACATGCAAGGGAAGGCGGCATTTGGCTTCCACAGGCCTCCAGACACTGTTGGAAAGTCATTTCTGGTTTACTTTGGGTTCAGGAAAGTGATTTCCAGTTGAGTTCCAGAGGCCTGCAGAGGCCTTCCACTGGAGATGTCAGTGCCGTCCACCACAGAACAGGTGGGTGATGGTGGGAGAAGTTGGAGAACCCCTGCCTTAGATGATAAAGCTTCACCAGCTGATTCTAAATATCAAACCTCAAGAGCACAAGCAGGTTAGCCTGCTTTTGTTTGGCCTGCTGGGAACACTACTTGGCATTTGGCTTGCTCTTGCACCTTTAAAAGCAACTAGATATAGAGAAATAGGCAGATTAAGCTTTTCAGAGTATGGTGATAATTGATGAGTGCTGTTGTCTGATAATGGCTGCACGTCAAGCTGCTGATCAAGCCACAACATGGAATGGCAGTTTGCTTGGAAGCCCTTTTTAAGTAGAAGACATAATCTTTTTGAATGATATTCCACATTAACACAAGTGATTTAAGCCCTTCAAGATTTTAACTGGTTTCACTAACCTACTTCTGCATTGTGGTTTCTAAATTTCACATGAAGCATATATTGTCAACATGGAATTTTGGAACAAAATCATTACAGTCAGGGCCCATGAGAGGTAAAGGTAAAGAGGGTAATTTGTACATATGGGCCCAGGGTCAAAAAGGGGTCAAATGAGAGGGCTCAGAAATTTCCTGAGATCTTACATTTTCCAATCTCACCCAAACTTGCTGACTGTGTGGGATGCTGGGTGCGCAACTGCTGCTGCAAGCCATATCTGCTGGGCCGTGGAATGCATACATGACACTCCTTAACACACAGTGTCAAATCTGGAAAGAAACTGGCCTGCTACAGTAGCTCTTTGTCGTGTAGATCCACTTACCATGAAGAAACGAATAGGAGCTCAGGGACACAGCTACTGGGCTACAGCTGCTGCAGAAGTATGTTTTGGTGAAAACAGGACACTTTCCATTCTAGTGTGAGCCCAAGTACAATGATGCTAATTTTCTGCAATGATTTTCTATATTTAAAAGATTTTAGAGAGACTTAGAAGTGCATTTGGTTTTCCATATTACTGTATCTGCCAGCACTGTATGGGCAGTGAGACCTGGGCTCTGCATTGGGAAGCCCAGTAGACCTGACTTCAAAGACCTTTCTGGCTGTCACCACCCTCCCCCTGTCCTGTTTTGCCCCTACCCACCCCTGTTCTGCCCACCCTTTGTCACCACCCTCCCCCATTCTGTTTCATCCCCTCCCACATTAGGAAGGGCCCCAAACAAAATGTGTATATGCAACCTCCTGATTTTAGAAAAGGACTATATCAGAATGAAAGGTGCAAGAGAGGGCACCAGGATGCAGGTATCTTGTTGTCTTGTGTGCTCTCTGGGACATTTGGTGGGCCACTGTGAGATACAGGAAGCTGGACTAGATGGGCCTATGGTCTGATCCAGCGGGGCTGTTCTTATGTAACTTTGTGCCCCCTGACAAAATTCCTCTTGGAAGCTCTCATTCCAGTTACAGGACTTGATCATAAGAAGAGGCAGATTGATTTCTCAGTCTCTTTTACCCCTACAATACAGAAACTTTCCATTAACTCCCACTACTGGAGTGTGTCTCTGGAGTTGTCCAAGAGGAGGGGGTCAATCCTGCACACCAGGATCTTCACAAGGGATGCAAGCGGCCAATAAATTTACACAGGATTTTTTTTAATCCATGTATCCAGGCTACATCTGATCTCCTTCTGGCCCACACATGTCCAGTTTTCTCCCTGCACTTGCTGTTCCATAGTTGCATACCAGATAGAAGCCTTTTAGCAGTTCCTTGCCTGCAGTTTCTCTCTTCATGACACTTACTTCACCAATCAGCTCCTCACCCACCTTCAGGTCTTCCCAGACACCCAAACCAGGAATTCAATAGCTGGACTTCTGGGTTAGGCTTAGGGCCCAATTCTAAAGTCACTCAGTGCTGGCACTGGTTGCTGTATATGTGTCACAAAGCATGTTTACAGCACCAGTGAGTAAGGAGCGCTGGCGCTGGGCCCACACCAATCAGGTGCCAGGCCTAGTGCTGGCAGCAAGAGGATGTGCCACCACCAGGGGTAAGTGCAACCCCCAGGCAGTGGTGTGGGCTCTGGGGCAGGGGGAGGGCAAGGTGGGGGGAAGGAACCAAGGCAGGAGAGGGGTGAGATCCATGGAGCTCTGCTCTACCATATCCTTTATGGACAGTATATATGCTATAAGTATATTTCTATAGGGGAAGCTCACATGCTTAAGCTAGAGAAAAGAAAAAAAATTGTGCCATTTTGAAATTCCGAGCCGCTTGGCTGGGACTTGGCAGCATGACAAAATGTTCTCTGCACAGCAGAACATTTGATAAGAAGAGGGGAAAAAAAGGGGGGGGGTTGCAGTTTTAAAATCTGTCCGTTTTGCTTTTTAACACACAGGATCATTGATTGCTTCAAGCTAAAAAACCTTATATATGCATATAGGTAGTAGCTATACAACAATCTCATAGCAATATTATAGAAGAACACTAGTCAACTTATTTTTCCTTATTTTTCAGCATTTTAAACCCAATTTTTGTATCTAAACAGGTGTAACTAACATATACAATTATCCTAAATGAGTTTTAATTGTCTAACTGCATTAAAAGGGTCTCAGAAGACATAACATCAAAGCCATTTCCAGTTAACATCAAAGCCATTTCCGGTTAAGATCATAGGTCAGGTTCCCAGAGAAAAAGCATAAGGCAGCAATTTTTTAGCTGAGCCCGCAAACCCCATGGCAAGTAAGTTACATTTCAGAGAGGGATAAATACCCCAACTCGCAACATTATGATGACAAGAGATAAGATAAATTCTAAGTAAAATTACGGTTGCAGTGCCACCTACTGACTGTTCAAATCTGTAAATTGTATATGTTGAATGTATGGAATCGCCTAAATTTGAACAACTGGTGGCTTGAGGCTCACCAATCAAATGTCTAAGACTATCCTGAGCCAATGAGAAATGTACGTGTCTCACAGAGGGAACTCAAAATTGTAATAAAAGAGAGGGATTCAGACTGGGAAAACACTTCACTTCTTCTCACGTTCTGACTCTCACATTCACTCTCAATGCTTGGAAAGGAATCCCTTGAGACGCTGTTTGATGGGAATATGGAATTAAGGCTTGGAAATGATCACCACTCTTGCCTACTGAGTTTGCTTTTGAACCTAGCAACACCCTGTAACATCCTGAACTGCATGTCAGGCCAGAAAGCCAGTTTCTCAAGTCTGCACCAGCAAAATAGCCAGTGCAGACCTGAGAAGCCCCATTGTAGGGCTTGGAGCTTTCCCTGGGGAAGGAGAAAAAAAGTCCCCTTCCCCCGAGGAGACCTGGCTGCTTACTGATTACTGGCACCCAGTAGCTGCTTTGGTGCTGCTGCTCCAGCAGGTGCCGGAAAGCTTAGGATTGGACTGTTAATCACTTCTAGCTGCAAGTCAGCCCAACTTTCACCGTCTCCTGCATAATCCACACAGTACCTTTCAGACCACTTCAAATGTTCTCACAGTGCTGCTCCAGTGTGTGTTTATTGATGCAGCAAACTGGATGGGTGGTGAAAATTCCCATAGGAAGGGTCCTTCTGCTTGCTGGAACCCCCTTTTCCTGTACTTCTGCAGTGTGAAAGTGTGTAGGAGAGCCAATTTGTGACTGAGTTTGCTCTTGGTTTACACAGGAGCAACAGTAAGGTAGATCAGGCCTGGCCTCTGACTTGTATGCACTGAAAGGGTACATGAGAAAACGCCCCAGAATGCTCTTGACTTCAGTGGCAGGTGTGGCAGTGGCTTCTGAGCATAGAGGTAAAGGTAGAACATATTTGTTTGAGGCATAAAATTAGTAAAAAAAACACTAGTTTCACAACATTAAAAAAAAATAAACCATGACCCATGCACCAGAAAAAGGATAGTCCCTGGTAAATAGGGACAGCCAAAACATATGGCATAGCCTCCTACATCCTTCTTAATATCAACAACAACATAATAATAGTTTGCTACTATACATGCAATAACAAAGAATAGTCATGCATTTTTCCTATATTAACTAGTTGGTTGATTTCATTAGAATGGTAAAAAATGTTTAACTTTAAATGTTTAAAGTTAAATGTTAAAGCAGTTTCATCAGGACTTCATTACTTAACAGAACAAAACAGAAGACTAACATCTTTCGTATCACAGGCCCCAGTTCTGCAATTCTGCAACAATTAATGGTTTCTATTATAGACAAGTGTAAGAAACATTTCCCCTTTTATCTGAATTCCATTTTGGGAAATACAGCATGCTCATAGAAGCAAGGGAAGGGAATACTTCAGCCAGCTCATTGCAGTAATTCATGCAATTGACAGCTGTTCTGTAGTAATGCACAGTCCTCCTTTGCAGCCCATAATCACTCCAAGAATCAACACCACCAAGATCCTCCTTCCCTTCCCGTGTCACCCTCCAAATCTATGCTGTACTTACTTTCCTGCTGCTAAATATATCCAGCAGCATCTCTGATTGGTGTAAAACTTGGGAGAAGGAAATTATAGAAAGGGGGTATACATATGTTTCAGTCTGACCAGGACCCTTGATCAGCACAATGGTTTGGAATCAAGTATGTCAAAGTGTCTGCCTTAGCATTTTTTCCCCCAAGTGATCCAATGTGGTGTTCATCCAGGAGGGTTGTGGGGAAAGGCGCATACTGTATATTGTTATAAGGAAATCTCCACAGGAAAAAAACCCTAACAACTAATGTCAAGGTGCATGTAGTACACAAAGTAAACCCCAAAATAAGTTGAATTGCCTCTGTGATGAATGCCTTGTCCCATTGCCCAATGTCTAATGTAAGGGCTGTGTTAGATGTGCATAATGCACCTTAAGAACCCAGGAGGGTGAAAAGTATAACTCTTTTAAATAAATCACATAAACACAAAATATGGCTCAAAGTAGAGTTTGTTTTATCAGTCACTAGTGAGTGGGGGGGGGCAACAGGGATGCTTTTGCCCCAATCATGACCCCTTCATCTGTTTTTTCTGTTGGCTTTCATAGCCACATAGCTGGTTTCTGGCTCTAAACTATCCCTATTTGGGACATGATGTTACTTATCGGCAGCTGAAAACCATTCAGGATTTTAAGTGGCTGCAGGCAAACTCAAACACGTGTACATCATTCAGGCCACTTAGCTGCTGGGGCCCTACCCCTGTTCTGATTTAGAAAGGAAGATCAGAAGTTCTCCCGTGTTCACCCAATTTTTCTGGAGAGTTGAGAGATGTCCATGATGCATCTTGGGGCATTTTCATTTTTTAAAAAGGGACTGTGATAGAAGTTTCTAAACAATTTTCTTAGCGACACTTTTCGTCATTTAACAGTATAAAAATAGGAATAAATGCCACAACATCCTGCATGCTGATCACAAGGACAAAGACTAAACTGTCCCAAATGTTTCAACATCATATCTGTGTAGAAATGAGGAAGAGAAAGGAGAAGAATCAGTAGATGCTTTCCAGAACCGTCAGCCATGCAGACTGGTAGGCAATCCCAGCAGAATTGCCAACCAAACAAACGTACTGTCCAGCATCCTCAGAGGAGACATTCTTTAAGTGAAGCACTTGCATTTCTTCGTCTGTTGTGATAGCACCAGTCGTCTACAAAGTGGAAGAAATCAAAGCAATACCATTAAGAATAAATAGTACCAATAAACATAAGACCCTTCAGGAAGGACGATACTGACCAGGAGGGAAAGTGTGAGACAACATGTCCCTAAAACTTCCTGTGAAACAGAATCCACTACAGCAGGGCTTTTCAAACTGGGGCGTTGCAATGCCCCAGCCTGTGGGCCCTGGCCCCTGCCCCCTTAAGGGGCGGGGGCAGCCTGGAGGCAGGGAGGAGGCAGCAGCACGATCTCCAGGATCATGCCGCTCAGGGGGGCTGCAGGGGCTAGGGTACACGTACCCAAGCCCTTGAAGCCTCCTGGGAGTGCAGTGAGCCTGGCGTGACCTGCAGCAGGGCTCCCCGCAGCAGTGAAAGTGGATGCAGAGCGATCGCGCCCCACCTCCACTAAAGTTCCACATCCACTCACTGCTGCGGGGAGCCCTGCTGCAGGTCGCGTTGGGCTCCCTGCACTCCCGGGAGGCTGCGGGGGTTGAGTACGTGTACCCAAGCCCCTGCAGCCCCCTTGAGCGGTGCGATCCTGGGGATCACGCCACTGCCTTCCCCCACCCCTGCTGCCTTCCTCCTCCTGCCCACGCAAGAACTTAGTGGCTCTCACCAGAGAGTTTGAGAACCACTGCACTACAGACTTACCATAGATACTCTGCTATAGTATGTAAAATTTTTGCCAAGTAATCAAGCTCCAATTATCACTTTGCCTTATCTCCAATCAGAAGTCAGAGGTCAGAGGGCAGAGCCTTTCAACTCTGAAAAGTTTCTGTTCTTGCTAAAGCAAGCTCACTAGAAGCAATGGAGAGCTCATTTGTTTCTATAGTAACTTTCCAGCTAAAGTTAACCTTTTATTCTCCTTTTGCAAATGTTGTCGCAGCCTGGTTCTGTTTTGCATTTAGCAGAGATCTGTTTTTTTCAATACCAGGAAGGGATCCTCCTTTCCATTTGAAGCAAAGTCCCAGGCTACAATTCAATGCACCATTACTTAAGAATAACACCCATGGAAAGCAGTGGGTCTACTTCTGAGTAAAAAGGGTTGCAAATATATGCAGCTGCATCTCTCTGCTGTGAATTGAATTGTACACTCCCATTTATGTGTTATGGGTTGTATGTTGTATGTAGAGCTTCTGGGTTAACGCACCAGACACCTTAAAGCTGGATTTGATTCATGGATCTCCTGCAGTGGTTCCCAACCTTTTTCACTTGCATATCCCTTTGCAGCCCATTTCCATAAATTGTACCCTTCATATTAGCAAAATGTTTGTAATTAATAATACAAGCCCTCATCTCCTCTCTATGAAAGCCCAGATTTCATGTATTTATCACAGTGTTTTCTCTTTTTATCTGTTTGAAGAACAGAAGACTCTGCCTTTGCACTGTTTTGCACCAGAAGTGTGCTGAGAAATTCTGGGTGATTGATCACTTTCCATATTATGTTTCAGCTTTTTTACTGTGCTGGTTTTCAGTCACTGGTTCATACATGAATTGATGACCAAAAACTAGCTATTGGTGGGGCTTTCACAGCCAACTAGCTACCTCCCTTCCTGCTTTGCTGGTCCTTGCAAGGCTTCCTGCCTTGCAAGGCATTCTGGAGCACAACCTGCACTTTTCTGCCATTATTCCATTCTTTTTCAAGTACCCCTAAAGGTCCTGTTGAGTGTCCCTGGGAATACATGAATACCAGGCTGGGAACCACTGTTTTACTGGTATGTAGTTTACAGTGCACTTACTCTGATAGTGTTTACAAAAAGGTGGTGAAGACCAGAATTTAAAAAGAATAAAAATGTATCTTATGATCTTTTACTATGTTTTTAATAAATTAGAGGCTGTACAGTTCTTAGGTAACAATTAGTGGTAGGTTATTTTTCAGGATCTGGGCTCAGGTAAAATCAGACAAAACCAGATGAGGGACCAGCCTCATTTCACAGCATGGAAATGGGCAAAGTGACTGGTAGAGGAAGCACAAGAGGATGAGAACAGAGTCCAAATAAAGAACCAACATGCCCAGTGTTGGCCCATCCATGCAGCCACCTGCATCAGTGATAGATTGCAAGGTGTCTGATGGAAGATTCACCCCAAGTCTGCCTACACCACCACCTCGCTGCAACCTGCCACCAATCCAAGTTACACTGCTTTACTTAATGCTCACTTAAGCACAAAGTAGATCATTGCCTTTCTAACCATGTTTCTCACACACTGTGGTGAAACATGGAAGGCAGGACTCTGGTTTCATTTACAAGGAGTTTGCATGGTTCCTGTAAATCAAACTGGAAGTTCTGCACTCTCAGTTTCATTGCAGTCTCTGACAAGGGTTAGGGAGTCTCCCAGCCCCCACCATCTGTCCTCCTCTTATCACCAATCTGATGAGGGTTTTAGGCCTTATGCTGCCCTGCTCCTCCCCACCACTTCCCAACCCTCCTCCCCTCTTCCTGCACTCCCACCCACTTCTGTGTCCTCTACACCTGCCTCACATGTCTTCATCTCCCTGAGCCCTGCTGTGGCCTGCAGTGGGAGGTGGCCATGGTTTTAGGCATCATCTCACCCTGGGTGCATCTGAGGCCACTACACCCAGGCCTGCACCAGTGTTCCTGGTCCCACCCCCAGCGTTGGGCACCACACCATGAAATCACACGGTCAGTCCCATGCCAGCCTCTTTTTCCTCACAGCTGGTCTCACCAGTTGGGCTCTACCGCACCTTGGGTTGAAAGCTCAACTGGCCTTCCCAAGTGGGAGTGAGCCAGGGGCCTCCTCCACCACAGGTAAGTCGGTTGCTGGACACTAGGAAATCTGTGTTTAAAAAAACACAGGTGTTCAAAAAAATGGCTAGTTTTAATAAGTTGATTATTCAATGAATCTGCGATAGCCAATTTTAAATCAGTGGAAACTATATTTTGGGCCTACATGGACACTTTTGCAGCTAATGCTGTTCTGTGAAATGCTGTTCTGTGAAATGCTGAAAATGTTGTTTCAGTCACTGGCAGGCATATGATCATGGTGGCTGAGTGTGCCTTGCTGGGTGACAAGAAGACTGGCATCCAAGAGAAACTCCTTTGAGCAAGAACAAAGGAGATCAGGATTTCTCACCATCTACTACCAGACCAGTGAAGTTGGAAAGAGATTTCTCCAGATAGAATCACCTCATCGCAGCATATCACCTCCTACTGCTCTCTCCGAAGACTGAAGAAACCAGTACCCATATTACAAAAACACCACAACTCCCAAGATGGATAGTTTTACCTTCAAGACTTGTACATAAGGCAGGTCATTTGGTCCAGTCCTTCTTCCATTGACCTCAATGTGTTTCAGCCACTGCATGTGGATTGTGATGTTGTTAGAAACTTTGCAAAGAAATTCCACATTGCTACCCAGGGAGACGGTCTTATTTCTTGGGAAACCAGGTTGTAAGATAGGCCGGGGAGGTAATGGCTCTGGAAAACATATGAGAGAATTGGGTCCCACAAACTGGACCAGAAGGAATTTAGAAGCATGTTGCACCTGCTGCTGCTTGCTTCCAACTCTCCAATTTAATTCCATTCATATCTCCCTGAGGAACAAAACAAACCAGATCACATAGGGAGATCAAATCCAATTTCTACCCAAAAAGCAAGTTAACAGTTTGACCAGGCATCCAGAGGTATACATCAATCTGATCGACTGAGGATGGGGGGAAACATTCCCGGCAACATCTCAGCCCTACTTCTGTAAGAGAAATCTTGTCCAGGCTGATTCCCTCAAAATCATAGTCATTTTTTTACCAATCTCCTCTGGATGTTTAGTTAATAATACATATGGCTGGGTGACTGATGACCCAGAATACTGTTTATACCAAACCCCAAGGCTATGGCTGATCTCTGTCACTAGTATCACATAGATTATATAGCAATAGTGGAAAAAATATGGAGTGTTGTGTTACGCTGGTTGTTTGTTTTTTTGTTCTGTATTTTGACTTTATATTTCTGAGAGCGCAGTCCAATACTTATTCCAGTGTAGTACTGCGGCAACTTGGGAGCTGGCCGTGCCATCATAAAGATATGCACCAGCCTGCTTCTGCCATATCCCATCCCTGCACCGACCAGACAAAGTAGATTTGTGCTGGACCGGGGAGGTAGGCACAGGGGTGGGAGAGGGTGGCAGGAGGATGGAATGGGATGTTTTGGGACAGGGAAGGGTGGGTTGGTGGGTGGAACAGGCCCATAAAGGGGTGGGACCAGCCTGAATGCCATATCCTAACTTCCCTCCTAAGCAGCCCAGCATTAGTACAACATTATATTTGTAGAAAGAAAGAAAGAAAGAAAGAAAGAAAGAAAGAAAGAAAGAAAGAAAGAAAGAAAGAAAGAAAGAAAGAAAGAAAGAAAGAAAGAAAGAAAGAAAGAAAGAAAGAAAGAAAGAAAGAAAGAAAGAAAATGTTTTAGGATTTTAAAAAAATGTTCTGGTTTAAAAAATAGTGAGAAATTCAATATCCTAAATAGTGAGAAATATATCCTAATAGTGAGCAATTCAATATCCTAAATGTTGATCACAAGAGGACAGACCTACTCAAATGTTTCAGTGTCCTACTTTTATTAATTCTGGATAGTTCCATAGCTACTTACTTCTGCATTTCACATATGGTGAAACTTGTTTCCATGTTCCAGCAATACACTGAAATCTAATATGGCTTCTAGCTTTGTACCCCAGCTTGCATTTGTATTCTATTGTAAAACCATGGGGATAGGACGGCTTGACTGATAAGCCTACAGTTTCTTCATGATCTCTTCTTGGTGGTGGACCACAACTATCTTCAGCTAGATGCAAGAGAGAAAAATATATCAACATGTGTTTTGGGTCTTATAACCTGCAAACTCAAAAGTACATAAAAGAAAAAAAAATTTGGAGAAATATATAGTGAAAAGGGTGGTTTCATCACTGTAATCATCAGGGCTGAGCAGACACAGGCAGAAGATAGATCTTTAAGTTCCCCTAATACCTTGTGTAAACAATACTGGACTATGTGGATCTTGCTCTCTGACAATGCACTCTTACTTCATATATTTAAAACACCCAACTAGACTATGATGAGTCTACAGTTTTGTTTTGTTTTTGCTTTTAAATAAAAGTAGACCAGATAAACCTACTACCAGTCTACCCCTTCTATACATGGATTACCATGTTGTTTAATTCTTGACATATCCTGCTTACATTTTGCTGCATTTTAATTTAGAAAATAATTACTGGGCAGCAGCAGGATAGGGGTCTGTAAACTATTATTTAAGCTGGTTTTATTTAAGCATTATTTAAGCATTATTTTATTATTAAAAATTATTTATTTTTTCCACTATTTTGCAGCTTTAAAATAGTAAAAAATATTTTAGTAAAACTAAGCTAATTTGGTAAAACTAATAGTGCCACAGCATCCTAAATGCACAAGGGGGGAGGGGGGACTGAATTGCTCAAAGTATTTCAATATCCTGTTCTCAACCATTTTGCATATTTATGTTGGAAGAATAAGGAAGAAAGGAGCAGAACCTGCAAATACCTTCCAGAACTGTCAGCCATGCAGACTGGAAGGAAATCCCAACCGAACTAGCAACCAAACATGTATACTTCCCAGCATCCTCAAAGGACACATTCTTTAAGTGAAGCACTTGCATTTCTTCAACTGTTGTATCAACACCAGGCACCTAGAAAGTAGAAGAAATGAAGATAATAACAAAGAACCGGCAAACCTAAAACCTTACAGGAACTTATAGGCCGCCTTGGGTGCCCTTCGGGAAGAAAGGCGGAATACAAATCCAATAAATAAATAAACAAACTAAGGTGCAGAGGCAGAAGGAAGGGGATTACATGCCTCCAAGGGCCAGGATATGCTGTGCTCTTGGGCAAGGTCTGTTCGTGGGTCCTCGTGCACATGGCCCCTGGCATAGTCTCCCTACCACCTCCCTACTACCTCCCTACTATGCCCTACTAGGCATAGACCCCTACCACCTAGTCTCACTCCCTGCCAACTGACTGGAGACCAGGGACTCAGCAAGGAGAGCAGTTCCTTTGCCCTCTCCCCAGGGGCCAATCGTACAGAACTCTCCTGGGAGTGCAAGAAGGCTACCGGAAGAATCCGATTCGCTGCCATGGAATTCAAGACAGCTTAGAAGTTCATAGAAGGGCTGTAGCACAATTGTCAAACATATTTTACATGCAAAAGGTTCCAAGTTTGCTTGTATCAACCCACCACCCATCCACCCCATCCACACACTATGCCACTTGCCCCTGAGACACCTTCAGGGACAGAGACCACGGCAAACTTAGCAGAACAGAAATCTAAGAACCATCTCTGATTCATGCTGGCTTAAAGACATGATCTTTAAAAGTTTTTTTTTCACCAAACGTACAGCCCAGTCCCATCCATGGGCTATGCTAAGAACTCGCATTCTAACAGCACAGCACATGCTTCAGTTGTTTGAAACTTGTGCAGCAGTCACACTCTGCTGGGCCACCACCGCAAATGGCATGCTATACTAGGTGCACAGCTGCAACCTTTCTGGATCCCCGGCACTGGTAAGTTTGTGCAGGGGTGGGCAGAGAGGGGGAGGAACACAGAGGGAATCAAGGCCATTAGGAGGTGTCTTAGGGGAGGGCAGGAAGCATTTACTGGTGGACATGGTGCCACCAATATGCTCTGCCCCTCCTGGTATTGCCATGCCTCCCATGGGTCCACTTGGATTTGTGCCAGCCAAAAAGTTGCTAGTTTTAATAGGTAGATAAATAAATGACTCTATACAGATTGGTTTTTAATTTCAAGGATGCATATTTTGGGCCCACGTGGGCGCTTTTGTGGCTATTGTGGTTCTGCTGTTCTGGAATTTCTATGTTCAGCATTGCAGCCACAAGCAGGTATATAAGTTGGTGGCTCAGTTCACTTTGGTGGATCACACGTCAGGCAGACTTGCAGACTGGCATCCAGCTGAACTCCTTGAGCAGGAACAAAGGAGATCAGAATCCTTCCAAGATCAGCCACCAGACGAGTACAATTGGAAAGAGATGTTTTCCAAATGAAACCACAAGCCCGGATGGTGCTTGCACACTGCCCTAGCCAGCCACCAACAAAACAAAAAAGCTTGCACATGCATCTGTGCACACCTGTTCACTCCTGTCAACTGGGTGGCTGAATCAGGGGAGGGAGACAACATGCTGCCGAACCTCCCACCTCTTTCCCTTACTTCCAGTTCCAGCTGCCCTGGGTGAAGCCTCCTGGGGTCCTTTTTGTGGATTAGGATACTCTGCTGTTTCAAGTCATTTCCAACAGGACCCAGGTGGAGCAATGAGAGTGCCCCTCATACTTACTGCAAAGGAAGGGGGATGCTGCTGCCTCTCTTCCCACTCTCTTGAAAGAAGAGGGAAGGGAACCAGAGTTTGGACTGGAGCAACTTTGTCAGTGGCAGGCCAGAGGGAAAGATGCAAGGGTGCAGAATATGGCACATGCCTTGTCATTTGGCCACCGCTCCCCAAACTCACAGCAAGGCCTTCGGTCTGCACCATCAGTGGGCCAGCCCTGTGGAATCATTGTGTCCCCATTGTATATTCACCTCCTACATTTTCCTCCCAAGACTGAAAAAAACAGACAACCTGTTGGCAAAACTTCCACAACCCCCACGAGGGGTAATTTACCTTCAAGACTTGCATGTAAGGCCGGTTATTTGGCCCAGTCTTGCTTCCATTGACCTCAATATGTTTCAGCCACTGCACGTGGACCGTAATGTCATTAGAAACTTTGCAAAGAAATTCCATATTGCTACCCAGGGAGACGGTCTTGTTTCTTGGGAAACTGGGTTGTAAGATAGGCTTGTGAGACTCTGGAAGACATATGAGAGAGTAGAGATTTAGACCCCACAAACTCTGCCAGAAGGAGCAGGGAAACATAAACAAGTGTGCATATTTGAGATCACTTATAACAAATAAGTTATGCCTAGAAGCATTTGTTTCTGGTAAGTAAGATAGGATTGCTGAACACATTGGGCGTACTTCTGAGTAAAATAATTAAAACCGTTTGGTGTTTCCAAACACCTCAGGCCACAATCCTAACCAACTTTCCAGCACTGACATAGCCTTGCTGTTGTGATGTGCACTGCATCCTGCAGTGGGGATGCAGTCAAGGGGGCCACCTCAAGGTAAGGGCATGTTTGTTAGGTCAGTACTGGAAAGCTGGTTAGGATTGCGCCCTTAGTTGTTAACAGATCCTGATTGCACACACTTGTTCTGCAAATTTGAAACACCTCAATGGGCTTGTAATGTCCATGGCGGGCAGAGACCCCGCCCCTTGGTGTGCGACCAAGCACGGGGAGCTTACCCTGTCGAGGCAAGTCGGTCGTCAGCAGAAAGAAGGACGGGAGGCAGACACAGCTGTTTTGCACAGATGGTTTACTCGCGTCAAACTCTTGACATTCATGGGGCCTGTCACGTCACAGGCCCCGTTGCCTTACACAGACTCATGGCGTCGGCGCACGATATGCTCTTTCCCTGCTCCTTCCCGACCCCTTGAGGTTTCAGGCAGAGCTCTCTGGCTGGTGCCTGTCAGCCAAGGGTATGGATTCCCGAGGGCTGCAGTGCTGTTGTCTGAGGTCAGCTTAGCAGTCCTCAGGAGGGCCCCCGGTACCTCCAGGCTTGCCTCCCGATCAGCTGGCCTCCAATGGAGGTAGTTGGTACCAGGTTGTTGGTTCTGCAACCTCACCTCTCCTGCTATCACCCCCGGGGCCCGGGCAGGCCTAGGATCAGGGAGTTCCCAGTCCCCAGCCCCTCTTTCCAGGGCTGAGGTAAGCCAAGTCCCCTTTGGGTCCTGGGTTGTCAACATAAGGCTGGGGTGGCTACCCCCTCTGGCCTTCCCTTTGACCCCCCCTCCCAACTGGAGAGGAGTGACCTCTCACTAGGCTGTCCAGCCTCCTTATGAAGCCAGCCTTGGGCTGGACCAGCCCCACCCCTTCTGCCCACGTGTCTGCTGGCTGCTCCCAGGAGGCACTAGGTCCTACTCCCAGGAAGGTGTCTTGCCTGGGACCCCAGTCCTGACAGTGTTTAGGTCTTGCTCCCGAGGAGGCCCCTATCCTTGAGGAGATCCCTGCTCCTGAGGAATTCCAGGCCACCTGGGCTGGGCCTAGGTGACAGGGCTATGAAGATTCTAGGATTTTTTTTAAGTAGCCCATGCCACCCCAAGGGATTTTTTTTTTTTTTTTGCCACTCCCCAGAGCTCACCGCTCAATGCAAGCAACAACAGTTGCCTCATCCTTGGGTCACCCCTGCATTTACTTCCCCTACTCCTCTTCCTCCCATTTTCTAGTTTGAAAAGAGTGGAACAGAGACTCTCTTACCCTATTCTCCTTTCCTTCCTCTTCTGCTCTATCACCTTCAGCAGCCCCAGTGAGTGAGAGGAGTCAAGGCTAGTACATCACCAGGTAAGGGGGCAGTATTTGTGATGCCACCTCAGGTGCCAGAAGGTCTTGGGCTTGTCCCACCTCACTCCCAGGAATTGGATCCTACATCTCAGTAGTTGATACCAGTTTATCCTCCTCCAAGTTCAAGTCCTGGTCATTTGGGGCCAGGGACTTGGTATAATCAATGTTAAAAGTACATTTACCGTCAATACATGTAGGCAACTCCATTAACCATGTGACCATTAACACATTTTCTGACTGAAGGAGGTACGAGCAAAGAGCCTTCCCTGCATGTGAATGTCAATTCAGAGTTATTTTCAATCAACAGTGCAAGTCTTCGGCCACCAGGTAAAAGCAGCTTTTTGGCATCCAGCTGCTGCCTTGTGATAATACAGGGTGCTAAATTGAAGACAAAGGGGGAAAGCAAGGCAGTGATTATTACTGGAGTTCATTTCACCATGTCCAGTACTCAGTTGAGTTTGATTTGGTACGGGTTCTGGTTTCAATCAATCAATGGGACTTAAATGTGGCTAGACTGTGCCTTGTGCCCAACGTCTTGTTCACCCACAGAGTAGCCCTGTGAATTAGTTCATTATTCTTCATGGTTTCCACCTAAATTTAAAATTGTCTAAGTTGTACCCTCTGACTCCATCCCTGAAGTGAGATCTAGAAGCCACAAGCATGGGAAATAAAGAAAAAATGTTCAACTCTCAAAAAACAAGTGACTTCTAGCTTTCTGTAAATTCTTTTTTGTAATTCTGTAAATTTCATGCATTTTCACTTCTCAGACAATGTGCCTAAAAGCAAAAAGTATCATGGTGTATTTTGCAAGTGGTCCCATATCCACACTAAATTTACATTATTTAAACAAATAGCTCCTTAAGGGCCCAATCCTAACCACGTGTTGCCTGTGAAACGCATGTGTTCAGCACAGTGCACTCTGCAACTGGAGAGCACAGCTTGGCTGCTGCCAGATGTGGCGAGTGGCCGGGTCCATGCAGTGGCGGACCTCCCCTTGAGGCGCCCGGGGGCACAGGTCTGTGAAGCCGCCGCCCCCCCCATGTGAAGCTGCCCTTCCTCACTCACCTGGAGTGATACAGAGCCTCGCATGGCTCCAGGACCGACCAGAGACGCCATCTGAGGCTTCCCCACAGTCTTAAACTGTGCTTCTGTCAAACCAGAAGCACAGTTTTTGAACATGTTGGGAGCCTCATTAAGGCTTCCCACATAGTCCTAGAGCCATGTGAGTTTTGCACTTGGGGCATTTGCCCCGTTCAGTGAATGGGAAGTCTGCTACCAGGTCCATGCAGTAACAGACACGGGACATCTGTCGCCTTAGGTCAACCTGCTCAGGGGTTGGAAGGGGGTGGGGAGAAGGAGAATGGGGTTGAGGCAGGGGCAGAGAGAAGGGCAGATTGGGCCTGGGAAGAGGTGGGTTCAGCGTCAGCTGCACCCACCAGATCCTGACCCCCTTCCCAGGCCTGATCTACGTTCATGGATCAACGTGGACTTGTGCCAGTGATATAACTGTGCTGCATCCCTGCATAGAGAGAGTTGTGGTGGATTGGGCTGTTAGACAGCAATCCTAAGTGTATTTTCCTGGGAGTAACACCCACTGAACTCAGTGGGACATACTTCCAAGTAAACCTGTTGCCAAGTAAAAATTGCTGTTCTGCAGGTTAGGAAATCCCAGGACAAAACTGTCTGCATACCATATACAGATTTTATATTTATAAGCATATACAAAACATCTTTGGATGCCGAAAAATTATCAGAATTCATGCTGCATACTGCCCATTCTCAGTTTAAACTTGCAATAAGGAGAGAGAGCATGCCATCTTACCCAAACACTTTGGTGGAGGAGTCCACTCTTGTCCATTGCAGGTTATCCATTCAGGACCTTCCAAGGACTGGAACTTGTATTGTACTCTATCATTGTTCCGATACTCGACTTTAACATCACTTACAAGATTTCCAAAATCAATATCAGGTGGTTCTTCACAGACTGCAATTATATTAACACCAAAATCCATATTCTATCTAGGGCTGGAGAATCTGAGTATTTATACAGCAAGGGACTTGCGCTGACCCAAGAACATTCCTGGATTGCTCTCTGAGGCATGTAGATTCTCAAGACTGAGGTGTTCTGCCCTTATAAGCATAGATAGTAATAATCTCACATCTGGCAAGTGACCTGTGGAGTCCAGCTCTGATGGTAACCCTCAAGGATTCTGCTGCTACAGAATTGTCAGAAAGCTGCAACTTTATGAAGATTCCTTTCTCTAGTTCTGATTCTCAAATCCTATGGAAACTAGCCGTTCCTAGAACAGATATTGCCACAACCATATCGCATGCTAAAATATGGACTGCAAAAATCTACTTGCCATTTTGGGAAGCACAGCATGATGATAGAAGAAAGGCAGCAATACCGACCAGCCAGCTCTTCATTGCTCCGTCTACAGGCAGTCAATGTTAGTTCTGTGCCGCAGAAGCTTCACTTCAGACTCCAAAAACTCCAAAAAAGTTGCTCCAAAAACTCATGCCCTAAAAGTTATTCTCCTTTTTTTTGTATCACCGGTTATTCCCATTAACCTTATACCTCTGTTTATTTTTTTTGCCCTTTTTTAATGTGTTTGTTTGAAACAGCGGTCTGGACTAAGGAAGAATTACTGGAATTGATCATAATTCCACGAATCTAACCAGGACTGTTTGTAAAAGGTCTGAGAGACTCATGTTGCAATTCTGGCAGAGATCATGACAACAAAAGTACAAGCTATGAATCAGAGCAGGACAAAATCCTTGAATGGCCTGCCCATGTGCCTTTAAAAAAGTTTGATGTGCAGAAGAATAAGCAAGTGAAGCTTTGATCAGCACAAAGATAAGCATAGCAAGCTGCTAAAAGAAACAGCTGCAGTGCCTGACTACACAGGGGGAGGGGGGAAGCATGGCCAAACCCAAACAAAGCTGAAAATGTCTGAATACAGTTTAATTCATAGGTTCCTCCTTCCAGGTTCAATCTCCATTACTGTACATTGTTCAATATTACTGATGAGCAATATCTAATATGCCCCTTAGTTCCTATTTCTCAGCAAGCGCATTCAGCAATGTGTATTGGGGGGGGAGGGGGTAAGATCCTGATTCTTTTTATAATAGGAGCATTCCATTTCCACTAGCCAATGCAAGTTCCTACTTTCACCTTTGAATGGCTAGAAGGTGTGCTATATTGTCAGTGTGGGGAGTAAGCCTTTCAAAAGATATGCCCCACCCTTCCTCAAGTGTATTCTGCCCCCACTTGCAGATGTACCCCAGATGGGACACACAACCCATATACACCAGTTGTTACTAATTACTAACTGACCTATGAGAATCAGGCTTTAAACTGTGTCAGAGACCTCTGCTTCAGTGAATGACACGCAACACATTTTAACTTCTTTACTAAACATGCTGTGACTTTCAGGACATATTAATGATACACCAGTCACTTGGATATTACAAGTCGTGCCTCCTTATCCACTGGGGTTCCATTCCAGAACCCTCAGTGGATTTTTTAAAAAAATCAATGGATACCAAATCAGTGGAAAATAGCTTTAAAGACCCACATGGGTTTCTTGCTCCTCCTCTGTTGTTGCCCCAGAATAGATGCTACACCGTATTCAGAGCCCAATCCTGTGGTCCGCACTGCGCCTCCACAGCGCAGACCACAGTCGCAAACATGCCATAAGGCGCCCGCGTTCCGCAACTCAGTGGTGCCTGCCACCGCCAGGCTGTGGAATGGGGAATGAGGCGGGGACGGCGGCGTTCTGGGGGGTGGGGAGGCCAGCGTGACGCGGGGAGGGGGGGAGGCCGGCGTGATGTGGGGAGGGGGTGTGTGTCAGAGGCGTGCCCAGGGGCGGACTGGAGGAGGATCCCTCCTGCTGCCTGTGCAGCCAGGTTCTCACTGCAGGGAGAATGGGAGGGTATTGTGCTGGGGGCGGGGTTAGCTGGCATGTCTCTCCCCATGCATTCATTTGAATATCTGAAGCAGACTTGTGTGTTCCTTGAAACATCTGCCATGTGTGTGAATGTATATGCAAACCATACATGTGTATGCCATATGTATGTGTACATGCAAACCACTCACTACAATATGTGTCTGGGCTTTACATTTCCTCCTGGGGATCAAGCCTGAATATCTCTCTTCTTCTAAAGAGATTATTTTCTTCTTCTAAAGAGAATTCATGTAATTATATTCCTTTCACTTGTGTCAGTATCAGAATCTAGCAAAAGAGCTATTTTAAGTCAGCCTGCTATCTATTTTCTTATCAAAACCATTAAAAAATTAAGTAAAAGTTAAGCAAAACATTAAGCGCTCTATTTAAATTTGGAGGGATCTACCCTTAGTAGTCTATTCTTAAAATTTGTTTTAGAAAATAATGCTTTATTCACAAAAATAATAATTGTAATCAAAGGAAATTACACAGAGATACATGTGAGGGCTTGCAAATACAGTATGTACAAGGTTTGATCTTCAGGCACTGGTGAAGTTTACCTATTGAGCTGCATCTTTCTCGATGCAGCTCTAAGTGCATGGGGAAAAAATACAACATACGTTTTCTTTCTATATTGTAAGTGTGTACTATTTACAAAAAGGACTGGAATGACTTCATTAGAACCATGGTTTTGATCACAAACATTATCAGTTGTGATGGGAAGTCAGGTCATCTGTAGTTGAACTGTTTGTGAGCCTTGACATCACTTGCAACAAATTGTTGTCCCAAGAAACATACTCTTGGATATTTTCCAGGGTTTGCACATGAAAGAAGGGTAGTGGCAACATTCTTCACATGCCAGTGTCAAGCTTATTGTATCTGGAATAGATGGGACAGCAATGAAATAAATTTAACAGACACTCTAGGGAAAGTTTTGCTCACAGTATAAATCTTTAGAGAATGAATGACTGGCAGCACAATCTGATCCATGGCTACTAAGACATATGTCTCATTGTGTTCAATAGGGTTTACTCCCAGAAAATCCTATATAGGATTGCAGCCTAAATTAGCATATTTCTTCTCAGCTATTCAGGAAACCGCATCTAATTCCCCATCTTAGCTGTCATAGTGCAAGACCTACAGCTTTGGATCCTTTTGGAAGGCAGGAGGGTACAAAGGGCTGTGCCCTATTTTTATTTAACTGTCTTCAACTCCCTTATGACAATTATTTGCTAGTGCAGTGCTATGGTGGCAATAAGGGAATCGAGCCCCAGATACACCCCAAATAGATAATGTAAGCACTTACTTAAGAAGACAGAAAGAGGGAGACTGCAGGTGAGGAACTCAGACAGTAGGACATAAAGGAAGTTGACTTACAGAAGAACAATTTGGAGTGGGTGTCCAGCCCTTGTTTGTACAAGTGGCTTTGGGTGGCTCAAACTCAGGATGAAATCCTTCATCACAAGAAAATAAGATATCATCCCCCTCTATGAAGGTATTCCGAGGGCTCTCATTTACATGACCATGTAATAAATGCTTAGGAAGAAGGCATTGTTCTAAAGATAAAATGAGTAAACATGTATGAATGGAAAGAGAGGTTGAGATGGCAAAATAAACTGTTTGCAAAGTAGAAATTTATCAGAAATATTTTGCAAAGCACATTCTCAGCCTGGGGTCACAGGATGCCTGGGAAAATGTTTCCACATAGGAATTATTTTTACAGATCTGGATAGTACAGATTCAAAAAAGCGGTAGTGGCAGAGGCAATTCTGCATTTGGCACTAAGAGGTGCACTGCTAGATGCAGGGCTGATACTGTGAGCTTTGACCATACTGAAAACATATTTAGAGGGTTAAGGCACCCTCATCTCCTTGTACATGGTATCCAAAGAAGCAGCACCCATCATTTGTTTCACAAGAAGATGTTCATGGGCAATAGTAGGTGCAGAGCCAATTACTGCATCTGATGATCTCTAGACTCATGCCATCACTCAGAGCAGAAGCAGTAGTGATAGCAGCAGGAGCACCTGATGGACTAGGGAAACAATAGAAAACAGCTCTCTCTGCCCACCAGCTTCAGCAAGAGTGCTACAGGGAGGATTTCTTTATCATTATCCTTCCACTGCCTCCAGTAGAAGCATCACTAATGGCAGCAGAAACACCTGTTGGACTGGGGGTAGGACCAGTGGCATCACTCAAGTTGGTACCAACCAGTACAGGGCAGGGTGTACAGTACAGTACAACCAGTACAGGGTGGTACAGGATGAGGGTGGCAATGGGGTTTAGTGGAATGGGCCTGGGAAGCAGACGAAACAGGGCAGGGCAGTGATAGCTGGAAAATCTCCAGAGCCCAGATCGACTGGCCTTCCCAATTCAAAACCCAGATCTAGCTACCGGGTAGACCTGGCCACCCAGTCGGCCTAGGCAGGAAATTTCCAGTTCCCCTCCTTTGGCATCGCTCCCCATTGCGTCACCAGGTGTTGTCCACACCCTCTGCACTTCCTAGTGACAGCACTAGGTAGGACTCTGGGAAAACACCTGTCCCACAAAAAACTCCTTTGCTGTTGGCATCATTTAGGGAAACAACCAGGAATTGCATCATATCATCACTGACCCTAGTACTTGACACTTGACCCGACCTAGTACTCTGAATGTATCATTGCCTGCACAGTAATATCTGCTTAGCAATATTGTAATTTTAGCAATATTAAAATATTAGCAATGTTAATTGCCAATATTAATTGCTTAGCAATATTGTTGATTTTTTCATTGTGAACTGTCTGAAAATCCATTATGGTTGAAAAGAGGTAAACAGATAAATAGATCAATAGATACTTTTACAGTTGGAAACTGCAGCTACATTGGGAAATACTGTGGTACAATTGATGGCATGTTTTTTTTTAAAGACTTTTGCTCACACATGTGCCCAAAAACCACTGTTGTCGCCTCCTCCTTCTTACCTGCCTGGCTGCAGAAGCTGCAGATATGACATGGTGTGGAGAGCTCCCCCACTCCCCGCTTCCTCTTACCTTCAGGTTGGTTGCCACCTGTTGTTTCAAACAGAACCACGGAGGAAGCAGGAAATAGCAATGATGGACCTGCAGATAAGGAGGGAGTGTAGTGGTTTCCCTTCCTTGCCTGTCTGGCCTTCTTGATGGGTGAGCAAGAAGGAGGCAGCAGCGGAGCCAAGGGACCCTGTTCTGATTGCTCATTAAAGTGCAGAGATCAAAATAAGTTCATTGTGCTACTGCTTGCATTTGGGACACTGGAGGAAGAGGTGAGTTTCTACTGCCCAAATTCTTGTTCCTATCTCTCTTTCAGAAAGTAGGAAGAAAGTCAGAGAGCTAACTGAAATGTCTGAATGGGGCAGTGAGCAGACATGGGGTGAGGGGCACCCCTTGCCACAATTCACTACTCCCCCCCCCCCGACTTACCTCTTGAAGCAGCTGCTTCAGTCAGCCTAAGTGTAAGACAGCTTCATATGCTCAAAGGAGCATAAAGAATGCTCACAAATTTTGTCTACAAACCAGTTGAAACTCAAGACAAGGGAAACAGAGGAAGATGATAATATCAATTAGTGTGCCACTGCTGGAGCTTTCATAGCTTGATAAAAATGGAAGTTGTCAGACAACAGGGAAAACATCTACTTACTAAAACACTGTGGCTCTGGATCCCAACCAGATTTGCTGCATTCAACCCTGTGCCACACCTTTCGGTTTATTGCCAAAAAGCCAGGATTACATCTGAAGTCAATCCGTTTTCCCTCCTTTCTTGGAAAATATTTGTCACTGTAGTAGATATAGGACCAAGATAGTCTTCCGTTTTCTATATGGGGATAGTCACAGAGCTTTGCTTTGGAAGAAACAAGAGGGAAAGAGATTCCACCAAATGATCAGGACATTCCACTCATCCATTGTTTTTCTTAATTTTACTGGAGACTTTTCATTTCTGTGTTTTTGCCTTGCTAGCATAAGGGACAAATTAAATGTAACTTTGATTGCATGTGTTTAGCCTGTGCTTTTTTTGGGGGGGGGGGGAGAAGGTTAACAGTTGCATAGGGGACTGTGCAAGAAATCACAAAACCCTTGGTGCGCTTTTAAGAGTTTTCTTAAGGCTTCAATAGCACTATCATTAAAAAACAACAGCAAGAAAACATAAGCCAAATATTTGCATTTAAAGTCCTGTCTAGTTTGGTCGTAACATCCTAGTCATACGTTCTCCAGTTGTAAATACATTTCAATACATTTCAATGGGACTAAATGCCACATTACAAAGGCTGTCTTAAATGCATAGTTTATCTTTTTATCCCCCCCCCCCCGTGTGTGTGTGTGTGTGTGTGTGTGTGTGTGTGTGTGTGTGTTTTAATAGCAGCTTCAGGGGAGATCAGGATGAAAGCAATGTGGGAAGGACATTTCCTCCCATTCCACAGCCCCAATGAAAATCATTTGCTCACTTGTCCGAAAATGGAGGATCAATAGGGAGGCAATACTGGCATTTTCCATAGAACTATGTGACAGGTATATTCAGAATATCTGATTCTTGAGATTTACTGAACTCACACTGGGTCACAATTTGTACTTTATTTGTTTCTTTTGGTGTCCAACCTACTCACATATGAAACACTAACTGACTAATACGGGGGAAGTGTTGACCAAGCAGGTACAGGACTGACATCCCATTGACACAAGAACTGAAACTGTCATTCACAAAATAGCATCAACATGATAATTTTTGATGGCAGAGCCGCACTATATCTGCGTGAATGTGTTGAAGACTGTCACAGGATTTGTTTTTCATTTTTGTAAATATGTATCTTTATGTTCAGCAACATAAGTTTGGTGACACCCTATAGCATGTCGCCACATTTTGTCTGCTCCCCCAGCATATTCCAGGCAGAGGTGTGAAAATGGGCAAAGCCCATTGGTTGGGACTCTCATTGGGAGTGTGACAGCTTAGCACCTAGTAGGGAACACACTCCTGGTCACTCAGTCCATTGGAGTCATTGCGCTGGGCAGTCATGGAGCTCGTTACTCTGGAGAAGTGTTGGGCCTACCTTTTCGGGTCTCGTTGGCCCTCATGTTGGTGACTTCTGGGAGGATCGCTGGGGAGCGGCGTGAGCGGCTGCAACCTGCGGAGAACCGGCATGCAGCTGCTGTCGGCTTCTATACGGGCTTCAGCAGTTGGAGCGTGTCAGCAAGCAGATGGGGGATAATCATGGCATTTCCACGCCTCTACAGCGATGCAGAGGGACAGCGTGGAGCAACCTGGCCTGTGGGGAGAACTGCTCTCTCCCTAGACTGCCTGAGTTGGGCTGCATCCTTGTGGTTGAACAAAGAGCACTCATTTTGGGGAGGATTGGAGGGAACTTTACCTAGGGGCTTTTCATACTCTTTTAACCTACCTGCTGCTCGTAGTATTAATAGTGAGTTACTGTCCCTCAACCTTCAAGGCTTTGTGTTTATCTGGGTCTTTGTGTAAGTCCCTTTTTGTGCCCTGTGGTCCCAGGTTTTACTATGGCCAAGAGATGCCAAAAAAACAGGAGGGATGGCAGCCAAGTGCCTCTCACCACACCCTGCGCCAATCTCTTCTTTACTGGATGAGGAGGAGGAGGAACCTGACAAATATAAGGCTCTTCTAGCCCATATTGAGGCTTTGGAAAAAAAGAGAAGGCTATGTGGGAGGCCAGCTTGGGGGGGGGCGGTGGTGAGTCTTCCAGTGTACCCATGCCTGTGAGGTATTCATCATGCAAGGGCCACAGTGTAAGATGCTTTATTCCTCTAAGATGCTTCATTCCTATGGATACTGGCCATATTCTTCAAAGGGATATGGCCAGTACCCCATCATAGGCTGCAACATCTATTCCTCAGGATCTCCATCCTGATTTTGGGAGAGTGGGGATGGTGACTCCAGCACTGCCTGTTCCTGTGGTCAACCTAGACCAGGGGTCGGCAACCTGCGGCTCTAGAGCCGCATGTGGCTCTTTCAGCTGTCTGCTGTGGCTCCTCCAGGTAAAAGTGGCAAAGAGTGTGACAGGAGGCACCTGTGTTGGGAGGGAAGGCTGCTTCCCTCCGCCCCCTGAGCTCACTGCCCTCCTCTCCCTTCACCCCCACCTGCCCCACATTGGTTTCCCTTTTCAATTTTGCCCGCTCTGCAGGCTTAAGCTCCCTGTTTTACCCTTCCCCAACTTTCCAGCAGGCTCAGCCAATCAGCATCCAGCAGGCTCCTGGCTTTTTCTGTTGGAATGGCTCAGGGCCCTTCACTGGCTGACCATCAGCCAATCCTGAGCCGCCCTCCTCCTCAGCCATTGCAAGCCCTTGCAGCCCACCTTTCCCTGAGCAGGTCCCCACTCAGTGCAAGGAGAGGCTTTTCCTCCACAGCAGAGGAGACATCCTGTGTGTCTACTCAGTTGTAAGCCCCATTACAGCAGATGAAGCTTACTCCCAGGAAAGGGCGCCTGGGATGGCAGCCTTGGCACCTGCTCCTATGCGTGTCTACTCAGTTGTAAGCCCCATTACAGAGGATGAAACTTACTCCCAGGAAAGGGTGCCTGGGATGGCAGCCTTGAAGCCTGCTCAAGGCCAAGCACAAGGATGGGTGAGTGGGAGCCCGCGCAGGTCTGTTCCAGAGTAAGCCCCGATGTAGTCCCTGGGCTACTCCCAGGAAGGTGTGGAGGGCTGAAGCCTCAGCCCCCTCCTATGCAGGTCTACTCACAAGTAGTCAGGGAGGCTTCCTCCCAGGAAAGTGTGGAGAGGACTGCAGCCTGAGAGCTCCAACCAACTTGTCTGCTCAGAAGTCCTATTGTGGCCAATGGGGCTTCCTCCCAGGATAGTGTGGAGAGGGTTGCAGACTGAGTGAGGGAGGGTGGGCGAGCGGGCAGGGCAGGGCAGGGCAGAAGCTGGCCTGTGGTTGCCCCCCCACCTTCCCCCCAGCTCTGGCTTCTTCTCTTCCCCACCTCTGGAGTCTGTGTCCTTTTTTCCTTCCAACAGGGTGCTTCTGGAAGGTAGGGGGAGTTCTTTAGTATCCATGTAAGATAAGCAGATGTCATAACCGACATATGTATTGGAATCCTGGAAGATCTGGTGAGGAGGTAGATGTGGTGTCAGCATTGGCCCCTTTAAGGGTAAGGCCTGGGCATCCAGCAGAGTGTGCTGCACAGCTGCAGCCACTTGAAGGCAATAGGGCCCTCAGGCATATAAGGAGTACCTGAGGAAGGGGGTGTGGGTTATAGAAGGAGTGCAGGTTAGAGGGGAGAGAAGACTGGCTTGGCTGACTGACTTTGACTTGGATACTCTGACTGATTTGACTGACTTACTTTGGAATCTGATCTTGGACTGTGACTTGGCATTGACTTTGGACTCTGCCCTGGATGCTCTGACTGACTTTGTGACTAATGGACTGCTGGAGACACTAGAGTTTGGTGTGTGGCTGCTGTGCCCAAGACCTGCTGAGGACCCAGGGTCTGCTGTAGTGGTGGGAGGCTGCTGGTAGGAGAAAGGACCTCTGCAGGTTGAACAGGTGAGCTACCCTGGAGGTGGGGTCTAGCAGGACTGCAGGGCAGAACCAGGGTCATTTGTTGGGGGAAAGAAGGGGAGCTAATTTGCTTAAAGTGGGCCTAATTCTCCAGGCAGAGAATGGCCTTGGAATCAGGCAAAACACCATAGAGGACCAGGCGTCTGAAAACACAGGACAAGAATGTATGACAAAACTAACTAAAAGCTACAAGAGGGGGCTACATTATAAAAATGGGACCTATAAGAGCATAAAGGTGAAAAAAAACCTATATATGCAGTATTATCTTCATTTTAGATGTCAAAAGGGTTTTGTGGCTCCTGAGGTTTTTTTTCTCCAGAAAATGGGTCCAAATGGCTCTTTGAGTGTTTAAGGTTGCCGACCACTGACCTAGATGCTGACCACAGGGCCACGTAGTTGTGCTCTTCGGGGGGGATGTGTGCGTACTGTGCTTTATGTGGCTATGCCTACTGACAGCCACAGGCATAAAAACATATATGCCACCTAAAAGCCACACGGCTCCAAAACTCTCCAGGTAAGCTACTCCTCCCCCTAACTCTGAGAGCCTTCTGGGGGCGAAAGCAATGTGGAGGAAACACCTCCACATTGTTTCCCTCCTCAGAATTGCCCCAAGAGCAAGGGGGAGGGGCAGCTTGCACAGCTAGTTTCGGAGCTATGCAACACTTACAGCTCCGCCTTCCCGCCGGCTCTGCTTCTGCCTGCAGTGGAAACTGTGCGCACAGATCATGGTCACTTCTAGGGCTGTACTTAGTGATCAGGCTGACAGCAGGCATATTATTGTCCGTAACACACCCAGCCAGGGGTGTGTGAGCTCGGGTGAACAGTGGGTTCAGTCTTCCCGCATCTGTTATGAGTTCAATGCCTCCAGGAAATGCACTAGGCAAGGGTGTACCTATGCACATGCAGGCTCTGTGGAGCCCATCAGGTGATCTCAGTCTGCTCCCAGATGGTTGGCCCAAGAAGAGCAACAAAAGTCAATTCAGATCTGGAAAGGGGGGGGGAACCACTCATTCCTGCTCTGAAGGAAAGGGGCTCAACCCCACTTAAGTTAACCCCATTGTTGGAGCTCCTCTGGTGGTAACCAGATAAAGGGGATGCACGGTACATTGGTGAGGAATTTGTTCATGTGTTCAGGATCCCATCCTTGGTCCCTCTTCCACCCCTTATGGGTGAATAATTTACATTTGGTGGTGAGGCTTGAGGAAGTGGTGCAGTGCAAATTGGCAAAGGTACAGGCTAGCCAAGTCACCTGCCCTTTCCCTTCTCCACCCTTCGCATCTTGTCATTGGGTGTGGTGTCCAAAAGGAATTTCTTTTAATTCACCACTTGTCTTTTCCAGGGCTCCTTGATCAAAAACGAGATCCCAGCCCATCTATGCTTAATTAAGTACATGTCACTAGGTGAGGCTGTGGTAACAAAGCAGACCCACTTTGACCCTCCAGGGACGTGTGAACCTGGAAGTCTAATGAAAAATCCTGCCACTCAGCTGCCTTGGAACAAAAGGTCAAGGTATTCAGGAAGATAGAAATGGAACGAACCACCATACCCAAATCCCAAAGGTGGCATGTGAAGCACATCAGGTGCTCCAGGGGGGATGGGCTACACGTTGGGAAGTGGAAAGGCATGCCTGAATGACTAGAAAGTATGCACCTTGTGAAGATAGCTGGACCAGGTAGCTGGTGCTAATGCTGAGGCAGTTTGCTTTGCTGGCTCTGGCAATCAAAAATTGCCAAAGCTATTCTGGGATGGGATCAGGCTCTGGATGTGCCAAGAGTGTCAATTCCTGAAAACACTCCTCCTGAGAACAAGAGATAGCGTAAGAACATAAGACGAGCCTAGCTGGATCAGGCCAAGGGCCCATCTAGTCCACCTTCCTGTATCTCACAGTGGCCCACCAAATGCCCCAGGGAGCACACAAGACAACAGACTACACCATTCTGCAGGCCCGGAACATGCTTAGCTATAAGCAGAACATTGCTTTTCAAGCACTGTAGCACAAATGCGCTTGACCAATGCGCATGACAAATACGCATGACTCCCTTTGATCTGGATATTTACTGGTTGACAACAAAGACAATTGCTTGGTTGTCACACCAGAAACAAACCATGATGTTAGCAAACTTTGGCTCCCAAAGATGAACTGCTACCAGGACGGGGAACAAATCTAAAAATGTTACATCCTTCATCACTCTCGCAGAGACCCATTTCTCAGACCAGGGAGCTGTATACCAGCGTCCCTTAAAAAAATACACCAAATCTAAACCCACCCACCCCCAATGGCATCCAAATGAACTTCCAACTCAGCTTCCACAAGCTTAGCAGCACGCCAAAAGGAAACGCCATGTCCATCCATTTCTGATTGGGGCTGACATTTTTCTGGTTCTACTGCACTTTTTTGGCAGTACGTGGGGCAGTGAGAGTACATGGGGCAGTGGGCGCTAGTCTAACCCCACCGTGTGAAATGTAGCATGCAGGCCGAATAGGGAGGGTGTGATTAGAATACATACTGAGGTCAGCAAGGTCAAGGGGTGAGCCAGGACTGCTCAGACCATACCCGCCTGGGTCGGTGAGGCTGGTTGGCAAGCCTCTTGGCTGTGACAAGCAAAGATCACCATAAGGCTTGGCCTGTGAGAAACAGCTACCTTGACCCTTCGGGGTTGGTGGTGAAAAACTTGTTGAGTTCATGAACAAAGTTTGTTCAGTCCATGTTTGGTAGCTTGGAGACCACATGTGATACCCAGATATCCCCGGGGGAGATAGATGGCTAGCACTGTTTCCCCCAAATCAGAGGTCCACACACTGGGTGGGGGCATTAAATTAGGTTGTTTCCTGCTGCAAGTGTTTTGAAGTTATATTTAATAAAATGGCCCTTAACCCAAGCCTGTGTCTGGCAAGGTTATTTGAGGGATTCACGGGTAAGAACAATGTGTGCTTACATTTCCAAAAAGTAACATCTTGTATCAGAACCCTTTTCTCTTACCATTTTTTAGGTATACACTGTTCCTTCCTCTTTGTAATCACAGACTCCTTCCCTCAAACAATGCTCAAATTACAGAGAGGTGGCAGAGAGGCCCAGAGAAGTCCAATCTACCTTTTGAAACAGCCCCCCTTTAACCAGTGTTTCTAGGAAGCTATGAAGGGGGCTATGATCTGTCTAAAACTGGAGCGAATTGGGGGTGAAGATTATAAATTTCATATAGTACTTCCTATCTTTCCTCCATAAGAGCTAGATTATCAAACTAAGTGAGCTTTGTTGGACCATTATTTGTGCATATTCCAAATGCAAAATTGGAGTGTGTGCTGTATTTCTCCAGGGACAGCTCCTAGGTGGAAATGTCTTTATAAAGAGCTTACCCTTTAAACCACAGACCTGCTCAAAAATAGATGGATCTGCAGGAAGGAAACAACCTGAAAAAGAGCCTTAATCTACAGACTGTAACTTTCATCTGCAGCTACACAGCTAATGGGAGAATATTCTCCCCATGATGATTCTCCCCATGATAAAGTATTCTAAAAAACTTGGTGAAAAGAATGCCAAAAATACAAAACTGAGTACATTCATCAATTATCCAGGTTTGACACTATGGACACCCCTCCCCCCCCAAAAAAAACCTTCAGTATGAAAACTACTGGTACTTACACATACAAGTTGCATTTGGTGACCAGCCATATTTTGTGCATTTAGAAAAATTTGCATGATTTTTCAGCATATATCCTGTATTACAGATAATGTGGATCTTGTCATTAAGTTTGTACTGACTCCGTACAGGAGAGAAGGAGCCATTGCGGATATCTGGGGTACTGCATATGACTTGGAACAAGAAAGAGAAAAGGAAATTTGGTCACCAGCAGGAAGTGTCTTTCTTGATACTTATCAGTAGTTACAGTATTAACTATATTAAGGTCTCAACAATATAGAATGATTCTTAGGACACCCCCCACAAGTTTCATACTGCTTCTCATGCGTCTACAGGGGGCAAGTACAGGGGGCTGCCAATTTGTTTAAGCCAGCAGTACTGTGGAAGCATGTGCTTAATTTCTCTTTCCCCCCCCCCCACCGCCATCATGCTTCTATCCAAATCCTAACAAAGGATACTAAGACACAGTCATTCAGACTAAATCTTTGTTGTACAACATGCTACAAGGAAAATTGCAGTTGTGCAGACCCTTATTGTGCCTCAATTACTGCATGCCTGTTGGACCAGAGCTGACTATGAGACCAGAGAAATGTGTGGCTGCACGTGTGCACACAACAACTGCTTTTTTGCTTGTTATGACTTTCAGTTCTCAAAGACAGCTGCTTGTCTCCAGCCTAATATGCAGCACTGCCCATAGCATCATTCTGGTACCTGGTGTGGAGAGTTTCCATGATAGTACCAGCTGCCTCCCAGAAGTGGTAACAGAAACATCGAATTGGGAACTCTCTGAGCCAGGCACTGGAATGACACAATGGAAAGACACATATCAGCAGTAGAGGTAAGATAACTGGCAAAGGACCTTTTGTTTCCACATGATCTTGGCAAGGTGTACCAAATGTCTATGGTCTATAAAGCACCAACTTGCCCATGATCTTATCTAAAGGCTTACATTTTCTCTGGTACTTTCAAAAAGAAAGGATGTACAAGGAAGTTAAAACATCAGCTTCAGAACTCAGGTGAACCAACACTGTATACAGGATGCACAACCGACCTTCCATTGCAGTGGAGCATAATAGCAGATCTGGAGGGGTTTGATGGAAGCACATATTCTGATACACAACAAAGCATTTATGCTTTAAGGAGAGGTTTTGAAATGTTCTCATTTGCAGAGATACATGAACTGTTCTCTATGAGGACCGACCACTTTTATCATCCTCATCGCTATCACAGCCCACTAGATGTTTGAACAGGGATTTCTGGATGCT
Organism: Tiliqua scincoides; assembly: GCF_035046505.1. NCBI lineage: Eukaryota > Metazoa > Chordata > Lepidosauria > Squamata > Scincidae > Tiliqua > Tiliqua scincoides. The sequence goes on from NC_089824.1 coordinate 124,656,737, forward strand.
CACTAGTTCGAACTCTACCCAAGCGTTTATTATCATCATCATTGGTGTCACAGCCCACCAGATGTTTGGACTAGGATTTTTGGATGCTCACTAGTTTAAATTCTATCCAAGTATTTATTGTTATCTACCCAAGGGAGATGATGATGATGATGATGAATATTTATATACCACTTTTAAACGGGAGTAGTTCACAAAGTGGTTTGCATAGCAAAACAAATCAACAAAGTAAGCTATGTGAATAAATTAGAAAAGACCTTGGAAACATTGGCTTTAAAACTCGAAGGCAAAATAGTTCTATACTTTACACAGTGTTTTATTATAAAACTGCTTTTATTATTAAGCAGTGCCTTAAACGAAAAGTTCACTTTGCCTTGCGCCTGCCAAAAGTGAAGCCATAATTTGAAGGCAGCAGCTGGCCAGACCAGACACAGAAGAAAACAAACTACCTTCTTTTTCAGCTAAGTCAGTCAAGGGAAATGTATTGACATCACATTTACCAGAAGCGATACATGAAGGAAAATCCATGATCCCATTCACACACTTTATGACTGACGGCGATATGATGACGTATCCTTTCCTGCACATGAATTCTGCGATTTCACCATTTTTAACCAGTTCAGAACGTCTCTGTCCATTAGATAAGAGCAAGTTTCTGGCATCCAGCTGTTGTTTTGTTACTCTGCATGGCGCTGAAAAAGAAGGAAAAACACTCACACAAAGACTATGCAATTAATTTTTTTCTCCAGGATCCATACTCTGCTAGGTATGGTTTCAGGATGGTTGGTTTCTACCCTACAGTCTCTCCCAAGACATTTCTGCTCAACAGGTTGAACATTTTAACTTAGATTCACACATCGAGAACCTTTATTGGCATTGAAACAGAATTTTTAAACAGGACACATACAACAGGGTTCTAATCACAACATAAAATTCAAGTTGGTGGGACAGATGAAGACATTTTCCTTATAACAGCTAACAAATAGTCAGCAACCAAATCAGTGATAACCACAGAAGTATCTTCCAGAAGGGAATGCAGGGTGTCATCCGGTGAAGAGGGCGGGCAGAATTGGTTCTAAAAAGGTAACACGAAGTGTTCGGAGAGCCAGGCAATGGCACAGAATATGAGCCACCGTATCTTAGATTCACCCTGTAGCCCGGCTTGCAAGTTATCCTGCACACATCTCTGTAAATGCTTGTGGGGAGAGAAAGGAATGTGACAGCAAGCCCTCCCCAACTTGTGGCATGGTCACAAAGCCCTCCTTTTAAGGAGTTCCTTTCTTCTCCTAATTCTTATTGGCTTTGACACAGGATCCTTGCACACAATTGCTTCCTCCCTTGTGTGCACATGTTAAACGTATTTTTTAAAAAGCACTGCTGGTGCTAATTTCAGAGCAATCCTCTGAAGTAAGCTATAAATCAGATAATTAAACAAAGAATCCTTCCTGTTTTTCAGATGAGGAACTGAGGCCTCTCAAAAGCATATGACTGAGACAAATCTGGACACAGATCCAATCCAACTAAACCAGGATAATTCTGACCTTGATGTAATCCTGATTTTGCAGAATTAATTAACAAAATGTTGTAATTATCTAGTTCTCACTGTGTGTTCTACAGGTAGTTTTTCTCCATTTTTACATCGCCTTTACAGAAAAAGATCCACTTACCCAAGCATTTTGGTGTGGGTACCCACTCTTTTTCCGTGCATGCTATCCAATCTGACCCTTCCAACTGATATCCAGAATGGCACTTGAATTGTACTCTGTCCTGTTCCACATACTCCAGTTTTTGGCCACTTACAACTTCTCCAAATTCAATGACAGGTACTTTGCACACTGAAATTATATATTGTATCATTAGAAATCAGCAATTATATTTTATTTTTAATATGATACACTGTTTCACTTTTCATTCCAAGTCTTCTTAACAAATCTCACTGATATTCCATGATACCAAGGATGGGCAAGTCCTGCACAGTTTGACTTGAGCTAAGTCATGAGTCACAAGTTGAAAACGAGTCATAACAGGGGCACTTTCTGAGTTGCTGAGTCACCGTTTTGCGACTCTAAAAGATTTGAGTTGAGTAACCCCCTTTAAAAAGACTGCTGCAGCTCCACGTAAAAAAGTGCTGCTGCCAGGTTGTGTGTGTCAGAGTTCTCTTTAAACACTCCCCTGCTGCCCTGTCCCATCTGTAAAAAGGGCAGGTGGGGGTGGGACAGATTGTGTGAGAGTGGGGACAGAGGCAGTAAGAGGAAGGAGGGTCATATGCAGGGTCATAAGCCTCCTGGTAAGGAGGCTTACCAGGATGACCAAATCCTTGGCAGCTCTACTCAGAAGTAGTCCCACTGCAGCTGATCATTCAATGATGCTTGCTCCCCCCAAGTAACAACAAAAGTCATGAGGTTGGAAGGTGTGATTGCTATGAACTGCCTCCCTCCCACTTCCCCACTTCCTGTCTCCCCCTCCAGCCAATCGTAAAGTAAGAACCCCCTTGGGCTCCTCCTTTTGCCCTCTCCCAGCCAAAGAAAATATCAGAACACCCATCCTTTGTCCAATGATCATCGGTTCCTTCCTTCCTATCAGAAAAGGGTAAGAGAGTCCAGTCCCGCCTCCCCCCTCCTGCTCAGATGCAAAAGAAAACATTAACCCTTCCCTGTCTCCTGACTGGAACTTCCCTACTGCTCACCCAGTCTGAATGATGGCCCCTTACGATCTTTCACACCATGAAAACAGTAAGTAAGAACACCCAGATACAGACAGACTCGAGTCTGCATGCATGGGGACAAATGCTGCATGAGGGGGCCCTTGACTCAAGTGTTTTTCCTAGTCTTCTGCGCCCGCGACTTGAGAGTCAACGAATCAGCAAAAACTTGCATTTTCGTGACTCCAAGTCGAGTCACCTGACTCGAGTTTACATCCCTGCTTGATGAATTTATGAATGAATTTCAATTTTTTCAGCACAATCCTAAATGTGTTTCCTCAAAAAAAAGTACGTCTGATTTCGATGAGACTTACTATCTAGAAGTGGGTTTAGGATTGCAGCCTAAGATTAACAGAACTAACCTGCTTTGACTGGAGAGTAGAATGCAATTTACTTTTAGTGTAAAGTGTCAGAACTTCTCCCTTCAAACGGTATTGCAGTTAAGAGTACAGGAAGTGCCCACAGGCAATATGGCAAATACAACTGCATGTATCCAGTGAGTAACATTAAATTCTTAAGGTTAACTTAACTACCAGACACATTAATGTCTCTGTGCAGTCACAGTTAGATGCTGAGCATTCCTTAGTTATAAGAATGTAATTTGACACCTTTCCAACTGTATATTCCCATACCTGCTCTTGTTGTTTTTTTTATCAACATCCTGAGTTGCTTTGAGGAACCTGGTCAAAAAGTGGGATCCACAAATCAACAACTAAAGAATCCCTAAAGAATCCGCTACTGGATTAGAAGAAGCATCAGAACTCCACAACTATCACAGAGAAAAATGCACCAAGGTGGGCCTCAGGAGCTGTGGTGCCTCATGGAATAAGTTGTCTCAGGGTACCTCTGCTTACCCAGACAAGCAGCAGGTGAACCTGGGGCCAATGGTGCTTGCAATGAAGTGCATAACTCGGTGTCAGTGACATGATGATATAACTGCCACCTTCTTCCAGGGGATTTTTGCCAAACAGGGGTGGGCGGGCATGAACATCCAGCGGCCATTCTCTGCTCACTGCATTGGCCATGCAAGTGCCAGCTGACAAGTGTGGTAACAGCTGCAGCAGCAGGCGATCTGCTCACCACCCTAACACAGGGCCCTCATGCGCGGAGCCTGATGGACCAAAATCAAAGAAATCCCGGCCCTGAAATGCACACCTTAACACTTTCCTAACACTATTTTTAGTTCTGTTGAAACAAATTATCTCTATAACAAATGGTGCAATTTCAACTTAAGTTTCAACTAAATCATTTACCGGTTTGAGAAGTAGTATAATGAATCCAGAAGAGTAATGAAACTATACAGACCAGCTTGCTCTTCATAGTACATCCAGCAGCTTAAAAATCTTTTTGTACTATAAAGTCTTCACTTTGGGTTACTTTTTTCCAAGGCTTGACATTATAAAGGTCTGTTCGCTGTCTTTTCTTGCATCAGTTGTTTCTTCCAAGCTATGTTTCTTTTTTGCCACCACGTCCTGTGTTTGATGTAGCATCTAGGAAGAGAATGACCAACACTTTCTTTTGTTCTTGTTATGAGTCACATTGGGTTACCCTCTCATAAAAAATGTTTTGAAATAAATAAAGCCCAACTAGGTCTTTCTTTTTCAAGACTGCTGTGAGTTTTGAAATTCTGGCAGCAAAATTTCCAGTGAAATGAAGGGGAAATGGAATTTTTGGATCATCAAGTCTACATGAAACCATTTATCAAAGGAGCTGAAGAAAAACATGCACTTCTATTTTAGCAAGAGAACATAACAGACATGAAAAAGGATTGTTTACATGTGCCTGGAGGAGAGGTTGTCATGGCACATGATATAACTCTTGTCAAACTGGCACAATTGTAGGGTAACTTTATGTGTGACAAATCCAGCTAGGTTCACCAATTTAAACGTGACCAAGTCAAAGAGTTCATGTTGTGGGCAACTCAAAAATATAGCTAACTGCAGTTGGTTATAGAAAACTTAAAACTTTAGAACCAAAAGAGAACTAAGAATAAGAATCACTTTGTACTTTAACATTGTATTGGCTTTTCTAGATGCAAAATCCCAGCTGCTTTAGAAGTATTCAGAAGCTCGCAGGGATAGCTACTGCATCTGCATGGTAAAGGAGCAGTGTCGTACAACAGAGAAATAATGAAGATCCTGAACCAGAGCTGATTACAGAGATGCAATATATGTAGATACCCATGCATAAGTCTTTGCCTCCTCTCTGTTTCATTTTATTGTTTATTCCAGTCTGTTTGCCTTTCAATAAAAATATTCAAGGTAGTGAGCGTACAAATGTTAAGACAATGCAGCAAAAAACAAAAATCACTCTAATGGCACAAAAAATCAAGACACATCCAAAGCAGCTGCAATAATGCCAATCATGACCTGCCAAGGATCAGGGTTTGTCTAGCCAGCCTGGGAACACTAGAACCTTCCCATCCCCACTGCGGGGGATTGGTAGGGAGCCGGAGCAGAGCAGGGCCTGAGGGCTCTTAAGGGGACCCGAGCCGGGCACACTTCGTCTTTGCACATGGATGTGAAAAAATTACTGACCATCCAAACAGGGCCTCTGAGACGAATTTTATCAGGGGGTACAACGTTTCTTTTGGGCCCCTTTGCAAAGGAGGAGGAGTGAAACAGAGCAGGGGAGGGTGGTGATGGGTGAGCAGAATGGGGGCAGGGAAGGGGTGAAATAGGGTGGGGGAGGGTGGAGATAACTGGAAAAGTCTTCGGAGCCCAGATCTACCTACCCATGTGGCATCAGCAGCTAGATACAGTAATACCAAACCCACTCCTAAGTCGCTCTAAAATCTTTCAAATATAGAAAAACATGCAGAAAATTAGCATCATCATATTTAGGCTCACACTAGAATGGAAAGTGTCCTGTGTGCACCAAAACTTGCTTCTGCAGCTGCTGTAGTCTTGCAGCTGTGTCCCTGAGGTCCTATATACTCCTTCATGGTGAGCAGATCAAGGGAGGGCACCAGGATGAGGTCTCTTGTTATCTGGTGTGCTCCCTGGGGCATTTGGTGGGCCGCTGTGAGATACAGGAAGCTGGACTAGATGGGCCTATGGCCTGATCCAGTGGGGCTGTTCTTATGTTCTTATGTAGCAGTTCAATTTCCTCCCAGATTTTGACATTTTGTTAAGGAGTGTCATGTATGCATTTCTTAGCCCAGCACATATGGCTTGCCAGGAGCTGCAGCAGCTGCAGCCACATGCTCATGGTATTATCCCCAGCATCTTGTGACGGCAACAAGTCTGAGTAGATAGGAAAATGTCAGATCCCAGGAAATTTCTGTGCCCCCTCCTTTGGCTCCTGGGCCCCCTTTTTGACCCTGGGCCTGGGTACAAATTAACCCCCTCTCTCCTAGGCCCTGCATCCAAAGACCATCAAGAACCATCCAAAGCAGCAGCAATAAAAATCTGTTTTATAGAGCAAGACCACAAACTGGTAACAAATGAACTAGAAACTCTTGGGGATCAGGAGACTGGAAAAATCACTGGTGGTCCCAATGCATTTTAAGCTGCTGGCTCTTCATCAGAGGATAGGACAGAAGTAGGTTGAGAATGTCACTCTTGAAAGAGTTAAAAGCCTCCTGCAAGACTCTCTCTTACTGAGAAAAAATTTCTCAAATTCTACTGTTCTCTATGAGTCAGATGAGAGACATGGAGAGGGAGAACAGATCAGATCATTGTGAAACATTATATAATCCAAGAGTGGAAAAATGCTGTTGACAGCAGCTGTGACTCTCATTCAAATGAACCACCCTTTTGCTCAGAGATATGACCTCACTATTCTTGCCACTATAAAAAGGAGCTCCTCAGAGTCAGGAAACAACCTGAGCTCTCATTAAGGCATATGAAATAACAGCCCAATCCTCAGCTGCCTGGCCCCCGGAGGAGAAGCAGCACCAAAATGGCTGTTGCTGCATCACCGGGCAGCTGCTGGTGGCCCCTTGGGAGAAGGGGACGTTTGTCCCCTGGCCATGGCTAAGGGAGCAGGACCTGCAATGGGCCTTCTGAAGTCTGTGCCGGCTATCTAGGCAACGCAGAGTTGAAATGCCCCGTGTCGGACCAGGAGGCTCGACACAGGGTTCTGGGTCCGGCAGAGCAGAGCTCCACCAGTCCCGCCCCCTCACTCTCCACCCTGGTCCCTCTCCCTGCCTCAGAACACCTCCCCCCTCACCTCTCCACCTCCAGGAACAAGGGATGAGCACATGGCAATGGGCCTCCAGCTGGTGCTGGCTCAGTGCAGGCAACACATTTTACAGCACCAGCAGAGGGCCAGTGCTGGCTCTTCTGGATCAGGCCCTAAGACAACAGGAACTGTCAACTGCAAAACCAAGAGGCTTGAGAGCACCCACCAATGAAGAATGTCCATGATGCCATGAAAGTGAATCAGCTGAAATGCTTCAGCAAAACATGGAATAGCCCTTTGGTGACTAAAGGGATGGCAACATTCTGAAAGAAGACAGAGCACTCTTGGGTCACATCATTATGATGGCACCAGAACATTCCAATGTTGGGCGCTCCGGGGCCTGTTGTTTCATTGCAAAGGTATACTTGGGGCATGGTTCCTTACCTCGGGGGGATGTTACATACTATTTAAACTTCGTTTGAACTTTGGGGGTGTTTATATGCTATTAGTGAAAACCACGGGAGTTGGTATCATCAAGTTTCTGTCACAGAAACCTTTCAGTGTCCAAAGAGTAACCTAACCCATTCTCACACACCTGTTCCCTAGCTTGCAAATAGTGCATTCTGTTCTTTCTGTATTTTTTGACGCTTGCACTACTGGTTGGAATTCATTGGGGGAAAGGGAAATGTGAGGAATACATCAATATTCCATTGCCATTGGTAGTGCTTTTCCCTATTCAAGACATAGCTTTTTAGTACTGAGGTGATTCAGAAGTTACCATAGTGTGGAATATAGTACAGGTGCCATGGGCAAAGAGAGGTACCTATCAAAGTGGTGCCTTTTTATATTTAGCAGGGGAATAGCAACAGTCCCTTTTCACCCCAGCATGGCATCTTTTCCAGCAGACGGTGCTGGTGTCTCTTCTATATTTTAAGATTGTGAGCCTTTGAGGGCCAGGGAACTGTGTATTGATTTACTTTACTATAAATCAATACACAGTAGTTGTGAACTACTTTTGGTGAAAAGCAGTATACAAATATTACTAATATTCGTGTATTAATTAATTTATTAATAATAAACTATATTAATATTAATAATTCAGGATGCCAAGGTTGGTGATGGTAGATAGCTTCTGTTAGTGCTTGGAACTGCTGTACAAAACACTATGAGGGCGCAATCCTAACCAACTTTCCAGCACTGGCATAGCTGTTGCAGTGGGGCATGTGCTGCATCCTACAGTTGGGGGGCACTCCCGGAGGCCTCCTCAAGGTAAGGGAATGTTTGTTCACTTACCTTGGAGCTGCACAGCCCTTATGTTGGTGCTGTAAAGTGGGTTAGGATTGCACCCTGTGTTCTAGTTGCTGGACTCCTGGGAGTACCTGCTGTTTAATTGGTGCCTGTTTTTAAAACTTTTGTCACTTTTGCACATCTTAATAATTTCAAATATTAGTAATCTTGTAATTTTTCCCCACCACCACCCCCCAAAAAAACCTGGACCATGCTATCAGTAAATGGAGTTCAGGAATGAAACCAAGGAAAGAGAAAGGCTATTGGAAAGTCATTCACCTGACAGTCATTAGCAGATGAATACACAGCAGAGGACAATAGTAAACTGCATGATATGAGCAGTTCAGGATATATAGTTCTGTGGCTTTTATGGATATGATGCACTTCCCAGAATTGTAAGAAAAATTCTACTGGAGCCAAAATGACTGTCATACTATCTGTTACAGAACCACATAATTTAGGTCCCACTAAGGGCTTATTTGCACAATATTTTGTCTACTGCCCATTGTCCATTGGCCACTTTGTACGAGTGTGCAGCTTTACCCACTATTTGACTAGATAGGCCATTTTTGCTTAATTATATGGGCTTGCAATAATCTGAACCATAGCTGTGAATATAGGATTGGTTCAGGTGAGTTGCACCTAAGGTAATTATGCAAACAAATCACAGAATGTTGGTAAGTGGTGAAAAATGCACACTAATCCCACAAGTGTTCAAATAAGGGCAGTGAATGAACTGGTCCTTGGGCTTTGTGAGTAGAAGGGGGTTCTGCTTTGTCTCGTTCCATTAAGCACTTTTCATATCAACAGACTTTAATGGAAACCAACTCATATTCTTCACTACCAGTGATATTAATTATTTATTATTATTATTATTATTATTTACCCCTGCTAATTGGGTAAGAGGCACTTTTTCAAGTGGGTGCTCTTCTTTTTAGCAGGGGGAGAGTAACTGGCCCATCTCACTCCAGCACTGTCTTTTCTAGTGGCTGTCTGCTGATGTTCTTTCTGCATCTTTTTAAATTGTGAGCCCTTTTGGGACAGGGAGCCATTAGTTATTTGATTTTTCTCTGTAAACCGCTTTGTGAACTTTTAGTTGAAAAGCGGTATATAAATACTGTTAATAATAATAAATAATAATAACTTTATTTTTACCCCACCTTTCTCCCCGAAGGGACTCAAGGCAGCTTAAAACAGGTTAAAACGGATTAAAAACATAATTTAAAACTAATAAAAACATATTAACATCTACCCCACGGGTTCAGTCTCATCCCTTGGGAACTAACTCTTCAGGCTTGCTGTATGATTCTCACATGCTCATCATAGTGTGACTTAGCCAATTGGAGTCAGAGCTATCAGACTTATCTGCCTTCAAGAACTTCAGATTGGACTTGTGTGGGCTGGGGGGGAGGAGGCAGATATTAACTCCCTGCTGTGTGCCAAAGTGCAGTTTCATTGAATGTCTGAACCATGTTCTTGTCATCCAATCATCACATCCAGACACAATCTAGCAAAGTGGTTGCTATAATGTATGGTAACATTTTAAAAAAGAAATAAAACACTTTATTTTCTTAAGTTTTTTTTTTAATTATTTTTTAATTATTCTTTTTAGGCATTTGACATTTCTTCACAGAGAAAAGCATGGTGGACAACGGAATGAAAATAGGAACCAGAGAGAAGGATGGGTGGCAGATGCACTTGAGAGAGAATCAAAGAAAGAACAGATCATGAACTGCAGAAATTGGGTCTAATGAAAAAGGAGGCAGTGGTGTGTGGGTGAGAGGCTCATTTAGTATCTAGAGATAGGAAAGGCTATATATTTTGGGGTAATAAATCGGAATGCAGTGAGACTGATTCAAAGAAAGCTAAAAATTAGAGCTGCTGGTCAAAGTGGAAGCCATTATGCAGAGCAGAATCTGAAGGAACAACTGGTGCTGGAAGTTTGGAATCATGAAAATGGAGGGCCGAGGAGTGACTTAAGGACTGTTTGGGATTAGGGGCACAGTGTGCTGCAGGGAGCAGGGCAAGGAAGTTCCAGAGACCTGGGTAACAGTAGGGCACAAAAGCCAAGACTGCAGCAAGGTACTGGACAGAGGATGGGTTTCCCATGTAGGTTGGATCAAATCATCCAGATTCTTGCCTTCTGTCTCTAATAAGCAAAATTCAATGGCTTTGATCTTCAAGCACTGGTTATGTTTATCATTCAACCTTAATTTCATTCATTTGCTGGCTGGAAATTAAACAAAAAAAGTAGATGACTAAAAATTACAGCACAAACCAGTGTCAAATTTGTGGTTCTACAAATCACTATCATAAGCATCAGAAACTGTCTTATACCAGCTCAAACTATTGTTCTATCTAGCTCAACATTGGCTCAACAGTGATTGGCAGTTCACCTCCAAGGTCTCAGACAGTATTTTTTCTCTGCCCTGTCAGGAAACGCTGGGGATTGAAACTGGGACCTCAGGTACTTGTCCCCTGAGCTATGAAACCTGCCTAAAGTGGAAGAGAATGGGACTATTAATAAATAGTCCCATTCTACAGATAGTCTACAGATGTACTTGCACACACTCTTCTCTCATTAACTCAGAACAGTGAACAATCATATGTAAAAATTTGCAGAGCCATAAAAAATATTTTAAAATAATATAATATGAACCAACCAAATAAGCCAATTAAGAAACATCAGCATTAAGTCAGCCTGCCTATACAATTTTGTCAAAATTTGCAAATTTTGCAAGTTTTTTCTTTCAAAAGTCTTTATTTTGTATCAGAAACAGAAACCAAATGTTTCAAGGCAGGCAATCCTGTTGATACTTTTTGTTCTGTATGGGCCACAGATCAGTGGTAGAGCCCATACCTAACGTGCAGAAGGCCCGGCCTCAATCTTGGCCATCTCCACATAAGGCTGGGAAAGACCCCCATCTGAACTTAGTTATCTGCTGCTAGCATGTGTTCAGAATACTGAGGAATATGGTCAGTTTATCTCAATAGACCAGCTGAGTCCCTGCGGAAAAGTTGTATGTTTCACACTTTTAAGGGCAATAAAGCATTCCTTCCCACCCTGGTCCTAGTCATAACCTTGAATGAAAACAAAGATGTACCCTTTAACACAGAACTTGCAAAACACTTTGTAGCTGACATAGGTTGGCAACCTTCAGTCTCGAAAGACTATGGTATAAGCCTACAGCACCTGGTATTCCCAGGCAGTCTCCCATCCAAGTACTAACCAAGGCTGACCCTGCTTAGCTTCTGAGATCAGACAAGATCAGGCATGTGCAGGGTAACAGCTGCATTTCAATTGACATCTACCAGAATGTGCCCAGGATCTCATCGGGCTTATGCCAGCAAAGTGGCTGGCTCCGTTGTGGTCTCTGCTTTTTACATAAGACACCTCATGTGTCTTTTTAAAAAATAAAATGCAGCTACAGGGGGCTGCCAATTTGTTAGGGCCAACAGTGCTGTGGAAACATGTGCTTAATCCCCCCCCCCATCATGCTTCTACCCAAAGCCTATCAAGGATGCTAAGACACAGTCATTCAGACTAAATTTTTGTTGCACAATATTCCTCAGGGAAAATTGCAGTTGTGCAGACCCTTATTGTGCCTCAGTTACTGCATGCCTGTTGGACCAGAGCTGACTATGAGACCAGAGAAATGTGTGCCTGCACATGTGCGCACAATAACTACTTTATTGCTAGTTATGACTTTCAGTTCTCAAAAATGACTGCTTGTCTGCAGCCTAATATGCAGCACTGCCCATAGCATCATTCTGGTACCTGGTGTGGAGAGTTTCCATGATAGTACCAGCTGCCTCCCAGAAGTGGTAACCGAATCATCGAATTGGGAACTCTCTGAGCCAGGCACTGGAATGACACAATGGAATGACACATATCAGCAGCAGAGGTAAGATAACTGGCAAAGGCCCTTTCGTTTCCACATGATGTTGGCAACGTGTACCAAATGCCTATGGTCCATAAAACACCAACTTGCCCGTGATCTTATCTAAAGGCTTACATTCTCTCAAAAAGAGTGCTTTCAAAAAGAATGCAAAGGAAGTGTGAGGAAGTTAAAACATTGACTCCAGCCCTTAGGCTAACCAACATTGCTTTCAGGGCACACAATTGACCTTCCATTGCAGTGGAGCACATTTGGAGGAGTTTGATGGAAGCACAAATCCCGATATACGATGAAGTGCCAAATCCAACTTTCAAGTACCGATGCAGCTGCAGTACAGCCCCTTACCCTCAGGAGAACAAACATTCCCTTAGGCTGAGGAGGCCTCTGTGACTGTCCCTCCATTGCTGGATGCAGCACACACCCTGCTGACATGGCTGCATCATTGCTGGAAAGTGGGCTAGACTTGGGGCCAAGGTCTTTAAACGTTTTGAAATGTAACAGGTTTTGAAATGTTCTCATTTGAGGAACTATATGAACTGTTCTCTATGGGATCAACTGCTTTCATCATCATCATCATCATCATCAGTGCCACAGTCCACCAGATGTTTGAACTGGGATTTTTAGAGGCTCACTAGTTCAAACTCTATCTGAGAATTTCTTATTATCAACAGAAGAAAAATGATGATGATTAATGAGAATATTATGCCACTTTTCAACAGGAGTGGTTCACTGAGTGGTTTACATAAATAAATCAATACAGATTAAGACGGTTCAAGGCTATCTGAGTAAATAAGAAAAGATCTTGGAAAAGCTGACTTTAAAACTGGAAGGCAAAATAGTCATGAACCTCGTACAGAGCTTCATTATTAAGCAGTGGCTGACAGGTAAGGCTCATTTTGCCTTGCTCCTAACTAAAGTGGATCCATAATTTGAAGGCAGCAGCTGACCAGAGCAGACACAGAAGAAAGAAAACAAGCCACCTTCTCTTTCAGAGAAATAATTCAAGGGAAATGTATTATCACATTTACCAGAAGGGATACATGAAGGAAAATCCATGACCCCATTTGTGCACTTTACGACTGAAGCTGAGATGATGATATATCCTTTCCTGCACTTGAATCCTGCTAGTTCACCATTTTTAACCAGTTCCGAACGTCTCTTCCCATCAGATAACAGTAAGTTTCTGGCATCTAGCTGTTGTATTGTGACTCTGCATGGTGCTAAAAAAAAAGAAGGAAAAACACTCTCACAAAGATGACGGAATTACATTTCCCCCCAAGATTCATACTCTGCTAGGTCTGCTTTCAAGATGGTTGGTTTCTACCCTACAGACGACAGTCTTTCCCAAGACATTTCTGCTCAACAGAAATGCTGAAAAATTTTAACAGATTCACACAAGTTATCCTGCATGCATTTCTTCCCCTGCATGCATGTGGGGAAAGTGTGAGTGTGACAGCAAGTCTTGCCCTTCTTTTGCATGGTGACAAAGTCCTCCTTTTAAGGAGTTCCTCTCTCCCCCTCCTAATTGCTTTCTTTAGAGCTCCATTGAGTATGTATGTTAGCGGTAGAATTCTCCAACCCATATAGTTTCAGAAATGAGGGTGCTAGCAGAGTGAGTCCTAGTTCAAATCCCCCGTTTTAGTTCTTGAACATTTTTAGCAAATCTTGGTACATCTTAACTTTTGTCTCAGTCATCAGTCACCATCAAATTACATAGTCATGCTATTAGCTTTGGTGGGCCACTATGAGATACAGAAAGCTGGACTAGATGGGCTTTTGGCATGATTCAGCAGGGCTCCTTATTATGTTCTTAGGACGCATGATCCTTGCACACAATTGCTTCCCCCCCTTGTGTGCACATGTAAAACATTAAAAAAAAAAAAATAGCACTGCTGGTGTCATCAACAGTCCTGTGAAATAAGCCATAAACAAATAACTAGACAAAGAACCCTTCCCATTTTCCAGATGAAAAATTGAGGCCACCAAAAAGCATGTGGCAGAGATAAATCTGAACACAGATCAGGTCTAACTCAACCAGGGTGATTCTAACCTTTATGTAGTGCATAAAATCCTGATTTTGCAGAATTAGTAAACCAAATGTGGTTATCTAGCTCTCGCTGTGTGTTCAGTAGGAGCTCTTTTCCATGTATATATTGCCTCGACAGAAAAAGATCGACTTACCCAAACATTTTGGTGTGGGTACCCACTCTTTTTCCTTGCATACTACCCAGTCAGACCCTTCCAACTCATATCCACGATGGCACTTGAATTGTACTCTGTCTTGTTCCAGATACTCAATTTTTTGGCCACTTACAACTTCTCCGAAATCAATGGAAGGTACCCTGCACCCTGAAATTATATTTAGCATCATTAGAAATAAGTATTTTTTTTTCTTTCCTTTTCAGAGCAACACAATAAATAAGCAAAACTAAGTTCCTCAAGAAAATACTTAAGTCTAATGTTGTCCGGTATTTTTATTTATATGATACACAGCTTCACTTTCCATTCCAAGCCTTCTCAACTGAGACTCTTTGATACCTATTTATGAGTGGATTTCTTTTATTTACAGCAAAATTCTAAGGGAACAATCCTAAGCAAGTCTACTCAGAAGTAAGTCCTATTATGTTCAATGGGACTTACTTTCAGGAAAGTGAGGACAGGATTGCAGCCGAAGTGTGTTTACTCAACAGAATGTGTATCTTATTTCAATGATACCTACTATCTAGCAACTGCCACCTGTTTCCTGGGGGGGCCTATTTTGGGCCGAACAGTCACGGGGTGGGCGGGCAAGCAACATTCCACTCACTGCACCAGCCTCACAAGTGTCAGCCGTGACTGCACGTCAGCACAAGTGAGGTGCTGGCTGCATCAGCAAGTGATCTGATCACTGCTGATCTGATCAGGTGAAATCTGAGACATTACCCTATGGCTGGCCCCAGAATGCACACCTTAACACCTTCCTAACACTACCTTTAGTTCTACAGAAACAAATTACATCTATAACTAATAGTGCAATTTCAACTTAAATTTCACGTAAATAATTTACCACTTTTAGAAGTAGTACAATGAGTCCAGAAGAGTAGTGAAACTATAGTGAACAGCCAGCTCTTCATAGTACATCCAGCAGCTTAAAAGTCTTTTTGTACTATAAACACTTTGGGTTACTTTTTTCCAAGGCTTGACATTGTAAAGGTCTGTTCACTGTCTTTTCTTGCATCAGTTATTTCTTCCAAGCTATGTTTCTTTTTTGCCACCAAGTCCTGTGTTTGTTGTAGCATCTAGGAAGAGAATGACCAACACTTTCTTTTGTTATAAGACACTTTGGGTTACCTTCTCATAATAAATGTTTTGAAATAAATAAAGCCCAACTTGGTCTTTCTTTTTTCAAAATTGCTGTGAGTGTTGAAATTCTGGCAGCAAGATTTCCAGTAAAATCCTGCCTTGAAGGGAAAATGGAATCTTTGGATCCTACATGAAACCATTTGTCAAAGGAGCTGAAGAAAAATGAACACTCCTATTGCAGACATGAAAAAGGATTATTTACATGTGCTAGGACCAGAAGTTGTCCTGGCACAGGATATTTAGCTCATCCCAAACTGGCACAATTGTAGGGTGATGTTATGTGCACCAAAACCAACTAGGTTCAGCAGTTTAAAACTAACCCATTCAGAGGGTTTATGCCACTGATCACTTACAAAATATAGTTAACCAGTTAGGGCACAGTCCTAACCAGGTCTACTCAGAAGTAAGTCCTATTTTGTTCAATGGGGCTTACTCTCAGGAAAGTGTGGTTAGGATTGCAGCCTTAGTTATGGAATACTTGTAACTCTAGAACTAAAAGAGAAATAAGAGTTAGAATCACTTTGTACTTTAATATTGTATTGACTTTTCTAGATGCAAAATCTCAGCTCCTTTAGAAACATTCAGAAGTTCACAAGGATAGCTACTCCATTTGCATGGTAGAGGAGCAATGTTATATGGTAGAGAAATAATGAAGATCCTGAACCAGGGCTACTTAAAGGATATGAGCCATCATTATCATTTTTTTACTAAGTGTGACTCCTCATGATGCAACATAGGTGGATAGCCATGCATAACTCTTGCCTCCTCTCTCCTGTGGCCAAGTTTTCTTAAGACAGGAATGGGTCCTGATGGCTCACTAGTCAACACCATACGAGTCAACTGAGTCAACACCATATGAGTTATGGTCATCTGGATACCCAAGGACAAAAGTGTGTCCAACAGAACTCCCAAGCTGTGGATCCAATCCTTCAAGGACAGTGCAACTCCATCAGAGAACAGAACAATTTACAGCAGGTGCCCTAACCAGGAAAATCTCCATCTTGTTCACATTTAATGTCAGCTGGTTTGCCCTCGTCCTGTCCACTTCTAGACTTTGATTCAGAATATTCACATTAGTCTGGGAGTGGGGGTTCAGGGAGGACTTGCCCTTTGTCTTGCTGCAGCTGCTGAGATATCACTGCATAACAATATCAGAAGGCATTTGGCATGCCATAGTCAATGTCAGACATGAGACAAAAGAATCTTCCTTTGGTCTACTGTGGAAGATTTAAGTGTAAATGCCTGCCCCTGTTGAGAAACTAGAAAACTCTATTCAAACACATTTTTATGAGTCACCTGGAAGACCTAAATGATTGAAAAGGTGGATGCATAATATATTACAGCAAAACCAAGAGTTCCTTCTTGAGTCAGATGAGAGACATGGAGCAGGAAAATGATCAGATTTTCGGGAAACATCACATAAACCAAGAGTGGGGGAAAAAATAAGAATGCCATGTCTTCAAATCAGGGACCACCCTTTTGCTCAGGTTCAAGACCTCCTTATTCTCCCCCCTGTTAAAAGCAGCTCCTCCGAGTCAGGGAACAACCTGAGATCTCATGAAGGCATATGAAATAAGACAGCAGGGATTGTCAGCTTCAAAACCATAAGAGCAACCCACCAATGAAGAATGTCCATGATTTCATGAAAGTGAATCAGCTGAAACTCTTCTGCAAAACATGGAAGGGTGAACAAAGGGATGGCAACATTCTGGAAGAAGGCAGAGCACTCTTGGGTCACATCATTATGATGCCACAAGACCAGAACATTCCAATGTCAGGCACTCCAGGGCCTTTCGTTTCATTGCAAAAGTATGCTTGGGGTATGGTTCTTGGGGATATTGCATACTTTTTTTTTTTATATCCAAGTAAGGCTATTACATCAAACTTAAAGTTTGTTTGAACTTCAGGAATGTTTATATGCTCTTAGTGAGAAGAACTATAGGACTAAATACCTTCAGGTTTCTGTAATGGAAGTCTTTCGGTTTCCAAAGGTTAGCATTACCCATTCTCACACACCCTTCCCCTAGCTAGCAAATAGCATTCTGTTCTTTCTGCATTTTTTGACACTTGCACTACTAATTGGAATGCAGTGGAGGGAAGTGGTGGATGTTAATGCATATATACTGATATGTTGCCATTGGTAGATCAGTGGTTTTTCCCTATTCAAGACATAACTTTTTATTACTGAGGTGGTTCAGTACTGTGGAGTATGGCACAGATGCCACGGGCTGAATTAAGGACCCCAAGATGGGTGATGAGACTTGAGGGCCTTATATTTGACAATTCTAAAATTAGGTGTCTCATTCTATGAGTGTTGGGAATTGCTGCATGAAAAGAGCATAGGACTATGTTCCAGTTGCTAAATTCTTTTTTGGGTTGGGAGTACCTGCATTTTAATGCTGTTGTTACATTGGTGTCTTTTCAAAAAACATTTATCACTCTTAAATGTTTTAAATGTATTACAGCCCAATCCTGAGCAGCCCGGAGCTGTGGGACCCAGCAGCTCCACAAAGGGCTCCTGCAGGATCCAGAGCCTCCTGCGCTACTGCGGGAGGCTCCTCAGGAGAAGGGGATGTTCGTCCCCTTCCCCCGAATAAGGGAAGCAGTCCCGCAATGGAACTACTCACTTCAGCAGCGACTGTTTGGTCGCCGCTAAAGTGAGGGCGCTCGTGTAGGGCGAGCAGCCCTACCCGAGCACCCTGGATCCTGCAGAGCTTGGCTCCACAGACCCGCCTCTCCCCCGCCCCCAGGAACGCCCCCAACCATGCCTCCCCCCTCCCTGGAATGCCTCCCCCATGCCCCCAGGAACGCCCCATGTTTGCGACTGGTCCGTAGCGCGGAGCTTGGCATGGACCACAGGATTGGGCTCTTAGTTACCTTGTAACTTAGTAACTAACAGTTACTTAATAACTAAAGAAGGTAAGTTACCTTTAAAGGTAAGGTAAACTTAAGTTACCTTATAACTTTGGGGTTTTTCCATCCCAAAAAGACAACCTGGATCATTCTTTGCTATTGATAAATAGGAATCCAGGAGTGAAGCCAGGGAAAGAGAAAGACTATTGGAAAGCCATTCGTTCACCTGGCAGTCTTCAGCAGATGAATACACAGCAGAGGACAATGGGAAATTGCATGACATGAGCTGAAGGATATATAGTTTCTGTGGCTTTTATGGACGAGGCACTTCTGCGGAATGCAAAATGACTGTCATGCTATCTGTTATAGATCCAAGTAATTTCAGCCCTACTAAGGACTCATTTGCACAATATATTGTCCCCTGGCTGCTCTTTGTGCGTTTGTGAGTGTGCACACTTCACCCACTTTTTGACAAGATAGGCCATTTTTTGCTTAATTGCATTGGGCCACAGACATCTGAGCCACTCTTAGCAGTGAATATAGGATTGGTTCAGATGACTTGCCCCTCCGGCAAATATGCAAACAAGCCTCAGGGTGTTGGTAAGTGGTGAAACATGCATGTTGATCCCACAAGTGTTCAGATAAGGGCAGTGGATGAACTGGCCCTTGGGCTTCATGAGAGGAAGGGGGTCCAGGTTTGTCTCTTGGTTCCATTAAGCACTTTTCAAATCAACAGACTTTAATGGAAATCCTAATCCTTCATTACCAAGGAATTCAAATTGGGGTTCCGTAGGCTGTGGGTGGGAGCCGGTCTTAACCCCTTGCATTGTGCCCAAGTGCTGTTTCATTGAAGCTCTGAGCCATGTTCATGTCACCCAGTCATCACATCCACACATAACCTAGTATGGTGGATGTTATCATATAAGCTAGCAAGGTGGGTGTTATACTCTAGCAAGGTGGATGTTATCATATAAGCTAGCAAGGTGGATGGTAACAAGACAAACAAACAAAAACACTTAAGTTTCATAAGATTTTTTTTTTTTTAGGCATTTAGAATCATTTCACATTTCATCACAGAACAAAGTATGGTGGGCAATTGAATGAAAATACGTAGGAGCCAGAGAGAAGGACGGGTGGCAGATGCAAGCACTTGAGAGAGAATCAAAGAAAAAAAAGATCATGAACTGCAGAAATTGGGTCTAATTAAAAAAAGGAGGCAGTGGAGTGGGGAGAGGAAGCTTTATTTAGTCTAGAGATGGGAAAGTCTAGAGATGGGAAAGGCTGTATATGATGGGGAAGAAAAAGGAGTGCTGAGTGTATAGAGAAACTGATTCAAAGGAAGCAAAAAATTAGGGCTGCTGGTCAAAGTGGAAGCCATTATTCAGTGACCTAATAGGGCAGAACCTGCAGGAGCAACTAGTATTGGAAGACTGGAATTGTGAAAATGGAGGTTCAAGCAAAGGAGTGGCATAAGGACTGTGGCAGAGTTTGGGATCAGGGGGCAAAGTGTGCTGGGGGGGAGAGAGCAAGGAAGTTCCAGAGACCTGGATAACAGTAGGCACAAAACAAAGTCAGCAGTGAAGTCAGGAAGACATCAGATAGAGGACAGATGTCACATAGAACAAATCATTCAGATTCTTCCCTTCTGTCTCTAGTAAATACATTTAAATGGCTTTGGTCTTCAAGCACTGGTTACATTTGTCTGGTCAACCTTCATTTTATCCAAGTTCCACCTGCTGAAAATCAAACAAAACACTGTATATGACTAAAAATACAGCACATGTATGGTTCTAAGAATTGCTATAATAAGCAAGGAAACTGCCTTATACTGACTTAAACTTTTGGTCTATCTAGCTCAGTGTTGTCAGCCCTGACTGGCAGTGTCTCTCTAAAGTTTCAGACAGGAATTTTTCTCTGCCCTCTCTGGAAATGCTGAGGATTGAAACTGGAACCTTAGGTCAACTTGACTTGAGCTATAACCTCTCCCTAAAGAGGAAGAGAATTGAACTACTGTATTTAGCCCACAGATGCACTTGCACACACCCTCTTCCATTAACTCAGCACAGTGAACAATCATATGTAAAAATCTGCAAAGCCATAAAAAAATAAATATTTAAAAATAATATAATATGAAATGAATCAGCTATATAAGCCGATTAAGAAGCACTCGCATTAAGTCAACCTGCCTATACAATCTCATCCAAAGTTGGCCAATTTTTTCTTTCAAAAGTTTCATTTTGTATTAGAAACAGAAACCAAATGTTGCCAGATAGGCAATCCTGTTCATATTTGTGTTCCATATAGGCCAGAGATCAGTGGTAGAGCCTTGTAGAAGGCCCGGGTTCAATATTGGACATCTCCACATACGGTAGGGGGTGGGGGAGGGGTGGATCCTGGTGGCAGCAACTTGCACCAAGATCTTATCCTCAAAACACCTCCTGCCCCTCCTCAGACTTATGCCAGCAAAAAGGATGGTGTAGGTTCGAGGAGATCCATAGGGAATTGGTCAGCTTACCAGGAGTAATTAAAAGTTTGTTTCCTCCTGCTGGCTGTCCTATCCTCCCCCACCACCAAAGCATGCAGTGGACGCCTTGTTGGTGCTACTGCATGCTATAGCATGGCGGAGGATAGAATTGGGCTGTGATTTGTTATCTGAAAGTTCTACTGAGACACTGGAGCAGAGAAAGGCCTCCTTAACCCAGAACTTTCAAAGCAAGTTGACATATCTGGTTCTGGGAAAGGACTTTTCACAAGAATTCACGTCCCAGCCAGAGAGCCCTGGCCTCTGTCCCCTTGAAGGGCAAAAAGAGGATGAGGCAGCAACACGGTTGCCAGAATCATGACACTGTTGAGGGGCGCAGGGACTCACCACAGCCTGCAGGAGCTTCCTGGGGGTGCAGGGAACCCTGTGTCAGCTTCCACAGGGCTCCCCAACATGTCAAAGTGCAGGTAATGATCATGACCCGCTTCTGATTTGCAATCGAAAAACAGGAAGTGGGTCATGATTGTTATTCTGACTGTCCCCACATGTTGGGGAGCCCTGCGGTGGCTGATGTGGGGCTTCCTGCATCCCCAGGTGGTTGCTGCAGGCTGCGGTGAGTCCAGGCAAGCCCCTGCGCCCCTTGACAGCAACGCAATTCTGGCGATCATGTCAGAGCCTCCCCCCTCCTCCGCAAGAACTTACAGCAGGGCTCAAATTCTCTGCGAGTTTGAGAACTGCTGGCTTACATCATAAATTGCAACAGATGATAGAGAGATTCCTGTTGGGATTTGGTCTTTGGATCAAAATGCTAAGCAGACACAGACTTCTTTAAAAGCATATAGAAAAATTTATTTACATGCTATTTACAGATTAAGAATAGATTAGGATGGATACAGGTTCTAAGTTACCCCATGATGGATCTTTGATTCCTCTCTGAACCACACTTAAAACTCCTGTACTTGTACTCTATGAAAAACAAGTGACCCATGTGATATTCATGTCACTTCCCTCTCCTTATTTGGCATACTGGTGCATGGTTCTAGCCCTCACTGGGAAGTCCGTTATCCATATATGGAGAAGTTCTGGCTTGCACTTTGATTTCACAAGACCCTGGAATGTTCCTTTTGGGAAAGCTATGACACACATGTTTTTCTCTCTCTGCAGGTCATCTTGACATTTTCTACCTCGTTTTTAACAGAAAAACACTAGTCATGCTTTTCTTAATGTTCCTCCTCTGAGAGAAGTTAGGTTAACCCCTAAAATCTCTATCACAGATGAGACATAACTGTGGCGAACAAAAATATTAAACCAATAACAGGTATTGCAAGACTGCCTCAGACATAATGCTGAAAAAATTGAGATTGGAAAAAAGAATTTAAATACCAAAGCATATCCTTCAAATATGACATATACGGCAGGTAGAAAGAGAGGGCAATGGTTTTATGGTGCATCGGCACAGTGCCATCACTGGGGTTTGCATCACTCTGAGCAGGAGGCCAGCACATCACTCCCATAATGGACCTTTCCCCATGCAGTGGGCAGGGCAATGCCCCCAGGATCGGGTGTGATGATGCACCATCACCCCACCCTCTTGGCTTTTTGGCTATAACTTTTGATAGTATAGAGACATTTCAACGTGGTTTGTTTCATTGCATTTTGCATGAAATTATACATCGATTGATATATAACATGATGGTATTATTCAAAAATACCGAGATTTAAAAAATTTTGGCCAGCAGTGGTGTCAACACCCTGTGTGTCATGCGGTGAGGCCCACACCCCCCTAGAAATGCCACTGCATCAGTATCTCAACCACATTTCTTCATCCACTAGAAAGCGTACCTCTGAGCAGCTGTCTCTAAATTTCAGACATGTAAAAAAAATTGAGTTTCCTCTAGATGTCAGCTAAAGGACCTGTTCTACATGCCCAAAAGCAAAAGTCAAGTGAACATCCTTGTACCATAAAAATGAGGCAAAAAAGCTGTGGTTCTTCAGACTTGCCATATAAACAAGGAGATTTCTAAATGACTACAAACACTCCAACATACATGGGATGTGGTGCCCTGGGTCCTGGTGGGGAGAAAGGTGGGGTATAAATGAAGTAAATAAATAAAATTCTCTGCTATTGCAGTTGGAAATACTTACTCCTTTATATACATCTTGGATACAGCCATGGGCCTGTTACACATTGTTTTCTAAAAGGAGACGATGATGGATCCTTGCGAAATCCCCTTTTACACTCAAACTCCATCCAATAGTCAGATGATGTCATAGATGTTGACTTGGTTATCGACCTCAGCTGTATGTTGTTCTGCTCCATTTCCCATTCCTCTGCTCTACAGGTCTCTGAAGAAACACACAAACAATGCACCATTCAGCCTCTGGAGAGCAAAGGTTTAGGGCCCAATCCTAACCAGTGCCATAAGGCACGTTTGCAGGCATTAGCACTGGCAGAGCACTGGAGCTCCACCACTTGGCAGTTGAGTGGACTGTCACGCAGCAGAGAGGTAGGTGGGGGCCTGGGAGAGGCAGGTAGGAGGTGTTTCCAGGGCAGGGGGAGGCAGAGGGAAAGTGGGGAGAGGGTGGGGAGGATGCATGCCTGGGAGGGAGCAGAGCGGGAGGTAGGCAAGACTGGTGGAGTTCTGCTTCACTGGACCCTGAGCCTCTGTGTCAGGCTATCCGCCCGACACGGAGGCTCTGAATTCTACACTGACCCTCAGGTCATCGCAGAATTTAGTAACCCCATTGCACGGCTACTCAGTTTACCCAGGAGAAAAGGATGAAAGTCCCCTTCTCCTGAGCAGGTGGTGGCAGCTGTCTGGGGTGCGCTGGATGCAGTGGCAGCCATTTTCGTCACTACTGCAGCCCCACATGCCGGGCAGCTCAGGTTTGGGCTGTTAGTATGTTATTAACGCTAGCCTTGTGAATCCTTCACTTAGAAGCCACCAGCTTCTAACAGGTTTGGTTAATCACCGCAATATACTGTCATTGAGGTCCCTTTTGGCCACAATTGCTCTAGATCTGCTGGAATTTAAGACTATTAAAGAGAAATGCTTGATGCTCTGAGCAAAACCAGATGCAGCACTGGTTACATATTAGCTTTCCTGTCATATTCCTTTGTGTTTTGTTTTTTTTAACTGCATTGTTTGTTTGAATTTCCTTTCATCAGATGGGCATGTTGTGATCACATGGCATTCAGTACTGGGTTGTCTGTTGGCTCTCCAATGTCCAGTAGGCTATCATCTGTCAGTCAAATTAACACAAAACCAAGGAGCCTATCGAAACACATATCGAGTTTCGCAGAGATGCAAGGAGGCGAAGCAGTGAAGATAGAATTTGTTCTTTCAAATGGGAGGGGACAGAGTAAAAGAACCAGATGGTTATTCACTGAGGCAGGACCCAGTAAGTATATAAGCAATTAATGCCTGGTCTGTCTGGTCTCTGCTGAGTTGTCTTTACAGTCACAATGCAACGATAATTGCATCTTAGCTAAAAATCTGAATTGTCCCATTTAGGGATCAAATTGTGGTGTTTTGACTTAGGTGACCTCTTGAAAAGCTGGCATTGGCACTTTTGGATAAACACATTTACCATTTCACTGGTGATCCCATTGTGAAAGTGCTCTCGCTACCTCTCTGATCCATATACAGTGAGGAGAGATTGGAGGGCAGGGCACCTGTGTTTTTGTTTAGATCCAGTTTTGCTCAGTACTGACTGGCCAAGCCTTGTGTCAAGATGAAGGTAACTTACAAGAACCAATTTCAACATTTAAGCAAACTGTGGAGGAAAACAAGTTAAAAATAATAATAATGCTTTGGACAATAATGCGGCATGGAGGAGGGCCCTTGCTTTGGTCCATGGGCTGTGCACGTGTCTGTTGAGGAGCAAAGTGGGAGAAGCAGAGCTTGCCCCATATTGGGAAGATCTACTCCTGCTCCTCTCTGAAAAGACAACTGTCTTGATGTTAAAAAGGCTGTACAGGGATCACAAGACAATTGAGTTCAAAGCTTGTGATATTAAGCTGTCTGCCATTTTAAAGTTTTTAATTAAAGGGTATCAGAAGCTATGACTGGCAGATGGATTTTTCCCCCTTTTGTTCCTTTCATAGATAGCACCATACAAATTGAGATCTTCAAGGGGAAAAAAATCACAGTTAAGGGGAAAGGGAAATTGGTCTCAGAAACCATGTTTCTTTGGACCCTAGTTTTCTGTTACCCTGCACATGCCTGATCTTGTCTGATCTCAGAAGCTAAGCAGGCTCAGGCCTGGTTAGTACTTGGATGGGAGACCGCCTGGGAATACTGGGTGCTGTAGGCTTATACCATAGTCTTTCAAGACTGAAGGTTGCCAGAGTTTTCCCCTGCCCAATGGTCCTTCAGACTACAAAGAGGCATCTCCCCTTGTTGTTTAGAAGATCCTGGAAAGAGCACCTCAACCACATGCATCCAGCCAGTTCCTCCACCATCACTGCATGGTCCTTTAGGCTGTCAAAAGACATACCTCTCTTTTGGTCCCCCAGCCTAACCCTAACCCTAACCCTAACCCTAAGAACATACCTCTCTTTTGGTTCCCCAGCCTAAAGGGAAGCAAATGTATGCCCAAAAGTCCTTTGAACTGACCACCTGCTTACTTCGGCATACATGAATTTACTCTCACAGAGAAACGTCAAGGGCTTCATTGACAGATACCTGTAAACAGGGAGGGAAACCCTATACTGCATCCCTGACTTTGGGTGGCCTGGACTTCACTGACAGGAAAGTGTCAAGAAGGTGTGATGCACCTTTGTGCACAGAACATACAGAGATGCACCACACCTCCCAATACACAAGACTTCCTCCTCTCAACAAATGGTCAGAATGATGGCCATTTTCCTGGCATTTTTTTGCCTGTATGTCAAGATCTTAAAATAAGATTAAAACCTTCTCAAACTTGTGTGCATCTAATGAATAGGACCCAAGATAAGGCCATACAGCTTCCACAGGTCTGAGTCACAATTGCTGTGAGAACTGAAGACAGAGAATAAATTTAGCCTACAACCGGTGGTGTCAGCAAGTGTATTTATTAATTACTTTCTCTCACGGGCATGGCCTAAAGGGAAATGGTGCAAGAAGTGCCACTGAAGTTCTGCTTCCTCCCCCCCCCCCCACATTGTGGCAACCTCAGGTGCACTGTATGCTGCTCCCCCCACCTCCAATTTAGGGGATGGGGTGCTGTCTTTCTCCAGCCCCACGTACTCACCTAACTTATCTGTTTCTCCTCCTTGGTTGGCAACCTTCAGTCTCGAAAGACTATGGTATAAGCCTACAGCACCCGGTATTCCCAGGCAGTCTCCTATCCAAGTACTAACCAGGCCTGACCCTGCTTAGCTTCCGAGATCAGACGAGATCAGGCATGTGCAGGGTAACAGTTGCTCCTGCGGCAAAGCATGGCCCCAGCAAGGAAGCCAGGAGAAGCAGAAGTGGGACAGTGCTTCTACCATAGTTTTGACCCCACTCTGCTTCCAGAGTGACATGCAAAGAGAAAGATCTCTGGGAGCAAATGAGGACTAGGTGAAGTGACTGCAATGGTGGCTGAACATCGCAGGGTGCAGCCTGCATCACCCATCACATCACCCAAGGCAGCCTACCCTCACCTTGCTTCATTTCTGGGCCAATCCTGTTGTCTCTTATAAGTAAAGATTGTCATTTGCTTTTATGAGGAGAAGTATGAGGAGAACAGCACATGGCAATGCCGTTGCCCTGAATGCAAATTCTACCCTTGACTGGTGACCCTGAGTAACCCAGCTCTGCTGACAAGAATACCACACGACAGCGCAATGTTCATGTCTCACACATCACTGACATTCTGGTAATACAGGTATGCACCACTTAACAACAGATCACATAACAACAGACCACATATATGACGGTGATCTGAGCACAACAAAGAGGTTCTTAATGAGGCAATCGCATCTCCCATAGCCTGCAGCAGAGTGTCTGTTTACACAACGGAGAGGCTCTTAATGCAAAGAAGTCTTCCAGTAGCCTGTGCAGCCAGCAAGTCTGGCAGGGAGTGTCTGTTTATACATCTAAGGCACTAGATTGGGTGGGATGTTCACTTAACAACCTGATCGCATAACAACAGGAATTGGCGAACATATCCCCATCGTTAAGGGGTACATACCTGTATATAAATCTATTGCCCTACATGTTGCTATATCAGCAAGAAGAATGTAGGTAAGGTTGCTGATTTTATACATACCAAGGCATTGTGGCACACCTCTCCACTGACCATCTAAACACATCGCAAGTGGGGTGCCGTCCATTTCAAACAGTCTGTAGCACTGATAGATCACAGTTGAACCTGATGAGTATATTCGCCTTCGGGAGGCAATGAGCATGGCATTTGTCACAGCAGGTGGAGGACCACAGTTTCTTGGTATCCCTACAATGAAAATATATGAGGCTATTTATTTGATAGGCAAATGGACTTTGCAAACATCATGACACTGTATACCAAAAAACTACAGATTTTATAGAAAATTAATAGAATTTCCCACCAGGAGCTTGGGCTACATTTGGTGGAGGTTTGACACCCAGCCCCTGCTACAACCTACCTATGTCTTGCAAGTTTATGAACATATAAACACATAAACACAGAGGGATAGTATGACATCATCAAGCAAATGCAGAAAATAAAACAGTTGCCTGTGGCTCTGGTTAGTACATTTCCAGTACTGGGCTGGACATACATTCTCAGTAAATATTTATTCTGTAATGTAGCTCAAATATAAGGATTGGAAATACCACTGAAATTTGCACTCGATTCTGTGCTTCAAGCTGTGGCGGAATCAGTTACAGACCAGACCTGTCACTTACCATAATCTGTCTGTGGGTTCACCAGCTCGTGGTAAGTCGCTTGTTCCTGAAAGAATACTGGGGCTGAAAAGAAAAACAAAGAACTCAAGAATGTAGGAAACACCATGATTGCATTGTCTGTGCTTGTTCTTCCTGCGGAAATGGAGAAAGGTGCACCCTGAACACACATCTTACTCCTAAAGGGAGCAATATAGCTAGTTAGCCAGCTAGAGGGGTTTCCTATCTTGTTTTGTTTCTTTCCCCAGTACACTGAGCCTCTTTACTAAGCAGATTGTGATTCTCAGGCTGACTTACTTCTTACCTCTCTCTCCCTTCTGCTCAGCTAAGACAGGCTCCCCTCTGGAGGAGCTACTTTCTCTGCCCAGTTGACCAATGCTCTGCACCAATGCCACCAGATGTCAGTATAAAGCAGCTTTATATATCGCCAGTGATAAGGGGAAATACAAGCCACAGACACAGATGGGGCTTCCCCTACAGCAGGGGCTGGTGGACTCCTGCCCAATCCTCGGCTATCATTTCCCACCCCAGTCCTTGAAGGATGCATTTGACCAGAACCAGGAGCAGTGGCCAGAGTTCAAAATGTTTGTCCTGGTTGTCTCACTGCACTGGCCACAGTACCATTGCATTCGACTGGGGCAAAAATACAAAATGGGATCAACCACATTCCTAACATCAAGATGAGATGCTGTCCTGCTAGCTTGATAAGCCAGTCCATTGCCTTTAAATTCAAAACATCTGGGAACCTAAAATACACACCACAATAATAGAGAAGAAAGAGTTTTCAACGAGGAAAAAGTGACAGAAAGCAACAGATGAGTGCTGATAAACACATCTAACACTGAATGACATTTCTCGAGTTAGAAGCCATCATGAAGTCTCTCAAAATATTGTAGTTCCTTGACCTCCTGATGGTAGCTATTAATATAAAGCATCAAGTCTCTGACCCCATACGTATGTTGCTAGGGCTTCAGACAAATGGCCTCATTTTCCTGCAATAAGGTCTAGTTTTGTCCTCTTCCCCCTGCACAAATGCATTTCCCACAAGAAATAGTGCAATTCTATTTCAGTGTTATTACTTCCTGGTGTTTGAATAACTTACCCTTTTGGAAAGTGCAGCACGTCCATAGGTGAAGCAGAACAATATAACCCAACCAGCTCATGTTGGTATTTCAGACAGTTGACAGTTTTCCTGCACCAGGAGCTTTGGACTAATAAGATGGTCTGCATGAAAGGTCTTTCACCTTCTCTAGTTCCACTGCATTAATTATTTACTCTTACAACCTGAAGCCAGACCTCTTTCTTTTCTGCAAAACAAATAGTTTATCTTTTCCTTGAAAAAGATAAGGTAGACATGACAATGAGACAAAAACCCTTCATGAGTTGCCAATATGAATGAGGTGGGGGGGGGGAGAAAAAAGTGAACTTCTAAATAAAGCAATAATAGAATTAAATTACCTGCAAATTTCAGATGCTGATTGTACAGGATATGCGAGAGAAGCTCCACAACATGCTTCTTTACCATAAAGCAGCATGGAGAGAGACAATTTGGAACAGAAAAGGGATGGCAGGAGGTGCTGTTAACTCTTCCCCTACACACCACTTCTCTGCTTTAAAATGCCATCACCTGCAATATTTCAAGTATGGGTTTGAAAGGGTAAACACACTTTTGGGATCTCATGGGGGAGCAAGGGAGAGAAGGTACTTGTAGATCAGGGGTGTCAGACATAAGGGCCACGGGTTGATCACAGCCCCTGAAAGCTCTTTATTCAGCCCCCATGATACTTGGCCTCTCACAGCATTTGCCCTTTCAGCAGCAGCTCTTCTGCTGAGGCTCTGGGCAGGAGAGATGGAAGGAGGCCTCAGAAGGCAAGGACTGCTATGGAGAAAGGCACAGACCAAGAGAGGTGAGAAGGGGAGATGGAGACGAGGCGCTGGGAGAACTCAACACACAGGCTGCCTTTTCAACAGTGCTACCTCTGTTGAGGTAGCACCTCACAGAGTATCACACCTCTCAGTTGCTCAGTTGTGAATAATAATAATAAATAATAATAAAACTTTATTTTTATCCCGCCCTTCTCCCTAATGGGACCCAGGGCGGCTAACAACATATTAAAAAACAATAGATTTTAAAAACATTAATACAAGCAGATAAAAACATTTAAAAACACACTACAGGGCCATAAAAACAGTAGTCAGATTAAAAGAGTAAAAGAGCAGATCACCGAGGAATCAAGCCTGTAAAACTAAAAGATGTATAAAAAAGTTAAGAAGGCCAGAAATCAGAAGGCTTGTTTAAACAATAGTGTTTTCAGGCCTCGCCGAAAGCTCTCGAGAGAGGGAGCCATTCTCAAGTCAAGGGGAAGGGAGTTCCATAATGTTGGTGCCACTACCGAGAAGGCCCTATTTCTTGCAGCCGCCCCCCGGACCTCCTTGGGTGGCGGCACTTGCAAAAAGGCCTTCTCTGATGACCTGAGATGGCGAGCCGGATTGTACGGAAGTAGGTGGTCTCTAAGATATCCTGGCCCAGAGCAGTATAGGGCTTTAAAGGTCAAAACCAGCACCTTGAATTGGGCCCGGAAACGAATGGGCAGCCAATGTAGCCCCCGGAGAAGCAGGCTGACAGAGTCAAACTGCCTGGCTCCAGTGACCACACGGGCCGCCGCATTCTGTACTAATTGTAGTTTCCGAACCGTCTTCAGGGGCAGCCCCACATAGAGCGCGTTACAGTAATCTAACCTCGATGTCACCGTGGCATGGATCACCATGGCCAGGTCTGCACGATCCAAGTACGGTCGCAGCTGGCGCACCAGCCGAAGCTGAGCAAAGGCCCCCCTAGCCACAGCCGCCACCTGGGAATCCAGGAGCAGCTGCGAGTCCAGGAGGACCCCCAAGCTGCGAACCTGCTCCTTCAGAGGGAGTGCAACCCCATTCAGAGCAAGTCGATAATCCAGCACCTGCATCGAGGATTTCCGAACCAGGAGAGCCTCTGTCTTATCCAGATTTAATTTCAGCTTGTTAGCCCCCATCCAGATCCTCACTGCTTCCAGACAGCGCTCCAGGCCCTCAACCGCCACCCTGGAGTCTGGAGGAAAGGAGAGATAGAGCTGGGTGTCATCAGCATATTGATGACACCTCACTCCAAACCCCCGGATGACCTCTCCCAGCGGTTTCATGTAGATATTAAATAGCATGGGGGACAGAATTGAACCCTGCGGCACCCCGCACCTCAAGGGCCAGGGTGTCGAACAGGCATCCCCCAGCACCACCATCTGGGACCGACCCTCCAAGTAGGAGCGGAACCACCGCAAAACAGTGCCTCCAACTCCCAACTCGGCCAATCGGCCCAGAAGGATACCATGGTCGATGGTATCGAAAGCCGCCGAGAGGTCCAGCAGGACCAACAGGGACGCACTCCCCCTGTCCAGTCCCCGGCGTAGGTCATCCACCAAGGCGACCAAGGCAGTTTCCGTCCCAAAGCCCGGTCTGAAACCAGATTGAAAAGGATCCAGATAATCCGCTTCATCCAAGACCCTCTGGAGTTGGGCCGCCACCACCCGCTCAATTACCTTGCCCAGAAACGGGATGTTGGAGACTGGCCGATAGTTATTCAACACAGTGGAATCCAGGGAGGGCTTCTTCAGGAGGGGGCGAACCACCGCCCGCTTCAAGGCGAGCAGCAATGTCCCCTCCATCAAAGAAGAGTTGCCCACCCTCCCCGTCCACTCAGCCAGTCCCCCCCGGGCCGCTCTAATCAGCCAAGCTGGGCAAGGGTCAAACAGGCAGGCAGACGGCCTCACACTCCAAAGGAGTCTGTCCACATCCTCAGGCTGCACAAGCTGAAAAGAATCCCACAATACTGGACAAGCAGTGTGAAGTGACGCCTCGGCAGAAGCTGTTCAGTTGAAAGGATGGCTTGTATGATAATTGGGTTCTCCCATATCTTGAAAACGTGATCAAGCTTTGCATAATTTATCCTCTGTCATTTGAAGCTAATGAGTTCCTAAATGAGAACGAAGTGCTTATTTCTGGCCATCATCTCCTTAAAGCTGTCACTTCCAGTCCTCTGCAGGCACTGTGAATGCTATTTGTCCCCACTGTATGAAACAAATCGGACACCCCTGTAATGCAGACCATTTGGAAT
Organism: Tiliqua scincoides; assembly: GCF_035046505.1. NCBI lineage: Eukaryota > Metazoa > Chordata > Lepidosauria > Squamata > Scincidae > Tiliqua > Tiliqua scincoides. The sequence goes on from NC_089824.1 coordinate 124,688,421, forward strand.
AGAGAAGCAAGGTGTGTGGAAAGGGAAGCCATTTCTGCCCAACATTGAATACATGCAACGGGGATCAAATGTGTACACCTGTGGGCTGGGCAGAAATTTAATCCAATCACTTGCCACTATTTTTCTGCTCTAAACTGTCCTCTTTCCAAAGTTTTCTGCAAGGTGAGTCATTGGGTCTATTATTTATTTGATTTATATCCCACTGTGGCCCATGGGCTCAGAGAGCAGCTAACACCATTAATAGTCTGATCCCTGAGGGATTCGCTATCTAAAAACTTGCTATATATTCAGATTGCAGAAACTTTGTATTCAGTTCAATAAGACCTTTATTGGCATAAAATACAGAGAAAAACAAAACAAACAAAAATATACAAAGACAACACAACATATACATCAGTCTTCTCCTCACACACTGCCCAGAGTCCCAGAGCTCTGCCTGGCTATTAACCCAGATAAAAAGGAAGTGACATTATCCAGAGTCTCAGAATCAGGTGTGGTAAGGAGAGATTGAAGCATGACTGAGTCCTCCCAGCCCTGCATCCTAGCTAACAATGGGCCTAGATATTTCTTGTGGGAAGCATCATGTAGCGGGCAGTAGAAAAAGGTATGTATTAAAGTCTCAATGCAATCCCTACCACACTTGTATTTACTCTCCGAGTAGGGAATACCACTGAACCTACCCGTTAACAAGACTGATGGAAGAGTGTTACATCTTGCAAGTGTGAATGCTCTCCGAGCCTGCGGGCACTCCAGATAGTAAAGAAGGAGGCCGGTTTCCCAAAACGAACCGGAATATGGAGATAGAGTGGAGAGCATGTGGTTCTGGCGGCACTAAACAGCTCTTGTTGTTCAATATCAAGAATTCTTACTTTGACGAGTCTGTAAGCTACATCACAGCCAATCATGCCTAATTCTGCAGTGTCCAGCCCTATTGACTTAAATTTAGTTAGAAGATCGGTGATCTCTAAAGGCAGGACTGAATCCAACAATAACTAGTGCATTAGACCAGAGGAGGTAGGGTTAAATAAAATCCTAAACCAAAATTTCAGTAGTCTTAACCATGCAGTAGTCTTTAACCGAATTAGCTCCACCTCGAGACACAGAACCGAGTAGGGAACGCACCTGGGTAAACCCAAAATATTCTGTAAAAAGGAGGCTTGAATGCGTTCTAGTGGTTAGTTGAAAGCCTTATACTAGACAGGAGAGCCATAAAGAACCTGGGAAAGAACCTTTCCCTTAAACACCTCCAGAGCGGCCGGAACATAACCATCGCCGCAGGTAAAAAAGAAACGGGAAATAGCTGAGGATGCTAGTTTGGATGAGTTCTGCACTGCCTTACGATGAAAAGCCCAAGTGAGCCTGTAATGGAAGTTGATTCCCAGGTACTTGAAATGCTTAACCTGTTCCATTTTATTGCCTTTACAAGACCATTTAAAAGCTTTCCATCTGTTGGCAAAAATCATTATCTTAGATTTAGCAAAATTGATCTGGAATTTGTTGGACAAAAAATACTCTGCAGCGTGATTGAGCAGGCGTTTAAGGCCAATCCTAGTACGAGATATCAGTACTGCATCATCCGCGTACAGAAGTAGCGGCACTTGGCTTGCGCCAAGCTTCGGACAATGGCTATCTACTTCCTTCAGGGATGGGGCAAGATCATTTAGAAACAAGTTGAAAAGCATGGGAGCCAAGACACAGCCCTGTTTGACCCCTTTGTTAGTGACAATGGAATGAGTTAGATTCCCACTCCAGGAGCATCTAACCCTGCATGAGGTATTTAGATGGAGGGTATTTAATGAGGTATTTAATCAGCAGCAGTAATCTTTTATCCACCCTCATGTCTTCCAACTTGGCCCAAAGAAGCTCCCTATCCACAGAATCTAAGGCACCTTTCAAATCAAGGAAGGCTACATAAAGGCGAGTCTTACATATCCTGACCTGCTTATAGGCCAAATGAGACAGGATCAGGCAATTATCCAAAGTTGATTTGCCCCGACAGAAGCCAGATTGCTCAGGGCCTAAGATGCCTTGCGAAGTAACCCAGAGAGTAAGTTTATTGCATAGATATTTAGCGTAGATCTTACCTATTACAGAAAGCAAACTAATGGGCCGAAAATTTCCTGGTATGGTAGGGTCACCCTTTTTATGGATAGGAATAACTGTCGCTGTAAGCCAGGCATTGGGCAATAGGCCAGATCTGTCGATCATTATAAAGACGTGGGCAAGTAACCATTCCAGATCACCTTTTAAAAGTTCGGGTGGTATTTCATCTGGACCTGCAGCCTTCCCTGACTTCAATTGCATAATTTGCTCTTTAATTTCCTTGGGGGTCACAGGAGGCCAGATAGGCAGATCCACAGAGGTGAAGTCAGGGTAGGTGTCCGGGGATTTACTCTTATCATAAAAAAGGTCTGTGAAGTGTTGAACCCTTGTATATGATGGAATAATAGCAGGGTTGTATATTTCTGATTTACACGAACCCACTACAACTGCCCAAAATTATTTATTTTTTTTGTTGAATCGCTTGATGCAGCTTGTTCCATTGCGTTAAAACAAACTTTTTCTTCTTCTTTGTCAATAAAACTCTGAGCTGCTTTTTGAGAATGGAGTATTTAACTAAATAATTGGGGTCATTGAACTTTCTAAAATCTAAGTAAGAAGCCCTGATACACACCTTAAGATCCCTACGTTCACTGTCAAACCAATCCTTTTTGTCAAATGCACCGCATGTTTTAACCAACATGGGCCTGGTACTTAGGACCTTAAAAATGTAACCAATAAAACCTTCAAAGGATTTGATTTGAACAAAGGGATCAGAATCCTGTAGAATGGCTGATAAAAAATCTCTGCTTGCTGGTTCCATACTTAAACGATGGAAGTTTGGGGAAAGGGCACTGTTAGCCACAATTTTATACCTACACTCTAGATTTGTATCTACCTCAGCTTGTGATGGAACACTCCCAGAATGGAGGTCAAGGACCAAGATTAAAGGTAAACGGTCACTAAGGGTTAGGTCCCCAATGGCAAAATCTTTCACATGATGCTTCATTTTAGTGGAAACTAAAATGTAATCCACAACGCTGGCGTCATGCGGGGATACAAAAATAAATCCATCAGCATTGGGGAACTCTTTTAGACCGTTAAGCCAAATCATGTTAGAGCTAATGGAAAACTTAGCAAGGGCCATACCATTAGCATTATAGTATGCATCTTTGGACCGCCTGCTTAGTGCACAAATGGGGGGGGGGGAGGGAGCTGTCATCACCCACATCCCAGGCTCTGCAGAAGATTTCCGCTGAATTCCCCACCCTGGCATTTAAATTGGCCAGTAAAACAATTTCAGCATGGGGGTGGGCCCTCTTAAGCTCATTCATACATGTTGATAGATCATTCCAGAGCTGAGTCTTTTGTAAACTGTTAAGCAAAGGAGGAATACAAGGGTTGACGCAGATTAAGTCGATGTCTGCAAAAGACACCCTCAGTGCTTGTATCTTACAACAACCTGGAATGATGTCTAAAGGGCATGACTTAAACCGCTTCAGTACAAGGCTGGCTAAACCCACCAAAAGATGACCATTAGAGGTGGGTTTAGTTGCAGGTACTACAAAAGCCTTGTTGCCAGGGATATACAGATGGTCCAAAACCCATGTCTCCTGCAACAGAATAATGTCAATGGTTCTAAGATAGCTTAAGAAGCTGCTGTCATTTTTCTTGTTCTTCCACCCTGCAATGTTCCAGGAAAGAATTCTTAGATGGGAAGAGGTAGTAGGGGCTGGAGAAGCATTAATTAGTCAATCCTTGCTTCCTGATGGACACTCAGCACCAGGAGGATCATGAGACACGCAGCTACTCGGGACTAAGTTGGCCACAGTAGATGGTGTAAAATCCCTGGAATGAGGGGCGGGAATTGCCTCCATGGCTACTTCTGGAACAGATTGAGGAGCAGATGCTTGCACTGGAAGGGTCAGAGGATAGATTTCATATGTCAAAGTTTCCGTGTTATAATTGAGAGGTTCTGCTTTAACCCTGTCCAGGGATCTGATAATATTTAGTTGTTCTGGTCTTATGAGTTCCTTAAAGGCACTGATGGCACCCTCCACAATGTCATCCCCCTCCAGCTGTAATTCCATTATCAGATCTTTAGCCACCAGTGCAGGAGATCTGCCCTAAAACCTTGTTCTGCTGACAAGGGGCCTTTGGGGGCTGGGAGCACCCTTGCAATGTGTGAATGGTCATCAGTAGGTAAATGCATTGGGAAGTCAGTAGTTATTGAGTTAATTGTTCCTGAATTTTGACCATTCATTTCTGCATCCACAAGGGATCTGCAGGGTAGGTGGAAGCCAGGAGTCTCTGGCAAAGCTTTACAAGACAAGAGCTGATTCCAACTCCTCATCACATGAAACAGCAGACACTGCCCCCGATGGCACCCCATCCAGGGCTTTAGACAAGGAATTCATATTAGGCTGTGATGGTTGGCAACCTTCAGTCTCGAAAGACTATGGTATAAGCCTACAGCACCCGGTATTCCCAGGTGGTCTCCCATCCAAGTACTAACCAGGCCTGACCCTGCTTAGCTTCCAAGATCAGACGAGATTGGGCATGTGCAGGGTAACAGTAGCTGTTCACATCACAGTAGGCTGTGATGGTCTTGGGGAAGACAACAAGACCTGGGCTGAGTCTCTAGGCAATTGTTGGATAGCCACAACATGATGCAAGGCCTCCTCTGAGTTAGTTGAATGGCACAGCAAACTCATCCCATTGAGATAGTCCACCTCACTGGCCGATTCATTCATCACCTCAGGCTTAAAGGCTTCAGAAGAAGAGCTATCCATAGACTCAACTGCTCCAGTTAGGGGGGGGGGGGTATACAGATGGAAGGTGACTGAGCTCCCATCATCTCAGATATCAATGAAGAATGTGCCTGGTCTGGTGCTTGAGGTTTGGTGCTAGTGCCAAAGGGCTTGCCATTCGCTATTAGAAGCTGCACTAGTTGAACAGCCAGTTGTTAAATTAACTGGCTGGGAGAAAGCAGAAGCTTGTGGCTTATGCAGTGAAGATTTTAACTGAAGCAAAGCATTTCCTGAAGAATCAGTGGCAGCCTTTAACTTATTAACATTAGGCAGCACCAAAGGACTTGAATCAGGAGAAAAGCAATTGGCAACTGGGGACAGTTATCTCTCCTCCAGTGACTGGGCACAGAGCCAGCCTGCACAGGCTTCAAGGCTGATGGAAGGAGGAGAGGAGGAGGCTGCATTCCACGCCTTGTGAGCAAAGGTTTAACAATCATGTCAGCAAAGACTCTCCGCAAGAAGATGCCAAAGGACTGAGAAAACCAACTCTTCCCGTGCAGCTGGCCCGGGATCCGAGAGGTGCCAAACTTCAAAAGAAGCCGGGTCCAATTTGGAGACTGGGAAATCCAAGGGAATTTTATGATTTCCTGCAGATCAACACAGTCAGCCTGGGATGGATCAAGGTATAATAATCTGCATAGAGAGTCTTTCATCCTCAGTTTGTTGGCCCAGCAGCCCTTATGGATGGGAGAGTCCTGGAATTCCAGCAGTATTTGATTTTTCAACAAGCAATAGGCAGTTTTATCACAATCCAGATTCTCACGCAGCCCCAAGCAGTTCAGCTTCCCCTGACTTGTTAGAGTTCAAACCCAGAGCTTGAGCAGAGAGGGAAGGTAAAGGCAGTTGAATGGCCTTGTGAAGTGAGTCCAGCTGGGCAACCCTGATCTGGTGCTGCCTAGGCCTGGCGGCTTTTCAGTTCTTCCCTGCAGGACAAGCAGGCCAGGCTCACACTATGCTGCATTCCATGGGGGTTTAGCAGGCAGAAAGTCTCTTCGGTGTAAGGAACCATTTGTCCCTTGGCCTGGCATAAGCCCCAGCTTGTGTAATGGGTCACTGGTGCAAGTTCTCATTGATCTATGTTGGCAGATCAGGCCTAGGAAGGACGATGGGATATGGTGCATGCCAGCACCACCAATCCTGCGCCCTCCTGGGCCCGATCCGCCCATCCCCATCCCTGTTGCTGCCCTCCGCCCTCCCTCCCCTGAACAATGCAGAACTTATCTGCTCCAGGGGGCTTCCTCTGCCATGCCGGCAAGTGCAGGAACGCTCTGGCCTTCCCACTGTTGTACCTAACTGTTACACCATCGCAAAGTGCTTTATGGCGCTTTGGCAATGGCTAGCACAAGCAGAGCACATACTCCACCAGTGCAGGTCAAGGATAGGATTGTGCCATAAATTCAGCATCTCTGGCTTCTGACACAAGATGAAACCCATGAGATCTGACCCTAGGCTATAAGAAAGAAGGTTGGCTTTTACCTTTCTTTATCCATAATGGAAACTTTCTATGACATTACTCAACTGCTAATAAATTCTAGTAGTTGTTTTCAACCAATCAAACAACTACTCAGTCAGTTAGGGTGCAATCCTAACCCCTTATGTCAGTGCTTTCCAGCACTGGCCTAGCGGTGCCAATGGGACATGTGCTGCATCCTGCAGTTGGGTGTCACTCACGGAGGCCTCCTCAAAGTAAGGGAATGTTTGTTGCCTTAACTGAGAGCTGCATTGCCCTTATTTCAGTGCCTGACATAAGGGGTTAGGATTGCGCCCTTACTTGCATAATAATATGTCCAGTGATTCAGCATTACATTGGGCCTATCTAACACATATTCTCTTCTATTTAGTTCTTGATTTCTTTGGTTACCCAAGTTAAAAATTAATATGCTTTGCCATTTTCTTAGAATCTTCTCTGGTTTCGTTGGTATATTACATAACAGGAAGGCTAAACTTGGGTGGCCAGAGCAGCCCATCCATGAGAATCAGGTCAGCCCAGGCAGCCCAACTTAAAGCAGCTGGGAGAGGTGGAAACAATGGTAGCTCTAAGCACTAACCACTTGCACAGTGGTTGCTATAAGCTCCAAGAGGAGGTTTCAGCTGGTGTCAGTGAAAATTCCCATCCCAGGGACTCATAATTGCTTCAGGGGGACTGAATATTCATTGGGACGGTGGTATGAGTAAACAGTGAAACACCTCTCCTTTCATTCATGGATCCAGTTCTGATCCCTCTGTGGTGATTATATTGGTTAAAAACAAGAAAGATGGTTGCAAATACAGTGTCTTCATGATATATCTGTTTTGATTATTTTTTAAAAAATTTAATTTATATACAAATCAATCAATTAACAAATTCTTCTTGATATATAAGTACCATAAGCGACCGCCCCACTCTCACTTTCCCTGACCGGAGGAGCCCTGCAGGTGCTCGCACCCAGCTCCCCACAGCCAGGGACGGCTGCTGCAGGGGCTGGAGGGTGCACCCCAGTCCCTGCAGCCCGGTCAAAAGGGGAAGTGGGGCGATTGCACACCGCTTCCGGTTTAGCGGAACGGGGCGCGATCGCTCCGCTGTCACCTTCCCTGACCCAGGGAGCCCTGCTGAAGGTCACGCAGGGCTCCCCTCAGCCCCCAGGGGGCTGCAGGGGGCTTGGGCAAGTGCACCAAGCCTCTGCAGCCCCCCTGAGCGGCGCAATCCTGGGGATCGTGCCACTGCCTCCTCCCTGTCTCCTGGCTGCCTCCACCCCTTAAGGGGAAAGGGACCAGGACCCTCAGGCTGGGGTGTCATGATGCCCCAGTTTGAATACCACTGGCTTATATACTAAGGGCCCAATTCTAAAATAATCAAGCACATGAGCTGAGCCCTAGCACTGGTGCAGGGTGCTGTAAACATGCCATATAAAGCACATATATGGCACCCTCAGAGTAGGGAGTGCCAGCGCTGGGCCCATGCCAGTCAGGTGCCAGGCTCAGTACTGGCAGTAGGAGGACACACCGTGCCGGGGGTAAGTGTGACCAAGCAGCTGTGCAGTCTCTGGGGGTGAGGGGAGGGTGGAATGAAGATGCAGGGAGGGCGAGGTGGGGAGGAACCAGGGTGGGAGGGGGGCAGGATTGGGGGAGTTTTGATCTGTCATATCCTGAATTCTGTATTGGGCCAGAAAGCCTGACAAAGAGTCTCTCAAGTCTGCATTGACAAAATAGCCAGCAGACTTGAGAAACCCTATTGCAAGGCTTGGGGTTTTCTTTAGGGGGTGAAAGTCCCCTTCCCCCAAGGAGACCCAGCACCCACTGGTTACAGCAGTAGCCACTTTGGCAGTGCTGCTCCAGTAGGCTCTGGGAAGCTCAGGACAGGGTTGTAAGTCCCCTATGTACATGCAGGTTAGGTTTCAGGGATCTGTACATAATTTGAGAGGTACGTAGCTCAAAATATCCAGCTCTCGCTGGCCCAGCATTATTGTGGCTGCTCGGAAGCACCATCAAAGATTACTGAACCTGCACAAAAGTGCCATTGCAGCAGTCTGTATATACCTATGTGTGTCTGGCTTGAATTACCATGCTGATTAGATATAATTTACTGCGTGGGAGAACTGGAGGCCAGAAGTGAGACCAAACCAGGAAGATCCATTCTGAAATGTTGCTGGTTCTTGAAAGAGAGAACCTCTATGTTTGTAAAAATCCCCTTGAGGGATTTAGAAACGCCTGCCTATGTAAACCACCTTGACTAAAGTCAGAGGAGTAATCCGATGACCAGAAAGGTGGTATATAAATACCTAGTTATTATTATTAGTTATTAATTTACAACAGAGTAGATACTTGTAAGGTGATGTAAAATCTGCGGTGACCCTATGGCTGAGTTTCTCAAACTGGGGTGACATAACGCCCCAGCCTGCGGACTACAGCCTCTAGTCCCTTAAGGAGCAGGGGAAGGGGGAAGGCAGTGATGCAATCCCCAGAATCGCGCCACTGCCAGGGACACAGTGGCTTTTTTGAACCTTACCTGTGTCCCTGCTGCCCTCCCTGGGGTGCGGGGAGCCCCACAAAGCCCTCTGCAGGGCTCCCTTTGGCTTGTAATAAGTTAAAAATAGGCAATCACAACCCATATCTGGGTTGCAATTGTGAAACCAAAAGTGGGTCGTGATTGCTTTTTTCACTTTTTACAAGCTGCTGCGAGGCCTGCAAAGGGCTTCGTGGGGCTCTCTGCACCCTAGGGAGTCCGGCGGAGACAGAGGAGAGGTTAAAAAAAGACGCTGTGTCCTCCACAGTGGCATGATTCTGGGGATTGTGTCACCTTCATTCCCCACCCCCACAAACACTTAGAGTGGTTCTCAAACTCCATGAGAGTTTATGAACTGCTGCCCAACAGGTATGTATAGATGAAAATAGTTCCAGTACTCGTTGCTGTTTGTCACGAAACCAGAATGTGAGAAGGCAAGGTTTGTCATCACAAAAAGAACTGTCAAGTGGTGGTGGTCTTCTCCTACTGTTACTTTTGGGCTGTTCCACTCATAGTGCTCCTTCTTGCCTGTAGCCTGGCGTTTGTACAAACGAGGATTTGCCTGATTCTTGGGTCATCGCTTGCAACTGCAGAAATCAGGCACACACGTATCTGAAAACACTGCAAACCTACTGCCCTCATGTGTCTTTTATGCCTTCTTCTAAGCTTGCATGGTGATGATTCTGCAAACACCACACCAAGCACGTTGTTATTTGACAACAAATACAAACTGCACAAAGTCCAAATGTTTGAAGAGAAAATTGAGGCAGCCACCCCAGTCAAAAGTGGGAGCCTAGACTTTTAGCCTAGAATGCCAGCTTGCACTTTTTAAATAAAACCCATAACATGGAATCAACAACAGCACAAAAAGTAGAATAGCAAATATTTATTGAGCAGTGCGCATATAACAGAGTCATGCCTTTGAACATTGATTTGAGTACCAACTTTATTTAGAGGCTAACAGCATGATCTGTGAGCCAGGAAATCTCTTGTACAAACAAATTTTGTTTGGATGACCTTGGGCAAGCCATTCTCCCTCATGATCAACCCTCATCCCTGCCCCAATTTGAAATATGAGCATAATACTGACCATAGAGTTGCTGTAAGGATCACTGAAGATCCACACACTCTGCAAACTCAAAAAGAAATACAATGATACTAACAGCCCAATCCTAACCTGTGCTGGAATAGGCAGGTCAACTGGCCTGTGCCATTTCCAGCACAGGCTGGGAGGTGGTTGTGGTGCAACTCGGGGTAAGGAGATATTTTTACCTTAAGCAATGCCACAGCAATGGGGCTACTCAGATCTGCTAAATAGCTGGCGCAGATCCAAGCAGCCCAGTGTGATGTTGGGTTGCTCAGGTGGGGGGGTTAGCAACCAGTCTAAGTACTGCAGGCTGAGCCCACCCCCCTCCCTGGCCTGGCCCGCCCAACAGCCTGCTCACCCCCAAAACAGCCTCCCCTGTCCTCCCAAGGCCAGCATGAACTTACCTTATTCTGTCAGTGCAGAGGCTGGATTTGTCCTCCACAGACCGGTGCAAATCCTCACACCAGCTCAGCTGACTCTCCCAGACATGTTTGCAACACTCTTTGGCCAGTGGAAGGGACTTGTCTCAGCTGATTGAGCGCCCAGGATGGAACTCTAAGAGCCCAGTTCTATTCTGGTACAGCCATGTTGGACCAAAGAAGCCTGGATGCACTTGCTAAACATCTACCCCGATTCTAAATTTAAAAGGCAGAAATCCCCCAAAATTCTGCTCCAGCCAGGGCCCAGGAGTGTGTGTGTGTGGGGGGGGGGGGGTAAAGGGGGTAATTTTACCTGGGCCCAGGGTCTAAAAGGGGACTCAGGAGCCAAAGGAGGGAGCCCAGAAATTTCCTGAGATCTCACATTTTCAAATCTTGCCCAAACTCGCTGCCCATGCAGGATGCGGGAAGCATTACTGTTATGTATACAAGTTATGCAGGATCAAAATCCTGCATAACTGATTGGCTCAGACGTATTGCTGGCCAATCAGGTGAGGGATCAAAATCTTACCATCCGATTGGCCCTCTAGTTAAGGTTTCAACTGCACCAATCATGGGAAGTCTGGGGGGAGCTAAAGGGTTTAAAAGCCTGGGGTGTTTGCCTTGTGTCAGATTCATTCAGATTCTTTGCCAGGTCCTGTTCTGAAGATAGAATAAACGTATTGAGCTGTTATCTCTATGCCTTCCTTTATTCGCATGGACCCACTATATAACAATTACCATGGGCACATTGCAGCGACTACTGCCACAAGCCATACACACCAGGCCCAGGAATGCATGCATTCTTTAACAGTGTCACATTTGGGAGGAACTGGACCTGTTAGAGTAGCTCTTTGGCTTGTGGATCCACTTACCATGAAGGAGTGTCGAGGAGCTCAGCTGCAGAAGTCTGTTTTGGCCTACACAAGTCCGTTTTGGTACACAAGGCCCATTCTAGTGTGAGCCTAAATACAATACTAATCTCCTGCAATGATTTTCTAGATTTGAAAGATTTTAGATACTTAGGAGTAGATACTTGGTTTTCTGCATTACTTTATCTAGCTGCCAACGCCAGGCAGGCAGGCAGGCCTGAACTCTGCATTGGGAAGCCCAGTAGACCTGGACTCCAAAGACTATTCTGGCTGTTGCCAGTCTCTTCCTGCCCTGTTTTGCCCCATTCTGCCCACCCCCATTGCCACCCTCCCCCACTCTGTTTCACCCCTCCCTCTTTGGATAGGGGCCCATAAGAAACTTTGTACCCTCTGATAAAATTCCTCTCAGAGGCCCTGGCTCCAGGGTTTCTATCTGTAGCAGAATCCTTAATGTCCAAGGGCATTTCTAGCAGAGGGGGAAACATGAATTCAAGGAAGTGAAGCAATTCCTCCTTCTTGGGAAGAGCCAATCCTCTTGATCAAGGGTAGCAGAACCAGAGCTGCCGCCACCACTGCTACCACCACCCAGAATCAAGAAAGGAAACATCTGAAACTACTTAAGTTGCTCTTGACAAAACAGGAAGTGTGGATGATGCTGGGAACTCACAGTATGTCCTGCATTTTCTGTGTTATTTAAAGTAGTGGTTCCTGAGCTTTAGGAGCCCACAGACCACAGAGGCAAAAATTGGAATTGTTGTGGACCACATGCAACCCCCACCGCCTGGAACTAAAATATGCAATTAAATTTGATAGTCCATGGGGGAGTGTTTGGCCAGACACGGAAGTGCCAACTGCAGTTGTGAGTGATCCATTCTTCACCCTCTCTGGTGGTGAGTGGGGAATGTCTCCTGAGCAAGCGTTCTCCCACAGGCTACCAGACAGGGCATAGAATGGACCAACCACAACCACAGCTGACACTTCAGTTGTAGCTACAGCTGTGACTATAGCTGTGGGCAGCCTGTTCTCTGCCCTCTACGGTGGTCCCTTGGGGGGTGCTTGGCAAGACACGAGAAGTGATCAAAGGTAATAAGACCTCGCAGATCACTTCTCAGGGTCTCATGGACCACCTGTGGTCCACAGACCATGAGTTAGCAATCACTGATTTAAAGGAGCTGTGTGAGAAAGGAGCAAGTTTACAGAGTAGAGAAGTAGATTGATGCATATCTATCTGTGGCAGGCTAGAGGGAGACAGTGGTAGACTTGGAAGAGCACCCTGAATCTGCCATTCTGCCTGTAGATGTGAGCTGCATTATTCACTTCATAGCCAGCCCTGTTTTGGATCCCTGTTTCTTTTCTCTGCAAGATGCTAGTTATATCATTCATTCATAGCCAAACTAGATATTCAGCCCAGACCTGCCGCACCTCACTATAGCCCTCTCAGAATCCCATGTGTGGATTGATCTAACATGGGAGGGAATATGGCACAATTAGATAGCCTTCTTGTCTGTATTCGGAATGCTATTTTACTGTTGTGTACCCGTGTGTAATGCTACATATGTAGAGTTCAGTATGAGTTAATAATTGCTTTTGACTACTCAAGAATTGGTCCCAATAATATATTATTAGGAAAAGATTATAAAGATTGAAACAGTAATCAACTTAATTTTCTATGTCTAAATTTTTCTCATCTATTTTTTAAACTGAACCTAATATTCCTGACTGCACAAAATGTGTCTGCTGCACATTACAATAAACCCTGCTACATTGTCCCAGAGGTTACGTGATCTGATATGAAAAGACAATAAGGATTCCTACAATGAAGAGTGATAAGTACTCTGAGTTAACACATTTTTTTTCCTTTAGCGGCACAAAAAGAACATATTAAGCGCACAATTTGAAATGGAGAATGTGAACAATAATGGTAGATAAATGTTTGTTTGCAAGGCTCCCTTGACCCTTGTGGCTGTTGGCCATGACTCCCCATGTCTACTCAGAAGTAAGTCCCATTTCAGTCAATGGGGCTTACTCCCAGGAATAGGATTGGGCTGGCAATCACTTCATCAATGGCTGATAAGTATTCCCTTCAAGTAGCAAGATTCATCACTTTAAAAATACAGCCTCACCTCTTCAGTCAAACAACAAGATTTATAAATCATTTTAAAAACTGTTCCCTTTTTCTGCTCTTGGTCAAGTAAAGTGTGTGCTTGTCTCTCCCCTCCCCCTTTGCCAGCTGCATGGAAACACTTTAAGACCCCTGGTGACTGGTAAAATAGGAAGCGTTTTATTTGGGGACGGAGGGGCTCGCATTCTGCCCAGGAAAGCTGGTGTGACTGTATCGCTGCGAGAGGACATCCCGCGCCTCCCCTGTGCATTCGTGGTGCCTCCCCAGGGAGCCGCGCCTCACAGTTTGAATAACACTGGCATAAGCATATGCTTCTGAGGGGATCAGGAGAGGTAGAGGCTCAGTGTTGTGTTCTTTCAGAGGCAAACCCAGATTTGCCATTGGGTAATTGGTGGGAAAAAGCCCTTACTGATTGCTGATAAGAAACGCAAGCAGAGAATGAGGGGCAGCTTCAGAAGGGTGCCATTTGAGGAAACTGGATGTAACAGAAATGCAAAAGTCTGTCTTAGGAACCTGTTCAAAAACTTTATTACAGTATCAGACAGATTGTGGAAGTTTTGCCTTTCAGGATATCATCCAAGCCATGTTCTAAGCCAACAGCAAAGGTTACTAAAGGATCTTGTAGTGCAAACATCTGCGTCAAAAGGTCACACTGACGACTATCTTGCAACACAGGAAAAGGTCCAGAAGTCATCCAAGCAGCATTTTTTCACAACTACTTTACCTACAAAGAAAACACACATGCAAACTGGATGTCAATCTGACACTGAGAAAGCAAGCCAACCATACCTTCAAAATTTCATGTGGGGCTCACAGAAGAACATAGATCGGCACCGGTTTATCCATATCTCTGCTGTCTGAAAGGAAAGGAGCTACATGCAAGACAGGATCCACATTCACTTTCTACAGTTACCATCTCTGATAGGCACATGGAGGAATGATATGCTTTCAATGCATGTACAACCTCTGTATGCATGTACAGCCTCTGTAGTTAAGCAAGAGGCTTTTGTGCCTGATGGAGCTAAACCTGACACATCTTTGCATCTGTCCCTATTCCAAAATCTCCCTGTGCACACAGTGCTTGCACCTGTCTTTCTCAGTATCTGGATTATTTAATTCTTGTCACCATATCACACATAGGGTGTACCTGAATAACATCAGAGCAAGGGGTCTCTTACTGCACCAGTGGGACCTCAGCATAATATACAAACCAAGTCCATCCTGTTCTGACAACATAGTGGCTTACTTACCTTCCCCGTATACATTCTGGATAGAGCAGTCGCCCATTCTGACACTGCACTCTGAAAGCAGATGGTGAAATTGACACTCTAAAATGGTAAGGTTTACATCGGAACTCCACAAATTCACCATGGAGAAAATAAGGTCTATTGTCAAAACTCCATCTCAGATCCAGGTGATTATCGTTCATTTCTTCCTCTGATAAGGTACATGGCTCTTTAGAAAACAAATGGAACATTCATTACTTTTTTCTGATAATTTGGGAGGAAACTAACATTTGTTTGACGTTTTAAAAGTCAAAAGTTTGACTTTTCTGCTGCAGCAGAAAATTCAGCAAAAAATGGTATCAATGAAATATTTCAAATGTACTACAACATGCAAGAGTCAACATGCAAGAGTCAGCACTATAGCATTTTTACTCAGACGGTTAAATAATAATATAATTGATTAACTGCTAAAATTATTATAATATACAACAAAGCTATTCCAGAAATTAGAGAGACGTACAACAATTATGCTTTGGAAAAAAACGAATGGATAAAAACAACACTTTTTGGTGACTAAATGGAAGGATAAACCATTTACTATGATGAGGAATTTCAGTCACATTCTCTAAATTTAAAGCCATACACCAATAATAATTCAATTACTTAATTACTTAAATGCTTAATTACTTAATTAAGTAAATTACAATTACTTAAATGCATGTGCACATTGCTATCATGGGCAATATGAGAGATTTCCAGATTTCTGTACAGAGAAACGGCTGGACATACAGAAGGGTGAGGCCATGTGGAATAACGGACAGCTAAGTTGTATGGTGGTGGTACTCACACATTTAGCACCAGGACCCACTTTTTAGAATTAGAATGATAATGTCATCCACCAGAAGTGACATTATCAAGCAGGAAAAGTTTTCTCAATTCTAGGCTACAATCCTAACCATTGACTATCATTGTTAAAAGCATGTGCATAGTAGCCTGTTCAGCTCTGTAATCTTTCCCCAAATGCAGTCACATATCATGGTAGCATCAAGTCTAATGGATTAAAAATAAAATATGGAAATGAATGGGGACCTGAAATTGGCTTGCGACCCACCGTTTGGGAATCACTGTTGTATGAGAAAACAGGAGACAGAGACTTCCATAGTTTGGTCACCACCACAGAAAAGTGTCTCTCTCCAGCAGCTACCATGCAACAGCTGAAGGTGGGATGCCAAGTGAAGGATTATCTCAGTTGGCAGGCAGGTTCATTTGGTAGAAGGCAGTACTTTAAATACCCAGTTCTCATGTCATTTAATGTTAGATGCCATGGAGTAATGAAATTTACTTACATGTATTTTTGTGTGTGTGTGCATTGTTAATATTGAAAGTTTGCACCAGATACATGACGCTTTACAAAGTAAGAGAGACAGATCTATGCACCAAGGAGTTTACAATGCATGCAAATGAGACAACCCAGGAAGAAGAGGATTAATGGAGGCAGGGATAACCAAGAGAAGAATGTGCAATTATTTTTCAGTATTTGGGCTCAATTGGGTAGTTACTTGTAATTAATGTGACGTATGCTTTCAGTGCTATAAACATAAATATCCATTTGCACACATGATGTTGTTACCAGACGGTATCTAGTATTTGCGGTGCAAGTTGGGTTGCTGCAGTCCTGTACATGCTGGCCTCTCTACAGTGAGGCCTGCTAACCGCTTCCTAGAATGAAAACACTAACCGCTTCCTAGAATGAAGTGAAAATGGCTTCTATACTGGAAAACCAGCGATCATTGTCTGCTCATCTCAGGACCAAGATGACTACCAATGAATCAAACTCACCTGAAAAATGTTGTTGTTATGCTTAATTATGAGATACATTGTACAATACCTATACAAACAGGTGGGGTAGTCCACTGGCCCCTTGAACAGGACACTATCCTAGACCCTTGCAACAGATGGTATTCTTGACAACTGTACTCTACTGATGAACCATGAACATAGGCTGTTGTTGTGGAGCCCAGCACAACTCCATTTTCTATGGTGGGTGGAGAACCACAGTTTTCTCTAGCATCTACAAAATGAAAATATTGCATTAGAGTAGTGAAAAAAATCAATGAGGAGGTCTACTTCCAAATAAGTACTATATGCATTTGCAGCCTTAAGACTCCAACATCTAAGCATAATCCCTAGTTCTAGTCTGAGAACACCATCATTTCCTCTGACAAAAAAAAACAAAAACTTTTATCCTACATATATCAACATTTGAGAAACTGAAATCCATTTCTAGAGCAGAGGTGCCAGCTTCACAAAATATAACAACAAAATGGGGCCACAGAGCTGTGATAGGAATTTCTGTGGGCAACAATGAAGCTTCAAATCATTTAGAAGTCCTTATCCATTCAGTATATCCAGGCAAGAGCAGCTATGTTATCTAGCACGTTTCAAAATACATAATTATAGTGGGAGGTCCTCATTTGAAATCTTGGGATAAGCAGTAACACTCCAACACAGTAATGGAACAGTTAATGTACAGGTAGAGCCTGTTCATGCTTGTGAGTTCCGTTCCATGACCTGCCGTGATTAAGAAAAAACATGTGCTAAATTGCATAGTGTTACGCAAAAACACTGCAGCCTGACACTTGGGGATGGAAGGAAATTAAGGTAGCTGTTATCAATCACCTCCCCTCCTTCTCCTCTCCCACTCCATACTCAGCCCTCCGTTGCCAGCTGTCTCCGCTTCTGCTGAGTTTTAAAGAGTCCAGTCCTATGCATTTCTACTCAGAAGTAAACCCCATTGTAGTCAATGGGGCTTACTCCCAGGAAAGTGTGGAGAGGATTGTAGCCTGAGAGCCCAGTCCTATGCCTGCCTACTCAGAAGTAAGTCCCATTCTAGTCAATGGGGCTTACTCCCAGGAAAGTGTGGATCAGATTGTAGCCTAAATCTCATGCTTTGGCTTGCTGGGAAGACTGGTTTGTGGGCTGTTCTGTATGTGTAGGCTGGAGCACGGAGAGCCTGCACCATCTCAGTCTGAAGGGGGGGAATTCAGCAAACACTCTCTGGGTTTTTTAAAGCAATCCCCTCTGTTACTACCGCACCTGCCCCTGTGTGTGTGTGAGAGAGAAAGAGAGAGAGCGCTCCACCTCGCTGCACGTGTTCTGGCTACAGAGGTATTTTGGGGGGGCCTCCCCTCTTCAGCCTATTTGCTGGCTCAGGGACTCCAGGAGTCTTACTGTTCCTTAGCAAGGGGAACCTCTTCCGTGACTCCAGGGCTATTCCCTGTCTGAGCAAGGTTAAGCCTTTTTGCAGTTTTGGGCTGCCTTGATGCCAGCACAGGGCAAAGGAGTGTGCGACTTTCATTTTCCCCCACCCCTTTGGCATTGAGGCAAATCTGCAGATAAAAAATCCGTGGATAAATAGGTTGCACCTGTACTTATAGGTCATTCTTTCTAAGAGGTTTGGTTTGGTGTTCATGTGTCTCCATCCAGGTATTTAACAGAATCAGAGCTGCTTAACTTCAGCAGGAGAACCACATCATGTGCCTTCTAACCAGCCTTAGGACCACAATGCAAATGGGCAGTTTTCCTGAAGTGGTAGAGCTCTAACAGAGCTTCTTCAAATATGTTTTAATTAAAATAGTGTTTTACCTATTGAAACACACTTTGGATATTTCAGTTTTCCATTATTGCACTGCGCCAGGAGCTGAGATTCTCCAACAGACGGTGGCAAAAAATATCCTGGCTTACACACAAATTCAATCATGTCACCATGTAATAAATAAAATTCTTCTTCCATTTCCAGCTTCCATTTCTTCTCTATGTTATAACTGCTTACATTTTTTTCATCAACTGCACATGGTTCTGCAGGGCAAAAATCAATAATTGTGATGGATGTGAAGCACAGAGACCGGAAAATGTGGCACCGTGATACTTCTCATTTTTGAGATCTGACAGGCCAACCCTGAGCTGCCCAATGCGTGGGGCTGCCAAAGAACCAAAATGGTTGCCGCGGGATACTAATGGCACTGGGCAGCTGCTGGCTGCTCCTCAGGGGAAGGGGACTTTTGTCCTCTTCCCCCACATAAGGAAAGTAGTCCTGCAATGGGGCTACTCAACACTGCACGCGCTATCGAGCGGGCGCAGAGTAACGGACTTTTGTGTCGAGCAGAGCTCCGGATCTGGCGGAGCTGAGCTCCACCAGTCCCACCACCTCCCTCCCCACTCCCTCCCCCCACCATGACTCCTCCCTACCCTCCCCCACCTCCCTCCACCCCAGAACGCCTCCTCCGTGCCTCCCCCTCACCCCCACTCACCTTTCCGCTGCCTAGCAGTCCAGGCTACGGCCAAGCTGCAGATTGCCGGCCTGCAGTTTGGTGCTATCTCAGTGTGGGCTTGTGCTGGGCCAGCTGCGGCGCTCGGCCAGTGCTAACCCTCGCAAACGTGCTTTATGGCATGTTTGCGATGGTGCGTGCCAGTGCTAAGCTGGCGCACCGAGCTCAGGATTGAGCTCTGAAAAAGTACACTTGAGAAAGGGATGGCAGGGAACATTCTGAGGTTACTAACTAGTCAATCTATTTGCTTTTCCTCCCACCCACCCACCCTGATAATTAGACACTCAGGCCCAAAGGTGATCAACACCAAACGGCAGGCATTAGGGATGAGAATAATTGGGCACCTGCTAAGGTCAACGCCTCATCAGAAGGCCAATTACTGAACACCAGATCCACCTGGAACAGTTGCTGCACCACTTGCTGTTGCTACTAGCTCACCTGATCTCACCTCTTGGCCCAGATACAGAGACAGCACATGACCAAGTGATGGGAATGAGTAGTAGCAGCAGCTACCTGCTCACTTGCCTCTCCTTCCCCCCGGGTACAAACAGGGTCTGGACTCAGAGGCTGACAGCAGGGAGGAGGAGGCCTGCTGAGGACACCTTGCCCAAGAGCCCCCAGACTTGAAGTCTGCACTAAGCAACGGCATAACCCATAGAATTCTGACCCTGGTTTGGCTCATCTCTAATTAAATCCAGGATTTCACAAAAACAATAAAGCAAAGGAACATCTTGCATAACTTGGAGGTTTGCCACTAGTATTCTGGTTGTATCATGATCAGAGCCATCTCTCCTTTGGACGCTCTGTTTTCCATATGAGGTTTTATACAATTCCTTCATTCTCTTCTAAGACTCACCTAAACAAACTGGAGGCTCTGTCCAGTGTCCCTGAACACAATGAACTGTGCTAGGACCCCTGAGCAGGTGGAAGAGGCGACAGCCGTACTCCACTGCAGAACTGGTTTTGTAATGTGTCAGCAACTGACCAAGAATGAAACCATTTTTAACTACAGGAGGAGAACTGCAGATATCCACATTTCTTAGGCTGTGATTACTATTTCTGCTTGGCAGTCTCTCCGCATCTGGGGCATGGGGAAGAAATTCTGGAAACAGAAAACAAAACAGAAACGGCTCCAATGATGTTAATGTACTTCATCAAATCAAACAATGACACTTGTCTCAACTTCAGCTGCTGAACCTCCTTTTTATCTTTATGCATCCCCCTTTTGTATCCATGATTGAATTAGGCTTGTGTGAGGTCCCAAGAGATGACTGGGAACAGCAGTGAGAACCACCCAGCCCCACGCCCCAGGGCAAAGCCCCATGCCCTGTGGGCTGTTGCCGCCCCATGCAGAAATTCATCCCCCCCCCACCTGAGCCTCACAGAGCCTTGCACAACCTCAACCCACGTCAGGGAAGCCTCTCTGAGGTTCCCCAATGCTATAAACTGCTTCCAAGAAACCAGAAGCACAGCTTCCGACCCGTTGGGAGCCTCAGACAGGCTTCTGTGGGGTCCTAGAGGCTTGCGCCAAGGGCATTTGTCCCATCAACTTCAATGGTAGGTCTGCAACTGACTGGGAAGTTCCAGTTCAAAAATGCAGAATCCCCAAATTGTGCCCCAAAGACACACACTCTACAAGTCAACTTTTCCTGCCTTCCTGTTCTTAAAAAGGATAATTCCCATGTGTGGGGGCTGTTTATTGCTGCAGGAGGGAAAAGTTAGGATTGCACTGCACAGTGTAGGAGCTGGATCGGGGGGCTAAGGGGTTTTTTGTTTTGTTTTTTAAGCACAGATACATATTCTAATTCTAATTTAACAAACTCTAGCCGATGCTCCAAAAATGTAACCACCTTTTAATTCCCAGCGTTCAGTGCTGCGAGGCAATTCATCCATGCATTTGGGAGGTGAAGTCCACTTGCCGTTCTCACATCTGATCTCTTCAGCTCCTCTGAGTTGAAAAGGATGCTTGCATTCAAAACGCACCATATCTCCATGACGGTGTATGGCTGAATTTCTTAGTAGTATAGCATTGGGGGGTTGAGGTGGATGAGGACACTTGTTTCTTCTGTCTAATGAAAAGAAAAAGTGCACCTCACTTGATTGGGTTAGACCAGGGGTGTCAAACACATTTCATACAGAGGGCTGAAGTTAGCATTCATGGTGCCTGCTGAGGGCCAGAAGTGACATCATTAAGCAGAGGCTGGCCAGAAATAAAGCACTTTGTTCTCACACAGGAACTTAGAAGAGAAAATGTGCAGTTCTTGCTCATATTTTCAAGATACGAGAGAGTCCAATTATAATATGGAGCAGATAAATTGCTTCCGGGGCCTGTGGGCCTTACGTTTGACACCCCTGGATTAGACAATATAATTGTACGCAAAAGGATATAAATCCAGTGCTACAGTAAGGCACTACATAGGTTCTGGAGAATAGCTTTGCGACTAAGCAGATCTAGGTCTTGTACCTGGATGAGTGACTGCCTAGAACCCTATGTATGCCCCCTGGATGACATGGTGGAAGAAAAGTAACAAACTCTACTTTATGTCAGGATACAACCACCTATAAAGCAGCCTATTTTAAAGTGATAATTCCTTTTTCTTCAAACACATCCTCACCCTCCCTTCCGTGATGAATGCCCTGTTTAATTGCCATGGCTTCCCCTATGGCATATCCCTGAAAATGCTAGATTTCTAACCTCTCAGTGTTCCTTAGAGAGAGGGAATGAATATTCAAGCAGTTTAAGTTTTTTGTGATGCAGATATATCCCCAGAGTTCATAGCATAAGCAGGACTTGCTGCCAGGTGAAAGACCCAATTCTTTGGACTACATGACATCTTTACTGCTATCTGTATATTACAGACGAATAGCAGGCACGAAAAGCACAAGGATTTTACCTTCACATATTGGAGGTGCTGGGTACCAGCCAAAGTAGTAGCACTGAATTAATTCTGGCCCTTCTAAAGAATATCCTTCCAAGCAGAAAAACTGAACGACATCTCCTTCTTCATAGCTTCCCTTCCTGGGATGGAAACCCCCGTGTTCTACAGAGCTTAGTGCTGAACATTCCAGTTCTAGAAAGAGAATGCACTGTAAACATGAAAATAAGCAAGTGTTCCAAGTGGAGGCAGTATGAAATAAAGAAAGTTGTCAATTAACATACTAGTACACTTTGGAAGATGGGACCATCCATGTGGTTGACAAAGTGCCTCCTCTGTTGAGTTGCCTCCTGCTGTAAGATATCCGTCATTGCATTCATATTTGACTTTTTCATTCAGACCAAACGTTCTCTGGGCTGTATGGTAGCGGCCATGGATCAGGTCTGGGGCTAAACACGTCTCTTAAAAACAAGAAGTGGTGGAATGTCTTCTGTATGAAAGGACAAAACAACCAAACGAACGTTGGGAATGGGGAAGGGAGGGAAACAGACTTGCAAACAGTGGCAGAAAATATGACCACCTAATATGCCAATAAAGGTTTCTGTCTGTCTGTCCACCTAACAACAGTACATTTCACCATTTTTTTGTTTCTTTTGTTTTAAGTGTTGAGTGACAGTGAAGCAAAGCGTGCTTGGAAAAGGCAGGACAAACATAACTCAGACAGAGACACTTGGTCTTGACTCAAGCTACATTGTTCCAATTGAGGAGCCAGACCCAAAGTTGTGGATTTATAGAACTGGATTGAAACCTATTGACCACTTTGCCTCACCTGACCACTTTCTAGTTAGGAGCCCTAGTTCCATTTTCTAGTCTGCAGTATTGGTGCCACTGATGTACAAACAAGGTGAGCAGCTCCCTCTTCTGGAAACTCTTGTGGACACTAAGGCAACCTTCCTGAAGCTGGTCAAATTTGAGACTCCGGAATCTTACAAACAAACCAGACTCAATTTTGTAAGCATACTATATGGCAAAATGTTAAGATAAAAATCTACATTTTAATTGTATGCTAAGTTCAACTTGGCATTCTTTTTAAAGGAACTTTCTACAATTTCTTTCCGTGTGAAACCTACTTCAGTCTCTTTTTCTGAGACGACATTGAAGAGTGCTCTGTCAAAGTAATGTCTGTAGAAAGCCTCTTCCAAATGACTTTTGTATCAGAAGAACCGAACCAAGCAAAACTGTTTCAAGCATAATGTTGACCCTGACGTTTCAAGTTATAACAATTTATTTTTAAGGAACACACATAAAGCTAATTCTTAAGTCTTGTTGGTAAGCTCACCGGCAGTTATGGCAATGCCCAATTCTGTAGCTTACACATTTTTTTCTAAAACTCATAATTGTCAATAGTGTAGATAAAAGAAGTGATCAAAGAGATAAATTTTTGCAAGAGAATTTGAGTTACAGAGTTTGTTTAATTATGTTCAGTTTTACTTTCAGGCTTTTCGTCCCACACAAATGCCCTCAAATGTCCTGGAAATTAGCCATACAGAAACCAAAGAAAAGAAAAAGCCAACTTTTTGTTGATGGCAACATTCCTATGGAAACGATCTTTGCTAGGGACTCAATTATAAGTAAATTCAAAGTGCCCTAAACCTAGCAAGAATATCACCTGGAAAACTTTAAGAACTCCTTTTAGGAAACTAATAATCATTGAAAACTGTACCATTTGCAGTTGCTTCCATACACCTTGGCTGAGCTGACCATCCATTTGAAAGACACTGTATAGTTTCTTCTCTGTTGCCTCCAGGAGTCCGATAGTCTGAATTGCAACTGTATGTCAGGATCTCCCATATTTTGTAGGAAAGCTTTGTATTGGAGAAAACGCCATTATCCAAGGGAGGCGTGGAGCATTTCTCTAAACAAGAATTAGGTATATAGAATAAAACTGTGGAAAAGAGTTCCATTAGCCCTTTGTGCACATGTGGAGAGAATCATAGCACTGGATGACCTGGTAGTCTAATTCCTTTGCTCAGAGAAGCAGCTTTGTACATTATCATGATAAGCCTGCAGTATCTGGGATTATTTGGTATCATAAGCAGAGAGCATGGATTAACTAACCAGATGCAGCATGGCGAATATATTTGCAGGCAAAGGATAATTTAGAGCAGGGGTGTCCAAACTTTTTGGCAGGAGGGCCACATCATCTCTCTGACACTGTGTTGGGGGCCGGGGAGAAAAGGAATTAATTCACATTTCAAATTTTTACATAAATGAATATTATTATTATTATTATTATTATTATTATTAACAGTATTTATATACCGCTTTTCAGATATATATTAGAGATGGAACTTATGTGAATGAATGAAGGTCTCTCAATAGCTTGAGGCCTATAAAAGACCTTGCACAAAGCAAGACTGGTCTTTCCTTTGCTATCACTGCTGTTTCACAGATGTGAAACAGCAAGCAATGGAGGGAGCCCTCATCCCACAGCTCACATGTGAGGTCAAACAGTCGCCCAACTGCTGAGAACAATTGTGTCAGGCCAGTGTGGGCTCCAGCAAGTCTCCAGAGGGCCAGAGGCTCATTGGAGACTGAGGGCTCCCCGCAGGCCACACTGGGAGTCCCCATGGGCCACAAGTGACCCCCAGGTGGGGGTTTGGGCACCACTGATTTAGAAGGACATATGAATGTTCTTGCAGCTGTATAGAAAGAATACGGAATTACCACCTCTATGTTTGGATCTCTCCACATACCTCACCTAGTGAGTTCATGGGAGAGATGACTTTAGAAGTCCCAGTTTGCAGCTGAGTCTCTAGCTAGCCACTACACAAGAAGAGAGCTAGGATAATGAACTTAGTGTTTTAAAAGTCATCTTTTTCCCTCTGTCAAATGTGGAGAGTACATATCAACAATTTGATGTACTAAATATTTTTGCATCCTGAAAATCAAAACAGGGATAACAGGAGAGAAAGCGAAGTTGACTTACTGTAACATTTGGGGGCTGGTGCCCAGCCTCTCATTGTGCAGTTTATCTTTTCATCTTGACTCCCACTTTCCGTTGTATAACCAGCCAAACAGGAATACTTAAGTTTTTCATTTTTCTTCATTGGAAAGTAATAATTTTTGAAACTATAATAATACAGGGCAATTCTTCCATTTTCTATGACGGGTAAGTCGCAAAGCTTATCTAGAAGAAGTGTGTCAATGTTCAGTTGGACGTATTTTCTGGCATACAAGCGAGCTTTCAGAATCAGTGCACAAACTGGAACCACCTTGAATCCAGCTCCCAATTCATCTGAAATGGGCCTGGACTGAAGAATGGGCAGCAAAACAGCTTAAAAGGCCTTTTTAGTTACAAAGCACAATCTTTTAGGAACAGTTTCTCATATGCTAGAAGCATGCATACTTTCCAGTAACAGAAAACTCTTTGTCTAGAAGAGTTAGGTTACTAGGCTAAGGTCTATTTAGTCCAGCTTTCTGTATCTCACCGTGGCCCTCCTGATGTCTCACAGCACACTCAAGACAACAGTATATCCTGTTACCTCTCTACCATCTAACATTCAGAGATAGGCTACCTCTAAAACCCAGAGGTGGCATAGTCATCATGGCTTGTAACCTGTGAGAGACTTTTCCTCCATAAATCAGTCTAATACCCTTTTAAAGACACCTAGGCCAAGTGCCATCATAATATCGTGTAGCAAGGAGTTCCACAGATTAAGGAGTCACTGGGGAAATTAATGTTTCCTTCTGTCTGTTCTAACTGTCCCACTGATAGAAGGTATAGAATTGCAGCACCACCACTTAATTTTAATGGCTGTCCCCTGGTTTAGGTTTTCCAGAGAGGGAAAAGAACTTTCCTCTAGCCCCTGAATTTTATATATCTCAATCATCTCCCCTTCCCCCAGGCACCTTCTTTCTAGACGAGCCCCAAATGCTGGAATCTTTCCTCATAAAAGAGGTGCCCCAGCCCAGAAATCATTTTTGTCACTCTCATTTTCTAGCACTACTGTATCCTTTTGGAGATGTGCCCAGGTCTGGTCGCCACAGTACTGCAGATGTGGCCATATCTAGTTTTAAACACATTTCAGTATGAACATTATTTTTTGCCTACCACAGGGGTTCATAAGCTCTGGGGCCTGCAACCCTAGGTGTGTGTGAAGGAGGTCGAGAGTGTAGGTGAGGCACTCCCATAATTAAGAAAAAGAAATTGCCTTGATACACTTTCTTGACTAGACAAGGACAATTTTTTAAAATGTTTGCATTTGGCCCTGATTACTGATGGGCTAATGAAAGCCAAAAATGTATTTTTCTTACAGGCCACAATGTTTGTTGTTTTTGGCTTTCTCATTTATTTTACTTGTGAGTTTTTTTTTATGCCCAAATTCTATGAAGCAAACCATTTTTTCTATGAAATTTAATTTTTTTTTGAAACTTCATTTTTGCCATATATATTCAGAATTTCAGAATAGCATATAATAATTTTTATTTATATAAAAATAAAATAAAAATATATTTGGCAGAGTGTAGGAGCAGTTTGAAAGGTTAAGAACTGATGGCCTACAGAGATTTTACAGCAGCAGTTTTCAACCTTTTAAATCTCATGGCGCACTGACAAGGCACTAAAATGGTCAAGGCACACCATCAGGTTTTTGACAAGGCACACCATCCTGCCAGTGGGGGACTCACATCCCCATTGGCCCTACTATTAAATGACCTTCCTCCAAATTCCTGTGGCACTCCTGTGGACCACTCACGGCACACTGGTTGAAAATGGCTGTTTTACAGCATAGTATGTTATCCGGTCTACCAAGATCCAGGTCTACAGAGCTTGCGTCCTGAGTACACTTCTGTATTGCAGCGAGTCATGGACTCTCCGCTCACAACAGGAGAGGAAACTGAACGTTTTCCACATGCTCTGCCTCCGGCGCATTCTCGGCATCACCTGGCAGGACAAAGTTCCTAACAACACAGTCCTGGAACGTGCTGGAATCCCTAGCATGTATGCACTGCTGAAACAGAGACGCCTGCGTTGGCTCGGTCATGTGGTGAGAATGGATGATGGCCGGATCCCAAAGGATCTCCTCTATGGAGAACTCGTGCAAGGAAAGCGCCTTACAGGTAGACCACAGCTGCGATACAAGGACATCTGCAAGCGGGATCTGAAGGCCTTAGGGATGGACCTCAACAAGTGGGAAACCCTGGTCTCTGAGCGGCCCGCTTGGAGGCAGGCTGTGCAGCATGGCCTTTCCCAGTTTGAAGAGACACTTTACCAACAGTCTGAGGCAAAGAGGCAAAGAAGGAAGGCCCATAGCCAGGGAGACAGACCAGGGACAGACTGCACTTGCTCCCGGTGTGGAAGGGATTGTCACTCCCGAATTGGCCTTTTCAGCCACACTAGACGCTGTGCCAGAACCACCTTTCAGAGCGTGATACCATAGTCTTTCGAGACTGAAGGTTGCCAATACCAATACCATGTTATCAGGTCATCCTTGCAATTCCCAGCAGCTCTGTATATTGTCAACTCACCCTTTGCCTACTTCCATGTTCAATTTCTAAACTATGTGCTTTGGTTGAACTGTATTTTTACTTTGGTTGAAACACAAATGACAATGTGAATGTTTAAAAAAATACCATAAGAGTTTTCATAAATGATTTCTGCTAAAGTAAGCAATAAAAAACAAAAAGTGTTTTTTCTTTTAATTTTTTGGCCCATTAAAAATTGCAGCTTCTAGACAAGTTATCTGCATAAGGTTTTGCAGCCTCAAAATATGCAACTGCTTTCAACAGAAAAACAAAAAACAGTAGCATTGCAAGAGGCATAGAAGCTTGCTTGTAACAGCAACTTCCATCTGACCTTGATAGATAAGTGTTAAATCAGGGTTGCAAAATCAGCACACAAAAAGTACTAGCTTATAAATATATATATATATATATATATATATATATATATATATATATATATATATATATATTCCTGACCTGCTTGGACCCATATTAATGATGCATAGCATATCAATGCCCTCTGTATGTGTTCTTTTTAAAAAGCTGTTTTTAATTTACAGAAGTATCCTTGTCTGCTCAATCTTGAGGCAATTTGTATAAATTATCATAGGTGATGGAATATTTAGAAATCAATTACCATCTTGACTGTGAAAATCAGTACAGTGTATACTAATTTCTGTGCGAATGCTGAATATGTAGTGTTAAAGAAGCAACAACTGCAAAAGAGATACTTAAAATAAACAACCCCTTTGCAAGTGAAGTGAAAATGCACTTCATAGAATACATACAAGCTTTATCAAATAGATTTCCTTTCACACACACCATTTCAACACCCAGAATAAAAAGGATTCATTGCTTTTACCTTCTGCAAAACATTCCCCCGATATAATCAATATAAATGGACAAATCCACCCTATATATTCCATCATGAGCGCTGTCTGGTATGTTTCCATTCCTTCCAAATACTGCCGGTTTACTCGGTTTCTGATGGCTATTCAGCTAGTAAATCATTTATAGGGAAAGAAACCCATACTTGTTTCCCTGACATTACAAAGTTTATTCCTTTAATAAAATTGCGTGTACCCAACACACAAGCCATGACAAAGATATTTTCCAAATGTATAAATACACCGTGCCTAAATCCATTACACAGTCACCATAGATTTTAACCTTTGTCCATATACAAGCATGTACTAACTAAAAACACAGAAAAATCCAGCTTTACAGCTGTTCTGTCCCAAGAGGGCAATTGGCTGGCAGTTTAAGTGTGGAATGAATAGGCCTGCAACATTTTGTTGATCAAATGATTAAACACATTTTGATTGTGGTTGGCTTTTTAAAAAAATACATGTACTATTTAACTACTTACAAAACCCATGGGTTATAAGAACTATGGCAACACTACTAAGATGACTTTTTTGTACTGTTTCATTACAGCACACTTCATTCAGGGTTGCTTGGCAGCTATTTCAGCCAATCAGTATATTCTCGTAAATCGGCACCAGTTTCCTGCCTTATAGTCAATGCCATTTCCTGCAGCACTGTTTCAAGGCAGTGCTTGGCTTTTCAGGAATTAATTCCCACATTACTGGTGATATTACTGTATACCAAACTGCAAGCAGTCACTTCTTAGGGGACCATGGAAAATCGTGGAATCATGAAAAACCCACCACCCTATACAATGTTTAGGATTGTGGTCCTATTGGGGAGCCACAGCCAATGCCCCAGTAGGTCAAGGGAGCTGCCAGTCAAAAAAAACTTTGGGAACCACTTCTCTATTCTGCTGCATGCAACCAACCACTCAGAAACCTTTAGTGACAAACACCAATATAACTTTGTTGAACAACTGCACAGACCTCTGTCCAGCTTTCATCTGCTCCTTTTAAGCCCTTGCTGCTTGCCTGAAAGCTTCTTCTTAGACCAGAGGCTTCTGCTTTTACGACATATAATCTTTCAGGAGGAAATGGCACGTCTAACGTGGCAGCTGCTGCAATATTTGCATAACACATCTAAGAAAATATAGTATGCATTTCAGACTGACGGTTGGCAACCTTCAGTCTCGAAAGACTATGGTATAAGCCTACAGCACCCAGTATTCCCAGGCGGTCTCCCATCCAAGTACTAACCAGGCCTGACCCTGCTTAGCTTCTGAGATCAGACGAGATCGGGCATGTGCAGTGTAACAGTTTCAGACTGATTGCTTTAAGAACCTGAGAACCACAGATCAGACAAGCCTGTCTTCCTGCATCTCACAGTTGCCCATAAGATGCTTCTGGGAATACCCAGGACAAGATAGCTGTATCCTGTTGCCACTTCCTGGCATTTGAGGATAGGCTATCTCTGAAACCTACACACAGCCAGACTGCGGTTGCACAGTTATTTCTTGTAACCTGTGATGGACTTCTAAATGTCTGTCCCACTTACCTTTTAACAGGCATCTAAGCCAGGTGCCATCACAAAAACTGTGGCAAGGAGTTACACAGATAAAAGATGCTCTGAGTAAAGCTGTATTTTCTTCCGACTCTCCTACCAATCAATTTTAGCGCATGTCCACTGGCTCTGAAGTTGTGCTAGAGGGAAAAGAATTTCCTTCTACCCACCCCACGCCTAATGTTGTCTCAAATCATGACTACCCCCAGCCTTATCCAAAAGCAATAACTGTCATACGATAAATGTATGTCTAGGTGATTGTATGTATGTCACCAGGTAATTACTAGGTGAAAGTCCTACTAAAATCAAACACGTTTTAAAAAGCACCCCTCAGAATGTGAATTTGCAACCACCAGAAGAGACTCTGGTTCTTACCTACAACCGTTGGCTGTCAGGTGCACATCCATTTAGGGAGCAATCCTAACCCCTTACGTCAGTACTTTCCAGCACTGGCATAGCGGTGCCAATGGGACATGTGCTGCATCCTGCAGTTGGGCATCACTCACACTCACGGAGGCCTCCTCAAAGTAAGGGAATGTTTGTTCCCTTACCTCAGAGCTGCATTGCCCTTATGTCAGTGCTGGAAAGGATTGCACCCTTAGTCATTCAAGTAAATCTGCATATAGATTACCCAAATGGTCTTCCATAACACAAGGTAAACGCAGCACTTCCCTATCCTTAATGGGTGGTCAGGACATGGTAGAAGAGCTACTTACTTTTCATTTGCAGATTTCATATCACTTAAACTTGCAAATAATTGCTATTTGAGTGCTGAGACAGTTGTAGAGACACACATGAAAAGAATTTTGTTTTGGAATTGAAGCGTTTGTGTTGTGCATGACATTTCTAATTACTATCATAAGCCAACACTGCATGATGTACATAATTTGGAACTTATGCTGTGCTTTATACTCCTGGTAACAAGTTCAATTTTGTCATTAATGAGCATGTTACAAGGTTATATCAAACAAGTATCTTAGTTTGCCTAGAGTAGAAATGAGAATACAGAAAGTACTAATGGAAGCCCTAACTTCCACCAAAAATGTACATTTTTTCCCTTAACTCAGTGGTATTCGAACTGGGGTGTCACAATGCCCCAGCCTGAGGGCTCTGGCCTCTGCCCCCTTAATGGGCAGGGAGATCCCCAGGATCGCATACCCCAGCAGCCAGAAGGGATTGGAATGTACTCACCAGTCCCTGCAGTAGCCTTCCTGGGGTGTGGGGAGCCCTGCATGAGCATTTGCAGGGCTCCCCAGCCTTCCAAAAGTGAAAGTAGAACGATTGCACTCCACCTCCGCAAAACCGGAATCACTCCGCAATCACTCCACCTGGAGCGCAATCACTCCACTTTCAATTTTGGAAGCCTTGGGAGCCCTGCAGATGTTCGCGCAGGGCTCCCTGCACCCCAGGACAGCTGCTGCAGGGACTGGTGAGTACAGCCCAGTCCCTGCAGCCACCTGGGCGACCCGATCCTGGGGATTGTGTCTCTGCCTTCCCCCGCCCCTGCTGCCTCCCTCCCCTGCAAGGACTTACTGTGGTTTCCAAACTCCTGGAGAGTTTGAAAACTGCAGCCTTAACTCATTTGGATGCCGGAAAGATCATACTACACTTTGTTGATAGAAATGAGACTTTGAAGCTGCTGCCTTTGTTCTTGGAACCAGAAGTAGTTTCATAGGTGACTTGGACTAATAGCAAACATACCTTTTGATTTCTGAGCCAGATTTGAGCTTCCTAACAAGGAATTTAATTTAATTAATTTAATTAACTTAATAATGACTGGATGCTGATTCCTCAAAGAGGTAGGAAACATGAAACATCCTAGGAATTGTGTTGCACCATTTTTGCAGGCACTTTTAGAACCCCAGGAATCTCAATTGTCAGTTTAGAAGTTTCTAGTTTTAGGCTGCAATCCTATACTCTCTTTCATGGGAGTAAGCCCCTCTGAACACAATTAGACTTACTTCTAAGTAGACATGTCTAGTACTACACTCTTAGTTTTTACTGTAGCTAAAAATGGCACAGGTCTGTTGACCCTTCCTGAAGGATCAGAGATAAAGCAGGATTTACTAGGATCTTAGCAAATGAGGCATTTATAGTTTCCAAGAGGTCCAATGTACTGTAAAATTATATGGCATGATAATGTAGAGAAGCCAAGTGTTTCATTTAACTTGGAGACATCACAGATTGAACCTTCTGCACCCAAAGCATGTGGTCTTCCACTGAAGAGCACCCCAACTTCAAGTTGAACTTTCCAATCTTCCCTCAGTGCTAATGTAGCAACTCACATACTGCAAACTTAAGAGGCAATATAGTACACACTTGGATAAAAATCCAAGCTTCCTTTTTTATGTAAAGGAAAGCCCAGTTTCACCTTCTGTAAGAAAAGCTTATACAGGTAGGTAAGTCTCCCCTGTGAAGTGTAAGAGTGTAGGTCCCAGGCTCGCAAGAAAAGACACACATACCATTAGAAAGCAATGTATCCAAAGCCTTAAAAAGTAGTATGCCATTTCATTGTATAAAATGGTTTATTAACACCTGTACAGAGTACAATATATAGAAACAAACTGAGTCTTAATACAAAAGATACCAATCATTAGCTGAGAGAATGCACTTTGCAGTACAACCAAACCAAAAAACACTGATAAACAAATATATGAATATATACATACACACACAGAGACATACATGCACCATTAATGTGCAAAGTGACAACAGGTACTGACAATTCCATTTTTTTTAAAATTGACCCTTAAAGAAATGAATCAGACATATTGTTTGGCCTTTACTAGTATGAAATCCCAAGTGTGTCCATTACCATTTGAATTGCTTGCAGTGGGTCAACAATCTCTTGCATATTATCTTTCCTTAAAACCCAGTCTGGTCTCTGTCTGTAGGGTGAAAAAAGTTTTTTAAAAATGTTAAACAAGACTTTGAGAACAAATTTAAATCAGAAGTTAAGAGTGCAAGACTTACTTTGAAACTGTTTTTGTTCGTATAGGAGTTGGGACAGAGCAATGTCCGTTTATGTACGCAGTTGTCTTCTGTTTGACAAGCATCCTTTGGGTGTCCATTTGATGTTTACGAGCGGTGAGTTTAAACAGGCTCTGAAGGCGAGCAACCACTCGGCAGCTGCTTCGGATCACCTAAAAAAACAAACCACCATTTGACAATTCAAGGAAATGTGGAAACATTGGGCACAAGGAAGGCTGAAAGCAGTTAATTTTAGGCATTATTCTGGAAACTTGTCTTGCCATCCTACATTAAACATATTACACTCACATACACCTCGCCTCTGCTACTGTGAGTTCTCTTCCTACCGGACAGAATCAGAAGAGGGATCTTGTACTAGGGTCAAGGGCAAAGTTATGGAAGGACAAACTACCCATTCAGCACTTGTTCACAAGCCACATGCATTGTTTAAAAATTTACAGTCTGAGAGAGTAAGAGAACCAGTGGTTAGTTTCTAAACAATTTCCACATCATTTCAAATCTTAAAGAGCCACTCTTCAAAGACTTTGCCTACCAGAAGTTATTCACCAACAGTAATACAGGCTCTGTACCAATACAGAGCTGCAGGTTGAATGGCAGCTTGATGGTGTTGCTGAATGCATGGAGATAACATACATCACCACCACCAGACTTCCAGGAACGCCGGGCTCCAAGCTTCGCAGAACTCAGCAGGTTTTTGAGTGGCATAGCTGCACAGCTTAAAGAGAAAAATTCTCTGCACCAACTCCCCAACCACTCCCAACTTCACATGCTTGGGACTACAGATACTTCCCAGTGGAAATTCTCCTGCCTAAAAAGCAAATCTCTCTAATTTAAATCAACAGGTTATATTTTGAATAGTAAGTTGCATAAATTGAGGCAGGAACAAGAACATTCAAATTTGTAAATTCCAGTTTCTTTTCTAGCTGTGAAAGTTTTTCCAGTTGATCAATAATCTCCACGTACTTATTATCTATCTATAAAGATAAAATGCAATTGATACAGATCAGCTGCAAAGTATAGCAGCTGCAACATACTAGCAGACAAATCTGAATAGTAGAAACAGCAATTCTTCACCACCCAAAAAAACAAATTTAAAAGAGGAAGATGTAAGAAAAAATATCAAAGCTTACAGAAGCTCTTCTTGAATCCTTTGAAAGAAGAGCCAACAGACAGCATGTCTTGGTAAAAATGCTTCCACCTTTCTCTGAAATTTTGTCACCTGCTCTCTCTCTGTATGTCTGAAGTAGATTCAGAAAAGTATCTACAGAATTTTCCACAGCATAAACAGCTTCAGTAGTTTTTTCATACTGAAAGGGGGAAAAGCATGTTAAGTACATCCCAAGAATCCTAGCTTTAGGCCAAGACTTTTCCACTGTACTTAGAATAATTTAAATAATCTTCTTACACATAAAATATTGATTTAATGATTGACACAACATAAATACATGAGTACAAAAAGCAGTCTAGCTATTGTGTATTGCAAAGGTTACCGCATTTTGGAAATAGTAAGCATGGAGTGTATTAAGTGCTGAATATTTCAGCTTGCAAATGGAGCTACTAGCCTTGCTCCAATAGTGGAGACAAAATGATCTAGAGAAGTGGAAAGCCAATCTTTGATTCCAGTCTTCTGCATTTCCATCCTCCAGTTATTCCTCAATTGTAAGGTCAATTGCCTTGTGGAGTTTCATACCCAATCCTCCTTGTAATTTTTGGTAAACTGCAGTGGGTAAATTTTTACCCCAATTGCATTAATATGGAAAATTAAACTATCACGTGCCTGTTTCTTTTTAATGTACAACAAATATAGCTATTATGATCCCATAACACTTAACGAAGGATTATTTTTTTTCCTCTTTACAGTTAGTGTCATGCACAAGGTGCACACATCTCTTCCCCTGGTTTGTTAAGTACAAGTTACTTTGGGTACCTGATCTCCACTCAGGTTGGTACAGTACACTTTTTATTTAGGGTGATTCACTCATCTGCAAACTGCTTTGTGAACTACTTTTTGTTGAAAATAGGTACGTGAATATTCAATAATAATGGTCAGGGTTAAATTTCCAAATACAACATTGATCGCATGTACTCATTTTTAAATTATCAACCAATGTCTGGCAGTCCAATCCTAACCAACTTTCCAGCACAAATGCAGCTATGCCAACAGGGTATGTGCTGCATTCTGCAGTGGGAGGGCAGTCTTGGAGGCCTCCTCAAGGCAAGAGAATGTTTGCACCCTTCTCTTATGGCTGCATCGGCACTGGAAATTTGGTTAGGATTGGGCTGTGGGGCAGGCAAAAAGTTAACACACGGTAAACTAAAAGGTTTTTGGATGATTTTGCACACTTCAGGTACCGTTAGTGAATTTAGCTGAGAATTGAAAAGCATCCACCATATGAAGTTAATTTTAAAGTGATCTACCAAACCTGCCAATTTGGCCCCTCACCTAGTTTCTACTGGTAACCTTGTGCATCCAGGTAGCTGCTATGGCATGTTTTTAAGAACATTCTTCACCTTGCCTCTGCAGGTAACAGTAGCTTCAGCAATGCTTAAAGCACTGCTAGGGCCCCCAGCATTTTTTCTTTTAGCTATGCTGGGAAATGACTTGAGCAATGTAGAGTCACTTCCTGACACATTTAATTTAAAAAAGAAAAAAAAACTGATAGCAACTGCACTGATAAAACTGTTGCTGCCTGCAGAAATTATGCCCCTCCCCCCCACAAAAAGCCACACCGCTAACAGCTGTACCACTAATAGCAATAAAGATAAATATTCTCCCTCCACAAGGAGGTGACCAAGAGCTTTTGCAGATTGGGGGAGTAACAGGCCTGGTTTAAAATCTTGTTGACATAAAACTCATTAGTTATTTGCACTCTTCCTACAACAGAGGAGTGACCTGATGCTTTCACATCAGCACTGAAATTAAAAGTTGCCTAAGGAACAGTGAAGTATGTACTATGGAATGGGTTTCAACCAAATACTAAAAATAAAGATTATTTATTTATAATCTTATCATGTGTCATTTGCCTGAACGTTTTAGAACCAACAGACTACTAAAAGAATTGAACTGTTTTAAGTACAAATCTATTGTAAAAATCATGTTTTATAACAACCCTGATAGGTGCAGAAAATACCTTTGACAAGTTCAGCAGGACTTGGACAGAGTATCGTATAACATCCATACAAGGGACACTGCGATTACAACTCCGTATCAAAGTAACAATTGTGATGACCGCTTCACTCCGGGCCATACTTTCACAACAAACAGGAGAGAGTCTGGTAACCACCTCTGAGGGACAAAATAAAAGAATAAGTGACAACCATCATTCAGAGCATCAAGCATAATCGGCCAGTTTTTGCTGATGCGCAGCCACAGAAAAAGAGAAATGTATTCCAGAGCTAGATTTTGTGTCTCCAAGGTAGAAAGACTAAGCTGGTAATACTGATAACTAATTTCTCAAAAGCTTTAGTCTTGACCCCCTACACGCAATAGAAACCCATATACTGGTGGACTGCATGCTGCTGCATCATAAGTTATTAAAGGAAGGAATTACTAACCAAGATCTTTTAAAGCTGCTAAAATGTAAGAAAAGTGTTTATATTTGAGAAGGCGGTCAATGGCAAGTGCAGTCCTGTTACAGAGCTTCTTCTCTTCTGTGCTTTCTTGGTTAGCAATCAACAAGCTGTCGCGCAGAGCTCTAGTTTCTGGAGTATCAGTCTTCTTCCTCCATAAATATCCTCTCCACAGTGCCTTATTGGGGGGGGGGGGGAGAGGAGAAAATTTCACATATTAAAGTCAAGGAGCAAGAGTAGAAAGGAGCCTATACTTAGAATGCAATGGAGTGCAAGTTCAAGGTCAGCTTCATACAAGTGCAACTCATTCCAATGTCTTTTTTTTGTATTTGCAGAGTGTCTTCTGGAAGCAATTCAATGAGCATGGGCAAGTGAAAAAGCCTTATGTAGTGGGTTATTCACATAATATTTTCAGTGAAAATTCTCAAGCAATCTCAGATGTAATTCACAAGATCTTCTCTGGAAAGTTCACTTAAATCACATACTTAGGAAACCACAGTGGGCAGAAAGGGAAGGAAATGAAAATTGGAAACATCATAGTATCTTTACTCCCCCTTTCCACGCAGTCACCTGAAGATCTGAACAAAACCATATGTTTATACATATCATTGAATACCTGCCTTCTGCCAGTTCCAAATTACATGGGGTGAACATGTGGGAGTGGAAGTTGGGAATAAAGGGAACCAATCCCAATTCCAGTTCATCTACAGAACATAACGAAAGGCATTAGGTTACACCAATTTTGGACATGTGGAGTTCTGTTCCTTTAGAATTAATAGCATGTTCTTTCTGCTGCAGTGCCTCCCTTTGTGTGCTAGAACCCTATTTTTACCACTCGCATGCATGGGGAGCAAATATTAAAAGATTTACCTGAAATTTAGTTATTCCATCACTCAGTTCTTTTTGGCTTATGTGTTTCTGGACTGCATTTGCAGCTACATTTCTGCAATTCATCCATCTCCTCGCTATTCTCTGTAGTTTAATAATTTTTTCGCGATACTGGAGGTATCTCTTCCTCTGAAGTTTTGCTCGATACCACCTCTGTTTAGACACAGAACAAAAAAGCCTTTTATTTTGTTCCAGGTGCCCAAGACTCAAATGAATTGAGCTGAAGGTTTAAATGCAACCTGAGCTATTGCAAAGCGCTGGTATTTTCATGAACAAGACGAAATGGATTTAAGTAGAAGGTAGTGCCTAAGATTATGTTCCTCAAAGATAAACTGAATATACAGAACAGAGAAGAATCACATCTGTATTTATTCTAGGTAACAAATTCTGGAATAATTATGTTCCCTTCATCTAATAGCCCCCATCTTTGTTAATTTATAAAGGAATCCACATTTACAATGTTTCATACATCTGAGGAAGAGAGGGAAGGAATAGCAGTAACACTGGTAACAGAAATGCATCTCAAAAGGATACCTAAGAAGATGGGTAAAAAAAAATGCTGGTGATCAACCCATATTTGCTATGGCTACCAAAAACAAACTCCATTCAAAAAAAAAACCCTCTACCACTTTGGGCACTAGTTTTCATTCCTGTTTCTAAATCCATACAGGCACCTCTCAATTTAAGTCAGGATTACATTCTCAGAAATCAGCATGTATGTTAAGACAATTTTTTCCCCATAGGAACCAATATAAATGGCATAGTTTAGGGCAGAAATTTTTGAACTGGGGCATCGTGATGCCCCAGCCTGAGGTCTTCTGCTTTTACTCCTTTAAGGGGCAGGGGAATGGTCTCCAGGATCACGCTGCTTTCAGGGGGCAGTGGCTTTTTTTTTTTTACTTACTTGAGGCAGCAGCAGGCTCCCAGGAGCACGGGGAAGCCTCCACAGGGCTTCCCAATTCACAGAGAAAGTGAAAATAACTATTGCAACCAACTTCCAGTTTTGCAATCACAAACTGGAAGTGGGTGGCGATAGTTATTTTCACATTCTTCATGACTTGGTTTCTATGGGGCTCCCCGCAGCCCTGTGAGCCTGCTGCTGAATCATGTAAGTAGAAAGCCCCTCGTCCACCCCAACAGCAGCTCAGTCCTGGGGATCGTGTCACTCCTGCTCCTCCCCTGCAAGGACTTACCTCAGGAGAAAGTACTCCTGAGAAAGAGTAACTTTTACTCCTGAGAAGTTTAAGAACCCCTGGGTCCGGGTAAGTTATTGAGCACTCACGACTGGCAACTTCTGCTTGCACAAAATTGTGGAGGCCACGTAACATGCAGCAGGGAGGCAACACAACACAGAGCAAGGAGCACAGTGCAAGCTCACCACCTAATGTCCCTCCACTAAGTTCACAAGCAATGTACAGGGACATGGGCAAAACAACCAGAAAGCACAGGAGAAAATGTCATGAGGCAAAACTAGAGGAAGAAAGCATGGGAGGGCATTCAGAGGGACCAGACAGGATGGCAAGGGAGAGGAAGACAACTTTTGCAGCTTGTTTGTTGAATAAGAATTTCCAGGATAGGTTGACAAAGGAAGTTACTGGGAGTGGAAGTGGCTACTTTTGCTGAAGGCTGAGAAAACAACTATGAAAACATAGGTGCTAGTAAGGTAAGAAGGTTTGTGAATGCATTTTTTTTACCTTCTGGCTTTGAAGAAGACTCCCCTTCACACAGAAAGCTGCCAGTATTTAACAGGGTTGCTCATTAGCAACTAATTAACCATGTTATTTGAAAAATTGACAATGTAAATTAGACTTCTGGCATTAATTTGCAACTCATGCTATTTTGAAAATATGTAAACCAAAAACACGTTAATCAAGAGGTGACTGTACAGCTATTTGTAGTTGAACCTTTCAAAACGTTTTTAAAATCAATCTGATTTCAATGGGAGATTTTTAAGCCCTTTAATTTCTGTGTCTACAGGTGGAGCCTATTTATACGCGTGAGTTCCGTTCTGACTCGGCGCAATTAAGAAAAACGTGTTACGCTAAATTCCATAGAGTTAAGCAAATATGCTGCAGCCTGACACTTGGGGCTGGAAGGAAACTAAGGTAGCTGTTATCAATCCCCTCCCATCCTTCGCCTCCTGCTCCATACTCAGCACTCAGCCCCTGTACTCAGCCCTTGCCAGCTGACCCCGCTTCTTTCACAGGTGGGATGCTGAAGCTTTTAAGAGTCCAGTCCTACATTTCTACTCAGAAGTAGAATGTCTACTCAGAAGTAAGTCCCATTCCAGTCAATGGGGCCTACTCCCAGGAAAGTGTGGATCGGATTGTAGCCTAAAGTTCATGCTTTGCTTGCTGGGAAGACTTGCTTGCTGGGCTATTTTGTTTCCATAGGCTGGAGCACAGAAAGCCTGCACCATCTCAGTGTGTGTGTGGGGGGAAATTCGGCAAACACTCCCTGGGTTTTTTAAAGCAATCTCCTCTGTTGCTACGGCACCTGCGTGCGTGCGTGCGTGTGTGAGAGAGAGAGAGCGCATTCTACCTTGCTGCTGCACATGTTCTGGCTACAGAGGTTTTTTGGGGGCCCCCTTCCCCTCTTCGCTGGCTCAGGGGCTCCAAGAGTGTTACTGTTCCTTTGGAAGGAGAACCTCTTCCATGGCTCCAGGGCTATTTCCCTGCCTGGGCAAGGCAGAACCTTTTGGCAGTGTTTTGCCCTGCCTAGAAATGGAGCAGAGGCCAGGGCAGGGCAAAGGAGGCAAAGGTGTGCGTGACTTTCAGTTTCCCCCACCCCATTTGTGTTGAGACAAATCCTCAGATAAAAAAATCCGTGGATAAATAGGTTGCACCTGTACATTAGTCTAGCACCCAAATCTGTTGTTACATCTATAAAGAGAAAAACAGAAATAAGCCATCTGGTAAGCCATAGAACAATGTGAAGAGAGGATTTAGAAGGAAAGCACTACATCTTCATTATAGTTTGCATCTAGTATCCTATTCCAAAACATTCGGTTTTTATTTAAGAATATTAGGAGCAATTGGATCATATCCAAAGAAATTAGTCATTTTTAAGTCCCATTGAAATTAGTGAAATTTAAGTCACAACTAACTTGCCTCACTAATGTCAGTGGTGCTTAGTCACGACTAATTGGTTACAACCCATTAGCAGTAGTTGGTGTGGGAATATACCTGAATTTTTATTGCACTTCTTTTCATTCTGCAAAATTTTCGATGCTCAATGAAACCTCTGATTGCAGCTTGTGTAATGATGATGCTTTTCCGAGTCCGTAAATAAGCTGTTCTTTGATGTTTCATAGCCAAGAAAGCTCGATAATGCTGTTGTATTAAAAGTGCAGCTTTCCAGCATTGAAGTCTGGTTTTACGGGCCTCACACTGAGTCAGTAATGTATTATCTGCACTTCTGAGTTGGATCAACTTTCTCCCATCTACGGCCTCAGGAGAGGAAGATTGAAGCTTTCTTATGTCTCGCTCCTCTCTTGCCCTTTTACGAGCTACCATTCCACGGTAGGCAGACTGAATAGCTACCACAGCCCAGGATATTCGCTTGTAATTTCTGTGCTGCACATGCATACGATAAAGAGACTGGATGACAATTGCTGAGGCACACATGGCTTTCAATTCTTGCTGTGCTTTCATATCCCTAGAAGTCATCTGAATCATTATAGCAGATTTCCGAATTGCCAGGTAAGTGCTTTGCTGATGTTTCACTTTTTGGTAAGATCGGTAATGCTTTTGTATAGTGACAGCAGCAGATCTCAGCCTTCTGAAAGAGCGCCTAGCCCTAAGCATTCTAAATGCTGCCTGAACTACGCTTGCTGCTGAGTTCATGAGTCGAACCTCCTTTCTGATCTTAAAACCTCTGTAGAAGGACTGCATGCAAATAACCGCTGCACGAACGCGAAGGTATTCTTGAGTCTGCCTTCTTGTCAAAATCAATGCTCTGTAGCGTCTCTGAAGAACCACAGTAGCTGCCTTAAGAGCCAGGTACTTCTTATGATCCCTCTGCATTTTGAAACTGCACTGAAGCAAGATAGCAGCTTGCTGTCTTTTTTGGCGCTGTCTTGCCTTCATCTCACGAAAGCCCTTTTGAATGCAACTGGTGGCTCTCTTAATGGAGGAGTACTGCTGCACTGAAAGTTTGCTCAGTCTGTTGGCTTTGAATCTTGTCTGTATGACTTTGGCTGCCCACTGCATTTTTCTGTAGGAACACTGCTGCATGTGCATTCGATAGTGACTTTGTATGACTCTTGCAGAGTCATGTTGTTTCTTTAAAACACACCGTGCTTTCATTCCTCTGTAGGCAGCCTGAAGAACCAAAGCCGAGCGGCGCTGTTTTAGAAACATGTCTCTCGCGTGTCTAGCCTCTCTGTGTGCTCTGTAATACTGCTGTATTGTGATAGAAGCAAGCTTGACAGTCTGGTAACGTGAATATGCTGTATGCATTCTAAAGGCTGATTGGATCATTGTAGCGGCGACCTGCATTCGCTTCACACGTTTCCTTGCCAACTGGCCTCTGAAGGTAGACTGTGTTATGATGGCAGCTTGACAAAGATGAAGATACTTCTCACGCTGCTGTTTTGAGAGTACTGCAGCTCGGTACCTTCTCTGAAGAGCCACAGCAGCTGCCTTAAGTGAAAGGAACTGTCGCTTCTGGAGATAAGTTCTAAATTGCCTTTGAATGGTGGAGGCAGCTGCGTGCATCTTTTTCAAACGGTGCCTTGCTTTCATGCCCCGGAACGCAGACTGGATCTGGACAGCAGCAGCTTTCATCTGCCTGTATCTGTACACCTGAGCATTTCGAGCTTTGCAGCCACGATACCACTGCTGAATCAGTTTTGCTGCTGCCGTTAACTTTTGGAAATGTTTCCGTTGCCTGTACATTCGATAATCCGACTGAATGGAAATCACAGACTGGTGCAAAATTTTTAGCTTCTGTCTTATTTTCATACCTCTGTAGGCAGCCTGAAGAATGAGAACAGACTCTCTCAGCTCCAGATACTTCTGCTGTTCCTTTTTCCCTTTGCAATAAGCTCTGTATCTTCTCTGAATTATGATAGCTGCTGTTTTCATTGCCTGGTATTTAACATGACTTCGATGCATCTTAAACATAGCTTGGATGCAAACAGCTGCTTGGCGCATGTGCTCCATTTTTCGCCTCTCTCTCAAGCCTCTGTAAATTGCCTGCATTCTAATAGTTGCTTTCTTTAAGGCCAAGTACTCCTGCCTTTGGCAACTGGCTTTGACAACAGCACGATACCATCTTTGAATTCGGATAGCAGCTCCCTTGAAATGTTTAAACATTATTTGAGTGGTATGCATCCTATAGTAGGCCTGTATGACCACTGCAGCTTGGAGTTGCCTTTGCATTTGCTTTCTCACAACAGCCCCTCTCCATGCTGCCTGGAGTTTTACAACACACTGACAAAGCACAAGATATTCCTGTCTTTGTTTTCTACCCAAAATATTGGCTCTGTAACGTTGTTGAAGAGTAACAGAAGCATTCCTCATCACCCAGAACCTTTTCAGAGCTTTGTGTCTCCTAAATGCAGATTGTAGCACAGTTGCGGCAGCATGCTGCTCCCGAATCTGTTTCCTTACTAGCCATCCACGAGAAGCTGCCTGCAAGGAAGTCACAGCGTTTTTTGTCTTCAAGAACGTTGTTCTGATTTTGGAAGCCCTGTACCACCTCTGAATCACAAGGGAAGCTTGAATCATGGCTTGGTACTTCCTTCTTGCAGAATGAGCCCTAAATGCAGCCTGGATCTTAACAGCAGCTGTATTTTGGCATTTCAGCATGTTGCGTAATCTGTAACTTCTGTAAGTTGCTTGCAAACAGACAGTTGCCTTTTTTACTTGCAAAAACTTCTGCCTCTGAATGGTTTGCTCTTTGTATGCACGATAGTGTGCCTGAATAACAGTAGCTGCTCCAGACATCTTCAGGAAGCACTGTCTCTCTCTCACCATTCTATACCAAGTCTGAAGTACTACTGCAGCTTTCTGCCACCTCTTGACTCTTTTTCTGACAAGGTGTCCCCGTACAACAGCTTGGACTCTTATACAAGTGCTTCTCAATTTTCTATAGTCCGCTTGCAACTGAAAAGCGTACTTTTGGGAGCGGTATCTTCTCTGGATGTATATGGTTGCCTCCCTTAATGCACAGTAACGTTTACGTGCTTGCCTCATCTTTATGAAAGACTGAATTTTCACAACAGCATGTTTTAAGTTCAGAAATCTTTTCTGGACAACATAAGCACGAAAGTATGACTGGATTTTTACAACAGATTTCAGCAGTTTGAACTCCTTCCTAGCTTGTCTTGCTCTGAATGCAGATTGTAGAATCACAGCAGAATGGCGCAATTTCTGATAAGAAAAGACCGCTTTTTTGCAAGCTATATATGCTCTGTATCGTGCCTGAATGAAAGACACAGCATTTTTAATCTTTCGGTAACTTTTTAGCTGCTGGTGCTTTCTCACATGTGACTGCACTACAATAACACAGTGTTTCATGTGTAGAAACTTCAGTCTGTCTTGTCTCATCCTCCAGAATGACTGCAAGACACAGACAGCTCTTACTTGTTGATATAACAAACGAGCTTTCATTCGCCTAAAAGCAGACTGAAGGCAGACAATTGCAGCACGTTTTTGCAAATAGGCTTCCCTTTCCATTTTTCCCAGTCGGTAAGCTCTGTAATACTTCTGAAGAGTGATGACACATGCTCTTTTCTGCTCATAAATGAACTTAGCTTGAATACATCTGCACCAAGCTTGTATCTTGATGACATTTTGTCTGATACATAAATAATTCTTTTGGTCTCTGGTCATCCTATACCATGACTGAATTACAACAGCAGCTCTCTCCTTCTTTGCTAGGTCAGTTGCTTGCAACAACTTCTCAACTTCAATTTTCTTTGTCCACTTGTGGTCATGCCATCTTCTAAATGCAGACTGAATCACAAGTGCTGACCGCTTTAAGTTTTGATAATTTTTCTGATCATCTTTGGCCTTCAATGAAGCCCTGAAGTGCCTCTGAATAGTGAGAACTGCCCAGCAAACTCGTTTATAAGCAGCAGCAGCAAGCAACATTCTTATCCTTGCTTGCATGAGGATTGTATAGTGCTGCAGTTGCAGATATTTTCTTCTTGCACAGTATCTTCTCCAGTAGGTCTGAAAACAAATATGCACAGAATAAGTTATTTGATTTAATGCTTACACTTTAAAAACAGTATAGGAAGGATCACAACAATCTGGAAGACACAAACATTACATGTAAAAATTTCTAGATTCAACTGTGAGATGCAAAAATTATTCTAATAATGAACTTGACAGTTGCTTGGTCTTGAAATATTAATATTCGGGGGGGGGGGGAGCAACCATACCTGAATGATGACAGAGGACTTTCTTTCAGCTTCCTCTTGCTTTGTCTTTTTCAGTTTCTGAAGTTCCATCTGAGCCAAACATCTTCTCCAGTGCGTCTGAATTACAACTGCTGCATGAAACTTTTGTTTGATAGTCTGGCAAGAAAGAAAATGTTCACAGG
Organism: Tiliqua scincoides; assembly: GCF_035046505.1. Taxonomy (NCBI): domain Eukaryota; kingdom Metazoa; phylum Chordata; class Lepidosauria; order Squamata; family Scincidae; genus Tiliqua; species Tiliqua scincoides. The sequence continues at coordinate 124,733,118 of NC_089824.1, forward strand.
TGAGTAAATATGATCAGCTGTCTTCTTCCTGCAGAATCAATTTTGTTGACCCCCTGCATTTTGCTTTAAATTAGCTGATAAATATACCTGAGCAAGCTTTGTTTTCAACCTGTGCTCCCTCCACACGGACTGGATAAGCCTAGCTGCTCGAATCTCTTTACAAAGAGTGAGAAGACGTGAACACAGAAATGACACATAGGCAATAACTACCTAGAACAGAGCAGAGAACATACAAGGACTTAGTATTCTTTGGGATCCTGGAATACGATATGAATTATTTAAACTTGGTTGATTTACCTTCTCATCAGGTATTGTATTAGACACGTCCGAATGGTGAATCATAGATGGAACACCACCAAGATCAGAAACTGCAGTATTAATCAGATGAAAGTTTCTCTTCTCATTGTCAAGGAGTTCTTTATAGAGTGTTGAAGTAGCTATTGCTTTATAAAAAAGAGGGGGAAAAGACTGAATTTATCGGCTCAGATAGGATGGGAACAAGCATCTTCCATCTGTCCTGAACTGCCATTTAATGAACTCACTTTGGTCAAAAGTTCCATTCAGCAGATTTAGAGATCCATCAGATTCAGAAGAAGAGTTCAGTGCCAGGGAACCACTTTTGGTGCATTCTACTGTTTGCGTCGTACGTTGGCATATAGCTTCCAAAGGCACATAGCATGGATGATAATGATGAATCAAGTAACACAGTGCTCTGCCATCTGAGAAGGAGACGGTGAAATTTTCCACCTAGTTTATGATAAAAATAAAATTATGCAAATATAAGATGCTGGTAACATTTCTATTAAAACTGCTTGCATCATGAGTTGGAATGGTGTCGATCACGATGCAGACTCTCCAGAACAACAATATCCAAGAGAGACGGTATGAACATACTGTATACTTCTCTGGACTCATTCCCACTGAAGTACATTTGGCCTTGGGCCTGTGCCTCAGTTCTTTCTCTTACCAGTAGCTATTTTTTTTAAAGAAAAAACAAAACACACACACCGATATACTGAAAAAGCCTCGATACAATAATGAAACCTGAAAGTTGCTTTAAACATACTGTGTCATGATTTTTACAGCCAGATTTAAAGTTGTGATCTTTCCTTTTCTGCATTCCCTTAAGAATATGGAAGCATTTAATAACAAAAGTTTCAAGAACTTGAGATATTAAAAATGATATAATAAATGAAAGAATTTAGATCTAGCCAGACCTAGGTCTAGCTTCCAGACCTAGCCAAAGTATTAATACAAATAGAATAGTATCAAAGAGGAAGTATTTACCTTCATATTATAAAATCCACAAACAGCATTGACCCACTCCATTAACAGATTTACATTTTCACTGTGGCGGACAGACGAGTAAAAACTGTTTTTTCTCTCTTTGGTGGCAATAGCCATGTCTGCTTTTCTGACATGCATGCTCTTTAAGAAATTAATTTCGTCTTTTAACTGATCCACGTCAAAGGCAACATCCACCTAATGAGAATAAGACACAGGTGTTTTTTTCCCATTCCCTTTAATGCAGAAGTTCTAGACCTGAATCTTAAGTACAGTCACTTGGAATAATTCCCACTGAAGTTACTGGAACTTGAGTAAACATACAAAGGATTATGCTGTTAAATTCTTTAACAAAAAAAATCAATCAATTGGGAAGCTTATAGTTAGAAGTTACAGAACTGATGGTTCCTAATATTTAGAAATATTAAAACAAAACCCTCTCATCATCTATTGGACAAGTGACCAGTATTGAGACTGTCAGAGGACAATAAAGGAATCATGAGATATTCTCAGTTATTTGGTTAAGTTACTGGGCCATGTGAGAGACAATGGGCTCAATCCAGCATGTTTGCGCCTCCACGGGAGGAATCTGGGTCAGCGCTCGGAGAAGCACCAGCCTGTAGAGGCTGACAGAAGCCTCCACGCCAGCTTCCTCCAAGTACTTTGTGTCGGCATGGCTGTGCTGATGCAAGGAACACAGGTAGGCGGGGAGCTGGGAGGGAGGCGTTCCTGGGCAGGGGAGGGCGGGAGATGGGCGGCCGCGGGGGCAGGTGGGCGGGGAGCTGCAGGTGGGGCTGGGATCTGGCAGTTATGCTGGATCCCAACCCCCGTTCTCAGGGAGAACAGAGTGGCTCCAAGTCGCCCTGCTCTCCTCAGACTTGTGCCACCTCAAGAGGCATGATGGTAAGGCATGATGGAGCCGCTTATAGCCCCTATCCTGCTCTGGATAATGTGCAAGCCTTGTACCCATAGTCAAGTACAATATTGAATTAGTTTTATTTTTAACAGTGCTATTACATATAGCCACACTATAGCCACACTTTTCAGCCACACTAGACGCTGTTCCAAAACCACCATTCAGAGTGCGATACAATAGGCTTTCGAGACTGAAGGTTGCCTACAACAGGTATTACATATAAAATACCTGGTGAGTAGGGGGTGGATTTCTGCCCTGGGGGCGGTGCCATCACAGAGCTTTGCCCTGGGCACGGGGCTGCAGAGGTCTGTGGCTGTTACTGTATACTACAGGAATTGAACTACCCACATTTTTGCTATTCAGTACCTGAAAAGCAAACACTATTCTCCACAGCAGTGCAAGAGTTTTTTCTCTGTGCCGGTCCACAATATCTTTAGGGTCAATTGCTGCATCTATAAATTAATCAAATTGGTTAATGATTAGGCATAGCCACACATTTGGGTTTTACAAGATGCTGTGGGTTTTACAGACTTTCCAACTCTTACCATGTTCATCTTTCAACTGAATCCCACGGTCTTTCAGTACCTGAAGGGCAACCTTCACATTGTGCATCTTCTGCAGTCTGCTAATTGCAGGAACTCTTAATTGCTGCGAAAGATTCCAATTTCTGGTTAAAAGCTCCAACGTTCTCCTGAAAATACAAAACCTTAATAAAGCAAATCATTTCTTCAGGTATAATTCTGTAGTAATTTCTAGTAACAAACTATTAAAAACTTACACAAGACGAATGCCACATTGCAAATCTGTAGCTAGATTAGTTACTGCAAAGTCAAACTCATCAAGTGGAGTCTGCACATGATTAACTGGAAAGCCCAGGAAGCCAAGGTGGCGAGAAAGATCACCTTCTCCACTCAGAAAGTCTCGGGAAAATGCTAGCAAGATCTCTTTACTAGACTAAAGAAAAATGAAAGATGTTATTAAAGCAAGCAGAAATCTATTTTGCCTCTCCTGTTTGAGTTTTTTGTACATGTTCATGAGCACTACCCACATGCATTAATTGGCTACCAATGAACTATCATGTAAATAATAAATGTTATAGCCCAGTGGTTCTCAAAATGGTGAGCTGCGACCCATTCGTGTAACGATTCCCCTGTCCCTTTAAGGGGCGGGGGAAGGGGAGGGATCCTGGGGATCACGTCACTAAGTGGTGAGGGGGGGTGCTTTGCACTTACTTCAAGAAGGCAGGGCTGCAGCAGGCTGCAGGAGGTGTGGGTAGCCCTGTGCAGCATCCCCGAGGCTTGGAACTTTTGCTAAAAGCAGGCGCAAAGCCCTTCCGTTTTGCAGGAGGTGCTTTCGCCTGCTTTTAGTGAACGTTCCAAGCCTCAGGGAGCGCTGTGCAGGGCTCTCCGCCCCTCCTGTAGCCTGCTACAGCCCTACCTTCTGAAAGTAAGTGCAAAGCACCCCCTTCGCCCCCCTTAGCAACATGAACCTGGGGATCGCGTCGCTGCCCTAGCCCCTCCCCTGCAATAACTTACTGAGGGAGTTAAGCTCACTCAAAATTTGAGAACCGCTGTTATAGCCAGTAAAAACTAATGATTGTGGACTGCCAGCACTTCAACCACTACCTGTCTTAACTTAAAATTTATTTCCTCATCCACAGAGGAAAATTATCACCAAAGGAAAAAAGTGTAAGTTTTAAAACGAATGTACGAACAATTCTTGTGATTTGAAAATTCACCAATTATGAAGTAAAACAACTGAAGAATTACATTACCTTGAATTCTGCATCCTTGCAGAAAAGGCAAGGGTCATGATCAATGATTCTAGAGAATTTGGCACGATCAAGAAAGCAAACCAGAAGCAGAAGTTTTTTCAGTGTAAATCTGGACAATGCTTCTTCATGACCTACAAGTAAATTAATTTTATATGGAGATGCATTTTGCCCTTATAATCAGATTACAAAAGAGCAAATAAAAATAGTTACCTTCTCGGTACAGGTGAGGCACAGTTGGATGACTGTATTCAGCTGCAATATCTGGGTTCCACAACAAACGATTGAGAATAAACATTGCCAAACCCATCACATCGCTGTTACTATCCAAGGCAATCAATTCACCATAAACAGTCTGTTAGGGAATGGACAGAAATATATATACATATGTATATTTTAAATAAGCCCCTTAACATTTTCAGATCTGGGAGTTTAGAACAGCCCTAAACGTTTAGAACATTTGTGTAACTGCTTCTTAGGCGAAGTTGAATCATCTATACACATTATGCTGCACTGTTCTAAATATCAAGCGCTAAGACATCAATTTCTCTCTCCCTTGCTCAGTGCTAAAACAGGGTATTCAGAGAATGTTATAATTCAATATCTTCTGGGGGTTACGATGAGCATATAACCCTTTCAATTGCACAGTTTCTAAACCTGAGTAACTTGAACCAAGCCAAGCTATTGGTCCCAAGTAACCATTGAGTAGATCACATCCTGGCAAAGTCTGTAATTGGCTGTTTTTTAAATATATGCACATATGTATAATGTTATGTTTGTATGTATTTGTGTGTACATTTATGTGTGTACACACACACACACACACATTATATATATATATATATATACAGTATATTGTACAAGAAACACGTGGGTACTGAGGGAATATATATATATATATATATATATTCCCTCAGTACCCACGTGTTTCTTGTACAATGCTTTTAGTTCTTAAAGAGACAATATGTATTCGTTGGCTTTAAGAGAGTTTCGACTATATACAATTTTGGCTTCTTGTTCCAATCCCAGAATGTAACCCTTACTAATGCAGGACAATATTAACAGTATTCTCCTTGCAGAATCAATCTATACGGCCAAAGCCTAAGCTTCCAAATAGGCCTTGTCATTTTGCAAACATTCTTAGTGCACAGCATCACCTAGTGGGACAACCTGGTATAGCCTTTTGCTCCTAGGCTACAAACCCATAAAAACCTCCATTATAATCTTATAGGATCACTATTGTATATGCAGTCCGTTGTTGGCTGAAACATTAAGAGACGCATACCTATATAGCACCAATCTTTACGAACCTAGCAACAATTCATTCTCTAAGCACAGCAAAGAAACATTTTTGCCATCACTGTAAATTCATGCAAGACCCTTGAGAAGAGTACTACTATTTTGTTTTCTTCTTCCAACCTGTTTTCCCTTTTTCTGTTTTGCCATCTTGGCTACTAATGAGAATTCACTTTGCTACAACCATTCAGAAAGTCAACATGTAATATGGCAGAGATGAGCCCCCCAACATCCCAATTCTTATTTGCTGTGGTTCAGTTTCCTGCTAGTTACAATGCGCTTCTAATCCATACTCTAGCCAGCTTCCCTGAAGAAGGTAGTAGATCAGCAACAACTTTATCCAGGAAATAATAGTTGAAACTCTTGTACAAGCTTAAACAAACAAGACTAATGTAAGAAGGGATGGAAGTGTGTGACATTATAGATAATAAAAATCCTACAGATTTCTTTTAAGGAAATTTCAAGTGCACAATATTATATGCATTAAGCCATTACCTCAAGTCTTAACTTGGGTTTTTACAGGTATATTTACTTGTCAGTTGGTATCTTGAAGGCAACAACCAATAACATAGTGTGGGAGAAGCTAAAGAACTATACCAACAGATGGCATGAGAAAATTCAGCTAATGTTGTGAGGAATGTAGAATCTGTTCTGAAGCACTTCTGTACTCTGGTTCATTCTCTGCCATGAAGTTGAAAGAACCTTCAGAGCCATAAAATGAAGAAAGTCATTTGGCCAATAGTACCTATTGTCACTGAGCTTCATGATTTCACCCAACCAAGCTTAGACTCAGAAAGAGGGACTGCCTCCTTCCATATAATCCTACCCATCCTCTCAGGTCAGAGGGGACCTTCTGACTATGCTGCTACCAGCAGAGGCGAGAAGGATGGCAGCTAGAAATAGGGCCTTTTGGGTGGTGGCACGTCATTTGTGTAATTCCCTCCCCTTGGAATTAAGGAATTAATTCCCCTTGGAATTAAGGACGGCTCCCTCTTTGGAGACTTTTCATTTGAACCTCAAGACCTTTTTATTCAAGAAGACTGTTGACATGATGGGCTGTTGACATGAAGGGCTGGCACTTTAATGAATTCAGTTATCCCCACATCATTTTGTGTTTTAGTATTGTTTTAATCTTCCATTTTGTATTGCGTTTTTCATGCTGTAAATTGCCTTGGGTTCCCTAACGTGTGGGAGAAAGGTGGGATATAAATAAAATATACTCTGGTTCTGAACAATTAGTTTTAGTGTCATTCTAAGCAAGCTTCTCCAAAAAGAGTTCTGTTCATACAGTTACATAACTTGCATTAAACTTTAAACATTAGAAAAGTACAAACTTACTTCCAGGCCTATGCGCAGCCATAGTGGATTATAGCATAAGAGCCAATTGAGAATTTTCTGTCTCTCTCCTGCAACAAACAAAACATTATTGGAAAGGATGTTGTTACATAACAGTACATTATGAAAATAATTAGAAGCTGTGCATTGCTGATGATGGAACTAGTTTCTAGACCCACATTTCCCAAACTGTGCACCACAGTGGTTGCCATGGGATATTTTAAATCCCAAAGGGAAACACAGTGATGGACCTGTAGGAGCACTGTGAACAGAGAAAATATGGGAACGTTTGACCTAGACACATCCATTGTAGTGTATACAACATCCCTATCCAACTTTTCTTCACACAATTAACAAAATCTAAAACCATTACATTCTCACCGATATCCTTCCACAGATGCCTGTCCTTCCGAACTAGCAAGCGCCTAGTTTCAATTTCAATCTCTAGCCTTTTTATTGCTTTAATCATCACATCATCAGTAAATAGCCGGCAAGCTGAGCGACGAAGTTTGTTCAGTTTGACCCGAGCTGTATATGCTCTTAAAGACACTTCCTCTTTTGTTGGTGCTTTAGGAACACTGGGTTTATGATGAGACTCCGTGCTGAAGACAAGGGATGCTGCATTGACTGATAAGACAAAAGAAACCATAACTTTTTTTTATATTTACTGCATGAATGATAATACAACAATAAAGCCTTCTTTTAATCTTTCCCTAGAAAGAATTGTTTGGCTTACTGGCTTGAAATTTGGGGCACCAGTTTGCTAGTACCTTTCAAACACCACAGAAAGCTTCTGATTTGCTGGGGGAAACTACAGAACTGGATTATGCTTTGTGACAGATTGGACTAAACATTCTCATGACTCTTTCAGGTCTATGGTATTATTTAAATGATTGCCTAAGTTATTTCACAACATTTTAAAGGTGCACTACATATGCTAAAAGGCTGAATTATAAAAGTTCAACACCAGAAAAAACATACAGCAGAAACACTGCCCTAGTCTAGTTATAGAACTTTATAGTTCTGTAACTATCGTTAACTATAACTATAGTTATAGAACTTTAACTAGACAAGGACTTTGTTTTTAAATGAATTAGAACTTACTAAGAAGTTACTATTACCTTATGAGAAAATATGCAGTGGTCTCCAGAACAGAAGGTTCATATAACATTCAAGCAAATTGTTTTTAAGAAAGTAATACTCTGAAAAAGAGAACACCACCCTCAAAGGAGTTTTTCTTTTTATTGGTTTCATAGTAGCTCTCAAGTCTGTATGTACAGACGCAAACCTTGGTTCAAATAAATAGTATATCAACAGTAGAATAGGACAGTGTTTCTCAGTGGTTTGTTTCTACCATACCACTTCACATGGTCCACCTATTCAAAGTACCACTAGAAGTAATTGGTGATGATATCATCGCCAGCTACTTCTGATTTGGGAGGCCAGATGTGACGTGATAAATGTCAGTAAGAGGCTCAGGGTGGACAAGAGGGCTTTTTTGGGCCCAGAGCATGCTTTGGAACTCTGTCTGCTGAGCCAAGCCTCCTACCACTGATTGTTACATTCCTAGTCTCACTGCCAGACAGCAGGTGTCCAGGGGTCCTGTGAGTACCACCAGGCACCACCACGAGTACCATTGGTGGTTCCTGTACCATTGGTTGAAAAACATTGGGATAGGGCCAGTGTTACAGAAGGTTAACAGAAGGTTTATATTTGGATAGTGAAATGCTGAAAACGTTTACTGATTTACCTTGTGAGATGCGTGTTTTCACAGTAAAGTCATCAGGAGTAAGCACAAAATTCAACCACCAAGTAAAACCTCGCTGCTGTTTTTCCATCCAGCGCTCATCATAAAACATATTCTTGGCCGCAAAAGGCATTGGATGCCTAGGAATACCTTTTTCAAAGAATTAAAAGTAACATTAATTTTATATCAGGGCAGGTGGTCTGGTCTAGAGCAGGGGTGCCCAAACCCCGGCCCTGGGGCCACTTGTGGCCCTCAAGGCCTCTCAATGCGGCCCTCAGGGAGCCCCCAGTCTCCAATGAGCCTCTGGCCCTCCAGAGATATGTTGGAGCCCGCACTGGCCCGACGCAACTGCTCTCAGCATGAAGGAGACTATTTGACCTCTCGCATGAACTGTGGGATGAGGGCTCCCTCCACTGCTTGTTGTTTCACTTCTGTGATGCAGTAGCAGCAGCAAAGGAAAGGCCAGCCTTGCTTTGTGCAAGGCCTTTTATAGGCCTTGAGCTATTGCAAGACATTCATTTATATAAGTTCATCTTTAATATATTCATTTCTGTAAACTTATGTAAATTTATTCAAATTTTAAATGTAAATTCATTCTTCCCCCCCCCCGCCCTGTCAGAGAGACCATGTGGCCCTCCTGCCAAAAACTTTGGACACCCCTGGTCAAGAGGGTAGAGCCTCCGTTTGCCTGAAGATAACATCCGCAGGTCGCCAGTTCGAGGCCACCGGCACCGTGCGATCTTGAAGCAGCTGACAAGCTGAGCCCAGTTATTCCATCTGCTCTGAGCGTGGGAGGATGGAGGCCAGAACCCCTGCTAATTGGGTAAGAGGCACTTTTTCAAGTGGGTGCTCCTCTTTTTAGCAGGGGGAGAGTAACTGGCCCACCTCACCCCAGCACTGTCTGTTCTAGTGGCTGTCTGCTGGTATTCATTTGCATCTTTTTAGATTGTGAGCCCTTTTGGGACAGGGAGCCATTTAGTTATTTGATTTTTCTCTGTAAACCGCTTTGTGAACTTTTTGTTGAAAAGCGGTATATAAATACTGTTGATTGATTGATTGATTGAATGTTGCGACCAGATCAGAAAGAAACGTCTGAATGTTGTGATTTCTTGAAAGATAGAACCTTCTTTCAAATTGTAAAAATCCCTATGGGGATTTAATTAGCCTGCCTATGTAAACCGTCTTGAATATAGTCCGAGGAGAAATCTGAGGACCAAGAAAGGCGGTATAGAAATACCTGTATTATTATTATTATTATTATTATTATTAGGAGATAAATCATTGCTCAGTCTAACCACAACACATTATATACATGGAGTTACATGAGCTGCTACTGTACTTCAAGCTGCATGTGATGGTATATGATCATTCATTCTCATGCATTTTCTGCCACAGATTACAGAGCTTAACTTTGTCAGTGAAAAAAACATATCCAAAACAGGCCAACCATTAGCTACTCATTTAACACAATCCTTTCCTGAACAAGTATGCAGCCACAGCATCAGTGAGGCTACAAAATGGGCAGTACTGCTTCAAGCACGGCCAATGCAGAACAGTGTACAACGTCATAATACCATACAGAAAGCTATGTGCTATGACTGAACAAGGTCAGTCAGTAAACCCTTAAGTTCAGAACCACAAATCTAGTTGGGGAACCAGGGTAAACTGTTAATTGAAAGTGGACAATGGTATTGACATGCAGCTCATCCTGAGTATTTGATTAAGATTAAATATTATGTTGTCATGAAGTGTTGCAATAACATGCCTAACAGATGATCATTTTTTTCCTAGCATTTCACAAGCCTCACAAGATACCATGTACAAGAAATTGACTGTACTGCATATTATCAGTGTTTGAAGGAGCCCAATCCCATGCATATCTACTCAGAAGTTACTCCCATTAAGTTCAATGGCATCTACTCCTAGGCAAGCATGTATAGGATTGCAACCTAAAAGAAATATTGATCTGCAGACTCTCATTACAGTCACACACCACTTAACGACAGGAATCGGGATCTTGATCCCTATTTTCAAGCAGCACTTGATGCAATGTGGACATTCTGCATGAGGGATGCTTTGCTCCCCTCTGGAGAGTTACCTGAGCGTCACAGAGGCAGCGCATGTCCTAACGTTGCCTCTGCAAGGCTCAGACTGAGGAAAATCACACCTCTTGCGGGATTTCTGGCTTCCTCCGTGAAACCGGAAGTCGAGGGAGAGGCACAATTTCCCTCAGTCTGAGTCTTGCAGAAGCAGCGCATGGACATGCACTGCTTCTGGGAGGCTCAGACAACCCTCCAGAGGCGAGGGGAGCAGAGCTCCCCCCACATTCGGAGGGTGGGGGTGCGCACCTAACAACCACGTGAGCACACGTGGTCATCGCATATGCAATCCCGGCATAAGTTGGCAGGTCGCTAAGGGGCGCATACCTGTATATGATATAGTATCATTTCAGAGACTATCTGAATTTTAATTCAGTTAAATCATCCATATCTTTGTTAGAGCTTAAGTAATAAAAAGACTTTTGTCTTAGGTTAATACTAAGGATCAAGAGTTTACTTTCACCTGTTTTTAAAGGTTTCACAAATGTCAGCTGCGACTGTGCAACAGGAACTACATTTTTAGTTGTTTTTCTAACAGTCTTTGATTTCTGAAGTAGGAAACCTGAAAATAAAATAAAAAAATCAACAGGACAAGTTATCCACAACAAACTAGAAAGTAGCAAAAGGCACTGAAGTATTGTCCAAATCAACCATCATTCTGTTATGGTCATCCCCCAAACAAAAGGCTCATCTATTCCGCTGACACAAAATCTACAAATCTGCTTAAGCAATCCTATATTCCACACCTATCAGATGTGAAGTCACATTTCGTAACCCTCAGCTGTATAACTTTACGTATGCCTGGAAATGCCCTCCACCACATCCAACCCAATAACAACTCCAGACAACAATTTGTGACATTCACAGCCCTCCTTTTACCTGACAGCCATGAGATATAGAGCTGAGTGTCTTTCACATGTTGGTAACAGCCAACCCCATAGTTCCCTAAAATTGAACTCAATCTTGTCAGATGAAGAGCAATATCAAATGAAAACCATGTACTTGGGTCTACTAAATGAATGGGTCATTTGTTTTAATTAATCAATTAAACATATTTTAATAAAATCACTCCATACACCCTGAAGTGTTTTATCAACTGCTATATGTTTTAGGCCCTACATACCAATTCCATTCTATTACCAGATAGTTTCTTTAACTAGCATTCCAAAGAACAACAAATAATTACCCATTTTCTTTTTCTGACTTTGCTTCTCTTTGTTTGCAGATTTAAGAACTGATGTTTTCAAGGGACTTTGTTTTTTATTTTCTACACAGGACATCAGGATCACCTTTGTTCCCAAATTCTCCACGTATTCTCTACATTCACCATTCATTTCTTCTAAACTTTCACCACTTTTTCTTTTACGAGTATCTGAACTGGACCCTGAACAAACCAATGCTGTTTTAGTTTGGAGCCTTCTAGCTCTAGCTGAGCAGGGTTCTATAACGGGAAGGTTTGGCAACATATCCCCTTTTGCGCTTTCAGGAACATCCATTGCACATTGCCATACTGCATTAGAAAGACATTTTCTAGATTTGGGTTTCAGTCTCTCTATTCCCTTTTCTTCAGGATGATTGGGCTTGCTTTTGACAACAGTACTGGAGAGCACAGGTCGTTTTTTGTGCTGTTCTTTCTGAAAGTAGTGGGTCTGTTCTTTGACATCAGATGGAAGCAAATTGATATTTTGTTCTGATTCCCCATACTGAAATACTGCAAATTCTTTATCATGCCCAGCATTAAAGCCTTTGTTTGGATACTGGGATTGCCCAGAAAAAGTTACAACTTGCAACGCTTTCTTCTGTTTTGGAAAAGTCATTGTTGACAAACCACACTCTGCGCTTGAAGGAGATGCAGTTTTGCACATTTCTGAAGCTGGCTGAATAGCTATTTGGCACTCTTTTAAAAACTGATCAGGTGAAAGAAATTGAATTGTTTGGGCTGTAACAGGTTCCTCAGTAAGTTCATAACTGTTATTTATAAAAGAATCAGGGCTCAAAATTTTCCTAGGATTCGAAGGAATCTGTAGTATTTTCAATTGTTCTGGTGTGCAAACTGAATCTGCATTTGAATTATGTGCTTCCTGCGAGCCAGTTATTTTATGCATAATTTCCAGTGTTGGTTCCACAAGATAATCACTCAAGGATACATCTGTACAGGTCTCTTTTATATCCTTTGATAACTGATCACACAAAGTTGTTTCAAGCGTTGAATGTATAGTCGATCTCCTCATTGATAAGGGGGTATAAGTGACATGCTGATTTTCTTGAAGAAGAGGGATAATAGGAGACAGAGAGAGCTTCTTTGCCAATATGATTGGGGAAGTCTCCTTAGATGAAATGCAACTTTCACTCACATCTAAGTTCTCACAGGCCTGAAGAGGACTTCTAGTTTTTTCAGAAATCTGAAAAGTTTTATTAATATTCTTAATGTTGGGTAGCCTTTTCTTACAGTGTGCAGGAGTTCTCCTTTTAATAGTATCCCAAAGACTCTTCTGAAAACATGAAATCAAAACAGCTATTAATGTGCATACATTAACAACCCTAAACAGGTGTGTGATGCCTCTTTTACTTCTTCTTGTATAAATAATATAGCCTGTAGCATATAGCCTTCTAAAGTTGAGCAATACTTTTGCTATTAAATTCATACATCATTAGTATTGATACAATGTTAAAAATACACTATCACATTATGCTGCAATATACCCACAAAAAACAATGCTCAGAATTCATACAGATAACACCACTGATTTTTATTCACATTGCATATTTTTTAGTTCCAGACAAGTTAGAGCAGTGGTTCTCAAACATTTTAGCACTGGGACCCACTTTTTAGAATGACAATCGGGACCCACCGGAAATGATGTCATTAGCCTGGAAGTGATGCCATAGCCAGAAGTGACATCATCAAGCAGGAAAATTTTAACACCCCCATATGACAAAATCAAATCAAATCAATTAATCAAATAATTAAATTAAATGTTTACAATAAGTATAAGTTTAAACATTTAAAATTAAAGAATCATCCTCCTAAGCAGTTGCTGATCTGTTTTTAAAAAATTCTCCAAACATCCCAAACACTGGAATTCTATCCACATTTACCCAGAAGTAAGCCCCATTGACTATTGCTAAGAGCATATACATAGTAGCCCCATGGTAAGGGAATAAATGTAATCTTTAGTAGGCCTCTGTGACCCGACCCCCCCCCCCCCCCGCAGGTTGCAGTGCATGCCCCATTGGCACTGCTGCATCAGAGTTGGAGAATTGGATAGGACTGGGTCCTCAGAGGCTTTTGCATCCTGAAGAGATCCAAGTCATTTGGCTGCAGTAGTCATGTTTACTAGTAGTTATGTTTCTGCTATATTTGTTTTCATTCCCTAACTGACTGGTAAATCAAGAACTTGGCTTTGAACCAGTTCATCTGACAATGAAGCCCTCCTGATTCCCAAGAGTAGGAAAGTCAAGTGCTCATAAGAAACACACATATATCAAACCTCTCAGGTCACACTGTTTAACATAAGTTAAAAAGTGGGCACATGGTTCTATCCCCCCAGGTGCATTTGGTCCAGCCCATCATCAGGAATATCTACTTATTTGAAGAATTTATGCTCTGACTTTTTCACTAAGGGCAATCAAGGGTGCTTACAAAATTTAAACTTTAATAAAACATAAAAAGCAACAAACAATACAAAAACCCCAATGGATCAGATAAAAACAATTAAAAATTACATTTAACTAAAATTACAGTCTGCCCCAACACCTACTGAATGCCTTACTGAATAAAAAGGTTTTAAGATTCCATCAAAATGTCTCAAAGGAGGGACCTATTCTTAATTCCAAGGTGATGAAATCCCACAATAGGGGATTTGTTGGAATAGAAGGCCCTGTTCTTCACTGCCACCCCTGTAACCTCCATCAGTGGTGGCATGGATAAAGGGCTGCCTCCGATTACCTCAGAGGGCTGGTCAGATTTTATGGAAGGAGAAGGTACCTCAAATACTCTGGTCCTGAGCCATAAAGGGGCTTAAAAGTCACAACTAGAACCTTGAATTCTGCCCAGAAACAAACTGGCAGCTAGGTTAGCCACTGAAAGCCCAATCCTATGCCTGCCTACCCAGAAGTAAGTCCCATTATAGTCACTGGGGTTTACTCCCAGAAAGTGTGGATAGGATTGTAGCCTGCAGCAGTAGCCTGGTTAAACTGCTTTCACACAAGCACAGTAGTCCTTTGGTGGTGCTTTTGTGCGGCAAGAGCTAGATGTTTAAACAAGTACATTCCAGCTTAAGCACATACCAGGGACTATACTTTATACTTACATAGGGGACTTAGCATTCAAGCATTGTGTACAACCAGATGAACACTTTACTAGACTAAACAGTGCCTTCATTTGTGAATCAGCACAACATAAACAGAAGCAAGTTCACATATTTAAGACAGTTGCTTACCTTTTTCTTCATAGGTTTCTCAGCAGTGCCCAGCAAAACTGCCTGATGTTTAACAACATCATTTAAAATAAAAGTTATGAGTTCCCGAACGTTGCCACTTTCTACTGGAGTCCATGTTATTGAAATGAATACCGTCTCTCCAGGCTATAAAAGAAGAGCATGAAAATAAATAGATTGCATGCATGCCTGACAAACGTTTGCACAAGCATACAGTACACCCACTTGCAAATTACAACGTAAGCCAATTGTTCTGCATTCTTTTGAATTGAAAACTTCAGTACTATCTCATTTAATAGCCACTAGCAATCGCTATCAAAGAACATGCAAAAAGGACAAGAGCATGTCCATGCTGCACTTGCACAACTATGACATAAGGCTTGCAAATGAATAGATAAGGAGTGGCATGGAAGGGATATTGAAGTTCTAAGGGTTGGGAGGTGTTAATACCAATTTCCCAGCACAGCTGCAGAAACACCTGACAAATTGGGCAGAACACTCAGAACACCATCTCCTCCTTCAGGGACTGCACCCTGCTAACACTGCCTTTGAGAGGAACTAAAGTTAACAGACAGAGCAACTGAACATCACTTCACATTCAGCTAAAACAAAAATACTTAGTTTAAGGGAAGAATAAGATTTTATTCTTAAGAACCATTATGATCAAAAAGTAATATACAAATACCAAAAAATTTGTGCCAATATTAGTCACAAACCCATCAACAAGACCAGAATCAAGACTGCAGCCTGCACCACTGCAAAGCTGAACTCCAAAAATAAGTTATTGATGAATTACATCTATATCTACAAAGCTCAGGACTATACTGTAGATGGTTCTCAGGCTGCCTTTATCTTTGCAAAAATTATGTGAAGTTAGGCTGAGACACGATGTCCAGAGGTTACCCACAGTGCAGTATATACTTTTGGGGCTTACTGGGACTGTCTGTAAAATGACACTTACTGTTAGGTTAAGTGTGTATATTGGATGGCAGTCCCAGTAAACTTCATGACTAAAGTGGGAATTTGAACCTGGCTTGCCCTGCTCCTAATCTAACAGTCAAACCACTACACCATAGTACCTCTCTCAAATACATCACACTATGGGCGAAATCCCAACCCCTTATGTCAGTGCTTTCCAGCCAATGGGACGTGTGCTGCATCCTGCAGTTGGGTGTCACTCACTGAGGCTTTTTCAAAGTCCTCCTCAAAGTCAGGGAATGTTTGTTCCCTTACCTCAGAGCTGCATTGCTGGAAAGGGGCTAGGATTGCACCCTACCTCTCCCAAACATCACTATGTTAATGTAATAGTAACCATCAGGACAATGACATACACCTGAAACAGAAATCTGACAGTGTGAGCTTCCAATGTACCCACACGCCTCCTCACAGCAGCAGCACACACATCTGTGCGCATTTCAGAGGATGCAGAAACTAGCAGAAGGCACCACCTCAATGAAGGACACGATCCTAACCAGGTCTACTCTGAAGTAAGTCCTATTTTGTTCAATGGGGCTTACTCTCAGGAAAGTGTGGCTAAGATTGCAGCCGAAGTTGTGTTTTCCTCTCCTGTTGAAGAAGCGATGACTATTTCCAAGCTCAGCCACCTGACTGCAAAGGCCTGGCCTGCACACCCTCTTCAGACCTCTGTTTCTGGCCACCACACCTGTGGGACTCTGCTGGAGACACACACACGGTGGTCCTCCTGAGCCCACATAAGCTGCACCCCTGAGCACCACTGGGTGCCTCGCTGCGCACAGGCAGGGCCTTGAGCAGCCCCGCAGGCACGCTTCCCGAGAGCAAGCCCCACTGCGAGCAGCCCCCTCCCGCGCCCAGTCTCCCCACCTGCAGGAGGAGCGGGCCCTGCTCCACTGCGAAGCCCCTGGCTGCGGACGGTGGGCGGCACACGGCCACCAGTACGGGCTCCCGGTTGGGGTTCTCCAGGGCCAGGCGGCGGACGCACGAGGCGCCCACGCGGACGCTGCCGAAGCTAAGGAAGGGCGGCCGGGAGAAGTGGCTGAGGGTCAGCACGGCGGCGCAGTCTCCCCCCGCGGCCTCCCCGACCGCCCAGCGCCGCCGCCTGCTGGGGCTCGGCTCTGCGAGCGCCGCCTCCTCTGCCTCCTCCACGCGCGGGCGTCTCGCGGCCATCTCCCTCGCGGGGCTGCAGACCTCCAGACGCGGCCGACCAGCGAGCTGTCAGCCGCTCTTCTCCTCACACCGACAGAACCCCCAAACCGTCCACCATTCAAACCTGGCGCCACAGCCAATCAGGACTAGGGGGCCGGCCTCCGCAGAGCCAATCCGCGTGCAGCTCTCTTCTTCCTGTCAGAATCGACAGCAGGATAGCCAATCGCCTGAGTCCTTTCTTAGCCCGGCCTTCTTCTGACTCCTTTCATTGATACTCACCAATCACAAGAGAGCGTTTTATTTAAACGTGGGGGTGAATGGCTGGCAAGGAGACTCCTGTGCTTGGGAGTGCAGAGCTCTTCAACACTGGTGGAGCCAGCCACTGCTGGGACAAGTCCAGCTGCAGGGTTTAAGGCTACAATCCTATGCACACTTTCCTGGGAGCAAGCCCCACTCACTATAATGAGACTTACTTCTGAGTAGACATGCACAGGATTGGGCTCTAAGGAGCCCTACCCTATGCCCTTTTTCAGATGACAGTCAGGACCGAGACACTGCTGGTTATGGGTATGGTGATGCCATAGGATCATCTTCCTGTTGACATCTGATTGGCTCCTTCAGGCACATGCGATGGTGTTCTCAGCATCCCACTCCAGGAAGGTGCATGCTGGAAGTACTGTATCACCATAGGTACTGAGGAGTATGATAGGGTTGCCCCATTCTAAACATTTAAAACCTTTTTTACTCTTGCGCCTATGTCTTAGTCTAGTACACTGACAGCCCAATCCTAAGACCCCCCAGTGCCCAGAGCAGCAGTGCCAAAATGGCAACCACTGCATCCTGAGCACGCTGGGCAACTGCCACCAGCTCCTTGGGGGAAAGGGACATTCCCACTAAATAACCGGCACAGAGGTGAGAGGGCTGATGTAGGTTTTTGGATCTGGTGCATGTGCAAAAGCATTATAATGTACTGTGGCCTGTGTGAAAGCACTAACTCAGCCATCCATCCCAGAGAATGTCTCTAACACTGTAAATTATTTTGACTAAAATTAAGTTTGGTTTCGCTAGGCTGGTGTAACATACTGCCTTTCCCAAAGCAGAGAGAAGATGCCTCTCACTTGCTCATATTCATCTCAGTTTGAGGGCCAGACGGTATAGTGGTTTTTGGAAACTTATTGAGCTAAGAAAGAAACAAAGCAGGAACTAAGGGAGCAAGAGGTGAAAGCAGCAATCAGGTCATGAGAAAAGCAGTACACATGGAACCTGTTTCTGCCTTTTTTAGAAGTCCAGATACCAATCACCAGTGGTTCCTTAGGTGCCTGGTTTCTTCTATTTCAGTGTTTGCTATATAATATTTAGAAGATGGAAAATGCTTCAGTCTCAATTGTCTACAAAGGCTCCATTAAATTATATACTTTGTTACAGACAGACATTCACAAGGCTGGTTTTTCTCAAATGTAATTTACAAAGTACTTAAAAATATAAGAAATAAGGAGTCATACAAGGTTGCAGTAAATTTGAAACACTGAGATATGGAAAAAACATCTGTTCAAAGTCTTCTATAACAGAAAGGATTAAATCAAAACATCTTCACATTTTCCAACAAAGCCACACAAAAGACAACTCAAAGAACTACATTTATAGCACGTGTACTAGTTTGTATAAACATGCAACCCAATCCAATGCACTTATTCTCAACAGTACATAGCGTACACAGGTATGCATAGAATTGCAGCTGTATAGGGGCAAAAGCAAATATATTAACACAGTCCTATGCATGTCAACTCAGAAGTAGATCCCAATGAGTTCAATGAGATCTGCTCCCAGGATATACATGACTGAAGTCTTAAAGACCATTGAAAACAACCATAAGCAGACATCATCAAGACACTATTTTACATGCCAGAGATAAAGCAACACACATTCATCATATCTTACTCATAAAAAAATTAGTTATAAAACAAAACCTGGACATTAGAGAAATGTCTAACAATCTGACAATATATTAAATTGAAGTTGCCAATATAAAACCTCTTGCACAAACACAACACTCATGTGCTTATTGCAAATGCTGAATGAAATGTCATTGTTTGCAGTCTATGTAGAAACACCCAAGGCCTCCCAAGCTCATAAAAATTGAGAATGGATGCAAGAAACCTACCTTACTACATCCACTTTGCTTTTCCAAGGTGAATGAGGAAGCTGACCTCGGTTTTGTGGGCTGTTACAGTCAGCAATGCCACATGGCCCACCTATACGCAAGACACCATTGAAATGTGAATTGCTGTGGGAGTGAAAACTTTGTTTAGTGACAACTGCAAATTCAGTAAGAAAGATGAGGGAGAGGAGAAGAAACAGATGACTGCAAAAAAGGAAGAATTGAATGGGCAAGTGGAGAAAGCAAAAGACATAGATGAGGTGCACAGGAAAAAAGGGGGGCAATGAATGCCATGTTAAGAACTGGTAGCCGAAATATGGGTGCAATATGTAGAGTGCAGAAACAGGAAAGTGGGTAATGAATAGCAGTGAATATCTGGTAGTGCAGAGGAGAACAAGAGGGGTTACATGAAAGACCCATTTCTTGGGAAATGTTAAACAGTGCAGAGTAACCGGTGATGATACAAGGACATAAGATGAATAGGATTGTAGAGAGGTAGAAAAAGAAGTCATAACAAAGAGGTTAAATACTGTGGTGGAGGGAATATGTGGTGGTGGAGGGAAGATTGAGGTTCAGAGAGATCTATAGCGATGAACATGTATGACAGAAAAAGAATCGTGCTTTGGCTACAGAGAAAATGCTAATTAAAATATTAACAAAATGCTTTTCCGTAGTTATCACAGAAATGCAGTTTTCTTGCATTAGTCAAGATACAGAAGTGACTCTCAGGCTGCAAACCTATCCATACAAGTGACCTGGGAGTGAGCCCCATTGACTATAATGGGACTTACTTCTAAGTAGA
Organism: Tiliqua scincoides; assembly: GCF_035046505.1. Taxonomy (NCBI): domain Eukaryota; kingdom Metazoa; phylum Chordata; class Lepidosauria; order Squamata; family Scincidae; genus Tiliqua; species Tiliqua scincoides. The sequence continues at coordinate 124,753,089 of NC_089824.1, forward strand.
TATGGATAGGATGGGGCCCTCAGAATTATTTGCAATTACATCTCTGCTACAAATAAAGGACACTTCTTTGACTGTGGTGCAAATACCAGGAAAAAACTTACTTTGTAATGAGTATGTGTATATTTCAGCATCAGAGACAGGATTCTTACCTCTTATTAACTCTCTGTCAGTATTTCAGCATTTATCAACATAGGCCTGCAATATGATCAGCCAATCTAAATCCAATAGTTTTCCCACATTAGCCCCATGTCAGAGCCTGTCAAAACAGTACAGCACATAACTGGGGCAAGGGATTATGCTAAATTACTTTTATTGCTATTCTGAATGTTCTTTTCAAGGAAGGAAAAAGAATCTCAGACATGAACAACTCAGAAGTAGAGGGAAGTGATCATTTGAAACAGAAACATTAGAAGCTTTCCGTCTCCAACATCTCTACTGCTCAGTCAAGTGAGATTTCTGTTTCACATCTGCAATAGCTTTATACTTGGATTGCATTTTGTGATGTTTCTCTCATGTTCCAATTTTTAAGTCACTTTGGCCTAGCCCTTGCAATTTTCATCATATTACTGCAACACTCTTTTTGGCACATAGGTTTTTGGTGCTTCATGACAAGCTACTTCATATGAATGGGGTTACACAAAGTAGTCTCTATATCCTTGTTTCAAATAGCCACCACACCTCTGTTTGCATGTTTAAATGGCTGCATGCAACTGTTTTCCTTAACAAAGAATAGCCAAGAGGATTCATGTTAGGCAAACAGAAAAGAAGAGAAATGGGCAATATGGCCTGTAAATTCACTTCATTAATGTTTCACTCCCTTCCATAATACATACAGTGTGCAAATGTGAAGGTAAGAAGTCTATAGGTTCAGAAAAATCAAAATTGTTATTTTTAATTTCATGATTTCTAAGTTTATATAAAGATTTTTTTTAAGACCAGCTCATGTTTTTCACAACTAAAATGATTTTTGAATAAATATACTGCAGAGTAAGTGTGACAAGTATAGTCAGTGGTAGTTCAGGATCAAATTTGTCACTCTCACACACACACATACACAATTATAAGCAATTAAAAATACTGCAAGTTATTTCAAATTCATGTTGTTCAGCCTTGGAACTGATGGAGCAGTGTAGTTATTTTCTACAGTGTCAAAATGAAGCCACGGACAGAAAGAGTTTTGCATTTGCTCAATACCTAATCATCTTACTATCCAATACATTTGCATGTCAGCAGGACTATTGTGAGAGTATTTGTCCCTAGTCTTGCTTCATGAATACAGACAACATATACCTGCTACCTCTCATACAGACTAAACCTGATAACAGTCCAGTCTAAGTCCAGGAATTATTTGCGTCTCTTTGGAGTTCTGCAATAGGTATCTACAATTTGATTTATTATAGTACTGCTCAAAAGTGAACAGGCATCTTTGGTGTATTTAGAGGACAATTAAAATGAAAAGCCTCTCAGCTCTTTTGAATTAATTTTTTTTGTCCAATAACTCACTAAGGAAACATGTTAACAATTATCTGTTTAAGGAGCACCTGAATTTAAACACAAACAGATATAAGGACTATCTCAAGGTAAATTTCAATTTCATGATTGTTTAGGATATGATTGTTTAGGAGTTCACAGTTGATGAGAACAAAGGGTTTTTGATAACAAATACTGTAAGGAGATATCCAGTACTATATTGATTTTTACTATCACCACCTTAAACTTTAGTTATCCAAGATAACTTTGCAAGTCTCAGGAAATCTAAAGTGTATTTTTTATAACTGGCTACAGAAAGTAAGTGGAGATTGTATGTGTCATCTGACAGCTCTTGACATTCACAGGCAGCTCTCAAGAGGATTACATGTGGTGACTAAGCCCAAAAATGCTGATCAGTTATAAGACTGTAAGACTGCAATCCTATACATAGATGGAATAAGGTCTACTAAATTCAGTGAAAGTTACTTCCGAATAAACATACATAAGAGTGCACAGTAAAGTATGAGTAACACAGACCATTTTCAGCCTACCTGATACCAACTATGTTGACTCAGAAGTCAGTCACATCTATTTCAGAGGAATTTACTTCAAGTAACTTTAGTTAGGATTGCTCAGACCCTTCCCCTGAATTCTAATTAAATGGGTTAAATTACAGAAAACACCTATAGTGTCAAATAATGTTGTTGTCTAAGGGCCCAATCCTATCCAACTTTCCAGTGCTGATGCAGCCACAATGCAACATCGAAGTAAGGGAACAAACATTCCCTTATCTTGAGGAGGCCTCCATGACTATCCCCCCATCACAGGATGCAAGGTACACTCCATTGGCACAGCTGCATCAGCACTGGAAAGTTGGATAGGATTGGGGCCTGAGGCATCTGGATAATGAATGTTGTATTACTAGTGAAAAGATACTTGTATATCTTGAGTATGCATTTAGCAAGATACAACGGAAGGCTTGCTTTAAAAATGTGGGTATTTTGATTAGGAGGTAGTTATTACAAGACATAGGTTACTTGGAATTTTACAATCAATATGGTTCGGGGGGGTGAATATAATTTAGAGGTGTTGTACTTGAATACATTATTTTTGTTTTGAATTCTTTATTTTTGTACTTTTGTTACGGAGCTTTGTAAGCTGCCTTGGGCATTTGCTTTGGCATGAGAAAGGCAAGATATAAATTTCTCTATTAATAATAGTAATTTTTGCTTTTCTTTAAATCATCACTTCTCTGTGTGCATATATATAGAAGTCGAGTGCAATTTAAGGTTTTCATTTTTAAAAAGTATTTTTCTTGGTTACAACAACAAGCAACATAAAACAAGCCAATTTCATCCCATATTTTAATAAACTAAGGGGCTGTTCATACTTTATATACGTCTGCTCCTTCAAGGCAAGATCAGAGGAGGCATCAGGTTCACACACTTCATTGCTCCCTTCATCATGTGTAGGAAAATTTACTCAAACTAAGATTTCACATTCAACTCAATACTTAATTTCCTGGTCTGGATATTAACTTGCTTTCCCTCAGTGCACACTGAGGCAAAATTGCACACTCCAAAGGTTTGCTCCTGATCTCATGAGGGTGGGGGGAAGGAGTATTGTCAGAACAGCTCTTTAATTGTTTAATAGTAGTATCCCACTATACACAAGAATCCTTCCTAAAGTGATGTTAAAGGACTACGTACTTGTCTCTAGTAATCGACTCACTTGGATATATGGATAAACGCTTGAGGTGATTTAGGGCCTAATCCTATCCAATTTTCCAGTGCTGGTGTAAATGTGCCCATGGGGTGTGCACTGTATCCTGTAGTGGGGAGGCAGTCACAGAGGCTTCCTCAAGGTATGGAATATTTGTTCCTTTACCACAAGGTTGTGTTGCAGCTGCACCGGTGCTGGAAAGTTGGATAGGATTGGGCCCTTGGTTAACTCTCCTACCTAGGAAGTTTAGTTTACGTACATTTAACCTACCAATGCTTGTTTAACCTACAGATCAGACTGTCAGATTACTTTCTATTATAGACGTAATTAAAACTATCTGACACGACTGTTTCAACTCAGTTTGAGTCTGCTGACATACAGGACTGAAACAGGCCAAGAGAACAGCACAGACAAAAATTAAAATACTTTGAGTACAGGATTCCCAAATTTTCCACAGGTTCTCCACAATTGAAGGAAATTAGATTTAGAAAGCAAGAAACCAAACAATGATGTAAGTCACATGTTAAATATCACCCACCTACTGAAGCCAGGAGCTGAATTCCCATTAACTTTACTGAAGCAGAATGGCAGTCTTTTGTCTACTTTCTCACACAGTAATACACAAATAATTTTGTAAATCTATATAACATTTGTTTGGGATTATGATAATCTGTCATTTAAAGAAGGGCTTGTATAGTTTTCACCTCTAAGCTTGCCAGGACATTTCTGTTTGTGAAAGCAAAAGTGTACATGTAAAATTAAACACAAAAAGGTGAACAGTTATCTATGATAAGCAGATATGTAATTAAGATTTTTTAAATCTAGTACCCTTTCCAAGTCTTTTTTAAAATATTCATATTTTTTAAAAAATCACAAGATGCATACACTTTGAATATGCGCTAAAACGTTGAAAGCTCCACCACTGCTTTAAAAAAACCAAACCAACCACCTTGTTTTCTTTTGTGCTCAGCAGCTTTCAAAGGCTGAAAAGACCAAAGAAAATGTAAGCATATGAGCCTTCTGGTGGTTAAACGGATTTACTAAGACTGGTGGAATGCAATATTTTATTACTCGTGATCATTAATGTTCACTACTTGAAATATTCTGTACAGAAGGAGCTGTATCAAGACCCAATAACGTTCCAAGATAAGACTGTTCTCTAGGATCCAACATTTGCTCCGGTCTGACAGGATGAACTATGTTTGCAGGCTGTGGGGTGAGAGTATATTTTTCTAAAAATGCCAGATCTGTGGCTTGCTGATAATCTGTTGGAGAAGGCTGTGGAGGAAGAAGGCTGTGAGGTGAGGATGTAAGAGAGCTGGTATGCTGTACAAGATCAGACTGAGTTTCGCGCATCGGAACTGGTATCAGCGTTACTGGAACACATGCATCGGTGGTGGATACATTCTGCAGCACAGTTTTGGTTTCTGATTCATAAGCCTTGGTTTGTTCCATGAATGGTTTAGACTCACTCTGGAAAGCTTTGTCTTCAGGTGTGCACTGGGTTGGTAGAGAGGTGTCTTTTTCCTCCAGTGGAGGAGGGCTTAGTGATTCTTCTGTAGACTTTCCTCCATGCACATGGTCAGTATGATATTTCAGCTTGTCCTTTCGTTTAAATGTTGCATTGCAATACTGACAGTTAAAAGGGCGCGCATCTGAATGAATCACCATGTGCTTAGTTAATGTCTTCTTAATCCTGAAGGACTGGTTACAAATTTGACATTTGTACGGTTTCTCACCTGTATTGAAAAGTCAGCATTACCAGAGTAAATGTAACGTTTGGGATACTACAAGTGCTTATGTTCTTAGTTGCATACAGAAACAGTTTCTCAAATAATTCTACAGAACACCAAGCATAGTTGGTATAGTTCAAAGACACACAGGAAGCTGGACTAGATGGGCCTATGGCCTGATCCAGTGGGGCTGTTCTTATGTTCTTATGTAATTGTGTTGTCATTTTCTATAAAACAACTGCTTTCATAATTTGGTCAGGTGAATATTAGGGAACTTGATTTGTAAAGATTTGCTACAAGAAAATAAAGAAGCTACAAAAAAAGCTATCACATCAGAAAGCCCAATCAGTCTAAAAGAGTAGCTAACTTTTCAAAGCAGCACACTTTTGATATGGAAGAGCATGCAATATGCAAGCTAAACTTGCTAACAGCTAGATACTAAAATATGCAATGTCACAAAATGTTGTAACTGATATAACGGTGAGTGTTGCTAACAATCATACATCTCACTGGCAGCTAGAAGGAAGTAAAGCTTGTATGATCACTGAAGTACACCATTTCAGACAAGTGGAAAGTGGTCATTGCTAAATCCTGTTACTCTTATGAATCACAGAACAAAACATTTAAAATATCCAGTTGGTATGGCAAGGCATACTACTTTAAGACATTTTTACCTGAATGTGTCCTAAAATGCATGTCCAAACTCGATTTTCCCTTGAAGATTTTTTTACAGACTTCACACTGATGAAAAGCTGCTTTGTACCTTCAAGAGAAGGTTAAAAACAACAACAACAAACAAAAGTGCATTAGAATATCAGCTGCCCATCCAGGATGCTACAATCATAGGTTTAACTTGTCCGTTATTTCTGCTTTTAAATTGTGTTCTGACAAAGGCAAATACATTGGTTCTGTATTTATGAACTATTTCAGTCTCTTCTTCACAAAGAATAAGAACCTGGACATTTTTCCAAATATACAGAAAGCAGCATTTGTATTTATTGCAAATTGCAAAGTATCTGTACAGCATGATCCTATTCAAACTTATGTGAAATTATGTCCCATTGTGAAACTCAAATTCACAAGCATAGGATTTCAGCCTAAATCACTTCAAAGGTGTTAATACCAATCTGAAATAAAATAATACACAGTAAAAAGCAGCAGGAGTCAAGCAACTAAACACTACTTACTAACGTAGTAACTAGAATCAACCTTTGAATAATCTTGCTACACAAGACATGGTATGGATTAGGTAGAAAAACAGTTTATTTTTATCTGTTATTCTTTTAATTTTTCCTACTCATTCCTGAACTTAAAAAAAAAAAGCACAAGCACAATACTGAGTTTGTTATCATACCACACAAAATATAGTCCAGACACTATTCAGTGCCCATGAATTGTCCACCCTAGTTGGGCTAGGAGATTAAATGAGAGACATTACCTCATAAATTTATCATGTTGTCTACCTACCCTGGGCAATCAACATAGAATTTTTCTCATGAGTAGGAAAAGTAACAAAATTCCTCAGACTTGTGAGTCCACAGGCAGTCTGACTTGTTTGTATAGTCCCTACATTTTGGGGATGCTTTGCAAATTATTATTATAAGTTTTCCTGTGGTACATGAGGGTTGGTGGATGCATTATTCAAAGAAATGACTGGGAGAAGCGGAGGAGAAACAATTGGATCATTGTAGTAAAGAGCTTAAGGGCGCAATCCTAACCCCTTATGTCAGTGCCTTCGAGCCCTGGCATAGCGGTGCCAATGGGACATGTCCTGCATCCTGCAGTTGGGTGTCACACACGGAGGCCTCCTCAAAGTAAAAGAATGTTTGTTCCCTTACCTCAGAGCTGCATTGCCCTTATGTCAGTGCTGGAAAGCACTGACATAAGGGGTTAGGACTGCGCCCTAAGTTAGTTAGTTTGGCTAAAGTTAGTTAGGATTAAGGGCCCAATCCTATCTAACTTTCCAGCACCGGTGCAGTCGCAATGCAGCCCTGGGGCAAGGGAACAAATGCTCCCTGACCTTGAGGAGGCCTCTGTGATTGCTTCCTCACCACAGGGAGAGGTGCATGCCCCACTGGCTTGGTTGCACTTGAAAATTGGATAGCATTGGGCCCTAAGTCCATTGAAATAAGTTATATTGTTTCATAAGTTTCAATGAGATTTAACAACTAATTTTAGCAAGACTGAACTGAGTTTACAAACAGCTATTCAGAGGGCTCGTGCCAGGCAATTTTGCACCCTACGCAAGGCTAACTAATTGCGCCTGCCCTCCCCTCATTTTGGGGGGTAAAGCTTTATAATTAATTATATTCCATAGCACTGTTGTAATTATCTTTTAAAAAATATAAACTTTCAGTTGCATTTTTCACATGGATTAAAAAAACTGTGGCGCTCAAAAGGTCATTACTGCTTCCCTCTGAGGGCTGCACCCCAGTTTGCCTAATGACGGCATCAGCCCTGGCTGTTCAGGGCTTACAAAACTAATAAAAGAATAAAGCTGGAGGAAAGCTACCCTCAACAGTTTTGTGCACAAGGAAGGGGATGGATCTTGCTCACCCCACCAACCCCTTTTCAGGCTTCTTGTAATATTTCCCAATGACTGACCTAGGTCAGGAAGCCAGGCTAGTAAATGCACATGCACTGAGTACCAAGTACTTTTGTGTGCTTCTTTACAAGCTGCTTTAAGGGAAAACGGTTTTGTTTGGCTACAAAATTATATACAGTTACTTTATATAGTTTCTAACGATACTGAGCTAACATAAAAGGATTGTCTTAGTGACGAAGAAAAAAAACAAAGGGAAAAAACTGCTTGGGAGAAGAAACAGTGGCATATTAAATTAGATAATGCTTGTGGAATTTAGTTTTAAGTAACATGAAATTCTAAGTTTAATCTTTGGCTATTAATCACAAGGATTGGCATCAATGCATTCATAGCTACACTGGATATAACATATGCTCATAATATGAATACAGTTAATTAAGATAAACTTACTTTTGCCACACCTTTTCTCCTAGATGAACACTTTTATAATGAACAGTGAGATGGTCTCTTCGGCCAAAACATTTCCCACACTCCTCACACTGATGGGCCTTCTCACCTTAATGGAATCAATGCCACAAATTAATTTTTTTAATTAAACTAGAAGCAACCAACAATGAAAATCAAAATATTCTGTCATAATACTATTAGTAGCTTCATGCCCTTTTGTACCCTTACATGCCAACATGTTTGTAGGCAACCTTCAGTCTCAAAAGACTATGGTATTGCGCTCTGAATGGTGGTTCTGGAACAGCGTCTAGTGTGGCTGAAAAGGCCAATTCGGGAGTTTCTGTTTTCTGTTGCATGGTGCAGAGTTGTCGATCCGCTTGTCGGTTTTCACCCTAAACCCCATGCACCCCGTGAGGTTAACAGACCGTGGCGAGGCAACACTTTACTGACTGGGGACTGCCCAGCTTTAGGCGGGCGGTAGCTGCCCAATGAGATGCAATGATCTCTCCCACCATCAGAAGCAGCCCCTGGTGTCACGCTCTACGCCAATCGAGCGAAGACTTATAACCGGTAAACTGCTGCTTCCCATGTTGTGCCGACGCCGTATGGCGAAGTTGGAGTGTCCTCTCCAGTGCACGAAGCCTGGGTAAAGAAGGTATGGAGCATAGGCTGAATGCCAACATATGCTTATTGTATTCACTACTTTAAAGTAACCATTTCTAGAACACTATCTGATCCATGGTTAATTTGGAATGTGTCTCTTAGCTTTCATTTTGTTACTACATACCCTGTTTTGCTGGCACCTTTTAACCCCCCTTTTCCCCTATTATTAAATCTCCTACACTGTATTTTTATTTTATGACTAGATAACTCTCAATAAAGGAAAACAGAGCTGAAAAACATAATCATCATCAGGCATTTATGGAAAAGTTTTGAAGAACAGTCTCATAAAAATGCAACTCCCACATAAAGTTTATGGCATCATATGCCATCAAAATTTCCATTGCTGGTTCACATAAATAATCCAATTGTTTTAAAGGAACTCCTTCAAAGCACAGGCGTCTACCGCTTAACAACAGACTGCATATATGACAATGGTCAAAGCATAACAAAGAGGCTCGTAATGAGGCACTCATGTCTCCCATAGCCTGCAGCAGAGTGTCTGTTTACACAACGAAGAGGCCCTTAATGCAAAGAAGACGCAATCTATCTCCAGTAGCCTGTACAGCCAGCTAGTTTGTGGCAGGGAGTGTCTGCTTACACAACAATGGCACCAGACTGGGCTGAATGTTTGCTTAACAACTTGGGACGCAATCCTGAGGCACCCCTGCACTGGCCTAAGTCCCTTGCACCAGCCCAGGAGAGTTGCAAATGTGCCGTAAGGCAATTTGTGCCTCCGGGTGAGTTGGCAAGGCCAGTGCGCAGAGGCTGGCACAAGCCTCCGCACCGAAAGAGGCAACGAGTATTGTGTCGACTAAGCTTGGCTGACGCAAGACTCTGGGGTGGGTGAGGAGGAGGCAGGGAGGAGGTGGTAGGGAGGCGTTCCAGGGCGGGTGGTGGGCAGAGCCAGGGGTGGGCAGGTGGGGAGTGGGAGGTGGGGCTAGGACCCGGCAGTTATGCCGGATCCCAACCTCTGTTCCCAGGGCGTTCACAGCGGCTTCAAATCTCTCCACTCTCCTTGAACTTGTGCCATAAGTTCAAGGAGACCCAATGGGGCCAGGGTGCCTTACCCAGAGGTAAGGGGAAAAGTTTCCCCTTACCTCTGGCTAAGCCACTTTGGGCCACTATCCTGTGCTGGATACAGCGCAAGACTCTCAGCTTGCCTGTTCCAGCGCACAATAGGATTGTGCCCTTAATTGCATAACAGGGATTGGAGAATGTATCCCCATCATTAATTGGTGCACACCTGAATTATGTTGCATAGCAGCCTTGCATTTGAAAACTTAATTTTAAAAAATCTTACTTTGCCATGTTTTTTCCTCAGTGTGGTTAGATGTATATGGATGTGTATTGGCACACAGAAACACAACCCCCTCACCTCTGAGCACACTTCCTTAACATGGTGTAAACAGGTGACATTCTGTATATAGCATTAAAATAAAACCCCAGGCTTGTTAAAGACTCTGGGACAATATAAAGAACACATACTTAAAAAGCACTATCAAAAAATTGTGTTTTCGTGGATTCTTTTAATGAGAAATAGAATGCAGGTACCACCCATGCCTACCTGAATGTATCTTTTTGTGCTTTGTCAGGTGGTCATGGCGAATAAATGTCTTTCCACATTCTTCACATTCATACCTCTTGTCATCATGGTGAACTCGTAGATGAAGCCTACATTAATAAACATACAAGTTTAAGGCTAGACAGGCTCTATTGTATCACTATTATACCAGCCAGCCATAGCAATTTTTCAGATGACAACCAAGCTTTAAGTGGCAAAACATTTGCCTTTTGAACTGTTAGTAAGTAATGGTAACAATGCAACATGCCATGCTGCATTGTTTTCTGGTACATACCACAACTGAACAGGATTTGTTGATCTCCTACTGATTTTAATACTATAAAAAGAAGTTATGCTTAACAAATGAAACGCTTCTGAATTTGGGAAGAGAGTGTCAGAGGACATAGCTCCAGTCTACTAGATATAGTTGCCCATTTTTGCTAACTTTAGGAAAAACCCATATAATACATCAAATATCAGATCATTAATAAGCAACAGTAAAATTATTAAAATATACTCTTTGTTACCTGTATGAACTTCCATGACGAAAGCTCTGTCCACAAATACTACAAAGGTGAGGTTTCTCTCCACTGTGGATTCGTAAGTGCTCTTTCAAGGTGGTTCTGGAGGTGGGAAATTGAACTATTAGAAAAAGCATACTTCCTCATTTTTTCACTGTGTTAAATAATTCCAATTAGAACAAAAAGGCTAGAATCATAATGCTTGTAAACTTTAGTCTCAATTGATTGCAGAAGTGGGGGGGGGGGTTCAACAAGGGCTGTTCCTGAAAGAGACGAGTGAAAAGAAGAGAAGACCTTCTGGAGTATCACAGCACTGTGACGTGACAGCCACATTCTGTTCCCCTAACTATTAACACAGGCTTGGGCAGGATCTACTGTGTCTACTATTAAATCCAGTACTATACATTTTGGCAGCAAAGAAAACAAGTGCACTTCTCTGCTGTCCAGTCTACTACAAACTTTCATTGCTACTACATGCTGCCAGCATGTCCCCAGGTACAGCTCCCCCCCCCAAAGCTACCAAATTTTCCCTTTGTCATGCATTTATTGCTTATGCTGTATAATGTCCTTCACAGAAAAAAGTGTCCACATGGAATGCTGTATTTTTCTCTATAAAAATGAACAACAGATAGTCACTTATATAAAAGAAAACAAAGGTGTAATCCTATACAACCTTTCCAAGAGTAGGCCCGAATGAACACAATGAGTCTGAGAAAACATGCATAGGATTGCACTGTAAGAAGGATAAAGTTGCTGCTTCTCTGCCTTTGCTATTGGAGCTGCTATGACTCAGTTCAGCGCCAATCTGCATAACCTCATCTTAGGTTCCATTTGCTAACTACACTAGAATATGGGAAAGCAGTTATTCCATGTATATTTTGTAGAACAGTGGCACTTTTCCTAGTTAAGGTCTAATCAGTAAAAACTGGTATCACTTGTTATGATGTAAATAGTCTGAAATCAATAACACTAATGAAATCACTATATCAAAAAAACTCATTTTAAAGTTGCCCTTTCATTTTACTTAAAAGTAGTTTACTTTGTGAAGACATCACAACCATTGCTCTTCTGAATCAGAAAATGAAAGACGACAAGATGGATGAAAAAGTAGATCAACAATCTTGTGCTTAATATGCAAACTTGTGTGTTACGCTATGGTATATAGGAACAATTTCTACAGAATGTATGTATTTGCTCACATATTTTATCACTTACCTTTCTCTAACTGATTTTCCACAAATAAAGCAAGTCCATTTTCTTTTTCCTCCATGCGTACATTCAATATGGCGTTTCAGATTTCCAGTGTCATTAAACTGACGACCACAAATATCACATGGAAAAGGTCCTGAAAAGAGAGGAATACAAATGACATGGTAATAATCTGAACAAGTACACTTTGTATTCCTTTGCCCCAAATAAAAAGGCTTTGTTATGGCAAAATATCAACTGACTATAATCAAATCTTATCTTAAAAACCCAGTCAAAACTAGCATTTCTCTTCAGCACTGGCAAGTGATGTCCACCGCTCTATGAAGTTGCTGTTTCATAAAGATTGATGGTGCCAAACACTGTGCAAGACCATGCATTTGGTACACTGCTACTCACAATTCATGACACATTGACATAACAATGGTACGAAAAAATAAAATTCCCAATTTCACTTCAATATTATACATACAATTCATATTTTCATTTTTAAAAAATGATTTCCAAACATGAACTTATGAAGCATAACCACCCAGTGTTATCAGCAGAGATAGGCCATTTGCTCTTTAGCAGAGCTAGGAATGCCTGATCACTTGGTCAACTTGTCTTTGAAAAGCTTGAGTTAAGGAAGAGCATCCAATTATGCATAATGATGCCCTCTGCTGGCAATCTGTCTTCACTTTCTGAAGCTCTAGGAAAAACCAGTTTTATTTTTTCACAGATTTCGGGGTCTTCCAAATGTTAGAAGTGTAGAAAGCAGTGTTATGTATCTTTATTTTGTTATTACCATTTTCTCCCACCTCTATCTAGCAGACATGGCACAAAGTGATGCAGGAGAGCCATGATCATATCCCTTTACATCTTAAGTAGCTGTGGGGACTTGAGGCAGATAGGGACCCAGTTCACCTTGCTGGGAGGACAAATTAACCTTTCCTCCATGCACTTTTCCCTTAATGGAAACTTTCCTTCCCTGGTGGTAGGGGTGAAAAAAGAGAAATAAAGAGTAAATGGAGCGGGGAAAATGGTTAAATGCCCTTTCCCATGTGAATATGTTAAGGGTTCATCCCCGGGACTGCTAAGTAATTTACTGGCTGAACAGTAGCAGGCCTGAAGCCTTGGCCTGACTAAGACAGCACAGCATCCTGGGAGCAAAAGGATGATGAAATATCTGGTGATCCATACCAGGTGACATTCCCTGTGTGTGTGTGTGTGTGTGTGTGTGTGTGTGTGTGTGTGTGTGTGTGTGTGTGTGTGGCAGCACATGCCAAGTCAGAGTGACTCTGCAGATTACTGCTCTCTGATTGGCTGTCACTTATATATATTCCAGCAGGAGCAAGCTGGGTTGTGGGAGATGCAGAGTGGATTTTGTGCCGAAGGCTACGTCAGTGTGATCAGTGATTCGTGTACCACTTGTACAGTTTGGACTGTTGCTATTGTAAATATTATACATAGTAAAGAGGCATTTGGTGGAGGACTTCTGCCTGGTGTCGTCTTTGTCCCGGGGAGTGTGCACTCCGACCTTGGGAGATAGGCAAGCTGAGCAACCTGATAGCAGCTAGCTGCGTGAACGTCTTCTCCAGCTCGCAACAGAATACAATCCATACCACTCCTTCTCAGCAGTTAATGTCAAGGTAGAAAAGAGATCCAATCACAAATCTTCCATGTTTAGCCTAATGTAAAGTCTATGTGCAGTTGGGGAGTGGAACTGTGTCTCTCCCCAGTCCCTCAGACCAAGACATACCATGCCTGACTTCCACAAGCTGGATGTCACACTGCACTAGAAACATAGGTCTAAAAACATTTTTTTAAAAAACTGAATACACTAAAGACCCAATTCCATCCAACTTTCCAGCACTGATACAGCCAAATGCAGTCTTGAGATAAGAGAACAAACGTTCCCTTACCTTGAGGAGGCCTCCGTGACTCCCTCTCTACTTCAGGATGAAGCATGCACCTAGCTGGCATGGCTGCATCAGTGTCAGAAAGTTGGATAGCTTTGACCCTAAGTGCCCTAATTACAGAGTAGGGTTCCAGAGGTCCTCCTCTAGCAAAGAACAGCTGGTTCTTGTCAACCAAGAGCTACTGTGCCTGCACAGAAGCACCAGCAAAAGACATACTGCATCTGCAAAAATGACTATGCAACTGTCCTCGAACCAAACATTGGTAAATTGGAGAACATACCAAGATGGAACTTTTCTTGATGCTTCAGTCTTGCAAATCGTGATTTAAAGTGCTCTTCACAATATGTACACTTGAAAGGCTTGTCCTGAGTATGAAGAATCCGGTGTTCTTCCAGGTGAGGCCTTCGAGTGAAAGATTTATTGCAAATCTAAAATGACAGTTGACCCATCAGTAATTGTAAGTACTCCCTGGAATGTGCCTATCACCTGACATTTTATTATGAGAAACAGAAATTCCAATACTTATACGATAAGCAGTTTTACTGGACAATGTCAATGTCTCTTATATTCGAATTTTATTTTTCTGGAAACATCCTCTACCAGATGTTATACATGTCATAGTCATGGACTTGGGCTGGATATCGTTCTCAAACTTTTCAGCATTGGGACCCACATCTTAGAATGACAATTTGTCCAGGCTCCACCAAAAATGAAGTCAGTAACCTGGAGGTGACAGCATCAATGCAAATACATTCAGCTCCTTTATTATTATTTTTGGTCTCCCTCTCTCGCTTTTTCTTCTTTTGCCAAAAGAATCAAGTTACTTGCTCCAGGCTTCTGCTCATAAGAACAGCCTCATTGGATCAGGCCATAGGCCCATCTAGTCCAGCTTCCTGTATCTCACAGTGGCCCACCAAATGCCCCAGGGAGCATACAATCAGAGTCCTGCATCCTGGTGCCCAACCTTGCATTTGTCGTAGCCCATTTCTAAAATCAGGAGGTTGCACATACACATCATGGCTTGTAACCCATAATGGATTTTTCCTCCAGAAACTTGTCCAATCCCCTTCTAAAGGCAACCAGGCCAGATGCCGTCACCACATCCTGTGGCAAGGAGTTCCACAGACCAACCACATGCTGAGTAAAGAAATATTTTCTTTTGTCTGTCCTAATTCTCCCAACACTCAATTTTAGAGCTTGCGTCCTGAGTACACTTCTGTACTGCAGCGAGTCATGGACTCTTCACTCACAACAGGAGAGGAAACTGAACGCTTTCCACATGCGCTGCTTCCAACGCATTCTCAGCATCACCTGGCAGGACAAAGTTCCAAACAACACAGTCCTGGAACGTGCTGGAATCCCTAGCATGTATGCACTGCTGAAACAGAGACGCCAGCGTTGGCTCGGTCATGTCGTGAGAATGGATGATGGCTGGATCCCAAAGGATCTCCTCTAAGGAGAACTCGTGCAAGGAAAGCGCCCTACAGGTAGACCACAGCTGCGATACAAGGACATCTGCAAGAGGGATCTGAAGGCCTTAGGAATGGACCTCAACAAAGTGGGAAACCCTGGCCTCTGAGCGGCCCACTTGGAGGCAGGCTGTGCAGCATGGCCTTTCCCAGTTTGAAGAGACACTTGGCCAACAGTCTGAGGCAAAGAAGGAAGGCCCATAGCCAGGGAGACACACCAGAGACAGACTGCACTTGCTCCCAGTGTGGAAGGGATTGTCACTCCCGAATTGGCCTTTTCAGCCACACTAGACGCTGTTCCAGAACCATCATTCAGAGCGCGATACCATAGTCTTTCGAGACTGAAGGTTGCCAATGTAAGCCCCTGGTTCTGGTGTTATGTAAGAGTGTAAAGAGCATCTCTCTATCCACTCTGTCCATCCCCTGCATAATTTTGTATGTCTCAATCATGTCCCCCCTCAGGCGTCTCTTTTCTTTTCTTGACTGAAGAGGCCCAAACACCATAGCCTTTCCTCATAAGGAAGGTGCCCCAGCCCAGCAATCATCTTAGTTGCTCTCTTTTGCACCTTTTCCACTTCCACTATATCCTTTTTGAGATGCGGCGACCAGAACTTGACACAATACTCCAGGTGTGGCCTTACCATCGATTTGTACAACAGCAGTATAATATTAGCAGTTTTGTTCTCAATACCTTTTCTAATGATCCCAAGCACAGAATTGGACTTCTTTACTGCCACCGCACACTGGATCGACACTTTCATCAACCTGTCCACCACCACCCCAAGATCTCTCTTCTGATCTGTCACAGATAGCTCAGAACCCATTAGCCTATATGTGAAGTTTTGATTTTTTGCCCCAATGTGAATGACTTTACGCTTACTTACATTGAATTGTATCTGCCATTTTGCTGCCCATTCTGCCAGTTTGGAGAGATCCTTCTGGAGCTCCTCGCAATCACTTCTGGTCTTCACCACTTGGAAAAGTTTGGTGTCGTCTGCAAACTTAGCCACCTCACTGCTCAACCCTGTCTCCAGATCATTTATGAAGAGGTTGAAAAGCACCGGTCCCAGGACAGATCCTTGGGGCACACCGCTTTTCACCTCTCTCCACTGTGAAATCTCTCCATTGTGAAACTCACCCTGAACTGAGCCTCATTCTTTAGCTGGAACCACTGCAGCTCAGGCAAAGCCACTCACGAGAGTAAGGGTCAGGGCAATTTCGGTAGCCCACTCTCATTCATGCCATATGTACACTCATCACCTGCAGCACAGCCCTATTTGAAATTCAGTCCCAGCTGCCCAGGCCCCGCTTCCCCCAGTTATCTTATTGCTCTTGGCTGTTGTGACAGCCAGGGTCAGGAAGATCTCAGCAATCTACTCTCCTTCATTCCAGGCATGTACCCATCATACTGTAGTGCGATGGTGCCACCAGGTGCTCCCGACTCTGCCACCCAGAGTCAGGGCGCGCACACACCTGAAGGCAGCCCTGGCAGGGTGATAGCAATCCACCTAGAGAAACACTGCTCTAGCTTGTTATTCCCATTTCTGGTAGTTTAAAATTTTGCAACTTCTTTTTCCTGAAGGAAGAGTTACTCAGTGTCTTGATTACCAGCTGGTACTACGATTTTACCTGATCATGATACTGTCCAAAAGCAGGCATATGACGTGGCTAGGAATGAAGTCCTCTTATTCTGAAAATTTTAGGCTATAGTCCTGCACCTACCTACACCTATGCAAAGATACTTGCAAGATTGCTTCTTTTATGCTTCTTTTATGTAGTGTTACTGTTCCTGAACTTTGGTTTCAATTACCCCATTTGCAAAAAAAAAAAATTTCTTAAGTTGTCTTGTGCAAACTATGCTCAAAATGCACTTCAGTAGTGCTCACAAAGCATTAAAAAGAGCGGAGGAGGCAAAATCCAAGAGCATGAAATGAAAGCTTTCACCCATGCTATAGAGTTATTAGGTTTCCTTTGCGCCCTAGCTCTCCATCTCCCACTATCACACTCTTCACAAAGTCAAATGACCCTCTGGAGCTTCTTCCCATGAAGCACAAAGAACAGCAGTTAAAAGAGAACATCCAGAGATCTGCACCACACACAGTGGGCTCTCTGGATCTTAGCTCCAGCATTCAAGAAATTACAAAGAAAAAGTTTTCCATGTCAACTAGCAGGAAAGTGTCAAATGACTACTGTGAAATATAAATCATACTTACATCACATTTCCAGCCTTCACTTTTCTTCTTCTTGATGGAAAGAAACTCATGCACATTCTCAGGATGGAATCTGGAGGGAAAAAAATCCAATGAAAAATTAAATATTTAGTAAATAATCACAGTTTAGGCACAACAAAAGCTAATACGTGGTGAATATAAATTAAGAAGCTATTGGACAGCTCAAAGACTACACAGGTACCCTACATAAAAATTGCAGTGTTACCCATCTCTTCCAACTTTATAACATCAACAAAGGTGTAAAGAATTATTTTCATGTACTATCTCTCATCTGATTTTTTCCCCCAAAGATTATTTTAAACTTCCTTTAAAATTCCTCAATTTACCTGTTATCTTGTATGAGTGATGGGAACACATGTGCCAGTTCTCCAACTCACGGTGAGAGCCAATAACCAGGTCCAGGTCTAATCACACAATCTAACTTTGCAATGACTCATTTTATAAAAATAAATTAAGTGATTCAATCTTTTTTAAAAAGACAGGTTTGCACTGAAAAAAACCAGAATATACAATAGCACTATACCAAGTGTTCTTCATACTTGCCTCTTCACATGCTTTATCAAGGTCTTTTTGGTGGCATGCAGTTTGTTACAATATGAACATTTATGTTCCTTTTTATGAAATTCAATTTCATCGTTGTGTTTCTTTCTGTGAACAGTTAAGTTGGATTTTGTTGAATAGCGTTGGTGACAGATATCGCATTCAAAAGGTTTCTCTCCAGTGTGCACACGAGCATGGCTCTCAAATTTCCCTATAAAGAAACCCACATATTAAATTATTAAACAAGCAGCTGGCAAACAGTCCTGCTAACCATGTGCTGGCATAAAACCTGTGTTTTTATGCCCTGTTCCAGAACAGGAGAGGGGAAATGCACAGGAGAGTGTGTCCCTCAGCCATGCTTGCCAGCAAGGGCTGGCAGCAGTTATGGTTTGAGGACTACGGCCAGTCAAGAATTGTAGAATATCAACACCAGCAGACCATGCCCTGGGCCAATGAATTCCTTAGCTCCACCTTCAATCTTCCTGGAGAAAATTTTTATCTGAAGAGGCAAATGCTGTCCCTAGGAGACTGGACTTTCTCTCCATAAACAGGACCCCTCTTTAACTCCTCTCTACAATACTGCACCCATACTTAAATATTTGATTTTATATATTACTTATTATCTTTAATAAAAGGTGCCTTAAGGATTGGTTTGGTTGGTTGATCATCCTCAACAACACATACAGAAGCTAGCAGGGGTGACAACCCAGGTGCTCTTATGGTATGATCTGGTGTCTTCATGCAAGATGACAGAGGGCCCAATCCTATCCAATTTTCCAGTACAGGTGCAAATGTGCCAATGGGCCATGCACTGTATCCTATGGCGGATGGGCAGTCACAGAGGATTCCTCTAGGTATGGGAACACTTGTTCCCTTACCTCAGGGCTGCATTATAGCTGCACCGGTGCTGGAAAGTTGGATAGGATTGGGCCCATAATCTACAAGTAAGCCTTTCAGAGCCATTATCATATAAATTTCAGCTAGTCTTTTGTGGATCATATGTGTATTCTCTTGCCTATGTCATTTTTAAATTTCAGCAGCTGTGATAATGTGACCACTGTAGTCAATTGACACTTTATCTGATCCCAGCAGTTGTGAGATGCTCCTCTGAACAAGTAACAATGCTAGGCTTAGATCTAGATCCTTCTCTCTCTGCCTCCAGAAGGTAGCTATGGTGCCACTAAGATAAGGTGTAGAACAGAACAAGAACCAGTCTAGAGAAAGCTAGTCTTTCCTGGATCATATGTGTGTTTTCTTGCCTATGTCATCTTTCAAAGTATTTTTAAATTGAGTTTAAAAGTTTAAAAATATGGTATAATTCTAAATGAGTGTATACTATGGCTGCTTTAAAAAAGATACCGATGCATCAGAAATCCAGTATAAAAAACTTCCTCATAAACATGATTTTGTGAGGTTCTGATTTCCTACTACTAAACTGGAAGTGTTTTGCACACTTACACTGCTAATGTTCATATACATGGAAATATTCATTTCTGCATTTGAAAGTGTGACAGAAGCCTCCCTGTAGAACTGCATTAGCAGGAGAGGCACAATGTTTTCCTCGAGTTCAAAGAAGCTGCAAAGTGTAAGTTCTTTATACCCCAACATCACCATTCTGCAAAGGTAAGAAAATTCATTCCCTCTTACCTGCTCGATCAAATATTTTATTACACTTAGGGCACTGCAAACATTTTTTGCTACCGTTCTGAATAACGACTGGAATATATGCGGAAAGACTGCCTTTAGAGATGCCTTCTGCTAGACCATCTGGCTCAGGACTATCTTCATCCTGCTCTTTTTCACTTTCTTCTTCGGACTCTGTATCATCCCCGGATGAATCCTCATCCTGCCTATCTTCACCAGTATTATATTCGCTTCCACTGTCTTCAGACTCATTGTCAGACTCATTGTTCTCCTTGCCAGAAGTTACTTTATCTAAATTGCTGTCAGATGCATCACCACTTTCACTGTCACTTGGAGCAAACTTAGCTGGACACTTGCGATTGCGTGTTGATCTTCTAGTAGAAATATCTGAACTCTCAACCATTTTTAGCCCATGTTCCTTTTCCCAAGTAAGAGATTTGTGTGCTCTGGACAAGTGATTTTCTAAGGACTTTTTGTAACAGAAGTTGCGATTGCACAACGTGCACTGGTGAGTGCTTGTTGCTTTAGGAATCAGTTCACTGATAGTTTCGACCTGTGATGGATTTTCAGTTTTCTCTTCAGACTGCGAACTTGAAACACTTTCACTGTTTAGCAGTTTTACTGCATCAATAATATCTAAAAACTTAGCTGCCTCTAATACTAAGGGGATTTCATTTTTATATACAAAAAACTCTGATGTGTAGAGAAACTCAAGGAGATGATGGAAAACTGAATGAGTTACATGATCCAAGGTAACAACATCTGTGCTTGGGTTTTTGCTCAAATAGGCATGAAAGTAACTGCTGCCAACAGCAACTACTACCTTGTGGGCACTGAATTCTTTACCATCAACAATTATGAGCAGATCACAAAAAGATGGCTGCTTCTGGCGATCATCATTTAGGTATCTGAGTAGGTTTTTATTGTATTCCAGGGAACTTAAAAGCTTTCTTTGATCTGATGAGGGAAGTTCTTTGGCACATGCAAACTTATTTGCAGCTGTTGCCCCTACCAAGTCAACACTAGCTTCTTGCACAGAGTCTGCTACAAGAATCTTGTCAGAAGATTCCTTCTCATTATCAAGACATATTTTGTCATCTAGATTTGCAGTGAGCTTTCTCCTTTTCTTCATTGCAGCTGTGCCACTTTAAAATTGGGAACTTCATATGTAAATCAAAAGATTTTTCAAAGTATAACTGGTCCAATTCTTAATATCTGAAGTTATGACCTGCAAATACAACAACAAAAATTGTTGTTTGAAATCCAACCACATAACACATTATCAGGAACTTTTAACAAGAGCTACAATAAGTGAGGAATAGGTGGAGAAGAAAAAAATCAGCAAAATGAGGAATGATCACCATCACCTCCACCTGCTGATGCTTTTTAAAGATGAACTATGCCTCTCTCCTCTTCAGAGGAACATTAACATTTCAGCGAGACGGAGAAGTTAGGGAAGAATACTCTCCCACTTCATTTTTGCATTCTACTAATATGTAGAAAAAATACTGTAAGCTACTTTAGGCACATCACAATGACGAGGGGAATGGTACATTTTAATACATTTTAAAAATAAAGTGATGATTAAATAATTCGTTTCTGTACAATAATGTCATTTGTGCATAAGTGAACAGAGATAAGTTGTACTTTTTCAATAAAAAATAGTTCATACATAAGTCATAGAATATGGAAACAAAACAGATACATATAACAGAAAAAAAATACATGACATAGATAAACATTGTTATTCCAGAAGTGAACAAACAAATGTTCTGTTGTACTGTTTTAGATCTGGCACTCCTTTCTACTGGGAATATAATAATTTCCAGAGTTTCTACCACATTTCAGAGTATGGATTATTAACTTTTTGGTACAAATCATTTTTTCCAATGATTTGGAATGGGGCCCGCTGAAGCTTTTTATCTGGCCCTCAGGCTCGCAGCGGCTGAGCAGCGCTGAGGTATTACTGCTATAAGGGCAGCCCACATGAAAATCTGGCCCTCCCATATCTTGAAATATGATCTAGATTTGTGTATTTTCTGTCATTTGCAGCTAATGAGTTCCTGAGTGAGAAAAAGTGCTTGTTTTTGGTTATGACCTGTTAAATGACATCATTTTCTGCCTAATGAGTATCACTTCCGGCCCTCAGCAGGCACTGTGAATGCTGTTCAGCCCTTGGTATGAAAAGAGTTTGATACCCCTGTCCTAGACCATCCCCAAAGAGACATTCTAGGTCACCACTTCTATACATTTACTCAAGTGAGGATAAGAAGCCATAACCACCACTGGTTAGCCCAGACAACCATTCTATTTTTCAGCCAAGCTGGCCCAAAGAGAAAGTACATGCAGCCCAGGATGGAGGCAGAGGTAGCAGCTGTTGCTGGGCCCTCTTCCAGTCACAGAAGGTGAGTGAATGGCCTGCAGCCATCGTCTTCTCCAGCCTGAAGACTGTTCCTTTCCCTTGGCCAGATCCAGCCTGATGAAAGTAACTGGGCCACATACTCACTCTCTCTCTTTCTCTCTGTATAATTTGGGATGGTTCAAGGAATATTTTGAGAGGCTCAGCACCAGTTCCTTACTCTTTATACATATTTTAGACATTGCTGAATGGGGCCATGGGGCATTTGGAATGCTCCTGCACACAAACAAAGTTTTGGGTTGGACACGATGCCAATGCATACTCAGAAGTAAGTCCCACTGTAGTCAATGGGGCTTACTCCCAGGCAAGTGTGAGGTAGGAATGTGGCCTCAGAGCCCAAGCCTATGCATGTCTACTCAGAAGTAAGTCCCATTGTAGTCAATGGAGCTTACTCCAAGGTAAGTGTGGGAAAGGACTGTGGCCTCAGAGCCCAAGCCTATGCATGTCTACTCAGAAGTAAGTCCCATTGTAGTCAATGGAGCTTACTCCAAGGTAAGTGTGGGACAGGACTGTGGCCTCAGAGCCCAAGCCTATGCATGTCTACTCAGAAGTAAGCCCCATTTCAGTCAGTGGGGCTTACTTCGAGGTCAGTGCGGCTAGGACTGGGGCCTTAACCCTTGTGCATTTCGTAGGTGAAGGACTAAGCTGTGCGAAACCCCCCAGCTTGTTTAAGGGCGCAGTCTGTCAGGACCGCTCCAGCGTCCTTGTGCCGGCTGCTCGCGCAGCGCCTCTGCTTCTCTGAGGAAGGCTCAGCTTCAGGAGGGGGAGGGGCGCGCGCACCCCCACCCCCAAGAGCAGGGCCGCGCCCCTCGCGAACCCCCCTCAGTTCTCACAGGCCCGTGAAGGGGAGGAGCCTCTTGATCTGCGGTCCCCCCTCCCACCTCTGCGGGGGGGGATAACGGTCGACTCCCTCGTCCAGCGCCCCTCACCCACCTCCGCTTCCTCCTCCGCCGCCGCCCGGCTCCGGGGGACACAGCTCCTTCGCAGCCGGCCCGCGCCGCGCCCCCTCCCACGCCTCCTTCCTCGCCATCACTTCCGGGTCCCTGCGAGGGGCCTGCGTGTGACGCAGCTCCTGCTGGCGAGGAGGCGGCATGTTTACCGCTGCCGCCGGCGCACGTGCACGGAGGAGAGGCGGGGGGCGCTGAGGGGGGCTTCCTCCGCAGGCTCGCCCGCCCGCCCGCCCGCCCGCGCTCCGGCCAGCGAAGCAGCTCGCGTCTGCTGCGGTGGTGGACGAAGCGAGCCCCGCGCGGCGGAGAGAGCGGAGCAGGCGGACGGCGCCTTGCAGAGGGAGAGGCCTGGCCGGCTGCCTAGGAGCAGCCGCCTGGTGCCTGGAAGAGAAGAGCGCTCTGGGCCGGCCCGGTCCAGCCTCCTGCACCCCACAGCGGCCCCCCCAGAGACCTCGGGGGCGCGCAAGACTCCTGCACCTCGCTGCCACCTCCTGCGCCTGGGGACCCTCACAGCCCCCGGCGAAGACACCAGGCTGCACTTGGTGGAACTTGGGCCACTTTATTAAAGGCAGCGCGCAACTTTCAACGCGTGGGCCCTGCTGAACACGCCTCCCCTCCCTCTGCAGGCGGAAACACTGCCCTCCACAGCCAATTAGGAGGACAGGAAAAAATTCCTATGCAGCCCTCCTGATGAGTGACCAGCTAACAAGAGCCACCACCACCACCCCCAGCCCAGAGGATGCTTGTGGCACATTAAAACTCCTACAGATCGACTTGGAAGGCATGGACCTGTTTGTAGCTCCACTTGGAGGTGCAGCTGAGCAAACACTGACTGCAACTCTGTCCCTTACGGCCGTAATATCACAGAAAGCGAGTCTCAGTGGCAGTGAAACTAGGCAGGAGTCATCCGTGAGTGACCCCTGCCTGGCCAGTGGCACCCTGTGGCCCTCAGCTGCTGCTGCTGCTGCCAACCATGGGGAGACACTCCCGTGGCACAAGGACACTACAGCACTTCTGACTACAGGAGCACTGTAGAAGAAGCAAAGAATGTAAGGAATCCCAGCACCCCTTTTGCCACTCACACAACCACATAGTTTTTGGCTTTACCTTTTTGGCAATACCTTTTTGGCTGCTGAAGACTGGGGGCCCAATCCTGTCCAACTTTCTAGTGCTTATGCAGCTGCTGTGCAGCCCCAAGTTAAGGGGACAAATGTTCCCTTACCCTGAGGAGGTGCCTTTACTGCCCCCTCACTGCAGGATGCATCACACACCCCATTTGCATGGCTTTATCAGCACTGGAAAGTTGGTTAAGATTGGGTCCTGGGGCTGCAATCCTATATGCACACTTACCTGGGAGTAAGCCCTATTGAACAGAATGGGACTTCTAAGTAGGCATTCAATCAATCCAATAACCTTTATTGGCATACATAGATAATACATGTGACAACAGCCAACTACAAGAGAAACATAGATGGACACAGGGTAGTGAAAAAACAGAAATTGATAGAATAAAATAAAG
Organism: Tiliqua scincoides; assembly: GCF_035046505.1. Lineage (NCBI taxonomy): Eukaryota > Metazoa > Chordata > Lepidosauria > Squamata > Scincidae > Tiliqua > Tiliqua scincoides. The sequence continues at coordinate 124,777,624 of NC_089824.1, forward strand.
AACATTGTAGTAGGCTTAGCAGATAGACTAGGTGTACCTGGAGGACGCTGAAACAACGAATTTAGAAATCATCTCCATTACATCAATTGTACAATTATTGAGAAAAAATTTCAAATTCTCTAGATCAGAAAACCCATCTCTATTAAGTAACAACTGTTCCAAATAGATGGAACGGGAACTAACATGACAGGGACAGTAAAACAAAATATGTTGGATGGTTTCAATTTGACATTGATTGCAGGGGCAGATACGTTCTGCATAGGGGATTTTACTATACCTCCCCTCTGACCATGAACGAGAGCAGAGTAAATCTTGCTAGGGAAACAGCACAAATTGGATTAGTCATAAAGGAGAGATATGACACCATGAGACCGTGATATAATAGGATGGAAAAGTTAAGGGGGGAACAACTTCTCGAAGCCAGTTTGTGGAGGTTTTGGAACTCAATGTCCAGCATTCTTTGTTTTATGATTCTTTGTTTTATTTATAAGAATAGCTGAATAAGAGTGCAGGCCCAGGAAATCAAGTGAGAGTCCAATTGCTTTGATTTTTTCCTTTACCAATTTGTCCCATTTGGAAGAATCAGATTCCGATAGCATTAAATGCAGGAAGCTACCGGGCTTCGAGTTGTAATGTATTTTTTGTTGGAGGAATCTTAAAAATTGGTTTCCTCTTTAGGGGTGTTACGTGTAAAAAAGTTGAGTTTGACTGAGGAGGACCTGAGGGAAAACTGCTGCAGGAGAGGAGGCTGCAGTAGCCGTAGAGGGAAGATAGAGGCTGCTGCGTGCAGAGGCCTATAAAAGGGGCTGCACAAGACTGGGCTTGGATAGACCACCAGGGAAGCCTTGCTGAGAGGAGCTTCAAGAATGAGCTTGGAGAGACCATGCTGCTGAGAGCTGAAACCTGAGCTGAGGAGAGAGTTGCAGCAAGGAGCCCCTGGAAGAGCCACACAGAGAACCAGGGAGCAATCACCCAGCCCCTTTGCCTCAAGTCCTGCTGCCTCCTGCCTGCATAGTGCCTGCCTGCCTCAGGGCCTCAGGGAATTTGGAACTAGGTTGTGTTTTCATTTGGTTAAGGTTCCATTCTGAACAATAAAGGCCTTAAACTTTTTGTTGGTGTCAGTAGTCTCTATGGTCCTGCGTAACAGGGGGGAAGCAGAGTAGCTTCAGCAGCAGACCCCCCCTCTTGCTGGGAATCAACCCCAGGGAAGCTCCCACACCTGGCTGACTGCTAATTAATAAAAGTCAAATGACAATGGCTGGTTGAAGTTGCAAAAGAAGTCATTTACTCACGGTTCCATAGAAGCATGTTTACAGCATCTGATTATGACCAGAGGTTACACTAAACTTGAGATAACAAGGCCCTGGAGCTGCCTCGTCCTGCGTGTGCCATGTGGTCAAGATGGCGGCGCCAGCAGAGCCCTGCTGGGTGCCATCTTGTCAGGTCAGTGTTCAGAGAGAAAGAGGGTGTGCTCAGAGCGAAGGGAAGGTTATAGTGTCTGGGCCACACCCCCACATAGGTCATCCAAAAGGGACAGGTAAAGTGTAGGGTCACTGGGCCATGGCTTAACCCTTTCAGGACAGTATCCTGCCACCACTGGCTGAAATTTCTGAACCTTTTCAAAATAAAGCATATTGCAGTAGTCCAATCTAGCTGTGACTGAGGGCCCAATCCTATCCAATCTTCCAGCAACAGTGCAGATGCAATGCAGCCCCAATGTAAGGGAACAAATATTTCTGTACTTTGAGGAGGCCTCCATGACTGCCCCCCCCCCCACTGCAGACTGCAGTGCATGCCCTATATAGCATGGCTGCACTGGGGCTAGAAAATTGGATAGGATTGGCATGTGTTATACTGGCCATATCTGTCTTCCTCAGTTGCATTTGGGACACTAGCCAAAGCTTTCCAGGGTGTCTCTGGCCATAGAAATCCCTTGACCATTTAGAAGTAAGGCCAGACTGTTACTCTTAAGTAGGTGAGCTGGGCCCGGAAAGGGGGGTAAAGAGGGTAATTTATACCCTGGCCCAGGGTCAAAAGGGGGGCCCAGGAACCAAAGGAGGGGGCCCAGAAATTTCCTGAGATTTTACGTTTTCCTATCTACTCAGACTTGTTGCCTGCATGGAATGCTGGGGACACTACGGATGCCACATGGGTGGGTAGACCTGGGCTCCAAAGGCTTTTCCAGCTGTCTCTACCCTCCCCCCACCCTGATTCTTCCCTCCCTGTCCCTATTCTGCTATCCCATCACAACCCTCCCCTGCTCTGTTTCACCCATTCCCCTTTGCAAAGGGGCCCAAAATAAACTTTGTGCCCCCTAATAAAATTCCTCTCAGAGGCCCTGTAGGTGAGAATGCACTGTATTTCAAAGTCAGGTTCCAGCTCGACAGTAGTACATGACAAATAGCCCCATGTTGCCATAGTTACCTGGATAAATATCCTATGCTACAGAGCTCTTCAATGGTCAAGAGGACCTTTCCAGCAAACGTTCTTAGCCCACTAGCTGATTGTGATTGAGTTACATTATTCATGTAATTTGGTATAAAAATTTCAGTTGGGTTATTAGATTGAAATTTCACTAATAGAGAATGCTATATGAGCTTTCATATGAGCTTGGGCACCCACCCCGAATAGGCCATTTCATGATTGTAATATTCAAATGTTCCTTTGCTTTTAGATAGGTAGACAAGGTCAGCATGATTTGTTCTCTCTGATCCACTCTTCAGCATGCAGATGTTGCTAGAATCTATAAAACTGCTTCTGATTATCTTATGCTCAAAAATACTACAGAGCATCTCAAGAAAATGTACACACAATTTATAGCGTCAGATTTATTATGCCAAAATTCATGCACATACTGCATACAGCGTACACAGAAGTAGTTGCTTCACAGATATTTAATTAATTGGTTAACTAAAACAAGTGCTCAAAATGTTCCCAGCTGGCATTTATACACTGCTGACATCATTGAGTAAGGGCCCAATCCTATCCAACTTTCCAGCACTGGTGTAGCCATAATGCAGCCCCAAGGTAAGGGAACAAATGTTCCCATACCTTGAGGAGGCCTCTGTGACTGCCTCCCCACCACAGGATGCAGTGCATGCCCATTGGCACTGCTACACCGGCACTGGAAAACAGGATTGGACCCTAAGACTGCAATCTTATCCACACTTTCCTGGGAGTAAGTCTCACTGAACACAATAGGACATGAATAGACAAGAATAGGATTGTGCCCTAAGGAATCTGCAGACATCCACCAAAGTATGCACTGGCATAGTTCCACAAATATCTTTCATTGCTTCCCCTTGAAGTTCGAGTGTTATAGATTTTCTGCAATGAAGTATATATGAATTAAGCTCATTAAAATATGTGTACATTTTTTGAGACACCCTGCATATAGAGATATCACACCTGTCTTGAAATATACTCTGAAGTGGATTTTCAAAAGACCTCTGCTTCCAGATTGGTAGCTATTGCAATATTTCTTCAAAAATGTCATTTTCAAAATCTAAAAGTGATTTCACTCATGTGTGCTTGTCATTAGCACCTGGCAGTGACATGTACGTGTGAAATAGCCACCAACAGTCCAAACATCAGTGACAGAGCCTTTCTCACCATAGTACTATTCAGTAGTCAGTTTGCATGGTATTCAGCTGTGCATCAGTCATTAAGTGGTATGGTATCAAGTGAGATATGTGCAGGACTGGCCTAGTCATGAATCCGTCTGAAGTGCTCACCTCAATAGTTGGTGAGTACTGCAAATTGACTGGGGTGTCCTGCGCCCCGCTTCTGCCTCCAGTCTGTCTCACCTGTCCAGCCGCTTTAGTTGACTCTGATCCTCTTCATAAGCAAGATTCTACTGTGAGGGAGCAGAAAGCAGATTGCGCCAGTAACAGCCCACCTCTTTTTCCAGCACAGCTAGAGAAGGAAGAAGAGAGAAAAAAGCTGCCACAACCACCACCTTGTGTACCTGGCTACTTAGGAAAGCAGTTGAGTGGGCAAACAGAGGCAGGACACAGTGATCCAGAAGCCCCCCTCCCCAGCCCCTTACCTTCTTAAATTCTTAGGAAATACCTGGAGTTGTTTTTAGTTATTATAAATGAGTGCAAAACTCTATATAAAATGCATTTAAACCCTTTGCTTAACCATGGACTTAAAACTAATTTAAGGGTGTAATTGTATATGTACTTATATGGGAATACCAGAAAAATCTTTTGTGATAATCAGAAGTAAGAAGTGGGTTAAGTGGGATTACTCCCAAGAAAATGTGTTCAGGATTGCACCCTAACAGTGCAATCTAGGCATTAAATTCAGTGAGACTTACTCCCAGACAAATTTGTACAGACTTCAGTATCTGCGGAGGATTTGTTCCCGGACACCCCACAGATAACTGAAACCTGTGGATAATTAAATCTGCAGGTTGCCATCCAATGGGGCCTCTGGATATGACCACAACTGAGAAGGGGGTGGGACAGGCAGAGGCCTCCTCCATCAGATTGCAAAATACTCATAGCTGGTATAGACTCGAGTAGCCCCATTGCGGGGCCTGGGACTTTTCTGGAGGGAAGGGAATGAAAGTCCCCTTCTCCCAAGGAGAATTTTGCTGGACTTCTGGGCCCTGGTAGCCATTTTGGCACTGCTGTAACTGGCAGCACCAAGGAGGATAGGATTGTCCTGCTAAAATTAATGTCTTCCTTCTGAATAAACATATATAAGATTGTGCTATGAATATCCCATTGATGCATTCAGGTTCTGTTTACAACATATTCTTATGTTCCCCGTTGGGAACCTCCTTCTCAGTTACTGTGCTGTGGACATAAACAACTATCCTGTAGTGGGCCATGGTGTAACAAAACTTCAAGTAATCAGGCTGTCTTGCTGCAATCATAATGTGGTCATCTGAATCAATTGTTAGTCTCAACTACATAGTAAAAAGCAGGGTATTGCACTCCCTGATCTTAGCCAGGAAAAATATTAGGACCTTAGTACACGGTGCTTAAATAATACCCATTCCTTCAACTTGAATTGAACATAGAGAACCAAGTGTAGAGGACTCTGGATCAATGGATTAAAACTTCTGAGCGCATCTCACCTCTATGTACAGTAATTTATCATGACAATCTTCCAGAAGTAAGCTTTTAGTTTAAAAAAAAACAAACTATAGCATGTAAGAAATGCATCAAAATTAAGATGAATTGTGTCTGAACTAATATTTGACAATGATGTGACATCCCTTGGAGGCCTATAACTTTTCTGTATTGTACTGGAATCCAGAATGCTACAATTTAGGGCTTTGGCTAGGGACTTTAGTTAGCTGCAATTTTTTAAAAAAAATCTTAATTTTATAATTCAAAAGTCTAAATTTTGCAAGTAGAAAAAAGGATGAGGACAGATGTAACATTTTAAAAAGCAATTGGGCTGATTTGGAAGGGATGTCACTATTACCCATCCAGATGTACCTTTCCTTTTAAGGACTGAATTTTTGAGGGAGGGAGGGGGGAGATTGCCTCAGAAACCGGCCGTATGCAATACTAGGACCTTTGATGCCATCAAGAAACCTTCCCTCCCACCACTAAGGACACAATCCTAACCCACTTTCCAGCACCAACTTAAGGGCAATGCATCTCCAAGGTAAGGAGACAAACATTCCCTTACTTTGAGAAGGACTCCGTGAGTGCCACCCAACTGCAGGATGCAGCACACGTCCCATTGGCACAGCTATGCCAGTGCTGTAAAGTTGGTTAGGATTTGGTCTTAAGTTGCTTTTCACTTAAGCAAACTATTAATAATTGATTAATAATAATGAATGAGTAAACTTATGTGTGGTACTTAATTTTTTTAAAGGTGAACAGCCTGTCTGAAGCATGTACAGATGGGAGGAGCAAGACTGATTTGTTGGTATATGCACTTCATGAGCAAGCACTCCATTCCTGAGGAAAACCCTCTTTTTCCCCCTGTGTACACCAATTCTGATCTAGGAATCCGCCTGTTACATTCAACATTCTGTTCAGAGTTCTAAGTCAGACGCCCCACATAACATTCCTCTCCAAATGTATACTGGAGTCCCATGATTGTCTGATCTCCCCAGACAACAGCCTTGACGAAAACCTTCCTGGATCCTTTCTTGGTTTAGAGCACACTTACTCACTGGTCCAGTTTGTTCATCTGATGCAGGAGCAAGAAAACGTTCATCCATTAATTTCAAACCAGCCTATCAGAGTTTTATTGGGGGGGAGGGTTGTCTTCCCAGAATAGAATAAAAGACCAGCTGGGTTAGGGGCAGGAGATGCAAGATGAAAGATGGGCATTGTGCCTTGCAGGGTGCCAGCCAAGTCATGATAAACTGTGATGCTGTCCAGCTGGGACAAAGTCAGTTCCTAAGCAGATCTTTTTCTCCAGTGCCAGGAGGATGCTGAGTGTAAGTGAATTTCTTTCAGTCAGAGAAAGTTTTATCTTGATCCCAAGTATATAATTTGATTATATGTTTTTCTCTCGTTCCAGTTTAATTTTCAATAAATATTTTCCTTTGCTTTGATTAAAACCAAGCAGCATACTGCTTTCACCCAGAGAGCAACTAGGCTCCTAACTCTGAAGCCTTCCTCAAGCACTGCCAGAGAAGGCATGAACATGTTTGGTTGTATTGGGATATAAGAGTGAAAGAGGGAAGAGAAAGCAAAGAAAGAGCGTCTGTTCAAGATGCTTTCCCTCCTTCTCCCTCCTCAGGTAACTAAGGTGAAGATTGTAAGTTGATAGACACACCCCTGAGTGGATGAAGAGATAGTACTGTGATCACATGTTGCTGGTGGTAGTTGGAACCAGAGGCATAACATGGGCAGGGCCTGAGGGGTACGTGCCCCGAGTGTTGCACTGGGGGGGGGATGCATGACAGCTGGCTCTGCCTAATCACCTCCGGGCTCTCTCTGAGAGCAGGGTGCTGCTGTCTTTGAGTGCCCCGTTCCAACTTTTGTGAAGTCTCCCAGCCTACACGGAAGTCAGAACAAAGTGCTTGAAGCCCTTCCCTCAGAGAGAATGTGAAGTGACTTCTCCCCAAGGGTTGGGTGCTGCTGGCTTTGTGTGCTCCATTTTGGCTTCTGTGAAGCTCCCAGCCTCCACAGAAGCCAGAAAAGGATGTGCGAATCCCCACCCTCTAGGAAGAATCTTGGGCAGTGATGTCACAATATCATGTGACATTGTGACGTGACTGCCCTGGGCATTGGGATGATATGTTATGCCCCTGGCTATAACCAACCTGTTATATGATGCAGGCTTCAATCCTATACACATTTTCTTGTAAGATGCATTGAACACCATTGGGCTTTCTTCTGAGTAGGCAAGTATAGAATTCAGCTGACAATGTGTTGTATGTGTGATTTTTTGCATGATCTCGGGGTGGAGAGGAAGCCATATTCCCAAAGGAGGTATGTTCTCTGTACTGCCCTGGAGATCACCATACCTGTCTGCTATTCAAACTGGAAAGTTGGTCATAGACCAAAGCAGAAGGGCCCACTGAAAGCATTTTCATTTTATGCCTTTCTTTACTTTAAGTTGTGCTGATTGCATAAAACATAAAAGTATCATTTTTGGAGGGTATTATTTTAATTAAAACTATATCAGTTTTGGTTCAACAGGGCAAGTGCACAGCATCAGTTTCTGCTACACATAAGGAGCTGCCATCATTCCTGAGAAAGCTGCTTGTGTATGTGATATTATGACAACCTGTTCTATATCTGGGTAGAGATGCAGTGATTCCAGTGATGGTGGTGGGTAAAAAAAGTGTGACTGCTGTCAAGAAAATTCATGCTTGCTAGATTCATGTGCAGCCTGGTTTACACTAACATTGCCCTATGTTGGGTCCAAGGATGGGCCACAGCTACTTCCCATTATGAAAGGGAAACTCACTGCCCCAGACAGTTGTGCAAAAACAACATGTGCACACCCTCAGACAGCAGTGTAGGTGTCACCATGCAGCCCCATCCACACCATACAAGTGAAAATCAGAGTGGTGTCAGATGGTTCATGTCTAAATGCACATATCTCCATATAGTTGCATATCTGGATCCATCGAGTCTGTGTCGGCAGTTCCTAACCTGACAAGGAAATCCATCTGCAGAGGCTGCTTCTGTGTGCCTCGGTCCTACAATGCGTTTTTTTTTGGGGGGGGGGGTGTCTCTTAGAAAAAAATTCAGCATTAGCTCAGGGGAAACAGCTTATTCAAGACAGTGCCACTGAAGTGGGATTAGACACAGTGCCACATTTGCCAAACAGTGGAAAAGAAAAGGGGAATGGATCTAATAGGATATTTGTGGGTATTAGACCTTTAGGCACAATCTTATTTGTACGGTCACAGAGAGCAATGATGCTTTTCTTTAACCCAGAAGGCTTTTCAACCAGATTGTGATAATAATGGAGGAGAGACAGCTATTCCTTTTCTTGTTCCCAGTAGTAGAGGAGCACCGCTCTGTGATCTGTTGGAACTGATCTCTTTACACTCTCGCATAACACCAGAACCAGGGGACATCCACTAAAATTGAGTGTTGGAAGAGTTAGAACAGACAAGAGAAAATATTTCTTTACTCAGCGTGTGGTTGGTCTGTGGAACTCCTTGCCACAGGATGTGGTGATGGTGACTGGCCTGGACGCCTTTAAAAGGGGATTGGACAAGTTTCTGGAGGAAAAATCCATTACGGGGTACAAGCCATGATGTGTATGCGCAACCTCCTGATTTTAGAAATGGGCTATGTCAGAAGGCCAGATGCAAGGGAGGGCACCAGGATGAGGTCTCTTGTTATCTGTTGTGCTCCCTGGGGCATTTGGTGGGCCGCTGTGAGATACAGGAAGCTGGACTAGAGGGGCCTATGGCCTGATCCAGTGGGGCTGTTCTTATGTTCTTAACTGCTGCTGAATTTGTATAGTGAATGAACTCTCTAACACTCAAAAATATTATTTGTAGAACAAATGTCTGGTATGTTTTCCCAAGCATACCATTAAACTCAGATCAGGCTTATTTGGGCTGAAGCACCGCATGTTAAAAGGCAGACTTCTGGCAACATGACATTGGGTGCAACCCTAACCCACTTTCCAGCACTGATATAAGGGCAATGCAACTCCTAGGTAAGGAATCAAACATTCCCTTACTTTGAGGAGGCTTTCATGAGCGCCCCCAACCGTAGAATGCAGCACACGTCCCATTGCTATGCCAGTGCTGGAAAGTGGGTTAGGATTTGGGCCATTGTTGTGTTTTCAGCACCAAGCAGTGACTACATGCCCATTCAGGACCAATCTCAAAACACCACATTTCTAAGCATTTAGGACGTTGTGTTGCCAGACTAAACAGGATCCTTGCAAATAGCAGCTTTTTATATTTATAAGTACAAATAAAGGGTTGTGGCAAGAAAGGGAAGGGGTGATGAGTCAAAGTTCCAGTCCTCACTGTCCAAAGTGCCACAAGTTCTCTCCCTGTCTCATCTCTTTCACCTTTGAATTGACAAGTACCACAAGCAGCACCTTTCAGAATGTCAGATTTTACTCAGGAGTTGCCAGTTGCAAATCAAAGGTGAAAAGTTCACTACCTTTTTAACAGGGAGCATGAAGAAGGGCCCTCCCCCTTTCTTTCGGTCTGAAAAATCTTTTACCATCTTGGCAACCAGGGAGGATTAACAGTGCAGACAGCAACTATGCGATTAGGCAGTTCATTAGTAGGAAGGTGGAGAATGCTAATGGCAAGATTTTCATCTACGCTAGTGATGAGAGCTGACCTGGCATCCGTTTCTGACAGCAGAATCACTTCTCAGTAGTATTAACCACACACTATGAAGTAAAAAACATGTCCTTTGTGTAAGAACTCATCAAAGGCAAGGATAACCAAATCACACACTATATTGAGTTCTGTAGCTCCCGAGGGATTCCTGCAATACCTTAGTGGAGGTTGGTTTGTTTTTGTCAGCAGTATGTAAAAGATATCCAAGTTGTGCTTTGCATGTTAAAGTACAAACAACTGAAATTCCCAACTGAAATTCAGCAGTTTACCATAATGATTTTAACTGACCATGTGCAAGTCCTGGGATCATAAGTGCAATACATACACGAACAAACCTGGCCACGTGTGGTTGCTTGATATGCTGTTAGATGAAGCAACAGCAATTAAGCAGTTATTAACGGCAGTTAATAACAGCAGTTATTTTGTGGGCACATTTGTTTCCCAGTCATATTTCAGTGGGCTTCTAGAACTGACTTCTGTCTCATTGAGTCTGATGAGAATCATGCAGTAGACTGTTATAAGCGGACTAGCATGATGTCTGCCAAATTTTGGAGACGTGTGTGGAAATGTAACTGTGTAATGAACAAGTGCTATGCTTTCTCAGGATTGGCAAATGGCCCAGATAATGTATCCTTGCATCCTCAAGTCTCGCACACACTCAGCTGAGTGTCCAGACAGTCGCTGTTCTGATTATTGCTTCTCTTTGGGTCAACACAAAAACCCTTCACCATCTGTTTTTTTGTTCCACAGGGACATGGAAAGAAAACTTTTTATCTTTTCTCCTGCAGCAAAAAGCAGCTGATCAGGAATTTAACAGGAAAAGTGGTCCTCAGGGAAAGAGCTAAATGACCCACTTCCCTCCCCACTGCAGCCTCTCAGAGTTACTTCGCGTTTTTAAAAAAGTTGGGAGAAAAGATCGTGCAACTGAGAGTTAAATGTAGTTTGATCTTTTGGAGACTCACATTAATTCTTAGTTGTCAGTTTCCCTGTCTTTTATACATGGAGAGTCTTGTGCCTTTGCCTGTCCCAGATTGTCATAAAGTTATTCTATGGAAAAAGCACTGTCCTGAAAAAAGGTAAATTTCTTAACAATTCTGCACCACTAGAAAGGATGGGGTAACTAAAAATGCCAGTAATTTAAAAGTCTCAATGGGTACAGGGCAGGTAATGGTGGCAGTCCAAACAAGAAATGGCAGGGCATCTAAAACAAGCAGGCAGGTTTTCACCAACTGCTTTATGGATCACTCATCTGCCAAGTGAAGCAATAGCACTTTGCCTGTTCATACTGGACAGCCTGGCATCACAACTGCATTCAAAGCAAGAAAAATTGCAAATAAAAAGAAATGAGAGGACAACAAGGAAAACACTAAAATGCAGTGGTTTGACAATGGTATTATTTGAACTCTTCATCCATTCACTCTATTGTTATGATGTTGATTCCAGAGAAAGCAGCCTCTGACAAGGGACACTTGAAAGGGGTAAGATCTAATTCTGACAGAGAATGAAAACTATCAGGATCATGTTTTCCACTTAGGAAAGGGTAAAACAGCAGCTATGTCAAAAAATGAGGGGAGGAACACCCTAAGAGAAAGTAGAAGTAAAGCTAATCAGTGTTAGACAACTCACACTATATGTCTACCCAGAAGTGAGTCCCATTATATTCAATGTACCTTACACCCAAGAAAGTGAGTATAGGATGCTGCCTCAGAGATTTTTTTTTTTTAAAAGCAGCTCCATCAGGAAGAAGAAATTAGATATTTGATGGTAACAATCTAGAAGTGCTCCCCCCCCCCCCAGATCAGGAGCAATGTGATGGATTTGCAGAGCAAGAAATAGATATAAGTCTGCAATCATCACAAGAGGAGCAATCAGAGATATAAGAGACCACAGGGCACTGAAAGGCCAGAGCCTGCAGTATGAAGATATTGACCTGAATAAGTTAAGCATATGCAGAATGGAACAGCAAGCAAATTGCATGATTTCAAACGCCAAATGAAGCAAAATTAAATGTAGCTTTTCTCCAGTCACTCCTTGTCTTAGGTGCAGTTGACTTGTGCAAATTCAACTTCACATGGCTAGCAAACAACACACAAAAAAACACATAGCCGGAGCCGATGTTGGCTAGTGGGGGCAGAATGGACATGTGCATGGTCACAAACGTGCCATAAAGCACATTTATGGTCGTGCAGAGGCCAGTGCTGCTGGCCAACTGATGGGATAAATGAACTGCTGGGAAGGAGATGGGGAGAGGGTGCAACATGGGTGGGGAGGAGGAAGCCTCATTGAATGACCTGCACAAATGGGACAACTTCTGAGTAGAGCTGCAACGGATCGGGTCATAGTGATAAGCCTCATAGCTGCTGCATGTGACCCTCCTCCCTCTTGCTACTTCTCTCCCATAGTCCATCTGACCTCCTCCTGCCTTGTTTACAGATGGGATGGGGACAGGGGGGAGTGGTTAAAGAGAACTCCGTCACGTACACACACAGCCTGGCAGCAGTTCCATTTTTTTCTACGGAGCCACGGCTGGCTTTTTAAAGGGAAGGACTTGTGACTAGAGTCTTTTCAAGTCGCGAAAATGCTCTGGGCGACTCAGAAAGTCCCCTCATTAAAACTCATTTTTCAGTCAAGTTGGGGTGGAGACTTGTGACTTGACTCGACTCCAGCAACACTGAACCTGCCCATCCTTTATCAGTATTTAGATAGATGGATAAATAAATATAGAATTGAGCTGATAGGAAATGCATCATGGCAGTGGTGACTGAAAAGTAAACAGTAGCCCCAGGTCTCTTCCACTTCCCCCCCCCAGTAAAGACAATTACAATGGAATGTGCGACATGACATTTACCTGCCTGCCTGCCGCACCCCCCTCCCAACTCCTCTTCATGGACTCCTGCTTAGTGGCAATGGGAGGAAGGAGATACTTGGAGAACAATAACATCATGTCATATATATTGTTTACTGGTGGATAGAGGTTTGCTTGGGGGGAAGCAGTGTGCATTTGTGTGTGTTTAATTTTCATGTTTAAAACATGTTTAAAACACATGTGTGTGTGTTTAATTTTCAGAGACCCAGGAAAGAGGCTGAAGCCTAAACAGCAGCAACTTCAGCAGCTCATGCATTAACAACATTAAAAAAAAAAATCCATCTCCCCAAAGGCAAAACAGGGCAGTGTTTTACCAGGTACAGAAAGCAGAAATTAGAACCTGTCCCTGGTAAAAAGATGGTGTTTATTCTCATTTAAGGGCTGAAGAAGGAGAAAGCAAAGTTTGCACACTCTTTAAGATCCCTTTCTCTCTTACAAGCTCAAAGGAGCATTAGTAAGTGTTGAGAGTATGGCTCTTAATATCCTTGCAAAAGTACACAAAGAGCTTAGGAATAGACCTAGCCAATTCTGGCTTTTACAGTTTCATAGCACTGCTTCTTTTGCCCAGTCCAGTTTGTTTAAGGGCTATGGCTCATTTGTACAAAATGTGATTATCAGGAGCCTTGTAGCATAATTGGGGATGGGATAGGTTGGAACTGAGATGTAATGGAGTTTTGTGTGCAGGAAGAAGAAAGCCTGAAAAAGGCTACTCCAGCATGCAGTCTGAGGGCGCCATCTCTCAGTCTCCAGTGGCATGATTCTTCATAGAACCAGGGGAAAGAAGAAAGACTCCAGTCCACCTGCAAGAGAAATCTGCACCGGGTTTGAAAAATCACTCAGTGCTGCTGGAGTAAAATCTTGCCAAACACAAATGCCTTTTGAATCAAACTCTGTAGGTTTGCTGTGCGTGCTGGCAGGGGGCACAGGCGGAGATGGCATGCAACAGACCCTGTGCCTTGACTGTTGTCCTGGGCTCCGGGCAGGAGTGAAAAGCAATAAACACCAGTCTCAGCCTCCTGGATAACAGGAAACATTTTAAAGGAGGATGCTCCACCAGGGTGAATATGGGTCACTCAAGAACTAACTCTCTCCTCATCTTCTACCTCAGTTTCTTGCTGCTCATCTATTTGAAAAGTAAGCATTAACTTTTTTTCTCCCCCTTCTGTCATTTTGTTAGTATTGGACTGAGGTGAATAGATCAGCATGTCTCTCACTGGTCTCATAATAAACTTAGGCTCCAAAGACCATCCTTTAAAAACAAAATGTCAAAAGGATTTTGGTCTTGGGAAGGAACTATAAGTTATAGAAAACCATGGAACAGATGGGTTTCAAGGCCATAGGAGTTCAAGATGTTCTATAAGACAGACTTTTTTTTTTTTTTTTAACCAAATGATTATTCTGATGGCAGGACATTTGAAATATTCACATATACATCAATGCCTGACTTTATATTCCTTATTAAAAGGCACATATATGAACTTTGCTAAGCCTTTGTGCTTAAAATGTTTGAGGGACAGAAAATATACAGTATACCTTGTTCACCTCTTATTGCAACTTATTAATTTGTCAATCACTTGTATCTTTGACCATTCTCTGTCAGATATAAACATATGTAATTGCTTAAAACCCTAAAAAGAAAAGAAATGAAAAGCCTCCTCAAATGCCTGACTTAATTTTACTTTTGTAAAAATTACAATGACCTTCCATTAGGAGGAGAAAGAGTGAATGTGATTGATGTTATTTTAAAAAAAAAAAAAATTTCTAACTAGCTCCCCTTTTTAGAGTGACGTATTTTTTTTAAAAAAAAGCATTTAAAATGGGTCTCCATCATTTTGTTAGAAGGATGGCGATATGTGTAATACAAAAAATTTGAAAAGGGCTCAGCTGGCAAGGCTGATGTGTGTTTATGAAGGGAAGAAGCTATTGGGCAGGTTTTGAACTGAAGGTAGCAAGTGTTAGTTTGTGTGTGTGGGTGTCTGTATTCATCTCTTTGAAGAGGGCTGTGTGATTTGTGTCTGCTTAATCTGAATCTTAATCAGACAAGCTTACAGCAGCTGTTGTTAAACAAGAAGACTTGGCATTAGTGGACAATACCACATAATCTGGGTCACCTTCTGTTGCTACATCGATCAGACTGTTGTTACTCTGTTTTATAGTCTGGTGTAAAGCAGATGCTGAGAGTGGTTATCTTTCGGTCAAAAAAATAGAATCAATGAAAGATGAACTTTTGATAATGGGTGGTTGTATTGGCAACTTTTTGTCTAACTTCACATTGGCCAGAGAGGAAATGCACATGTATCTGCTTGCTACTTCATTGTCTTCCACATGCTAACTTGTATATACTCTTTCATTCTCAAATGCACTCATACCCACTGATGTTATGATTCATAGGAGTAGAATTATACCACAGGTAGGCAGCACAATCCTATTCTGTACTGATGCAGCAGGGTTGAATGGCCCATGCCATATCCAGCGCTGAAATTGGGCAGGCCAAAGGTTTCCTTTTGAAATTGGAACATTTATTCTCTTACACTGCGTCATAAGAACATAAGAAGAGCCCCACTGGATCAGGCCAAAGGCCCATCTAGTCCAGCTTCCTGTATCTCACAGTGGCCCACCAAATGCTTCAGGTGGCATTTGAGACAACAAGACACAACCTGCATCCTGTTGTCGAACCCCAGCCTACCCAGTGAGGCTACTTGGAACCTCACCAGCAAAATCGTTAGCACAAGTTTACTAAAACACCCCTCCTGCCTCCATTTCATTCTCCCTCTGCCCCTGTGCTGCTCAGCTCTGCATTTACCAGTACAAGTAGCCATGCAACGTCCTGGCGCTAGCCCCAATTAAAAGAAAATGTGAGATTCAAAGAAGGAATATGCACATGCATGAAGCAACTGCATGCACAGGCTGAAGAGATAAGTTTCTTTTAAAAGTGACAAGTGGCTTGCTTCTTCAGCAGGGGAACTGATGCAGTTAAAATAAAAAGCAAAGCTCTACTTTGTACGTGATTCTTTCCCATGTACAGAGTCTTTGGATACTTGCCATAATCAAAATATCACCCCATCCAACCCCATGCTGTAAACCAGGACAATGTATCCCCCCCCCCAATAAAAAGCTTTTAAATCCATGCCACAGTATCCTCCAGGTGCACTGCACAAAGACAATTATGCCACAAAGTAGTCTGTACTGTCTTTTCCACAGCAAAAGAAGAGCAAGAAGGGGAATTCCCCCATCACTTACATAAGAACACAAAAAGAGCTTTTCTGGATAAGGGCAAGGTCCCATCTAGTCCAGCTTCCTGTTTCTCAAGGTGGCCCACCAGATGGCTCTAGAAACACACAAGACAACAAGATGCTTGTATCCTGTTTTCACTCCCTTGCACCTGGCATTCAGAGACAGGCTACTTCTAAAATCCAGATGTTGCATATACTCATCAGGGCTCGTAACCTGTGATGGACTTTTCCTTCATAAGTCTGTCTAATCTCCTTTTAAAGACATCTAGGCAAGGCTCCATCACCACATCCTGTGGTAAGGAGTTCCACAGATTACACACTTGGTAAATAAAGAAACCAAATGTGAAGGAGGGGGCTTTAGAGATTTATACCTTCCCACACAGTATTTTAATTAAATAAAAATCTTCCACTGAAAGCCACTGGACTCCCCCCCCCCCAATTTAAATAGTGCATTCAGAGCACAATTGGAATTGGGACGACAGCAGAAGGAAAGTTCTAAAGCTCAATGAACCCTCTTTGCAGTTTTGACAATCTGGCAAATTATTGAACAAAACTAAAAGAAAGGGACACATTATGTATTTCAGCTCATGTCTGATGTGACCCTACATGGTTGTTAGAACATTAACGCTTGATCAGACGCAGTGCAGGTTGCTGGTACAACAGTGCACAGATGCTGGGATTTTTGGAAGCTTTAAAAGTAATTTAGGGCGCAATCCTGACCAACTTTCCAGCACTGACTTAGCCGCAATGCGGCCCCAAGGTAAGGCAACAAACATGTCCTTAGCTTGAGGAGGCCTCCTTGACTACCTCCCTACTGCAGAATGCAGTGAACACCACATTGGCACAGCTATGTCAGTGCTGGAAAGTTCGTTAGGATTTCGCCCTTAAACACTTTTTAAAAAAGTTCCTTCTGCTTGGTTCAACTCCTACAGAAGGCAAGTAATATAGAAAACTTATTTATAATTAAACCAACTGCATTTTAAACCTGATCTTTACTTTGAGAAATGGGCATGATATACGTATTTACTTTTCTTTCCCTTCTTCCCCACAAACATTCTTTCTCCATCAGACCACTCCTGCCGCTCCACAAACCCCTCATTAATGTCTAATTATCATGATAGGATAAAAGCTTTGCTTACAAAGGGATTCATGGTTTCTGCTGTGGCTGATGAACACCGCTTGCTTAGGAGGAAGATGGGAAAACTCCAGCAGCTTTCCCAGCAATGGCAAGCAGGCAGCATTGTTTGGCCGATGTTTGGTGCTTTAGCCGACCCTCATTAGCTAGCTGCGGAATGAAGTGCCAACTAGGATAGTATTCAGTGGGCCTGGAGTGTTCCTGTAGGAAAACTGGCTTTTTTGTTTTTTTAAATTCTCAATGTAAGATGTCACAGGTTGTGTCCTTAGAAAGCTTTACAAATCCAGAAAAAAAAGTCCCAAATTCCTTGCCCTCATTTTCATGCGCGCGCGCACACACACACACAATTAATATACATTTTGCTCCCATTAATACCCTCAACCACAATATATTCAAATAATATTTCTTCTCTGTCCTTTTGTTTGGGTACAGCATTTGAGTATCCAGCTGAATTTGGTCCCTTGCAAATGGAACCAATCCAAATAAACGGGCACTTTTGAGCAATTAGGTCTAAGCAATTTGTTCATGGCAGTCCTCTGGGCCACTGAAAAGATGATTTGCCAGAATAATCACAATTGTTTTTCTGCTATTCCTGCCTCAAAAAAATCTTACTCTTCTTGTGTTTGTAGAAGGAGATATGGCCTTACAAGTGAAATACTTCCAAACTGCTTATTTTAAAATGGGAATGAACAGTAAAGAGACAGCAAGTGACAACCGGAGCCACCAGTCAGTGGTAGACCACATTTTTTGCTTGTAGAAGGTTCTCATTCCCATCCCTGGCCTCTCTAGGAAGGGCAGCAGGAACAACCCCTGCCAGAAACATTTGAAAGTCACTGCCTGTCAGTGGAAACAATACTGAGCTAGATAGACTTTCAGAATTAGCTTGATGTTGTCCTTAACAACAACTTGTAAGGAAACTAAGTACTGTATTACTATTCCTAACAATACCTGCACAGGGCCCTGGGGCAAACCCTTCAATGGGACCCCATGACATCACCAATGGTGCATTACTAGCAATATTGAGAATTCAAGGGGTGGTCTGTCCCCATGAACCCTGATGGGCACTCTGATCAAGACACCATCTCTAATCCCCATAGTGCAGTTGGAGAACTCAGAAAGGCCATCTACTGAGATCATGGAAAAGGAAACCAGAAAAGTTTCAATTCACTGCTCTATCTCTTAACTACTGCACTATACCAGCTTTTACTATATTACCCTTCAGATAACTCATGAGAAGTACCGTAGGCTTTGTGGCCGAGTGTGTGTGATTTTTTACAAAGTTGTTGAGCACCTTTGGACATGGAGCCATTTAAAAATTTCTTCTGCTATCTAAACTACTATGTGAACATTTTTTGTTGAAAAGCAATCTATAAATATTTAAGTAACAGCCCAATCCTAACCTGCCCTGGAGCAGGCAGGCCAGCAGAACTGCCAAGCATCCAGAGCAGGATTAGGGCCATAAGCAGTTCAGCTTGGTGCTAGGGGAATTGCTTCCCTTTACCCTGGGTAAAGCCACAACAGCCCCAATGGGGCTGTTTGGATCGGCACCACTTCAACAGGTGGCACAGATCCGAGCAGCCTGGAGCTGCCCCGGACTGCCTGGAATTGGGGATAGGATCTGGCATGTGCTGGATCCTGCCCCTCCCTCCCTGCTCACCTGCCGCCTGCCCATGGTTCTGAATAAACATTCAGCAGATTGCACGGTATGATATACTGTGAGCTGTACAGAAACAAAATGAACAGGTATTTGGTCATTGACTCACAATGGCTAGCTACAGACATAATGTGAAATCATGGTTTGTGCTAACCTCAGTTAAAAAACGAGACCATGGTTTGAGCTTCCAGACATACAACTAGCAAATTACGATTTACAGTCATTTGTTTTTGTTACCCCCTCTGTTCAGGACAGCTTCATACGTTCATTCCTATCTGCATGGTACAGCAGCCTTCTGAAGCAGAGCGCTAGTCCTAACCATGACTTTTCTGCTGTGTGAATTCAGGCATAATGAAAAACCACAGTTCTCAGAAAATGTGGTTGCAGACAACCTTCAATTCAGAATCTGGTTTGTTAGCCCCATTCATACCAACTGTGTTTGTAACATAAAATCCTGGTTTAGCATTCTGTCTGAATCCAACTAATGTAGAAAACAAGAGACAAAAGGAAAACAAACTGGCTTCTAACTCTGATCCCCCCAATTTAGTATGTTAAAAAAGATGGAAGCTCCAGTTCTCTCCTGCTAACTGGGCAGAGACACCATTTCATACCCCATCACATAACACCAATGAAATTATAATATTTGCAGATGATACTACAGTGGTGGAGCTTGTTAGTGTGAATGATGAGTCTGCTTATAGGAAGGAGGTACAGGAGTTGTTATTGTGGTGCAAAGAAAATAATCTCTCACTTAACATCAAAAAAACTAAAGAACTTATAATTGACTTCTGGAAAAAGAGGGATGTACACACACCATTCTGCATAAATGATGAGGAGGTGGAGAGGGTTGCTAGATTCAAATTCCTAGGTATTTACATCACAGAGGACCTCTCATGGACTATTAACACCAGCATGTTGATAAAAAAAGGCACAAAAGCGGTTATATTTTCTGAGGAAGCTTGGGAGGTTAAATTTGTCACAGCAGCTGCTTGTGTCTTACTATCATTGCACCATTGAGAGTGTCCTAACCTATGATATCTTGGTGTGGTACGGAAATTGCTCTGCAGGGGACAAAAAAGCTCTGCAGAGAATTATTAAGATTGCGCAGCACATCATCAACCTTCATCTACCAGCTTTGGAGGACATCTATACATCTCGCTGTCTGCAGAAGTCACATAGTATTCTGAGAGACCCCTTCCATCATACGTTCTTTGAACTGTTGCCTTCGGGTAGACGATACAGAACTATTAGAGCATGCACCACACGACTCCTGAACAGTTTTTATCCCACAGCCATAATTAGTTGAATAAGGCGATATAGTTGTTACCATGCTCCTGGTCATTATGCTCTGTTATACTGTTTTTATATTATGATGCATGTTGTATAGAATGTGTGGGTGAGTCTGTAGAGTGTGATTGTTGAAATTGTTGTATATATTTATGCTTCTATCTCAAAAGTGCATAAATTTCGTTGTGCTGTAGCACAATGACAATAAAGTTACTACTACTACTACTACTACTACTACTACTACTACTACTACTACTACTATTTAATGTGGTGGTTCTCTTATATTTAGCAGGGGGAAACAACTATCCTTTTTCACCCAACACAGCATGTCTCCCAAGGGCTAGGCTACGTAAACTGCAAAATAAATTAATATAGTATTTATTTTGCTACGTAAACTATTTTTTGAACTTGTTGTACAAGGGCTTCTTAGCACAAATTATGCATTCTGGATGCTACAGTCCTGGATCCTTACTGACTATATGGAGTAACTGAAGGGCCACTAGCTGTCTCTGTGAGCCTGTGACCTTCTCCCATCTTACAGACTATAGTAGTGTTCTTCAGCCTTGGGGTCGGGATCCCAAAGGGGTCATGTGAGGTTGCAGCAACTTACGGGAATGAAAAAGTTTGAAGACTACTGGTCTAGAGCACCACCAGGTAAAAGGGGAGGCATCTGGTGTACCATTTCATGTATCAGGAGATTGTGTCCCAATCCTGCTCAAGTTCTTAGCAATTGTGCTAAAATTAGCTGACACGAGAGCCAGGCTTCATCTTGAATCTTGCCAGCGACTCAGAATCTTGTCAGAGTCCATTGATTTCCCTGCAGCATGCTTTAGCTCTTCATTGAGCATGTGAACAGATCAGAGGTTGGACATTTCAGATGTTGCTGTCCAAGACAAATGGATCATGTAAACTTCTCCCAAGAAGCCTGTCCCAAGGCAAATCCTTCTCACTCTGGCATCGTCACCATTTATTCACTGCTTTTAAGATGTGGCTGGTACCTTTCCCTCTAGAAAAGCATTCAAGATTTTCTGAAAATCACTGCAAACTTCCCTGTTAATGGCTCAGAAAATGCTTCAGCACCATGTTGTATGTTTAATATGCTCCATGTTTGATAGACTAAGGACGACTCATTTGCTAGCCTTTTGTGTGTCTGCTCCGATTTTATGGAACAAGCAGGCAGCCAGGGTTCTTTCAGAGGAGGAGAACAGCAGGGAGCCCTATCACAATCTCCAATTTGAATTTTAAAAGGAATTTTCCCAAATGCATTTGGCTTCATCAAGTGTTAGGAGAAATTCAAATGCTTTTATCATTTTCCTTTTGCTCTGTTGCTTGACACAGGATGGCATACAGCTAGAGAGAGAATACTGCTGGGAGTGCTGGATTTGTGCTAGACAGCTGACATTTATTTCTCTTGGCGACACGTGGTAGAAACATTTGTACTTATGGCACAATTCAAATAACTACATGGGTGGTTGTTCCATAGATGGATGTCAAAGGGGCTTCTGGGAGAAGGCAGGTTGACCAAGGGGAGTAGAGCCTAGTGGTTAGTGTGCACACACCCCTTCCTGCTCCCTGCTCTCCTTCTACTGGACCAGTAACTGAATGGGAAAAAATCCTTGGTACATCCCTGACTACAGAGATTAGGAAGAGGATGGTCATCTGGGAAAACACCTTTCCCAGGACAGCACTGAACCGCAGGGGTCCTTATTAAAAATCAAACACACATAGTGTTGTTGGGCTAAGATACTTTACAATCTACTGAATTACCCATGAACATGGACCAGACCACGGTCAAAAGGTAAGGACTGTATTAAAAGTCTAAACACAAGGAAGATTAAACAATATAGGGGAAGAAAGGTGATAGAAGCTGGTTGATGGAAGATGACTGAGCTTGGCTGGAAAGCATAATAAAAGTTTTCCAGTAAAGCCCATCAGATGGAGCAGGGATGCTACTGAACTCTCAGCCCACAATGCTGGGCTGGAGTCATTTAGCAGACAAAGCAAAAAAGGTCCCTGATTGTTATATATTCTGGGGCATTTGGTGGGCTGCTGTGAGATACAGGAAGCTGGACTAGATGGGTCTGTGGCCTGATCCAATGGGGCTGTTCTTATATTCTTATCTAGCTAGATTGTCCCTATCTTAAGCTACTTACATTGCTCAAGGTGTCCCTAGTCATTGCGCTTGTAGGTGAGCAAGTGGGTGCTCCTCTCCGAGCTCCAAATGAATGGGTTGCTCATGTGACTGGCAGGGAACCATCCCCCTTCCTAGGGGTTGGGAAACATTGATTTGATGATGTAATCAGCTTATCCAAGTGGTGAGTGGAACCCACCTGGTCACTCCATCCCACCCTCATCTTGACCTAGATCAGGGGTGTCCAAAGTTTTTGGCTGGAGGGCCACATCATCTCTCTGATACTGTGTTGGGGGTGGGGGAAAAAGAATTAATTTACATTTAAAATTTGAATAAATTTGCATAAGTTTACATAAATGAATATATTAAAGTTGAACTTATATGAATGAATGAAGGTCTTGGAATAGCTCAAGGCCTATAAAAGGCCTTGCACAAAGCAAGGCTGGCCTTTCCTTTGCTGCCTCTGCTGCATCACAGACATGAAACAGCAAGCAGTGGAGGGAGCCCTCATCCCACAGCTCACACGAGAGGTCAAACAGTCGCTCTCACGCTGAGAGCAGTTGCGTAGGGCCAGTGCGGGCTCCAACAAATCTCTGGAGGGCCAGAGGCTCATTGGAGACTGGGGGCTCCCTGAGGGCCGCATTGAGAAGCCTCGAGGGCTGCATGTGGCCCCAGGGCCGGGGTTTGGGTACCCCTGACCTAGATGGATGGGTTTTGCTCCCTAATCACTAAGCACGTGCACATCGAAGTATGTATGTATGTTGGCAACCTTCAGTCTCGAAAGACTATGGTATCGCGCTCTGAATGGTGGTTCTGGAACAGCGTCTAGTGTGGCTGAAAAGGCCGATTCGGGAGTGACAATCCCTTCCACACCGGGAGCAAGTGCAGTCTGTCCCTGTTCTGTCTCCCTGGCTATGGGCCTTCCTTCTTTGCCTCTTTGCCTCAGACTGTTGGCCAAGTGTCTCTTCAAACTGGGAAAGGCCATGCTGCACAGCCTGCTTCCAAGCGGGCCGCTCAGAGGCCAGGGTTTCCCACCTGTTGAGGTCCACTCCTAAGGCCTTCAGATCAAAGTACTCCAGAAAGAACAAAAATAATGGAGATGCAGATGAAGGACAAAGGTTTTTTTTCAGGCTGCTGAACTTGCACTGGAACTTCTGGGGAGAAGATTCTAAAAACATAGAAAAATAGGCAGGAGGGGATGCATCACAGTGGTAAAGAGGGTCTATGGTTCAGGTTGCCACCTATGCTTTCTAATCCTGCTTCTATGTCATTAATGGACATTTACTACTAAGTGAACAGGAAACATAGGGTTGTTTAAATGAAACTGTGAGTGCACATCTCTCCCCCTGGTGCACTGTTGTGCCTGATTTTATTCACACAGGAGGTATTTTATCCCAATGGTCATTCTGCACATGCTTCAAATACTACTTTAAAGTAGTATTAGAGTTGTGCATAGAGGTTTGGATGAGCCATCACTCCTGCAGCTAAGCACTAGTGTGCCAAGTAGGGGGAGAACATGCACACCCATGTGCCTCCCACATGGTGGGGGGGGGCATTTTGGAGTATCATATAACAGACCTATATAAAAAAATAAATGGAATCATAAGTATTTGGAACACAGTCATATACCGAGACCACTTCCGCATCAGACTCAGTTAATCTACTGTGATCAGCCAGATGTTTCTTGGATAGCTTTCATGCAGGTTATGAAGGCGATACTCCTCACTCATTGTTTATCCCCAGCAACTGGTATGTAGAAGTCAATCTCTCTGAACATTCCCCCTGGCCATGAGAGCTTTCTGCCACCATCTGCCCTGCAGTACAGATTGCTGCACTCTGATAAGAAACCAACTGAATCAGACCATCAATATTTATTTATGGTGCTCATCCTTATGTATAAATATAACAGGTATCCTGTTAGAACGGATTGCCAAAATCCACATTAAGCATCTGCTCCTCTTGCAGTGCTCTAGAACTTGTGCTTTGTTTTAGAATGAATTTGCTGTAGCAGATGCTTCACTGTTGTGCTTTTTTAAATTATTATTTCTTTCTGGAAATTCACGCACAGAACATTGTTGGTTCAGACATCTAAGAGACTGATTTGCCTGCTGTGTTTTCAGCCCTGGATGCCTTTTCTTTTCTGGTCATGAATTAGCTTGAAGTGAAAAAAGTTATTCTATGCCTTCACGGGTGACTGCTTTCTTTCAGCAATCTCCTGTTCATCAATTGTATTTCCAGAGGTTACTACAGGCAGATGTTACACACTTGCAGTAAATTTGACTTCTGAAAAATAAACCTCCAACACACACACACACACACACACACACACACACACACACACACACACACACCCTGTTTCTTTTCAGCCTGTTTAGCAGAAGTACTTCCCTCAATACTCTCAAAGATATAAAACAAGGAGATGTAGAAGTAAGAACATATTAAATGTATGGTGCATGTCTACTCAGAAGTAATTCCCATAATGTACAGTGGGGTTTACTCCCAGTAAGTATAGAATTCTTACCTTTGGTGTTTTTTGTTGGAATAGGCACATGCTAGGCTTTGAGTCAAACAGATGTATTCAACAGACAGAATAAAATACAGTTGAAATTAACTTCTGGGAAAGTTTCTCCACCTTAGGGCCCAGTCCTATGGGGCTCCAGAGCCGACACTGAGCTCCAGTGACAACACTGGGTGTCACAAACATGCTGTAAGATATGCCTTTAACACCCAGAGAGAAGGGACTGCTGGCACCGAGCCAATGCCAGTTGGCACTAGGCCTCAGCACCATACTGGGACTTTGCTTTGCTGGTGGCAGTAAACTCCCCTGCCGGACAGTGGAGCGGGTTTGCGGGAAGGGAGAGGCGTTCTGCGGTGGGGGAGAGCTGGGAGAGGAACCTGTCCAAGAGGGGGGTGGGTTCAGTGGAGCCTATCTTCTACGTCAGGCTGAAAAGTCTGCACTGTGTTCAGCACAAGTTTGGGGCTGTCTGAGGCTCAGCCCAAGGCAAGATGGAACTTTTTCCCTTACTCCAGGGAGAGCCACAGCAGGCCCAATGGGTCTACTTCAATCAGTGCCACCTAAAGAGATGGCACAAATCTGAGCAGTCTGGGACTGCTCTGGACTGCCTAGGAACAGGGCTAGGATTTGGCATAACTACCAGATCCTGACCCTGCCTCCCGCTCCACACCCGCCTGCCCACAGGAACCCCCGCCATTCAATCTCCTCCACCCGAAACACCTCCCTCCAGCCTCCTCCGCGCCCTCCCCACACACACCCCAGACCTCCGCAGTGGCTGACCTCAGGTGGCACAAACTCACCTCTTCCTGGGGCCCACATCTGCACATGGAGGCCAGCACCTGTCTGTGAGCATGCTTATCTCCCCTCTGCTTTATAGCACCTTTGTGACACTCTTCGGCTGGCCAAAAGGGGGGTTGGGAATTGCGCCCCATGTTTCACAGTAATCCTTGGGAGACTTCATGGCTCCGGTGTTTCGAGAAGCCAGAATCAACACAACAGCTACACTGCAGACTGATAGCCAATGGCTCACAGATGACACCAATCTCCAATTTGAGGAGTACTGGTCTAGCACATGGATAGGGACATCCTATCTAAATGGTACTTCTGCTGCATATCACATTAGTATGGCTGGTCTGATCATGTGCCTAACCTGGATCACTGGCTGCACGCTCTGCCAATTTCAGCAGCCATCCTCTGTGAAAGATATGCTCCATCTAAGGTCACGTTATGCTACATTATGCTGTATAACTCGGCACTAGTTATACAGTCAAAGCAGACACCCATAAATATAGACTGTTGTTCCAGAAAATCCATAAGCATCTAGTCCAATCCAATGTATATTTATTTCCTAGTGGTTCCTACTGATTTCATTTGCACTTACGTAAGTGTGCACAGGATTGCAACCATAAATTGTTCCTTGAACTCATAGAAGCACATCACCTTAACTGTTTTTAAGTGGTTTCACCAAATGGCAATGTCAGTGATCAAGACTTCAACACTCCTGCCACATTCCAGCCATTATATACTTCATTTCTGTTAATCTTTTCTCATTAGTTCTGAGGTGAACTTTTAGAAATGAACTCTTTGCACCCAGCTCCTTCTGCCAACAGCTAAGGTTTGGCTCACATGCTCAAGGCTTTGAGTGCTATTCCATCCTGCAAAGCTCATTTTTCTTTCCATGCTCCTGGTGATGAATTTTATTTCCAGTTGCCTGGTTAGACCTTCAAATGACATTTCACTATCCACATTTGATGAAAACAGGGAGCTATGCAAAAAGGAAGCACAGTTTTATTGGAGCCGTCTCACTTGCTTCTACCATAATGTTGTACTTAGTGTTGTTTTGTCCAGAGAGAATGAAACTCTCATCTCATAGGAGATGAGCTCAACAGGAGCAACAGTGCGTAAGGCTGTGGCAATGTCAGGGGTAAGCCAGGTCCAGCACCACCTGATGCCCATCGGAGTACCCACCTGGCCAACTTGAGCCCTGAGCAGCATTCTCCCAAAGAGTCTGCACAAGTGCATGGACAACTCCAGCAGCTGCACAACATCACAACAAGTCATGATGCCATCTCTGTTTGGTAATGATGTTCGGCAAAGATACCATCACCAAATGTCCAGGTTGCTGAACTCCAAGGCATGTGGAGGTGCTTGGCTATGCACTTAGAGGGAACCCTACCCCTGAGCCCTCAGTACTGGAGGCAGCAGTAGTACCCAATGTGCCATCAAGGGTAGGTTTATCCGATACAAAGGGGGACAGAGTGCCTATACCTTCAAACATTGTAGAGAAGAGGGAATTTTGGCAGATGCAGCTCAACATGGAAGGGTTTAAAAAGCTTCATCTGCCAAAATTCCCTCTTCTATACAATGATTGAAGGTAGAGGCACTTTGTATCTGGTAACCTAACCCTAACCAAGGGGCAAGCAGGTGGTGCATGCTGTCGTGCCCCTGGGTACCCAGCAACTTGGCACTGGCATTGATGCGAGGACAGAAGAGTTAAGCCCAGCTCTGTTTTTCTGTTTCTCCCCTCCCCATTTTCCATATTAGAATTTCTATAACATGCCTTGTAATGGGTATATTTTCAAATGTAGAAAGTATTTGCCTAGTCCAGCAGTGAGTGGTTCAGCAAGTCCTGGGCAAAGGGCCATGATTCAGTAGTAGAGCACCATGGGGTTTGCATGCAGGAGATCCCAATTCCCATCCCTATATTTCCTGTTAAAAGAGTCTTAAGGAGCATGGTTGTGAAGGACCTCACATGAGTTTTGGAAGTTCAGCAGCCAGACGACTAGCCAGTACTGGTCTAGATGGATCAATGATATAAGGCAGCTTTTTTCATTCATTTTTTGTGCTCTGACAACCGTGGGCTCTGTAACTTGTCTATTTTTAATTTGCCTGTGCTACATATTAGACAATCAGGCCACTATTGCCTGGTGAATTGAGCTCCCATTGTGTATGTATTTATTATGACATTTTGGCAAACACAGTACGGCCAAGGAACGCAATCATGAGCATATAATGGTGAGGTTTTTAAGATTCACCTGCTGGGATACATAATCTGGGATTTACCTGGGGTTAACAGAAAATGCCAGGTAGCTATGAATGACCTCAAATAGATTAAGAGATTAGAGGAGGTCTCTGACAACACAATATTAGTGTAAACTTCATTTGCTAAGCAATTTCAACTGCAACAATCAAAAGGAAAACATGGAGTGGATTTTTAAGTTGGATGCTGTTTTGCCAGATTCCCCATCCAAGCTTTACTTAGAGAACTTATGCCCACTTTAAGATAATTAGCTCTCCTTCATGCCCCCAAAATGGTCCTAGTTCTGCACTGCTGGACCCCACCACCAGGGTAGCTTGCCTGTTCAACCTGCAGAGGTCCTCCTTTCTCCCCTCTCCTGCCAGCAACTTCTCCAGCCACCATAGCAACGCCTTGGTCCATAGCAGGTCTAGGGCATGACAGCCACTCACCAGTCTCCAGCAGTCTCTGTTCCAGCAATTATCAGAAGTCCATTTGCTCATCTGTCCATTAGTTGTTCATCTGCACTGAAAAGTGCAGGGCTTTTCAAACTGGGGCATCACGACACCCCAGCCTGCGGGCCCTGGCCACTGCCCCCTTAAGGGGCGGGGGCAACCTGCAGGCAGGGAGGAGGCAGCGGCGCGATCCCCAGGATCACGCCGCTCAGGGGGGCTACATGTACCCAAGAACCTGCAGCCTCCCAGGGGTGCGGGGAGCCTGGTGCAACCTGCAGCAGGGCTCCCCGCAGCAGTGAAAGTAGATGCGGAGCGATCGTGCTCCACTTCCGCTTTAGCTTTTCTTTCTTCTTCAGAGTTTGTGATTTGGAAAAAATGAAAAAGGCAGGAAGTGGTGTTACGTGTTTTTATTCTATGTTTTCATTCCAAGTTCTCATTTTTATTAATTTCAAATGCTTTAAAAGTGTACTAGAAAGGTGATACAGTGTCAGCAGATGCAGCTACAAAATTATTTCTAATTGGAAAAAGTAATCTATTTTAATTTCTGGAAAATATCTTGAACACCAAAATGTGGAGTTTTGTGTATTTATGCTGTTATTAACAAGAACAAAGACCTCTAGTTATAATAAATAAATAGAAGAAAGAATGAAAGGGTCCTGTAAACTCCAAGTACTCTGCCTATTGTGCCTCCACATAATTCTTTGTCTTCTTCTAATCAGGAAGCATAGGCTTAGGGAAACATAAGTGGGGGGGGGGATGTTCTCTGAAGGTGGATAGTCCAAAACACTCTCAAAGATTTGGAGAGGGCTTGAGATAGAAAAGTGGTTCTAATTGAACATGTAAAGCAACTTTCTGTTGAATTATGCCATTGATTCATCCAGCTCACCTCAGTGGCGCCAGGGCCAGCACTAATCAAGGGCCCATTCCCAAGTGCCCACCTGGCTGGGCAACCCCTGAACTCTCATTTTAATGTAGCATCAGGGCACAAGTGGGGTTTGCTATTGAAGGGCCATTGCAGGATTGTTTAAGGACCTCCAGCTCAGAACTGCTCAGAAAACTGTCTGACCCTGGCCCCCCATGGTTTCAGATGAGTCCTTCTTCAGCCTTCCTGGAGATGCCAGCAACTGAGCCCTGCCTCTGTGACTGTACACTCCCTTTCTTTTCTTTGTCTCTAACTGCCTTTTCTTGTATATATGAAGGGTGTCTTCTGAGTAGTTAGGTTGAAGCGTGGGAGGGTCAGGCAAAGAGACTTTGGGCCCAATCCTATCCAATTTTTCAGTGCTGGTGTAGCCATGCCAAAGGGGTGTGTGCTGCATCCTGTCCTGGGGAGGCAGTCACAGAGGCCTCCTCAAGGTAAGGGAACATTTGTTCCCTTACCCCGGGGCTACATTGCAGGTGCACCAGTGCTGGAAAGTTGGATAGGATTGGGTCCTATATGACTGTCAGTTCTCAGTAAGGTGCATATGCATTTTCTCTGGGCCATCTCTGCATTTCCTGTGACTTTGTGGTGCAAACGGGGCACAGACCTTGAATTCTTTTGATAGCTAACTCCTGAACCTCCTACACCTGTCATTCTGAAATTTAGCAGATATTTTACCTAGGGGCATCTCTACATTTCCTGTGCGTTTCCTGCAAATTGGACACAAAAAATACGTGACAGAACCAGCATAAGCCTGTTTAGAATGATCAAACTTCAATTGCCCCGAAGATGAAAACCCCAACTCCTATTCTAGGAGTCCTATTTGGGTGAAATGCAGCTGGTTTGGCCCCCTTATGAAGAATTTCTGCAGGAAATTGGATGCATTTCACCAAATTCTAAAAAGAATTAAACTGAATTGAATTTTGCCCACTGAAATCAATAAGAAGAAAAAAATTGAAATGAAGGAATCATTCAAATTGTCACAAGCAAGTTGTCACAAACTGAGTCAGTGAAGCCAATCAGGATACTAAATGAAGCATTGAAACAAAATCTGAAATGAATATACACTATATCTGTTTTACACATTCCCAGGCTTTACAGCCCAATCCTATGCATGTCTACTCAGAAGTAAGTCCCATTAGAATCAATGGGGCTTACTCCCAGGAAAGTGTGGATAGGATTGGGCTGATCACTATTTACTTCCAATCCCACAGAAGTTGATTTCCATATTCCTCCGTCTGATTGGATTCCCATTCCATGCTCTGGGACACATCAGTGCTGTCTGACAGGTCTGAAGTGTGCTTTGAAAAGAAGTCCCTATGTTGGAGGCATCCACAACTCTTTCAAACATTGGAGGAGACATACAGTATTGGTAATTCCCTTCTCATTTCCAAATTATGGTAGTGACATCATCCCAAAGGAGGATACACTGAGATTTTCTGAGACAGTCTACATGATAGCTGATAGGTATGAAGGAATGCCAGACGTATCACCGTTGACCAGAAATCTTGATCCCTCCTTTCCGTGAGCCCTGGGGACAAAGCAGGAGCAATAGCTGGGCTCTCTGCAGTTGCAAGGAGGATGCCTGCTCTTTGTTCAAGGAACAGATTGAGAAGGTCTGCACCTTCAAAACACCTGACCCTGTACTGCAGGTATCAAAAAATGAAAACCGGCCTCAAGGGATGAGAGGGGGCTGAGCTGCAAGTACTGTACAGAGATTTCTAGGAGGAGTTCGTGTCACTGGTGTGTTGCAGTGGCCTTTGAAGATGTTCTCTACTGCTGCTCTCTTGTAGCATCCCGTTCTGCTGACTGTGGGATGAGGAAGCATTCTGACAAGGGAGGGCTCTGACAAGGGAGGGCTCTTGAACAAGTACGTTGTGCTGTTGTGAGGCAGAGAAGAGCAAGCGGGTGGTTGGGTTGCACAGGAACCTGTCACCCTGTCTCCGTGTTTACGATAATCTGTCTTGTTACCACTGCTGATGCGGAGGATGGATGCTGATATACTTGTAAGATGAGGAAGACGGGTTGCTCACAGGCGAAATGGCAATTTCACTCATGGGTGAAAAAGAGTGTGCGGACAGTTCTTGGTATGGCAATGTGGTCCTAAAATGCTCAAAGAATAACAGCCAAGGCCAGTGGGATAATGAATTCTGTAATTTGATTCCCCAAAACACATCTCTTTGCTGCCTATAAAGCTTCCTAAACAGCATTTTAGTTTGTTTTTCTTTTTCCGTTACTCCAGTTATGGATAGCTGTGCCTGTAGGGTGGTGCTGGTAGTTCCACAAATGCGCTGCTCTTTTGTCTTTGCTTATTTAAGTGCATTTGAAAAAAAATAAGTGGCTCTTTCTTGCAGAAATTAGAATGGCTTCTTCCTTTTATTGTCATTGCTGTTGTTGTTGGTTGCCATGGTGATCATCCTCATTCAAGGCAAAAGTGGCGCGCATGGTTTCCATGACAACATACTAGGATGTTTCAGAAACAGGCCTGGAGCAAACAAATTCCATATTAACCGTCTTGGCTGTTATGGCCATGCCATTTGTTATCCTCACAGGGCACAACCCAAAGGCTTGTTCATGTCCATTTTGTGATCCGTCTTGTCATTAGTCTTTTGGAAAGCACCGGCATGTCTTCCATTTTTGTCTCTCTGCTGCTGGTCTGTGTGTTCTTGGTTGTTTTGTTCTTCTTTGTGCACCTCTAATTTCAGTCTTGCCTCCTTGTCTCAGTAATGGGATTTTTTAAAATCAGAACTTAAAAGAAACGTCCCCGTCTGTCCGTCCCCCCACATACACACGTCCCAATTCTGCATATACACAAAGAGTTGTGCACCATCTTACACAAAGATGCACTAATGATTTTTCTGGTGAAAAGATCACGTGTAGGATAGGGATGCAGCCGGAACACAAGTCTCTCAAGTCAACTTGCGCTGCTGCTGCTGCCACTGGCAAGGGGTCAGCTTGGTCCTCTGGTCAACTTGGGGTCTGATGGACCTTGACCAGTGTCAAAAACTGACTGACCCCAGCATCCCAAGTGCTGAAATTTTTTTTTTTGGGGGGGGAGGGATTTGTACTGGTGGAAAGTCCAAGAAGTAACTATTGTTTATCATTGTTGAGGCCAGCTTTTAATCAAGATGCTCAGGTTGACATAAGTGAAACTAAAAATTAAATATTTATAATGCTTATAAGAGAACTCACAAGAAAATTCAATAGTCAGAGAATAAGAGGGCAGGTCCTCTTAAGATCAGGAACTACTTGGAGAACAGGAAACAGAGAGTGGGTGTCAATAGGCAATTTTCGCAATGGAGAGAGTTGAAAGGCAGTGTTCTGTGTCCCAAAGATCGGTCTTAGGACTGGTGCTTTTCGATTTGTTCATAAATGTGAAGCGCTCCAGAAAGATCTCTCCAAACCAGAGGGAGGGGGAATTTGGCAGCAAAATGGTAGATGTGCTTCTATGTAAGTGTAAAGTGATACAAATTGGAGCAAGAAATCATAATTGCACATTATGCTGATGGGTTCTGAGCAGTCAGCGATGGCTCAGAAGAGAGATGTTGGGGTTGTGTGGATAGTTCAATATCGGTATTGACCCAGCACGTGGCAGCTGTGAAGAAGGCTAATTCCATGCTTGGGATCATTTAAAAGGAATTGAGAATAAAATGACCGATATTATGATGCCATTGTAAACATTTATAGTACGGCCATATCTGGAGTATTGTATCTAGTTCTGGAGTGCCAATAGGGTACACTAGCGTTTCTCAAACTGTGGATTGGGACCCACTTGGTGGGTTGTGATCCAATTTCTGGTGGGTCCTGCAGAGCCTCCAGTGAAAACATGGAGGATGGAAAGATCAGATAACTAATTGCCTCAAGCCCTGAGGCTATTTAAGCTATTTGCCCTGCAAACAGCTGAGCTCCTACAGTTTGCAAGCTTGTGTAAATATAGGGAGATAAATGTTTGAGTGTCTTTTTTCTAGTGGTTTTTTTTTCCAAGTCCGTCAATGAGCAGGTGCAGGTGAAGGCTGCAGGTCACATAACTAAGCCCCTCAAGTCAAGCCCCTCAAATTACAAGAAATTGATCAAGTTTCCCCACCCCCAAATAATAGATTACTTGTAAATTAATAAACATATTTCTTTCTATATCACCTTTTTAAAGAATCTCGTAAGGTTAAGTGAGTCTCAATAGAGTGTCATTTTAAAAAGTGGTTGCCAGTTCTACAAAGTTTTGAGAACCCGTGGAGTACACCTTGTCTTGCATGCTCTGAGTGGAGAGAATGAAGTGGGGTCTGAACACTAATCCCTATAAAAAAGGGTTATTTTGGTTGTCACAATGAACTATGCAGAGGAGTCTAGTCCTTTGAGGGCTATTGTATGATGCTCTGCTGAGTCAGAGCTAATGTTTTGCAGGCAAGTAGGCAGAGAGTAGCAGTCTGTGACCAGTTTTGAGCAGCCAGGCCAGAATCAGCAACTTGATAAGACTAAGCAGAACCCTGCTGGATGCTTGTCACCTGACTCCTGCTGAACTGGTAGTTGAAATATCTCTCCCCCCCCCCCCAACCTGATACTTGCTGTGCTGATACTTACTGTGCAGTAAATAGCAGGCCAGTAGTTCCCTCCTCTGGTAAACTACCACTGCAGCCCAGAGAGCATGTTGCTTGCCTGAGTCCCGCTGCCAGAATGTCTGGTACTTAACGTACTGTAAAGAACGGTTGGTACGTTTCAGGTTGCCCTGCTCGCTCAGTCTATGTTTCTTTGTCCTCTGGCATGCTTTCATTCTCTACCTGCCAAAGTTTGCCATCCAAGCATAGCATCTCTCTCTCCCTTTTCATGCAAGAGACGTCTGAGCAAAATCAGTTCTCGTCTCTTTGGCTCTTCTTAAGTTCATGCGCCTCTGTTCTCATTCTCCTTGGCACTTCCTCAAGTGCCATCATGCAGCATCCCAGTACACGAGATAACATGCACAGCCTTCTGGGGTTCTCTTTGCTGGAGATCTGCTGGCAGATTTATGGGCTGTCTTTTTCGCTATCTGTCACAGCCCGTTCCAAACAAGTTGAGACATGCCTAGGTGTACCATAGCAAAGAACACTCCGATTCCACGCTGAGCACCTTGGGCAATGAATACACTTCCAGTGGAATCAGTTATTTCAAAATCCTACTCAGGGCCAAAGGATTTGAAGATCTTTCATTGGCAGTGCAACTTGAACACTGCTGTGTTATCATCTCAGTGACAGGTTTGGTTTCTTTAAATAACCGGTGAACACAAGGGATATCAATGGACAATTCTGAATCCAGCCTCAGGGGAAAGACTTGGCTGATACATAGGAATTAGTCATTGTAGTGCATTTTCAGTGGTCCAACCTAGTTTTAGAGAATGTTCCAAAGGTGAAGTGATGTCACATTATGTAGCGCATGGCTAGTCACACTAGGGATGCTTCCAGACATCAGCATTCTTCAGTGATTGTAGTGTTTTTGCAGGTGACTAACAGCTGCCCTGATGGCATGTTGATATACCGGCCATTCACAAGCCAGATGACAATTGTGGTGTGTGTAGTCTGGCTAGGGAAAACAAAACAGAACAAA
Source organism: Tiliqua scincoides (assembly GCF_035046505.1). NCBI lineage: Eukaryota > Metazoa > Chordata > Lepidosauria > Squamata > Scincidae > Tiliqua > Tiliqua scincoides. The sequence continues at coordinate 124,812,160 of NC_089824.1, forward strand.
ACTAGGGAGAGGAATGTGTGGAGAAATGGAAGTGGAGGCAGAATTCAGCTCCTTTACACTGATACTGTTTCTCCCCTCCAGTTGTGCTTGAGTCATTGCATGTTTGATGGAGACCCTAGAGCCAGGTCACTGCCGAGAATCTAGTAAAGGGGTGTCAAACATAAGGCCCGGGGGCCGGATGCAGCCCGCGGAAGCTTTTTATCCGGCCCTCAGCCTCTCAGCTGCAGAGCCACGCTGCAGTGTTACAGCTGAAAGGGCAGCCCACTTGAAAATTGAGCTCTCCCATATCTTGAATATGATCAAGATTTTCTCTTCTGTCTTTTGCAGCTAATGAGTTCCCAAGTGAGAAAAAGTGCTTATTTTTGGTCATGATCTGTTTAATGACATCACTTCCTGCCTAATGACATTATTTTCGGTCCTGAGCAGGCATCATGAATACTATTTGGCCCTCTGCATGAAATGAGTTTGACACCCCTGGTCTAGTATGACTGAAGTCCAACATCTATGAAAAGTGTTTATGCTGTTGAGACATTAAGGACAAGTCTTACATCCAGTCAACACCGTTTTAAAAAAAGTGAATCTAACAATAATGCTTCAGTTCAGAACCCCAGTTAGTATCACTTCACAATGCAATCCTATGCATGTCTACTCATACACAAGTCCTCAGTGAGTTCGTTGAGGCTTATTCCCAGGAAAGTATTATAGCACTGCAGCCTTAGCCAAGAAGCCCTTCTCTCCAGTAGATTATGTACGGCTTTTGCAGATTCAGGAACATATCGCATCAGTTGCATAGCCTGTCACCAGTAGAAGGAAGGGGAGCTATGGTCCTGAGCTGGCTTTTTGCACAGAGATATAATCAGACATGAACCGAAATTAGTGTAGAAGGACTTTTGACCAAAAGGCAAACATTGACCTTTGCTCTGGGCAGCCAAATTCTAATGGCACCCCCCCCCAGTTGAACTAGTGTTTTGCCAGCTCTGGCTGCTGTAAGCATGCTCCAGGAGCATGTGCTGCCAGAGTGCCAGCAGGAAAGCCAGAGCCTTACCCCATGCATTGTCCCAGTGCTGGTCACCCACCAGAGCAGGTAGAGCCAGCATCGGAGATGTGAGAGAGGAACAAGGTGGGGAAGAGGAGAAGGAGGCAAGGAGAGGAAGGAACAGGACAGGGAGGCTGTAGGAGGGGTGGACCAGCAACAATGGTGCATGCTGGATCCTATCCTCCATTTCTTCAGCCTTCCTGCCCCCTTTCTTTCCTTGGACATGTGCCAGCTAAAGAGCTAAGCAGGTCTGAGGAGACACACTGCAGGGCAGGAGGCTTACAGAGGAGAAAGGAGATTTAAATCCCCTTTCCCTTCCAAAGCCTTCTACTCTCCCCCCCCCCCCATGCTGAATCCAGTGTTTTCGGCACAACTGCACCAGTACGGGGGGTGGGGGTGGTCAAAAATGTTTTGCAATCACACCTATGCTTGAGAGATGCCAGAATTTGGGACCAACTAGTAATGTCCTCCCTTTCCGATGACCTGTAGACATTCTGGCAAATGTCACATCTAGTCAAGCCGAAATGTGGTTAAATTTTGTTCCTGTGGCAATATTGTTGAATTCATCCAAGTGCAAAGTTGAACTATATTTGACTTTCACTGCTGTCAGAGTCAGCCCGTATGTCATCTTTGATTTCCAAATTATGAGTAATTAAGGAAGAACCTTAAAACAAGTACGTTAAGTAAGTACCTGTTGAATGAATTTTTTAATCTTGTTTAAAAACCAACAAGATTTTAAGAAATCAGTCTGATGTTTACACTTTCAGTGGTTCTTGTTTCACATCAATTTAGAATGAAATGTTTTGGGTGCAGAGATTTGGGAGATTCTTCCCAGTTTGTTTCATCTCATTAATTTATATTCCTTTTGCCATAATGTGCAAATGCATCCCCTGCCAAATAGCTTCTTTCTTTCTTTCTTTCTTTCTTTCTTTCTTTCTTAATAACTGATTAATACCAATGACCATTAGATGGCGATCTTTACTGCAAATGAACATATCTTTAGGAAAAGTCTCCCTACTCTGATATATTCTATTTTCTTGGGTGGGGGGGTGGAAACCCTCTCACCAAGCATCTCAGTTACATCAAAAAGCTTTAACGATGGGGTAAAATGTTTGGCACTAATTCCTTGAGTAATTAGGTTAATGCCGCAACGCCTTTTCAAGAGACTCAGATAATTACTTCATGTGTCACTCAGTCTAAATCCAAAGTGATCGGCAGTTTATTTTAATTTTTTTGGATGTTAAATATTAATTTTTAAGAATCTCTGTCAAAGCAGGTCACTGCTAAGTGATCTTAATTGATTGAGAATAGAAGAGAACTTGTGTGGATCTAATTCTGAATATAAGGCTGCCAAGACCCAGCTCCGGATCCCTCCCCCATTCCTCTCACACCCTTTACACTCCCTTCTGACAGTGTTAATTGGGACAATATTCTTGTTTGAAGAGCAGATGTTTGTAGCTCAAGCACGAGGAGACCCATGTGCCTGTACCCAGCATGCTCTTACCCCCAGCATGGGTTACTCACATTGCAGGTCAAGACATGCAGGGAACGCACTCCTGTGGAATCAGATATTTGCCTTCCTGTGTGGAAAGGTCAGAAATGCTCTTAGCCACTCTTTCTATTTCCAGGCACAATCCAGTCCAGTCAGCATTGAGAAAGGAGTAATGTGCACCTAAATAAAATCTTCCTTTTTTTTTTTTTAACCTCTGGCAAACAGGGGCAGACAGGTCTTGAATACACAGTGATGATATACTTGAGACTGGTTCATAGACTTGCATCTCTTGATTTCTTGTTCACTTGATTATTTATCCCTTGATGGGTGAGAAGCTGGATCTGTGAATTTGCTTCACTAAAAAGCAGTGAAGGTTTCAGGCACTGTGACAATCAGGCATTCAGCCTCTGGTAGTTCATTTCACGGCTTGCAACATTTCGCATAGATAAATAGGGTGCTCTTGATTCCAGGGCTTGCCCAACAGCTCCAGATGCCTGAGGACCATAAACCCCCTTTCCCCTTAAAAGGAAACACACCCCGTAAAAGGGTGCCCTGGAACTCCCTACCATTCTGCACAGTGGAAGCATGAAACACTTATATTCAAATGTAGCTAGATTATAGTACTATGCTAGATATTACACAGAACACAAAAGTTATAGAGTTTTTGGCTATGCGATCTAAATCACATGAAGACAGAATCCCTGTTTGCAAAATCATTATGTGGATGCTGATCATTCAGTGCAGGAGAGGCCAAGAGCATCATTCATTTTGTCATGAATGCTCATTCAGTTTGTCTCATTCAGTTTGTCATTCCCATCAATGTATGGGAATTCAGTTTGTCTCCCATCAATGTTAAGCTCCACCCACTGTCTCCCCACATGTCTCCCCACTCAGTTAAAATCTGTAACTGGGGAATCGCTCTCCCTGCTCATGATCTGGAATGCTGACTGCCCAGAGTTTCAGAGCACTGGTACAATGGCCTCCTAGGCACAGCACATTTCAGTACAGACAAGGACTGAACTCATGGAGATTGGAGCTCAGTTGGTGAGCCCACTCAGCCCCCACTCCCACATGGCATGGACTGCTTGTGGGACCAGGGTTAGAGTATTTCATTAAATAAAGTGAAGAAGAGAATAAGGGGGGGGGGAAATAATTGATGGGGCAAATGGGTGTGAATTACAGTGAATTCTTATTGCCAGCTTTGAGAACAAAAGAACAGTCCAGCTGAATCAGGCCAAATGCCCACCTAGCCCAGTTTCCTGTACCTCACCATGGCCACCAGATGTCTCATGTAAAAAAAGATTGAGCCTTTGGGTATCCCACCCAAACCAAATGAGTGTTGCAATTGCAAGGGCTTTTGTAATGCAAAAGGGGTTGTCCATATATCATGTAGGCCACACTGTTCCCTGTGTGTGGGTGCTGCTATTGTTCTTTGTGCTATTTATTGGTACCTTTTCTGATGTCCTAAGAACTGCCCATTAATCTCTGTCTTTCTCTTTAGAGTCGCTTTGTGCAAAAGATGGTTCCAGGTGCCTGTCAAACTCTTGCCAAAAGGACTCTGAATGTGGTGCTGCTGCCAAGGGTGATAGTTGCCGCTGCCTGGACTCGTCAGGGGATGCTTTGGCAGAAAACTGTGCTAAAGCTGATGACCCTTGTTCCTCCAGCCCTTGTCTTCACAATGCTACCTGTTTAAGTGCGGCAGGAAACCTCAGCTTTACTTGTGATTGCCCTATGGGGTATAGTGGATCCAGATGTGAATTGGCCACCAGCCCATGTGACTTGCATTTCTGTAGACATGGTGGCAGTTGCCAGGATGAGCCTAGTGGCCTTGCCTGCCTCTGCCCGGAAGGGTACACAGGTACACACTGTGAAACTGACATTGACGAATGCCTTTCCAACCCTTGCCTCAATGGAGCAGTGTGCAGGGACAAGGTCAGCGGATATTCCTGCTACTGTGTGCCTGGCTACCAAGGGAAGCACTGTGACCTGGAAGTGAATGAATGTGTCTCGGATCCTTGCCTGAATGGCGCAACGTGCCTGAACATGATAGGGAAGTACGACTGCATTTGCCCTCTTGAATACACAGGTAAGAACTCAGGAAAAGGTGCCCATTATTCATACTGATGCAAAGAGCTTGTGAAGGGCAAACATTGATGTACATTTCTGGCTGCTACTAGAAATTCCCTTTTCCCTAAACCTGTGAGTGATTTAGTGGGCATTAATGGGCAATGGGGGTTCTGCAGCTCTACATCCCATCCCGTGTGTGGTTTTCATTTCAATTTGCTAGTATGCTAGACACAGATGTGGGATAAACTTCGTCTCCCAAGTTTTGACTGTCAGATGTCAAAATATCCCACTTTTAAACTTCATTTTATTATTTTTATTTGCCAAATTTATATCCTGCCTTTCTTCTATTGAAGAACCAGGAATGTAGTTGAAGGGGAGGAAGAGGAAGCGGAAGCAGTGCTTCAGGACATTTCCTAAGCAAGAGTGGTGACATCTGCAGCAGGAGCTCTCAGGTGCTGTCTTTGAAACAGTTTTCAAAGGAGTTTCGCCAAGAAGAAGCATTGGGCTCAGCAAGAGGCAAACTGAGAAATTTGCCTGGGGCACATGTTAGTATCTAGGCCAGTGTTATTCAAACTGTGAGGCGCAGCTCTTTAGGGCAGCGCCAAGAACTCAAAGGGGAGGCGCGGGATGCCCTCTCCCAGCGATATAGTCACATCCCTGGGCAGAATACGAGCCCAGTAGTCTGTGCTTTTTTTTAATGCAGAAGAAAGGGAGTTGCTCAGCTGAGAGTGGCTGCTGCCACCCTGCCCTCTTCCAAGCATGCTTGACTTGCAGTCCTTAACCCTCGCTGATCCTTGTCTGGTTGGTTCCTAGTTCCCAGCCTGGGATTGCTTCTCATCAAAGTGAAATCTCTCTTTTCAACTGCTTCCCTCTTCCACTCCTCCCTTTCGATCTCCAAACCTTCCCGCTTTCCTCCCCCTCCCCAAATAAAATGCTTCCTATTTTACCAGTCATCAGGACTCTTACAGTTGCTTCCATGCAGTTGGCAAAGGGGGGGGGGGGAAGAGAAGCACACACTTGACTTGGCCAGGAACAGAAAAAGGGTACTGTATTTAAAGTGATTTATTAATCTTGTTGTTTGACTGAAGAGGAGAGGCTGTATTTTTAAAGTGATGAATCTTGCTATTTGAAGGGAATACTTATCAGCCATTGATGAAGTGAATGCCAGCCCAATCCTATCCACACTTTCCTGGGAGTAAGCCCCATTGACTCTAATGGGACTTACTTCTGAGTAGACATGCATAGGCTTGAGCTGTGCATCTCCTAGTATAGGAGACAAATCAGCTTCCTAACCAAACCCTTATCAGCTCTGATGTATTTTCATGATCTATTTTTGTTTTCCCCACCAGCTGCTATAAAAATTTAATTTCATTAAATTAATAAAGGGTTCAATCCTATCCAAGGAGAATGGGAGAAATGACTAGTTGGATTGGGGTCCACAGGGGTGTGTGTGTGTAAAGTTGGTCAGACTGGTTGTTCACAAAGTTCATTTGATAAAACAATTCTATTGGTATGCTTACAAAGTTAAAAAAAATGAGTCCTCCTGGACCAGACAAAATCTACCTACTCCAGCATCCTGTCTCCAACAGTGATCAGCAGCCGATCATTTATAAAGCATGTATATTGCTGTGTATTAATAATATATTTTTAAGAACTGCATTTAATTAATGAGATGGTTAATATAATTAATATAGTTAATATATATTTAATATTTAATATTATATTATAATAAATATAATATTATAATATATTTAATATATGTAATATAGTTAATATTTCTGGCCACTTCCTGTTTAATGATGTCACTTCCAGCCCTCAGCAACATGATGGGGAATCATGGCCAACAGCCATGGGGGTCAAGGGAGCGACTGGCCGGAAGAGTTTGAGTACCACTGATCTAGGCCATAAGCTTCCCAAGGACTACCTGATGGATGGTATGTAGTTCATATTACATTAATGGCCCAATATTATCCTCCACACTGGCTGGTGCAGCCATGCTGAAGAGGTGCACACTGTATTCAGTGGGGTGGGGGTCGTGGACCAAGAGGCATTTAAATCACCTTTCCTATCTGTAAGCCTTCCACTCTGCATTGGGTCTCCTTAGACCTGCACCAGCAGTTTCGCTGGCACAAGCCCAAGGGAGGCTCTAGGCAAGGAGGATAGGATCTGGTGCACATCATCACCACCAGATCCACCCCTCCTGCAGCCTCCCTACCTCTGTTCCTCCTCTCTCCACCCAGCTTCACCCCTCCCTGTTCCCCCATTCTACCTTCCCTCACCCCCTGCCTCCCACGCTTGCTTACCTGTTCTGGTGGCCAGCATGGCAATAGCGCATGTGGGAAAGCTCTGGCCTTCCTGCTGCTGGAGTGCAGTTTACTGCTGTGGTTAATGAATTTCGCTATCTTGGAGTAGTGTTCCAATCTAAACTTACATGGTCAAAACATATACAGTATCTTAAGGGGAAAACTGAATTGACGATACTAGCATTGAGAAAAATTTTTTACATTAAAGGAGTACAGTACATGCCAGCATTCCTAAAGGCATATAAAGCAATGGTATTACCATGTATATTATATGGCTCACCAATCTGGCTTTTGGGACCAATAGACAGCTTGAGTGACTCCAGCAAGTCTTTTTTCGGAAACTTTTAGCTCCAGCCCCATGTATAGCCTCTGAAGTTATATGGTTAGAATTGGAACCTCCAAAGATTTCAACCTTGATTTGGAAAGCTATTATTAGATTTAAATACAGACTGACAATTGCTGAAAATCTTCCTATTTTCACAAAACTAGCAGAACAAGAACGCTGCTGGGTAAAATGGAATAACAACATTAATATGAAAATATGTGAGCTGGGCCTAAAGTCACTAGAAAAATTTAGTGGAAGAAACCATTTGCTGCTTGTTGAAAGCTGCTAATTCAAGATTGGGATTGCCTTCTAAGGGAGGCTAAGCGTAAATGCACCCCTTCTTATTGCGGAATTAAATTTCCCACTAAATTTTCTTTACCCATTTATTTTTAGGTACCGACAGTTCCCAAGCTGAGGCGCGCTTATATGATTGCATGATGTAATGCTTTGCCAACTGCACAAATGAAGGGTCATTTTCAAAGGATTCCTCCTGAGCAGCATTACGGTGATTGTCCCTTAACTGAATTAGATACCCTGGTGCATATCCTTTTCTGATGCCCGAAATATACAGCAGGGAAAGACCGATTCTTAAATAAATTGATACATAAATTTTCCATGTTTTCGGACTCTTTAAGATTGAAATTACTGTTAAGTAGTCCTTGCAAAGAGTGTGTTGTGGATGTAGCTAAATTCTGTTTCTATGTTGTTTTAAACTCTGGTTTTAAGATTTTTAGATAAATAGGTGTATGGCTTATGTACTGATCAACCTAATGAACTTGAACTTTACTGCTGCCTCACACTAGTTCCATCAGCAGCGTAGCTCAAGAGGATTGGGCTGTAAGGCTACAATCCTTGGCAACTTTGTAGCCTTACAGCGCAATCCTATTGAGAAATCTGAAATAGATTTTTTGGGTATAGGTTTATTATAACGGGGTGTGAGTATGGGGTTGTTGTCATGACAAGCTTCTTCATGTTAAACTTTACCCCTGCAAAGACCTCAAGGTAAGGTAGCATACAGTGAGTTCCCCATCCAGGTACTGATCAGATCTAAGCCTGTTTAATTTTCAGCAGGGTAGCTGTATTAAGCCCTCAGCTATTTTGCAGTGCCTAAGGTTAACATATATACCAGATTTCCACTTTTTTACTTGGCAGGAATCTAGCAACTTGCCCACATGCTGCGGGAGAGATATTAACATGGTCTGTTTTCAGAGTTTTCTAGTAATTGGAGTGGCATGTATGATTTGTGTTCCAAGTTCAGGTTGCTAGGTGGTGTTGGAATATATTTTGATATTCCCAGTGCGATTATAATGCCACTACCACACCATTCCTAAAGAGATCTGTAAACTGGGGCCATCTGCATAGAGTGATGCAATTCTAGTGGTTCTGGACTTGTAAGAGGGTGTGTCAGGCAATTTTCAGATTAAGTGGTTCACACAGGAGTACAGCCATCATTGGACCACCCAGATGCATCAGATCAGTAAACTCTTCCAATGTAGAAAGATACTGTTTACCAGCACTGAAACCACTAATCAAGTACTGTAAACCGATTATCATATTTGTCAGACTGTGGAAGATAGCTAGGTTGGTGGCAATGGCTCCCAGCCCTTGGTGCTGGTGATACTACTTGTCCCTACCTCACTTACCACTGTCATTTTGAGTGCCCCTCCAATAGAAACTTTATTTTTCCCTGCCTCATCTGCCACATTTGAAAGCTATGCACTTACTCTCTGCGGTACCCTTGCCACTTTATCAGTAAGTTTGCTATAAAGATTTTAACGTATCCATATTAAAACCATCCCACATTATCCATACCACGATTTTCAATATAAGGTCCAGGAAGGGGGGGAGGGGGAGAAGGACCAAGTCTCTCATGGAGGCAAGATCTATCTTTCATTTTACCCAGTGGGTAGACTGCCAGGCTATTTTTGTGCCCCAGCCAAGGCTAAGTAGTTGTACCTCCCCCTCAAAAAATTGCACCAAGTACAATTTTCAAAAACAGGTGTCTTGTAGAAAAAATGAAAAGCACAAAACTTGGCACTGCTAAATTTATTTAACATTGCAAGAATATAAAAAATTGTGCCCCTCAAAGGTCTGAGGTCTGTGCCCTAGGCAGCTGCCTAGTTGACCTAATGATAGCATTGGCCCTAAGTAGGCCTTCCTTCTGCTCTGAGTTCTAGCAAAAGAGGAGGGGACAAATTTGCCTTGCATATCCCAGAAGGAATTCCAGGAGGTCAGCTCAAATTTTGAATTTCTCCCCCTGGAAGGTCAGAGGTCCAGACGGCCCCCTTTCTTTTATGTTGTACTGTGGGTTTTAAGGGAAGAGCTCTTGAAGATCCTCAGCGGAAGGGGCATGGGTTGGGAAGAGGCATCTGCCTTCACGTGAGCTGCACTGCCTGATGGGTAGTGCCTCCCCATGCTTTCAAAGCATATGCATTGCACACTCCCTTTTACAGTGCATCTGTTTTTGTGTTGTGTTTCTACGAATTACTGTGAATATTGGATCCTAAAGAAGAAGGTAAAAAAAAAGTGGAAACTGGGAAATGTAGGAGAGTTGCTCATAGTTTGCAACTAAACCTTGAGGTGCTAAACCTCATTATCAGATGCTAGAACATCTGGAACATTTTCATATTCTAGATAAAATGCCGGTTAATGCTTAATTTATGCTATAAAGCCCAACATAGCTTATCAGCCAAAGCATGCCCAGTCAAAACTTTGTAAACTTAAAAAACCTCTATATACTGACTAGTTATCTTCAGTATACCAGATATGTCCTTCTTGGACTTCAGCAATCACCTTCCAAGGTTCCTTTCTGTTCATCTACAGTCCATTCCTTTCTTTTCTATTGGGAGGGTTTGTCGAATGAGTCATGCAACACGTCTTTTTCTTTTGAGGTCCTTCTCCATGTTGTGCAACTGACAGTCTTTACCCGCCTTTGCCTTCCTGGATTCCATGCCCACTTGGTTTTTTCTATCGATCTTCTTGACCTACAGTGTTGTATACAACTTTCCCTCTCACAGTAACAATCTCCAGGTTCTTTCTCCTTTCTCTGCTCAGCTGTGCTACCTACTGTTTCCACATAATGTTTCACCCTCTCCTCTTTTCCTATCCCAGCCCCAGGACACAATCCCTTTGTGTTACTGACTGCCCCGTAAAACCCTCTTACTGTTTAATCATGAGACTCAGGCTACTGAAAGAAGTTGAAGCTCTGGCAAGTATCATTTTATTCTGTGGGTCAATATTTCAAAGGGTTTAACTCTTGGTAAGAGGCATTTTGCAGTGCCTAAGTTAAAAGTGAATCTTTTATGTATTCATGGAACGGAAGGGGGTTCCAAGAGCCTCAACGGTTTCAAAACATCCATCTCACCTCTGATACATTTACATAGATTTTAGGAGAAAATCTATTAATATATATAAATCACTTTTACTCTTTGCCTGCCCTGTTATATAAGGAGTAGAATCAACTAATCATGACTGAATATTCTTGGAACTGGAATTGCACAGGCTTACAAAAGCCCAAGCAAAAGCCCAGCTGGAGGTCAGTGCAATGTGTTCTTGGTAATCCCATTTCACAGAGTAGCTTTCTCAGACATGTGAAATCTCTCCATGAAATTTCCCATAATACGCTTTAATAACAGACATCATTTTAACAGCCCACCCCTGAGCTTTACCCACATTTGGCTTTGGGGGTGGGGGGAAGAGAGAGAGAGAGAGAAGGAATAGGCTCACAGGTTGACTAAACTTTGCAATTATGTTTCACTAACATTAAAAGAACTGACTTCTAAGTAAATGGCCATAATCCAGCACATCATTAGGTGGTTTGCTTAAATCTGTTGAAATAAATAGGTCCAAAAGGAGCATATTTTGTTGCTGAATTGTGGCCAGTGTGTTTTAGAACAGAGCACTGTGATCCTTCTCCAAGTATTCTTTTGTTTAATAATGTGACAGAGACTATTCCACTGTCTTGTGGTGGTAGAAAAGTTTAAAGCAGCATTATAAAGACTGAAAACATTGCTGAACTGAAACAATTCCTAGTTTTTCCATGTACATTTTTAGTAGTGGTGAAAATGGCCTCCTGTTTTTGAATAACTTTCCATTTCTGAATCAATTTCCTTGTGGAAATATTTGCTTATTTGCTTCCATAGCAGTCACTTGCCTCACAGGTAATATTGCACAGCCAAATGGATTGGCCACGTAGCATGGTGATGCGGTTGCATTCACTGTGTGTTTACAGATTAGGTGGAGTCACCAATGCGAATGGAAGGGCCCGATCCTGTCCAACTTTCCAGCGCCGATGCAGCTCGGAGATCAGTGAACAAACATTCCCTTATCTTGAGGAGGCCTCTGTGACTGCCCTCCCATCACAGAATGCAGCATGTGCCCCATTTGCACAGCTGCATCACCACTGGAAAGCTGAATAGGACTGAGCTCTAAGAAGCTGCCGCAGCAGCATCTGGGGAAAGAATAGCACCAAACAGGTAAAAAAGAAATTTAAGCATTCACAGCTGAAATGCACAATTTTCCACTCCATCAAACTGGAGGAAGGTATTCCTCCTCCTGAAAAAGTGGAAAATATTCATTGTAACCTCTTAAAACAAAAACACCACATCTGAATAACAACAAAAACACTACATAAATCAGGCTTAATGGAAGATTTCCAGAGAGACGAGGAGAAAACAGCAGATACTGTACAGTGGTATAAAATGCATTATGATGGCTGTTAGCATGAGTTATAAACACTGAGGTCTGAACCCTCTTTTACCATTACCCTGAGAACAGGCCGACATGTCAAAAAGTAAAAGCAAATCTCTTCAGTTGACTGACACAGGTTTCATTTGGAAGCTGCCTTCAGTTAAGATCCACCCTGCACGCCCCGAATGCTATTTCAAACAAGAAGCCTGTTGCCTTCCTGGCACCCTGCTGCTACCAGTGGGTGTCTCGGCCCAGGCCAGGTGATGAGAGAAATGACAGAATAACAGGAAGAGCCAATGAGGAGAAAGAAGGCAAAGCCTATTAACTGCCAGCATGGCTGCTCTGAAATGATCACATTCAACCAGGACCTCCTGATGTACACAGGAAGCTACATCTGTAACAGGCAGGCCGAAGGCTGTGACTTTAGTGCAGGAATAAACTCTCCTTGATGGGCAGACTGCCCCTTTAGGCTGGACAATGGAACTGAGAATAACATTAAAGTGAGGAAGGGAAGAAATGAAAAATGTATACAGGGCTGTGACTGCCCAGCTGGACTGGTGACCTTGCCATTAAGAAAGAGTGGGCAGAGGATTCCAGAAAGGACACCATTTTTCTGCCTCCAAACTCCCTCTTCCTATGCAGATTATTTTGACTTTTCACTTTCTTTTTATTGATCATCAGAAAGCTTTGACAATGATTGCTTACCATCAGACATGGCATAAGTGAACGCAGGAACTGTCCTGGGTATGATCACACCTAACCTCGAGGATCATTGCTTGAGCCCAAGGTTTTTGGTCACTGGTTTACTTACAATAGACTGTTTTGCACTGGCTTCTGAAGCCAGTGTGTTACTGATTGTAACAGTTTCCTTTTCTAAACCAGGAGTCTATTTCGAAAAAATGTTGAACTGTGCAACAGATCTGGTTGTACTTATTTTAGAATATTTGCAGCTCAGGCTCATTCAGCATCATTTATCTCAGTAGTAGGCAGTTGTGTGTGAAGGAGGGGGAGGAAAGGTAAGTAGTCAGTGGCATTTTGTGTACATTGACATGTATTTACGTATATGTATTCACATACAGTGGTACCTCGCATAACAAATGCCTCACGTACCGAAAAACTCACAGAACGAAAGCGTTTTGCAATTTTTGGTGACTCGCACAACAAATTTTTATGACCCGTGCTTCGCAAGACGAATTTTTTGTTTTGTTTTGTTTTAAGGGGGGGATCTTCATGCCAGTTTATGATCCCGTCCACCCTAGCAAGGGGAGGATCTTCATGCCAGTTTCTGATCCCATCCACCCTAGCAAGGGGAGGATCTTCATGCCGGTTTATGATCCCATCCACCCTAGCAAGGGGAGGATCTTCATGCCGGTTTATGATCCCGTCCACCCTAGCAAGGGGAGGATCTTCATGCCGGTTTATGATCCCGTCCACCCTAGCAAGGGGAGGATCTTCATGCCGGTTTATGATCCCGTCCACCCTAGCAAGGGGAGGATCTTCATGCCGGTTTATGATCCCGTCCACCCTAGCAAGGGGAGGATCTTCATGCCGGTTTATGATCCCGTCCACCCTAGCAAGGGGAGGATCTTCATGCCGGTTTATGATCCCGTCCACCCTAGCAAGGGGAGGATCTTCATGCCTGTTTATGATCCCATCCACCCTAGTAAGGGGAGGATCTTCATGCCAGTTTATGATCCCTTCCACCCTAGTAAGGGGAGGATCTTCATGCCGGTTTATGATCCCGTCCACCCTAGCAAGGGGAGGATCTTCATGCCGGTTTATGATCCCGTCCACCCTAGCAAGGGGAGGATCTTCATGCCGGTTTATGATCCCGTCCACCCTAGCAAGGGGAGGATCTTCATGCCGGTTTATGATCCCGTCCACCCTAGCAAGGGGAGGATCTTCATGCCGGTTTATGATCCCGTCCACCCTAGCAAGGGGAGGATCTTCATGCCGGTTTATGATCCCGTCCACCCTAGCAAGGGGAGGATCTTCATGCCAGTTTATGATCCCATCCACCCTAGTAAGGGGAGGATCTTCATGCCGGTTTATGATCCCGTCCACCCTAGCAAGGGGAGGATCTTCATGCCTGTTTATGATCCCATCCACCCTAGTAAGGGGAGGATCTTCATGCCAGTTTATGATCCCGTCCACCCTAGCAAGGGGAGGATCTTCATGCCGGTTTATGATCCCGTCCACCCTAGCAAGGGGAGGATCTTCATGCCGGTTTATGATCCCGTCCACCCTAGCAAGGGGAGGATCTTCATGCCGGTTTATGATCCCGTCCACCCTAGCAAGGGGAGGATCTTCATGCCGGTTTATGATCCCGTCCACCCTAGCAAGGGGAGGATCTTCATGCCAGTTTATGATCCCATCCACCCTAGTAAGGGGAGGATCTTCATGCCAGTTTATGATCCCTTCCACCCTAGTAAGGGGAGGATCTTCATGTCAGTTTATGTAAGTATGTCCCATTGTGCTTGCTCCCAGGAAAGTGTGCACAGGATTACAGCCTTCAAACTCCCCACTCAGCATCCCCCCATCGCTCATTCACCCTCTCACTGCCCCATTTCCTTCACGTTTCCCCCCATGATCACAGCAAAAGCAAGCAATTGAGTGCAGCTGCTCTGTCCTCCTCCCCAGCTTAGAGCACAATCCTGTGCATGTCTCCTCAGAAGTAAGTCCCTTTGTGCTTGCTCCCAGGAAAGTGTGCACAGGATTACAGCCTTCAAACTCCCCACTCAGCATCCCCCCTTTTTGAAATCCTCTATACAGTATGTATGCCTTTAAAGAGCACTTAATAAACACTTTGTAAACCAAATTTGACTTTGTTCTGACTTTTCTTGCCCATAGGAACACATTAATTAAATTTCAATGCATTCCTATGGGAAAACGCGCTTCGCAAAATGAAAAACTTGCATAACGAAAGGACTCGCGGAACAGATTAATTTCGTTATGCGAGGCACCACTGTACATTGACATGTATTCACATACATGTGCGGCCAATGAATATTTCTCTATTTAGATTCTCACAAGTCTGGAGAGGAATCTGAAAAACTCATCTGTGTGCTATTATTTGCTCTACTAAGTAAAACGTAAAGGCACTTTTAACTTCTCTTCAAAAAGGCAAACTGGGAGGCTGTTTTACCAAGGGCAGGGGCCAGAAAATAGAGACTGTTCCTAGTAAATAGGGACATTTGATCAGCACTCATGATGTCCTAACTCAGTGTGGATCTTGCATTTTTTCTGGGATGTGGCAAGCCCCAATCAGTGCCAGAACATTGTGACATCTAGTCATCTTGCAAAAATAAATCCCCTCCATATTTTTTTTATCACATTAGGGTCAAAGTAGCCTAGAATACACAGTGTGACCCTTTGCTTGTAAATAGAACATTGGGGAAGATGCAAGGGGGTAAAACTGTAGTGGGGAGTCATGCAGCCTTTAGGATTTTGCCCTGCCATGGTTCTGATCCCAGTCATGTTTCACTGAAAGTCCATTTCAGTGATTTCCGCCTCCTCCTGGCAAAAATAGTGCATGGGAGGCAAAGTCAGGATGGAACCATAGCAAGTCCTAAAGCCCCCACGCACCCACCCACCCAGCAGAAGCCTTTAATGCACACTCTGTCTGTGTGAAGTTGCAAGGGATGTGGTGTTAAATAGTATTAAGAGGTAAAAAAAATTAACACATCACTTTAGGGTGCTCATACAAATTCACATGTGTCTTGTTAAACATGCACAGACATGTGTTTTACCATTCAACATAACCTTTGAAAGAGATTTTCACAATTAAAGCTGAAGTAAATGGGCCAATTTCATTAATTCATTGGATCACATCCAGGGTGCATGTATTTCAGAATCCTGCTTCTGACAGCTATGTTCCCCTGTTTTTTCCTTCACAACCAGGGTGTGAAGAAAATAGCCATGCCCTGTTCTCAGTATTTGGTATTCAGAGGTAGTTTGCTTCTGAACATGGAGGCTGTACTCCTAACTATGATAACTATTTAGAATACCAGACCTGTCTTCTTTAGTCCAACAGGAGCTGGTCAGATGCCTTTGGGACAACCCATACGTATTAGACTCAGAGACAAGCCCAAGATCACCCAGTGAAATTCATCACTGAACTTGTATTTGAAATCCAGGTCTTCATGGTCTGGTGTTCCTAGTCTGACATTCTAACCTCAAAATATTTCACACTAAAGCCTCTCATTTTGATTATAATTCATGGGGACAGCACAACATCCCCCAGGAAGTTCACTGATTTTACAGAGACCATTTGAGGTTTCAGATGTCTCTCAAGAAACTAAGCCAAGTCACATTTTTCAAATTAAGGTAACTTGAAAAGAACCAAAAAAAAGTCCATGCGAAACAGGTTTATCTGAGAAGTCTCATTTTTTAAAAATACAGAGAATAATCAATGCAACTCAACATGTATGCAAGCAAATTACTCAAAAGCCGAGGCAACACAAAGCATAAAAAGGTAAATAAATCCAAATATGTCATTCACTCTTCAAGCAGCCACTAACTCTAATTTTTTCCTCTTAATATGCTTCTGATATGCTTGTGCGTGAAGGTAGCAGCCATCCTCTATCCCTAGTATCCAGAGTTAGATTGTATCTGAATGTGAAGTTTCCACTCTTAGTGGTCAGTCATCTCCATGTCTACTCAGAAGTCCTCTATTATAGCTAATGAGGCTTGCTCCCAGGCAAGTAAAGATAGGACTGCAGCCTTAATTCTCACAGCTATAGAACTGGATCAGAACAAGAGTCCCTGTAGTGCAACATCCTGCTTTCAACAGCCAGGTGCCCTGGAATGCTCACAAATGGGGTGTGAAGGCAACAATCCATCTCTCTTCCCAGTATTGGATATTCAGAGGTAGACCATCTCTGAACATGAAGGTTCTATTCCTAATCATAACAGCTCTTAAAATACAAGAACTGCCATGCTGGATCAGAGCCATAGTTCACCTAGTTCAGCCTCCTTTTCCCCTTGTTTTCTTTTTGGAAAAAAGGAAACTTTTTAAAAAGTCTTTAAAACTTAAGATAATAAAGTGGTGTGTATCAGCAATAGTATAGCTGAGGAGGGGTGTCACAGGGACCACAGGACCCTGGGAGGCAATTTTCTGGGTTTGTTCACTCTGCACCCCCTCCAAACTTGGCTGGAGTTGTGCTCCGGTTGCATCGGGAGGGTGTTCCAAGGCAGGCCTTTTAAGGCATTCAGGAGGAAGGTAACTTCCAGTTTTTCATCAAAACCGGAACTGATGTTTTAAGGTCTCCAAAAGGCCTTCAGAGGCCTCAGAAGGCCACATGTGGCCTTCCTGGGCTTCAGAGCACCCTCTGGTTGCACAGCTGTGGTTGTGTTCAAAGGGGGCGGCCCTCAAAGGTATGCCTGAGGGCAGCACACCTTCCAGCTATGCCGCTGTGTATCAGTCACTTCTCAATGGATCTGGACGAGATTTGGGAATGTGGTGGAGGCTGACCATTGCTTCTTCCACACTAGCTTTCAAGAGGCTTGTTTTGGGTCATTTTTCATTCTTTTCTTGCACTTGTTCTTGTCAATGATTAAAGCAAACAAACAAAAACCTTTGACTACCTTGAAATGGGGGACGAAGGGGAGAACAATGTACCCCCAAATCCTGTCCCCAGAGGGTCCTCAAAGATGGGTTTTACCGCCACCCCCAATTTGGTTTACAGAGGAAAAGCAGAAAGAAAGAGCTTGTTTTTACCTTCTCAAAGTACTGTCTCAATCAGTTATCTACAGCAGTAGTTCTCACACAGTTAGCACTGGGACCCATTTTTTAGAATGAGAATCTGTCAGGATCCACCAGAAGTGATGTCATGACCGGAAGTGACATCTTCAAACAGGAAAATTTTTAACAATCCTAGGCTGCAATCCTACTCTCACTTACCCAGGAGTAAGTCTCATTTACTATCATTGTTAAAAGAACATACATAGTAACTTGTTAAAAGTACAGGTCTGTAGCATTTCCCCAAATGCTGTCACATACCATGGTAGCATCAAGTCTAATATATTAAAAATAAAATATTGAAATGAATGGGGACCCACGTGAAATTGGCTCATGACCCACCTAGTGGGTTCCAGCTTGCAGTTTGAGAAACACTGCTCTACAGAATTAAATGCAATCTTATGCATGTTTACTGGGAAGTAAGACCTAATAAATTCAAAGAGATTTACTGTCAAGTTAAGTGTATTGCAATCTTATGCACACTTAGCTGGGAGTAAGCTCCATTAAAAATGCTCTTCAACTTATTTCTGAGTAAACATGCCTGGATTGCTACTGAGGCAAGGTGACCTTTGACCCTAGACCGTAAAGCCACTGGATAGCCCAGTAATACTATAGCATACACTCAATGGTAAAGAGCTGCTTGATTTTATTAAAAGCAATAAGGTTAGTCTCACAGAAGCTACTTAGGCCTCAGAGTGTAAACACTCTGGAATGTAGGTAGAGATAACGATACTAGGCAACGAAGAGATGAGCCTCATCTTGGCAGAGATACACACATCTTAACAAGGACATTCACTATGCCTGTCTATATTCACTTATAGCTTTATATTTTATTCTTTCATGCTTTCAGAGCAAAAAGCACACATAGGCAAAAGCTAGGACAAAATAGTCTTTGCCCTAAATTGTAATCCACATATGGGGACATAGTAGTCATTAGAAGTAGGTCTTAAGGAACCAAAATGTTGCTTGATTTTAGAAAAGTCTTAAGAAAAGACAAGAAGCTTTAGTTTTGCAGAGAGGCTCCACAGGTGTTCAATGTTAATATTAACACAGGAGAAAGGTATGCAGATAAGATAAAGGTACCAGGCAAAGCACATTGTGTCATCTCTTTTAATGAGGTTAGTAAGAAAACCTGTCAAATTAATTTTAATTGGAGTGAATGATGGGAATAAGAATAAGCACTGGGTAAATGGTATTATAGCATAACCTGCTGTTTTTTGAAAACTTTTGGAAATAGTGTAATTTTGACTAAGTTTTAAGGTGAAACCCCACCTGTATGTAAATCACAGCCAATCAATTGTTTTGCCCACTTATTGCCCACCTATTTCCCATCTTTTATGTAAATAGTATCTTATCTGTATCCTGTTAGGAGTTAGCCCCATCTCTGATGTAAAATATCAGCCAATGGGAAGTCTAGATTTTGAGACAAAGGACTGGGAAATTTATAAAATCTCTGGACATCATTGGGTTGGGGTCCATGCTTTGAGACAGAAGTCCTGTGGATCAATTGCATGCAATTCAAATAAAAGCCTGTGAACTTTCACTCTTGAGTACCAAGTTATTCTTGAGTTGTGTTTTCAACCTTGCAACACTACCAGCAGTCTTTCTGCCCACTGCAAGTTCTATTGTGGAGAATGAGAGCCCTAGTATTCCCAAGCAAGCAATCAGAAATGACTTCTGCTGGGGAAATTTCAATGTGCTGTTTCTTAATCATTTTGCATTAAATCTTGACTAAGCTTTGGGAGATAAGTGTTCCTATCCTTTAGTCACCCTGACATAAATTGGAGAACTCATGTTTTATTTGTGAACAAAGTCATAATAAGATTTGAAAATGCTGTATTTCACTCACATTTGTGAAGATAGTCTGTGATCTCTAGTTAAGCCAGCCATTTTCAACCACTGTGCCATGAATGGTCTGCAGGTGTGCCGCTGGAGTTTGGGAGAGGGTCATTTATTAGTAGGGCCATTGGGGAATGTGAGTCCCCCACCAATAGCATGGTGTGCCTTGTCAACTGTCAAAACACTGATGGTGTGCCTTGACAATTTTAGAACCTTATCAGTGTGCCCTGAGACAAAAAAGGTTGAAAATCACTGAGTTAAGCTCTAACAAATTTCAAGAAGATTGTACCAACAGTGTCGATTTATGAACAAAAGACGTTTTAGTTCCGGCTGCCCTTAGCTCACCAGGCAGCAGTCATGATTGTTGAGGACAAACCAAATGTCTAAAGATTATCAATATAACCATTGTAGAATCTGTCAGATATAGAAGATAATTTTGTATGGACAAATTTTTGGAATGTGAAGCCATTTTTAGATATCTATGTATAGACTCTTGTTAGTGATATTTGTTCTACACAATCTCCGATCCCCATCGTTATGCGATTAGGTTACTAAGTGAACATTCAGTTCAATGTATTGCCTTCGTTGTGAAAACATACACTCTGCCAGATTCTAGCTGGCTGCACAGGCTATTGGAGATAGACTGCCTCTTTGCATTAAGAGCCTCTCTATTGTGTGAACCGACAATCTATGGGAGATGTGATTACCTCATTAAGAGCAGCTTTGTTGTGCTTTGACCACCATCATATATGCAGTCCATTGTTAAGCGAACAGTTGTTAAGTGGCTCTTGCCCGTATTTATTAGTTTTTCTTTTTTCCTGTTTTATTTTTATTTCCTTCTTTCCCCCTTTCCCTCTTTTTTCTTTTCCCTTACAGTTTTTCACATTTAATATTGCATTTTATGATTTTATTATTGTATTACTTTATTACAGTATTCACTAATAAAGGAAAATAAAAAAATAATCAAATATCCATGCACAGTGTGAAGTATGTCACAATAATTGGCTGTTGAAAAGAACAAGACTAAAGAATGATAATTCAAAAAGTACCTGACAAAATTTCTTGAAATGAGAACTAACAAAGGAATGTGCTCCAGAACAACTGTGAAATTTTGTGCCTAATTTGAGGAGGACAGTATGGAGAGTTCAGCTATGAGACCAGTAGAATGTTCTGGGTTCACAATTAGTGAACACTGTTAGTCCAACTCACTTTTAACAGTACAGGCAGTCCTGTGCCTGTATAATCATACAGGTCATCATCATTATGGGTAATTCCCAGAGGTTCCAATGTAAGTGAGATGTTTGAATGAGATTCAGGGCCGAATCCTATCCAACTTTCCAGCCCCGGTGCAGCCGCAATGCAGCAAGGGAACAAATGTTCCCATACCTTGTGGAGGTCACTGTGATTGCCTCCCCACCATAGAATGTAGTGCACATTCCATTGGCACAGCTGCACTGGCACTGGAAAATTGGATAGGATTGGGCCCTCAGTCTACCCATATCAGGCGAACATTCTTACAGCACTAGTGCAACACAGGAGCTGGCCATTTTGGAATCAGTGGGGTAAATACACCAACTGGTAGCATATGAACCTACTCTAAGTACATTTGGAGTTTGGGCCAAGTTTTCTCAACCTATTCCCAACTCCATCCCCTCCTTATTTCAGAGTCAGGAGACCACTCTTTAGGCACATGGCTGATCTCCAAGAAGAAGTCCACAGGACTCGTCTAGCTTGCTAGTTGTCTCCCAGGTTCTGTAAAGGACACATGGAGGAAGTTCTTCATGTTCTCTCTCTTCACTTTAGTGAGGGAAATCCAAGAGTCATTGAGTATGTTGAACCATATGGATCGGAAGGGGTTAAAAACTGAGGCAACAGAGAAAGGAAAGTGAGGCATAAAATATAAACCCAAAGAGACTACAGTCTGTTGACATATGGCTTGAGAACGGCTTCCAGCAGCAATGAGTAAAATAATAAGGGTAATAATTCCATAAAGGGGTAGTTTGCTGTTTCTGCTGCAGTAAAATATTGGATTTTAAAGCCTGCTTAACCAAGTGATTTATCAGAGACCATTGGGGGGGGGGGGGAAGAAAGGTTGCTGTTGTTGTTGTGGGTGTTGTTTGGTTTTCCACCTCTCACTGCAAGATGTGTTAAATGCACGAGCCAGAGGGATTCTTGGACGAAACCCCCAAGGTGTCCCCGCTGGTAATAAAAATCCTCATTTACTCTGTCAGAGGGAGCTTGCCTATTGCTATTATCCCAGCCTGACACCATGAATCACAGTGGGAAATCATCCAGCCTCATCTCATTTCCCTGGGATGTTAAAAAGCTTATAACTTTTGATGTGTATGCTGAGGACGTGCAATAAATCGACAGCGGTAATGCTAACCAAATGCTCTCGTTACTGGCTTGGGGTTGCTACTTGCCTCCACAGGCTCTCTAGGCTGCTTTATGTGACTGAAGCTATGCTGCATGCTTTTTTTTTTTTCTCCTCAAAGAGCTGAGAAATGTCTCACATAATTCTCACACAAATGGAAGAGGTTAGTGTGCATGAATAACAGGACGATGGAACATTTAAGGCGGCCCGGGAGGTGGTGGTTGGGGGGGGGGCAGCTAGGGTAGTGGGAGAGGAATCTGCATTTTTATTATGATAATGCACTGCACATGTGCTCTTTGTTTACAATGCATGTGCTGGGCAGCTGTGAAATAATGGAGTGCAACTGGTGCTGGATAAAAAGATGAATAAGCACAGTGTTTTGCGCTTTCTGTTATTGCTGTTTAATCCAAGGGGAGCACAGAATTAGGAAGGCTTGTCCAGACAGTGGCTTCTTGTGCTCGCAGTTTGGTATGATAAGGCCCAGCTAAGATGTGCTCTGCAGAAAGACGACAGCCACCATGGCAAAAACATGAACCATCTGGATAGTCTTCATATGCAGACCAGACCAAGGTAACAACTCTCTCACATCTGGGTTGTGGGATTTGAGAGTACAGTCATTCTGACAAATCCATGCCTTGATACTAGCCAATATTCCAGAGCACCATGAATAATGGGGGCATAATCCACCCCAGGTTTTCAAAAGGACTTGAAAGACTGGTGAGACTTGAGGAAGAAGAACAGAAGACTGGCTTGGCTGAATAGATCTGCTGTCACCTGAGACATTAAAACTTTCCAGTCTTCGTTGGCCTTTTAAAACACTGAGCCTGCTATTTTTAAGGTTCCTAATAAAGGTTTCCATTTAAAACCACCCTCCCCGAACAAAGCAATAGTGCAAATGTAGATTGGCTTTATATCTGTTTAACTGTCCCAAGAATACTGGGAACTGCAGCTTAGTGAGGGCTTTGAGAACTTTTTATGAAAGATTCTTACATCCCACACCCAAATTAGAGTGCCTTGGGGAAAGGAAAGGATTGTTAAACTGGTTAAGACTTTAGTTGGTAAAACCTATGCCTTCACTGTTGGTGAGTTGATGTCTAATGAGAACTAGCAAAGATGTGCATGGTACCAATCAGTTTTTAAACTAGCTCATGGGGAGGGGGAGGGCTGATGAGTTCATGCATGTAAAGGGGGGCTCTGTAGAGCTTGAGTCTGAAGGCCTTCCAAAAGCTGGTGCTCCTCAGTCAGATGGAAAACCAATACTGTGCTTGATCCTCTGATAAACTGCTCTGACAACATGCTTATGTCACTCCCAAACTGGAAGCCCAATACTATCCTCCCCACCCCACTGCTGCAGCCACACCACTAACGGGCGTGCTGAATCCAGCAGGGGCTGGGATCTGGAGGTTTCGGCAGGGAAAAGGATTTAAATGACCTTACTCCTGCGTAAGCCTCCCAACCCACAATGAATAATGAAGAATTTGCTAGTGCAAATCCAAGGAGAGAAAGGGAGTGGGGAAGCAGCAAAAATGTTGTGTAGGATCCAGCACCTGCCATCAACAACAGATCCACCCCCTCCAATAGCCTCCGCACCTGATTATTCCCCCTCCCCGCCCAGTCTGTCCCTCCCTGGCCGCGTTCCGCTCTCCCCTCACACTTCCCATGGTGGCTTACCGATTCCTGCAAGTGGCTGGAGCTTCAGTAACACAGATGGGAAGGCTCCAGCCTTTCCTCTGGCATCTGGAAAATGCTTTCCAGCACTTTTTCAGCAGCGGTTGGCAGCTGAATGCGTGTTCCGTGCTGGCCAGAGCCCATAGGCTTGGGCTGTGGGTCAACCTTTCTGGCTCATGCCCAGTACTTTCATGTGAGCAATTAGTCATATAGCCTACTACAATAACCTGAAAAGTTTGTATGGGTAACAATATTATTGTATTCCTCTTCGCACAACTCCCTTTGAGGTAGTCTAATATTTTTCCATTTGGGGTAAGGCAATGCCCTAAGCCATAGAGTGATGCATTGCTCAGTTGGGGAGCAAAGAATCATGTTCCACAGCTACCACCCACACAAAAACAATCTGAATCTACCCTACAGGGCAACAGTGGTCTTCCAATTATAAATATACCTTCTCTTTTTAACTCTTTAATTCAGAATACTAACATTCAAAAGAATTTGTTAAATGATGCACAGGATTAAAATGTTTGTTTTAATTGTGGAGGATCTAAATGTAGAGTTTGTTATTATTATTATTTTTTCTCCTCCTAGAAACATTTTTGTTTATGGCAGGGCATCATATGTGGGTGCCAACACAAATATCTATCCATTCTTCCTCCTCCTCCTCTTCCATGTCCCTTAAATTCCAATGTTTTTGCAAGTTGATTGCAGCTGTAGGGACCAGGGGGAAATCCTTCCCATATACAATCCATCAGCTGGCTAGACATTTTATAGATGGAAAAGACTTTTCACTCAGTTGCCTAAGGCAGGTTACTTGATTTGACAGACCAATGGCCTGAGCCAACATAGCAAATCCTGTGGTTTCATGTTAATAATCAGGCTGTTTTTTGGCCCCTAGTTTTGAATCAGGCTATGCTGAGATTCTGATCCACTGCATTTATTTTTGTCACTGTGTTTTCAAATATTTGCAGGAAGCTGCTGTTAACAAGTCCTGACAGATTTACGGTCAGTAGACGTAGTTTGGAAAATGCACATTTTTGTTGTTGTTGTTTTTTGTTGTTGTTTTTTTACAATTATTTATGATGAATTTGTAAAGCGACAGCCACTGAGATTTGCTCGATGTAATGCTTGTTACTTGTGAATCTTAAGACAGGTTCACACAGTGGCCCAGTGTGGAGGTTCTGCACATGGGAGATGCAGGAATAAGTCTATGATATAAGTGCAGTAGGTCCCCAATGCCTAGAACATCCACCACAAAAAGAGATGGGCTGATAATGAGGTAGGAGCACATGTCTACAGATGTATGTGCAAAGATGTTAGATAACATGACACATTCGGGGGGGGGGGGTAATGCACAAACTCAAAACTCTCTCCTATATCCCACAGTATAGAAGCCTAAGAAGCTGCCTGTATTTTACTGAGTCAGACCATTGGCTTAGTCATCACAGAACTGTCTATACTGACTGGCAGTGCCTCTCCAGGGTAGAAATCTGAAAATGCCAAGAATAGAAATACCTACCTGAAAATGGCAAGAACAGAATCAGGGGCATTCTGCAGCAAAACGTGTCCTCCACCACTGAGCTGCAGCTCTGTCCCTGTGTAGCATGTAGATCTTATGCACCTGGCATCTCTGTGAACCAGTTTACAACACTGACCAGTAGAAATCTAGGACATGAGTTAATATTAGCAATATCACCTGTATTCTGTACTATGTTTCTGCTTTAGAAACAGGGCCTAGGAGAGGGGAGTAAAGGGGGTAATTTGTACCTGGCCCCAGGGTCAAAAAGGGGGCCCATGAGAAGTTGCATTAGTTCCAGTCCCGTCCCCCCCACCAACTTGGAGCTTACAAAGTACCAAGTAGGCAGGGACAGGCAGTTTGGAGTCAAACTATTCTTATTTATTTTTCACGTTTTTATTCCTTTCCCTTCCTCCAAGGAGCTCAAGGTGGTGTACACGGTTCCTTCTCTCCTTTTGTCCTCACAACAACCCTGTGAGGTAGGTGAGGCAGAGAGAAAGTGACGGGCCAAGGTAACTCAGGAAGCTTCATGGCTGAATGGGGATTTGAGCCTGGATCTTCCCCATCTAAGTCCAATTGCCGAAGCATGACACCATCCCGGCTCTCGCTGTGTGCCACCTCCCTGCTTTGCTCCTCTTTTGTTTACAATGAGCACGAACAGGTGCCTACTTGTGTTTATTGTGCCTGAAATGAATGTGCCCGTTCCTTTCAAACAGAAGACAAATGGACCAAGGAGGTTGCCCAATGTGCACTTCGTAAGCAAACAGAATGGGGGAAGAAAAGGCATCCACTTGTTCACCCGCCTGCCCTCAATGGGAGGGATGTGTGCAGGTGCATGCAAGCAGAGGCAGCAGTGGGTGGTAGTGTAGAAGCATGCGCCGCTCCTGCACTCAAGCATCTGCTGTTCTAAACACAAGGAGGATCGGCACAATCAGTGGGGAGCACAACACCTCTCTCTTGAACTCGAGAATCAAACAGCCAACGTAAAGCAGAGCCTGATGCATCTTTAGATAGGCCTACAGCAACACAGTCATCAGGAAGCAGCAGTTGTCCTGCAGTAATGGCTACACGCAGAGCAAAACGAGGTGGTGTGGTGGTCAGGCACCAATGGGCAGTCTGTTCTCCTTTTTCCATTATATTTGCACCAGCTGAGCTATGCAACTCCCAGAGCAAGCATGAGATATTTTACCAAACAGCTTCAGCACAACCAAGGTCACAGCAAAGGGCACTGCACATCAGGGGAGGGAACACAAAACAAGAAGGATTAATCCACCAGCAACGCTGAGCCGCAGCCATTCCTGAGCGTGAGTAATAGTCAAAATCCAGGTGCATTTCTGGCATTTTATCACTACAGAAAAATCAAAAGATTGAAGGGTCAAATGAAAGAGGCATTTCATAAAGAGCAAACAAGAAAAAGAAAGTGGAGTACAAGATAGCAGCATTCCCAGTGTCATAAATAAGGAACCTGACCAACCTTCTTCCAGCAAGTTTTGTCAAGGACAGTTGTCTGACTGTAGAAACAGTTTTACGTCTATTGTGTGAAGTGGTAGCTGCAATAAAAACTCCCAAAACTCATCAGACTATTAACAAAGTGCTCTGGCACCCACACTATGACTGTATAGGGTTATTATTAAAGTCTGCTATCTCAATAACTTATGGAAGACATATTCTGGTCTTTTGTTTCCCGATCTTGTGCTTGCCTGAACTGTCTGACTTTTGCAGCTGATCAGGAGATGGGCACAAGACTTTGCAGAGCAGTGGTATCCTGTAGTCCAAGACAACATGTGGTGCAAAAACCTAGAACTGACTGGACTTGGCTCACATTCCATTTTTTTAACCTAGGTTTTATTTTATTACAGCGCAACCCAATCTCACACTGGAACAGGCATAAGAACATAAGAACAGCCCCACTGGATCAGGCCATAGGCCCATCTAGTCCAGCTTCCTGTATCTCACCGTGGCCCACCAAATGGCCCAGGTTGCACACCAGATAACAAGAGACCTGTATCCTGGTGCCCTCCCTTGCATTGGCATTCTGACATAGCCCATTACTAAAATCAGGAGGTTGTACATACATCATGGCTTGTAACCCATAATGGATTTTTCCTCCAGAAACTTGTCAAATCCCCTTTTAAAGGCATCCAGGTCAGATGCCGTCACCACATCTTGCGGTAAGGAGTTCCACAGACCAACCACACGCTGAGTAAAGAAATATTTTCTTTTGTCTGTCCTAACCCTCCGAACACTCAATTTTAGTGGATGTCCCCTGGTTCTGGTGTTATGTGAGAGTGTAAAGAGCATCTCTCTATCCACGATATCCTTCCCATGCATAATTTTGTATGCCTGAATCATGTCCCCCCCTCAGGCGTCTCTTTTCTAGGCTGAAGAGGCCCAAACGCCATAGCCTTTCCTCATAAGGAAGGTGCCCCAGCCCAGTAATCATCTTAGTCGCTCTCTTTTGCACCTTTTCCATTTCCACTATGTCCTTTTTGAGATGTGGCAACGATAACTGGATACAATACTCCAGGTATGGCCTTACCATCGATTTGTACAACAGCATTATAATATTAGCCGTTTTGTTCTCAATACCTTTTCTAATGATCCCAAGCATAGAATTGGCCTTCTTTACTGCAGCACATTGGGTCGACAATTTCATCAAGCTGTCCACCACCACCCCAAGATTTCTCTCCTGATCTGTCACAAACAGCTCAGAACCCATTAGCCTATATGTGAAGTTTTGATTTTTTGTCCCAATGTGCATGACTTTACACTTACTTACACTGAAACACATCTGCCATTTTGCTGCCCATTCTGCCATTTTGGAGAGATCCATCTGGAGCTCCTCACAATCACGTCTGGTCTTCGCCACTCGGAAAAGTTTGGTGTCGTCTGCAAACTTTGCCACCTCACTGCTCACCCCTGTCTCCAGGTCATTTATGAAGAGGTTGAAGAGCACTGGTCCCAGGACAGATCCTTGGGGCACACCGCTTTTCACCTCTCTCCATTGTGAAAATTGCCCATTGACACCCACTCTCTGTTTCCTGGTCTTCAACCAGTTTTCAATCCAGGAGAGGACCTGCCCTCTAATTCCCTGACTGCGGAGTGTTTTCAGTAGCCTTTGATGAGGGACCGTGTCAAACACCTTCTGAAAGTCCAGATATATAACGTCCACAGGTTCTCCCGCATCCACATGCCTGTTGACCTTTTCAAAGAATTCTAAAAGGTTTGTGAGGCAAGACTTACCCTTACAGAAGCCATGCTGATTCTCCCTCAGCAAGGCCTGTTCGGCCTGCGCTGTATCCAGCGCAAGGTTGGGGTCCGAAGTGGTTCAGTCAGAGGCAAGGGGAAATGTTTCCCCTTACCCCTGCGTAAGCCATAAGCCACCACAGCCCCAATGGATCTCCTTGGACTTGCACCAACTCTAGAGGTGGCGTAAGTCCAAGGAGACCAGAGCAGCTTGCAGCCACTCTCCGCTGCTTGGGGAATGGGTTTGGGGTCCTGCATAACAGCTGGGTTCCAGCCCCACCTCCCGCTCCTTGCCTGCCTGCCCCCGGGACCACCCCCTGCCCACCCTTCTCCCACCCCGGAATGCCTCCCTCCCACCTGCTCTCTCCAGTCCCTTGCATCAGCTGAGCTTCCCAATGAAACCCTCCCTGCCCAAATCGGTGCGGAGGCTGGATTCAGCTTCTGCAAGCTGGTGAACATCCCTGCACCAGTCCAGCCAACTCTTGAGGAGGCACAAACGTACTTTATGGCATGTGCTTTACATGCTTTACAGGATTGCACCCCTAATCTTTTAAGAAATTCATATACTTTTTATACGCTATAATAGCTCTCAAAGCAGGTTACATCATAACAAGTACAATAAGATCTTTAAAAGCAAAATGCATACAACAAAACTTATTAAGTAAGGATATCATCTACATACTCAGGAAAATCCTGTCCCAAAAGCCAATTTTGTCCAATTTTCAGAAATTAGCTTAGAATTAGCTAAGTGGGCCCTGGTCTTTGGGAGGCAGATTCAGCCCCAAAGGGGCAAACGATCAAGAAGGCCCTATTTCTTAAAGCTACCTGCCCAACAGGGCTGGCCCTTCTATGAGGCCAACTTAAGCAGGCCAACTTACATCAGGAAGCAGGTTGGTGGGGAGCAGTCTTCTTGGTCCACCTTCCTGTGTCCCTTGTTCTTTCTTCTACTTCCACTCCCTGGATTAGAAAAAGGAAGAAGAAGCCAGAGTGGAAGAGGAAAAGTAGAGGAGAGTACTGGGCTAGAACATTGGAGAGTGGGAATAGCTGGCACATCATTGATAAGGATTTGGCATGCTACCTCAGGTGTGAGGTCTTAAGCCTACCCTGCTGCTTAACTTCAGAAGGCTAAGTCCCTAATCAAGACCTCCTTGAATGATTTTAACTCACCTGAGAGTACATATGATCGAATGTGCAGAAAGTTAAGCTGTATTGAAAGTGCTTTGGGGTCAAGGGAGCTCACTTTGCTAGGAAAAGAGCTCATTTTGCTGGGGAAAGAAAGAACAAGATGAGGCAGCATCCAAGCCCTACAAATAGCAACACATCTGCTTCTTGTCCTCTTTACAGCTCTTAACAGGTGCCAGTCACCAGGTGCAATCTGCAAAATTAATACTTTGCCCAACTTTTTCTACAGGTATCAACTGTGAGCTGGAAATTGATGAGTGTTTGTCACAGCCTTGTCTGAACGGTGGAACCTGTCATGATAGTCTGGGTGGCTATTACTGTTCCTGTCCACTTGGTTTCCTTGGTGATCTCTGCGCAGTCAACATTGATGAGTGTGCGAGTCAACCATGCCTCCATGGGGGGCAATGTAGAGATGATATCAATGGGTATGTACTTTCAGTGTGGAAAAACCTGTTTACAACAGATGACAAGTGCAATTTATCCTAAAAGTCTGAAATCACCTTAGATAGGCTAAAAAATCTGAAAATGCTGGTTTTGTGCATCAACTGAACACTTAATCTTTTAATGATTTCATCAACGTTTGAGGGAGTAATTAGAAATTCACTCATAACCTAAACTCAGCCAAAGCTACCAGTTCATGTTGTCTTCCCTCCCCCCAAAATAGGCTACTTCCATTTTGTGGGGGCAGTCCCAGAGCTTACCTTGAGGTGAGGGAACACATGTGGCCAGCTACAACAGTGGGCCTGTAGATTCTGGCTTTTCATCAGCAGAACTGCTGTCATAAAGCCCAGTTAGGATTGGGCTGACTGTGTTATTGGCATTCCTAAAAACATTAAACGTGGGCTGCTTCTCATGGTAGTGGTAAACTGGTATCAGGGCTGTATGACTTCAGACTGCCACTGGGGGGAACACATGATGAAATGCTCCTTCATACAAACATTTCCTCTAAATATAGAAAAATAGTCAAGAAGAAGGTTAGACTAGAACCTTCCTTGTTAGTGTTTTCTATAAAGAGATGTACGGCGCAATCCTAACCCCTTATGTCAGTGCTTTCTGGCACTGGCATAGCGGTGCCATTGGGACATGTGCTGCATCCTGCAGTTGGGTGTCTCTCACAGAGGCCTCCTCAAAGTAAGGGAATGTTTGTTCCCTTACCTCAGAGCTGCATTGCCCTGCAATGGGGTTAGGGGTTCCCTTACCTCAGAGCTGCATTGGGGTTAGGATTGTGCCCTTAGGGAGGTATGTAAGTTTTTTGTTGTTCAGAGAGCAGCATTCAATCATGGGAGCCCGCCACCTGTAGTCTGATATGGCACAGCCCAGAGTCTCAGACAGAGGTTTATCACCTCAGTGAAAACTAGATCAGAGTTTCTCAGTCAGAGAGTATTAATGCTTTTCAATACAATCACAGTTTATGACAAATATAATACAAAGTCTTCTAAATTGTTTCAGATTATTTTTTAAATAGAAATCTTTCTGGTTTAAATAGCTTTGAAAAATAGCTTGGCCATCTCAAAAAGCAAACTTTGGAATGAAACCAAGAAAATGCAAATTCCTTGATTTTCTTATCGCACAAGAACAGCTCTCACACTGACTTAAAATTCCCTATTCTGCTTGAACAGAATTATAGCTGTTATTTATGCCACCAGGCATTGTACAGCTGTCCACTGAACTAATTGGTCCACTGACAGAGTCACAATCTTCTGCTCTCACTAGATAATGTGAAACGCAAATTTTGCACCATCGGCCATGCTGGGAATATCATTCTGCAGAGGCCACTCTGAGGACAATTATGCATGAACTGGACCAATTTGAATTTGGTGAGTGATGAAATTTCAAGCTAGGAGCCTGTAGATTTGGGGGCTAGGTTTCAGCATGTAAACCTAAACTGTGCAAATCAAAGTCCAGCTTCTGATCACTTGGGATTTGCAACTGCCCAATTCAAATTTTAAGAAATTAATCAAATGTGGAGCAAAAATTAATGCCAAGTCTAGCAGTTACAGAAAAATGTGTTTGTCTTCTGAATGGCCTATCAACTATCCATTTCACAAGCAACTGTGGTGAATTGAAATATATGGTTTCCTATTTAAAGTTGAAACAGTTTTTATAAAAATATGCACATGGAATACAGATGGAAGTGAATGTGAACCATTAGATGATAGGTAAAATTGGAGACAGGTGGAAACGGGAGACAGCTGGAAACGGGAGATTTCGGAAATGTGGTTGCATTAGAAGGTGCAAAGTGAGATTAAAAATGAAACTGGTAAAGGGAAATTGTGAAGTGGAAAGAAAATCAATATGGAGATATTCAATAGGATTGGAGAGGGACAAGGACTAGGGCGCTTTCAGAGACATGGCTGCCCAATCCTGAGCTGCCTGGCGCACAGGGTTGCAGTATCAACTATAATGGTTGCCACTGCATCCTGAGCGCTCAGCAGGCAGCGCCAGAGGCTCCTCTGGAGAAGAGGACTTTTGTCCCCTTCCCCTGGGCAAGGTGAGTAGCCCCGCAATGGGGCTAATCAATTCTAAGGCAACCCAAGTGTTGGCGTAGAATCAAGAGCCTCTGTATCAGGCAGGTGGCCCAAAATGGAGGCTCACTATCCAGTGGAGCAAAGCTGCACTGGTCCTGCCTCCATCCCACCCTGCTTCCTCCCCTGGCATGCCTCCTCCCTGCCCTCTCCCTGCCCTCCCTCTGCCTCCCCCCGTCCCAGAACACCTCCTCCCACGCCCTCACCTACCTCTCTGCTGCCTGGTGGTCTGCCTGACTGCTGAGCAGCAGAGCACCGGTACTCCATTGGTACTGGCCCAGTGCTAGCCAGTGCTGTGCTAGCACCAGCGCTCCACTGGCGCTGAGGGCCGTAAACGTGCCTTACGACATGTTTGCAACAGTGCACACCGATGGTGAGCCAGCGCGCACTGCATAGAATTGGGTCCTGAAATAACACATTCTTTTGCTCAGAAATGAGTCCCTTTGAGCTCAGTGCAAACTGTGTGTATGTAGGATTGCAGCCTGCAGTAAGTACAAGGACCAGAGGAAGGCCTCGAAACAAGTACATGCAACAACTTAAAGAAAAATAGGCAGAGGTGCATGTTGCCTTGAGAATGCTTGCACAAGACTTAGAAAAGGAGAAAGTTGTTAAAGGCCAATCTATGGGGTGAAGCCCAGAGAATGAAGAAGGTGAAATGATGATGATGATGATGGTTTTGCAATGCAGGTATAGCTGCAACTGCACAGACAGTGGATATATGGGACTGCACTGTGAAACATTCATTCCTTTATGCTGGTATCAACCCTGCCATAACAATGCCACCTGTGAGGACACACCTGAGAGTTATATATGCCGCTGTTGGTCTGGTAAGCTCTGCATTTTCTCATAACTGATCATCGCTGATAAAAAAAAGTCTAAATTCTACATCAAGGAAATTCACATTCG
The DNA here is from genome assembly GCF_035046505.1 of Tiliqua scincoides. NCBI lineage: Eukaryota > Metazoa > Chordata > Lepidosauria > Squamata > Scincidae > Tiliqua > Tiliqua scincoides. The sequence goes on from NC_089824.1 coordinate 124,845,068, forward strand.
ATACTACAATATGTTGACTGTTGCACCCTTTATAAATTATATGAATGATGCAAATTTTCATATGTAAATTAACTTTCTCTGCATAATTTATTCTTTTTTTTCTAGTCACAGGGAGAGATAATAACCTGTTCCCCACCCTTGACCATTGGAAATCTTACATAAGGTGCAATCCTAACCAACTTTCTAGCACCGAGGTAAGGGCAATGCAACTCCAAGGTAAGGGAATAAACATTGCCTTACCTTGAGGAGACCTCCTTGTCTGCCCCCCAATTGCAGGATGCAACACATGCCCCACCAGCACAGCTATGCCAGTGCTGGAAAGTTGGTTAGGATTGTGCCCCTAATTCCACTAATTATTTAAAATATTTGCGACCCATCTTTTCTGTCACTATAAGGGAGGCATGCAAGGCATGCACCTACATATTAAAACACACAAAAATTTAGAATCAATAATTTAAAAATTACAACCAAACAAATCTCACATTGAACAGTATACAACATCAGGGGAAAAAATCAAAACAGTGTAAGTAAGAGGAGATGGAACAGAGCAACATGAAGGTAGGTCGGAACAACTAAATGGAACAAAAATGTTTTCAGTCACCATCAGAACAGTGGAGTGTTGGAGCCAGGCACACATCCAGGAGCAAATGGTTCCATATCCTGGGTGCCACTTTAAAGGAGGCCCTGGTGTCATTGCCAAATGCATCTCTGCTGGTGGTGGAACATGCTAGAAGACCCTTTCAGTTGATCTCAGGGGGCGGCCAGTTTCATATGGGGAAAGGCGGTCCTTTGAATACTTTGGCCGCAAGCTGTTCAGGGCTTTAAAAATTGAAAGCAGCACCTTGAATTGCATCCAAAAACAGACTGGCAACCAGTTCTGCTGCTAAAGCAGAGGCCTGCTAACAATCATACAGCAGCATTCTGCATTAACCAAAGTTTCCAAATGGTCATCAAGGGCAGCTCCACTTAGAATGCGTTTCCGTAATCCAAATATGATGTAACCAGTGCATGGCCAACCATAGTCCAGTCTGATTCAAGAAAGGGTACAGCAGGTGCTCCAGCGGAAGCTGGGCAGAAACACCCAGCAACACAGCTAACATGGAGGGATTCATGTGCGAGACTGGGAACACTCCCAAACTGTGAACCTGCTCCTTCAAAGAAAGTACAGTCCCATCCAGGACAGTCTGACACTCCATCGTCTTGGTTACGGATCTCCTAATTATTTTTTTTTTTACCCAAAATATTTATACCTCGCCATTTCTCACCTAGTGGAGAAAGTCAAGGTACTTACATCGTAATTAAAACAATTTTTAAATACAAATCAACAACAAAAGTTAATTAATAATAGAAAAATAGCACACTATTCAAAAACTAATGGAAAATTCACAACAGCAAAAGGAGAGTCAACCAATGTCAGAAAAACCAGAGAAGAAAAAAACCCAGAAAGATGTTTCAAGCATCTCCAAAACACCTGTAAAGAGAAACTAATAGCACCTCTGTCTTGTCTGGATTTACTGTCAACTGCCATAGACAGGACATTGCTATCAGCCATATAAATAAGGTCAAGACAAATGGCTGGAGTATACAAAATTAACCCCCCCCCCACAGGTCTACCCTTAACCCCCATCTTGTGAGCAGGGAGTGAGAGAGATTTAAAGCCAGAGTAACAAATAGGCTTAATGGACCAGGTTTCTTGCAACAAGATTAAATCATATCTCTCTAGGAAAGGACCAAACACAGTGTCACTGAGTTTCCTTGCCCAGCCAGCCACATTCCAGGATAAAACATGCAGGAGTAAATTCCTGGCGGCCAGATTGAGATTGTCCCTAAAAGTGGGATGGGCGACTGAGCGAAGCTTTATCCGTCATACAGGCTCTAAAGTTGTTGTTTTTCCCATGTGTCCATTATTGGATGAAGAACCCCTCAAGGAAGACAGCCTAGAAATTGAGGAAGATGCATCTCTGAATATATACGGTTGCAGGTCAACAGATGGTAAATTAGTTGGTTTCGAGTTATATCCCTCTGCTTCTGCATCCACATCTAACTTGAGAGCTGAGTGAGAAGCAGAAATCTCCTTCGGGCCTTACAGGACATGGAAGCTAATTCTAGCTCCTCAGTACATATGGCAGCATGCAGAGAAAGATTCATGTTGGACTATGATGGGCTTGGAAATGGAAAGAGTACTTTCAACTTTTCTTTATAAGATTTTTGGCTTACCCCATTGTGTCTCTCACACCGCAATTTGTTTAGAAGCAGGACAACAAAGACTTGAATGTACAGCTTAGTGCAGATTCATTAGTTTTTGGTTAAGTATTTGTTTTAATAGGTGGAATAACTCACTGATTCAGGATTTGCTTTCTGATTCTTGGACTTACTCTGGCTATACTCGCCTTTTTAGTAAGCTAAGATCGATTGGTATAGCGGAAGACCTGGTGGGTACTGACTCTTTGATGCCGGCCAGAAAGATCATAATCTCTAGATTGAAAGATACTGAATACCAGGGACTCTTTGCTGAGGCAAAGAAAACCCACTCACCCTTACATTTTCAGATTTTTCTTTCTTCTGGCCAGTGTTCTAGATTTTTATACATTTTAGATAATCCTTTATCTCATTGTGCCTTTACGTTCGCCAGATGTAATGTGTTCCTTTCCCGGGAACTGGATCTGAAATTTAATAAAACTACGCAACAGCAATTGACACGTTCCTGTGAGTTGGGATCCAGGGAGTCTCTGATCCACATAGTGCTCCACTGCTCGCTTTACAAGGAGTCTAGATCTATGTATTTGGACCCGTTTTTTGTCAATCACTTCGACCGTCATGATGAATTGAAATTACAGATTTTACTTACAAATGAGAAAATGGTAAAACCAATGGCAGACTTTTTATATGAGATTTTAACTAAATGTAAAATGGAGGGACATTTTACTTGAATCTATATTTATTTTGTTCTGATGACCTGCTTGAGTGTAGTCCTTTGTGTAAGTTGCTCAGGCAACTGTCAAGTTCTATGCCTAATAAAGGTCGTCTCTGTCTGTCTGATAGGACATTGCCAAGAACTCCCCAGTAAGCCATGGAGCTGCCTTAGGGCCCATTCCTATCCAACTTTCCAGCGCTTATGCAGCCATGCCAATGGAGCATGCACTGCATCCTGCAGTTGGATGGCAGTCATGGAGGCCTCCCCAGTGTAAAGGAATGTTGGTCCCCTTACCTCAGGGCTGCATTGTGGCTGCATTGGTTCTGGACCGTTGGATAGGATTGGGCCTTAAGGCTGCAATGCTATATACAGTTTATACTACAAAACTATATACTCATGCTGGCTCCCATTGAACACAATGAGAGTGATTTTTAAGTAGACATGTGTAAGATTGCACTGTTAGCTTTACAGTTACACAGAGATTGCTCAGGGATCAACCTCTGGAATGGGCCAATGCTAACATGTGCTGTTGCAGGATTCTGCTGGGTCCCAGGTGAACATTTTTGCTGCTTTCAACTGCTAGTTGAGATTCCGTTGGCTGAAGATTGCAAGCTCTGATCCACAGATTGCCTTCTTATTGTAGGTTAGGTAAGACTATGCCTTACCTAAAAGCCACTCACTGAATCCATGTATCTGTCCACTCATGAGGTTTAAAACTGTCTCATATCTAAGTCTTTTCCCACTGACGTTTGTACAAATTGGGGCACAATCCTAACCGGCAGTTATGCCAGCATAGGAGGCCCTGGAGGGTCACAAACATGCCATAAAGCACGTTTGTGCCTCCGTGGCTGGGAGCCGTGTCAGCGCATTCAGATGCGCTGATGTGCGGAGGCAGGCAGAAGCCTCCATGGTGGCTCCCGCACCGACGCAAGCAGCAAAGGTAGGCGTGGGGGGCGTGGGGAGGGGGCGTTTCTGGGTGGGGGGAGGGTGGACGATGGGCGGCCCTGGAGGCGGGCGCGTGGGGAGCCGGGGGTGGGGCTGGGAACCAGCGGTTATGCTGGATCCCAACTCCTGTTCCCAGAGAGAACGGAGCAGCTTCCAGTCGCTCCGCTCTCCTCGGACTTGCGCCACCTCCAGAGGTGGCGCAGGTCCGAGGAGACCCATAGGTCCGAGGAGACCCTCCTGGCTTGCCTGCTCCAGCACAGGTTTGGACTGCGCCCTTAGTTATTATTTGCACAGAATCACACTAGCAAACAAACAAGTGTATATAGAGTTGGCCATGCACACAGTGTTCCTCGCGCTGGTCTTCCCCATCCTTTCCAACCTCTTAGATCTTCCGCAATCGTTTTCAACAGAAAATTGTCATTTCCAAACTGAATGTTGCAAGCCCAAACTGAAAACAACAATGATCACATGTGCTTGGCAGTGTTAAGTGATATCTTTGCTTGTTTTCCATCCTGCAGGCTATACAGGGTCCCACTGTGAAATTGACATCAATGAGTGTAGCAGCAATCCTTGCCTCCATGGGAGTGAGTGTGTGGAATTGTCATGGACAGACTGGTATGGAAGAATCCCAGAACTTCCCTTGGAGTTCAGCTACCAGAGGGCATCAGGTTATGTCTGCAACTGTGCTCCTGGATTCACAGGTAATTCAGCCTCCGAAATTGATAAACTTAACTAGTTAAACGTCACAGTCCAAAGGGTCCCCCTGGTGGACATTTGCTGCCATTAGAGACTGTGGACTGTTTTCACAAGCAGCTATTTCAGACTTCGATCACACATCCACATTGCGTACGTTATAAGTACACAAGCAGCGGCATGCGTACTGAATATCCATTTCTGTTTTTACAGAGTTTACACATGGTGGCTTCTCATATCATATTTGATGGTGTTTACACAGTTTCCTACGGAAATAAAATCTGTGTGACGAAGCTGTGTGATAAAGAATTGCATGTAAATCAGTCCTACATAAGAACAGCACCACTGGATCAGGCCATAGGCCCATCTAGTCCAGCTTCCTGTATCTCACAGCGGTCCACCAAATGCCCCAGGGAGCACACCAGATAACAAGAGACCTGCCCTGCAACTGGCATTCTGACATAGCCCATTTCTAAAATCAGGAGGTTGCACATACACATCATGGATTGTAACCCGTAATGGATTTTTCCTTCAGAAGTTTGTCCAATCCCCTTTTAAAGGCATCTAGGCCAGATGCCATCACCACATCCTGTGGCAATGAGTTCCACATACCAACCACCTGCTGAGTAAAGAAATATTTTCTTTTGAGAAATATTTTCTTTTGCTTCTTTTGCTTGAAAAACTCTCCCAACACTAAATTTTAGTGGGTTTACCCTGGTTCTGGTGTTATGTGAGAGCGTAAAGAGCATCTCTCTATCCACTATATTCTTCCCATGCATAATTTTGTATGTCTCAATCATGTCCCCCCTCAAGCGCCTCTTTTCTAGGCTGAAGAGGCCCAAACACTATAGCCTTTCCTCATAAGGAAGGTGCCCCAGCCCAGTAATCAACTTAGTCACTCTCTTAATCCCAACACCACATGTCATTTGTTTCTTGGGAAATAAGTGCTTACAACTCATTTGGGTTCATCCCAGAATTTTTTTTCCAGTGTCATGAATATCATTTACATCAAAATGCATGTATCTGGATACCTAACCAAATAATACTATAGATCTCTAGACTAGACAATTTTTAAAAAACAACCACAAACATTCAAAACACCCCCCCCCCCCCGCCGCCACAATACTCCCTACATAGCCTATAGGTTGGCTTTCAGCCAGGAGAGCAATTACCCTTCAGCTATGATAATATAAAAACCAGCTGGAGTGTTTAGTTTCAGCCAGGCTTTTTTGCAGTGCTGAGCTTTGGAAAATGCCTCAAAAGCGGACATCAAACAGTGGGACCTGGTCTATGATTTCTTCACCTGCACTGAGAACCAAAGTGAAGAGTACCTCTGTGCACATGCAAAAAACCTTGCCTTCACCAATGAGCCACCATAACCCTTTTCCACTATCAGGGATTTAGGGCCCAATTCTAACATACCTCAGTGCTGGCACTGAGCTCCAGCGCTTGAGAGGTGTCAGCACTGGTGCCAGCTGTGGTGCTGAGCTCAGCGCTGGATGGATGCTGCCCAGAGCACAGTAGGAACTCCAGGTGGCAGTGAGGGCCCTGGGAGCAGGGGAGAGGTGTTCCGGGGCAGGGGGGGCGGTGGAGGGAGAGTGGGGCAGGGGTGAAGCACTGGAGCAGCAGGGGGGTGAGACCAGTGGAGCAGGGTGCAGGGTGCTGCAGGACTCTGCTGGAGCCTATGTGCCGTGTCGGAATGAAAAGTTCGGCATGAAGCTCCTCCAGTCTGTTCTGGCAAAACAGCTGCTGCAGAATGGAGGAGACTCATTGCAGCCCCTGCGCCCTTACTCAAGGGGAGGAGACAAAAGTCCACTTCCCACGAGAAGGCCTCTGGCAGTCCCAACGGTGCCACTGAATGCAAAAGTAGCCATTTTGGCAGCACTGCACCCAGAAGAGCCACCAGGGATAGGATCAGGCTGTTAATGGGCAAAACGTATGTGTTAGGGAGTATGGCTTTCAGGATGCTTGATCTCTAATGTTTGTAAGGGTTAAACCCAAAAGCAGCTAGTAAGAGGTGCTTCACATTCCCATAAGTAGTGTATTGGTACTAGCCATAATGGCCATGTGCTACCTCCAGTTTCAGAGATAGTTTGCCCCTTAGAACACATGTCATGAGCAATAATGAAATAGGGCTAACTGCATATAAATCTTGCTTCTGGACCTCCCCAAGGTAGGCCACTGTGGGAAATGGGCTAGATCCAGTAGTTTGATCTTCTTTGGTCTGAGCCATCAGGGCTCCTGTTGTGTCCTGATGCTTTCTGTTCCATTCATGGATCTTATTTGGACATCCTTCTTTCATTAAACATATCTGAATTAAACTAGATTTTTTTGGATTTTTCTTTACATATTTCTATGTAAACACACTATGTCACTGGCAGAATGAAGGAACTGGTAAAAATAAGGTATATGCATCAGACATGCAGTGAAAATGATGATAACTCTACTAATATCCTTTTACTAAACTACCTATAAGAATAACTGATATTGTGTGTGCAATCATATAATCTAAATGGCCATAGACAAGGTAATATAGTGGTTCCCAAGCTGTCAGCCATGGTTTCCTGGGGAGCCACAGAAACCAGCCAGGAGAGCCATGGAATAACCTTGAAAAAAAAACCTGCTGCCCTATACAGTGTATAGGATTGTAACCCTAATAGGGAGCAATGGCCAGTGGCCCAGTAGGTTGAGGGAGCAGCTAGTCGAAAAGGTTTGGGAATCGCTGAGCTAGTGTATGGTAGAAATTACCATATGGCACATGCAATGGGTTGTACAAGGTCAGTGGTTATTTGGATAATTGTCAAAGAACCTTTCCATGCTCGGAAACTCCCATACATGTTTGTCAGAATCTCTGTGCTTTGAGGAGGGTTCTGGGAAGGTGCACATTCCAAACTCTTACATGCCTCTCTGAGGATGTGCACAGTCACTGTACAGGTGCATATCTAATTAACATGGCAACAAGATGGGTCTGAGGGCTTCATTCTTTCCTTGTACAACCAAAGTGCACTGTATAATATGCCCAATAGTATTCTAGAGGCATGCATGGCATATGTGGGTGTCTTCTATAAAATCAGTCCTTTATCCACCTAGATCAGCCATTTTTGACACTCTCATGGCACATTGACAAGGTACTAAAATTATGATTTAAAAAAAAAACTAAAAAAAACCCCCCATCATTTTTACAATTCACAAGGCACACCATGCTGTTGGTGGGAAGCTCACATCCCCTAAAGGCCCTACTAACAAATGACCCTCCCACAGCACATCTCAGACAATTTGCAGCACACCAATGTGCTGTGGCACACTGGTTGAAAATCACTGGCCACGGCACTGAAAATCACTGTCTGGCTCTCAAAAACGGGTCTTTTCCACACTCCAATTGGAGATCACCTTCTGCACATATCATTAGCGGGTTGCCACTGAGCAACTGCCTTTTCTCTATCTACTACAATTGATCCTCTCATTAAGGAACCTCTGAGAAGTTTCGAAGGCACTCCTCAGTCTCCTAGAATGTAGTGTAGCCTAGCCACAGGTGAACTCAGATTTGAGTCTTATAATTCTGTGACTTCTTATAAGCTTCATTTGCTGAAGGCAGTGGGACATTGTGAACCTATCTGCTGATTCCCCTTCCCATTTATTTCCTTTCCTGATCCTTTTGTTAAGCAATAGCAAGTAAATATGGCACATGGGACAAGTCACCTCCCTCCGCATATGTCCCCGTTACCTCTTAAAAACCATATTCCTGGCAACAAACATAATCAAGTTCCATCTCAATTTCTGAATGTGTCAAAAAGAAATGACACTACATGCTACCTTGATGGCAGACCAGCAAAGTGGATTGAGATGGTGGAAATGACTCTTTTCAGTTCCAGGGATATACACAGGCTCCATTAATGTCACACCAACAACAGATTAATGAAGCCCAAGGCTGATTTGGGACAACTATAATTCATTTGACAGTTAAATGAGTGACTGGGTCCATGGTTCATGAATACCTCCAGCAAAGACAAGATATTGAGGAAATGTTTTTCTAACAGTTCTAGCAAGGTCAGTGACTGGGATACATGCAATATTTCTTCAATGAATGGCAGAGTCCATATGCTCTTTCTGTTGTCACCTGCCTTACTAGAAAGAACAGTCTCGGGGTTATTCACAGCTAACAAAAGTAGGCTGAGTGATGGCAAGGTTGATGTTTGTTGAGTTGCAAGAGGACGATCACAAAAAACATTTGAACATCTTGGTCCTACAGTAGCAAGTTCTGCTAAAGATGCACACATAAAAGATGAGCGATTACTAGAATACAGCTATTGGTTTGTCGACTTTACAAGGGGATCATATAACTCAGCTGGTTATGCAGCTGACCAATAAGTGCCACACATAATTTAGTTACAGCTGTAACACGTGTGTAGGCTTTGAATATGGTCAAGACTTGGATCAGGGAGATCTAGGTTCAAGTCCCTGCTCAGTCATGATATGCTTTTGATGGCCTTAGGCAATTCATTATTTCTCATCCTGACCTACCTCTGAGGGCCGGCGTGTAATAGTAAGGAATGATTTTGGACAACTGAAATCCAAATCATCCCCACATTATGAGAAAGATACTAAATTTAATACAGATACAATTCTAACTTAGAGACTGTACGTATCTGGGGAAGGGGGAAAGTGATTCACTGCTCCTCACTGCCAACTCCTTTCATCCACAAAGGCTATCAAAGTCCCCCAAGGTTCATGCTAGAGGGAAACCCAACAGACTGCTATTGATGGCTGGTGGTGGACATTGGTTCCCCCACAGCTCAGCCTGATGTTCTGACAGCCATAGGCAGTTTCTGTAGCAATACAGAATCAACTGCCTGATTTAGTGGCAAAAAAGATTGAAAACAGCCAAACCCCAGAGGTCCTCAAGGGACCCTAAAGGAAAACAGCAAAACAAGAAACATCCAGGGTTGTGTTTCTTTTCCTTATGCAAGGTCCTGAAATACTAATTTCCCTCGTGTCTGTAGACATTTTCCAGTATGTCCTATCTTTGAAGCAGACTAGCAGTGAAATAACTGACAAAATCAAGGCAAGCATCTCCACTGCAAAGCCTGTTTTTTAAACTTTCTGCTGCAAGATTTTGGGCCAAGCAGTTCACCTCTGCAGCAGAGTTGCTGGTTACACATGTACTGTACATGTACCTCACTTGATTTCTCACACTTGGTTACTGAATGCTTGATGAATCACTGGTGAATATGTGAGCTGATTCTGTCAAATAGTATTTTGTGCAAAGTGATATGAAAGTTCTTTCTGAGGCTTACAACTTGCGATGGTTCATTCACACATGCAAGTCCCCACTTGACACTGTAGTCATCAAGGGGTGAAAAAGGATGTGTGAACCAGCCCTATGAATTCACAGGGAAGAACCCAATGATTCAAATGGCATAGTACAAGGTATGAAGTTTAGCATCACCATAAAATCCAAGGAAGATTACACAGCTTTCCTAAAGTGGGCATGCACCAGGGTAGATTTGCCACTGGACAAGCTGGATATTTGCCTCTGGCACTCTTCTTCAGGTGCACCATGCAATCAATTTGCAACATGTAATCACGTATCTTCTCATACAAGGTGAGGGGTGGAGACTGACTGAACCTTTGCAGGAAAGACAAAGAGAGTGAAGTCTTCTCCCACAGCCATACCATCTCATCCCTATATTCACATCTCATTTACAGCCCCACTGAATTTTGTTCCAACCAACCTGGAGTGGGAAAGAAAACTTTTGAGCTTTGTAAATGTACTAGGCAACAAAATGGCAAACTAATATAAATAGCAGTAAGGCAAACTAATAAACAAGGCAGTGGTTCCCAAATTGTGTGCTGTGGCGAACTCACAGGGCCACTGAGGGATGTCCCAGTGGCCTCTGCTTCCTGGTTCTCCCAGGTGCTGCCATCTTCGCCTGGCTGAGACCTTGTGCACAATCTCCGGGAAGCTCTGGTGGCCATCATGTCCTGCTGTGGTGCAGCTGCACCATGATAGAGCCTCAAGAAAGAAGGGCACCATGAGCACTGTAAGTCTGGGAACTGCTGAAATAAGGCATCATTCATTGTCTTACAAGCTCTGAGTGTACACACCGCAGGGTATTCTTCTACAGGGCTCAACAAGCCTTTCCCCTCCATCTTTCTACCCAGATTGTTATCATCTGGTCTCAGGTGAACTGCAACTGCTTGGCTACTACCTTTCACAGATGATCCAGCCTCACTTTCCATTCATAATCTCAGCTGTTCTACTCCTCTTCAAGGCTCTGTGAACAATGTGTGCAATGCAGAGCTTGGTGCTTCTGCCTACGTGAACTCATTACCAAATAGAAAAGAAACAAAACCGGTTTTAAATTCCATTAAACCTTTTAACAAGAAGGTCTTAACTAAATGGTGGAAGGAAGACAGTAATGTGATTTGACCAGCTTACATCCCTAGTGAAGGCTATTTTATAAGATAGAGACCATCACCGAAAAGGTTCTGTGTTAGAAGATCTTCCATTACATTTAGCAGGAATGAACCCTCACTGGCCAATCAGAGAAGTATATTTGGGTAAAGATAATTATTTATCCAGGGGATATTTTTCTTCCAGAATAAGAAGGAAACAAAAGAAGGAGAATACTGCCAAAGCCAGTATATAACTGAACAATTTGAATTATAGGGGTAATTTATTCATTCTCTATAGAGCATCACAGGACTCCCTCAGGACTAGCAAGCACTTGCTGTCTGCAAATGGTTTTTAAAAATCTAAAAAAAAGAGAGAGACAATTAGCACTTTAAAGCACTTTCCCCTCTTTCAGAAATCCTCTGATCTTGAAAGAGCATTTGGACAAGCTCAAAAATAGATCTTAGGATTTTTCTTTTTGCTAACTTTTTTTTTAACCTTTCTTTAATCCATTGCATTCCTACCAGGAAAAGTTGTTCACCTTGTCATCAGCTCTATATACAGTGGCCTAAATATATTTTTGAGTCTTTCCCCCCTCTACTGTTGACTTTCATGGGGCTTGTTTAATTTAAAGAAAATTCTGACAAAGTGTTCTCTTTGAATCATATACAAGCATTGCTTAACCTCATTCAAGAGAGGAGAATGCTCAGAATAGAGATAGGACTAGGGCTTTTCGTGTTAGTTTCCACAGAATTTATTTAGCTATATTCTGGCCTTCCTTTTTATTCCTTGGCTCTCCTCCCATGCTATGATATCTTAAGGGCTGTGTGTGTGCGTTTATGCTGCTATTCCACGACAGCATAGACTATTAAGGTTCAGCATATAGCTTCTTGAAAATGTGGGATTATGCCTTTTTTGAAAGTAAGGTGCTAGTCCTTATGGTTGTACTTCACTGCTTGATCATATTTGAGCAAGACCTACTTAAATTGCAGAAGTCACAGGACTGACAAAATAAGGTTTCCAGTGATTTGAGTGGAATTTCAGAGCTCCTTGCTCATCCCTGTGGCAGGTAATGCAGAACAGTGCAAAATAGTAAAAAATTGCAGAATTATTCACAGTGAGGGAATATACTGTACATGGCACAAAAATTCAGCTTTTCTCAGCAAAGAAAGTACAACCTAAAATGTGGAGTATTTTCTTATTTTCTAAAATTTTCTTATTAAGATTTTGGATGAGTTTAAGATATAGGTTGATTGGCAGCTTATTCTAACTTCCTACTTCCATTGATTAAAGCAGTGGTTTTCAAACTCTCATGGAGAGTTTGAGCCACTGTAAGTGCTTGCGGGGGCAGGGGGAGGCGGCAGGAGCGGGTGGAAGGCAGCGGTGCAATCCCCAGGATCACGCTGCTCAGGGGGCTGCAGGGGCTTGGGTGCACTTACCCAAGCCTCCTGCAGCCTCCCCAGGGTGCGAACCTTTGGCAGGGCTCCCCGTAGCAGTGAATGTAAAAGCAGAGCGATTGAGCCCCACCTCTGCTAAAGCGGAAGCCGGGGGCAGAGGCCAGGGCCCAGAGGCTGGGGCGTCACGATGCCCTAGTTTGAAAAGCCCTGGATTAAAGTGTATTTGTTATGGCTCTGAAGGTGCAGAAGATCCCAGGGTCAATCTTTGGCATCTCCAGCTTGACCTGGGAAAGACCCTTGCCTGAAACCCTGGAGATCCCCCTCCAGTCAGTGTTGGCAATACTGAGCTGGATGGACTAATGATGTGACTCAGTGTAAGGCAGCTTCTTGTGTTCATCTGTTTAGATGTGGCTCTTTTTTGCAAGTGTGTCTCTGTGAGCATCACAACATTACAACAGGCACAAAGTTGCAGCCCCTTAACAATTCATCTTCATAACATGTAGGCAAACTCAATCCATGACATCATTATGCTGTGCATTGTCACACCCCCATCTCATACTATTGGCTGTTGGCCACTGGGGCTGGGCAATGCACTGCACTGTGTCCAATGATATCACATCATACATTGTATTTTCACAGACCTTACAATCACAAAGAGACTTGGAACAGCAGCAGCTCTGCATCTCTCATGACGTCTAGATGAGTCCCAAGATTGCAGATTATTCCAAGTTCACTGGGTTGTCCCAGGGAATGAAAGTTTGGGGTTTTACTGATCTGCCACTTTCTTCAATCTTCCCTTTAGAAATATTTCTGAGCAGAAATGTGCAATTGTGCATTCCTACTTTAACAATCCCATGCTGAGAATTTGTGCAATTGTGCAAGGAACAGCCCCCAAACAAAATGGAATGCAAACCAGGTGGAAAATGGGCTCACCTAAGCATGCATATCGCCTTCAAGGCCAGGAAAATGGATAAAGGCAGCGGGGGGATCATAAGGACAGGGCCCACGTGCAGCTAGAAAAATGTCTACATTCCAGGATTAACACAACATTTCTGTCTCCACAAACTTCTTTCGCACTGTTAACAGGGCTATTCTTCAAAGATTTTCAGATTCACTTGTGCACTGATGTGTGAATGGCCAGCAGCATCCTGCTTTAGATTTTTCCCAGAGGTCATAACTAATATAATAGATTAGAACCCTTTTACTAACGTTACTTTCAGAAGCCTTCTGAACTACTTTTTAAAATTTGTTAGAACAGCACAGGGAACCTGTCCATTTCCTATGATCTATCATGAATCATGCCAACACCAAGTACCAAATGTTTTTGGGTTTAGAGACACTGCAGGTCAGGTCACAGGGCTGTTGTGAGGACAAAAGGAGAGAAGGAATTATGTACACCACTCTCAGCCCCTTAGAGGAAGGGCAGTATAAAAATTCGTTAAATATACTTGAAATGTACTTCAGTTCAATAGGAGCTCATGATAAATGGGCAAAGGCACAACACCATCAAATGCTAAGGAACAGACAGCACAGACACCTGAACCCCAGTGTACATAACAGCAGCATGCAGAAGCCCTACTGGAGCAAGTTACAGCCCAATCCCATCCACACTTTCCTGGGAGTAAGCCCCATTGACTCAAATGGGACTTACTTCTGAGTAGACATGCATAGGATTGGGCTGTTAGTTGGCAATGGAAACTGTTCATGGGTGGTTCTGGGGAGGATTGGGGCAGGCAAGGGTAGGTTCAAGGGTAGAAGGGGTTGGATCATGATGGCACTAACACATACCAAGATACTACTCCCTTTTCCCAGCCCAACACTCTCCCTGAGACTCCCTGGACTTACGCCAGCTATTTAGGTTTTGGCATTCTTGGGCTTTAGAAGTACAACTACAGTTTGTGATGCCTCATGATATTCTAGGAAGGACAGGTATAAGAAGAAAAGTAGGTGGAGATGGAACAATTACTCTGGATACATATAAAAGGGAGAATTAGCTGTCAATTGAAACATAAGCATGCAAAGTGTTTCCCATGAATTATCCTGATGTCATCCTTCAGCAATAAGTACCATATTATTGTCCTCATATTGCAGTTGGAAAGCTGAGGCTGAGCAGGATGGCCTGCTTAAAGCCACCTGGTAAATCCTGATTCACAGCTGAGTCTGCAAGGCCAAAGTGCACATTACATTGAAAGTGTGTCCTGGCGCACTTGGTTTGCTTCTTGTGTGATAAATAGTGTGCTGCAGGGACCAAAATGGGATGAAACCATGATGACATGTACAGACGCTTCAACACTTTGCTCCTATCTGTTTCTGCTCATGGCCTCCCATGCCTCCCTATGCTGTTTTAATGAGGGGAAAAAAATTCCATTGAAAGTGAATGGATCATCTCTAAAACAAGCAAAGCAAAAAAACTATCACCTACTAATATTTATGTGCTACCAAAGAACTTGAAGAAAAGTAGATAGGATCAGAAATTTAGATGAGGGGGTGCTGCACTGATTTCACAAAAAGATTAGTACCACCTGGACTGAACTGGCAAACCTTTTCCTTGTTGCAGCCAAGGAAGATGGTTTTATAGTTTTATTTAGGTTTCAGGTTTTTGGAGTGGGAAAAGCTTCTGTATCGTGTAATTCCCATGTGGAAATGGTGCTCTATCATTTTAGGACATCCTCCCAGGCATATCTTGTTGAGTTTATGAGTACTCAGATCCCACATTTATTTTTTCCTCTCCTGGGCTGGGGTATTTTTGTGCACTGGAATAGCACAGAGGGCTTATCAGTTACTGTGATCCATCCTGTCTGGTTGCTTTGCTGCACTGTGTAATACGATCAGACATGATTGACAGAGCCTTCAAGCAGCAGATATTTTGAATCTGGCACAACTCTCTGTGTTTGACATTGATTCACATGTACCCTTTTGAACACATAAGTCTAGTTCTCCTAAAATTATAGGTGAGGGGTGCACATGTGCTTACTGAGGCAATGTGTATTTTCTGCAATCTGTCGGAGGAAAAGCATTGCCCTTATTTTTGCCTTTTGGGGGAGATTTTTGAGATGTCGGTTTCATGACAAAAACAGGAAGTGGGCTGTTTTGCTTTTATCCAGACTTTGAGTTTTCTAGGAGTGCTTCAGAGGGTGTTGCAGGCTCCCCAGATCTTCTGGGGAGCTAAAGCGACCCCCAGGTAAGTTTAAAAAACTCTTCCTTCTATGGCGGCAGCAGCACGATCATCCTGATCATGTTGCTGCCCCCTTCCTTGTCCCCTCTCCTGCAAATACTTACAGAGTTTCCAGTCCGCGCAGGACTCTGGGAATGACTGCATTAAATGTACCTATCAAGGTCAGTGGGGCTAGATGTGCATCACAGTGTGCGTTTGCATGGAGATGTGTACACATCAGCTGTATGCACAGAACTCCTTTATGGATCATATGAATATAGTTTCAGTCAGCTTATTATACAGTCTAATTCTCTCTCATTCAAATGTAACTTCTTGGAGCTATGCCCATTTAACATTATTTAGAAATAAACATCCCCACAGTGCTGAGCTATAGGACTGCTGTTCCTAGAGTTATCTTATTGTTTC
The DNA here is from genome assembly GCF_035046505.1 of Tiliqua scincoides. Taxonomy (NCBI): domain Eukaryota; kingdom Metazoa; phylum Chordata; class Lepidosauria; order Squamata; family Scincidae; genus Tiliqua; species Tiliqua scincoides. The sequence goes on from NC_089824.1 coordinate 124,860,991, forward strand.
TTTCAAGAAAGCTTCTGTTTCTGAGTAGCTCAGTGAGTGGGACATAATATGGCACACGTGTTCTGCTTTATCTATTATTAAATTGCATAATTTTAAAACTGTTTCAATTTCCTCTTATGGTAAAAAAAAAAAAAAAAAAAAAGAGGACCACTTGTCTTCACTCTTTCCTTTACATGATCAGAATGAATGCGTATCCTGTATGGGTTTTATTTTACAAATGAGTGCCAACAATTTTTCCATGAACCACCCCATAATATTCTAGTATTGTGTACAATGGACCTCCACTTTATGATGGTAATCTGTTCCAGAGACACCGCTGTATTGTGAAAATATTGAAATGTGAATCCAGGAATGCATTTTTTCAAAATAATGCATTCCAAGACTGTGGAAGTTGAAGTTCCTGTCACAGAACCAAGCTACTGCCTCTCTAAAAGGTAATGTAAAAGGTGCTTTCTGTGTTCTTTCAGGACCATGGCTATCAGTTTTCACAATGCTGTGATTATAAAACATAAGTTTAAAGAAGGTAGCCTTCCCTCCACACACACAGACACAATGCTAAAAAAGCTTGTTGGCTGAGGCTCTACCAAAAACTTGTATTCACATCACTGATTGGCTTCCTGTTAACAGCAAATTCCCTCTTCTGTCCAGTTTTAGCAGATTCCCTCTTCCCTGGCAGCCTTGCCACACCACATACCAACCTATTTTTGAGGGTCTCCTGACCCTCAGGATGGCCTTGAGGAGGGCTCATGAGGTTGCAATGAGAGGCAGTGAGAAAATTCCTTTTGCTCATGGTTACAATTCACTATAAAGAATATGTCCCCACAATCTGTTGCCAGAGGCAAAGTATCCTCATTGCATCATCATTGCAAACTGATGTCCTGGGCTGGTGTGGTGTACTGGATCATCAAAACCTTAGTTCAGATACTAGGCCTGAATCCCACTGAGTGGCCTTATGCCATCATAAAATAGGTAGCGATCTTACATTTCCCAGTCTGGTACTGCCTGCTGGAAATACCTGATGTGACAATTTTTTATGAATATGATGAAAAGATATGACCTCATCAAAGTCAGCAAGACTCAGTGAGTGTTCCTCATGCACTTTCATACTAAGAAGCCGTCAAAATCATCAATACAATGTTATTTATCTTAGCTACGCAGACTTCCTAGATCTTGGTAGCTGCTAGAAATTTGAAGATTAACTCATTGGATCTCAAAATATAGTATCTCATTCTGTCACAATTTCTCTCGTATCACAGCTAGTTAGCTATTGGGATTCAAGTCATATTGACATCACGAACCTATATCAGTTTGATACATAGGTAACTGCCATAGCTTCCCCTACAGTATCCTGAGAACTGTAGCTTGGTGAGGGTCTTGAGAATTCTTACTAGCTCTTCTCACAGAAGTAACATTCTCAAGTTCTGCTGGGGAGAGAGAATTACTATTAAACTAATCTACAGGTTTTGTAGCATAGAATTGCCCTCAAGATTCTGTTTTCAATACATATCACTACAAATTTTGAGTATTTACACTGATCAGATTCAGAAGCTTTTCCTGACTAGCTTTTTGTTTCATATAGTATCACTACAGAACTGGATAAACGCAACTGAAAAGGCATTGATAAAGCCTTTAATCATCAGTGTCCAGTTCTAGCCTAGACACCTTTAAAAGGGAATTGGACAAGTTTCTGGAGGAAAAATCCATTACGGGGTACAAGCCATGATGTGTATGCACAATCTCCTGATTTTAGAAATGGGTTATGTCAGAATGCCAGATGCAAGGGAGGGCACCAGGATGAGGTCTCTTGTTATCTGGTGTGCTCCCTGGGGCATTTGGTGGACCGCTGTGAGATACAGGAAGCTGGACTAGATGGGCCTATGGCCTGATCCAGTGGGGCTCTTCTTATGTTCTTATCAGCGTACTTTTCAGGAAGTTAAATGCAATGACATTTGCAGCTCAATCCTACATAACTTCAATGGGGGCACACACTATCCTGTGGGGGAAATTTTGGGTCCTAGAGGCTTCCTCAGGGAAAGGGGACAAGCGAAACTTGCGACAACCGTAAAGGGCCTTATGGGTCATTCTGGTAGCATAAGGCCTTTTTAGGACTGGGTCATTAGTTCCATGTAAATAGGCTTAGAATAAGCCTGAAAAATGTAATTTATGCTTTGATACATGGACAAACTGGTGAAGGAGTCATTTTAGCTTGATTTGACACAAGGGCAGTGCATTATGAGAAGGCCAGAGCCCATAGAAGCTCTAAGCCAGTGTTTCTCAACCAGTGGTATAGGTACCACCAGTGGTACTTGAGGTGGTATTTAGTGGTACTTGTGGGACCCCTGGACTTCTGCCACCCAGCAGCAAGACCAGGAACACGACACAATGAACAAGCAATAGGAGGCTCAGCTCAGCAGACAGAGCTCCAAAGCATGCTTTTCTGCACTCGAAAAAGCCCTCCTGTCCACCCTGGGCCTCTTACTGGTGTTTGTCACATCGCATCTGGCCTCCCAACCCAAAAGTAACTGACAAATTATGTTGTCACCAGTAACTTCTGATGGTACTTCTAATAGGTTGACCATGTGCAGTGGTACAGTGGGGGACATACGTTGAGAAACACAGCTTTATGCCCATTTCAGAAAGATTACTACAAAAGTTTTAGTCCTTTCTGTGAAAAACTGAGTTGTCCTTCAGTGTAAATTTTCTGTGGTATTTCCACCAGTCCATAAAAAACAAATTCAATACCTTTTGCCACGATTTACAAAAAAAAAAATCAAGGGACAAAAACGTCCCTTCTTGATTAGCTCTACCCACAGTGCATTGCGCAGCCCCATTGGAACAGATTGTGCGTTTGTTCATTCCATCCATTCTCCTTTATTTTTGTTAAAGCCGCAGTAACACAGATTAGGAGCCAGTCTTCAGCCACTTACATAAGGATTCCATAATGCCTGTGGCACAGATGATGTCACCTTAAAAAAACAACGGCGTTGTAGTTATTACTATTAGAAGGCTCAGGAATGTCTGTAACAATTACAATTTTCCTTTTCAAATGCACTTCTGACTTTTATGGATGGTGTGAAATGCGTTTTCACCCCTTTGAACTCTTAGATTTCTAGGCTGTACGGAATGGTTTGTGTTTTCCTTTAAAAATAATTGCACCTGGATTGAGGAGCAGTCTGGCAGGCTCCGGCCTGGTGTATAAATTAAATGGACTGACTTCACAGGCTGGCCTGCGGTAGAATTCAGTGCAGTGCAAGAGGCGTGGGTTTGCTTCCAGAATGCGACCTCTCAAGTTAAGGGGTCAGCATAGGTGGGAAGCCTCCTGGAATCACCATGCATAGATTTGGGGGAAGGGAGTGGCTGACGATTCCCAAACTGTCCAGTCTGTGAAACAGAAATAATGTCATTCTCCACAGGCAATGCAGCCTAGTACGTATGGGTCATTGTGGGTCTTTACTCAGATAGCTGGAAAATGAGGGAACAACTGGGGAAGTTAAACCCCCTCAAGTCTCTTTCACATACACACTTAATTATACTAGCACAGCCAAGGGCAGCTTGAACAGTATACATGATGCTCTCAACTGCACAGTGGTATTCAGCTTCATCTCGCATGCACTGATACGTAAACATATTTCCATTCACACCATTTTTTCTCCTTTCCTTCACAGTCATTCTTTGTTATTATCCAATGTGAAGTCTTTCCATTTTCACAACTGAATACAACTTTAAGGACGTTAAAAACAGATTTTATCCACCATATCATCCAACAGAGGAAAACAGGGGTGTGTTTGGAACTCATATACCAAAAATCAGAGTGTGAGCTCCACATCTTTCACTATTAACAAAGCTGGTTTCAGTTCCAGGAGATTGTTAGTAAACTGCCCTCCATATCTGCATTCCCCCAATCCTACCTGGATTGGTGGTAGGTCTTACTTTGGGAGATTGCATGGGAGAGAGGAAACAACAATACAGCAACTTCCTCAGATGAGATGGCCACTTTGTCACTGACTCACAAAGGCTGTGGGCGCAGAGGTAGCTACAGGAATTGGCAATGGACCGCTCTGAGGGCCTTAGTCCTTGACAGCAGCCCAACAGTCACAATTCTGGAAGGTACATATACAGGGGGGGTTCCGTTCTGGAACACCCACTGTTAAGTGAAACCACGAGTACAGGCAAATGCCTCCCCCTACCCTCTGAAGCCGAGGGGAGCTCTGCTCCCCTTTCCTCCAGAGGGAGCCCAGCAGAGACCACGAGCATCCACCAGTGAAAAAAGTCACTTCCAGTTTTTCAGTGAAATCAGAAGTGACATTTTTAATGCCTTATAAGGCATTGGGAAGTCCAGGGAAGCCCCAGAGGGTCCTCTGAGCCCAACAAAACCCACAGATGTCCGTCTGCAGTCTCTGCTGGGCTCAGACTGAACCAGACAGTGAAAAAAGTCACTTTCGGTTTTTCTGTGAAATTGAATGTGACTTTTTTATGCCTTATTGTGAGGCTTGGGGAAGGCCGGTCTCCAGATGTGAGAGGAGCAAAGCTCCCCTTGCCTCCGGAGGAGGTGAGCAGGAGGGGGCACAGATCTGTGGATAAGTGAATTCGTGGATACAGGATCCGTGGATACGGGGTCCCTGTACATTAACTGATTTGTCTTTATTTGATAACTAAATTGGACACTTTAAAAAACTGAATGCATGAACTGATTCCACTGAAAAACATTGCATTTGAGATGATGGGTGATAATAAATATTCTATCTGTGGCATTAAAATATGTGCAATGTACCGTTTGTTGCAATCACCTAATGAAGAGCCTGGACTTCTGAACCAGGTTCTGGCTTTCCTCCAACAGAGACAAGAGTGAATGCTTGAGGTTCTCCCAGTACTAAGAACAACAGGAGTTCCCTGCATTAGTGTGGTTAATGACTGTAGATGAGTTTCACAAATAAGCTCACAACGAGCAATACAAAAGCCTGTTGTGATGCAAACCGAAAAAACAAGGTGTGTTAACAAATACTGGAAGAGGTACCATTTTAGGTGGTGTGTCACTTAAATAATCTTTTTACCTAAATGATTCCCTATAGCACTTCAGCTCCTAATTACAGAGTGTTTGCAGGTAAGTAAGAATGTGAATGATAATGCATATTTATACTAACTTGTCAGCACTGTGGGAAACAGATGCTGAGCTGATTATAAGGACATGATACCCAGTTTTGGCTTTTAGATAACTTTCATGATGCTTTCAGGAACAGGATGACTGGCAAAGTGAGTGGCTGCCCATAAAGGTTATGATCATTAGACTTGTAGCTAAGTGGAAGCGGTTCTGCCATTAATCATACTCCCATGGAAATAAAAAGTGCTTTGAGTTACTCCCTAATTTCTAGTTTGAACTTTACTTAGGATTATAGTATTGCTTTGCTGTGTCTTCTTGATACCTTGCAGGAATCCATCAAAAGACATGTGTGAAGGTAGCTTGTCAATAACTATACATATAGAGCTAACAACAGGATATGCATAAATTGTTATGCTGAAGAACATGTCAGGAAAAGGAACATGGGAAGGTGACCTTGGATGAGTGAAAAATGTGCGCAACTGAGGGGGCAATCCTAACCTGCGTTGGAACAGGCAAGCCAGGAGACTTGAGCTGCATCCAGTGCAGGATTGTGGCCAGAAGAGGCTCAGCTAAAGGGAAGGGGAAACGTTTCCCCTTACCCCTGAGTAAGGGCTGCTGGCCACAATGGGCCACCTTGGACTTGTGCCACCTCTGGAGGTAGCACAAGTCCAAGGAGAGCAGAGTGGCTTGAAGCCACTCCGTTCTCCCTGGGAATGGGGGTCGGTATCTGGCATAACTGCCGGATCCCAGCCACGTCTCCCATTCCCCGCCTGTCCACCCCCAGGTGCGCCCATCACCCACCCTCCCCCGTTCAGGAACCCCTCCCTCCCTTCTCCTCCTCACCCCCCACTCCCATGTCTAACTTTTCTGCTTGTGTCGGTGCAGGCGGGCCGACACAAGTGGCTAAGGGGAAGCTGGCACGGAGGCTTATGTCAGCCTCCGCAGTCCAGCACTTCTCGGAGCGCTGGCCTGGCTTCCCCTCGAGGAGGTGCAAATGTGCTTTACGGCACATTTGCAACCTTCCTAGGCTGGCCCAAGGGACTTGGACCAGCATAGGGCACAGTTTGAATTGCGCCCTGAGTCTATTCAGTATGGCTAACATTAACATTTAACAATATTAGCTCAATATTACTGCAGATCTGGCATCAGTAGTTAACAGAACACAAAAGCTCTGACTTTTATTGAAGCAAGGCTGCTTATATCCAACATGAATGAAATTTCTCAACAAGAGGTCATATTCCACTGTTACCACTGAATTGTACCTAATGCAAAATGTAAACATAATCTAGATAGTCCTGCAATAAAATATGAAATGCAGGGAACAACGACAGCCACTCCTTATAGCCTTCATAGATCTCACGAAGGCTTTCGACCTGGTCGGCAGGGGCAGCCTCTTCAAGAGCCTCCCCAAGATCGAATGTCCACCCAGGCTCCTCAGCATCATCAGGTGTTTCCACAAGGATGTGAAGTGCACTGTAGTCTTTGATGGCTCCACATCAGACCCCTTTGACATCCGAAGCAGAGTGAAGCAGGGCTGTGTTCTTGCGCTGACCTTGTTTGGAATTTTCTTCATTGTCCTACTGAAGCAGGCCTTTGGAACTGCAACAGAAGGCATCTATCTCCGGACCAGATCAGACAGAAAGCTCTTGAACCTCTCCAGACTGAGAGCAAGGTCCAAAGTTCAGTTGAAATGTCTGTGTGACTTTTTCTTTGCCGACGATGCAGCTGTCACTGCCCACTCTGCCAAAGATCTCCAGCAGCTCATTAATTGTTTTAGCAAGGCCTGCCAAGACTTTGGACTGACAATCAGCCTGAAGAAAACACAGGTCATGGTTCAGGATGTGGACTCACTTCCCTGCATTACAATCTCTGTGCATGAACTGGAGGTTGTCTATGATTTTGTGTACCTTGGCTCAACGATCTCCTACACTCTTTTTCTCAATACAGAGCTAAATAAACGCATCGGTAAAGCAGCTACCACGTTTTCCAGACTCACAAAGAGAGTATGGTCCAACAAGAAGCTGACAGAACATACCATGATCCAGGTCTACAGACCTTGCGCCTTGAGTACACTTCTGTACTGCAGTGAGTCCTGGACTCTTCTCACACGACAGGAGAGGAAGCTGAATGCTGTCCACATGCGCTGCCTCTGACGCATCCTCGGTATCACCTGGCAGGACAAAGTTCCAAACAACACAGTCCTGGAACGAGCTGGAATTCCTAGCATGTATGCACTGCTGAAACAGAGATGCCTGTGTTGGCTTGGTCATGTTGTGAGAATGGACAATGGCTGGATCCCAAAGGATCTCCTCTATGGAGAACTCATGCAGGGAAAGTGCCCTATAAGTAGACCGCAGCTGCGATACAAGGATATCTGCAAGAGGGATCTGAAGGCCTTAGGATTGGACCTCAACAGATGGAAAACCTTGGCCTCTGAGCATCCCGCTTGGAGGCAGGCTGTGCAGCATGGCCTCTCCCAGTTTGAAGAGACACTTGGCCAACAGACCGAGGCAAGGAGGCAAAGAAGGAAGGCCCATAGCCAGGGAGACACACCAGGGACAGAGTACATTTGCTCCCAGTGTGGAAGGAATTGTCATTCCCAAATCGGCCTTTTCAGCCACACTGGACGCTGTTCCAGAACCACCATTCAGAGCACGATACCATAGTCTTTCGAGACTGAAGGTTGCCAACAACAAGCTATAAAATATCTACAGAGAGATTAGTAGAATGTTTCAGGGAAAATGTGGAGGGGACATACCATATTTTTCGCTCCATAAGACGCACTTTTCCCCCCCAAAAAAAGTGGGGGGAGAAGTGTGTGCGTCTTATGGAGCGAATACTGCAAAGCTGCAGGCGTTCTCAGGGCAGCAGAGCCTCCTTGGCAGGTGCTTCTGCCCCTGACCAGGGTCCTGCCTGCCTGCTCAATGGTAATGCAAATGCAAATGCAATGGTAATGCAAATGCAAATTGTAATGCAAATGCAGGTGCTCAATGGTAATGCAAATGTAATGCTTAGTGACAATGCACTTGCAGAAAAAATACTACAGTACCTCATTCTACCAGTGCAAGGATGATAAAGCAGAAAAGGCTAGCATATAAAATTCCTTTTAAACTAGAGGTAGTAAAATATGCTAAGGAGCATGGAAACAGAGCAGCGGAGAGACATATTTTATTACACTATTTGGTTCAGAATATTTTTTTTCCTGTTTTCCTCCTCTAAAAACTAGGTGCGTCTTATGGTCAGGTGCGTCTTATAGAGCGAAAAATACGGTATCTCCATATACTGAAGACATCTCTCGTTATTCTGTTTTAAGCAACAGGGCCACTGACAATCTCCAACCCCTCCTTGAATCACCCCAATTTTTTAAAAAATACAGAAATGTGAATGTTATATGCAGAGAAACTAGACATAAGCACAGATAGAAGCACAGTTTGGATATCGGCTCATTGCAGATATAGTCTCTTTTCTTCAGTGACACTCTTAGCTTTCTGTTCCTCTCGCAACTGGCCAAGTCCTATTAAAACTATCATTTTCTACCTTGCTGGCTCTTTGACTTTATTGTAACGTGGTCTGACAACGAGGCTATGCAAACGCAGTTCACTTTTACGTATTATACAGACGCGCCTGCATTTTAACAATACAGGAAATGCTCAGAAACCACTGAACTGTTATTCCCAGTTGCTATCTCCCTGGGCAAGAGTTAAAGGCAGGAGCAGTTTCACACTAGACAGCACAATGGCTGTACATGCCCATCTCAATTAGAATGAACAAGAAACAGCCAACAAGCGACAAGATACACAATCCCTTTCAGAGCAGATGGGAGGCTGCCCTAGTCTTCTGTGCAAATGTATCCGCCTAAGAAGCAAAGAATATGCACAAACCCTTAAGAGTCTGCAAGAGTGAAAATAACTGTGCGTCCAAGTATCAGTGCAAGATTGTTTTGAATCCCTTGCTCACGACCATTTGGAAGTTAATGAATTTTTACCTTGACAATTTTGTTAAAGCTCCTGAAGAGTCCTCATAACTCTTTTTTTTCTGTTCATGAATAACTTCATAGTATTTGTAACACAGACTAAATAGTAATATAAATGCAGAATCATATAATTAACCACATTTGTCAAGGCTATGGGCAAAACAGATACTATATGAGGTTCTCTTTTAACATCATGCCATGATCTTTAGATTTTGCAGCCACCTTAAGCTCTCTTTTGATGGGGAGAGGGAACTCTTGTAAGCCAATTCTGAAACAAGGGAATGAAATCTGCATGAAGATGTTCTTCCAGTGCTTGAGAGCTGTCCGATTCTAGCCTGTCTGGCTGCAGCAGACGTCCCCAACCCCGCGCCCAGGGTAAAGCCCCCCCCCGTGGGCTGTTGCCACCCCCCCGGCATGAAAATCCGCACTCCTCCACTCACCTCAGACTTACAGAGCCTCGATCAACCTTAGCCCACATTGGGCAAGCCTCTCTGAGGCTCCCTAATGCTATAAACCATGCTTTCAGGAAACCGGAAGCACAGTTTCCGACCCCATTGGGAGCCTCAGAGAGGCTTCCGCGGGGTCCTAGTGGATTGCGCCTGGGGCATTTGCCCCAATAAACCCAATGGCAGGTTTGCAATTGCTGTCTGGATGTTGCTCACCGAGACTAGAAAAAACCAGTGCCAATGGAAATATATTCTGGCATATGTCTATTAAATGCCTATTCCTTGTTCCAGGGCTAAATGTTATTGTTGGACATGTTCAGGAGCTAAATTAGCAAGTTCTGGAGTTCTGCAGTCACTAATTCAAAATGAACCCTGTCCTTAAACATCAATTTCCGAAAAAGAGAGTTCCAGAATTGTAAGACTGCCAATATTTTAGAACCATCCTCTGTAGCTGTTTCTTGAATAGATGCCTGCTGCAAATACGAGGTGGTAATGGTATTTCCATGCCATGAAAAGCTACACCTAAATATTTCAGCATATCAAAACTTTGTTAAAGGTACAGAAGCCAACCCAGCTCCAGCAGTAGGGAGGCTCTGGGCCCTGCAAGGTCTCCTCAATGTGCACTTCCCCATGCTTTGGAAAGCACATGTGCATGCCAACTACCTCCTCCCCCCATGTTACCAAAGCACCAAGCAGTGGATTGGTGCCCACTGTTGCCACCTAAGCCTGGTCCAAACCAATGTGCCACCTGGATTGGTGTGCAAACTCCCTCCCTGACTAATCCATCCACTAGTGTGCGCACACCTGGTTGTTGTTTCCGCCTCCACCTCATTATCCTCATTGACCCCTAATTGCTTTGGAAGGCAGCCATGTGTGGCAAGGACAGTGAGGTGTGATAGTCCATCTCCTTACCCTGAGCTTCAGTGCCACCTCCTTCATCTGCTCCTGCCTTGTTTAACCCATTTCTGCCCAGCCCACAGGTGTACATGTTTTATCCCTTGGGCAGAAATGGGCAGAAATGGCTTAAAATAAGCATGGTGAATGGAGTATATTGGGAGCTCTCCCAGCAAATTTCACTCTTCCTGTTTCTTTTCTCCCTTTAGCAGATGTGATTGCCATTGGCCTGAGCCTCTTCCTGCTCATTCTCAGCAAGCGTGAAGAGGACTGGAGAGTTGCTTGAACTGGCTCAGTGAGCCAGGGAGGGATGGTGGGCTTACTTGGCGACAGGGCTGCTCATTGATGTGCCATTCCCCCAACTCACTGTTTGGAGTGATCCTTTCAGCCAGCCTCATGGCTATGCCAGCCCTGCTGCCATCTATGGGGGTACAGTGGCAGCAGATTTGTGCAATGGTACCGGAGGAAGAAGAGAGGACAGTTCACTACTATCAGAGCTCCACACTATCTCCATACTACCAATAAGGTTTTCTTTCCCTGGTGCTTTTTAACAATTCCCAGATGTCCTAACTTCAACACAGCATCAGAAGACAGGGTACCCAGTAATTGTAAAATGGGAGTGGGATTAGGAAACTATGGCCAACTGTTGTCATGGTGTCCTCAGAATTGATTAGCAAGCATCCCCATTGGGCTCTGGACTTGCTAGATAGGGATTGGTGGAAGCAACAGGCCCTCACTGCCTCGGGGTTTGGCTGAGCACTAGTATGCAACCTTGTGTGGGCCTGGGCTCCTGACTCATCCCCTGCCAGGCATCTCCTGTGGAGACACCCTTTCTGTTCAGGCTAGCTATTTTCAGGAGAGTTAACAACCCTACTACAGCAGTGCCTTGCACTTTCACAGAGTTAGGGACCAGAGAATGCATGAAAGCAAAAAATGGACAAATGTCAAAGCATAACCTTATTTAGCTTGCAAATTTAGTTTTCTGACTGGCACAAAATGTAAATAACTGTATAGAAGACGTGCAAATGTGTGCAAACCTAAATAAGCAGAAATAAAAGAAAAATATTCCTAAGAATGTCAATGGACGCTGTGGAAGGTTGGATAAAACCAGATGAAAGAGGAAGGCAGGTGGACAAAGTTTGAAATGTGGGTTAATTTAAAATGCCTGAAAGAGCAAAACAATGGAAGTCAAGATATTTCTGAACTCTGCCTCTTTACTGTTTTTCCATTTCTGCTTGGTTTGTGCTGGGTCTGTTCAGATATTTTTTCTTTCTTTTTTATTGTACTTTCTTAGATACTTTTCTTTCCAAGAATTCTTCCTAGAGTGGGACTGGGAGTGAACCTCAGGCTGCAAATACTTCCTCTGTTACCCTCCCTCCAACCCACACAATGTGAGTAGACAGTTAAGAAGTGAATCCACAGACCTCATGCTTAATTGAAGACATGATAGTCCAGACCCCAAAATAGAACTTAACTAGAACATCTTCTGCTAGTCAGTCATGACCCACAGCATGCTTCAGCAGCACTACATCCTTTTCGGTTTTTGTCACTCCTGTTTCAGTTTTTTGGAGGAGAAAGTGGAAGAAGGAGATTCAGAAAGGAGAGAGGAGAGGAAAAACAGAGCAGGGGACAGATGGGGAGAAGGGTGTCACCAAAATGAAAAGTGGGTATCATGTCTCAGGTTGTGGGTGATAAGGCCCAAAAGGCTGAAGACTGTTGCAGTATAAAAGCTGTTTGTAATCTGTTTGAGTGCTCCTTTCTGGAGTGGGATATAAATTCTACTAATAAATAAATAAATAAATAAATAAATAAATAAATAAATAAATAGACAGTGGCACTCTGAATGGTGGCCTCTGCTTATAGTGAACAACCAGCTGACCCATTAGCTACAACAGGGAGCAGCTGCCATGAACACAAGGAAGTAATGTAGCTGCCACAGGTAAGTTGGGCTAGTGATATGCCCAACCTTTACCAACAAAATCACCAGTCTGTAGGGTCCGAACAGATCATTTGATAGAGCGAGTTTAGAATTTAGCAAACCTCAGAACAAGCAAGAAGAGAAAAGCCTTCATTCCTTCCTTTTGCCAGCCAGCGTCAAGGGGGAAGGGATTAAACATGCTGCCCAACTCTCACAGCAAGCAATGGATTTATGCCCCGAAGCGTGAGGGTTAATTACCATTATTTTAGCCTGGTTGATTTCATTTCCTTGCTCACCCCCTTCTCTCCATCTCTCTCATGAAGGTGCATTTCCTCCTTTCAGCAAAGAGCAATTATCACTTGACAATTAGCAGCACAGATGTAGCAAAATTTGAATTTTTCATGATTATTCAATAAGATTTGGAGTACTGCCTCAGGATGAACAAGTCTTTTGAATATGCTGAGCCTTAAAGAAAAATGCAGCTCATTAAAAAAAAAAGAAGAAAGAAAGCACAAAACAGGAAATATGAAAAAGGGATAAAGAATCAGACATTCAAGACTTGCTCATCTTACAGCCCAATCCTATTTGCCAATCCTACTGCACTGACATTGCACAGATGCTGGTGCAATGTTCTTCATATCCTAACCCCATCCAATGCAGACCTCCCAATAACATTCGTGCTGCCCTCCCAGTAACGCTGGTGCAGCTCATCCCAGCAATGCCAAAAGCACCCATGGTAACTTGGGTGATGGGCACCATAGCCCATCACCCAAGAAACAGCATCCTGACCTCAGTGCATCATGGTGCAACACTGGTGCAAAATCAGTGTTACATTTGTGCATCATTGGTGTGATGTCCAAGGAGCCAATCACTGCATCTGTCCAACCCAAACACTGCTGGCCAGATAAGTTCTGCCAGGGCAAACAGACTAGGGGTGGGGCAAGTGCAGGGCAAATGAGCAGCCAACACTATAAGAATGCCCCTCTGGCCATGAGCAGCACAGCAACAGGCATCTCTGCTACACCATCCCCATACCCTACAGGAGCTACAGTGACAACAGCAAAGAATGGACAAAAGCAAAGACTTGCTATGAACCCCTGCACCCAAGGTTCAAGTCCACTTAGACCAACCACACAAGCACACACATCCAAGCAATGCCTCTTTTGCCACACAAGTGGTTAACCCTGCACCACAGCCAATTAGCTGCAAAGCAAAAAAAAAAAAAGTGCTACCCACCCCCAAGGTGACCAGCTAACTTCAGAATAATTACTGGATGAATAGGCAGGGGTAGATCACAGGCTGAAAGCTGCATGGAGAGCTGAGGAAAAAGCAACCCAAACAGCTACTACATCTGGCACCCTGAATTGACACTCAAGCCTCATGCACAAAATGAGACAGGGCAAAGAAGCCCCCACCTTTATCTACATGGCGGAGGAGCAACATTTCTTCCGTGTGAGACTCATAACTTTAAAAAGGGATCAAAACAAGGGTTTCATATATAGAAAACCCTATTAATATGTCACAGATTGTTTTGCAAATATCGCAAAAATATAGGTTGCAGAGACGTGTATGTGAACTACAAATTGGAGAAGAGGGTTAGGATGGTATTATTTGTGTGTTACGTCTCAAAGAAATAGAAGCAGGTAGAATATACTATTTTAAAAAGTGATCAGGTAAACAATAGCTGTGGTATTTACTAAATTACGCTTATTTAAATCTTGGTCACTCCCATCATTGTCATCATGCATATAATTAGATGCAGGGCAGAGGATTATGGGCAGAAGATGTAATCCAACTCATGGGTGTCTTGCCATTGAATTAAGTGGGGTGTAGTTTTGGGTGATGCTACTTCTCCATCACACTTCATTATTTAGCCCTTCTATGATATCTGAAGAGCCCTCACGTATTAGGCGCCTGCCTGTATCACATATTATGCTCTGAGCATGGTGGAGGTGGTAGCATCTACTCACTCCAACAAAGGAATAGTAAGTTTTGCTTGGATAAGCAGACTGGATAGGACCTAGGAATAAAAGAAACTGCATGTAACATGGATTATAAAACTATATATGAGATATATAACTATGCATAGTAATTAATGTGATTAATTATGACTATATATAATATTAATATATTGTTGTAGCCCCATTTGGATAGTATGTCATAAACCACATGTTTAAAAAAAAGTATCATGTACCAGGTAAGCACATAAACATGCTTACCTGTCAGATTCCAGAAGAAGTGACTTCCAAGTTGGCATATTTGCGATCGCAGGCTAAGTATATAATGTATAACCGTTGCGTAAGCACCATAATGAGTCTTATGTTAAGCCCTGCTGATCTGCCTTGGCAGAGTACATACACCAGCAAGCACACCACCTTTGCTTCAGAACCACCTCTAAGGCGTCTTCAAGAATGTTATAGAAGCAATCTCATAAAGAATGCAAATATAAGGACCTCATATGCTGTGGAAATAATGGTTGCAGCTAGGATACAGGCTTGTGCAATTTTAATGGCAATGGTCACAGGTAATTGTTTGCTTGTTTCTTTGTTAATGTCTCTTTCAGACCTAGTTGTCAGAACCATACAAATGGAGTATCAGTGAGCCTCTAGCATAATAAGGAGCTAGAAGGAAACTAATATTGAACATGGTTGTTGTAACCTAGGTTATCTAAGATGCCAGTGGTCGCAGAGAATTTTCTGTATCAAGTCAGACCTAGTTTGTTAGCATCCTACAACCTAGATATAACTTTCCTTCCAGAAAAACATAACTAGAATATATTTGGAAACTATAGAACAGTAATTTTCAACCAGTGTGCTGTGGGATTGAGGTGCTGTGAATGGTCTGCAGGAGTGCCACAGGAGTTTGGGGGAGGGTCATTTATAAGTAGGACACTTGGGGGAGGTGAGCCCTTCGCCGGCAGTGCAGTGTGGCTTGACAATTTTAGCGTCTTGTCAGTGTGTTATGAGATGAAAAGGTTGAAAATCGCTGCTATAACACAAAATGAAAAATAAAGGTTATAGAAAATAACTGTTTTGGGTGACATTAATATGGTTTTTCTAACCTAAATTTGATCTCTTGAGAATAACTTCTCCATAGCGTTATTCTCAGATATGTAAAGGCATAAAAAACTCACAGATATGGGGAACCACATCCTGTGCCTGCCCATTACCTCCATGGGCTCAGTGGCATCACTAGGGGGTGCAGGGGGTGCAGGTCGCATCAGGTGACGCGCACGGGGGGTGACGCGCACTGGGGGGGTGACATGCTAAAATCACAGTAGTTAGGAGTAACCCCATCATATTATATACCATTGGATGCGGAATTTCAAGCAGAATGCAATGCAAAAAACCAGAGTGAAATATCTCCTTTCTATCAAATGTTATGGCCTAAACACTGGAGAACCAAAAATGCATGGATCCCTATGGAAAGTGAAAGTGAGCCATTTCGCGCATTCACATGTTTACTCAGACTTAACTTAGTCCATCGGAAAGGGCAGGCTGAGAGGAATCCAATAACACCAGAATGGTCCTGATCCAATGAATGCAGTCCCCAAAAACACCTGAGAAGGAAGTCCCTTTCTCCAAGCAGATGAATGTATTGAGCCCTATGGAAAGTGAAACTAAGCCTCATGGTCGCGTTTACTTGTGAGTAAGCAAACGTGCCTTGGCTGGTGTGGAAGATCAGGTGAAGGAGAGTGCAAGGCTACCAGAATGGTCCTGATCCTAGGCACGTGGAGCTAAACAAATGCTCCAGAAGGCAGCCTCCCTCCCCCCCCCCACCAAAAAGGATCAAAACAGATGCTTCAAGTGATAAGGTGAACCTTTTTGAGACTTGCAAAGCCAGGTGGATCCTGACAGTGATCTGGTTTAAACAGAAGTTCTTAAATTGAACTGGGCTCTGGGTAGGGCTGAAAACATTACTGGTTTTGGAGGGGGGGTGTTATTGCAGGCAGGCTACAGAGGAAATTCACTTGGTGGACCAGGGCTGGCTTCTGCTTATTTAATTATTTGTTTTACTTTAATTATTTATACTTATTTATTTTAATTTGCCTGGAGATGTCACTTCCACCATGACATCACTGCTGGTGGGTCTTGGACAGATTGCCATTCTAAAAAGTGGGTCCCAGTGCTAAAAGTTTGAGAACTGCTGCAATAAGGTGTTAGTAAGTTGACACCTGGGGTGGGGTGTGACACCACTATGACCAAAATCACTAAAATCACAGTTTGGAGGAATACCATCATGTTATATATCAATCAATGTGTAATTTCATGCAGAATGTGTTCTATCTTTGTTCTATCAAATGGTACAGCCAAAAGACCAGTGGGGGCAGAGTGATGGTACATCACCACGCCCACCACCTGGGGTGTTGCCCCGCCCACTGCATGGGTGGTGACGCGCTGGCATCCCGCACCAGGTGACATGAACCCTAGTGATGCCACTGCCTGGGCTGTTTATTTGTAGAAGCAGACAGGAGAGCATGAAGGAAGCAGCATGACCCTGACCCCTATTCCCTTTAGGATTGACTCCACTGCCTTCTTTTTTCACTCCCAGCATGCTCTGCCCAGCTTGTTTGTTTGAAGAAGCAGGTGGACAGGAACAAGGAAGTAATGGAGGTGGGGGTGAGGGGCACTCCAGGACCACTGTGCTCTTCTGCCTCCTTGTTTGCCCAACCACTTCTTGAAACAACCTTGGAACACAGCCTGTTCTGAAGAGGAGAAAGGAAGAAAAGGGGTGAAGTCATGTGCATGTGCACAACAAAAACAGTGTGCATAAAATTAAGAGCACCATTTAAGCTTAGGCTGAACCTGTCTCTGGGAATCCATTTACACCATAGTGTTTATACTATTCACTTGGGACTAAGGGCACAATCCTAACCAACCGAGTGTGGCTTGACTCAAGTGAAGTCGCTGAGTCACCATCACCCGCGATGCGACTTGAAAACAAGTCATTACAGGGGCATTTTTCAAGTCTCTGAGTCACTCTTTAGTGACTCTAAAAGACTCCAGTCAAGTCCCCCTCCCCTCAAAATGCCAACCACGGAAAAAATGGGGCTGCTGCCAAGAGGAATGTGTGTGTCGAAGTCACTCCCCTGATGTTCCCACCCATCTGTAAACAGGGCAGGAGGGGTGGGAGGGACCGTGAGAGAACAGTGAGAGAAGCGGCACAAGGGAGGAGGGTCAAGTGCAGCAGCTGCAAGGCTTACCAGGACAACCCAATCCTTGGCAGCCCTACTCAGAAGTAGTCCCACTGGAGCCAGTCTTTCAATGAGGCTTTTCCCTCCCCACCAGCCATGGTGGAAAGCGTGATTGCTATGAACTCCCTCCTACCATCCCTGCCTCCCCCCCTTCCCTGGGCTTCTGCAGCCAATTGTAAGGAAGAACCCCCCTTGGCTCCTCCTCCTGCTCTCCTTCAGCCAATGAAAATATCAGAATGCCCATCCTTTGTCCAAAGATCATCAGTTCTTTCCTTACTATCAAAGAAAAGAGAGCCCAGTCCCACCTCCCCCTATTCATTGCAACATTAACCCTTTCTTGCCTCCTGGCTGGAACCTCCCTACTGCTCACCCTGTTGGAATGTTGGCCCCACAAGATTTTTCACGCCGTGAAAACAGTAATCAAGCACAGTTAGACACAGGCAGACTCTAGTCAGCAGGCGTGGGGACGAGTGTGAAGTCAGGAGGGTCCTGACTTGAGTCCTTTTCAGAGTCTTCCACGCACGTGAGTCACTGAGTCACCAAAAATCACGCATTTTTGCGACTCGAGTCCAAGTCACTGACTCGAGTTCCCAGTCCTGGTTTTTAGATAGCATTCTTTTTTCCTTGCAAGCTGATAAGGTGAAAGAACAGTAGCTGGGTATTACCAAAACATATAAAGCACATGAAGGCAATTTTCAAAGGAAACTGGTTATTTGCAAACAGATCGTCAATGGGACATGCCTCATCTCGGTTTAATATAAAATTCATTTCAGTGAACAGGACTAAAATTACCAAAAGCTGTACAGAGATGAACATCTGACATATATTTAGTCAGATTATGTTCCCTGCAAGCATCAGTGAAAGTTGAACTAGTTTAAATTTTCTTTTAATAAGCACATGTTGTATATTTATTTTTTCAGGTGCCTGTAATTGTTGAAAGCAATACTATAAGAACCTTCCCTTTCCACACCTACCTTTTGAAACATCTCACATATTACAAATAATGGTGAGCAAATAATTTTCAGTCCACAGAAGTATAGGCTTCTCTGAGTGGCTAAACTGCATCTGGTGTTCTATAAATGGTTTTTAATCCTCTTAACATGAATAACAGTGGCCCTTGCTTCCAACAAGGCCAATCATAAATAATATTAGCCATAAATTACAAAAAAGTTGGTAATATCACTCTGGAGAATTAACTTGGGATTTATTCATTGGTTTTTTAAGATAAATATCAAGTGTAGCTTGCAGGTTTAAGATGCATTTATGAAATGAGGGCACAATCCTAGCCAGGTCTACTCAGAAGTAAGTTCTATTTTGTTCAATGGAGCTTACTCTCAGGAAAGTGTGGTTAGGATTGCAGCCTGAGTCAATATTTATGTATGGTCCAAAGATCCCTATGTATGGTTCTAGGAACCATTATTCTCTGGTTTCTATCCTTGGTAAATCATTGACACTTTTGGTCTTTTTTGTTGGGGGAAACTCGGGAAATAGCTTTAAAAATTGTTGGCAACAGGTTGCTGGGAGCACACACATTTTATTTAAAAATAAGAGTAACAATGAAAATCTAAAACTGCAGCACTTATTTTTTAGGTTTCTGGTCATTCTCCCAGATCTCGAGAAGTTAGATATCTGATCGGCAGCGGATTCATCTCAATTCTATTACATCCATGTCAATACATGTTCATTAGCATTAAGGGATCATACGCATAACCTGCCATTTCACATGCCGCAGATGGTGTGGCTCATGTGAACTGA
Organism: Tiliqua scincoides; assembly: GCF_035046505.1. Classification (NCBI taxonomy): domain Eukaryota; kingdom Metazoa; phylum Chordata; class Lepidosauria; order Squamata; family Scincidae; genus Tiliqua; species Tiliqua scincoides. The sequence goes on from NC_089824.1 coordinate 124,880,269, forward strand.
CCATGACATGCTGTTTATGTTTTTTTTAGCATATGTTAACCAACAGAGGAAGAAACACTTTTCTTGCTTTTAAATTTGTTCTGGACGAGTGATTATATCCATGTAAATATGTACAGCAGCCAGCAGGCAAAGAGTCTTCAGCATAGGGTTTCCACCTCTTATCCCAGAAATCAGACCTATCCCTTTCCATCTTCCAGTGCAGTGAGAGATGAAACAGGTTCCAATTCCTGCCTGTCAAGTTCCTTCCTTGTGTTGTCATGTGCCTTTTCCTCTTGGAGGTTGAACAGACGACTTAAAGATACATGAAGAGGTACACAGAGGTTTAGAGGTATATAACCTGTGTCCAGGAATGAGGTAGCAGCCCCCACTTTGGCAGTATGTAACATGGGATAATTTAGGCAATGGTCCTTGCTGTGAGAATAGGAATGTATAGTGTCTGTATTTTCACTTTTGAAATATGGAGTCTACCAGGAGAATATCAGGAACATTACAACACTCCGTACATAAGTAAGTCCACCAGAAGGTACTCAGAGTGACTCACTTCCTATAGGTCTACTTCAAGCCAGTTCTGGATTGATAAAGATAGAAACACAGAGAAACTGGATCAGAACAGGTTCATTCAAATGCAAACCCCTTTGTTTTCTCCTTTTTTTTTTCTTTTTTTTTGTGAATGAAGTGTTTGTTTTTTACTGGCCTCCTTCTTTACGAAAATAACCCAGGGATAGGATAATATCTTGATACCGATTCCACTATTTGATGATGGTATTTGTTTAAAAACTGTTTTCCTACGTGCAAACTGTTTAGCAGCAGCAAACAGAACTCACGATTACTTCATATTTGCATTAGCAAATATCTTTCATTTTAGCAAATGAAAATGCTTGTGCTTCATCTCCTAATAGTTAACTGTGTTGCTTAATTTAAAAAGTGGAAATGTATTGGCATTGGCATTGTCAATTGGCATTGACAAACAAATGTGCTCCGGGAAGAACTTGCATCAGATATATATTTTTGGTGTGCAATGTTAAATAAATATTTTACATAGTGGGCACCCTTCATTGCTGCCTTGCAGCTGAAGCAAGTCATTTACACCTGTGGGAAATAAATACAAAGTGGGTAAAATAATATTTCCTTCCTTGGAAACACTTTGCAGCTGTTTTGCACTGCTGCCCTCAAGGGTGACTAGACAAGGTGCAAGGAGATGGTAAAAAAGCCCTTGAATGCAATTGCCTTAGAAACTATATCCAGAGATCACATTCAATTCACGTTTACACAGACAGAAAGAAGATTTTCCTAAGTGGAGAGCTGGAGCTGTGTGGGAGAAGCGTTAAGACCCAATTTAAGCTGACACCAGATGGGGTGAAACTAGGGATGAACTGAACGTACAATTCCATTCCACGAACTGGAGAGCTAGTAGCAAAAAGATTGCAGCTGGCTGAATACTAGCTGGACTTTCTGTGCCTTATGGTTCACTAGAAAGTTTGGTTGCACTTTCTTTTTTCTGTATTGGTATTTCTCAAATGTTAAAACTCAGACCTCTTCTAAAGTTACTGTAGTGTCTGTCCCCATCTGGTATCAACCACCTCTTATATAGATGAATGCGTGGAGGTCTTTGTGTCCTGATTTCCTTTCCAAGATCTGTGAATTGGGGAATTAATTTAACACTAGCAATTCCGACCCTCTTCTTACCCAAGGAAATCTCAGAACTAATTAGCAGTTCTTGCTTATTTTCTTTGCAAATCAAGTTGGGGTGATGGGGCAAATGGGGGATTGATCATTTCCACCAAATCACTGAAATCCAAACTGCAATTGCAGGATGTAATAAAAAAAAAATCAACCATCTCAAGATCTTCCACATGACCTGAATCCAGGAGCAAAGGGAGGGTCCTAAGCCCTGGCTGGAAGGAATGCTTTTGAGGCTCATAAAAGGTGGGAAATAACTGGCAAAAGAAATTTTGAAAACATGGAAAGTTACTGTGACCTGTCAAGGACATATACAACATCAGATGCCAAATGCATACAGAACTCATCCAGGTCTTCTGTCTTTATATGCACCTTGACTGCACACTTGTGATTAAACAAAAAAAGAAAAGAAAAAAGTACTCCAATTTCTTTCAGGTTTAATGTTGTCCTCTTTATAATCTGTGCCTTTAACAACAATGCTCAAAACATTCATAACTCATAACACCCATATCAGAGTAATAACACACAAAACGGATAGTCTTAGAGGGTGTTTTGCAATTTAGATTTGTTAGCTGTGAAGAGTGCATTTTTGAATAGTCAGAGTACAAAACAAATAAACAAAATTTCTTTGCCAGCATCAAGGCCAGTTCATTCTGTTAAAGAAAGCTTTATAGATACTGTTAGTAAGATGAATTATCCTAGGGAAAAAATAGGGAAAATTCTCTACACAATTTAATCAAATATTTTACAAATATTTTGTGAGATGTGCACTAAACCCTTTAATTGGGTTGCTGCATACATGTTCAATTCAGTGCCTTTATTCTCCATCTCCGGTTTCTTGCAGGCATTCACTGTGAAGAAGACATCGATGAATGCCGCATGAACCCCTGCCAAAACGGAGGGACCTGTGAGAATTCTCCGGGAAATTATACATGCTATTGCCCAATTGGAGAGGAGGATGGAATATTTTATGGTGGCTGGAACTGTACAGAAGTCCTCCTTGGTTGCATTCAACATAAATGCCAAAATGGAGGATTGTGTATTCCTCACTTAACAAATGGACAACACACATTTAGCTGCATATGTTCGTCTGGATATACCGGAGTGCACTGTGAAACAATGACCACGTTGTCTTTTCAGGGAAATGGATTCCTTCAGGTTAACAGTGTCATAGATCCTACGCAGGACTGTTTCTATAACATAAACCTTCGGTTGCTGACTGTTCAACAAACAGCGTTTGTATTTTACCGAGGAGACGAGAACACATTTGTGAAGTTGGATTTATTGAACGGCTGCTTACACTTATCTGTGCAAGTTAATAATCAGTCAAAGGCCTTTTTGCATTTAGCACATAATGTCAGTGATGGCGAATGGCATTCAGTGGAGGTAACCATTGCAAGAGCTGTTACCCTTCAGTTACTAGACAGCTCTTGTATAGAATCATGTCTCAGTAAAACTGCTGCCACTATAGACAGCAGCCAGCCAATGTTTGCTTTTCAGAGCACATTTTTGGGTGGTTTGCCAGTAGGGAACAGGAGCGGTGACTCTCTACTTAACATCTATAATATGCATTCTGCACCTTCATTTGTAGGCTGTCTTCAGGACATTGAAATAGACTTGAACATTATTACCCCAGAGAACATGTCATCTGACTCATCTTTAAATGTCCAAGCAGGCTGCACTAAAAAGGACTGGTGTGAACACAGCCCTTGTCAAAACAGGGGACGCTGCATCAACTTATGGCTGAGTTATCAGTGTGATTGCTACCGGCCTTATGCTGGGCCAAACTGTGAAAAAGGTAAGACAAACCCCTCAACACCAGTGCCTTCACTACCCATTGTGTAGAATAGGGATGGGTAAAGTGCTCCAAGTTTCCCACAGTGCCACCATCAGAAAGCCCCCACAAAGACTGGATGAAAAAATGCCTCAAACATTTTTAGTAACAGAGAGGCATAACTCTACTAAATAAATACACTTGCAGGATCATTGCAATATTTTTATGAGCCATTTTCTTTTGGGAGAGTTCATTCTCAGTTACAGACTCCCAACATAAGCAAAACAGCTAAGAAGCCCTTTCCAGTGGAAAAGTGCAGGCTGGAGAAGGGCTCTGCTCCCTCTTCCCACTGGTTCACACTGTGCTGTAAATCTCCATGTCACCTCCATTACAGGCAATCGGTAGTGACACAATTATGAGACACAGACCTGCCACCATCACATACAGATACACTCCAGAACAGAACAGTGTTGTACAAAATTAGGCACCACAGGCCTGAAAGAAGAGGCCAGCCCTATCCTCCACCCTACCACGCTAGTGCAGCTGTGCCAAAATAGGCACATTGCCTCTAGCAGGGGATCAAGAGGCTTCAGAAGCAAAAGGGGCACAAGTTCAAGGAGAAAATCAGGTGGGTGGCTGCAGAAAAGGGGGATAGGATCCAGCATGCACTCTCACTGCTGGATTCACCCCCTCCTGCAGCCTCCCCACCCCATTCCTCCCCCCCTTCCTACCCCTGCTGCTGCTTTACCTGCTCCAGCAGGTGACTGGTGAGTGCTGTCACTTTGCACAGCAGCACTCCCATAATTGTGCAACAGTGAAACTCACTATCTGAACATTTGTAGGAAACCAGCCTGTTGAGCTTGTGTGAGAGAGAGTTCCTCTTAAGAGTGGTTCACTTTGATCTAACTCATTCATAACTTGCATTCAGGTTCACCCACAGTATTTGTAACAAAATGTGGAATTTAAAAAAAATCACCATAAGGCATCTCAGTGGGTAGAAAAAGTGGGTAGACACATGAAAACCCCATTGGTCCAATCCAAAGCACCATATCCTTTGCAGATGTTAAATGGCACAGTTGCATTGAATTTAGTGGAATTATATGGATTTACACCAGCTGATATCTGGTTTAAGGGGCTTACTGGACACATTTGCTCAGAAAGTTTCTGCTTCAAAATGCATTCCAATATTTTAAAAATACTACATCATCTCATATGCTATGCTTCACAACACGCACCTATCCTTTTTTTATTGCAAAATGACATTGCTGGAGCCGTAATTGTAGCAGACGGCTTTGAAGTTCAGTAGTAATTTATCCGAAGGTTTGAAAAGCAACTCTGGAATAGAGAACAACATCTGGTAAATATGTTTGCCTCTTTATATGAAGCAAAATTAAAACCATCCAGTTCCAAGAGAAGCGCATGCTTCCATTAGGGCTATTGTGAATGATTAGAAAATACTGAGGACATTTTTTTTTCTATTGCCCACAATATTCTCAGTTCAGAGCATCCTAACATTTTCATTCGAGAACTTGAAACATGGGGAGAGGGAGAGAGAGATGTCTACGAATCACTGACCGGCTTGCTCACTACTTCATTTACTTACAGGGTTAACAAAATTGTTAGGGTACTTCCTCACAAACCTGACATTTGGTTCGATATTCTGATTTCACAAAAAAGAACATTAATACAGTATATCTTTTCCCACAAACAGAGGAAATGAAGAATTCCTCAAAATGGCTAAAGTAACTAGATGGCTGAAACATCATAACATTATCTTGTTCTTTTATCTCATACATCGATTTACCACAGAAAGGGCGCAATCCTAACCCCTTATGTCAGTACTCTCCAGCACTGATATAAGGGCAATGCAGCTCTGAGGTAAGGGAACAAACATTCCCTCACTTTGAGGAGGCCTCCATGAGTGACACCCAACTGCAGGATGCAGCACATGCCCCATTGGCACCGCTATGCCAGTGCTGGAAAGCACTAACATAAGGGGTTAGGAATGCACCCAGAATAGGTCATCATTCCAATGCAGAGTGAGCTAGGTTGATTCCCTGGAGCTGTTAAGAACGTGCATATGTCTACAAAACTAAACTGACTTCTGAATTTATGCAAACACACATACATGTGTATGAATCTGTGTATGAGGGAGTGTATGAAATAAAGATAAGCTTAAAATTCTAGAGCTAAAATTAGGCCTTATATTGAGAGTTAGACTAGCCATGAGCAGTCTAACCATGAGCAACTCCCCCCCCCCCGGGGGGGAGATAGAAGTGTTGGGGAAAAGTGAGTTTAAACTGTCCCCTCTCTCAAGAAAATGCCACCCTCTCAAGCTGGTATCTGCTCTGAGGGAAAACTCACTGGTATCCACAAGTTTTTTTAAAAGAAGCAAATAGCCTGAAAAGGCTTCCACATTCCAACAATCATTTCCATGGGTGGCTTGGCTTGCTCTGTGTAGGAATGATATTTTTATTATGAGGTAAAATGCATGGCCCACATTTTTACTCAGTGGTGCTATAAGTGATTGTTCCCTATTCTTAGAGAAAGACAAATGTCTTCCATTCACACTGTGATTACTAGAGAAGTCTGAAAATTTGATATTTTCACACATACCAGGTGACTGAGCCAAATTGCAACTTTCAGGGTGGCCTGTGATAGGGAGATATTCTGAGTCACCTGTTTCAAGGAAGAGGTGATTCAGAAGAGGAAGATAAATACATGTTCCATTTTCAGATTTTTCTGTTAATCAGGGCATCTTGGAACATGCGTATATCAAAGTGCAGAACTCTAGCTCTTTGGAATTTTCCAGATATTTTGGATAATGCCCCCTCCCCATTAATGAGTGAGTGAATTAGGCCCAAGGATCTCTTTCCAGTTCTCTCTTTGAGTAGCCTAGCTTTCTGTGGACATATATGTTAAGGCTGTGAACTTATATGTTCAGTTGATTAATAATTTACCTTTTAACTGATTAACTGATAAATAATCAAATACATGCAAACAAATTTGCATATCACCCCAATGTTCACAGCCTTTTAAGAGACTTGAGGAAGTGAAAGAAAACTTATGATTTAATGAGGTAATAAAACTACACTTTCCACTATAACTCCATGGGGGGAGAGGGATTAAAGGGAGTATACAATCTAATGTGTAAACAAAGAAATAAAATTGACCTATCACCAATTAGACAACTAAAATATTAGTTGATTAAGGTACCAATTAAAGTTTGCAAAATTAAAATGTATTTATCCCAATAGATTGCTATTGGTGACTTCGCTAAATATTGCACACTTATCTGAATTAGACTGGTGTATAGATAAGTACATTACACCTTTTGTTGTAAAGAGTTTTAAGAACATAAGAACAGCCCCACTGGATCAGGCCATAGCTTCCTGTATCTCACAACGGCCCCACCAAATAGCCCAGGGAGCACACCTGATAACAAGAGACCTGCATCCTGGTGCCCTCCCTTGCATCTCACATAGCCCATTTCTAAAATCAGGAGGTTGCACATACACATCATGGCTTATAACCCGTAATGGATTTTTCCTCCAGAAACTTGCCCAATCCCCTTTTGAAGGCATCCAGGCCAGATGCCGTCACCACATCCTGTGGCAAGGAGTTCCACAGACCGACCACACGCTGAGTAAAGAAATATTTTCTTTTGTCTGTCCTAACTCTCCCAACACTCAATTTTAGTGGATGTCCCCTGGTTCTGGTGTTATGTGAGTGTGTAAAGAGCATCCCTCTATCCACTTTATCCTTCCCATCCATAACTGTGTATGTCTCAATCATGTCCCCCCTCAGGCGTCTCTTTTCTAGGCTGAAGAGGCCCAAATGCCATAGCCTTTCCTCATAAGGAAGGTGCCCCACCCCAGCAATCATCTTAGTCGCTCTCTTTTGCACCTTTTCCATTTCCACTATGTCTTTTTTGAGATGCGGCGACCAGAACTGGACACAATACTCCAGGTGTGGCCTTACCATCGATTTGTACAATGACATTATAATATTAGCCGTTTTGTTCTCAATACCTTTTCTAATGATCCCAAGCATAGAATTGGCCTTCTTTAGTTTTAGAGAGATATTCCTTAAAGTGAATGGTAGTGGAGTACTTTGTGGTGAGAGACACCTTGTCTCTTTGAGAAAGAAAAGTTGACAAACAGTTAATATGTGCAGGGCAGTATTTTCCCTATACCCACAAAAGTAAGGAGCCAGCAACCACGTTGATTTATTTTTATCAGTATCCAGATGTGATGGCTGAAGAGGTTAATATTGACCAAGGTTATGCTAAATGCCTATCAAACCACAGACCAGATCCAATATTTCTTTTGAAGCCAAGTAATTGAAAACTGCATGTGTGTTGTGCTACCTTTTTGAAGGCTAACCTTGCTTCCTTGGCATTCTTTATAATGTTGCAGCTCTCACTGCTACTCTCAGGCTTAGCCGCATCATAAGCTTTCTCGCTTGAACATGAAAAATGTCTTTCAAGTACTCCCTTAATAGAGAGAGAAGAAGTTAAAAAAACCTTTCATGCTTAAAAACACCCATTTCAATACAGGGCAAAAGATTTATGTCTGAGTGCCATGTTCTTAACAAGCACATAAAGAAAGACATTTCAGATAATCTCATTCACAAAATTAAAACATTTTTCACATGCTATTTATGAAATTGTCTATTCAGAAATAAGTCAGGGATTTACTACTCTCTACTAAATAAACTGAGCTAGATATGAAGCCTATAACACTGAGGGGGGGGGGTCTGCCAGGGTTCTGACAATAAGCCCCCCTGTTTTCATGGGTCCAATAATCCTTTCATTAAAATAAAATGCTACAGGCAAAAAAAAATTGGCCTGTGGAGATCTCAGCCCCCAAGGTTTTGTTTTTTTTCCCTACAAAAGAAAAGTATGACTGTGGAGTGTGAAGGGCTAGGTTTTTGTCTGAAATCTGATGATGATGTTTGGAATATGAAAGAGTAACTCCTTAAATATTTTAGTTTAGATTAGGCAGCTGTGATGGTTGATTTAGGGCAATTTCATATTTTAACATTATGATGTGGAACCTGCTTCCACATGGTCCTTTCTTCCATAGGTATTTTGAGAATATTTTTTATTCATTGCTATACATTATTACTGTGGTATGAAAACTGTTTCAATTTTATTTATTTGAAGAATGTATATCCCAGATTATATAAAAAAAAAGCGATCAAAATGGTCTCTAAAAAATTAATACATCATAAAACCAAGTGTGAAGAGGCACCACACCACTTGGGAGAATGATAGTTCTTCCCATCAAAGCAAGCCTCAGAGAGTAGAGTGATAACTAGAGAAGAAACCACACCATTCACCCCACTCATACCCTAGGAGTGAGCTCTGGACATTAAGAAGTCATACCCAATCCTACTTTGCATGCGCAAATATGAGCAGCATAGTCATTACAATGGTACTTCCCAACAAGAAGAGAAAAATATAGGGAAGCATTTTACATTTGCTTACTTTCTAGTACATGAAGAATGAAGACTATTGACTAATTTCTTTTAAATTATTTGAGATTACTAGCATTTGAGATAACCTGAGCTCTATTTTGGATCAGAGGAAATGTCAATTGGTTAAACAGTCTTAATACTCAACCATCAAAAAATCTTTCCACAAGTAGAGCATTTTAATGTGGAGAATACAGTACCCTTGTAGTCTGGTCATGGTCAGTATGACATCTTTCTAGTAGTGGCTGACAGAATAAATCCAAACTGAAAAACTTGTTCGAACACATTGGGTCTCACAGCCATCAAAATTAATGACATTGCACATACATGCACAGCAAATAACTCCTGACTCAAGCTGCAGAGGTCAGGTCGAAACTTGAACCCAGACCCTCATGCCTGGAAGCTAGCATCTCCCTTAGTGAGTTACCTGGGGTTATGTACGCTAAGGCCTCAGAGCCCTCTTTGAGCACAGAACGAAATAGGACTGCATAACACTGAACTCTGTGATTGAAATGCCAGGCCCAGTATTATAGCCATGCCTTCTGCTCTCGCCTGGTCAACAGAGGAGTATATTCTGCTTGCTACATTTCATGTTCAAGTTTCTGGCACAAGAAACTGACCTCAGGGACCCCGGGCCAGAGAACACACACTCCATGTCTGGATTTGTGTACAAACACATGGCTGAAGAGGAAGACTAACAGTACTCTTGGAATCTAATCCGTCAGACCTGGGGGAAAATGCCTTCCTATCTGTCAACTAGCAGATCCTTAGCATGAGCAAATTTACCTAATTTTCAATGGAAAGGTACAACATTTGGGACATAACACCAAAATCATTCAACACTCTCTCTGAATGTCTTGACTTTTCCCAATGTGCCACAGGGCATGAGGAGACCAAGGCTGAATGTAATCTAAGGACATGCGAAGTCCAAGACAGAATGCAGACTAATCTGAAAGGACTACAACTGAACTAACAGAATAAAAAGTCGAACTATGGCTGGTCCATCTGGTTTCAGTTGGTGCCAGTTATGCCTTCTTATCTCAGAGATGCATATGGAAGGAATTCCCATTTGAAATTACATTCTGACTATCATATCACAACAATTGATCCAAATGTATATTTCAAATGAAGGTACAAACCTATCTCCACAAAGCACACAGATACCACTAACAGAAGTATGTTCGTAGGGTTGTCACCCAGTCAGTTTCTTACTCCTATTTATCATGGGAGACACTGTAGCACAAGAGCTGCTACCAATCAATGTAGACAGTACTGACTTAGATGGGTCAAATGTCTGACTCTGTACTAGCCAATCTTGGAAACGAAGTGCTAGTAACCCGACATGGTAGTCAAGAACTCACTGTACCAAAATGGGACATGAAGCAAACTCATGATTTTATCACTGAATACACAACCAGGTTTCAGTTCAAATTCAACCAATGACAACGACTATATGCCCCTGTAAATGTTTCCATCTCATTATATCATCTCCTCTCTCTCTCTCTCTCTCTCTCTCTCTCTCTCTGCTATGTAAATTCAAGAATACATTCCAGGACGATTTGGACATGAGGACTCCAAAGGGTATGCTGCTTTTCCTGTTGAAAGCCGTAGCCATGAAACGGTGACAATATCAATGTTTGTTCGAACACGTAAACCTTCTGGCTTGTTACTGTCTCTGAAAAGAGGTACATCCCCATATCTAAAGGTCTGCTTGGAAGACGGGAAACTCATGATGTCAAGTCTGAGTTCCAACAAACTCTCAGGAATGCAGACTGTGAATGATGGAAATTTCTATTTAATTTCTGTAAGAACAGAGTCAAATAAGACCGAGTTATTCCAGTCATCTCAAAATCTGGGCTATATTTCTACTCCAGAAATAAACATCCAGAATGGGGATATTCTCTACATTGGAGGATTACCAGATGAACAAGAAACCAGTGTAAATGGTGGGTATTTCAAAGGGTGTATCCAAGATTTAAGAGTGAGAAACCAACCACTGGAATTCTTCCCTGTCACTACTTCATTGAGTTCTGTCATCAGCAACAGAACGCTGATCAACATAGCCCCAGGCTGCACTGGAGACAACCTCTGCAAGGTAAGGATGCTGTTTCTCAAAGTGCCGTTTCCATGTTTGCAGTGAGGAATTCTCTTTTGAACTAACTGTGCTACCAAACAGCATGTGACAGTAAGCGTACCTTAATACGATATCTGAAACAGGCAGGTAAGATCAGATTTTGCCAAATAGCCTTGCAATTTGTGGGCGCCAATACCACAAAACATCTGAGGGGCTGGAAATACAGCCCTCAAATGTAAAGGTAATGATAACCATGTTAGGAAACCTGCTATTCATTAAGAGCAACTTGAACTGGCTGTAGTTTTCAAACCAAAATATTCTTATAATTACTGTAAAACCAGACTTTCAGAACAGGCTAATCATATGGCATGTTATGTGCATCAGATCTGGCAATGAGGCCCATAAAATGTTCAAGAATAGAGGAATGTTAGATCACCACACAAACACAAAGACAGGCTCTGTGTGGATTGGATCTACCAGAAATCACATGGTTGCCCCATATTTCTCACTTCACATTATATAACAGTAATGGATTTATAAACAGTTCCCCTTCTGCATTACATATGAATGACTATATGCAGGTTTACAGAATCTACTGTGCTAGTAGTTGCATGTCCATTGAAAATGAAACTTCTATGCGGTTGTATATAAGTTGTATACAAAGCCTTCAAAGACTTCTTTAAAAAAGTTTGACTTATAATCATGGCTGATTCTTTTTCCACTGTAAACATTCTGCTGTGTACTTGTCCCATGCCCCTCTGCTGTGCTCTTATCCATATTTCAGCTCTGAAAAACTGGGACGAGTTCACACGTGCAAATGGATCACCTGATTTCCATTTGAATGGGCTCCACTGAAATAAAAATGCTGTCTATATGGAGATGCTCTGTGTGTGTGTGTGTGTGTGTGTGTGTGAGAGAGAGAGAGAGAGAGAGAGAGAGAGAGAGAGAGAGAGATCTGTTATGGTTCATTCACACTTGCACTTGCTGCTGTAATCATCATGTGATGAATATGTGAATAGCCCTCTGGAATAATAAACCATATCATCAAATGCAAGGAAGCTAGAATAATAGCTTGCAACCTTTTCCACCCCAAACCTTCAAACAACCCATGCTGCTGCCTCAACAACTCAAGAAATCCACTAGAGAAGTCTCCTCTTTCAACTGGACCACTCAGAATTCACCTTCATGCTTAACTGCTGTCCATCCCTTAAAACTGCTTGTTGACTTAGTAAACACACACACACACACACACACACACACACACAAACACACACAAAACTATGTGGGTTGCAGACTTAAATGGCCAAATAACCAAACTAAACCAAAGGCTGATATGGGCATTGCCTACAGCACAAATGACTTACAGGTCCAGGCTACAGTGGTAGCAATCTCACACATAAACGTTGTTTGTAAAAATACTTTGCATTCGTACTTGACATTCTGTAACAAAGCCTTTCCTTTCCTGCTTTCCTCCTTTTCACCTCACTTTCCCTCAGTCATCTCTTTAAAAAAAAAAATTTTATATTCTTCTCCTGGGGTTAAATTACATAGGGCACAATCCTAACCAATTTTCCAGCACCGAGGTAAGTGCAATGCAACTCCGAGGCACGGGAACAAACATCCCCTTACCTTGAGGAGGTCTCCGTGACTGCCCCCCCCCCCACTGCAGGATGCAGCACTTGCCCCACTGGCACAGCTATGCAAGTGCTGGAAAGTTGGTTAGGATTGTGCCCATAGTCTGTTAAAGAGGTATTTGGAATGCAAGAAATGTAAACTTTTCTGGTATGCTAAAGAAAGATGACTGTGGTACTGTCATACATCTGGAAAAATAAAATGGCCGTGGGGTTCAGTGTCTTTGAAAGGCACAAATAGCTTCCCTTCCAGCTCACCACAAATCTGTCTATACAGGCCAGGCCACAGTTTGCCATAAGAAAAGAGCGGGCCCATTCCAGAAAGGTGCTTTGTAAAGCAATAGTTTATTATTATATGATAGCATCCACATTATATGGTACCCAGGTGCAAGTTGCAATCACAAATGAGAAATATACTGTATGAATCAATTCCACACACTTGCTTCCTCATTACCATCAGCAGAGTTCCCCAATCCAGCTAGCATTCAATGAAATCAGTGCAACACAACATATTTCCTTGTTTGTTAATAGGAGGATATTTACTCACATTTGACTCCTGTCTTTCCTGTTCAGTCCAACCCTTGCCAAAATGGTGGTGTTTGCTATTCCATCTGGGATGACTTCACTTGCACCTGTCCACCAAATACAGCTGGGAAAGCATGCGAGGAAGTGAAATGGTGTGAACACAGTCCGTGTCCTCATGAAGCCCAGTGCCAGCTGGTACAACATGGATTTGAATGCAAGTATTTGTCCATAATTCTTATTACCTTCCGCAAACAAGGGGAAAGGAATATTAGTTTTCACAAGTGTTTCAGACTAAACAGAGTGTTCCAGTCCTCATGATGTATTTCATGTCTGTTTATTTCATACCATTGTTGATAACATAAGTCTGATCTCTGCCATCAAAAATAGTTAAGAGGGGGAAAGCATTTCACTAAATTTGAGCTTTTGAGGAATTACATATATTTTATTTACTTAAAACATTTACATTTACATTCCACCCTTCTATCCTTGAAAGAACCAGCAGGGTGGCTAAAAAAATATGTTTTAAAATGTAACACACAGGTAAACGTAACACTCAGGTAAACTAAGTATTTTTTTTTTCAAACATTTATATATTGCTTTTCAAATACAAATTTTCAAAGATGGTATACAATCAAAAATATAAAATAATCATAACTACAAAATAATCATAGCAATTAAAAGCAGCAGATAACAGTGTAGGTACCAGGTGAGCCTTTCTGGAGATGGAGTTTCATAAATGGGGTCTCACAGTCAACCCCAACAAGCCATACCACAGGGGGTGGGCTCATGTGCAGGGGGGCCTCTAAAACCAATCATGTGTGCAGGTGAGAATAGTATTACCTGTATAGTATAGTATAGAATAGTATTTGGATATACCCTTGTATACCTTTGATTACCAAAGGATATTACCATTCTGAGAGTGGATTTTGTGAGGTGGTATGATAGTGCATTGCTGCACTTAAAATACATGTTTCCTGTCCTAGGCACCCCCCCCTCCCCACAATTCCATTAGGCTTTCTGATTTGATTTTGTTTGAACAAGAGAAAGACAGATTCCTCCTCTGAAAGGAAACTGCTACTTATTGGATCACGGCAGTGGTGGGCATGCTTTGGCTAGTGTCTGTGACAACACCGTCATAATAATCACAGCTGTAGTTTTGCAGGTGTTTAAAAAATGTTTTACATTTCATTTGAGATATGTGACTTGTTTTAAAAAAGAAACCCGAGCAGCCCAATCCTATCCCCTGTTGGCACACACAATGCAGAGCTGTCAGTGCAGCCTTCACTGCATCCTATGTGCACCAGACTGGCTGAGAGAGGAAAGAAAAGAGAGGGAAAAAGAAAAACTTTACTTCCCTCCCTAGGACAGGATTGGGCCAAAAGTTATATTGATTCATACACATAGAGCATTGCTTCACAATTTAAAGATAATTAATTTTATTTTTTTTAGTGAATGTTTATCATGCATCCCAATGTTACATTTGTTTTTTTTCCTAAGAGGATCTAGGAAGTTATGAGGGGATAATAAAAAAGAAATTGATTGAAAAATGTGGCACCAGTGGCCAGCGCTATTCCATATTGTGCTAACAAAACAATATTCTTTTCAAGATGGAAAGAAATAGAACTACTATGCCAAGTACTGTTAAGATCCCATCTAAAGTACTGGCTGCAATCCAGTCCTTTCACAGCACTGCAAGCTCTGGAATTTACTATATAGAGGAAAGACAATTACATCCCATAGCCCTGCTACAACACACGTGGTAAAATCTGCACTTGGTAGCTGTTCATAGGATAGTGAAGTGCTTGATCCTATTAGCACTATGGGGGTGGGGTAGGGAGCAGTTTTTCTATGCACATCACACAGCACTGATAGGAATCACATTGGCTAGATTGCATCAGCATCTGATCCTCATTTCCATCTGTTGGGTGCTGTTAGGTTTGTGCTCGTGTGTGTGTGTGTGTGTGTGTGTGTGTGTGTGTGTGTGTGAGAGAGAGAGAGAGAGAGAGAGAGGGGGGGTATGTATGTTTGTGAGCAGGAAAGAAAGGTTGATTAATCAATTATGATTATAGGAATACTCACCATTTTTCATAATATCTTTTTGTAGAGTTATACAATCAGCCAGTTCCTCTCAGTGCCAGCATGACCCATATTTTATACACTAAAATAAGGAGGTTAATCCAGACAGTGTCCCTAGATGTCCCCACCTCCTTCATCTCTTCCTAGCAAGACATTCCAGACAAACCATATATGTGGATGCTAATCAGTTGCAGATTTCTTAAAGTGAGCCATGTGACAAAGATTTTAAATTCTGTAATCACAATGGCCATTAGGAAGCCAGAGCACTTGGAGTGATAATAAATAGTGTGTATAACTGTCAGTATGTTAGGTGAACTTAGCAAATGAATGGTGACAATCTCTATAAAATCTATGTGCTTGTATATTCTTTTAGAAAAGCTTCCAGTGGGCTGCTAGCTCCCAGCGTTAGGAAAAGTTGCATAGCAAAAGTGGTCTAGGTCAGAGAGGATGACCTGCATCCCAGGTATTTGAAGGAATCCCCTCTCCCATCTACCTCCCCCCACTCCACCCCAGTGTCTTAAAACTATCCCAGCTGGCCTTCCTTATGATGCCTTCACCATCTGAAGTACAATAGGTTAGATTTGTTAAGAAGTGGGAAGTTTTTATTGAATAACAGAATAATAAAGTTTAGATAATGTATACCCTTCTGCATACTTCTGTAAATTTAAAGTATGTATTTTGAAAAAGAATTCATTTACCTATGCTTCCATTTTGGTAAATATCTGTATTTATATAAATTGTTCTGATATAATAAAGTAGTATTTCAAAACAAATCAGCATGCTTTCCAGAGAGAAATGATGAGCTGTTATACCCTGAATTACTTTTGCTATCTCTGCTCAGGTATAGCCAATGCACTTTTTAATGGCAGAAGCAGTGCAATATTTTACAGAAGCAATGGGCAGATCAGGAGAGATCTCACTGATATAGCCTTTGGCTTTCGAACGAGGGACTCGGATGTGATACTGCTTTATGCAGAGAAGGAGCCAGAGTTCATCACCATCAGCATCCAGAATGCCAAATTAGTGCTGCAGCTGCAAAGTGGGAACAGCTTCTATATGCTGAGTCTGGCTAGCTCACAGCCAGTGAATGATGGAAAGTGGCACCAGGTGACCCTCTCAATGATAGAACCGTTATCTCAGTCCTCAAGGTGGCACATTGATATAGATGATGAGAAAGACAGCGCAACAAGCACGGTCACCACGGGGAACCTCAACTTCTTGAGAGATGAGACAGATATCTATCTGGCTGACAAAGCTTTCGACAACCTGGATGGACTACGGGGATGCATGAGCACCATTGAAATCAGTGGCATCCATCTCTCCTACTTTGAAAACACAGACATCCACACTAAAAAACCGCAAGAAGAGCAATTCCTCAAGATATCAGCTAACACTGTTGTTACCGGCTGTTCTCAACTGGACACCTGCAGCTCAAACCCTTGCCTACATGATGGGGTATGTGAAGACTTCTACAGTTATTATCGCTGTACATGTGCTGAGGGGTGGACTGGAACCCACTGTGAAATCAACATTGATGAATGTGCATCAAACCCCTGCATGCATGGAAACTGCAGTGATGGCACTGCATCATACAAATGTATGTGCAATCCTGGATACAGAGGGACGAAGTGTGAAGAAGACATCGACAACTGCCAACGCCATCTGTGTGCAAATGGGGCTACCTGTATAGATGGGGTTAACAGTTATTCTTGCCTATGCGCTGGAAATTTCACCGGAAGGTTTTGCAGGTACTGTAAATGGAGTCTGATGAAGAAATTCATCCACTACCAGTATCGCTCACCTCTGAAGTCTTAACTGAGGTATTGATTAAATCATGAACAAACTCCTGGTTAACAATTGTATTACTGAAAGTTGCATTTTGAGGAAATCAAATAATATTGTGGGCATTTATTGTACACATCCTTATTCGCCATTAATTATTTATATATGCCCATCTCACAGGAGGGACAGATTATTAAAAAATATTTTAACTGGTGGATGAATATTTGAACAACATGCAACCAGAAAAAAATCAGAAAGTGAGTATGTTTAGAAGCAGGAAAACTGGAAGGTATTTTTAGAGTATTATCTCCGGGAACTGTATTCAGAATGCCAGATGCAGGGGAGGGCATCAGGACGCAGGTTGTGTCTTGCTGTCTTGTGTGCTCCCTGAAGCATTTGGTGGGCCACTGTGAGATACAGGAAGCTGGACTAGTTGGGCCTTTTGCCTGATCCAGTGGGGCTGTTCTTATGTTCAGAATTATGAATATTTTAGACAAGTGAACAACCATTATTCAGTCTTAGGCCTTATTATGTGCCAGCACCAAATACAGAAAGATATGTGTGCAAACCACACCTGGCCCATCAATGATGCAAATGAGCCCATTCACACTGGGGAGTGGATTGGGGCCCAAGCATAGGGGAGGTGAACAGATGCCCACCACATTCCCTCACTCCACTGCTGTGAACACAGCTAGCCTCCTTACATAAGAACATAAGAACAGCCCCACTGGATCAGGCCATAGGCCCATCTAGTCTAGCTTCCTGTATCTCACAGCGGCCCACCAAATGCCCCAGGGAGCACACCAGAGAGCACACACTCCTTACTGGCCCCTTCCTCAATGTGACTATTTAATCAAAGCAGGGGATGCAGGGTGCACTCCCAGAGGGCTTTGCATTGCCTGCTTTGTGTGTAAAGGGCCTGCGTGGAGAAAGGAGTGAGATTTCTCCATTCTGATACTCCGAGTGGAGTGATCTGACTCCATCACCTTCCTCTACCAAGTGCTTTAAAGATCACAGCATGGTAAAGAGCAATGATGCTTTGTGTGGTCTCTCTAAACAAAGGAGGAAATGGAGAGCTATCTGCAAGTGATCCTGCTGTGCTTCACATTTCCTGTTTTGGTACAAAGATAATGGAAGAAGGAGCCATGTAAGGGGAGTGGTGAGCTATGTGCTGTCTCGGGTAGCCTAATAGCTTCAGCTGGCCCTGCTGCAAACTCTTGGCACTTAAAAAAAAATGATGCACTGGGCTGGAGTCAGATGGTAAATGCCAAAACCAATGAGATGCAGGAACAGGCCTGATTCAAATGTTACCTTAAGAGCATGTGAGCTGTTTCAGCATGGCACAGCCCTGTACTGCTCTATAAAGTGATGCAGGCAACAGGATGACACCATTCCTTCTCATGACACTGAAAAACAGGAAATACCATAGGAAGGACCCATATTGTCACATATAGGGGAGATATATTGTAGTACTGTGTGGACACAAGGCCACGCAGCCAATAGCTCAGGGGAAGCTCTTTCCTTTGATAGAAGGAATCTTTAGCATATTACCCAACAGTGTAGCTTTGGAATCTTATAGAAATTTCCAGATAATATTGTGCTGGCTTTAAAACAATAATAGGAAAAAGGTGATGTAGGCTTATCATTGTTATTTCACCCTAGGCGCATAAGACTACCTTCAACTGTCTGTGGGAATGAGAAAAGAAACCTTACCTGTTACAACTATGGCAACTGCACTGAGTTCCAAGGACATTTGGAATGCATGTGCCTCCCAGGTTTCACAGGACATGGGTGAGATTCTTTGAGGGTTCATATAAGAAGACTGTGAGGGGAAGATGGTGTGAAAGCAGAGTTGTAGCCTAGCCTTCACTCCAAATACTCATTTTCTATGTGCAAAGAAGGGTTTTGTTTTTGTTTTTGTTTTTTTGTTTTAAAGAATGAGAGAGAACTGACATGAATTCCACTACAAACTGACATGATGTGATCTCAAGAAACCTTTACCATGTGACTTTCCTGATATGTTGATCAGCAGTTATTTGTGGAAAGAAAGTCATGAGCCCCAAAGGCAATGCATCCATTGAGCCCCACTATATGGTTGCTGATGAACATATGACATTGCCTTATGCTGGGTTAGACATATAATTTAGTCTACATAGTTCATGGCACTTAGTATTGTCTTTCCTGACTGACAGCAGGTTTCCAGGATTTTAGCTCTACCTGGTGATGCCAGGGATTTAGCCTCGGACCCTTCTACATGCAAGCCATACACTGTACCATAAGCCACAACTTCCAATTTGCTTCTGCACATGCAGTTGAACAGTCACCTCTGGTGGAGTGAATGAGGAGCCCTTTGTACATGAGGGAGACTTCACCAGAACTTGTGAGGAATCACAGAATCATGGTAGTGGTACCACTACTCAGTTCGGCCAATACCATCTATGACCCAAGTCTGTATCAGATGAAGTATTTACTAAACTGTCAGACTCTGGAGGCTGAATACAGAAAATTATTTTCATGCCAGAAACTTGAACTTTATAGATGGAAATTTTCATCTATATTTGAGCTATGATTCAATATGTTTAATTTTCATATTCCATCAATATAGATAGAAAATAAATGAATGCCTAGAGGACAATTCATTGGATCAGCTCTCAGATGCGCATAACTTTCCCCTACCATTTTTGAAATGGAAAGCAGCCTTAGGTAACTGAAAATTTGATCAAGGAGCTGTGAAGGAAAGGGAGAGTTTAGTTCTTTTCCCACAAGTCAAAACTCCTCCCAGCCCTCATCCCCACCCCCAGAGGAAGGATATAAGTATCCATATATTTTATCCTATGGGGTAAAAGCAAATGGGAGGGAGGTTTACATACAAAAATGGCCTGAGGGAAAAGGGTTAAAAAGCCCTTCCCTACTTACCTACCCTCCACTCTTGATGTCAACCTCTAACATTTCTAAAAAGTTAGGGGAAAGATGTGTTGAACTTCATGCAATCTGTACTGTTCAGCTCCAACGCTGCCATCTCTCTCCCTCTTCTCCTCTCTGTAATTCCTCTTTAGAACTTCCTGATTTGGGAGGATCTATAGTGTAAATTGAACATGAAAGATGGCATGAAAATTTCCTGCCTACCAGGAGATACCAGTGCACAGAGGATTTGGCAATCACCATTGTTTTGTAATAAACAGCTCAAACACTCAAGGAAAGCCTTCTATCAACTCCTGAGGTTTAGGAACAAAAATACTTTTTTCAATATTTACTTGGTTTACCATTCCCTCCATGGAAGGTTATAGATAAATTTAAAAAATGCATTAAAAATGTACATTGGGAACTATGTACCAGTCAGATATCCTAGAATAGTGGTTTTCACACTTTTAGCACCAGGACCCACTTTTTAGAATGAAAATCTGTCAGGACCCACCAGAAGTGATGTAATGACTGGAAGTGACATCATCAAGCAGGAAAATTTTTAACCTAGTGTGCAATCCTACCTATGCTTACCCAGGAGTAAGTCCCATTTACTGTCATTTTTTAAAGCATATAGCCTATTAAACGTACAGATACGTAACATTTCCCCAAATGCATTCCATGGTAGCATCAAGTCTAATATATTAAAAATAAAATATTGAAATGAATGGGGACCCACCTGAAATTGGCTCGCAATCCACCTAATGGGTCCTGACCCACAGTTTGAGAAACACTGACCTAGAAAGATACAGGATGTAATACATTCTAGATCTCATTCTCCTCTCCATCCAAATATAACAACTTTGTTTTCTAGGTTGCCAAATTATGAAATTAAGTTGTGTTTTATGGTTATAGTAGTTTCCAGGCTTTCTACTTTCAGGGAACCCTGTCTACACTGATTCACACCAATATCTCCATGCTGGAGATTACAGAGGGTTCTGAGATATGTTCTCCAGTCCACACTCAATTTATGTAGGGCATTAGCCAGGATTGTTAGGTTTCACCTGCATCAGCCTAAAGTATGATCTAGAAGACATCCAACACTCACATGCTACTGCACTTTAGAGGAAAAATCAAATACAGTTATTTGTACCTTTTTTGCCCAAATTCAAAATATAGTGTAGTTAAGATTTTCAGCATGTACATAGGCATAAATATCAACTTGACCTAATGCATGAAATGATTTGCTCTATAAGCACACGCTTTATGAAACCAGTAGCCTTTGAGGGTTTCAGACTTTGGACTAAACATCTGCTCTGTTCTGCAACATGGGAGCCATTATTAATGTTTGACAGTGTCTCTTTCTGCATTTCTCCTCTGGACCCACCCTATTTTTCTTATTAAAAAAAACAAAACATAAAATAGGTGGTAGTACTGCTAATTCAACCCACTTTAGCTAAAAATCAGTTCTAAACTATTCCAGAAACCCAATGTTCTTCAGTGGATCTAATCTGAAGAGCTAAGCCACACCTTCTCACCTCTTCAATTTAATGTTAGAGCAGTTGGTTCAAGCATTTCCCTTCTTTGTATTCTGCAGGTGTGAAGTAGACATTAATGAATGCAACTCTGATCCATGCCTCAACCATGGCCTGTGCCAGAACCAGCTCAACAAATTCCATTGCATCTGTGACATTAATTTTGCTGGTGACCGCTGCGAGATAGACGTAAGCGACCTCTCCTTCTTTGTCTCTCTTTTGCTGTGGCAGAACCTTTTCCAGCTGCTCTCCTACCTCATTCTGCGCATGGATGATGACCCAGCAGTGGAGTGGGGCGAACAGGATGACTATTAGCAGGCAGGGTGTGTGGCATTATTTCAAAGCCATCCAAGCACAACAGAAGGTGCCTTGACCAAACAACAGAGCTGGGGGTTAGGAATCAGAATGACAAGAATCATCATGTCACATCCTCACAAACATTTTTGTTACTGTTTTGAACATATATAAACCATATCTTTGAACATGGTTCAGTGCTGTCCTAATTCCCATCTTAAGCACAGAGGTGAAGCCTGAAGTAGCACTATATTTCTCATCCCCATTGAGTTTTTTTTCATAGGAAGGCTAAAAGGTTTCCAAAGCCAGTTCCACAGTCCAACATACATTTTGGTGCCTTAAAAGTTAGACCTATTCTCGACTGTATTGGGGGCAGTTTTGGATTCCAAAACTGGCATCACTTTTGCCCTATCAGCTCTAGTTTTAGGCTGCAATCCGAACCAATTTTCCAGCACTAAGGGCAATGTAACTCGGAGGTAAGGGAACAAACATTGTCCTACCATGAGGAGGCCTCCATGACTGTCCCCCAACTGCAGGATGCAGCACATGCCCCATTGGCACAGCTATGCCAGTGTTGGAAAGTTGGTTAGGATTGTGCCCTTAGAGATTCAGCATAGCCACCTTCTATGCTGATCCAACTGGTCACCTGCACATCATTTTCTAAGGTATCTCCAAAACCAGGGCTGAAAGGGCAAAACCAATGCCATTTTTTGGAATCAGCACTCCAAACATAGCCAAGAATAAGTCTAACTTCTGGAGCACCAGAACAAATTTTTTTTGAGTTGTTAGGCAGTGTTTTCAAGCCAGTTACACAAACAGAAACATTTAGGAACACAGGAAGCTGCCTTATACTGATTGAGGAGCTTTCCCACCCATGCAGTAGAGCTGTCAAGGACAGAATTTGGAAACTTCTGCATGCACAGCAGACACGCTACCGCTAAGCTATAGCTTCTCCTCATGGATCTGGTCTATACACACAACAGAATGTGGCAGAAGAAACTTGAGGTAATAGAGTGGACTTATCACTGCTGATTGCAAGTGGAGAGGTCACATTTATGAATGTTCTTCCAAGTGGGAAAAAGAATTCCCTGCAAATCAATAAAATGTACCATATTGGGATGAAAGATGTTAGCAGAGCCTATTCCTTGTGCTACTTTTTCTACTGAAAGAGTTTATTTAAACATTCAGAACTGTGATCCATTACCTGAATTATGAAGTAGAACAGTTCACTGTTAACATATTTGTTCAGGTCTAGGAACTGGATACTGGAGTGCACTTTTATATACATAATGTGTCTTAAGGGATCAGTAATGTATACTGACAATCAGCATTCTAGTCTTGCTTGCATTGTGTACTTACTATGCATATCACTGTATACATTGTGATCATGAAGAATATCTTTTACTCCTGACACTTTGCTATCAAGGACATCCTCCGGCATTAACAATGCTGGTTTCTCTTAACCATTAACAATGCTTTCTCTCTCTCTTTCTCTCTACATATGTATTCTGCAACTACATTTTGTGTCCATGTGTGAGCACGAACATGTGCACATGTATGTACCTACTTTTCCTGTCTTTATACATGCAATAAACCTTCCACCTTTGTAATATTACATCTACCTTTTTCATTTTATATGTGTTTGTGCTAATGCCTGTGTTCTCATTTGCTTTCAGTGTGGCATGATTTATAAATGTTTACGCTTCACAGATCTGCTACCTAGGAAGGCGAAGTTCGTTCCTCCTGCACTGCATTCCACCCAACCCCTAAGGTGTGTGATTGCTTAAACATCTCCCGAGACTGGTGTCTTCCAGTAAAGAGAGAATCATCTGTCCTCCCTGAGGACAGATTGCCTTTATTTCTAATTCCAGAATACATTTGGTACCTGCTATTTTGATTTTGCCAAATGTCATCAGAAAGAGAAATCACATGAGATTTCTCTACTTAAATTTTAATTTCTCTCTCTTCCCCATTTTTTTCTTCCTGATGCTGGAAGGAGAATGCATAAGCAAAACTTGTTCCTCATACAGTGACTTTTCTGAGTCAGCAACACTCCTACTTTCATAGAGCAACTTGAATGTCTGCAACTGTTAAGTGAGTAAACAACTCAGTCAACCCAAACTAAGAGCACACAAGTAGTGTGCATTTGGCATTATTGTGCATGCCACCTTCCTCATTCATTTCAATGGGGAAAGAATATCTAGTCATGCCCAGAAACGCATCTATTTTCTCCATTAAAATGAATGTGACAGTGCATGCAGTTGGAAGCTTCAATCTATCCAAATCTAAATAAGCCACATGTGCTAGCAAGAAATCATGGAGACTGGGATGCAACTGTACCTCCAACAGAAGGGGATATGTTCCCTAAAAGTTGAGCACTGTGTGAAATACAGTATTATAGGAGACACTTTGAAGCAGGAAACAGGACAGACTGGTTCCATGCAACCCAAAATGTACCGTTGCCATTAGCTACAATTTCTGTCAGTCATAGTCAGGACAAAAACTCTATAACAAAACAGCACTAAAGGAAGCAGCATCATGGGAACTATTACTGAACTAGTATTCAAACATAGATAGTGGTTTAAGTATAGAACATTTGTTCCCTTATCTCAGAGCTGCATTGTGGTTGCATCGGTGCTGGAAAGTTGGATAGGATTGGACCCTAGGGTCATTTGGAAGAGTGCATCATGGGAGAGGATGTTTTGCCAGTCACCATGCCCATATACCAAGGACCTGACCCACCTGACATGCTAATTCTCTGAACATTTATATGAATTACACCTCCAAATAGATGTTTAGACAAACAAACCTGTTTTGAAAGTGAAGCAAGCAGGAAGGGTTTGTGGCACAGCCAAAAAGAATTATGAGTACCCTGCTTCCTTACCCTTTTCTAGTTTGTCAGCGACTAACAATAGCCCAAGTGCTACTTTTGCAAGATCTGCCTTCTTGTATTATTTCCTCATTTGGGGGAAGCTGATATCCAGCACCATCCACATGCATGCCTCCCAAACATTGGGTTACATGCATGCCTCCCAAACATTATTATTAAAGAAAGCATGAATGCGCACTGCAGAGATCAGCAGTCTCAAATCTGGAACAAAACAAAACTAGAATGCAAAGAGTTTGAGATTCTCACTGAATTTGCCTTTCGGAGATTACTTAATATATTCATTAACCTCAAGTGTTAGTTATGTGAACATGTCCTAATGACACTTAAATTACGATAATAAATGCCTGCTGCCTCATGAATAATTTATTCTCCATTTGCATAGTCATCCTTATGCAGTTATTCCTGAGTAATTATCATACTGCCGAAAAAGGTGTCAAGGACTGAATAACAAGGGTTCCTTCTGTGTACTGTTCATCCTCTCCATCCATCATCCCTGCTCATCTTTTCTATCTTGATCCAACACACATCCCTGAACCTTTTCCATTTTTTAGGAAAAGCAAACACTCATTACATTGGCATGAAGAACAAGCTAGCATGGGGTTTTCTAGCCCTAGAACAATTTGTTGAAATAGCCTAAAACAACAGAAATCTCTCTGGGATATTTATATCTTGTGGATGAATGGCTTCTTGGTCACACACATTTCTTTACTAGTTGCTTACTCTAAGGCAGTGGTTCTCAAACTGTGGGTCAGGACCCACTTGGTGGGTTGCGAACCAATTTCAGGTGGGTCCCCATTTATTTCAATATTTTATTTTTAATTTATTAGACTTGATGCTCCCATGTTATGTGACTGCATTTGGGGAAATATTACAGATCTATACTTTTAATATGCTACTCTGCTTATATGATAATCAATGGGGCTTACTCCTGGGTATGTGTGGGTAGGATTGCAGCCTAGGATTGTTAAAAATTTTCTTGCTCGAAGTCACTTCCTTTCATGACATCACTTCTGGTGGGTCCTGACAGATTCTGTTTCTAAAAAGTGGGTCCCGGTGCAAAAAGTGTGAGAACCACTGCTCTAAGGGGCCCCACTTCTGATTTTACTAATGAAAGAGAGAGCAAGCATCAACAAGGGTAAGTGCTCACTGGAAGAGTACAGTCTGTTGTAAGGCAACTTGTTCTGACTAATTCTTTTGTCGTTCAGGTATTTTGCATTGTTTGTTTCTATTATGCTGAAAGTCAAACAGTCTTCAAATTATGCTAAAACCATCCCCAGATATTTTAGTTCTTCATATATTACTAATCATTACTAAAATATTATATTATATTACTAATACGTATATTAAGAACAACGATTCAGGCCATGTCTCTTATTCCAGCTGTTCAAAAATAACAGCCGACAACATGGTGGGCGATATTTGCAACAATCTCAGAACCAGAGACAGGTCAAACTGACTTTGAGAGAAGGCTCTCCTTTTCTTCCCTGTACCATTACTAGCTGCAACAGTTTTATTTCCAGTAAGGTGTTCTATAACCTACTAATCCAGTTTTCACTTGAATCAGAAACTGTTTTCCACTTGAATGCCAATTTAATTCCCACAGTGACAAACAAGTGAACTTTCAGCTCTGGATCAGAAGTGTTACCCACATCCTTTTTAGAACCTAACAGTATTATTTGAGGGTTCAGTTGGAGAGCTTACTCAGTAATATTTTAAATAATGCTAGTGTAATATTGCTTCCCAAATTTTGTTGTGATTTTTTTTTCATCTTTTAAAATATTCCACAATAACTATAAGTGATGCTGATTCTTGCCTCCCATGAGTGGTACTTGTGCTTCACTCTGGCAACATCCTGAAAAGACAAGTGATCACTCACATTTATTTACATGTAATATTAACAAAGGCAATACAGATGCCTTTTTCAGGTTATTGAGAGAAGTCTAAGTGAAGAAGGAGTGTTAGCATGGTACTACACCACCACCCCCCACACACAGAACACAAGGATGCCACACACCCCATCCCCAAGGACGCCATGCATGGACACATACACTATGGTGAACGTCTACACCAGCAGGGCTATCATTAAACTGGCATATGTGGAGATAAGCCAGCATATCTCCAGGCTGGGTCTTAAGTCTCCATAAAACTTCATGCATTTTAAGACAATTACTAATTGCAGGCCTCAAGGTTTTTCCACCATGCCCAAATTTGGTTCCCCTTTGTTTTGCTGTGCTTTGCTAAACATTCAGCTTGAAAACTCAGAAGCCTGCTGATGGCTTTGTGATATTATAGTTGGTGCTAATAAAGGGATTGCCCTGCTAGGACTGTGAGATTTTTGTCTACAGAGCAACACAGCCATTTATGATTTCAGAGTAGGATTGTGTTGGGTGATTTAAAAAGAATATCCTTTGGGACTTGTGTTTATTTTTATTTTTTATTTTTAATTCACATTCCTGCCTTAATCAGAAGAGCAAAGTAACTCCTGCAGTAAAATTTTTCCCGAAATGTACATTGTGCAAAAATGAGTGTTGTAAATAGAAAAAGATTAAAGAATGTGGCACAGACCTTAAAAAAGAGAGAAAGATGCTACCACAATGCATCATAGAGGAACTGTTGAAAAGTCAGCATTAGCAGCGAGAACAAATAAAAAAGGCAAGTCAAAACTGCCTCATCAGCATAACATTGTGTAGTACAGGATTCTCTTGTGACTATTTCAGACAGCAATACAGATTTACTGTGCCCCATGCCATATTGCCCAACATTTCAGAGATAACACTGGTGACCTTATAACACCTCGCCTTCCCAAGAATCACTTACTTACCACCTCTTTGCTTGTTTCTGGAACTTCAATTATGGCCCAATCCCAAGGGACCTTTATGCCTCTGGAATTAATATGCCAGCCGTGTAAACCACCGCTTTAGGGCTGTCACAAAAGCAAAAGTGCTGACAGACACGGCTTGGCTGCTGTCGCAAGCAGTGTGTGGCCGGGTCCAAGCAATGACAGACTGAGGAGGTCTGCTGCCTCAGGTAAGGCCATGTAGGGGCTGGGATGAATGTGGAGGGGATGGGGTGGAGAGCGGGGCGGATTGGGTCCAGGAGGGGGATGGGTTCGGCAGCAGCTGCCACACTTGCTGAATCCTAACCTGGGCCTGATTTGCCTTCATGGGCCAACCCAGAATTATGCCAGCTGACACAGGTCCAAGATGACCATGTTAGGTGCTGGGGCTTACCCCGGGGAAAAAGAACAAATGCTCCCTTCCCCTGAGGAGGCCTCAGCGTGCCAAAGCTTTCCATGGGATACACAGGAAGTTGAATTGACACTGCTGCATCACCATGCAGGGAGTTACATAGAACTGGGCTGCCTGTCTGCAATAGCCTGCTCCATACTAGCTTCTGAAACAGGAGTACCATTTCACTGATGACCAAAACAGTTTCCTTATAATATTTAAAAAATGTAATTATGTTCCATGGTTGTCATGGAACTGAGCTGCAACTAAAGAACAGAAGCAAAAACATTTATTATTTGAACAGGCAGTAAAAACTAGGGGAAGGCACTGGAAAGTAAGCAGGTGTCCTGGTGTTATGCCAGTGGCATAGCTAGCCACCCTGGCACCCAGGGCAAAGTTGAAAACACCATCTTCACTTACACCTGGAAGTGACGTCACTTCTGGGTGTGACATCACAACCACAGGTTTTTTAAAACAATGGAAAATGGGGAAAAAAATCTGCCACACCCCCCACCTGCTGTAAATCCAAGGGGTGAAAAGTGGCCAGAGACTGCATTCGCCACGCCCCTTGCAAAGTAAAGGGGGGGAAATGGAACTGTTTGCAAGCAGCGGTGAATGCAATCTCTGGTCACTCATCACCCCTTGCTCCGCCACCTCCCCCCACCCCAGACCCCCCCCACCTACTTCCCAAGCCCCTTGGTTACCCCCAAGTACATGGCACTGTTATTGCCATCTCCTCCTTTAAGCTGCAGTCTCCTCTCCAGAGGAGAAGGATGCATGCTGGCCACTGTCATCTTGGCTGCAGCTGGAGTGATGCCCCCCACTGAGTGATGCCCCAGAGCAACTGACACCCCCACAGCCCCTCATTAGCAGCACTACTGCTTTAATAATAATAATAATAATAATAATAATAATAATAATAATAATGGTATTTATATACTGTCTTTCTTGGTCGTCAGATTTCTCCTCAGACTTTATTCAAGGCGGTTTACAAAGGCAGGTTGTTCTAAATCCCCGTAGGGGGGATTTTTACAATTGAAAGGTTCTATCTTTCAAGAACCACAACATTTCAGATTGATCTTTCTGATCTGGTATCACATTCTGGCCTCCAGTTTCCTCCCACGCAAGCTGACAAGCAGCTCCTTCATCTCTCACATGGAGGGTAGCCAAGACGCTTCTTCGCTCACACCAAAGAGCAGGTGGAATAACGGCTCGTCAGCTGCTTCAAGGTTTCACCATTCACAGTGCCGGTGGCCTCAAATTGGCAACCTGTGGATGTTATCTTCAGGCAAACGGAGGCTCTACCCTCTAGACCAGACCTCCTGCCCTTTATACATTTAGACAATAAAGACACAAGTTCCTTAGCCATAGCCTGTGTCTCAAGTGACTTAACAGTAAAAGGGATGCTTATTATTTTGTGTAAAGATCTAAAACAAAACGTAAATCTATAATACATGTTGCCATACTTAACAGTTCAAAATTAGCTTCACCAAGTGTAACATGTGAAATAGCTGCACAATAGATAATTCCATAATATCAACCTACAGGCAAGCAAGTGGTTTAGGATCAAACTAGATCCAGAATGTGTAACTGGACCCTATTGGTTATCTGGTTTTTAGTTAAACACTGTGCCATGGGGGTGGGGAATTGCAAGAGGGGATGGAAGGGCTCTGGGACTTTGCTCCATCACAGTTCTAGTCCCAGTCCCCATGGAAGTTTTTCCCCCAATTAAAACAGCATGGAGGAATATGATTGGGATTGGAACTGTGACTGGAGCAAAGTCTTACAGTCTTTCTGTCATCCCTTTGAATGATTGTAAACCCAGTTTCAGATTTGTACACAAATTGCTGATGTGGTACATATAGCATACTGTACTAGCTATGCCACCAAAGACATTGATACAAATCCTGGCTCAGCATGAATGATGGCTCAACAGCAACTATCACTCTACTTCATCCCAAACCCTTCACATATTAGAGGGTCTGCTCAGGGTCACATGAGCAGACAAAAGTCAATGATGAGGGTTATAAGTAGATACTATACACCAACATTCCATATCTATAGCTAATCTTCCAGTGAGGGTTGTTAAATAAGCATAACTGAAAAAGTATGTGGGGCACTTTTGCAAAGCACTCAATAATTGCGCTTTTTAATATTATTCTAAAAATCTTTGTACCACAGGCTACCCCAAAAGTCACTGAGGGGTGGGGGTACTAATTTTTTAGGTAAATACATAAATATTACTTGTATTAATCATTAATACGTCACTGAAAATATCAGCACAGCAGAGTAAATGATGATTCACGTGTTAGAGGCACAGACCAGCTATACTACACTGACCAGGTTTCAACCATTTTCCACTTCCAGTTATGATGACACAGCTCAGGACTCTGTGGAAACTCATCCAGACTCAGATGCGGTATTCTTTGTTCTTAATCTAATTCTTTTTCCTTAATCTAAATTTATGAATCTTCATCTGAGTCTCACATGTCATTTGGATAAGAAGGGTTACCCTTACAAAGGCTCTTGTGTGTATTGGTGCATAACCAGACCTTCACCTTGTATGAAACAAAATCCACTGGGGGATGTCAAAAGGCTCTTAAGGAACATGAAGCGGATGTGGCACCTCCCTTGCTTCTGTTGAGAGAAAAATTGAAAGCACAGACTCCTAGTTAAAAAGAAACAGGGCTCCATTGGTTTGGGGGCAATTACCGATAATGAGATGGATGGGAATAGATCATTTCAATGTCTTGGAATATTTTAGCCGAAACCAAGTCTCTCAGGTTTCATTTCCCCACCTCCGCCTCTGTGCAACATTCCCACTGGAGTAAGAAGCTCAGGCACTAGGAGAAGCCGGTGGGGGTCTCCTAAGCTTTATTTACATTAGAAAGGATGATTCACTGGGGAATGAAAGCTACGTGGGGGAAAATCGGTATACAGCACAGTAACACACAACCCGTTTTTTAAATCCATGAACTGGGTATCAGATTTGGACTGATGAATGATCCCTGAATTGCAAAAAAGGAAAAGTTAGTGTACAGGTCAGGAGTGATATTTAGTGTAAATGCACCTTGCAATGAAATGAAAACATATAAACCACTATAGGCGAGGGAAGCAGAAGAAGACGAAGAGACTCTGTTGCAATTCAGATATCCCGACTAGAAAAACAGTTGCTTCACATTTTGCTATGTTCCATGCAAATTGCCTTGTGCCTTGTAAGGTTTTATCAGGCTCACAGCTCTGCATTCTTGCCTAGTGCACAGTGTACACCATCAGAACCAATCTACTGGCTCATTCTCCTATCTACCTGGGTAGATAGGTAACAACCTATCCCTGAATAGGTAGGTAACTACCTATCCAGAGAGTAAAGGTGACTGTGCTTGTGCTGCAACACTCTGAAAGTTTCAGCTGCTGTAGCTATAGACATAGAGCAGGTGGAATCAAAAAGCCTTCAGCAATGTTGGAGGGTGTGGGTCTCAGGCAGAGTTCCTTATTATGGGCATAGGAGTGTTGTGTGTACACCAGCATGTCCTCGTTGTCATCTGTGAAATGTTAGAGTCTGTTCATGTCCTTCAGGCACTAGTTCTAAAATAACCCAAGCGGCCTCCTCAAATGCTGGCCAGCCAATCACAAAGATTTCCCTTCAGCATGCAAATGGTATCTCTGACCTGCTGCGAACTCATGTAACGAACATGTTCTTGATCCTTTTGCGCAACTCTGGGTGCATGTTGCAAGCGGGCCGAGACCACAGTTGTAATAACACTGCCAAAGTAACAAGCATGTAAAAACTGCCTGCTGGATCTAGCAAGTCCAGTATTCAGTTTCCCACAATGGTTGGGCAATGTGCCTCTAGACAGCCACAAGAAGGACATGACTGTGCCGATTATCCCCTGTTGTTAGTGCTTAGCATCTGGTCCTCGGAAATATAGAGCTGCAGAGACTCCATTTATCTTTCATGAGGTTCATAGAGATGTGCACAAATTGAGTGGTTAAGCCATTGCGGAAATGCATGTTTACACATGAGCAATAATCTTACCAGAATTGAGTTTGAGAAAGCTACTCTTGCATGTTTCCAGCATAAGCAGTTGTGAGCAGCACCATCAGGCTAGCACCTCTAGCATCACATACCAGCCTCTAGTGAGCAAGTTTTTTAAAAACTTTTTAAAAAGATTGTGTTTCTTTGAAAAAGGTAGAGAGTGGATGAACTAACTGAATGAGCATCAATGAACTGTCATGTAAAATTTGAACTGGAGAAAAGGTCCCTACTTACTTGTCAACTTAATCATGAGGCATATAAATTCAGTTTTCACTCATATACTGTATATGTTGGGGGGGGTAGGTTATGCAAAGGTTGCGCGGTTGCATCACCCAATTTGAATACTACCAGAACTCTGCCCCAATATGCAATAAAATCCTCCCATCCACCCAAATAGGATGAGACAGATGACTATGATTTATTTGTTTATTTTAAAACCACCCTTCCTCCAAGATGCTCAAGATGGTGTACAGTACATGGTTCCTCCTCTCCTTTTGTCCTCACAACAACCCTGTGGGGTAGGTGAAGCTGAGAAAAGTGGCTGGCCTGGGTCACCCAGGAAGCTTCATGGAGAATTTAAACCTGGCTCTTCCAGGTCGATGTCCAACACTCAAACAACTACACCATCCTAACTTTGTTTGATTTCCAACCAAACCGGGGGGGGGGGGGAATCTAACCTAGCCTAAATTTTTTTTTTTTTAAGTTCTGGAAAAGTTGCCAAAATTTGGGGGGGGGGGAGTAAAGCCAGAATATTGGGATAGTTGCCAGTGTAAAGATTTTGTTGTGGTGGCTTATAAAAATCAGCAGCATCATTCTCGCTGTGCATGCATGAATTGTATGGGCATCATGTCACATGCTGGTGCAGAGCACACATGTCCACTCAGAACCATTCAGGTTCTGTTGAGCCAGGGCTGTATAATTGGCGGCAAGCAATGCGGCAACTTGGCAATGCCAAGTTTGCTCTTATGACCACTTCAGTTAGTAACTCCGTCTCATAACAGAACAGACTCAGCCTCATACAGTACTTAAACCAGCAGCAACAACAGGAGGGAAAGAGAGCTATTGCTATTAACTCTGCCACTACCACAGTCCACCAGGCTTTGCCTTGACCTGTTTCAGGCTTCACCTGAAGCTGGGCAGAAGCTGTTTGAGTCACAGCCCAAACCTAGGCATCTGGGAACAGAGTGAAGTCCATAGCACCCCCAAACTGCAAACCTGCCCCATTTTTACCCCACTTGTCTCCCCATATAGGACCCCAGAGTGGAGATGGCGGGCAGTCTCATCACCAGGAGACATTCTAACCCACCACTCTCCTATTCTGCACCTCATTTCCTCTCCCACATAGTTCTCCTGCTCCTTTTGGATTACAGCAGGATGAGAAGGAGGATGAGAAGGAGCAGCTCTTTGCACCCTCAGGGCTTTGGAGTCAGAGGAATTTTTGGGCAGAGTCGGAACTGGAGGTTTTGTGTACCGACTTTGGCCCCAAAGTTCAGGAGCTCAAATGTCTTGAACTTCCTCTCAAGTCTGCCCTGGCTCAGTCTTTGCTTTTATCAGTGATAACACAGGCCAACACACATTTTGCTTCCTTAAATGTTACACCAATTCCTGGGTAAATTTGGGGTGCTGATTCCAAAAATGGCATCCGTTTTGCCCTATCATGTCTAGTTTTGGAGACACGACATAGCCTCTTTAGTGAATGGTTCAAGCAGCTTCCTCGTGAGGAAGCCTACACCATGGCTTCCTTATGAGGAAGCTGCTTGAACCATTCACTAATGAGGCTATACTTTATCACCAAAACTAGACGCGATAGGGCAAAACGGATGCCATTTTTGGAATCTGCACCCCAAATTCATATCAAACCACCATAAACTTTGGGGAAAACTTTTCTGACCCTCAATTTTGTAGGCCTGTGTAATCAGTCTGCCAAAGACAATTGATTCATCTTGAAGAAAGTCATTGATTTCCAGCTTTCCTCAAAGCCAAAATTAGTTGTGTTACTGCACCCATTCTTGAGCAATTATCAGCATTTTTCCAAGGAGCTGTTCGTGGGATTAATATGCACACAGGCTTGATAACACAAATCACAATTATCTACATCTCAGAAAATAACAACCTACAAGGGTGTCATGCGTTATATGCAAGGCCAATAGGGTGCCAACTTTTTATTATCAATATTTAGAGTTGGAAGCAGTTGATGGCTGCAATGTAAGTGTTGCACTATCACAGGAGAGTTGTTGATTTGATATCTTGCTGTCTGTCAGCATGAAACATTAAAAGAGCTACTTTGCTAATCAGTGAGTCATGTTAATAGCAGATCATGGTTGTTTTGCAGAATTCTGGCACTAACTGGAGAGGGCCATTCTCAAAGATATTTCTGGAATAGTTGTATGTGCCTGACACTAAACACTAAGGAATGACAGGAAAGGGGGATATATTAGTGTTTGCTGATTGTTCTGGAAGACTGAAGAAAAGCAGTCAAGATATTTTTATTTACTTGGGATACATTGAACAGCACTGGGAAATGGGCACTGCATGTTCAAATTTACTTAATACACATTTTTATATCTGTTTAACTCTGTAATAAGGTTCAGTATCACTGGGTAGCTGCCAAGGTCCCAGAGCTCGCAGAAGGGTTCACTGCTGATCCCTGAGATTATTTATATACAGCTTTTCCACAATAAGTAGTTCACACTTGACATAGCAAAAGAAATGGTTCCCTGTCCTGAGAGAGAGAACATGGGAGAGAAGCCATGCTTCTAGTCCTGTGGGAGGTGGCGGTGGTAATGGAAGAACTCTTGAGAAGGAGGAAGGGGCCCATGAATTGCAGTTTGTTGAAGGTTCCCTGAAACACAGAGCCAATTGTACTGTGTCCATGACACAGAATGAGTTTCACACATTTTTACAAACTGAAGGTGAGAGTTGCCAGTCTTGAATGACTCTGCAAGTTGGTTGCACTCAGCTGACTAAACGGGACCTCCCAGGGACTTACAAAAGCAATGAAATACACACACACAAAATGCACAACAGCAAACAATTAAAGCGGTGGATGCATAGATCAAAGCTAGTATTAAATATACCATATCACCTGAAAAATCTATCCAGTGGCATCGCTAGGGGGGCATGGAGGTGTGGGTGATGCACACTGGGGGATGATGTGCTAAAATCGCGGGTTTTAGGAGCAATCCTATCATACCATATACTGTTGGTTGCAGAATTTCCAGCAGAATGCAATGCAAAAAATCAGAGTGAAATAGCTTCTTTCCTTCAAAAGTTATGACCAAAATACCAGAAAGGAAAAAAATGCATGGAGCCCTATGGAAAGTGAAACCGAGCCATATCACTCATTTACTCGTGAGTAGGCGAACTTGCCTTAGTCCGTCAGAAAGGGCAGACTGAGAGGAATCCAATGGTCCTGATCCAGAATGGTCCTGATCCAATGAATGCAGCCCAAAAAAAACACCCAAGAAGGAGGTCCCTCCCTCCCAGCTGCGAGTGTATTGAGCCTTACGGAAAGCGAAACTAAGCCACGCGGCTGCATTTACTCGCAAGTAGGCAGATGTGCCTTGGCTTGTGATCAGGCCAGGCAAAGGGGAATGTGAGGACACCAGAATGGTCCCGATTTGATGGAACTGGAGCTCAACAAATGCTCCAGAGGGCAGCCTTCCCCCCCCCACACACACACATGAAAAAGGACCAAAAAAAGAGGCTTCAACTGATAAGGGGAAGGTGGGTCTTTATCTTGATATGCTTGAAATAGAAGAACTTTAAACTGGGCACTGGGAAGGGCTGAAAATCTCACTGATTCTTTTTGTGGGGGTGTTATTGCAGGCAGACTACAGACTAAATTCACTTGGTGGAACAGGACTGGCTCCCCCTTATTTATTTCTTTTATTTTAATTTAATTATTTATAATTATTTATTTTAATTTGATTGATGATGTCACTTCTGGCCATGACATCACTTCCAATGGGTCCTAGACAGATTGTCATTCTAAAAAGTGGGTCCCAGTGCTAAAAGTTTGAGAACTGCTGCAATAAGGTGTTAGTAAGTTGACACAGGGTGGTTGTATGTGATTCTACAAGTTTTCAAAATCACTAAAATCAGAGTTTGGAGGAATTATGCCATCATGTTATATATCAATCAATGTGTAATTTCATGCAGAATGCAATGAAACAAACCACATTGAAATATCTGTGTTCTATCAAAAGGTACAGCCAAAAAAACCAGTGGGGGCAGAGTGATAGTACATCACCACGCCCGCCACCTGGGGTGTTGCCCCGCCCACTACATGGGGTGACCCGCAGGCCTCCCACACCAGGTGATGCGAATCCTAGTGACGCCACTGAATCTATCTATACAAATTGATTCACATGAATAAAGCCCAACCTCAATGTAGTAGCCAAAGATCCTCCTGAGCAGAAAAGCCTAAACATATTTGGAAGGACAGCAGGGAATTGTCTAGATGCAGCTAGTCTTGGTAAAGCTCTCTCCAGTGAGGTGCCACCACTGAGAAGGCTTGATCTTTGTACTAAGAGTAATGGCTGTTGTTCCCTGTCAACCCAAAAAAGCTTCACTGTGCAATCCCATACAGGTTTGCTCAGAAGTAAGTTCAATTGTCTAAGAGTTTGGAATTGGATAAGCTAGGTCTTGAAATGTCATGTAAGTAGTTTCAAAGTAGGAAGAAGTGGCAGGAGAAGAAAACAGTCTCATGAAGAAATCTAAAGTTGATGCAGCTGTTACCCTGCACATGCCCAATCTCGTCTGATCTCAGAAGCTAAGCAGGGTCAGGCCTGGTTAGTACTTGGATGGGAGACTGCCTGGGAATACTGGGTGCTGTAGGCTTATAATAAACTTAATAATAACAAACTTTATTTGTATCCCACCCTTCTCCCTGAAAGGGACCCATAGTCTTATACCATAGTCTTTCGAGGCTGAAGGTTGCCAACCATTGTTTTTTGTCACATAGTCTTAGTGGGGCATGGCTATGGGGTTGGTGTCATAATCACCTCCTGCACTTCAGAAGTGCCCAGTAAGGTAGATAAGTATTATTAACCCCATTTTTGGTACACATAATTGCAGATGGGATGGGGGACTGAAACTTAGAGGTAGTGGATTGCTCTTCATAGCTTCATCATGTGAGATTTGAGCCAAGAACCAGATTTTGACAAGTTCATATGGGACAGCTCAAGATCCAGGCTAATCTTTGACATTCTTGAAAACAGCTATTATGATAGAGTTGTAGAAAAACTGTGATTGGGCATATAGCTGAATGAAGCATTACAAAATCATCCAGAACAGGGGTACTTAATCTGAAGTCTATGGATGATCTTTAGGGGGAAGGGGCTCTGTGAACCAGCCACAAAACAAAATTTGTGCATATGTGTTTATGTGCATTTTTCTGGAAGGGGGTCCTTAGCTTTCATCAGATTCATGAAAAGGACAGTGATCCCCCCCCCCCCAAAGAAGCACTGCTCTAGAAGTAAACAGACACCCAACCTTACAATATGTATGCGACTCAAAACACCCTTTTTCTAGGTTTCATGCTTGTGGAACATTACAGAATTATCACTTACAAATATTGTATTTATTTTATTTTATTTTTATGGTGTTTGTATCCCAGTCAGGGAGACCAGATGTCATAATTGCAAAAGAGGTCAAGGCACCTCAAAATGTAGGACATCTAAGAAAAACGTTGGCCATGACAAAATAAAAGCTAAAAACACTAGTATATTTGATTTCATGTAGTTAATTTAAACTGTATATTACATTATTAAATTTAAAATTATCTTACATATAACTTATTAATTACAAGAAGGCTATGAGCTGCCTGCAGGGGCCACTCACAAGGAAAAGGAGGGCATTTATGGTACGTTTTTCCCAGGACACGAGGCTAAAAAAGAGGACATGTCCTGGAAAAAGAGGATGTCTTGTCACCCTTATCCCAGTCATCTTTTAAGGGGGCTGGCAAACATGGAGGTACCCCCATTTTAGCCTCACAACTCTTCTGAGGTAGGTTACAATGAAAAATAATTGCCCAAGACCATCCAGCTTGTCCACAGTTGAGTGGAAATACGTAACACAGTTCTGCTGTTGTAAAATTAATTCTGGTGGCTATTTTTGGGGCAAACTGGAGACCCACTCCTGCAGCTGGCTACCTCTGGCAGGGGCAGAAGTACTGTGTGTAAGGATGGGGAGAGGGTGGAATGGGGTAGAGAGGGGGAGGAATGAGGGAATTTCCAGGAGGGGAGGGGTCAGAACAGGGTGGATAGCAACTGTTACCCTGCACATGCCCAATCTCGTCTGATCTCGGAAGCTAAGCAGGGTCAGGCCTGGTTAGTACTTGGATGGGAGACTGCCTGGGAATACCGGGTGCTGTAGGCTTATACCATAGTCTTTCGAGACTGAAGGTTGCCAACTAACTTGCACCGATATCCTTGTCCCATTTTTCTCTTGTTCACCCCTCTTACTCACCTTGGACCTGTGCTGGCAGAGAAGCGGTTGCTGATCTAAGGAGACCCATTGGGATAATGGAGACTTTTCCCTGGGTAAGGGAACAAATATTCCCTTACCTGGAAGCAAACTCCACGCCTGCAGCATGCTCCTTGTTGGTGCGGCTGCGCTGGTGGGATGGTGGTGTTAGTTAAGATTGGGCAGTAGATCTCCATGATTCTAGTCCAATAACAGGATATGTGGGGCCTGCTTGATAAATACTTGTCTAATTGTGACTCTCTGAATCCCTCTGGAATCCCAGGGATGTTTAGTCTAAAGAGAAGCCTCCAAACCTGCTTCAAATTTCACTTCGGGCAAAATCTGATGACACCTCAGAGCTATGGGGAACCCCCATTGCATGTACTGTATCAAAGTTCTTTTGGCTTCTCATAAAATTCATTTGCATTACTTGAAAGGGAAGCCGCACATTCACTGAAAATGTTGCTGTCAGTTACATTTCAGTGACAGTGCTAAATATCACTCAGTGCTTCCCCATTATATACTCTGTTAGCTGTTAATAGAGCTAATAGTAGGCAGACCCAGTAAGGAAGGCAAATATGCAAAGCCAGGCTAAGACAGACTAGCGTTTCTATCTCTCCCTTATATAAACTGACAGTAGACATATGGACCTGATCCAAAGACCTCCGTGTGCCTCCTGTAATTCGAGGAGTGTTTGGCTGGAGCCCATATTGTTTACCATCTGGTGCCTCTGCATCGCTGTGGTCTCGGAAGACTGGCTATTTCAACAGCTATCACATGCCCTGTTGTGAAAACCAGGCTCCCGTTGGTGAACAATTACTCACATAATTGGAGTCTGCAGCTGAAATAAGAGCTGCACCATGCAAGTGAGGAATCTGCCATCTGGCTGCTTGTGGCATGCTATGCAATAGGTAGAGCCACAGGGTGAACAATTGGCTTCGATATACTTAGATTCTGCTCTTATCTAGAGAAACTCCTAGCAGCTCCCACTTCCCACCCAGGAACTGACCAGGCCAAGATCTTCACAGCTTGAACAATGTCACTGCATCAATACTGAGAACATATTGCTCTATGGTAGAAAACATGCCTTACATTCAGAAGGACCCAGGACCAGGTTTCCAACCAAAGCAGCTTGCCTGGGGAAGACATTTGCCTGCAACTTTTGAAAACTGCTGCAAGGTATAGGCCAAATTACACTGGGCAGAGCTTGATAAACCAATGGCCTCTCTCTTCACGTATTCCCTCAGACCCTGATGTGAGCTCAGGGTGGCTTGATTGCATTAGGGAGGAATTAATGAAGGCTGGACTTGTGGTTTGTGTCCAGCCTCTCAGAGATTGTTTCACTGATGCTAAGAACTCTATTTAGGAAGCCCATTTTGTTTCTAAAAAATAAGCACTCTGTGCTTCACATTTCCTTACTGACACCAGCTCTCAGCCTACCCTTATGTTCCTACTGTTGTCATTGGCATAAAATATTGTGAGAAGTAGATCTGGTGTCTCCGGTCAGCTAAATCCTCCTTCACCATCACCACCCTTGAACATTGACTGAGAACATAATTTTCTCAGATAAGCCAACATTTCATATGTTAATTAATGGCTCAGTTATCAATTAGCTGAGCAATTGTTGATCCTGATGGGACCTGACTGATCAGCCTTCTGGCAGTTTCAAAGCCAGTTCATAGCAAGTGGGAGTGAGGCAACCTGCACCAAGTAGACCATGGCATTACTAAGAGAGCAGAGAGAGACTGCAAAGGACATTCATAATGGCTGCTTTTTACAGCTAAGTAGAGAGCCCAAGTACAAGGGGGAAAGGGCATCAGCGGTGGGAAGGGAAAGCTGTGAGACTGAATCAGAGAAGTGAACTGTTACAAAAGATGACTCCAGCAAGCCGTGCGTGATTTATTTTGAAATAAACATGCCAGATTGTAAGGCTGCCGTAAGCCATGCCATCTAACTCCACAAGTTGCAATTATTCAGTGATGGAGGGAAGGCTCTTGTGTAGCATTTTTCCAGCACAGGGTTGCTAGTCAGTCAGTATTTATTTCTGACCAATAAAACTATGCTTTGCCAAGAAATAAGAATTCTCCTGCATCAGAAACATCCCTAGGTGCAGGTGGAAGGAAGTGACTGAATCCATCCCACTTTTGGAATTGAGAAATGATCCTTTAGATAAGGCCTGCTTTAATTTGTGACCCACTAAACTGGATGCAGCTGGCGAGTCCTGTATTGTGGCCTGCCAGGCATTTGATTGTGCACCCTGTTGAAAAAGAAGCTCTCAATTAGGATTCCACTGTTAATATTCCTCCACGGTTGTTTTTTTAAAATCATTACTTTGCAGATATTTCAAAGCACAATCTTATACAGAATCAGGGCCCGATCCTAACTAACACCCTCTACCAACTGTGTTGGCAACCTTCAGTCTCGAGAGACTATGGTATCACGCTCTGAAAGGTGGTTTTCGAACATCGTCTAGTGTGGCTGAAAAGGCCAATTCGGGAATGACAATCCCTTCCACAATGGGAGCAGGTGCAGTCTGTCCCTGGTCTGTCTCCCTGGCTATGGGCTGCCCTTCTTTGCCTCTTAGCCTCAGACTGTTGACCAAGTGTCTCTTCAATCTGGGAAAGGCCATGTTGCACAGCCTGCCTCCAAGCGGGCCGCTCAGAGGCCAGGGTTTCCCACTTGTTGAGGTCCACTCCTAAGGCCTTCAGATCCCTCTCGCAGATGTCCTTGTATCGCTGCTGTGGTCTACCTGTAGGGCGCTTTCCTTGCATGAGTTCTCCATAGAGGAGATCCTTTGGGATCCGGCCATCATCCATTCTCACGACATGACCGAGCCAACGCAGGCGTCTCTGTTTCAGCAGTGCATACATGCTAGGGATTCCAGCACGTTCCAGGACTGTGTTGTTTGGAACTTTGTCCTGCCAGGTGATGCAGAGAATGCGTCGGAGGCAGCGCATGTGGAAAGCATTCAGTTTCCTCTCCTGTTGTGAGTGAAAAGTCCATGACTCGCTGCAGTACAGAAGTGTACTCAGGACGCAAGCTCTGTAGACCTGGATCTTGGTATGTTCTGTCAGCTTCTTGTTGGACCAGACTCTCTTTGTGAATCTGGAAAACGTGGTAGCTGCTTTACCGATGCATTTGTTTAGTTCGGTATCGAGAGAAAGAGAACAAAGAACAAAGAACAAGAACAAAGAACAAGAACAAAGAACAAGAACAAAGGCGACAGGGGTGACTGCAATAACTACCGTGGCATCTCTCTCCTTAGCGTTGTAGGAAAGTTGTTTGCCCGAGTTGCACTAAAGAGGCTCCAGGTACTTGCAGAGAGCATTTATCCAGAATCACAGTGCAGATTCCGAGCCAACAGGTCCACCACTGATATGGTATTTTCCCTTAGACAACTGCAGGAGAAATGCAGGGAACAGCGACAGCCACTCTTTATAGCCTTCATAGATCTTGCGAAGGCCTTCGACCTGGTCAGCAGGGATGGCCTCTTCAAGATTCTCCCCAAGATTGGATGTCCACCCAGGCTCCTCAGCATCATCCGATCCTTCCACAAGGACATGAAGGGCATTGTTGTCTTCGATGGCTCCACATCAGACCCTTTTGACATCCGAAGCGGCGTGAAGCAGGGCTGTGTTCTTGCACCAACCTTGTTTGGGATTTTCTTCGCTGTCCTGCTGAAGCAGGCCTTTGGAACTGCAACAGAAGGCATCTATCTCCGGACCAGATCAGACGGAAAGCTCTTCAACCTCTCCAGACTGAGAGCAAAGTCCAAAGTCCAGCTGAAATGTCTGCGTGACTTCCTCTTTGCCGACGATGCAGCTGTCACTACCCACTCTGCCAAAGATCTCCAGCAGCTCATGGATCGTTTTAGCAAGGCCTGCCAAGATTTTGGACTGACGATCAGCCTAAAGAAAACACAGGTCATGGTTCAGGATGTGGACTCACCTCCCAGCATTACAATCTCTGCGCATGAACTGGAGGTTGTCCATGACTTTGTGTACCTTGGCTCAACGATCTCCGACACTCTACCAACACAGCCACAGAAATGAGGAGAGTAAGGAAGAAGGAAGGGAATGGGGATAGGATCCTAGTGCATTCTGGTGCCTCCAGAATCTACCCTTCCTTCCTTCCTTATTCCACCTTCCGCTTGCCCCCTCCCTCCTTGCCCTACTCCTACCACCATCTCCACCCCCCTCACACCAGCCCGCCTGTGTTCCAGTGGCCACTGGAACCACTGCTGTTTGTAGCAGCAGTCCCTAAATGGCTGCCAATGGCATGCTGCATGCACTACTGTATGGCCATTTCCTTAGTTACCTTCCTATAACTCTTTGGATGTATCAGGCTGTAGAACACTTAAGCAAATGCCATGAATTCACATTTCATAATTTTCAAAATTTCAGTTCTGTGTGTGCTCTTTGGGGTTCTGGAGAAGGTACAAGTACAGAAGTACTGTGTAAAAACAACACAAAGACATTTGTTTCCGGGTTTCACTGAACACGACACACACACTTGGAAGAGAGACAGGAAGTTCAAACTATCTCCACCTTTCTAGCATGTTTCTCAAAATGCTGACAAAATTCTGGGTCCCCCGTAGCCTAGGTATAGTAATGACATGTACCTTCATCATACAGGGATTTCGGAATGTGCTCAGCTAACATTTCCACTTCAGGCTGGAAGTAGAAACTCAGAAACAACATAATCCTATGCATGTTTACTCAGAAGTAAATTTCTCTGTTTTCAATGGGGCTTATTCCCAGGAATGTTTGTATAGGATCGCAGTCAAAGTCTACCAAGTTCACTGAGGGCACTGCTGGACTCCCAGTTCTTTCACATGTGTGTAACTGCACATCATCACCACACCACACAGTGAAAGGTTACTACCTTTCTATGGTACTTTTGAAATAATATTTAAAAAAAAACCCATCTACACTGAGAGATTTCTAGGCAGGCAAGTGGCAAAACCATGAGGTCCATTAACCAGGAGGACCTCCTCTTGGGGGTGGTGGCACACTGGTTAAGCTTCATAGATTACAAGCCTGCTTTACATAGCAGTGGTTCATTCCCCAATCTGCCAACACTGAGTGAAACTAAAAGCCGTTTCATTCAAGCTTAATATAATAGCGTGACATGCGGCCTGGTTTCCAATCTAAGGTGAGACTGTTGCAATGCTAAATAAGCAAATTTTCTAACTATAATCAGAATCCACTTCCTTTTTGAGGCAGAGTTTGGCAGAGGGAGTCTGCATTGTCAGCTGTCATGAATTCCCTAAGGAGATACCCTGAGCCACGTTTACATTTCATAAATTACACATAGGTTTTTTAAAATATATTGTATGTTAACCAAAACACCCCACAGATCTCTTTAATGTTTCTCCTGTGACGCTGCCATTCTGTTACTGTGGAAATTAAATGATAATCTAATGGGCATTGCTATAGACATTAAGAATGAACTTTTCTCACCTGCTTACCTGGAGGAATCCATATCAGAAAGATTTGTCCCACAGGTAGCAAAGTTGGCTTCTAAATCATTAGGGAGTGGTTTTTGAGATTTTGACCTCCTGGTTCTTTTGTT
Organism: Tiliqua scincoides; assembly: GCF_035046505.1. Lineage (NCBI taxonomy): Eukaryota > Metazoa > Chordata > Lepidosauria > Squamata > Scincidae > Tiliqua > Tiliqua scincoides. The sequence goes on from NC_089824.1 coordinate 124,924,214, forward strand.
TGTTTTTAAAGAGTTTGGATTTGAAAGTTCAGCCCCAAGCACAAGTTCCATCTCTGGCGGTTCAATTGTCACTAGCAATACAAATCAAAAACACCAAAGCAAAAATCAGCCTAGACGATCAAAATCCTCCCAGGGTCATGCTGTCCACATTGGCCATGTTTTTCTATGCTGCTCTTGTCACTTCAGTGGATTCTGATACATACAGGACTAAAAGGAGAGCATGTTAAGATTGCTTCTGTATCCCTTTAGCTTTCCTCATTATTAACTAATGGCTGTGACCCGAGAGAAGCTCAGTTTTAAAGGTTTCGTGTGTGATGATGTCATGAAAATGTCCTAGTGTTTTATAAACATTATAGACATAAGGAACATCAAAAAACATGAGCATGTTTTGCTTACATAAAGAGACCAGGATGAATATGCTTGTAGACATACTAACCGGGAGTTATTTGCCAGCAACTTGGTACCCATGTGGAACTGTCTCCGTCACTGAAATAAATGGGAAAGCTCAAACCCACTGGAGCCCTATGCGCACACTGCAGAGCACATGGGACTCTGAGTCAGGGAAAACAATGAAGGTAATTTGTATCATTAATCAGGTATCACTTTCAATGTGCAAATTCTCTCATCACAGTTGTTATCCTGCAACTGAGCAGGTCTTAACATCAAGGTTGATAATAAATTTAACATCTGTATCTGCCTTTAGGATCAGGCTAAGGCATTGTTTTAAAAAGATAATTTTATATGGAATTTTGCAATTTAATGGCAAAATAATTATTTTCTTAAAGAAACATTTAGACTAAGAAGTTGAATAGAGAAAATCTGGAACGATCCTTATTCTTGGAATTGGTGGAAAGTAAATATTCAGATAAGAATGTGCCACTACTGTTCATTGAGCCATAATATGGAAAATCTACATTATTCCTCAGCACATACAGGTATAACCTAATTATCCACAGATTTTTTTACCTGCAGTTTTATCTCAACATGATGAGAAGGGCCCTTTAAATTAAAGGAAAAAAGTTGTTTAACAATAGCCTGACTAATGTGAGAGAGGGCAGCTGGCTGACAATCCATCAATCATTCTCTCTCCAGGCACTTAGAACAGCTTCACTCCAAGGCAAGCAACCCCTCCCTTCCCTCTGAACACATGAAAGAATGATAATCACTTTGCATTGGTGAAGGAAGTGGTCACTGGCTCAGAGTGAAGCCTTTCTAAGAGCCTGGAGAGAAGCTGATTGATGGATAGTCTGCCTAATAACTATCTTACATCAATAACTTACATCATTACTAACTTACATCAATAACTCTGTCTTATATCACAAAGGTCAGTAAGGCTGTTGGCCTTCTCTGGGCACCAGGCAAAAGGACATTGTTTTTATATGGATTTGCTTTAACACGATTTTTGCTATCCACGTGAGTTCTGGGAACGGAACCCTCACGAATACCAAGACTCAACCTGTATACTGAAATATGGACAGTGCCTATGAAAGATGGGAAACCAGATGGAATTTTCTTACTGACTATATTTTTTTAAATTTAAATTGTTTGTAGCATGGTAATTCTCATGTATGTCCCTTTTTCTGTTGACCACCAATAATACTGTACATTATTTTCATCCTTCCAGTTGACAAGTGACCTGGCCACAAATATATTTACCACCATTGGCTCAGTAACACTGGTCTTGTTACTGATTTTCCTTCTGGTTGGTGCAGTTTCTGTCCTCACTGCCAGCAAACGGGCTACCCAAGGCACCTACAGCCCCAGCCGCCAGGAGAAAGACGGATCCCGGGTTGAGATGTGGGACATGGTACATCCTCCTCCCATGGAAAGACTGATCTAGCAAGAACCACAGCCACATCTCTTATCGGGAAACATCCAGTGAGGGTGGTTGTTTTGGATACTAGGGAAGTACAGTATCCCTCTACAGACTGATATTTTCTGCCATTTAACCCAGACACCTAGGCCAGTATTCAAAGCACTATGGATGGTTTTCCACATCTTCATGGAAGCTTTTCAATTCCCCCCTTTCTGGGATAGTCCCCTCTATGAACATTAGAAGACCTTCTGGAACAGCACATCAGACCATACAAAGGGATGCTGCTGAAAGGGAAAATCAGCACCACAACCACCCTTGATACATGAAAACACTGTGTGGCTGTGCACAGAGTCCCCTTGATCCCAACTTTTAAAAGTGTTAATGACTGAAGTGAACATCTTGCTGGAAAAATCTGCCAGAGAAACTCTTATTTATTGCACTCGAAATTGTATCTTTAGTATAATCAACTGTAGACAGTTCAGACTGCAATGACTCCTGGGATGTGTGTTAAGTGCCTGTGTTTCGGATACAATTGAAGCCACAACTTTGGCTCACATTTTCTGTCCGGCTGCCTAGTGAACATCGTCATTGCAAGAGATAATGTGGAACAGTCACATTAAGCCTATATAATCTGTCTGCCAATCAATCAATCAATCAATCAATCAATCATCATTCTGTGTGCCACAAGAGATTTTTGAAGTAGAGCTTTTTCTCAGCAGCACAGCTACTTTAATTTTTTAATCAGGGATTAAATTAATACTTTGGGGGGGGGGAGCTCTTCATGCAGTGAAATAAACATTTCCAACAGTCAGCCCTCTCTTTCTCCTTGTCAGTCCATCTCACTTTCTATTCCACCAGAGGATGGCCTAGTCCAGCCATTTTCAACCACTGTGCCGTGGCACACTAGTGTGCCATGAATGCTCCACAGGTGTGCCACAGGAATTTGTAGAAGATCATTTATTAGTAGGGCCAATGGGGATGTGAGCCCCCACTGGCAGCATGGTGTGCCTTGTCAATTGTCAAAAACCTGATGGTGTGCCTTGACAATTTTAGTGCCTCGTCAGTGTGCCCCAAGATGAAAAAGGTTGAAAACCACTGGTCTAGTCACTTTCTTGGAGAATATCCAGTGGGATTCAGATTACTACTTATTTATTTAAATACAGCTCATCCTCTAAAAATCAAAAGCAGCAAACAATGAAAAATAAAAGCCAGCAATACAGTGATGGTAACCACTTAGTACATTGTTGGTTTTAAGTTTTCATTTTTCACTGCTTTTGATTTTTTAAGTTTTTTGTCACCTTGGGCCCAGTTCATGGCTTATACAGTCCTGGTCTCACTCAGGAGTTCCCAAGCACCCAGCAAGGATATGCAGGATTTTCTTTTTTTTTCAGTTATTTCATTCATTGTAGTGATGAGAAACTTCCTTCATTTAGTTAACAATTCATTTGTCCATTATTCCCCCTCCCTTTTTGTTTTCACTGTTCCCTTTGCTTTCAACTGGACACGCAGCTGCTCTTCTGCTGCCTATAAGGTCTGTGCATTCAACTGACGTGTCACTTTCAGATATTCAGCTATCCTGCCAAGAGATTAGATCTGCCAGACTTCAAAGGGTTCCCATTTTATAGGGCAGGTTTAAAAAGGCAAACAGATGCACAGCTTTACTGTTGTCTAAACTGAGGAAATGGGAGAGGCTGGGAAACCTTGTGTGGAGTGAGCTGAATCTGCTTATAGGAAGTTTACACATCTGATTGGGAACTGGTTTTGCGCAAAGCTAAAGAACTCGCCAACAGAGAACTTGCAAATGCTCTGTCTGCTCACAGGCACAAAGCAGCTCTCCCTTTGATAGGCTTCCAAGTCCTTTTCTGTGCCCCTTTGATTGGACAGTTCTGTTGTGAAGAGAACACTTGTCGGAATGTTGAAAGCTTTTGTTCAAGAGCTGAGACTGAACATCTTAGGCAGTCACTCTCCCTTTCTCCTCTCTCACCCCAACTGGCAACCTCCATCTGCCCTATTCTGGCTGAACAACAAGAAGAAAACTATGGAAATGAAAGTGACCATTCTCAGCTTGCTCCTGCTGCCTCTGGCATTTGTTTCTTTACTAGTAACAAATGAAACAAATAGGCTGAGACAAATTGGGTCTATTTGTTTCATTTGTTACTAGTACATTTTTCATGTTACACATTAAATGCACACTTCTAGCAGACCAAAAAAAAACAACTGCACTAGCCAATGTTGTTTGGTCCTTCATCACTGATATAAGAGTTGATAGGAAGCAAATCCGGCAGTTTCTCTCATGAACAAGGCCCAGGGTAGCATCAGAAGTTGACTAAGTTGAGCCCTGGTCAAGAGCCCACTACCCATCAGGAGACCCCCCTGGTCAGATTGATCCCTGGCAATGGTTTAGTCTGCTACATCATAGATGAAGGTTGCCCTGGAAGACACAGTGTGGGGTTTTGTCCCAGGGAACCCAAGAAGCTTGTGCCAGCACTGATCAGGATTCACCCAGTTTCATGGTTCATGGGTGGGATATGCAGGTAGTTTTCAAGTTCTAGGCAGCTGATGTCCAGAGGGAGAAAGAAGGCCTTATAAACATTTCCCCTATAGGAAGACAGTGCTATGCTTTGGCATGGAAAAGGCAGGATATAAATTATTTAAATAAATAAATGAGTTCTGATATTTTTCCCAACTGAGACTCATTTGCTAGCTCAGCAACACATCTTGGTTCTTGCCACCTCTTTCAGCTATCCTCCTTTATTTGGGAGCTGAAGGAATGTCCAACATTGCCCCATTTATCTGCCAACACCACCACATCCTTTCTAGCATAGCAGTAATTATTTCCAGTTTAGCTGCAAGCTCCTCTCAAGGTCGAAAAAGTAGACACCCACACTTCAGATTGACAGACAGTTCTCAACTTAAATTCTACAACAACACATAACTTTAAACATAATTCCAACTCCATGAAGCTTTGCTTTTGCTACCTGCCACTCTAATGTGTGGAATATCCAAGTGAGAAGTAGAGTTTTCCATAAGGAAAAGTGAACCTGGAAACAGAGTTCTTCTAATTTTAAACTAGAAGGACAAAGATGGCCTTTTAGTCAGACCATAATCTGTGCATCACTAGCAAAATATTGCAGTTGAGGTAAAGAAGGTGCCATGGGAGGAGGTCTGGTCTAGAGGGTAGAGCCTCCATTTGCCTGAAGATAACATCCGCAGGTTGCCAGTTCGAGGCCACCGGCACCGTGCGACCTTGAAGCAGCTGACAAGCTGAGCCGAGCTATTCCATCTGCTCTGAGCATGGGAGGATGGAGGCCAGAATGTGAAACCAGATCAGAGTGAAACATCTGGACTGTTGTGGTTCTTGAAAGATAGAACCTTCTTTCAATTGTAAAAATCCCTATTTAATAAGGGATTTAAATAAAAAGCCTGCCTATGTAAACCGCCTTGAATAAAGTCTGAGGAGAAATCTGACGACCAAGAAAGGCGGTATATAAATACCTGTATTATTATTATTATTATTATTATTATTATTATTATTATTATTATTATTATTATTATTATTATTATTATTATTATGGGAGGGGGAGTCCACACACAAATGGGCAAGGCTTGCAGCAGCAGCCAAAGATCTAGAGGTCTTCTAGTTGTTTTCATTGAACAACATGGAGGCAATAGAGAGCACATTTGGTAATCTACAAGGTTCCAGCCAAAGGCACCAAAGGTCCTGGAGTTTCCATGTCATTGAAGAGGAGAGAGACATGCATTCACAGGGCTCAGCACTGATGGGCATTGCAAACAGACATAGCTGATTCAGGAAAGTGAACATTATTATTATTATTATTATTAACAACAACAACAACAAATCTCCAAGTGGTTTACAAGTGGAAGGACTTAGAATGTTATTCTGCACAGCCGAGATACCTGGTATCGTATGAAAGTCACTAAGGGGGTAATCCTAACTGTGCCTTGGGCCAGAGCAATTCCCTTGTGCTGGCCCAGGAGGATCACAATAATGCTGTAAAGCATGTTTGCACCTCCTCAAAGAGTCGGCTGGGCCAGCATAGCAGCTTGCACTGGCCTGCAGAGGTTGCATACAGCCTCCGCACTGACTTGGAGGGAGAGTTGTGTCGGCATAACTTGGCCGACGCAGGGGTCTGGGGTGGGCAGGGAGGAAGTGGGAGGGAGACATTTTGGGGTGGGTGGAGGGCATGGGGAGGGCAGTCCTGGAGGTGGGTGGGCAGGGAGTGGGAGGCAGGGCTGGGACCCAGCTGTTATGCCAGATCCCAACCCTATTCCCCAAGCAGCACAGAGTGGCCTGCAGCTCCGGAGGTGGCGCAAGTCTGAGGAGACCCATTGGGGCTGTGGTGGCTTACCTGGGGGTAAGGGGAAGAGTTTCCCCTTGCCTCTGGCTGAGCCACTTCTGGCCCCAATCTTGCGCTGGATACAGCACAGGTTTCTTGGCCTGCCTGTTTCAGTGCAAGATAGAACCCCCACAGATACGGAAATCCACAGATAATCAAATCTTCAGACTAGAGCACCAAAAACCCTCTGAATGTGACTGGAGCTGTGCTGTGCTCCACTCATTTCCAGAGGGTGTTCTGGGGGGCCAGGGAGGCCATGCGTGGCTTCCCAACTCTCAGAATGCCTGTTTTGGGCAAAGAAATGCAACTTATGGTTTCTCAGGGGAAACTAGAAGTTATAATGCTCTTATAAGGCATTCTGAAGAACAGGAAAGTCACACAGACCTTCCCCAGGCCTCGGAATGCCTTATAAGGGCATAAGAACATTTACAAAGAAATGATGTTTCAAATCTCAAAGTAGCATTCTGAAACATCTCACTACAGTGAGGAAAAACCAGGTTTTCCTTGCAATTGTTTTATCGATTATGATTATGAAATTGGATTAAAACATCTGGTTCATACATCCATATTCATAACTTGATGAGTGTAAAATCAAGTCATGGCTTGCACGTGAATGGGTAACCATACATCTAATGCCAGAGAATAAGCTTTCTTATCTCATCATTGGTTTTCATTGGAGTCAGTTGAACAAGCACATACTGCCCAACCACATATTCTCATAAGCCCTATTTATTTCAATGGGCTTTATTTCTAAGTACATATGCTTAGGTTTGCAAACCAAATATGGTGATCAATCACCATCACAGCGGTTGAGGCTATAGGTTGACTTTGGTCCACCACGGTTGTTTTTCATTAATACTTTTATGAGAGTGTAATGTTCATCAGAGTCTCTGACTGGTTTGGCAAAGCAATTCCATGCCCCGGTAATTCATCCAATATTGTCAAATGGCAGCAAGGCTGACGGGTCCAAAATTGTGACTTTAAATCATCCTTTTGATCATAATAAGAGTACCTGAGACTTCATCTGGTTTTTATGCACTTGGTGGGAGGATTCCAGCATTTTCGTTTAGTCAGAATTGTATGTGACCTTTCAAATGTCGCCTGTCGTTTCACCAGAAGTGTAATTTCCACCGGCATGTATCGCCATAAAATATGGATCACCAAAAGTGCAACCTACAATCCACTTTGCACCAGTGCTGAGTTTTTTTCCCCCTTTCTTTCTTTTTTCAATTGCTGTGCAAAGGCAGCACACTGTCAACAAAAGAGGAGTTGTAGTCAAAATGCACATTTTTGGAGCATATGCAAAGGAGCTACCTAGAGATGCACTCTTGAGCAGGGATAGCCTAGCCTGCCACCTGCCACCACCCAGCTACCTTCAGCAGGATGGGCATATGCATGCAGCCTCCCCCCAACAGCTGCTCAGCTTTTCACTGTGCTCAAGCAGCTGAATCTTAGTTCCTTCCTTTGGCATTTAGGGTGCAATCCTAACCCCTTATGTCAGTGCTTTCCAGCGGTGCCATTAGCTGTGCCAATGGGACGTGTGCTGCATCCTGCAGTTGGGTGTCACTCACGGAGGCCTCCTCAAAGTAAGGGAATGTTTGTTCCCTTAACTCAGAGCTGCATTGCCCTTATGTCAGTGCTAGAAATCACTGAAATAAGGGTTAGGATTAGGGTTAGGATAAGAGGTTAGCAAGGCTGTTATGTTTTGTTTGTTTGAAGTGTCCTTCAGTGTTCCTAACCTAACTTGTGAAGTCCACCACTTAATCTTATTTCTTGCAATAAGCGAAGGCATTCTGTTAGTGAATGTCAGCCTCAGATGAGGCGAAAGGGGTTTACATCCCTACTCCTCCATGAAGATCACTGAGAAGTTTTGGGCTAGTCACTCATTGATTCGCTCTCTCAGCCTAAACCTGCTGTATAGGATTACTGTGAGGCTAAAATAAAGCTACATCTGATGAGATGATGTCATGGCTGCTCATATGCAAAATCACATGGGTTGCCCAGCCCATCAGATTCAGCGGCAGTATGGGCAAATAAAGCTAAGGACCGATGAGATGAAGAAGAAAGAAAATGGTTCTGAGAAGCCACACTGATGCAGTCAACAAACAGGTATAGTACATGGTCAGCAAAATAAGGGTTTTTTTCTGGTTAATTCTTCTGTCAAATGTGCTACTTTCAAAGCACATATCAAAACTGGAGAATATTCAGTGCAGTTGCAGTGACCTACAGCTGAAAAATGTTAAGTCACATGTAGGAAGGAGAAGTGCAACAGGGTTGAATTACACAAGGACAAGCGAAATGACATTTGAGAGAGAGAGAAAGAGAGAGAGAGAGAGAGAGAGAAATACCAAAGGGGGCTGGGAGTCTATAGCCAACAACCAAAAGGACCAAAAATAAGAGAAAATAAAATAAAGTTTTTAACTAATTAGGCTGAAATGCCACCATCATTCACAATAGTCAGACTCCCATCATTGTTCATTCTGACCTGTGGTTTGAATCTGCCAAAGGGATATGGAAAAAGGACTGACTTGAGAAGTCAAATCTAAATATTTTGAGATGACATTTTAATTTCTAGCAAGTTGTTTTAACATTTTATTTTCACAGGGAAAGGAAGCATATCACTTCGCCTTGGAATGGACCAAATGTCAGATCTTTCTTATATATTATCTAGTAAAATATGTAACCCTCCTCATTGCTACATAGGTTCAGGACACGTTTTGGATTATTAAAATGGAAGAGGAAGGAAAAGGTTAGCACCAATTTTTTATATGCCTTATGGGGCTGTTGACCTATCAGTGTAAGCACACAAGCATCCTGGCAGAATTAGAGCTCAGGAGGATTAGAGCTCATCCAAACTGCAGGTAAAGGTTCTTGGCGTTTCTCAACCAGTGGTACCTGTATCACCAGTAATACTTGAGGTGGTATCTGGTGGTACGTGAGGGATCTCCAGACTCCACCACCTGGCAGTGAAACCAGCAATGGTCGGAGGCTCTGCTCAGTGGCTAGAGCTCTATCATGCACTTTTTGCATGCTTGAGAAAGCCCTCTGGTCCACCCTGAGCTTCATACTGGTGTTTGTTGCGTCATGCTGGTCTCCCAATCCAGAAGTAACTGGCGATGATATCATTGCTTCTGGTAGTACTTCCAATAAGTGGATCATGCAAAGTGGTAATGGCTGAAGACAAACATTGAGGTAGAACAAAGAAAGGTCTGAGAAAATGCCCTGTTTGATGGAACAGTGTTCTGAGTTATACACCCCCTAACTTAAGTTCCACCAGGTTCCAAAAAAGAAGACATTGCACAGCATGGCCACTCCACTGACTCAGCTGGGATCAGCTGCCTTTTGGCTCCTTCCTTCCCAGAATTGTCTCCTCACTGGCCATTTCACGTGATTGTTATATATTTTAAAACTTTGCATTCCAGCATTTGTTCATTATCCTCTTCCCTCCCCATCCTTTTTAAAGTATGTATTCTAAGACAGTTAGCCTTTGGGTGGGGCCTGGGTCATTTTTGATCAATTGAATTTACTGACCTAAATTGCATCCCACTCACTCTGCTGTTAACCCTTTGGGGAAAACCTTTCATGTACAGAGGCAGGACCTGCAACTCCCCTTGGCCCTATGGGACTAATTATCACTGTTTAAAGGCAGGTGCCATTTGCATCAGGGAAAGCAAGCAGGACAAAGAACTAAACATGCCCTCCCTCTGCACCATTGCTGCAAGTGGATTTTGACGTCCCTGAGCCTAAGCTTTAAAAAAAGCAGGAACAGAAGCTCCAGTCACAAATCTCTTGTATCTCATATGGTTTGACCCTTTTGCTGATCCTTTTAGGCTCCTATACATACTTTCCTGGAAGCACACCCCATTGGTTACAAATGGATGTACTTCCGAGTTGACATGCATAGGATTGCACTGTTAGAAAACCCAGTTCAGGGGGAAAGGAATATGAGAAAGCGGACTAGCAGTTCCCTTGGAGTTTTAACTGCCAGTATTATTTCATTTTATTCCATCTTGCTTCCATCATCCATCTGGAAGTCAGGACAGCAAACATGGAAGAATCTTCTTCTCTGTTTCCCTCTTGCTTCAGTGCCCATCAGGGCTCCCAGGTAGTCATCTGTCTAGGCTCTGCCCAGATTTGAACCTGCTTAGCTTCCAGTTGTAGCATGTTTTAGTAACTTCTTTTCACTTACTGCCATGTAAAGCACTTTGTGGTATTTTTTGTTGTTGAAAAGTATGATATTTTAATTGTGTCCTCAGTTCACATTCTGAGAGGCAAGATGATGTTCCTTTGACTAAAACAAAACATCTGGAAAGTTTCCTTTCCCTTTCAGCTTGTACCAATGCCCACCAGATGTGGAGAGCAGAAAGAAAAGTCTTGATTCACAGAGGAGATTCTCTGGTAGAATAGTGTAGCCTCATGTAAGTCAACAGAACATCCATTACTGAAAATCAATAGGGTTTTCAGAGACCGAGTAAAATGCATGTGCCACAGAACACAGGAAACTGCCCCCTCACACTCCTACTGACTGCAAACATATCAAATGTATATTGAACACATGCAAGCAGATTGAGCACTTATGCATTGAGCATATGAAACTGTTTGGCTAATGGTCAACTTAGGTCAGTACTGTGTAAATCTCCAGGGTTTCAGACAGTTCTTTGCCAACCATACCTGGAGATGCCAGGAACTGACCCTGAGACTTTCTGCATGCAATGCAGGGTGCTGTACCACTGGGTTTCCCAAACTGCAGAGACTGAAAAGGCGAGTTCCTGGAAATAGACATGCAGATGTTACCAATTCAGACAGGCACGCATGTGCACACATACACAGGCTTACTGATATGACCCACAAGACCATACTGCAAAGGCAGCTCCCAGAGTGTGGCTAGTTAACAGGCTAGTGTCCAAGGCACCATCAAGGGGCAAGAGGATCAGCCTAGGGAATATGATCCCACCATAAGACTCAGAAACAGAAGCATATGACTTGCAGGGAAGCAGATGAACTCTCAGATTGTGTGTGTTGACCCTGTGCCCAAAAATCATGAGACTAGGTTATCACACACATAACTTTAGTGAGTTTCAAGAAGATAGGTACACCCAAATGGCAGAGTGGTCATTGTGGTGGTTAAACAAAGATCATACAGTAGTCTGTAGATAGAGATTTGACAGGTTTACAACTAAGGGGCTGGTTCACACACACATATTCAGCACGGAATGACTCCAAAATGAGTGCATGTAGGAATGAACTACCATAGAGCCAACACAAGTGAGAGTGTGTTCATATCACCTTCAACAACCATACCCATCAGGTCACACATTCAGCTGGGAGTCATGAAGAAGTGAGTAATCAAGATACCTATATGCATGTGTTAATCAGCTCCAAATCTACTAGGAGGCTCAAAACCACATAAAGCAGATTTGCTGATAAGTAGATCTGTAGAAATTAGCCCCACTGGCAGCACCATGCCTGCTTTTATAAAGGCACAAAACTAGTTCCTGTTGATGGATTTCATGCAGAATTTGTTACAGGACTGACAACCTCCAGGGATTTCAAGCTTTAAAAAAAGCTGCTGCCAGCCATTTTTTCTCCCTGACTGATGAAAAACCACAAAGACTCTCCTGTGCTTTAACTGCATACCAGCAAACCCACATTGTAACTGGAGGCATTGCTGAGGTTTTTCTTGTTGTTGTTGTCACATTTGATAAAGATCCAAACCCTGTGATCTGTGATCATTCTTTCTTCTGCTATGATATTCCCAGCAATAAAAGCAGAGGGAGACCCCAATGGAAAAATGGCATTCTTACCTCATCCTCATCAGGGTTGGTCAAGAATACATGGCAATAGCCGCAGGATTCTGAAATCACTTGTGTGGCAATGATTTTTGGGCTTTTTCAGCTTCGAAGGTGACTTGCAAAATTAGGCACAGTCTAAAGAGAGTGGAAAAAAACAAGTTTTTTCTCCTTCTCTCACAATACCAGAACCAGAAGTCATCCAATGAAACTGACTGGTGGGAAATTTAGGATGGACAGCAGGGGGGTAATACGTTACTCAGTTTGTAGCAACTGCTGCGTCCCCATACCTGTTCCTCCTGCTCCCTGGATTGGGAATGTCGCAGGCTAGAGTCCACCACTCTCCTGCTCACTTTCTCTTCTGTTCCACCTCCTCCCTTCCCTACTTCCTTTCTCTTTCCTTTGCCAATACAGAGAGAAGCAGCAATAGTGGACATGAGCGTGTGGGTAGGGCACTCACTGCCAATCTGCTACCTGAACTGGTCACCTCACTCAGCTTCATGGATGTGTCCACTCTGGTCTGTGGAATTCATTGCCACAAGATGTGACGATGGCCACTAGCTCGGATGGCTTGAAAAGGGGATTGGAGAAATTCATTGGAAAAAGGTCTTTCAGTGGCTACTAGCCAGGAAGCAGTATGCCTCTGAATACCAATTGCAGCAGAGCAACAGTGGGAGAGATGAATATCTTTCTTACCTGCTTGTGGGGCTTCCCACGGCAGCTGGTGAGCCATTGTGGAAAATTTATTTTACACAAAAATTTGGCTTCATTTTTTTTCTATGGATGGGTCTGGCTCCTTGGAATCTGCCAGTTCTACTTACAGTAAAATTAAAGTCTCAACCCATACTGCACTGTTCAAATCTGTATAATTTGTGATTTTGAGCAGAACTCTCCTTTTCCCGGACACTGAGCAGCTGGAACGCAGGCACCCCACTGTAGGAGATCAGATAGGACCTTTATGGCTGCATGTCACTGGAGCAATCACAACAGCTTTTGCTAGAAGTTTGCACCACTCTGTCCTGGAGGCTGTTACAAACATTCCTACAAGTCATGGAAGTGTTACCAGTTGTTGCACAAGGTCTGGGCTACGTAGAGTTCTCCAACCTCAAGTCTGTTAGGGCATGCCAGGGCTCAAGGAGCATCAGCAGAGAACCAGGATGCTGTAGTGCAGCGGTTCTCACATTCCTCTGGGGTAAGTTTCCTGGGGTAGGTCTTGGTAGGGGAGAGGCAAAGACAGGAACGCAATCACCAGGATTGACGGGTGCCAGTGGGTTTTTTTTTTTACTTGCAGGGTGATACAATGGCTTCCAGGAGGAGCAGGGAGCTCTGAGAACCCTTCCGCAGGGCTTCCCAAGTCTTAAAATAGTTTTTAAAATAAGCAATAATAATAACAACAACAACAACAACTTTATTTCTACCCCGCCTTTCTCCCCGAAGGGACTCAAGGCGGCTTACAACATATTAAAAACAATTTAAAAACAAATAAAAACATATTAACACATACTAAAAACAGCATCCAGAGTAAAAAAAAATAGGTAAAAAGAGCATAGAGCAGCAGCAAGTCATAAAAGAATCAGGCCTGTAAAAAATATTAAAAGATGTTTAAAAGATGTTAAAAGGCCAAGAACTCAGAAGGCCTGTTTAAACAGAAGGGTCTTCAGGCCTTGCCGAAAGGTCTCAAGAGAGGGAGCCATTCTTAAGTCAAGGGGAAGGGAGTTCCATAGCGTTGGTGCCACTACTGAGAAGGCCCTATTTCTTGCAGCCGCCCCACGTACCTCCCTAGGCGGCGGCACTTGTAAAAAGTCCTTCTCTGATGACCTGAGAGGGCGAGCCGGATTGTACGGGAGCAGGTGATCTCTAAGATACCCTGGTCCAGAGCAGTATAGGGCTTTAAAGGTCAATACCAGCACCTTGAATTGGGCCCGGAAACGAATGGGCAGCCAGTGCAGCCGCTGGAGAAGCGGACTGACAGAGTCGAACCGCCTACCTCCAGTAACCACACGGGCCGCCGCATTCTGCACTAGTTGCAGTTTCCGAACCGTCTTCAGGGGCAGCCCCACATAGAGCGCGTTACAGTAATCTAATCTCGATGTCACCGAGGCATGGATCACCGTGGCCAGGTCTGCACGATCCAAGTACGGCCGCAGCTGGCGCACCAGCCGAAGCTGAGCGAAACCAGAAACCACTTCTGATTCCAATCGTTTATTTTTACTATTCTAAGACTTGGGGAGCCCTGTGGAGGGCTTCATGGGGCTCCCTGCACCTCGTGGAGGCTCTTGCATCTCCCTGCAAGTAAAAAAAGACTTCTTGGCCCCTGGCAGTGGCGCGATCCTGGGGGTCACATCACTGCCTTCCCCAGCCTCTTAAGGGACCAGAGACTGAGGCTCTCAGACTGTGGTACTGCAAAGCCCCAGTTTGAGAACTTGAGCTGTAGTAGTTTGGGAGTTGGACTTAGACCTGGAAGATCCAGGTTCATTTGGCCATGAAGCTTTAGGTGACTTTGGGGCAGTCACTATCTCTCAGCTTCACCTACCTTGCAGGGCTGTTGAGAGGACAAAAGGAGGGGAGGGATTATGTACACCACCTTGAGCTCCTCGCAGGAAGGGCAATATAAAATTGTGGAAAATAAATAAATCAGCACAGACACCAGTCATTATGATATAGCTGAATTGCAGTCTGCTCCAGCTCACAGTGTCCAGCAGGAGGAAATATCTTCCCTCAGCAATTTGTAGAAGTGACACGTGCCCATGTATTTTCCCTTTCCATCCCAGCTTCTGTGTCTGCCTTGACTGAACCAGAAGGTAATGAGCCAGTGGCTTGTATCATATTCTCCCCAGTATAGTGACAATGCACCTTTCATGCAATAGCTGCCATTTTCAATTTTGTAATTGACAAGGGCAATGTTGTTGCTTTAGATGTGTGCTATGCCAGGCATTCAGCGATCAGGAATTAAGTGGCACAAGGGGAAAGGGGGCTTCAAAATGAAGCCATTTTCATATATTTGATTTTGCGATCCATTTTCTTTATTGCAACTCTTTTCCTCCAGAGGTTCACAGCTATAACCCTAAAACACAATACTAATAGTATAGGTCACCGGAACCCCCAGTGGATTAAAAAAAAAAATCAGTGGATACCAAATCAGTGGAAAAATAGTTTTAAAGACCCACATCCAGGCTTCTTGCTCCTTCATTACTCCTAATGAAATAATTTGATTCCATAAGATTCCATTTTTCACTTCATCTAGTGCCTGAATGTGGTATAGTGTCCATACTAATGCATTCTGGAGCAAGAAACCTGGACTTGGGTCTTTAAATCTATCTCTGAGAAGCTTGCAACTGGTGCAGTTTAATAGCATGAAGGTAGGAAGTTTGATTTAGGTGCTTTTTTTCCTTATTACAAGGCATTTAAATGTGGACCCTGGTATCAGTGGTGAGTCAAATCAGTGGATACCGAGGCACCACCTGTACTTCATATTTCTAGTGCTTTTGTGTGTCCAAAGCGCTTCACATACATTTTATTTGGAATCCTTACAACAGCCTTGTAAGATAGGCCAGTAGCATTACCTCCAGTATTATGGAAACAGGACTGAGGCATAATAGCTTGCTTATGGCCACTTGAGTGAGTTGATACCAGATAAAAGATTTAAACCAGGAACTTCCTAGTTCATGGCTTGGTCTCTTAGCTGTTGGACTAAACTTTCTCCCCCACCCCCAAACACTGCAAGAAATCTGTGGTATGCCAGGTATTTAAAGTAGGTCTTAAATATTAGGTGTATATTAGGTATTGAAATAATAGTAATAATAATAATACACACCCATACTTTTATAATAGTTGTGAGGACAGATTTTTTATATGTTTAAATTAGCACTGACATTAAAATATTCGAATTTTGCTCACTTCATGAAAACGTCTATGAAACTTTGAGTCATATGACAGATTATATATTCAAGTAAATAACACGTTAAGATAGTATGGTACTAAAAGAGGAAGCTTTCATAATGCATCTATGGAGGAATGGTCTGCTCAAGGCTGACAATATCAGTTTTTCCTGGCAGGAATAACTCAAAAGGATTTCCATCTTTGCAGTATCCTGTTTTCTTGCTAGTCGGACATGTGACAAGCACGCTTGCTGTTGCAGTTGTCAGGCTTGAGAGAAAACTAAGGAGATGCGATTCTCTCCCCCCCCCCAATTGACTGATGATCAAAAATACCAACATTGATCTGACAGCCTGGACGCTATTGTTTACAGTGGGCAGCTAACTGCACCTGTCATTTGTTTCTAGTGAATTGTTGCTTGAATCCTGTGCCAGCCAGACTGTGTGTTGTGCCCACTTCACGTCAAGCTCCACGTGTGGATTTTATTTGTCAGGCTTGGTGGTCATCTTGCTTAAACAGACTGCATCCACTTCCTTGCCCAGGCAGATGAGCCTGTAAGTGATGGACTTAGCTTTCAATTCTTCTGAATCTCATGCTCTGTACAAACCATAATATATTTCTTTAGGCATTCAAGAACACACAAAATATATGTAACCACTCAGATACAGAACACAGGCAGGAAGTGGAAAAAAAAATAAATGGATTTTCTACTGCCACAGAGGCAAATACTCTTTTGGGAAACTTGCCTGTTCCTTCATATTTCTTATCTGTCGAATTGTGCAATGTAGGGGATCAACAACTAGTGGCCTTTTTGCCAGGTCTTGGCCCAACTATAAAAGCAAGAACTCAAAAAGAATGTAGCAACAATGGCGATGGCAGCCCAATCCTATCTGCCCGGCGTCCAGAGGAACAGCAGTGCCAAAATGGTTGTGGCTGTATCCTATGGGTGCCAAGGCATCTGCCAAAGTCTTCTTGGAGTAAGGAAGCATTCGCTCCCTTATCCTGGCTTAGAATGCAGCCAGTGGCCATGGGCCATTTGGATCGGCACCCGCAATTGAGTGAGCGCAGAATCAAGGAGGCCTGTGTTGAGCTTTCCAGGCAGGGAGGGAGTACAGGATACAGCAGTAGAGGGTGCCAGTCTCCACCCTCTCCTGGGCCTGATCCTCCCCTCTCCCGCCCAGTTCCACATTCCCCCTGCCCCAAAAAGCCATTCTGCTGGCCAGTGATAATACTTACCACTGGCTGCTCCATGCCATCCTCCTCCTGGTGCTGAGGCCAGCACTCCTTGCTCCCCAGGTACCACAAACGTTCTTTATCGTACATTCATAAAACCTTTAAGCCAGCGGTATGCATACACCACTGGCTTTGGTAAGGCCCACAGGACTGAATAGGACACCTTGACTCATCCTACACGCCCTTCTCAAAGTGGCCCTTTGTTAAAATAAGTTGTGAATAGGACTGTAATGATGTGTGTATGCTAAAATAATTTGTGAGAAGAGAAAGGAGAAAAAAAAACACAAACAAACAAGTTATACAAAATAGGTCAGTTTCTATAGCCATTTGACTTGTGGAGATGAAAGTAAAAGCATGCAGCAGCATTTCCTCTCCTACCAAACATGGAATTATCTCATGATGATCAATTTGGAAGCAAAATATGATCAATCAAAAATATGGCAGAAGTTTCTACACAGTTGAGCAAGTCAAGAGGTATGCAGAAATGTACAAGTACTGTGGAGCCTTGGAACCCTGCAAAGGCTACTGAAGTTTCACTCCAGTCACCACTTGAGGGCTTTCTGAAGCCCATAGAGGCCACAGATAGAAGGGCATAGCCTTTGAAGGCTTCAGAAAGCCCTCCAGAAGTGACTGGAGTGCAGCTCCAGTTGCCTTCAAAGTCTTTAAAGGTACTTCAAAGGGGCTGAAACAGCAGATTTTGGTATCTGCAGTTTTCCGTATCTGTGAGGGGTCTGAGATCCCAAGTGGATACCAAGGTCCCACCTGTATATAATGTATTAGTGTAATACATTAACAGGTATACAGAAATATAAAAGAAGGAAGTGCTTAAAATTTTTTTAAAATGGCTCAACAAAAGTCATGGGAGAGTTTCCTCAATAAACCAAAAGAAAATCAAATGATCTGATAAGGACTTGCAATTTCTCACAATCTATGGAATAGTGAAGGTATCAGCTGATCAAAAGAGAAAATATAAAGGAATGGGAATTAGTCATCTTCAGCATCTAATAACTTATAATATCTCTGTGTGTGTTAAAAATCCATCTCCTTCCCATACTGTACTGCAGAGGTTTCAGGAATGAGAAATGGAAAAAGAGGTATCTTTTCCCATTCCCACAATCTTCCTCTCCTGCAGCTAGATAGCAAAGAACCCAAGCCTATTAGCTATAGCATGAGGGAGGTTTAAGGATCGGGAAAGGGAAAACAGATACCCTACAATGCTACAAATCTCCTACTATTGTGGGTATTAGTAGTTCTGTTCTACTCAATTGTTTGTTAAAGAGTAAGACAATCAAATAACTTCAGATATGTTAGATTATATTTACTTTCTGTCCATTTTTCAGTAATTCCTCTGTTCCTTTGTTCCTAGCTTCTGCATAACGGATACAAATTCCTTTGTTCCTAGCTTCTGCATAACGGATACATGTTAAGACTATTAACTAAAATTGCAGAATAAGGTTACTGCTTCCATATACATTTTGCAATCTAAACAAGTTTAGAATCTAACACAGAGATTATTGCATAGTGTTTGGTAGAAAGCACTCCAAATGAGTGATGAATCCAAAAAAGTAAAAACCCAACACAATGTTTCCGAGCTTGCTACTTTTTATTTTGTATAATACAGTGGGGCACTTTACGGCAATGTGGAGTTTACCAAATACTTTGTACTGACATTAGCAAAAAAAATTTAAAGTGCATACAGAGGTGCTACCAAAAGTTCAAGTTTGAACCCTTATGCTCTAGAGCAGTAGTCTTCAATTCTTTCGAAAGCTGGACCTCCTAGCTGCAATACAGGGCTCATTTTTACATTTCTCCCCATATATGCCAGTCTTTCTTCTTTTTCTTAAGAGTGAGGAAGGCTTCCTGGACCTTCATAGATGTACAACAGAGGGAGATTGGGTAGGTATACTTGTCAGGTGGAGTGAGAAGTAGCTGTTGAATTTCTATTTTCCTCACAATGATTACACAGGCCAACACACATTTTGCTTCCTTAAATGTTACAGCAATTCCTGGGTATATTTGGGGTGCTGATTCCAAAAATGGCATCCGTTTTGCACTATCATGTCTAGTTTTGGAGACATGGCATAGCCTGTTTAGTGAATGGTTCAAGCAGCTTCCTCATGAGGAAGCCTACACCATGGCTTCCTCATGAGGAAGCTGCTTGAACCCTCCTACTAATGAGGCAATACTATATCTCCAAAACTAGACATGATAGGGCAATACGGATGTCATTTTTGGAATCGGCACCCCAAATTCATATCAAACCACCATAAAATTTGGGAAAAACCTTTCTGACCCTCAATTTTGTAGGCCTGTGTTATTAATAAAGGAGCTCTGTCCTCTTTTGTATTGTTTACTCCTTTGTTGTTCTCCTTTGTATTTGTAAGTGTTGGCAACAACACTGGTGCAACCCACTAGCTGAAGATCAACACTCTAGGATAACTTTGTATAGTTTAAGCGAAGGTGTGCAGCAGTACAGATCAAAGTCCTAAATTGGTGGCAGTTCCGATTGAAAATATATATACTGCAGACGCTCGCTTATAAGCCGATCTCACAGATAAGTCGAGGGCAAGTTTCGAGCCAAATCATGGAATTTTCTATGAGCCTCGGATAAGTCGGGGGTTAAACTTAGGGGGGTCTGACTATAATTTTGTCTGATTTTCCCTGAAGCCAGATCCTGAAAAATAACCTTCCAGTAATTGTTACTTAAAAACTGTACAGTTTCTAATTCATTGAAAATACAATAAAAGATCATAAGATGCATTTTTGTTCATTAACTTTTAAAATTCTGCTCTTCACAACATTTGTGTAAACACTGTCAGAGTAAGTGCCTGTAAGCGACATACCAGTAGAACCATCAGTCAAATCCTTCTTGAAGGTGCCTGGTGTGTGAAGCCAGAGGCTCTACATATAACATGCAATTGGGAGTGAGCAATTCAGTTCACAGCAGGGAGACAAGCAACAAGGACTGAGCTGTGCACAGTTGCAATCCTCTTTACTCAGAAGCAGACCCACTGCTTTCCATGGGTGTTGTTCTTAAGTAATGGTGCATTGCAGCCTGGGACCTTGTTTCAGATGGAAAGGAGGATCCCATCCTGGGGTTTTCAAAACCAGACCCCTAAACTTGGGGTGTGTGTGTGTCTGAAATTCTTTGCAAATGACTTGCCAGGAATGTTCTGAGGCAGCTGCAAAAGAAAAGGAGGCATTTCCCTTCTTCTCCAAACTGGAAGGGAGACAAAGGGACTTCTGGGAATTGTGGGGAGGTTTTGTGGGAGTATGTGCTGCACAATCCCCAGAAGCGCCTTCACTTCTCTTCCTGTCTGGAGAAGAGGCTGCCTCTGAATACCTTAATTACTGGTAAAAATTCTCCTTTTTCTCCACCTGCTTCTCAGACCATTTCCAGGCCCCTCCCTCAACTTCACCAGACAGCTGCTGAGCCTCCATAAGCTTCCCAGAAACTCCCAGAGGACGCCGCCTCACTTACTGCATTGACCCGGGTATAAGTCGATCCAGGATCTCAGGCTCCATCTTTAGGCATAAATTTTTCGATCTATAGGCGAGTATATACAGTATATCTGTGGCTGTCTTCCTTTATTACAC
The DNA here is from genome assembly GCF_035046505.1 of Tiliqua scincoides. Classification (NCBI taxonomy): domain Eukaryota; kingdom Metazoa; phylum Chordata; class Lepidosauria; order Squamata; family Scincidae; genus Tiliqua; species Tiliqua scincoides. The sequence goes on from NC_089824.1 coordinate 124,944,883, forward strand.
AGTTTTGAATCATTTAAATAGCTCTGCATTGTTACAAGAGATCAATAAAAGCGTACTATTGCAAACCATTCTGAGTTTCACTGTCTGTCCTATAAATGTCCATATCAAGAGTTCTACAAAAGACCTCCAAAACCAAGTAAAAGACATCTAGGAAACTATTTGGAGCTAAAACCAGATACAGGGTGGTTTGTTCTTTTCCGTGAGGAAATGATTCTTATCAGAGCCTATGTTGGAAAATACCAGATTTTCATGGCACCAACAAAGGAGTTTCACAGGTAGCACAAGTGTACAGAAGAGCTAATTCACCACAATGCTGGTCTGCAAGTTGCATCCAGACTTACACAGTGCTTCAGTGAACTCATTCAAGTATAATTTAAAGTAGCTCTTGATTGACGCTTGACCATAAGAAGAAAATATACACCAATACATTAATACAAAAATTAACATAATTTACAAACAGTTCTAAAAAGTACTGGCAACATCTACTGATCTTAGCAATCATTTTTAACAGCTAGGGATGTGACATGCTGAATGATGAAATTATATACAATTGTTTGGAACTGAGATTATTAATGTGCTCAAAGAACAGAGAGAAAATGAGCATCATAAACTCCAGGTAAAATTAAACAGAAACTCTATTCCACAATGTAAGTACATTGTGGAGAGTACTATGTGGAACACTAACATTATTAGCTCTGAGTTGCTATTGCCTATGCATAATTGGCAAATCCTATGTTTACCACAACAGCACAGTCATGTGGCATCCCTCGTTGTTTCCACTCAATAGAAATGTCAATTGTCTAATGACAATATGCAGTACTTCTATTCATTCAACAACTGTAGTTAATGCCATACGCAACTCTACACAATCCTGAAATAAAAGACACACCCAGAGAAAGATTAAGCTCAACTGCTCAGAACGCAAATTTGTACATTTGTCAAAATAAATCACTTTTTTAAACAAAAAACAAAACAAAAAGCAAGCAAAAATATTGCACAAAATCCAATTAATTTTGTCAAATGCCAACACTTTCCCCTCACATCCTAGTAGCTCCCTTATATCTGGGACAGAAATGGGAGGAACTAATCAACATTCCAACTTGGAAATGTTCATTTGTTTGTCCCTCCTCCCCCACCCCTATTAATACTGATTCTTGAATCTGAAGGAGAAAAATAGTTGAAGATTCCTGCACATTACTGATGCCTGACAACAGGGTTTGTCGATTGACACGTATTCTAACCTAACTACTGCAAGACAGCCCATTTTCCCATCTGGCAGATTTTAAAGGCTTTTGGGTTAAAGAAGATGTTTGCTGCTACCCTTATGACTTGCTTGGAGCCTGGGTAAGTCAGGCTGCTGAGGCATTTATATAGGAGTCAGGAATTTGACTTAACACCTGGGGAAAGGAGAAGCATGAGCCCTATGAAAGGTTTATCTCAAGCCAGATGAGAGAAGAGATAGATTAGAAACCAGGACAAATAGGTACTCTACCGTCATGTTTTTTACTTGGCTGCTAACGCCCTTTTTGAAGTGGCTTTGTCTTTTTAGTGAATATTGAGGGAGCTTTCTTAAAACTTTCAATTTCACAACATCTGGAACACTCAAGAGAAGAGGCTGGGGACAAGGTGTGTAAACGCCTCACTTTTTTTGTCCCTTACCTGAAGATGGTTCCCTCACCCAGAAGGAGCCCTACCATAAGGAAAAGTGAGGTGAAAGATTCAGAAGCAATTTCTAGGTGCTGTTAAGGATGGCAGTGGGAGAGATGGCCACATGGGAAAAAGTTCGCTTCTGCAAGCCCAACTGAGATGAACAGAAGCTACACATCAGACTGGTGACTGTGCACATGCAACGGAGAGAATGTGTGTATGTGCCTGTGCATATGTGTAATGCCGTTTAGGCTCCAATCCTATACACACATTCCTGGGAGTAAGCCTCACTGACCACTATGGGACATACTTCTGAGTAGGCATACATAGGATTGTGCTGCCAGATATTTTACTACAGCCACCCAAGCAGTTTAGGCAGGTTATAACTAGTGAAGTGAAAAAGAAGGTTCCAGGAGCCTTTAAGTCAGAAAATAACCCAAAGACCAGTGAAAGCACAAAGCTAGAAGTAGGGAGAGGTTTGTTCACCAGTGCCTCCTAAAGGTCCCTCCACTTCAGTTTTAGAGCCCAATCCTGAGCTTGTGTGGCTGCAGCGACACTGAAAATGGCTGAGCTAGCACGGGCGTTCGCCTGGCGTTAGGACTCACAAGAGCCTTATGGCACGTTTGCAACAGTGTGTGCTGGCGGTAAGCTGGCACGTTGAGCTCAGGGTTGGGCTCTTAGTTCTTAAGAAATCTGAGAATGCTTTCTTCTCCTTGCCTGTACTAGATCAAGGAACCTGGTTTAAGAGTGGGAATGGTGATCTATGCATGGGAGAGTGGAGTAGCTGCAGGTGGGGGCCACTCACTTTAAAAAAATGAATAGAAAGGTATAGGAGTTGGGGATAGGCAATAGTACATTTGGAAATGTACACCTAGTCTCTGTTCTCCTTCCTGCACAGTTGAGGTGAAAAGGTGTCTGCCCTGTAACTTCTCAACCTTGCATCACGCTCTACCATAGAAGAGGGATGGCAGTTTTCCAAAGTGTGACAGTTTTCCAAAGCCTGGCTTCTCTTTGATCAGGCACTATTAGTTCATTACAGAAATGGAACATCCTTTTTTCAAATGTACTGCACGGTGCAAAAAAATGTAAACTCCTATTTATGTGTTTAACTCAAGCATAAAATTTAATGTAGGGGCCCTACTTTTTTTAAAAAAGGAGATATTTATTCTGCTTGATCTAATCTCATATAATTTGGGCATAACACAGTAGTGAATTCTCCTGTGAAGACCCCACTGAAACAAATTAATTTTCATGGGTCTTTTGCAGAAGACTCTAATCGTGGATTGGGTCCCTTATCTATTCAGAAAAATAAAAACATTTTCAAAGGTGCTTATCAGTGCAGGTTGTACACTGCTGATATCTTTGGGACCAGAGTTAGCCAGTACTTATTAGCTTTTGATAATAACCTAGTTCAGCAGTATAAAAGCAGCAATTACACCCTTTGAAGTGCAGTAGAAGTTTCAGTTAAAAGATAATTCTTTCACTAGTTATAACAGTGCATCAATCACTCATAAGCAGGTCTTATTTCAAGAGTTCCATATCTTTGCATAAGATTTACGATATGTGATCAGTGTTTTATCCTAGATCATTCTCTGTGCATAGATGTACAGGTGAAAATATAAGATCTTCTGCTACTATGGTACCTCTCAGGTTTTAACCTGCAAGGAGCCTTCATGGCACTGGGATTCTATTACAGAGAGGTGAGAAACAGTGATGGCGGACCAGTATCTCACCTGGTGGCTCCATCAGCAACACTGAGCTAAAGTAGTTGCTTTTACCCAGCAACTAACACCATTTCTGAAGTACACATTTAAAGGCTGTCAAGGACAGCAGGAGAGCTACAGGTTCTCACAATTTTTCTAGTTTGGGGATTCATGACAATGAGCTACAGGACTTCCTTTACCACACATCTGAGAAAAACCTTGATGGGTGCCTAATAATATACAATAATGTGATGACATTTAGGTGAACTTGAAGATTTTGGTTCAATTTCTACCCTAAACTTTAATAGTTCTGGAATTAAATAATTTACCGATTCTCCTTTATGGGTCAGAACCATGGACTATACTTAAACCTGATATCAGCAAATTAGATGCATTCCAGATGCGTTGCTAGAGGCAGATACTTGGGATCTCCCACCGTGATTGCCATTGAAATGAAACAATTCAGACGTGGTGTGACCATCAATCAAAAATCATGGAATGGATTCAAAAAAGCAGGCCCCGTTGGTTTGGCCATATTTGCAGAATGGATACCATCCAGATTCCAAACAAACTTCTTTGGCGACAGCAACCTGACAGCTGGAAAATCCAGCAAAAGGCACCAAAGAAAACATGGCTAAAACATATAGAGGAAGATCTAAGGAACCAGCAATTGTCCATTGATACAGCTAGAATCATTGCCACGGACTGCAATGAATGGAAGCACATTGTGATTAATGCATCGAAACCTGCGGCACCTACAGCAGTGTATTGGCTAAGAAGACAACCTGTTGTCCAAAACACCAGCTAAAGTAAAAAAAGAAGAAATAATCTAATGCCAAATTTCAATGGAACAATTCAGCAGTTTGTAAAAGGGAATCCGATGATCCAAAGCAGTTGTACCCACCAGGATTCCTGAGAAACTTTAAAGTTTACCGAAAACCTGCTGTCACCATATCAATTACGGTGAGTTTAGAAGGCCCTTTAGAGAATATTGACCACAAAATGAGCAACAAGAGGACAATGAATCAGAACTTGAATGCTATAGATGTGGCTTATGGTGAATTTTACACTAGACTAAATGGTAAACAGAGTAGTTCTTGCTTAAAGGCTTGAAAAATTGTGACCAATCATTTTGGCAAGTGTAACATCCTGTTTTTGTTAGTAAGAAAGATAGTTCACACTGATACATGGCAAAAATATAAGGCACAACTATCAGCTTTCTAAAAATCACTTCTGACAGCAGTGATAAAGAATGTGTGAGTTTGACAAGCCTCTCAAATTTACGCACATTTCAGTTCAAACACGCACAAAATGAAGTTGCACTTCAAGGGTTCAACAACAAGTTTCAACAATGAAGAACTCTCACTCATTCTGTAAACACAGTAAGGATTACCTTGAAAAATAAAAGAAAGATTTGACATTAGCATGACAACCCTACGCACACTCACTGACAATTCTAGACATCGAAAACTGGAACTTTCTTCAGAAGTCTATTAGTCTTCTCTCCTTCCAGATCATTTAGATACAATTCAGACCACCAATGTAGGATTTTCCCATTCTCATCTATTAGAAGAAGCACTTTGATGTTTGTTATGGGGAGTTTCCATAAGGATTCAGTTTATTCTTCTTAATGATAAGAACAAGAAGCTCTTGAATTGCATGGGGCTCTGGAACATTAATCTGATCTGCACTTTTATCAAGACACAAACTAGTCTATTTCATTACTACCTTAAACCAAGCAATCTAGGGAGTTCGTGGAGCAGTGATTTCCATATTAGGGCAAACCTAGTCTAGAGCAGGTTGGGAAGAGAATAGCACAGCACAACACGTGGGAATAAGAAGGGGTTATAAGAAGGGGTTATAAGAAGGGGAATAAGAAGAAGTTGCCTCAGAGGGAGATAGGACCTGAAAAAGGACACTGGTAAGCTCTCTTATTGAATTGCTATTTATATATAAATGTATGCTATCTGATTCACAGATATGTTTAAACCATTTAAATTGGGTCCAAAATGTTCACTAACAAGTTTAAAAGGGACATTTTGGACACTGATATACAGCTGAACCAAAAGTTTTGCTCTTAAGATGGACTTTGTTGAAGATACAGCAATACCTTGACTTCCATTCACTTGACATTCATCACTTTGCTCTTTCAATTATAACCACATTTCAAATTAAGTCCACATGCTTTCCTCTTTCAACCAATGTTATCGAACTTTCCACCATGTTCACTGACATTCTTATGATTTTCTTTTATTTCTGTTTATTTAGGTTTTGCTTACATTTGCATGTGTTATATAGTTATTTACATTTTTTGTCAGCCAAAATAAATTTGCAAGCTAAATAAGGCTATGCATTATTTATCCATTCATCAATTTTTGACTTTTACCCATGCTCTGGTCCCTAACCAGACGAAAGTTCAAGATATTGTTGTATCTTTAAAAATTTTGACATTTACAAGTATTGTGGAACATCTGTACTAAACAGGCTAGTCCTGAGTCACTGGCTAGAAGAAAAGAATAAAACCATACCATACTAGATGCATCTCCTTAAAGGCTTTCTTAACCTTAAATTCCTTACACTCATGAACATGTGTATTAATCTTTGATTCCTTCTCTTATAAATGGAAATTCATTTTTGACATACCCCATGAGACTAGTGTATTTCTATTTTCTGGTATCTTTTTTTTTCCCCCTTAAAAGAAAACTCTAACATTTGATCAAGCAGTGCATCTTATAATGAACTAATTATCTAGTATCACATGTAAAAGATACCTACAAAAGTTATACTGGCATGAACACCAGTAGAACAGGTCAGTTTTAGTAAAAATATATTGAAACGTAGAAATACTGCACCAATAAAAATCTACATGTTCTGCTCAAACCTCTTCCTTTCTGAAAACTAAAGGTGGAAAAAGTTGGCAGTGAACAATATCTTTAAAAGTTGTAAATATCATACTGACTTGCATCCAGAGTAGCAAGAGCAAAAACCTACTTGGGTAATGGGGCTTTCCTACCCTCCTTCCCACTGCAATCCCTGAGTCCTATGAAAGCAGTTGTGGAGAGATTATTTGGAATGGCATGGCATATGGTTCAAAAGGCTTCAGTAGGAGGGGAGAATCAGCAGAAATTGGGGCACCTTGCATGAATAAAGGAGGTAGCAGTGAGGAGGACAGGAAAGTCCCATTGCCTGAAAGTCCCATTCTGCTTATGTGACTCTGAAGCCAAGCCACTGTGTATCAAAACACACAGTGTTGTTTTTCAGCATCTGGAAGACATGGCCATGCTGCTTGCTTGAAAATGGACCCTGGCTGAAATTAGATTCAGGCAAACAATTAACAAGTCATTCACGTGAAGATAAATTCATCAAGGTAGCTTTCTTCTCACTGATGGATATTGTTTGGCTATGTTAAAACACACATCACCAAGGAAGACATCATGTGGTATAGACTGCCTTCTGGCTGGGCTTCTCTTGCAATAATTGCAACCACTGCATAAAATAGAGTCATGTGGGTGACCACGAGTTCCCACATTTTTGAGATGGCCCACATTTCCCATTGCTCAAGCACATACTGCTTTGGGCTAATGGCATCTCTTTTCCAATTATTTGCAATACATCCATTAGGATATTTAAACCTTTTCTTATCACTTTTAAGGCAATTAGATCATGGATTTACAGGATTTCTAAGTCCAGAAAAGTGTACTGCCTTGTTTCACTGAGTGCTCAGCAGAATAATATACACTGCTTATTTGTAAAGATATAGTTCTTTGCGCACAAGAGGAGGGAGAATGGAAAACACTAGCAAGTGCCACAAACTAGCAGTAGCTTAATACATAGAACCAAACTTGTACCGTGGTTCAAGAATGCATTAGTTGATCCAGGCCCCTGTTGTGTATTTAAACGTAGCAAAGAAATTTAAGATGAAATACGTTCAAAATAAAAAAAGCAGGGGAAAAAACACGTCAGGCAAACGACAATTAAGGTTAGTAAAACTGAAGATTTGCCATTTCCTTTGTGATAGTTTGGGTTTGCTCTGTGATATAGAATCCTGAGTCGGCTTCCTTCGTGGAAAGTGAAAATTCTCCCCTTCAAAATTTCTTATGTTTTACTCCCGCTACTACTGGAATACCTGTCCCCTGAAATGTTTAAACCATGGTTGAAAGTAGAAGTCATTTTACACAATGACACTACTTCATGAAGAAGTCCACCCTCCTCTAGAATTTCACTTCCTTCTTTAGCTTCTCTCTCCCAAGGAACTAAAGCAGATGAATTGTGGCTCAAATTTGGTGGCATCTGATCTACTGCGGTACTGCTTAGTGTTTCATTCCATTTAGTCTTCTTCACTTGAAAAACTCCTGGAGAACACAGTGGCATAGTTTCTTCAGAGGAGTTTGGAGATTTCATGCAAGTTTTATGGGAGCCCATGTAGTCAGAACTATGGATAGGAGTGGGACTTTCTTTATCCAGTACAAAGGGAGATTCTGTGTGCCCTCTAGAAGGAACTCGTTTCCTTGGTGATGGAGGAAGCTGCTTCCCACTGAGGACACTGTCGTCTTGCCCAAGATTCCACTCTGCTTGATCAGAAGTCAGAGCACTGGAAAGCAGAGCGAGGTTGCTCTCACTTGGCGTGTTGGATTTATGCTGAAATAAAGAGCACACAAATATATCAGAGAAGGTTTTCTTGCACTGTCTTCTCTGAAACAAACAGTTCATATTGAACTGGATTATAGTTCTTCATTGTATTGCTTATGGGCTAAACTGTACAGTGGTTTATCCTTAGGAAGCCACCTCTTAACACAATGTTGATTCACTCTCCTTACTAATGAGTTAAATCTTAGAGCAGTGGTTCTCAAACTGTGGGTCCTGGAACCACCAGTGGGTTGTGACCCAATTTTTGGTGGTTCACAAAACTGACAGGGCAGATTAAGCTATGTGCATCAAGTTTAAAGAAATTGCTACTTGCGAGGTGGGAAGCACCGTGGCCAATCACAATTATAGCCACACCCCTGAGCAATTATAAAGCAGGCAGCAGCCTCTAGGGCCTCTAAAAGGTTTGATAACCACTGCCTTAGAGTAATCAATTTCAAGGTGTTTCTCAACATTTCTGATAACTGAAACACACTTCTCTTCTGAATTAAAATTGAAGCCTTATTTCATTCTTGTATCTTCAATGTTTACTTCTAGAATGTCTAATGATAGAATTATTCAGGCTCAAAGGTGCAATGGACCAGACTTCCATCTGGATGTGCCCCTTTGATGGACAAAGCTAAGCCTGGAATAGTGTCCCAGATGACTCATGATGAGATACAATGGGCAGCCACCTCTGAGAACAAGTAATTCTGCAATGGGAGTGAAACCTAAAGCATCAACACAACATAATTAAACACCCCCCAGTGGACACTGATACAAGCCCATAACAGTAACTTGGGCTCACAGGAGCCTTTCATTATTTAATTTCTTTACCATAGTACTCTGGCAGTTCTCACAAGGCTGGGAGACTCACCATGGTTACTAATTTCACCCCCCCCCACCCCCCAGTTTCACTTTAGGTCAACTAACCATGTCAACAATGCTATAGTGACTATTCAAGTCCTGTGGGCAGAGTTTACATATCTAAAATGATCCCTATTTTAAAACTGGTATCACTGGTATCACATTAGCTACTTTTCACTCTATTAGAGTGATCATGAAATTATTAGGATGCACTAGGGATCACAGAAGACCTTGTGCTAATCATACATATAACTCCCACCAATGTGTTGGTTATTACGTAAATGCAAGAAAGTTGTTTCACACTTGAAGCTGAAAGTGGCGATAACTAACCGCTGTCTTGTAATCAATATCATCCATTGATCGGAAGAAGTCCAGACTCTTTGCTCCTGAGAGCTTTCCTTGATCGGAACTGTGTGTGCTCAAAGTATCCAAAATCTCTCCCAGCAAGTCCATCTCCCTGGGGAGAGCAGACTTTTTGGCCATTTCTCCTGAGTCATCACTGTCGTACAAATAACAAGATGTTTCCTCACTGTCTTCAGATGACAGCCTAAAGAAAAATAGAAAGCCACTTCATCATTGTCACATGTTAGGACCTCGGGAACAAATTTGAAAAATAAAAGAGGCTTTACTGGAGCGTTATACTAAAGATTAAGTCTGACAAAATAATTTCCTAACATATTATGCACTGTGAGATTAAACCTGTGTATTGTGCATCTAAAAGAAAGTTTTATTGTGCTGATTGTCAAATGTTTCACTTCAAACAGGTTTAGATCAAGTTAATACCTTTTCTATTTAAAGGATACAAATATATAAAGCAGATTAGACTGTGTTCAAGCCACAAAGTGAGGTGCAGACTGTGCTTCTGTCCACGATATAAGAGCGAAAATTCTGAAATTGTTTTTATAACACCCAGAAGGAGAAAAAAAGGGCAAGGACGTCCTTTCTTGTCCTTTGCTTGGGATGGAAGACTAGGAAATGGTTTATTGCAGCAGGCAGAAACAAAAAGTATATATTGTACACCTATAATGTATTTTGACAATGACTTGATGCATATTTTTTGAGTGACTTGGAAAAAGGTAAGTCTAGGATCTGCTCTTTTAAAATGGGGTACTTGCAAATGCTTTCAATGCAGTTTTAAGGGCAGAATTTCCCAAACTTTTGTTCGTTCACTTCTTTTGTGAAATTAAAAGTGAGGGTACACTACATTCTTACATCAGTGTGTTCATCAAAACGTGAAGTTTTTTCTTCTCATACATTATGCAATTTCAGCCACACACTCAATTTTCCATGCATTCTTTCATTCATTTCCCATCCATCTCTAATATGCTGTGAGTTGGCCAGGGTTTCCAGTACTTTCAACCAACCCCTTTTTAGTTTCCCACTACTATGTATCTTGTAATTTTACCGCTGCACCTTGATTTCCCATTTTTTGTTATCATTTGATTTTGTTTCTTTCTCAAATGAAGATACACTTCAAAGTTTTTGGATTTTAATCCTATACACACTACTGAGAGATGCTTAATGATACTCTGAGATAGTGATTTTCAAACTTTTTAGCATTGGAGCCCACTTTTTGGAATGACAATCTGTCGGAACCCATCGGAAGAGATTTCACTAATCTGGAAGTGATGTCATGGCTGGAAGTGACATCATCAATTTAGGTTTCAAACCTAAGCCTCAATCAGCCAAAAGGTCCCATTACACATCATGCTCATGCTGTTATTTATCATAGCTTGGAATTCCAACATTTCAACTCAGAAGTCAAAGCAGAATGCAGATGTGGATCCTTCTCCAACCACACAGCTCTCTCCCCCTTTACAACATCCCATCTTCCCACCTATTCAGGGCAAAGCCCCATGCCTCTCTCACCACCACGAGACTGCCCTATTCAGTATCTCTGTATTGTTTTCAGTTCTGTATTTTCAATGGCAGCTGAGCTAGGTACTACGTGACCCATCTGAAATTGGCTCATAATCTACCTATAGGTCCCAACTCACAGACTGAGAAACTCTGTGTTGGTTTACTCATTTCCTATATCACCTGACTTAAGTTCATAGTTTACAGAAAATGGAAGGGTTTTGGACTATCTTGGATTTAAAATTCCTTTCAATGATTAACTGAATGCACTTCAAATAATGGAGCTTCTCACAGTCTAATCTTACGCATGTCTACTCAGAAGTAAGCCCCACTGAGTTCAGTTGGACATACTCCCAGAGGAGTGTGCACAGGATTGCAGCTTTAATAAGTTAACTTACTTGCTTCTTCTATCAATTTCATCATCAGCATCCCCATCCATGGCAAACTCATGATTATGTGTGTTGGTAAGGAGATGCCCAAATCTTGTCTGCAAAGAGAAAATAAGTTACTGTTTAGTTTTTGCCCCTTCATGCAGCTTGCCAGAAAATCCTGGCAGGATTCAGTCCTTTTAAGAGAAATATTTGTAAGAAAGATTGTCTAGTGATTCTGATCAAAGTAATCAAAAACATCATAGAAGTCATATGTGAATTATGCAAATATATTAATCACTTATCCAAAGTGTTTAAAACCAGATGAAGGGTAGATTCATAACATAACTTTTCTCCTATTACACAGGCCAACACACATTTTGCTTCCTTAAACGTTACACCAATTCCTGGGTATATTTGTGGTACTGATTCCAAAAATGGCATCCACTTTGCCCTATCACGTCTAGTTTTGGAGACACGGCATAGCTTCTTTAGTGAATGGTTCAAACAGCTTCCTCATGAGGAAGTCTACACCATGGCTTCCTCATGAAAAAGCTGCTTGAACCATTCACTAATGAGGCTATGCCGTGTCTCCAAAACTAGATGTGATAGGGCAAAACGGATGTCATTTTTGGAATCAGCACCCCAAATTCATATCAAACCACCATAAAGTTTGGGAAAAACTTTTCTGACCCTCAATTTTGTAGGCCTGTGTTATCAGAGCCAATGGATAGAATATATTTGGTGTATGACCTGCATTGAAATCTTGCTTAAGTATGGTCTTATTTTTTATGTTTTTAGTTACATAGATATGAACTTATGAGCTGCCTTTCTAAAAATATTATTCCTTATTTACATTAAAACCAACAAAGAAAAAATTCACAATTAAACACACAACAAAATATAATAGCTGTACACTAAAACAGAATACACACACACACACACACACACACACACACACACAGAGAGAGAGAGAGAGAGAGAGAGAGAGAGAGAGAGAGGCAAATAAGAACGAAGACAAAATCATCTAAAGAACCCATCTAGGAAATTTAAGACACAGCAAGAGCTGCAGTCATGGAGAGACATGCTGTGAAACCTCCCCCTCCCCCTTGAGATATTCCATCTTGAATTTTAAACTTTAATCATTTAAACTTTAATTTTTTATTAAAATTAAAATTTAAAATTTAAACTTTAATTTTTAATCATTTTGAAAAGTAAGACTTCTGAGATATAAGGAAGTATGTATCGATATGATTCAATTTGGTTGCTTACTAAGAAGTAAATTTGTTCTAGCTTTTCACTTTCATGTGTGCCAAGGTACTGGTACAAGTAATAAGCACTAGGTCATTAATTGTATTAAATTAAATTAACAAATCAAGTTATTCAATTCAATAACCTAAAACATTAGGCTAACTGCATACTAGTTCTGCAATGATTCCTCTCACCACGAAATTTCTGGCAACAAGCTTGGACATAGAGTAAAAAAATTACCTAAATATTAATTTAAAATGGTTCTTCTCTGTGTCTCACCATTTGAGCTTTATTGCTAAATACCATCTGCTCTTCTTTTGTTCAGACAAAACAGAGTGAGAGAAGAAGCCGAGCAGATCTCTTCCAAGGTGGGAAGAGAACTGGAGCAAAGGTGGGAGAACTGGAATGTCTGGTGACAAGGGAAAATATTGACATAGTGGGCATAACGGAAACCTGGTGGAATGCGGAGAATCAGTGGGATACCGCAATCCCGGGCTATAAACTCTACAGGAGGGACAGGCAGGGGCGTGTTGGAGGTGGGGTGGCCGTTTATGTTAAGGAAGGGATAGAATCCAGCAAAGCAGAGACTGAAGGTGGGTGTGACACCACCATAGAATCTCTGTGGGTTAAATTACCAGGCCTGTGGAGCGATGTAATACTGGGGGCGTACTATCGTCCTCCAGACCAGAAATCGGAAGGGGACCTTGAAATGAAGAAACCGATCAGGGAGGTGACAAGGAGGGACAGGGTTGTAATCATGGGGGACTTCAATTATCCTCATATTGACTGGGTCAATTTGTGTTCTGGTCACGATAAGGAAACCGGATTTCTTGACGTGCTAAATGACTGTGGCTTAGATCAGCTAGTCACGGAGCCCACCAGAGGACAGGTGACTCTGGATTTAATTTTGTGCGGTATGCAGGACCTGGTTAGAGATGTAAACGTTACTGAGCCATTGGGGAACAGTGATCATGCTGCGATCCGTTTTGACGTGCATGTTGGGGGAAGAATACCAGGCAAATCTCTAACAAAAACCCTTGACTTCCGACGGGCGGACTTCCCTCAAATGAGGAGGCTGGTTAGAAGGAGGTTGAAAGGGAGGGTAAAAAGAGTCCAATTTCTCCAGAGTGCATGGAGGCTGCTTAAAACAACAGTAATAGAGGCCCAGCAGAGGTGTATGCCGCAAAGAAAGAAGGGTTCCACTAAATCCAGGAGGGTGCCCGCATGGCTAACCAGCCAAGTTAGAGAGGCTGTGAAGGGCAAGGAAGCTTCCTTCTGTAAATGGAAGTCTTGCCCTAATGAGGAGAATAAAAAGGAACATAAACTGTGGCAAAAGAAAAGTAAGAAGGTGATACTGGAGGCCAAGCGAGACTATGAGGAACACATGGCCAGCAACATTAAGGGGAATAATAAAAGCTTCTTCAAATATGTTAGAAGCAGGAAACCCGCCAGAGAAGCGGTTGGCCCTCTGGATGGTGAGGGAGGGAAAGGGGAGATAAAAGGAGACTTAGAGATGGCAGAGAGATTAAATGAGTTCTTTGCATCTGTCTTCACGGCAGAAGACCTCGGGCAGATACCGCTGCCCGAACGGCCCCTCCTGACCGAGGAGTTAAGTCAGATAGATGTTAAAAGAGAAGATGTTTCAGACCTCATTGATAAATTAAAGATCAATAAGTCACCGGGCCCTGATGGCATCCACCCAAGGGTTATTAAGGAATTGAAGAATGAAGTTGCAGACCTCTTGACTAAGGTATGCAACTTGTCCCTCAAAACGGCCATGGTGCCAGAAGATTGGAGGATAGCAAATGTCACGCCTATTTTTAAAAAGGAAAAGAGGGGGGACCCGGGAAACTATAGGCCGGTCAGCCTAACATCCATACCGGGTAAGATGGTGGAATGCCTCATCAAAGATAGGATCTCAAAACACATAGACGAACAGGCCTTGCTGAGGGAGAGTCAGCATGGCTTCTGTAAGGGTAAGTCTTGCCTCACGAACCTTATAGAATTCTTGGAAAAGGTCAACAGGCATGTGGATGCGGGAGAACCCGTGGACATTATATATCTGGACTTTCAGAAGGCGTTTGACACGGTCCCTCACCAAAGACTACTGAAAAAACTCCAGTCAGGGAATTAGAGGACAGGTCCTCTCGTGGACTGAGAACTGGTTGGAGGCCAGGAAGCAGAGAGTGGGTGTCAATGGGCAATTTTCACAATGGAGAGAGGTGAAAAGCGGTGTGTCCCAAGGATCTGTCCTGGGACCGGTGCTTTTCAACCTCTTCATAAATGACCTGGAGACAGGGTTGAGCAATGAAGTGGCTAAGTTTGCAGATGACACCAAACTTTTCCGAGTGGTGAAGACCAGAAGTGATTGTGAGGCGCTCCAGAAGGATCTCTCCAGACTGGCAGAATGGGCAGCAAAATGGCAGATGCACTTCAATGTCAGTAAGTGTAAAGTCATGCACATTGGGGGAAAAAATCAAAACTTTAGATATAGGCTGATGGGTTCTGAGCTGTCTGTGACAGATCAGGAGAGAGATCTTGGGGTGGTGGTGGACAGGTCGATGAAAGTGTCGACCCAATGTGCGGCGGCAGTGAAGAAGGCCAATTCTATGCTTGGGATCATTAGGAAGGGTATTGAGAATAAAACGGCTAGTATTATAATGCCGTTGTACAAATACTATGGTAAGGCCACACTTGGAGTATTGTGTCCAGTTCTGGTCGCCGCATCTCAAAAAAGACATAGTGGAAATGGAAAAGGTGCAAAAGAGAGCGACTAAGATGATTACGGGGCTGGGGCACCTTCCTTATGAGGAAAGGCTGCGGTGTTTGGGCCTCTTCAGCCTAGAAAAGAGACGCCTGAGGGGGGACATGATTGAGACATACAAAATTATGCAGGGGATGGACAGAGTGGATAGGGGGATGCTCTTTACACTCTCACATAATACCAGAACCAGGGGACATCCACTAAAATTGAGTGTTGGGCGGGTTAGGACAGACAAAAGAAAATATTTCTTTACTCAGCGTGTGGTCGGTCTGTGGAACTCCTTGCTACAGGATGTGGTGCTGGCGTCTAGCCTAGACGCCTTTAAAAGGGGATTGGACAAGTTTCTGGAGGAAAAATCCATTACGGGGTACAAGCCATGATGTGTATGCGCAACCGCCTGATTTTAGAAATGGGTTATGTCAGAATGCCAGATGCAAGGGAGGGCACCAGGATGAGGTCTCTTGTTATCTGGTGTGCTCCCTGGGGCATTTGGTGGGCCGCTGTGAGATACAGGAAGCTGGACTAGATGGGCCTGTGGCCTGATCCA
Source organism: Tiliqua scincoides (assembly GCF_035046505.1). Classification (NCBI taxonomy): domain Eukaryota; kingdom Metazoa; phylum Chordata; class Lepidosauria; order Squamata; family Scincidae; genus Tiliqua; species Tiliqua scincoides. The sequence continues at coordinate 124,960,510 of NC_089824.1, forward strand.
GTGGGGCTGTTCTTATGTAAGGTGGGCACAATCACTGAAAAGTCCTGCTCCTATACCCTAAAGGTCTGCACAAAAGAAGAGCAGGTGACATTGAGCAATGAAGCATCAGATAGAAGACACAGAGAGGGAAGGAGACACACAGATACGGAAGGAGATAATTCTTACACTACGGGTGCTCTCAGCCAAGTGAGTATCTTGTATAGAAAACTTGAGAGCCCAATCCTGGGCTCGGCATGCCAGCTCACTGCCAGCACACACTGTCACAAATGTGCCATAAAGTATGTTTGCAGGTCAAACCGCCAGGCAAGTGCAGTGGTAGACTAGTGCTGGCTGGCACCTGGCTACTGCTGGGCGGGCACCCAACCTCTGCCACTTGGCAGTCATGCAGACCACTGAGCAGCAGAGAGGTAAGGGGGGGTGGTAGGTGGGGAGGAGGTGTTCCAGGCAGAGGGGAGGAGAGCAGAGGGTGGGAAGGAGGTGTGTCAGGCAGGCAGGAGACAGGGAGAGGGCAGGGGAGAGGGGGCAGGCGGAAGCAGTGGAGTGTTGCTCCACCGGATCCAAAGCCTCCATGTAGGGATCGCCACCTTACACAAAGGCTCTTGATTCATCACCCACCTTTGGGGGGTGGTAGCCCCATTGTGGAGCTACCGTGCATCCCCCAAAGTGCCACTGGGATGCGGTGGTAGCCATTTTCGGCACTGCTGCAGTCCCGCACCCCAAGCAACTCAGGATTGGGCTGTCAATTATAGTCTATCAAAAAAATGATTTTGTGAGGGCAAACAAGGAAAAAAACGCAAAACATTTGGGCATTTGGAGTGCCAATGAAGGGTAGACACCCACACACTCACATTCTAGGGTCCACTAGATCCAAAAATTCAAAGGTCTATGAGAATCAACATCAAACAGGTTTTCACAGTTTGGTCTGTGGAACCCACTGCCACAGGAAGTGGTGATGGCATCTGGCACAGATGCCTTTAAAAGGGGATTGGAAAAATTTATGGAGGAAAAATCCATTATGGGTTACAAGCCATGTGTATGTGCAACCTCCTGATTTTAGAAATGGGCTATGTCAGAAAGCCAGATGCAAGGGAGGGCAACAGGATGCAGGTCTCCTTATCTGGTGTGCTCCCTGGAGCGTTTGGTGGGCCGCTGTGAGGTACAGGAAGCTGGACTAGATAGGCCTATGGCCTGAACCAGTGTTGAAGAAAAGAAGAAATCATCCATTTAAGAATTCAGAAGACTCAGGCATGGGTCTTTAAGGGCAATTTGGAAAGTGAAAAACTCTTTTTTAAATTTTACTCATTCTTACCATGTACTTATAAGCTTGCCTATCATAAGATATGCCAATATTAGCTTGTTATTGTTGTTGCTTTTTGTAAATATATGGATGCATTATTTCTGTCAACAGCATCACATCTTGGGGGATTACTCAGAACGTCCATAGACTGGTTTCTGAGAACAATGAATATTCAACTGGTAAATACAGCAGGTTAAAAAAAAAAAGATGCCTTTAGGGAATGAAAACCGAATACTCCAATGAGAACTGGCACTAGTCTGCTGGAAGTAACAGTTATCCTCATCTTCATTTCTTCAAAAAGGTCCACAGAAAATTTTGCCTCCTTACAACACTGACTAAGATGGGGCAGATCGTATTCCCAAAGGCAAAACAAAAAACCCAACCTCAAAACCAGACAAAAAACAAAAACAAATAAAAAAACAGGTAATTTCTTCCTTATAACAGTACTGTAAAATGGTGGGAAAGCCTCTTTCCACTTCTGTTTTCCCACAGGCAGACATATACTACAAAATGCTGATATTTAAGATTTTAGGGATTTCTACAGGAAAATCACATCCATAAAATTAGTGGAGAACTGTCACATACATAAAATCACATACATAAAATTAGTGGAGAACTGTCAATGTTCAAAAACCTTTTAATGGTTTATCATCAGCACTAGTCATCTAACAGCTGAATTATTTACATGTCTACCTAGAAGTCCCCTTGAATTCAACTGGACCTTCTTCCAGGTGTGTGCATACAGGATGCCAGCTGTGAAAAGTTGTTTTATAATGTTTATCACACTGTCTTATATATCCGATAAGAAAGGTCATGGTTGTTCCCATTTTAAATATGGGAATCTGGAGACAACACACATTTCCTTACTACTGTCAAAGGGTTATTGAGACTATCAATTCAAAGTATTCCCTTATTCCCTACTGTATCTGCTTATGATTCAAAAGCAACAGGGTAATATTTGGTTAACTCAAAATAGAACAGAGGCCACATACTTCAAAAAATGCTAGGTGATGTGTGTGGGTGGAGAAGCACTCAGGCTGAAAAAAGGTTGAATTGCATGGGAACTGAAACTAGTTAGTCTCAAGGAAAGGGCCGGAGAACTTCTTTGTCAGGTTTCATCTTGACAGCCAGTCCAGCTGGATGCATGGTCTCTGACTTACAAGTGGATGTGTACTCTTGAGTTCAATGGAACTTGTTCCTAGGTAAGTATATTTCAGAAAGCAGCTTTATAAACTGACTAATCCTAAACTGTTTCTGCTGTTTCCTTTTTGCTGGTGAGCACTTTTGGTAAGAGTTTAAGGTTTTAGTTGAGCTTTTTCCGAGTTCTGATTTTCATGTTAATCTGAGTTCTTTATATGTTCTCTGTAAACTCTTATCTTCTCCATCCACAACTATAGTATCAAGAAACAGATAGCCAGTCACATGGCCTGGGAATTAGAGTACATAAGAGTCAATCAAGGAGCTTCTCCAAGTTTAGTTAGACTGCAGAAGTCTTTTACTACCAAGGCTTGAATCTTCCCTGATTTGCAAACACAGTTCCCTAAAATTTTGAAAACCAGTCAGGACAACAGAAGAAAGATGGAAAAAGCCCCTGGTGCCCAGGACTTGGCTGAACTTGTCAAGTTGGCAATTTAAAGCACACTGAAAACAAAGGTACTTTCAAAAATAATGAAAATGAAACTAAACTACTGTTTCAACTCAACTCAAACTTCAGTATGTTGAGGATGTGGGGGAAGGGATGATTTGCATCACTCATCATTGGTTGTATCACAGATACTATCAGAGCACTCTTCCATGTTAGAGAATTTGCAACCCACTTTTAAATCTTCTTAGAAATTGTAAAAAATGTCACTAACAAGGGAGAGGTATACATACTGGTTATTTTGAAGAAGAAAAAAGAACTCCTTAATAAATTCCAAAAGGAGAGCAGTAAATCTTTTTCAAAGCTCTACTAGATGAAGCGACACACAATGCACACCTGCAAAAACTGTCAAAGTCATTTAGGATGGCTTTCCTTTACTGATGTCCCCTGCTGTTTGCAGTTATTTAAACTTTTAATTTCTGTCTTTTCTGTATTTTCAAGTGTGCACATTTTTCTCTAGCATTTTCGAAAAAGAAAAAAACAACAGACTTCTATTTCCTTCCTGATCAGTATTCTAATAATAACCAGACCTCTTCCATTTACTAAAACTAGAGGGAAAAAGGCAGCATTTGTTCTAAGTTCTAGTAAACTTTATAAAAGTATTAATGGGGGAGCTTACACAAGGAAAGCAAGAAACTTATATTTCCAACCTATGTAGCCCCAACTGTTTATAGAAAGGCTAGAACTTGGTGTTGAAAAAGTTTTTTTCTGTTTGTTTAGTTGAATCAATATAGAATTTTCCCATTCTTTGAAGTGGAGTCTGAAGAAAGGAGACAGGACTGTAGAATCCACTAAAATTTTCTTGTGATAGTTGCATAATAAAATAGTATTTGTCTTTATTGTGTTTGGTACATAAATATGGAACTGCTAGCAATGCTCTTTTGAAGCTATAAAGGAAAGCTTCATCAAATGAAAATAAACTTGTAAAACAGGAATAGGACAAAATGAATGTAAATAATTTGACATTGAACTAAAAGTGTCAACATAGAAATTTTAAAATAATGACTAAATTATATTATTTGTTTTAACTTATTCCAATGAGCAGAGAAATGTATTATTATAGTGTTTTTATCTATCAAAAGACAGAAAATAATTAGATAATAACAGAATCAAGAGACACAGGACAGATGAAATACAGTGTATTGGACCTAATCAGCATGTTTTAAATAGTGAGTTATATGAAAATTGAATTCAAAATATTTAAAAATATTTGGAATGTTTGTTTCCATACTTATTGCAGCATATAAGCCACAATGGTTTGGATTCTAGGAATTACTGCAGACACTCGCCCATAAGTCAATCTCACAGATAAGTCGAGGGCAGGTTTTGGGCTCCAAATCATGGAATTTTCTATGACCCTCGGATAAGTCAGGGGTTAAACTTAGGGGGATCTGACTATAATTTTGTCTGATTTTCCCTGAAGCCAGATCCTGAAAAATAACCTTCCAGTAATTGTTACTTAAAAACTGTACAGTTTCTAATTTATTGAAAATACAATAAAAGATCATAGGATGCATTTTTGTTCATTAACTTTTAAAATTCTGCTCTTCACAACATTTGTGTAAACACTGTCAGAGTAAGTGCCTGTAAGCGACATACCAGTAGAACCATCAGTCAAATCCTTCTTGAAGGTGCCTGGTGTGTGAAGCCAGAGGCTCTACATATAACATGCAATTGGGAGTGAGCAGTTCAGTTCACAGCAGGAGACAAGCAACAAGGACTGAGCTGCGCACAGTTGCAATCCTCTTTACTCAGAAGCAGACCCACTGCTTTCCATGGGTGTTGTTCTTAAGTAATGGTGCATTGCAGCCTGGGACCTTGTTTCAGATGGAAAGGAGGATCCCATCCTGGGGTTAACAAAACCAGACCCCTAAACTTGGTGTGTGTGTGTGTGTGTGTGTGTGTGTGTGTGTGTGTGTGTGTGTGTGTGTGAGTGAGAGAGAGAGAGAGAGAGAGAGAAATTCTTTGCAAATGACTTGCCAGGAATGTTCTGAGGCAGCTGCAAAAGAAAAGGAGGCATTTCCCTTCTTCTCCAAACTGGAAGGGAGACAAAGGGACTTCTGGGAATTGTGGGGAGGCTTTGTGGGAGTATGTGCTGCACAATCCCCAGAAGCGCCTTCACTTCTCTTCCTGTCTGGAGAAGAGGCTGCCTCTGAATACCTTAATTACTGGTAAAAATTCTCCTTTTTCTCCACCTGCTTCTCAGACCATTTCCAGGCCCCTCCCTCAACTTCACCAGACAGCTGCTGAGCCTCCATAAGCTTCCCAGAAACTCCCAGAGGACGCCGCCTCACTTACTGCATTGACCCGGGTATAAGTCGACCCAGGATCTCAGGCTCCATTTTTGGGCATAATTTTTTCGACCTATAGGCGGGTATATGCGGTGTGTTTTCCTTGCTGAATGGGACCCTCTCACCAACTTTCCTCTACTATAGCTCCCAGGCCCTCCTGAAAAGCTGATGCTAAGGGTTAGGGGGCTTTGGGGAATGATGTGGAAGGTGGCATGAGGAAAAGAGCCATAGAGTAAGTTAGCAGCAATCTTGGACCCCTAGAACAAATGGAAGCCCTTTTCTGTTCATGTCAGATGCTTCTGGATCAAAGCCTATTGCACCCAGTGTACATATGAGAAAGAAAATACTGTTTATAGGGATATGCAATATGTCTTATAGTGCAATCTTATGCATGTCTTCTCAGGAGTAAGGCCCAATGATTTCAATAGAGCTTATTCCCTGGGAAGACTCAATAGTATTGCCGTCTCAGTGAGCTTGCAGTGGATCGAACCAAACTCAGTACATTCAACAGGCACAACCAGGACTGGACTGCCTTGCCTCAAAGAATTAAACTTTATCTTTACAAGATTCTTTCACACAACACAATTGATGGGCAGTGCATTCAAGACAGCAAAAGAAAAAAATCATTTGTTTTGCCCTATTCTTCAGCGACTGTGCTATGATACATGGTGATAGACACTTGCTTATATGGTTTTAAAGAGGGATTAAATTACCAATAACCATTAGCCATGATAACTAACTGACAGCCCAATCCTATCCAATTTTCCAGTGCCGGTGCTGCTGTGCCTATGGGGTATGCACTGCTTCCTGTGTCTTGGGGGTGCAGTCACAGAGGCTTCCTTAAGGTTTGGGAACATTTGTTCCCTTACCCCGGGGCTGCATTGTGGTTGCACCATTGCTGGAAAGTTGGATAGGATTGGGTTGTGAATCTCCATGTTTAGAGGCATTTAAAAACGAGTGGGGGACAGGCAAGGCTATTGGTTTCATACCTAGATTGTGGGTTTCTCAGAAGCATCTAGTTGACTGCTGTTGGTGTTGGGCTGCGTGTTCATCACCAAGTGAAAACACACACAAGATTGGGCAAGCCCTTAAAATGTCTAAGTTTATTGGTTCACTTGAGCAATTCTGAGGATGAAAGTGGAAGGCTGCTTTAGTTCAAATACTACTGTTTTCAGTGCCATGGAAAAGGTATCTCTTTTATGCAGATGGTTAAAAAAGGAACAGAAAATACAGAGGTTCCGTTACCGGATAATCTCACAGATAATCAAATCTGTGGGTCAGGCACCCTGCTGTTCTCTAGTCGGAGGGTACAGGTACGGCTGAATCCATGGTTAGATAAAACTGCTGGTCCCAAAACCGCTGATAGGGAGGCACAACAGGTATAAATGTGTTTGGGGCATGCATTTACTGTTCTCATAGATTTTAACAGTACCCTTGGTAAATCCAGTAGCCAAGAACCAAAAAGCCACCCAACTAGCTGTGAGTATCAAAGGAGGTTTGGACTTGTATTTCTGAAGAGCTATCCCTCTTCCCCATGACACACAACATGGTTGTGATGAACTCAGAAAAATGATTTATGTTAAGGTCAACAATGTGCAAGTACCACAAGCGTTTAAAAGATTCAGTCAAATGAACACTTGATATTGTTTTGATAAAGAGAGAAACACTGAAAAGAAAATTCTAAATAATTCTCAAATATTCTTAATAATGTATTTTCAGCATAATCCTATGCATATCTATTCAGAGGTAAATATCATTGAATTCAGTGAGGCTTACATGCAGTTGAGTGTGTATAAGATTGTAGTCTTTGTTTCTGAAGGACGCAGAGTGATAAAAATTAAGATCTGGCATGTTGTATTCACCATCTATACACTTATAGGAATGATATTCACACCACCAGAGGGCAGTCATGTAATCTATAATGTAATTTTTTTTTTTTTGCAGTCGTGGTTTTTCATTTTTAATTACAAGATATGCTGAGCGTTTCTGCAGTATAGATGGATCATTATCGACATGCAAAAACAAAAGAACTTCCCTTAAACAAAAACTACCATTACCATGTACTTACAGATTATTCTCTTTGCTCAAAATATTTTGATAATTGACTAAATTTACCATTTTCATACTAAATCTTTTCTTAAAGATGAAGCATACTTCTAAACCACAGACTCAACACTGTTCATTGTTACTCTCCATGACATCTGTCACATATAATATTTTATTCACATTACTTTAATTGCTAGATAGAGCTTAATGCTGCTCCAGCTTCAATGCAGAATTTCTAGCAGGAGAGAGTGGAAAGATAGGAGAACTGTGAACACGCACTACACCACAATTCCAAAGCTTTCACTTGAATCCAATTTCAACTGAAAATATACAGGTATTTCTCATTCTGTTTCTGAAATCATTATGTTCAAGACTGCTAAGAATTTGTTGCATGAATTCTTCAGTTCACAGTGTGGATCTTCATAATGCCAGGATTTAGTTTTCAGTGTTTATTCTCTCCCACCCACCCCCCTCCATACTGACAGGACAGGAGGGCGGTGAGCTACTGAGTATGACATTTCACTGCTGTAGTGGGGGGAGGGAGAGAGAGAGAGGGAGAGAGGACAGAAAGTTCCTGATATATGGGACACGCGGGTTTTTGAAAGTGATCAACATGCCAGCCTACAGGAGACATTCCATGTATAAAACTGCATCCACAATGAACACACACTGCACTCTGAATTGCATATATTCATTTTTAAGAAATAATATCAATTTCTAAATGCCTACAAAAACATGACAATGTGAATTCAGTCCTACCCAATTTTTCTTTGGTAAAACAACTTACAAAGAAACATTGGGACATGTCTTGGGACTTTTCAGAAATATATGTTAGAAAAGATTTTGCTGATGTATTTTATGTGCTATAACATGCTTCTTTTTCAGGATAGGGTGAGACAGGAATTCCAACTGACTAAGTTCAAATAGTCAGAGATTGTCTGTTGTGTTGATCGAGAAGCTATGTTAAAAAGAAGTTTCGCTAATGAAATACATTGTATTTAAAATAAAATATCTTTATGAAACTAGTTCATTTAACTTTGTGATACATGTATATTTTACATAGTGCTGACTTGTTGGAATTCCTGCAAATTCCACACATTGTATCCAAAAGTTTTTTTAAAATATGTTATTACAGCTAAAAGTTACTACATGCCTCCAGGTACAATCCTTATATACATTTTCATTGGAGACAAGGATTCAATGCTAAATTATTAATTATAACATTAGTTCATGGTTATGTTACATAGGACTCTGCCAAATGTGCAAGAATGACACTGATTATTTTTTTTTTAATGAAACATTTTTAATGGGCCATGACCCACCCAGTCAGTAGAGATATTTATGACAAAAAATAGGAAAATCATATACTTGACAGAAAGCACATCTGCCAAGATATTCACCTTTGTTCTGTCTTAAATCCCTTATTTTAATCATTGCATATTTTACCCATTCAGCTGAAATCATATAAGGTTACTTAAAAATAAGGGGGAGAACCAAATCTGTGCCAATAAGTTCTTTGGAGTTAGACATATTCATAGATTGCGCTTTAAAAAAAAAAAAGAATTGTGAATGGGACAAAATTATGAACAAAAACTGGAAAAAAAAATCAATTACTTTTGCTCTTCTTTTTAGGGCACCTAATCTCAAATTTATCACAATGCTGCATTCAAACTAATTTACACAGAGGAAAGAGAGGAATGATTAGTTAGCCATGAAGGAATGAAAGGGTTAACAATAAAATACATGCCAAGGTTTTAATAAGGCTTAACAATAAAAAGCTTCAGCCCTCCAATTTCACTAGATTTTGTTGGGGTGGTTTTTCCCTTGCTTAGGGCAATCCATCTGTTAATTCTGACTTGCAATGCAGTTAAGCTCTCTCTCCTTCTCTCCTCCCTCTTCTGCACACCCACAACCAAACAGACCAGAATAACTAGGAGGAGGTTGATCAACATATTACAGAAATAGAAAAATTCTTTTCAGTGCATTTTAGGAAAAGATAATTCTGCATTTTTATTTGTTTAGGGACGGTTTCTCCCACAGGCAGAAGCACATTTAACATGCAAACAACAGAGAAGCTAATATGATGAAATTGTGTGCGATAAAATTCTCTACCTTTTAATTCATGCAATGATTTTATTTTTTGCATATTTTAATTCATTAATTTTTAAAAGTCTGATATGAAAATGAAAAAGAAATTGATGCTGGCTGTGATAGAGATTAGTAAATATTCACTGTTAACAACTGATCTGCACTGCGACCAATGCCGATATTCTCACTGGGCCAAACTGGCCTTGTTTTTAATAAAAGCAGAGAAGTACCCTTTCCCTTGAGCCCTGTTAGACTGATGCTGCAGTTGGAACTGTCATCTTCACACAAAAGCAAAGGGGCTGGGTTTTACAAACGCAAAGCCTAATTGGGAGATCTTCACGGTTGTACCCTTGACATTTATTTAAACCTCATCAAAAAAACAGGAAATAACCGTACTAATTAGCAGACTGGCATACAAACTACTATTTGTTGGGGTAGAAAGCATATTCATATTCTGCACTAGAAAATAACAATAATACTAATGACAATGTCAAAAATGATGGCCTTAATGCAGTCTCGTAGAATTAATATGACTTTGATTTTATACACTGTTTTATAATGCCAATCGATACAATTTCCTGGCCCCACGATTTTTGATATATTTTTCACAATTTCAAATGACTGGTTCAGTATTTCTTTCCGAAGAAAAATCAACAGGAAAAGCTTAAACCTCATGCCTATACTAGGTCTGAACAGAAATAATAATGATATCATGAGGTTCCTTTCTGCTTAATTTGTTTTTAAAAATGACGTATCAGTCAAAACCTGCACATGCATATCAAAACTGCATATTTGGAGAAAGGGTGAAAAACGAGGGGAATATTTCATCCTGAGGTAAGCAAATAAAAAGGAGTTAGAATTCCCTCTCCCACTGACAAAATTTTGTGTGATCTTGGAAAGCAGAGTCTGTAAATTTTGCAGTGAAACAATTACAAGGTAGCTGTTCAGAAAACAAAATCAGGACACATGTAGCAAGAAGCACACTAATAGACATAAATAAAACAGTATCACTTAAACCACACGATTCCTAATAGTGAGAGACTTACAAGCTTTATATTTGGGACTCAGTAGCTAAATTCATTCTTTGAACAAAAACAATTCTAGTGTTCTCATTCAGTCATTAAATTTTGTGGGTTTCATTACCCAGTTTCTGCATCCAATACAGGATACACTGCTCTCAAAACTTGTCCAAAAAGATCTAAAATACACAATAAATTAAATGTTATGCCAGCACACCATTCTCACTAACGATGCAACGTACATTTATAATTTAATAGGACTGGCTCCATTACCGAACAATTAAAATGGTAGAGCAGACAGAACTAACAGGAAATAAATTAGTAGATTTCCAGTTTTCATGGATGCCAATAAATACGTAAAAATTGATGTGTGTAAAATTCATATTAAACCTACAAACTGCTATGCTGGGTGTGTGTATATCTACACACACACACACACACACACACAAAAGACAGGCATAGATTTAAACAAAGATAAATTAAACCTTGCCATTTCAGCTTATAGAACATACTGAACTTGTGGGTGAAGATTGCATGCTAGCTGTCACAATGCTTAACATGTCTTAACTGTACATTTTTAGGATTTAGAGTTGTGGTTTCTTTTTCATATGCACCATTTGCTTTCTGAATTGACAATATACTAAATATTTAGAGAACTAGATTCCCGAAGAACTTTTATCCATTATGTGTCAATACAATATGCAACAATCTGGAAAGCTACAGATACAAAAGTTTATCATCATGGATAAAAAAAAAAATCTTTAAAACTGATCCCCCAAACACTAACAATGGTTCCCCAAACACTAAAATGGAGATATTTTGTCCCCATATTCTGGCACCCCATATTCTGAGCATTGCTAAACTATCAATGGGGAAAAGCCCAATACCATGGAAGGGGCTTTTCAGTGAAGAAAAAGGGTGGAAATGAGACAGTCCAATCACCCACCAATAGTTGGCCAGGCAACCTAAAAGACCCACCCTACTAAGAGTTCTGATACAAGTGCAGCACCAGTGAACATTGAAGCATGGTTAAAATGTGGGATTATGAGATGTTGAGCAGATGTGGGGAGCTGTTCTCCTCACCCTGCAGAATTTGTGCCAAAACGGAAACAGCAGAGGATAAGTTCAGTTTGCTCTTCTCTATTGACATCTCATACCTTACAACAGGGGTGACCAAGCCCCGGCCCTGGGGCCACTTGCAGCCCTCGAGGACTCCCAGTCCAGCCCTCGGGGAGCCCCCAGTCTCCAATGAGACTCTGGCCCTCTGGAGACTTGCTGGAGCTTGCGCTGGCCTGACACAACTGCTTTCAGCGTGATGGCCAACAGTTTGACCTCTGATTTGAGGTGCTGGATGAGGGTTCCTCTACTGCTTGTTGTTTCATGTCTGTGATACAGCAGTGGCAACAAAGAAAGGCTGGTCGTGAGCTATTGCAAGACCTTCATTCATTCATGTAAGTTCCATCTCTAATATATTCATTTATGTAAATTTATTTAAATTTGAAATGTAAATTAATTCTTTTTTCCCCCCAGCTCCCAACTTAGTGTCGGAGAGATGACGTGGCCCTGCTGCCAAAATGTTTGGACACCCCTGCCTTTAAAGAAACAATAAGGGCACAATCCTATCCTGCGCTGGAACAGGCAAGCCAAGAGGCTTGCGCTGTATCCAGTGCAGGATAGGGGCCATAAGCGGCTCAGCCAGAGGTAAGAGGAAACATTTCCCCTTACCTCTGGGTAAGGGCCGCTGGCCCCTATGGGTCTCCTCAGACTTGCACCACCTCAAAAGGTGCACCTCAAGAGGTGGTGCAAGTCCGAGGACAGCGGAACAGCTTGAAGCTGCTCCGTTCTCACCGGAAACAGGGTTCTCACTGCCTCCCGCTCCCCGCCCACCCACCCGCCCCCAGGGCCACCTACCACCCACCCTCCTCCCACCCAAGAACACCTCCCACACTGCTGGGAATCTACTGCCAACAATGGTAAGTAAAATGAAGGCCTTGTTGCCCCTGGTAGTGGCGTGATCCTGGAGATCACGTTGCTGTATCCCCCCCCATCCCTTCCCCTTATACGGGCAAAGACAGAGCTTCTTAGGCTGGAACACTGCATTGCCACAGTTTGAGAACCTCTCCTCTAAATATAAATCTATACCAATAGGACAGATTTGTATGTGCATAGCTGCTGTGTACAAAACCTTCTATGGCAGAAGCCATATTGATAGCTGGATTAAGGGCGCAATCCTAACCACTTATGTCAGTGCTTTCCAGCACTGATATAAGGGCAGTGCAGCTCTTAGGTAAGGGAACAAACATTCCCTTACTTTGAGGAGGCCTCCATGAGTGATACCCAACTGCAGCACACGTCCCATTGGCACCACTAGGCCAGTGCTGGAAAGCCCTGACATAAGGGGTTAGGACTGCGCCCTAAGGCAAATAAGAACCGCATTGAGAGAGGCTTCCAAAGAGGGGCTCATGCCTGCATCTTGTTTTGTCAAATTCCTTCCCTTCCAACTGCAGCCGCTGTGTTAAATGCCATATTGTTCTTGAGGGTCCCCCAACCCTCAGGAGCAGCTTTTGGGGGGCTGTTGTAAGTAACAAGGGGTGAGGAAGACTGTGTGTATGAATGATGGTGTATTTGTGCTATGTAGGACACAACCCAGTGCTCTTGCTGCACCCCACAGAAGACTAGTCCTACCAGTGTATTTCACAGAGACTTATGGGAAATTCAGTGAATGCACATAAGAATGTTGGCAAAAACTCAGATATACCAGTGAAGGCTGATAGTCACCTAAATGCAATTGTCAAATTTCATATGTGTATATTTAAAAAAGTGAAGGATGGCTATTTTTCAACATTCACATGATCAATTTGTTACTTTTAGCATCTTGTGTGAATACCAACTCCACTTAACTCAGCAGTTTCATACTGCATTTTGCACTAGCATAAGTTTGAATGCTTTCTAAGGGCACACATAGCATGCATTAGAGTAGTCTAATTTTGAGGTGACTAAAACATGTGCAACCATGGCAAGATTTGCTTTCTCAAGGAATGGGCACAACTACTATACCATTCTCAGCTGGGCACAGATGATCCTTGTCACAGCCAATATCAGTACATCAAAAACAGTTCCAGTTAAAGGGGTACCCATAGTCTATGAATCTGAAACTTCTTGGGGACAGCATCCAACACAGGCTAACATTCTATTGCCTGTTCAGCATCCCTCCTTACGTGAAATACCTCTGCCCTGGTCTTGTTCAAGTTTCGGTTCACTGCCCTCTAACTCTAGACCTTCAACATGTCTACATCAGACCTACCACAGTTTCCCTGGAATCAGATGGTAGAGAGAGATACAGATAAGTGTCATCTATACACACCAGTAACACGGAACTCCAAATGTCCAATGATGCCCCTAATGTTTTCATGATACTCATTGTAACATATACATATATATGACCGACACACACAACCGCAACACATTTCCCATACAAGGTAGAAGTAATTTCTAATACAAAATATAAATTATGATATAAATGGAAAAGACAGCATTAGTGTTCCACACTGAAGTTATTCTATCTCTCACAGAGGACAAGTATAATTAAAAGATGATATGGGTCAAACTATCTTAGTATATAGTTAGACAAACGTCTTCCACCTTGATTCTGAGTTTGTGTATTCTTTGATTTTAAGAGAAGAAACGCTTGGGATTTTTCTGAAAGTTCTGTGAAAAAACTTGGAAAGATCTGGCCCATTCCAATTACTTTCCTGCCAGTTTCCACAACTGGTTTCCCTTCTTCCTCTTTGCAAACCCCCTTCAACCTCCCCCTCCCCGCCAGCACCAGTGGCTAGCAGCAGAGGGAGGGGCAGAGTGAACGGGAGGCCTATTCTTCAGACTCTGTTAGGACTGAAAGCCTGACCAATAAGATGTTGCTAATGCAAACACATTGAGAACTGAAGTTGCAGCATCTGGGTTCTTACTAAAGGGGCAACACAGCTTATTGTTTCAACTTCCCACCTTCTTCCTGCCCACACAGCATTTCAAAACTTGGTACCATTGATAATCACAATAGGATAGACCAGGGGTGTCCAAAGTTTTTGGCAGGAGGGCCACATCAGCTCTCTGACACTGTGTCGGGGGCCAGGGGAAAAAAAAGAATTAATTTACATTTAAAATTTGAATAAATTTACGTAAGTTTACATAAATGAATATATTGAAGATGAACTTATATGAATGAATGAAGGTCTTGCAATAGCTCAAGGCCTATAAAAGGCCTTGCAGAAAGCAAGGCCAGCCTTTCCTTCACTGCCACTGCTGCATCACAGTTGTGAAAGAGCAAGCAGTGGAGGGAGCTCTCATCCCACAGCTCACATGAGAGGTCAAACAGTCGCCCTCACACTGAGAGAAGTTGCGTTACATAAGAACATAAGAACAGCCCCACTGGATCAGGCCATAGGCCCATCTAGTCCAGCTTCCTGTATCTCACAGCGGCCCACCAAATGCCCCAGGGAGCACACCAGATAACAAGAGACCTCATCCTGGTGCCCTCCCTTGCATCTGGCATTCTGACATAACCCATTTCTAAAATCAGGAGGTTGCGCATACACATCATGGCTTCTACCCCATAATGGATTTTTCCTCCAGAAACTTGTCCAATCCCCTTTTAAAGGCGTCTAGGCTAGACGCCAGCACCACATCCTGTAGCAAGGAGTTCCACAGACCGACCACACGCTGAGTAAAGAAATATTTTCTTTTGTCTGTCCTAACCCGCCCAACACTCAATTTTAGTGGATGTCCCCTGGTTCTGGTATTATGTGACAGTGTAAAGAGCATCTCCCTGTCCATCTCCTGCATAATTTTGTATGTCTCAGTGCGGGCTTCAACAAATCTCCAGAGGGCCAGAGGCTCATTGGAGACTGGGAACTCCCTGAGGGCCGCATTGAGAGGCCTCGAGGGCCGCAAGTGGCCCCCGGGCCGGGGTTTGGGCACCCCTGGGATAGACCATGTGCCTCTAACTTCTCAATGAACTTATGACATAGCATTTTCAGTTTAGCATGAACTACATGAACTACAGATAAACAGTTTGATAATCTAACAAACTTATTTCTGTGCTACAAGGTTGATATTTAATCTGAAATTAAGAGACTATGTTTATGAGATTAGGTAGATAATAGCAGTAGGGCAACATGACTAAAACATACACATGATTTAAGTTTTTTAGCTTCTCTTTTCATCAATAATTTTTCACAAGCAATGAGAATGTGACACTGACATGAATAGAAAATTAACATATAGGTTTTTAAAACTTATTTAATATGATGCATTTTTAAAAACTGTACAATCACAATGAGGGGTGCAGTGGATGAGGGGAAGCAATGAGAATGTGACACTGACATGAATAGAAAATTAACATATAGGTTTTTAAAACTTATTTAATATGATGCATTTTTAAAAACTGTACAATCACAATGAGGGGTTTTATTTTATGAATAAAACAGTCACTCAATCACACAGTTCTGAACTTCCTATAACGGGCTTGCTTTGCATACCAGCAGCCAGCCAATCTCCCTATAGCTGTTTGTTTAGGCAAGGGAGGGACTGTAGCTCAGTGACAGAGCACATGCTTTAAATGAAGACAGTCCTGGGTACAATCCTGCCCACCTCCAGTAGGAGGACTGGAAATGGTGTCTGCCCAAGATTCTGGAAAGCCACTGCCAGTTAAAATAGGCCTAGTGGCCCAAGTGGGCTTCTGTAGAAGCCAGCTTCATATATCCATCCAGTCCCATTTTGAGCAAAGAGAATAAATTGATTTTCATCAATATGTTCCAATTACTAGAAGTTTATCTTGTAGCTTGTGGTAGGGATGATGAACTATCCATGGCCCTTACCTGTGCAAGTCTTCGTTTTTCCGAGCTCAGTTTTTGAGGGTTGTTCAATGTGTTGTTTGATGTGTATTGCACAAAACCCGAGCTACAAGTTCCATACTCGTCATCCGTTTCCTACAGAACAAAGAAAGACTGAAAAACCAGTGTTGACCTGTGCCCAATGCTATCTGAATCCCTGCCCGCACATGCTTGTGTGCATGTGTGCCCCCCATGAATGAGCAACAGGGCGGGTGCACCCCAGTCCCTCTCCCCTTTGACTAAGAATGAAGCCTCCCTCCTCTGTGCCACTTCTGTTTCAAATAACAGAAGCAGTGCATGCTGGGAATCTAGCATATTTTGCTTCTGTTCATTGGAAACAAAAGCGGTGCAGAGAAAGGAGACTATGCACTGTGCTTCTGGGTAAGAAAAGGT
Source organism: Tiliqua scincoides (assembly GCF_035046505.1). NCBI lineage: Eukaryota > Metazoa > Chordata > Lepidosauria > Squamata > Scincidae > Tiliqua > Tiliqua scincoides. Next base: position 124,977,174 of record NC_089824.1, read on the forward strand.
AAGGAGGGAAGGGTTTGGACTCCAAATTGCCTCTTCTGGTATACTTGGTGCTTTGTAAGCATAAAGAGGGAAAGGAGAAGTGATTTAGGGGCAGCTTTTTTTCTTCTCCCACCAGGGCTGAGATGGAGGGAGGCTGCAACTTTCTGCAAGTTAGAAGAGGATGGGAGTGCCCGGTGGAGTGGCAGGGTGGAGACAAAAGTGGACAGATGGGTCAGGGGTGGGACTGCTTGCTGCCCCTCTGAGCAACAGTGTTAGGTCACTTCATGGAACAGTCACAAAGTGTGTGTATGTATGTATGTATGGATGGATGGATGGATGGATGGATGGAGAGCGTGCATGCACTAAAATGATTTGCTGAACCAGATTAGGGAAATAAATCTGTCATTTTAAAAAAGCTCTGTCACGTTGTATCAAGCTGGAATAGTAGCCAAATTACAACTTCTAAATAACAAAAAGCTTTCAAGTGGAAAAAACTGTACCCAATTCATGTATTTAGCCTTGACATTTGAGGGGGGAAAATAAATAATATTAAAATGACTCTCTCTTTACAAAAGAATATTGTAGATGAACGAATAAAAAATGAAAATGTATAGGAATCCTGATGACATGCCTGCAATACTTTTAGACTCCTGTTCTTGAAAGTTAAACAGGCTATAGCATGCATAAATACTGCCACCATTTACAGATCTCACAAAACTTAAACAGACAACTACACCTTCTGAATTACCTTTCACTGGTAAAATTCACTTGCCTTAAATTCTCAGCTTGAAGCAAAGGCTTCAATTGTGATATCAAAGCAATCTGCTTTATGAAAACATACATCCTGTTAAAGTATCTTTGAAGACCTCTGTTTTTCCATGATAAAATATGCAAACAATAAAGAGATTATTCAAGTGGATGCATAGAATGACAGATAGTTGCCAGAGGGCTCGTTATAAAAAATGTATCGTCGAACAAAGGGCTAAGCATATTTCAAAAGTCATTAAAAACACAAATCTTGTGGGATTTGTAAGGTATGCGCTTCAAAATGAAGTAAGAAACAAGGTAAGAAAGTACAAAATCCTATTACGTACCTTGTGTTTCAACTTACTTCTCACTTCCTTTATTCCCTGTTTTGCATGATTTTTTGCCTAGGTAAAAAAAAGAAAAAGAAAAAAGAACTATGTGGTTTTGCAAAACAGTGGCTTGAAGAGTGCACATTATGAGGTGAAATTTAATTAAAAATTAAACCTCTCACATTATGTGGTATATTGAAAGGAAATTACTTCCTTTGTTAATTTCACACATGACCTAATAAAGTTTGAGTGCATTAAGACTTGGATCTTAGTATATATGCATTTGCATTATGAAAATCACACTAATTAAATGGACATATCCTTAATATTTTTTTGTTGAAATGGTACATTTGAAGAAACAAAGATTTAATTCTGCCACATGTTGAATGGGGAAAAGGTGAGGGCAAGGTGCTCTGATCTAACCTTTTCATACGTAGAGATATTATTCAGCATTGCACAGAAATATTATTTATATTTACAAAATTCACATTTTTTGGTACTAAAAAAGCCAAGACTTATGGGTTTTGTCAATATACAGATGAAGTCACTGTTCTAGATGCCAAGTAACTGCATGCAAGTCTGTAGGTTTTCAAAGAAAACATCAAACTTCAAGAAATAGACAATGCCATTTCTATTAGGCACCCATTTGCACTGAGCTTACCTGTTGGAATCCCTACAGCTGAAGTACTCATATAGTGATTAGCTGCTGAAAAAAGGGGAGTTCAACAGGCACCAAATAACCCTTTAAGCTATGATGACTGACCCTCTCAGCCTCAAGAACCCAGCAGGGGAAAATGGGCCTCCAAGGGCACATCTTCTTAGGCATATATTCTTCAAGTTCTTCCCCAGTTGGCCCCAAAGTAAATTATATGCACATTCAATATGCCTCTGAGTGTGATCTATCTGTACTGCAGTGCTTTCGGTAGACTGCACTCTCAGACGCTCATCCAAGTATGCATTCCATTGAAATAAATGTAATATAGATAGTATCTTCTCTCTGATGTGCATTAAGATGTGCATCCAAGAGAGAATACTATCTCAATATGGATGCCACTGCCTTCAATGAAAGGTACTTGGGTGTGTCAAAGTGTGCGTTCATTTAGAGTGCACTGATGTGCCAGCTGGGTCCGTACTTGAGTTGATCAGACCCAACCACAGTGGTCCATGGTGACATCAAGATTTGACTATTGCAATGATGTCTATGCAAGATTGCCCTTGAAGACTGCCCAAAACTGCAGTAATGCAGAACACAGGTGGTGCAGTTGTAGAGGCTCTGCAGTTCAGCTCTGTTAGACTACTGCTCCAGTAGCTGCACTATTTGCCAGGTCATTTCTGGGCCCAATTCAAGGTGCTGGTTTTGACCGTGAAAGCCTTTCATGGTTTGGAACTAAGAATCTAAAGACCCACCTTCTTCCATATCAGCCTCTAAGGAGGGGGCCCTTTTGCATGTGCCCTCCCAGGCTAAGGCAGGCTGGTAGCCACAAGGGGAAGAACCTTCTCTGTGGTGGTGCCACAATTTTGAAACTCCTTCCCATTTGAGTTAAGATTTACTGTTAGCCTTCCAGAGGAGGTTTAAGACTTTTCTTTTTCATTTAGCATTTCTGCCTTAAGACTTCTGTTGGTTTTCACTCCTGTTTAGTTTTTTATGGTTTTCAAATTCTGTTATGAGTTTTATTACTTTTGTGCTGCTGCCTTCATTGTTTGTATTTCTCTTATTGTTGTGATTTTTCTATTTTTATAGTATTTATATTTTTAATGCATGTATTTATTTGTATTTATGTTGTGAGCTGCCTTGGGCATCCTGGTTACAAGAGGACAGGTTGGAAAGAAATTTATGTTTTAAAATACATAAATAAATTGAAAACAACGGAGTGTAGAACTTGCACTGGGATGTGTGCATTTGGATACATATAGCTGCACAAAGTACAAGCATTTTTGTAAATCTTATGCAAAATATTGTGCAAGATGTTATCTAATACACAGATTGTGTCCAGAGTAGTTAGGTTTAGTTTAGGCATAGGAATATGAATGTCCTGAAATGATAAATTCAGAATTATAATTGGCAAATACCGTGGGAGGAAAATCTAGTAGAAGGAAGTGAAGGATAATTTTCTACCAACCTGTTAATGAGCTGTATGTAAATTATAAATGAGCACATGAATATACAATACCTTTAATGTATTTACCTGGATTATTTTTCTTCATATGTTACATATGATTTTGAACTGATGTACAATTAAAAATTCTCTTTTTAAAATGAGATTAAGGCTTCAGTTATCAATAAATAAAACAGTTCCTTAAAAGGAAGGCTGTGCTTTGCAAGAACAGGTTTCAAGCAACCAAGTATCTCTCTCCCCCACCTTCCAAATTTTGCACAGAACCTGCAAGCAACAGGTGGCATTTTCCAACATTAGGATAATCTTCATGTATAGGGAAGAACAAAACTTGTCCACCAATGGTTGACTTCACAACATGTCCAGAAGTGGCCAACTGCCATTACATGAGTACTTGAAGCAGCCAGTCAGCCATTTGGGATGGGGGTGGGGGGAGGAAACATCATGATCATATGAACAGTCCAGACAAGCAGTGTGACGCTGTATGTCTTAAATTATTCATTCTGTCTGAGGATTGTTGATGCAAAACTCTGCCAGGATGCTACTGAAGACCATATGTGATTATTCCTTAGGAACACCCATATTTCTGGCCAACTCAGTGGTTTTACATGCTGAGGGACTAAAGAACTAAATTGGGCCTGTGCAGTAGATGCGCATGCCAAAGGCACAAATAAGCTTTGCTCTAAAAAAAAACAAAAAACAATTGCTGAATATCTTAACCATTCATAGATTGGTGGGAGAACATTGTGCTGTCTATGAAGGAAACTAACAACTTCTTTAAAGTTAAGAAACAAGGCAGTCCCAGCAATCTCTCTGGAACAGTCACAGCAATGAACTGGGAATTCATCACCATGTTGAGAAGTTATTATTATGACAGAGAAAGCAACATCCATGTGAAAGTTATAGTATGATTCAATGCTTAGCCAGTATTGGGGAATGGGTTGCTGCAAGAATTAAATGGGTGGGACTAAAGCAAGACAGTAAACCATTATCATATAGGGAAAGAGAAGCAATGAGGGGGGAGCAGGCTGGAAAAAAAATCAGGAAGACTAATATTCGGACAAAATGTCTGAGATTCCCTGGTACTGCTAAAGGTTACAAACCGTGCTGCTTTGTGTTTGAGTGAAATTATTCTCTAGTCTGTATCTAACAAAATGGAGAGGGTCATAAAAACTCCAGTATAAAATGAAACGTGGAGAAGTCTTCTGCTTGTGGCCCAGTCTCGTAGCCTATTCCCTTCTCTTCACTGAAAAGGAATTGGACTGTAACTTCAGTGCACATGTTTGAATACTATCTAAACCTTAAAACAGGAGTGAATTTTAGCAGGATGGAGGGAAGTCTGTAGGTGCCATTATTATCTTCCTGCCAACCCCAGTTCCCAGAAGCCATAAGGATGCTCTAGAATACTTACATTAAATATTATTTTGAAATATCTTGGATTGAAACAGAATATGTGGATTCTTATACAATGAAAAATTAAATTAGACAGAGAAATATCTTACATATTGGTATGCTGTTCTCATGGCTGGGCTGGCTTTGTTCATGGCTGTGTTGATTAGAGTCCCTCCTTTCTAAAATATACAATATATAAATACACAAATAAATACACAAAACATACATTCATCATATTCTCAGCTTAAGTAAAAGCTGAGATTCTTCAGGAAAAACAGTACCCATTACTTAACCCCTACATCCCATTCCTTGTTGTTTTGCCCTCATATTTCAATTCTGAAGATTCCTACAGCTGTGTTTTGTCTACTATTGTCTGCTACTTCCAGACAAGGTTACAACATGTCATTTCTATGGTTGACATATTTATCAATGAACTCTAATATAATCGCATCAGGCATAATCCACCAGGAAGTTCTCCTTTATAAGCCCTGTTTACATAAATGGAAGTTCTGCAAGAGAGGCTTGTACGGGAGTTCATTGTACACTTATTCTCATATCTGCTTTACAAATTCTTAGACCTCTTCCTGTAAGCAATGAATGATAGTTAAGTAAGAATACTATCATGCTGAGGAAGCCCTTAGAAGCTACTGATGCATTTTGTAATGGAATAGAGATGCCAATATTGTCATACTACTTCAAGACCAAACTTAACATTATGAGGGAAATAACAGTTTTCAAGTCATATTTTCCTCATAATGTTGACAGATGCTGGTGCCCATAGATTTTCCCCTGAAATGGATCACCTTCAAGTTTGTTTTTAAAGGTTCACTTGTCCCTAGCTGGGCTTTGAAACTAGAAATCTGTCCAACTGGAAGAAAACTGACATGGGGGAGAAGATAATTTGCAGAAGAGGATCAGTGGACACGAGTGCAATTAAACACTCCAGCCACACCCAACTATCTATAGTTATACCAGAAAGCAGTATGTTAACTGAGGTAATGTCTGCTTTGAGAGGTAATGTCTACTTTGAGTCTGAGATGAAAATAGGAGGAGAGATTCTTTCCCACTAAATGCTCTTTTCACACCAAAACCACTATTGTGGTACAGCGGCAGAGCTAAAGGATGTCTGTTCACATAAACAGCTGGTGAAAACACAATACTGTTGCTCATGGAACACACTACAGGACTGTGTGTTCCAATTCTTTTTCTCTTCAAATCAAGTTCCTCTTGTCCTTCTTTCACAGCTTTACTGTTAGTTAAGCATTATATCAGCACTGATAATTCATAATTGTGCTAACCAATTCTTTTTCTCTTCAAATCAAGTTCTTCTTGTCCTTCTTTCACAGCTTTACTGTTAATTAAGCATTATATCAGCACTGATGGCATTCATAATTGTGCTAACCAGGGGTGTTCTCAAGCGCAGAGATGGTGTCACAGATCAGGGACTGGCCAAGGACCTCATCTGGAGACCATTCCAACCAGGTTCATGCCTGGAACCTCAGTACCACTGGAAATAATAGTGTCCAATGCACAGCCAGGAGCAGACAGGGGTGCTATGAAGCCCCAGTAGAGATCTTTGCTCCAGGGCCTCTAGGAAACTGGTGCTAGCATTTTTCATATCAGAAATTCCTATCCAGTTTTAGATTCTGGTTTCAGACAAATTTTATTAGCATCACTATCAATATAACGGGAATTAAGGACTGCAGAAGGAATGTGTGCCAGATGAGAAGGCACTACTGAAAGAGCGTCTGTATTCCTGCAGGCAAGTCCAATCTCAGGCCCATCAAGTTTAACATACTGTTAGCATTACTGACTGCCCCAGTTCTATTGTGACACTTCATGAAGAATATGAAATTGCCATGATTTGCTAAGTAAAAGATACAACAAAATGTGTTTGAAAATTTGTAATATACTTCATAGGTATCTCTATCAAGAGTTGTATAATAAACTGGCTTCTAATTTTTTGATCAAGTAGTTAATCAAATTTAAATCAAGTTGCCTATATTCAGGATCTCAATATAGGTGGGTTTTTGAGGCTAAAAAGCTTTTGAAGAAGTGTGTAAGACCTTACAGCATAATAAACAAAGGCAACCACTAATAAAAAGAGAAGCCTGTATATTTTTTTAATTTCCTCCTACACTAATGCAAGAGCACAAATAATGGCTTACACAAGAGCACAATAAACAAGTTTACCCTTCACTTTTCACTCCACTAGTTAAAATTTGTCCTCAGGGATTAGACTCTTTTTAGTTCACTAATCTACTGATTAAAAATCGAAGTTCCCTCCAGTACCATGTGTTAAGTAAAGCAGTAGCATTTGACAAGATTTTCAGTATTTCTAGTAAACTGCCATTTGGATAACAATATTCTTTAACAAGATCATGAACACTGAAACAAAAACAACTAACAGCATGATCCAGCAAAATTAAAAAGTCTTTAAAGTCTCGTTATTCCATTGAGAGAGTTAGGCATTTTTTCTATTAGGAACAAAGATATTCTACTGTTGTTCATGAATAAGTCTTTACAGTACAACAAAGAACTAAAAATAGTTAACTGCTCTGAAAATAAAATCTACTGGAAAATGCAAACTCACATGAAGGATAAGAAAATTAAAAAAAAAAATCAAGATTTTTATACCTTTACTGTATATACCCACTGGTGATATGGTCTTGAATTTCCTATAATGTAAATTAAAATGAAACAGAAATATTAGAAATAGTTTTAACTGGTTGATTTTTAAAGAGAACCACTATTTTTGAGATATTTGTATATAGTCTTGATTTTCTATTTGATTTAAGAGACTCATGCATCAAATGTCAACATGATGTGATGTTTGTTTAGGGCTCTCCTGTTTTATTTCCATAGTGTCATAGATTATATTGCCTTCCCTGAGGAAACCTGTCCTAGACTATGTAGAACTAAAGAAAAAAAGTTTTAAGTATTAAAAGCATAAAATCTATTTCAGAATTATTTAAGGTCTGAAAAATACATTAAAACTATGTTTCGTTCATATAGGGTTAAAGCGGATATATGGGGATATTTATTACAGTATTAAATGACAGGTTTTTTGCCATCTACACAGTAGCTGCCACCTTTGTAGGTGAGGAAAATGAGGCAAATGGGAGAACTACAAAACAGAAATATGTTCACTGGGTGCTATTACTTTACTAAATTGCCCACAACGGGCAAGTTAAAATTTGATTGCATAGAAAAAGGTGGCCCTGTTTCTGAAAGGATTCAGCTAAATAGGTAAGGATGGATTTAGTCTTTAGAAGACATTAAAGAATAAATGATTAATTTTGTGATAGTGTGAGAGGCCGTGATAGTTGCTAGCAGGGAAACGTGTAAACTAACAACTTTAGCTTGCAAAAAAGGAAATGCATGCATTCCCCAAGGAACACAGTTCAACAAACTTGACAACATGAGTTTTATAACAGTTTCAAAAGCCTCTTTAGGCCAAACTACATGTTGACAAGTGTTTAACATGTCCCTTTGCTTTTTGGTTATTTTGTGTATATAGTGCACTGAAGTGGGCCTGAAACAAGATGAAACCATAGCAGGGAGGGAGAGGGACTTTCATTCTCAGTCCTGCTACACTTTTCACCCAGGTAGTAGCTCCATCATATGCTATTGCTATCACAGGGAGGGCACCCTCCACTGAAAACACGCACTGCAGTTTCACCTCATTTTGAGGCCTTCCTCCAGCATGCGAAATAAAAACAAATAAATAAAAAACAAAGGACCATGTTGCATGTTTGCTTTAATCATGTATAGTTTGGCCTTTTAGGCTCAGTAAGAAATCTGACATCTAGCCCTAGAAAGAAATTCTGTCAACATTGTACTTGTTAGGGGAAATCCAAAACACTAAAAAAAGAAAAGAAAGAAACTCTTTGAATTTGCTTCTGAGGGTAGCACTACACATGATGGGGTAGTTTCATGTCTTTAGACATGGATCACCTTTAAAGCAAGGGGTGGCAATTTCCAGGGGAGAAATGGCAACTGCTGTGTGTATGTGGCATGCGAGTGCTTAACACACTTAACACAGAGTCATTTTGGGTCTCAGAGCCTGGCTGAGAAAAAAATGGCACTGAGTGTCGCTTAATACATGTTGCAAAATACGTATTTGCAGTGCTGTCAAGGTGTGAATTCCTTTGTATTTCTATTCCTTCACACAATGATCCTGAACAATGACTGGTTGCAACCTTGGATGTTTTAATTTTGTTTACTTGATAGATAATGTTTATGCCAAAAAAGGTGAAATGAAATGAAAAATGGCAGGTATAAGAGGGATGGTGGAAGGAAAGGCAATGGGCAGAAAAAAAGGTTCAGCAACCCATTTCTTCCTACTTTTCTGCTTTCAAATGCTAATTTTCATGGCACATCACAACACTTTGTGTCTGTCACATAGTCGTACACTTCCATTTTAAGGAGTAGCTGGAGATTTTTGCAAAATATAATCCAAAGATTACAGAACTGCGATTTGCTTTTGGTGCTAAAAGATTTCCATTTAAAGTTTTGTGTTATTTATGATATTTACACAACGAATTGTATTTTTATTCCACTTTTCCCCTTTAAAATGGAGATGTTGGGGCTAACTCAGAGCCCAATCCTATGGGCTGTGAGCACCAGTGCTGGACATTGTAGAAGTGCTATAAAGCACTTCTCGGCACCTAGCAAGTAAGTGGTGCTGGTGGGAAAGACTGCTCCAGCCCATTTGCATCGCATCCCACCCAAAAGCCACTAGGAAAGGTAGGTTTCGTGCTAGGGTGTCAAGGGGCATGGGAAGGGTGGTGGGAGGGTAGTCCAGAGGTGTGGCATGTTTTTGGGCATTTTGGGGGCATGTTTGGGCATGAGGAGGCCAGAGTGGGCCTGGGAGGGGACAGGGACAGCGGAGCAGGTCTCTGCCACATCCTAAATCCCTTTCCAGGCCTGCCAGTATTACACAGAGCTAATCGATTCTGTGCCAGCTAATACCTGGTGCAAATTCGAGTAACCCCATTGAGTAGGCTGGGATGCTACGTGGGGTAAGGGAACAAATGCTTCCTTACCCAGAGGAGACCTTCCGCCTGTTCAACAGCAGCACTGGATGCAGCACGGGCCTAGTGGTCGTGCTGCACTAGCACTGCATAAGATTGGGCTGCCCAAGAATAAAACAAACTAAACTATAATAAAAATCAATTAGAACATATCAGAAAGCAAACAAAATGATGGCAAAAGAATTAAAAGCTGCTGGAACATAAAGATTTATAATGGCAATGAAACGTGGGCAGAGAGAACATAATATAACCTCCTGAGCAGAGAATTCCATGTACTCGATACCACTATCAAAACAGTCTCCCTCATGGGTCAATGCAATCATAGTTGAATGCATAATGGGGCCATTCTAAAGCACCTCAGATTCATTGATAAGTGGAGGTGGCCTTTGGCTCCTGAACTATTTAAAGCTGAAATTAAATTTAAGCACCTTAAATCACACCCAAAACTGGACTAGCAACTGCTACAACAAAGGGACAATATGATCCTGAAATTTGGCAATGATCAATATTTTAGGAGCAGCATTCTATACTAGCTGAAGGTTTCCAAGTGGTTTTTCAAGAGCATATACAGCACATTACGGTAATTCAGTCCAGGTGGAATGAATGCGATTGTGACCATGCCTGGCTGTCCAGGAAGTTACATATGCACAGAGACGAATGCAAGGGTGCAGAAAACTGATGATATTCTCTTAAAAGCAAAAATGGAGATTTTAAAGCATGCTCAAATCATGTCCTTAATTAGAGTCTTGCTGTTGAGGGATTTCATCCTTAAATCATGGCCATGGTTTGGTACATGGCATGCATTGGACTCTGCACATATCAAGTCTGTTTATACACAGTATGCTACTTAAGAGTCAAAATACAAAGAACAGTAGTTTAAAGAAGCAGTAGCAGTTTCTTTGGCCATTAAGTATATAATGTAACAAATGGTATGCTTCTGATTGGCTAAGAATTTTTCAGTTATGTTGTTCTCTACTTAGAAGTGTGCTAAAAACTTAGGGCACAAAACTAACCAACTTTCGAGCACTAAGTTAGCCGCAGTGCAGCCCTAAGGTAAGGTAACAAACATGTCCTTACCTTGAGGAGGCCCCCTTGACTGCCTCCCCACTGCAGGTTGCAGTGCTGGCCACATTGGCACAGCTATGTCAGTGCTAGAAAGTTGGTTACAATTGCGCTCTTAGTCTAATAAACTAAAATCTTTTGCCAATTTTGTATTTTAAATATCAGGACATTATTATTATTAACAGTATTTATATACCGCTTTTAAACTAAAAGTTCACAAAGTGGTTTACAGAGAAAAATCAAATAACTAATGGCTCCCTGTCCCAAAAGGGCTCACAATCTAAAAAGATGCCAGGGAATACCAGCAGACAGCCACTAGAACAGACAGTGCTGGGGTGAGGTGGGCCAGTTACTCTCCCCCTGTATCATATCAGCCCTGTATGTCCAATTGTTATTTAATTTCAAGCACCAAGGCATGAAAATCAGTTTTAAATAAAACGTTGTCATCCTTAGTTATTTCTGTCAACACTGAACTGAAAGTATCCATGTAGTAATGAAGTAAACCCATAAACCTATACCTCCACTGAAGCCACCTGAAGAGATTTCTTCTTCAAACACATCACAGAATCCCTTTCCTGCATTTAGCTTTGCCAGACGACCTTCGATAAACTGCAGGAGAAAAACAAATTATGCCTTTGTGGAGGATTCACATTTTAAAATCTCTAATGTATTAACTTGTGCTACAAAAGTAGCAGAACTACAACAGAGCCCGACATTATTATTTAAACATGATCCTACAAAAATCTGTTGATCATATTCACTGTTTCTGAACCACACAATTTCTTTCTTCTTATGCTCTATCTCAATACAAATTAAAAACAAATTTGTAGATCTATGTCAATTTGAATGTATTTCAGTGGAAGCACACTTCATGTGAGGAACCGCTAGATTATAAGGATTAATATTTTTAAGCTTTAACAGAATTCCCAAATTCATAATTGTTTTGTGAAAGACATATTTTAACATTTTTATTCAAAATTACATTTTAACTACACATAATCAAAAAGTATAAATAACGAAACATTTGGTTACATCTAGCTGGATTAGGTTTACTATTTTGTTTGATTTAATAACATGACAAACACACCATAAACTTTAATACAATGAATAATATAGATGTATTTTATAATGGAGGGAAGAACCCATTGCTAGCAAACAGTCAGCATTACAAATTTGTTGAGACCATAAGCCACATTATGGTTCTGTATCAATTTGTTCAACATGCAGCAAAGTCACATTTTGATTCACAGACACAAGTAATGGTGAGAAATACAATGACACACAACATCACTACATAATATCCGAACTTGGGAAATTTCACTCACACGTGAATTACTTGGATTACTTCTTTCTACCTTCCCTTAGTAGTATGTCCAAGCACCAAATGTTTACAAAAGAAGAGTTAACTGTTAAATTTACTATAAATGCATATGAGGGTCCCAGAACAACTAGGTCCCTCATAGCTCCATACTTTCCTGAGGGTTTTCCTTCATATTTAGTTGCATATGTAAAGTTTACAACAGAGATCAACATAATACAATTTCCCAAAAGAAACTACAATGTTGTGTAAAAAGTCTTAATTTTCCTCAAAGGATTAAAACTCCAAGAATTCCCCCATCACCATAAAGCACTGGCATTTTTAGAATGTTTCAGGCAGTAATCTACTTTTGTCAGGGTTAGGTAGCCCAAGTATGAGATAAACGAAGAAAGTATTTGACTGATTGCACATTTTCCAACATGAATTACTACTAAATCACTGTGAACTGAAACTGTACACAGGAGCCAATAGAAATTAATTATTTGGCTGACTGTCATACACTGTCACAGATTATCCAAACAGTCCTGTCAGTGACAATCTGATACTTGTCAATGGATAAACTGACGACATGAAACAAACTGTTCTAATACAGTTTTAAAAAATAGATAAATGCAGAAACAGCAGTAGCAGCAAAGTACATGCTATCAATTATTATTATTTCCTTTTTTTTTTTTTACTTAGCATTCTCCCCACTCCAATCAAATTGGCTTTTTTCCAAATGGGTTGGTTCATGGTCAGACCACTGCATGGGATCACTGGATTATTTCACAGCAAGAATGAGATAAAGCACCTTTAGTTACCACTGTGCAGAAAACATTCTTTGAACCATGAGACATTATCTGTTTGGGAAAAGTTAAGAATTCATCCCTTGCTACAAAACCAGCACATGATTTATGAACAGTTTCATCATTAGGTAAAAGAACACAGACAGAACACTGAGCTGTTAGGCTTTAGTTTTTTATTCTAATCTTGCATAGAAAAAAGCTTTAACCTAAATAGAAATTACATAGAAATGAACAGGGATTGCACAGCAGAGGCATTTGGTGGTCTATATCATGGATTTTACTTTTAAAAGAATAACATGTGCTTTAAAAACTGTGGCCTGCAGGCTCAATGGGGGCCCCCAAATTCATTTTATCTGGCTCCTAGTGGCCTTGGCAGTAAGAATAAGATTTCACACCCTAATGCTTTTATGTTCTCCCTTTCGAAATGTTCATCTAACACAGGACTGTGTTTCACAAACAATGCTGATGCAAACTTTATACTGGGGTTGATCATTCCGGGCTTTCAGGTCACTGGCTGGCAATTAGAGTGCTCCTCTTCTGAGTATACTGAAGTTCTTTCTTGCATTAGCATTCCCAGAGGAGGGGGGAAAGCACTACGTTTTGCAGGATGCCTCAACGCACCCTATAAGGTGCCCCTCACCCTCAGGGCCTTTCTCTGCAGCAAGAGCAATGTGGGAGATGCCTCTGTGATGCTCTGTGACACCTCTGTGACACCAGGAATGGCTCCAACTGCAACAGGAAGGGGCAGCTTACAGGGCACTTTGAGGCACACTGCAAAGCTTAGCACTTTGTATTCCCCCTCCTCTGCGAATGCTAGTTTTCTTGTCTGAAACATTCACTTTTTTGCTTGATTGGACAATAGCTTCATTATTTTAACTTTGGACATTCCTGTACAAAGGTTTTGAAGTGAGATTTGGTGCACTTCTGAATGCTGCAGTATACACTACACACAGCAGAGCTGTTCACACTTCTGCTTCTGGCAGTTTTTACCACATAAGGTTCTCAGCCAGTTAACAGCATCAGTCATGTTATGTATGACCTATCTTCTGCTCCCCGATATCAGGAAAAAATAGAGACCCCTCCCCCTTCAGTTAAAGGCCCTTTCAGTGCTTTAGGTTTATCACTAGGCAGAGAAACTCACAAGAGTTTCACTTGAGAAGCCTCGACAGACACACTTCTGTCATAGCTAACTGCAAACTCCTTTGGTCCTTGAACATTTTTAGTTGCAATTCCTAGCCCCAGTTCACCATCTGTTTACATCTGCTTTAGTGACTATTGGCTGTTAAAGCACTTAGAGGCAGCCATACAGAAGTTAACGGAAAAAATGATAAGCACGTAAAGCTTAAGAGCAATCATATGTGGGTGGGGGTAACCATGACTTAGATTATCCCCAATCCTATCCTAACCAATCCTATCCAACTTCCCAGCATCGATGCAGACACAACGCAGCTCCAAGGTAAGCGAACAAATGTTTCCTTATCTTGAGGAGGCCTCCATAACTACCTCCTCACCTCAGGATGCAGTGCACTACAGCATTTGGGGCTCTTCAGTCTAGAAAACAGACATCTGAGGGGGTACGTGATTGAGACATACAAAATTATGCAGGGGATGGATAGAGTAGATAGAGAGAGACACTCTTTTCCCTCTCACATAACACCAGAACCAGGGGACATCCACTAAAATTGAATGTTGGGAGAGTTAGACAGACAAAAGAAATATTTCTTTACCCAGTGTGTAAACAGTCTATGGAACTCCTTGCCACTGGAAGTAGTCTTGCCTAGATGCCTTTAAGAGGGGATTGGATAAATTTCTGGAGGAGAAGCTCATCATGGGTTACAAGTCATGGTAGGTATGTGCAAGCTCCTGGCTTTAGAAGTAGGCTACCTCAGATTGCCAGATGCAGGGGAGAGCACCAGGACGAAGGTTGTGTCTTGTTCGCTCCCTGAAGCATTTGGTAGGCCACTGTGAGATATAGGAAGCTGAACTAGATGGGCCTTTGGCCTGATCCAGCCCCATTGGCATGGCTGCATTGATGCTGGAAAGTTGGACAGAATTGGGCCCTTAGTGATAAGAACATAAGAACAGCCCCACTGGATCAGGCCATAGGCCCATCTAGTCCAGCTTCCTGTATCTCACAGTGGCCACCAAATGCCCCAGGGAGCACACCAGATAACAAGAGACCTCATCCTAGTGCCCTCCCTTGCATCTGGCATTCTGACATAACCCATTTCTAAAATCAGGAGGTTGCGCATACACATCATGGCTTGTACCCCTTAATGGATTCTTCCTCCAGAAACTTGTCCAATCCCCTTTTAAAGGCATCTAGGCTAGACGCCAGCATCACATCCTGTGGCAAGGAGTTCCACAGACCGACCACACGCTGAGTAAAGAAATATTTTCTTTTGTCTGTCCTAACCCGCCCAACACTCAATTTTAGTGGATGTCCCCTGGTTCTGGTATTATGTGAGAGTGTAAAGAGCATCTCCCTATCCACTCTGTCCATCCCCTGCATAATTTTGTATGTCTCAATCATGTCCCCCCTCAGGCGTCTCTTTTCTAGGCTGAAGAGCCTTTCCTCATAAGGAAGGTGCCCCAGCCCCGTAATCATCTTAGTCGCACTCTTTTCCATTTCCTCTATGTCTTTTTTGAGATGCGGCGACCAGAACTGGACACAATACTCCAGGTGTGGCCTTACCATAGATTTGTACAACGTCATTCTAATACTAGCCGTTTTGTTCTCAATACCCTTCCTAATGATCCCAAGCATAGAATTGGGATAGAGCATATGCTTTGCATGCACAAGGTCCCAGGTTCAATCCCTGGAATCTCCAGGTAGGGCAGAGAAAGAGTCCTGTCCAAAATCCTGGAGAGCTATGCCAGGAGTATGTACAGACATTACTGAACTAGATGGACCAATAGTTTGATTCAATAACTGATTGAGATAGCTATAGAGTATGCAAGCAAATATGGTCTAGAAACCAAGGGACATGAATAAGTTTTGTTATCTGGCGCGCACACAAGGGAATGGGGATTGCTGGTTACCCAAATATGCTGAAAACAAAGTTTTCACAAGACTTACAAGCTCCCCTTCTTCCTTTTTCATGAGGGCTTTCTCAGAATGGAGATGTTCCAATGCAGGGGCGGGGGGCTTGCTTAACCAGTGTGTCATCAAGCAGCACACTAATTCAACTGGCATCTCTGCCTGCCTGAGGTGATTCCAGTTAACTGACTTTGCAGCTTACCTAAGTGCCAAGATAACACAACTTTTTCTGTACACAGAAATATCAATCATTTCTCATTTAGAGAAATGAGTTTTCATTTAAAGTTTGGTGTTTGTTTTTAAAGCCCAATATATAGTCTTTTACAGCTGGCATTTGATATTTCAAAGACTGAACTGAATGATCAAGGTAATTCAAAGGTAATTCCAACCTTCAAATGTTGAAAATGTGAACTAGCTAAAGTGGATTACCTGTTACATGCTTGATGGACAAGTCAGAAGTCATGTTTTACTGGTAAATGGTTATTCAGGAAACCTTTGATATTTCAGGAGTTAATGTCATATTTGGAGTAATAACCATTCTGTTAAACTATTTACTGGAATTAATTCCTAACATCTTAATAATAAATTAATTTATGGAAGCAAGGATAATTTAGGAATTATGTTAGTATGGACAAACTCATGGATTTAATAAAAGGAACAAATCAAAATGATTTAAAAAATACATGGTAATAATATATTAATTGTTGGAATTCTGTAGGTAGACATGCAAAACTGGACTATATGGTCTTAATGCAATTATATATAATTTTTCAATTACTATTTTTTTTAAAGACCTTCCTATGACTCAGTCCAAGGTGGCTAATGCTAGCAGTCTCATGTAGTGAAATAATCAAATGACATTTTCAGCCTTCATTTAAATAAATTAAACCCACCCCCTTATATACAAATCCAATTAATGCTGGTGTAACTGAACAATACCAGTGTTGACCGGTAGTGTATATATGTAAATTCCAGGTATTACACTATTACAGCATCAGTTCATGGGAGATAGCTATACTGGTGGTATACTATCAGTGTAGCATTGAACTCCTCAATTGCATGTTTTTATACGGCATCCAACAAAGATATGCAACTTCTCCCCCTCTCCCAGACATCCTCCCCAATGTTTCCCATTTCCAAGTAGGTGGGCTTGAAGAGGTTTCTCTGCTATGATAGTGCATTATCCTTGACAGAATTCTAAACTGTTTCCAAAATTTTCTGGTTACTACATTGGTGCCATGCTTTCTATATTATGCAGCTTGCATAATATAATGCATATACTTACCATGATTTAACTTTCCCAAAGAGCCAAACTTAACACAGAGATGTCACAAGTTGTTTTTTACTATTAATCTACTGCTCTACTATAGGCCTATAACCATTTACAAGATTTATTTTCTGTTACAAAAGAATGCTTACCATTGAATTTACAGGAAAGTTTTAAATTCAACCCTCTTACAACTCAACCTTGAAAGAAGACCAATTACAAGCAAGAGCTCTTGAACAAAAGGCAGCTGGATAAAGGATAAGGAGGAGGAATGATATCAAAAATAAACTGAAGAAGCAGCAATATATTGGCTGTAAAAATGGAATAGCTTTAGAACATCTTTCTTTTTCTCTTGAAAAATATTGTTGCTGTTAAATTCTACCCAATTAGCATATTTTTCACTTATATTGCATAAATCTCTCACTCAGACATTAAATCTTAGAGACAGAGACTTGTCATTTTTATAATGAAAAGTTTTCTACAACTCTGTGAATTTAACTTTGCTATCATGGTAGTGTCTTCAAAGAGAGGTACAAGATTAGTTATTCATAGCCTCCTCTGCCTTCAAGCGTAGGTGCTTTAATCAAAGATTATATCTCTTGTCTTCCACTTCCAGACCCACAGCTGGATTTTCAGTGTTTATCCCACACTAAAATAAACTTAGAATCATCTCTTGGCCATATGTTTATTATTTTATTCTCTCTTCATCTAAGTGGTTGGTTCCTTCAGGGTAGCCATTTAAGAATCTATTTCTTAAAAGTGAGTCCAGTTCCAGTCCACAGATGCCAAGTAAATCAGTCCCATCAATCAGAGTTGCCAAATCAGAGTCCAGAACCAATAAGCCAAATTACAGTCCAAGGTCAGTCAGGGTATCCAAGTCCAGTCACAATCCACAGTCAGATTCCAAATTCAATAAACCCAGTCAGTCTCCTCTCCTACCTCCAAGCTGCACTCCTTCAAAACCCACAAACCCTTCCTGCCTCAGGTACTCCTTATATCCCTGAGGGCCCTATTGCCTTCCAGTGGCTGCAGCTGTGCAGCACACTCTGCTGGATGCCCAGGCCTTACCCTTAAAGGGGCCACTGCTGACACCACATCTACCTCCTCGCCAGTTCTTCCGTGATTCCAATACAAATGAACAAGTGGAAAGTTCAACCACAACTTGAATTCTTAAGACACAACGATTTATGGTGAGAACTGAGCCTTACCTGGGGCTTGTGCAATAAGCAAACACTGGCAATCTGACCAAGGAGACAGTTTTTTCTTTGTGATGGGGGGGGGGCGGCCTTACATTCAGATGCTGGATGAGGTGAGTGAAAGCGCCCCTCCCCTGCTGTGTGAGTGTGTGTGGGGGGGGGGCAGAGCATCTGTGTGTGTAAGAGAAGGGGGCAGCCTGTGTGTGTGAGAGAGAGGGGGGAAAGTGTTTGTGTTGCAGAGAAGTTGTGATGCTCCAGGCTTGGGGTGGGGGGAAAGAGAAGCTGTGATGCTCCAGGCTTTGGGGGGGGGAGAGAGAGAGAGGCTGTGATGCTCCAGGTTTGGGGGGGGCGGAGAGGAAAGCTGTGATGCTCCAGGTTTGGGGGAGAGAGGCTGTGATGCTCCAGGCTTGGGGGGGAGAGAGAGGCTTTCCTGGGAGTAAGACCCCCTGACTCTAATGGGACTTACTTCAGAGTAGGCATGCACAGGATTGGGTAGCGATGCTTTCTTGGGAGTGAGCCCCAGTGAGTCTGTGACTTACTTCTGAGTAGACAAGCGGGCTTGGGCAGACTGCCACCCCACCCACGCTTTACTGGGAGTGAGCCCCAGTGACTCTGAGACTTCTGAGTAGCCTCTGACTGCCCGGGGAAGCAGAACAGAGCGATCGGGCAGGGGGCGGGGCCAGGGCAGGGGCGGATTTTTTTTTTTTGCAGTATTCACTCCATAAGACGCACACACTTTCCCCCCCACTTTTGGGGGGGGGAAGTGCGTCTTGTGGAGCGAAAAATACGGTATACTGCTTTTCACTAAGGGCTTTTAACTTCAGAGTAACCCAAAGTTATCCTGCATGAAGGAATGCACTGCATTATCAAATAAGTCTTTGAGCCTTTATCTACCTGCTCTTCAGTGAAGTAGGAGAACTATGCTAGGATGAATGCATCATCAATTAATAAAACATGTCAGCAGAGTGTAAAATATCTAGATCCACTTTCCAAGATAATCCATCCATGTAGTTGGCCTTTAGCAACTAGAGATTCATTTTAACTTTGGGGGAATGCTGATCAGTTAAGAAATTATTTTTAATGGAAGTACTACCATACAATTGGGAACATACTTTTGGATTGTATCTTAAGGTCTATTTGTAGAAGACCACCTGTTTGTATATAAGGGAAGGAGGGAGATAATCTTCCCCAATGTTCCTTCTTCACAGTACTTTGCCCATGCCCCTGCAAATTGTTCTTAAGGGTTTGCAGGCAATAAAGTGCAGATTTTCAAGAGGTGCAGGGAGCAGCAGAGGAAAGAAGAAATCAACAAAAATCTCCCCTCCTCCCTTGAATACTCTGTGAATGGGAGATCATAAAATACAAAACTTTTGAGTATAGACGTGCACCCCTTAATGACCTTCCAGTCTGTGTGAGGTGCATATGTGACAGCCACCGCTGGTCAAGTGGTTGGACCTGGGTGCACCCCCCAAGTCTCCGAAGGTGAGGGGAGCTCTGCTCCCTTGCCTCCAGAGGCTTTTCTGAGCCTCCTAGAGGCAGCATGTATCCGTGTGCTGCCTCTGTGTGGCTCAGAATGACCCAATCACATGAGAGGCACGATTTCTGGTTTCCTCTGGAAAACCGGAAGTCATGTCTCTTGCGCAATTCCAGCATTCTGATCCTCACAGTGGCAGCGCATGGATGCATACGGCCTCTTGGAGGTTCAGAAAAGCCTCTGGAGGCAAGGTGAGCAGAGCATCCCCTTACCTCTGGAAGCTTTGCATTATGTCAAGCCCTGGTCCACATCTCTGGGAGCCACCCACAGGGAGGTTGGTCCACATCCCTGTCGTTTAGCGTTGCACAACTGTATATGGATGGTGCTACAATTATATTATTGCTTGCCTTTTATTCAAGTAAAGTTTTCAAACATGAGAACATATTTAACAGAGCTATACAATTTTTCCATTGGATATGAAGAAACAATGTATATTAGAAGTAACTAAACAAGAATACACTCACTCTGTAGTACCTGTTTAAAAAGCTGAAGATTCACTGCTGTTTCCAGAAACTGTTTAGTAGTGCTGGAACGATGCTTGACAAAACTTTCTTCACAGAAACCGACAGGCTCACCCTAAGTTAAAAAAGAGTGAATTAGAAAGGTCTTCTTATAAACAGTCAGTGCTGATTCACTAAACAGCACTTTTTGCCAATAATGTTCTAAAAAGGTAAATGATGATGTTGATTGCCTGAATAAGTGACTTTGTCACACAATGTCTTCAAGACAAAGATGGTGACAAAAATCTGAAATGCAATGCAGCGTATGTTCAATTTAACAGACTAAGAAGGGTTGTCCGTTAATGGCAACAAGTCCATTAAATCTGGATACCCTTTTCTCACCAATGAGTTCAATGAACCCCTGTAAGCTGTAGGTTAGATAGCTTCTTCAGTGCTGCTGCTCCATAGTCCACCATTGTACTCTAGGAATGGAGGATTGTCTTTATTAAATGAGAATGAGAAAACCCTGGTAGAGAGCAGAGCAGTACCACTGAGGAGGCTTCTCTAAGTGTCAGAATGGAAAGTTACATTGATTTCCAAAATTACTTC
This sequence comes from Tiliqua scincoides, assembly GCF_035046505.1. NCBI lineage: Eukaryota > Metazoa > Chordata > Lepidosauria > Squamata > Scincidae > Tiliqua > Tiliqua scincoides. Next base: position 124,998,022 of record NC_089824.1, read on the forward strand.
TCTTATATCTGGGAAATTAAAAAATTATATCAAGGTGAGTCCATCTGTAGTACCTACCAAAAACAGAATTGTAGTTGGTGAAATTTTAATTTTCATGTTGCTAGAATAAACTGGGCACAAACCACTACGAAATTATTCTGCACCAATTCCATGAGACTAATCAAAGCTGCTCAATGTACTCTTGCAAGCTCTGGTTCATGTTCACCGGAACTTTCCCAGTAGAATGTTTGGAGATATTTAAATTTATAGTATTTCACCATTTGAGACAGCTCACAATTCTAAAAACAGCACACACTAAAATCTTATTTTAAAAAGCAGTAAGAATAAAATATACAAATGATTCTTAGTTTCCAAATGCTCTTCTGAAGAGGTAGGTCTTACAACATCTGCTTCTAAAAGCCATCAACGATGTGTACTGGCAAACATTCTCTATAACAAACACTGTTGCTGAAGCTGTCCTGAAGCTGTCACCAAGGAAGTTCTGCTTCCTGCTAAGGTCAGCCTGATCTCCCATAGCAATAGAACTTGGAACATTGACCAAAAGCATCTGTATTTTTTAAAAGGGTAGCTTTTTAGAAGAAATGAGCGATCACTTCTTGTAACTGATGATTTTTACAAATTGAAAGGCATGCAAAATTTTAAAAACATTTTTTTTGTCCAGCATTAAAACTGAAAGAAAAGGAGATGAAGAGCTGGTGAAAGAGGAAGAGTGTTGAAATCTATCTGGTCTGATGAACTTAAACATGGTTTGGTTGTAACACTAAGCGCAAGGCATTTTATTAACACTTTCTATGTATGCTCTATACTATTAACATCATTAGTATGCTATCCCTCTGGCAAACATGTTGGAATCTACTGACCATTTTGTAGAAAATTCACATAAAACAAAAATTCAAACAGGCAATTAATAGTAGCAAAATATCAAATGCACCTTGAAACACCTTGAGACTTTTTGTATTACTTTCTACAGTAAATCTGCTTTGCACTTGGTTACTGACTATTGTTCTTTTGCTTGAGTGTGATTCTCTTGGACAACAATTAATATAACAACTCACACTGAAATCAGATTAAGAAATATTTTACAGCTACAATGATTGCACATATGTTGAAGTTCCAGAATAGGGTAAGAGCAACCTCAGGCAGTGGAAGGGGGGGGGAAGGATCAAAAGATACCCCCTTCGTGAATTTTTACTATAATAAAACAGAGAGGCCTTTCACACAGAAGCTTCAGGCTATTTTGAAGACCAATTTTATTTATGCCCATGATCACTGACTCCTTCTGTTTTCACCCCCCATTGTCTAGTATTTTAGGTGCTATTCTACACACATTTCTCTATAATTCCAGTTTACAGTACAATTTACTTATGGATGATAGGAACACAATCTTAACGCACGGTCTATATGAGGAGATTGCTATGGCTTGATCAAAAGCGACCCTAACTAAAGTATTTAAAAGGAAGTCACATTTGAAATATTCTCATTTTATTTTAAAAAGACTGTCCTTTCACCCTCCTGGGGGCTTTCTAAATATTTTAACCCTCCAAGACAGATCCTATGTACCAGTAGACAGGGACAGCTCAGCCACAAGGTCAATTGAGGCACTTGCTTTAGAGTGGTGGACTGAAGGAGGCAGCAAACTGGTATCCACCTTCATTCCATGCTTGCCCAACAGTGGTTCCATCCTCTTCTCACTCCCTGGCATGGGTGGGTTGCTGTCTGGTCCTGGCATAGAGCTGCTGGTTCAGGGAGAGAGGCAAGCTGGTGCTCACACACATGTGGTGAGGTGGCAGAATGTAGTGACGTCTTGAGTGTTAAATTGTCTTCAAGTGTCCCTGCCAGGAGGATACTGTTCTACAATTTATAGGTAAATAAATGAAATCCTTACTTAAAGAATGAGGAACTGAAAACAGCAGGGATACATACAATCCACCTGCTTCAGCCAACATTTTGGTCCAAAGATACTGTGATTTAAAGCATGATGGCAGCTAAAGTAACTTAGGGCCCAATCCTATCCAACTTTCCAGCACCAATGCAGCCATGCCAAGAGGAAGTATGTAACATCCTATGGTGGTGGAGCAGTTATGGAGACCTCGTCAAGACATTGGTTCCCATTTCCTTGGTGCTGCACTGCAGCGGCATCAGCATTGGAAAGTTGGATAAGATTGGGCCCTCAAACGGTCAGATGCAGATTGCTGCATCAAAAATTTCACACTAGCAAAAGTACAAAGTTGCCTCTAATGCCATATTTCCAGCACTTTAGCAAAGCTTTCGTGATGAGCAACACTGGGTTTTCGTTCTTGACAGTGTAATCCTATATATGTCTACTCAAAAGTAAAACTTGAGTTTAATTTGAGTTTACAGGGATTTATTCCTAATGAGTTTGTAGGACTGCAGTCTTACAGCCCAATCCTGTGCTGCCCATGGTGCCCAGCCTCGGCGGCATTGAGAACAGCTGACACTGGATCCTGTGTGCCTCAGGCTACTGCAGGTGGTGCCTTGAAAGAAGGGGACTTTTGTCCCCTTCTCCTGGGTAAGATAAGCACCACTGCAATGGGGCTAAAGTAAAGGTGTTCATGTAGGGCACCGAGCTCCACAGACCTGCCTCCCTCCCCCCCGCCACCCCGGAACGCCTCCTCCCCACTCCCCACCCTGCCCCCGCGGTCCATGAGACCACCAAGCAGCAGAGGCTGGGTGCCCACCCCGCACTAGCCCGGTGCTAGCTGGCGCTGGGTTAACACGGGCAGTAGCTCAGCGGTGAGGCTCACAAATGTGCTTTACAGCAAGTTTGCAACGGTGCACAGCGGCACAAAGCCGCGGCACTGAGCCCAGGACTGGGCTCTTAGTTAACTAGCCCAGTCTGGTAAATTGACTGACTAATGTTTCCTTTAGTGCATGGAAGCAACAATGTGAATGCAGAGTCTTCAAGCATTAGTAGGCTTTCACAGCTCCACTAACAGAAACCTACTACAAAGGAGATCACTTTCAACTGCACATGTAGCTTCCCCTAATCTTTTGGTATTTCCATATCATCAGAGACAAAATGCTCCTTGTGGCTTGAGGTTCAACATGCCACACTCAGGGTACTGCAGGTGCAGAGGCTTTTTAGGCCTTCTCATTTAACTGCAACCTTCTATGCTCTCCTGAAAACTCGCCCATGAATTTTTCTTCCAAAATAGCATTCCATGAGGCATAGGAGGATGTCAAAAGGGAGAGGGGAAATGTGATCAGGACAGATTCAGCTGCAATCCTGTGCGCATTTGAAACCACTTGGTGCACATCCATTGGGCACTTTGAATTCCAGCCCTTTTTAATCAACGAGACTGGCTATGTGAAATATTAGAAATATATATCTGTGAATATAACTATAACTGTTCTAATAAACTGGGTGTAATCTAAAAGCTCTCATTAGCATTTATTGAATGCTAATACAATTCCATAACATGTTATGTAAGATTTTTCTGTCATTGAGTTATTTGTTTATTGTAATGCACAGGCAAGAGTATAAGCTTTGGAGGAATGCTGTGCTGATATTAGTAGACCTCTGCTCTAATAGTCTCTTTTAGTATTGATTTACACCTACTTTCAAAGTATATTCGATCAATCCCTAGTAGGGATTCTGTACTGAGGGGTTGACTGCTAATACCTGGACCAAAAAAATCTATGCCCCAACAAGATATCTGTCCTTTTTAACAACAGTTGCTACAGAATTCTGTCCCTCACCAATTCCTTTTTACTGGCTGCTGGGCACAGTAGGAGTCATTTCATTTCATTCAAACTGCATCCATATTTCTAGCATCATCCTTAATATAACTGTAAGCTGCATCTACGCAAATGAAATAAACATCTTGAGCATGAGATGAAAAGCTAAACCTGCACAATTATAATAAAAACAGAAGCAAATCTGTTTTGCTAATAGGCTAATAGGGAAGATAACCTTGCTTCTCAAAATGAATTTGAGTTCTTTCAATTCAGAACAAGGCATTTTGGTCTTTTCAAACGCAGTTGATATGTCAAACTGATCTAGGAGTTTTAGTGGTTTGACTAAAGTACTTGCTTACCTGCAACTGTTGTTCTTCGAATGTGAAGTGCATACACCACAGGGTGGCTTAAGAAGACCAGGATCAAAGTAGAAGCTACATAAAGCTTTACTTCAGACACTCAGAAATTCAAAAAAGGAAGTGAAGACCACAGATAACCTCTTGATGTGCTTATAGGTGCCACAACTATCAGCTTTTAAGTATTTACTATGTCTACACAGGCATGTGTGTACACTCACAGCCTATCTGAATGCATTCACAAAGGTGCACTTATGGATGTGAAACCCTGGTTAGGTAGAAAATCTTCTACAGCAGTGACTGCTAAGCAAGACAACACAGCTGTCCTACAAGAGTTTTAATGTTGGAGGGGATAAGGTGTCTCCTCAATTTAAAGCACTTCTGAACTCCAATAAAAACTACTTGCATGTTACATAGTAAGATTTTTAAAGAAGAGCACTCTTCAAGGACAGCAGATGCAAAGAAGAAATTCTTTTATTTGTTTTCTTTTTTAATTGGATTAATATACAGGTGCACACTTAGTATGACTTGTGCACACTTAGGGTGACTTGTGAAGTTCTTTAAAAACAATGTTGTAACAGTATGGACAATACATAGGAGGGGAAGAGGCAGGAAAGAGAAAGGAACAAGTATCCCTTCAAAATGCTACAGGAGGATATGTCTTTCAAGTGGGATATTAGAACCTAACCTTGCAAAAGCGGTGGTATTACAAGCAAGGAGAATGCTTCTAGGCAGACTAGCTGCATGTAGACATGGATTTCTGAAAACTCTTCACCATTAGAAGTATTGGTATTACTGGTACTTCCTTGCAGTTATACTTCCTAAGGCAATCTACAGGAAAAGAATAAGAGGCTTGAAAGGGGAAGAGTTATCCAAAATCTGTTACAAAAATGCTGCTGCTTCCATCAACAGGTAACATACCACCAGGCTGTCTTCTTCTTTCACTCTCAAGGGAGCAGGAAGATTAGAGAACAGGAGAACCTAAGGGAGGAAGCCTGGGTACTAGGGAGAATTCCTAAGTAGTCTAAGAATTCTCCCTTCTGAAAAGTCAGAAGGTCATAAAAAGTCAGGATCTACAGAGTGCATAATCCTTCCCATGCTTAGTTTGCCCAGCTCTGAGTTAGAGAACTAATCCAAAAACTATTAAATCAATGAACATCTTGCTGTCAAGGTCAAAAGCAGTGGACATGAGATGATGCAAGAAGCACAATCGTGATTATTAAGCATAAAACTTATCAAGCAAATAGGCACCAAAAAATTGACTTGCTAATTTGTGAAGCATCTTGAGAGGAAAATAAACATAAAGTGTGATAAATGTGTAATTCTTCATGATAAAGCATGAAGGAAAAAAACCTGACTATTATACTAAAGAAATCACCTCTCTTAAAAAACATATATCATTAAAAGATTATAAATAATGTAAACATCTACCATGATTTATACTGCACTTTAAAAAGTCTGGCAAACTTTCAGAAAGCAAGCCAAGAAAAAGATAAATCCATGCAAAAGATACCAAGGTCTTTGCAAGAAAAGGAAAAACCACCCACAGCTTAACTTTAAAAAAATGTACCCACAGAAAGCCTTGTTTAAGTAACACTAAGGCTTGGTGATTAGAGTTTGAAAAATTAGAGAAATTGAAAATGAAAACTGACTTTTTTTTAAAATAAGTGTTGAGCACATGCATTCAGTCTTCATCTCTATGGTGATGAAGCAAAAAGACATAACCTAAATCTTTGGGACAGTGGAGTCTAGATTTGACTTAATGAAATTGTACGTGCGATAGAAGTCTTAAAAGTCAAACTCAAAAGCAAGAAAATAACATTATGGGGGTGGTGGGCATTGCTACTTATAGTAATCTGCTGCAATTTAACTTAGAAACAAAACTTGTGATATTGCATACACACACTTAATACACTTCAAAACACAAACAGATGTAATAAAAGGGTACAGGGGGAGTAAGAGAATTTGGATTCTTCCCCAAGTGGAATTGTATACTAGAAACCAGAAACAATAAGTAGGTCTGTACAGTCTTTATGTATAGAAAATGAAGTTATACTTTTACTGCCATATCCTAACAGTATGGCAATCTAAGAGCAGAATGAAACACAAAGTTTTCAAGGTAGCTGAATGTATATGTATTAATGAAAAAAAATGTAAACAAAAATGAGATCATAGTTTACACAAAGAAAACATTGTGGCACTTATGTTTTATTTTGTTCCATTATTTTACACATATCTTTTGTTGTTTTCAGGGCAAAAATTATTAAGGCCATAAATTCACTAACAGTGCCATCTCACACATATCTACTCAGACCTAAGTCTCATTGCGTTCAATGGGGCTTACTTCCAGGAAAGTGCATATAGGATTGCAGACTAAGACTGGAATTCTATGTATACTTATCTGGAAGTAAGTTCTACAAATGGGACTAAACATACATAGGATTGGACTGTTAGACAGGTTTTGGAAACTTACAGTTTTTATAATTATATCAGAAATTGATACAATTTAATACAATTTAATTGATACAGATTGAGAGCAAAATCCAAAGTCCAGCTGAAATGTCTGCGTGACTTCCTCTTTGCCGACGATGCAGCTATCACTACCCACTCTGCCAAAGATCTCCAGCAGCTCATGGATCGTTTTAGCAAGGCCTGCCAAGATTTTGGACTGACAATCAGCCTGAAGAAAACACAGGTCACGGTTCAGGATGTGGACTCACCTCCCTGCATTACAATCTCTGCGCATGAACTGGAGGTTGTCCATGACTTTGTGTACCTTGGCTCAACAATCTCCGACACTCTTTCTCTCGATACCGAGCTAAACAAACGCATCGGTAAAGCAGCTACCACGTTTTCCAGACTCACAAAGAGAGTCTGGTCCAACAAGAAGCTGACGGAACATAGCAAGATCCAGGTCTACAGAGCTTGCGTCCTGAGTACACTTCTGTACTGCAGCGAGTCATGGACTCTTCACTCACAACAGGAGAGGAAACTGAATGCTTTCCACATGCGCTGCCTCCGACGTATTCTCGGCATCACCTGGCAGGACAAAGTTCCTAACAACACAGTCCTGGAACGTGCTGGAATCCCTAGCATGTATGCACTACTGAAACAGAGACGCCTGCGTTGGCTCGGTCATGTCGTGAGAATGGATGATGGCTGGATCCCAAAGGATCTCCTCTATGGAGAACTCGTGCAAGGAAAGCGCCCTACAGGTAGACCACAGCTGCGATACAAGGACATCTGCAAGAGGGATCTGAAGGCCTTAGGAGTGGACCTCAACAAGTGGGAAACCCTGGCCTCTGAGCGGCCCACTTGGAGGCAGGCTGTGCAACATGGCCTTTCCCAGTTTGAAGAGACACTTGGCCAACAGTATGAGGCTAAGAGGCAAAGAAGGAAGGCCCATAGCCAGGGAGACAGGCCAGGGACAGACTGCACTTGCTCCCAGTGTGGAAGGGATTGTCACTCCCGAATCGGCCTTTTCAGCCACACTAGACGCTGTTCCAGAACCACCTTTCAGAGCGCGATACCATAGTCTTTCGAGACTGAAGGTTGCCAACTACTAGATACAATTTAGCTGGCCTTTTCTCAAAGAAGTTCAATTCAGCCAATTTTCACTTAGAGAAAGACACTGGACTGGTGGGAGAGTAAATGTTTTGCCTGTATAGAGATGCTTGCTTCAATCTCTGTCATCTCCTGAGGAAAAGATCTCAAGTAGTAGGCTGAGGAAAAACCTCAGCAGGAGCATTCTAGAAAGGACCACTGATCAAAACCACATGCATGTGTTTCTTCATATGTAATAACTAGAAAGATACTCTCTACTTCAGACTTGAGAATGTCACAGATATGCTTTTGAATCCTTTTCAGGTGAGTTCACCCAATGCCTGGTACGTCTGAAGAAATCAGGAGCATTACATGTCTTTCAGTATAGGGAGGGGGAGGGAATTATTCACTTGCATTATCTGGTGTACTCCATACATTCTTTGGACTCTCAATTGTTTTTACATACCTTCTGGCATTTAAGCAATTATAACAGCCACAGAAATATTTTAAATATGTGTATTTAAAACATTCCTATCGTCAAAAATCATTGCCTTGGATCAGCAGGGATTATAACAGTATAGTTTTTAATATGGAATGCAAACAACATGCAGCAACATTCATTATTCGGATAGGCAATAATAGGGGTTGGAGAAGGAAAGGTGTATGCTCTTGAAGTTCATGCTAACCAATTAAAAAATACACCTGCAACCTCTGCCCAAGGAGCACAACAGGACACTGATAAGGATGGGTACTAGAAAATATGCATCTGTACAGTTGGCACACCTGTCTTCATTAATCTGAAAAAAGGTTTCCAGATAGTTAAACGCTTTTGAAATAATCAAGGAAGCACATGTAGGTGTGCTTAATAGAACTTTTGGTTGTTTCTTCCTTTGAACACCAGCCTTTTGTGTTTCCATCACAAACTGCTTTCAAATCTCCCCAAATTTCAAAAAAAAGCTTGTCAGGAGCACAGGGGACTACACTTTGAAAAAACCAAGTTAAAAACCCTGCTGGGAATGCAGAATTATTCATGTAGTTTTCTGAATGGTGACCCTTGGGCTCCCCATAGAAGAGAAGCACTATAAACCAGAAACCTATAATGGAAACAAAAAATGCAGAAGCCGGTAGTACTTTTGACAACTCTGTTTCCAAAACAAGCATCCTGAAAAACAAATGCTAAATTTTACTCCTTTTTACTAGAACAAATGTTCTGTGGCAGGCAGGAGCTAGTTGACACAATCAAAAGCTGATTTATCATATCATTAATAAAGAGTCTGGTGGCACTTTAAAAACTAAGAAATTTATTGTACATTTTCATGAACTATAGACCATAAGTGCTATTCTCAGTTGGCAGGAGTATGTGTTTGTATTTTATATAGGGAATATAGACAAAAAATATGTAACAGTGGACTGTGAGAAGTGGAGTCTGTGACTATTATGCAAAGCTTAAATGTACATTAAAAACATGGTTAAGCAGTTTGCTGGAGGCAACACTTAACTTTCAATTAAGAGCTTTAAAATTTGAAGACAAACTTTAGAACAAGGGTTTCCAAACTCCAGACAGCAGAGTGCCGTATCAAATATCTGGCATGGTGTCAAAGGCCGGAAAAATTAAAATTTTAAATATAAAATTAATGAATAAATGAATGAATGGGCTCAAATTTCAAGGATTCTTCAAAACAACAACACACACCACAAAATAAAGCACATACTCAAATGGACCCCCAAGTGGAGGCCTCCTCGACCCTCAGAAAGCCTTCTAAGGCCTTCAGAATGCGCAAAAAAGTTACTTCCAGTTTTCAGGAAAACCAGGAAGTGATGTTTTTAGGCTTTTAGAAGGTGTTCTGGGGTCTGGAAAAGCTGTAAGCAGTCTCCCTGGCCCTCAGAACACCCTCCAGATATGACTGGAGCACAGCTCTGGTCATGTTCAGTCAAGGGAGCCAGAGTCTCTCAGGGGACCAAAGGCTAGCCACGGGCCAGATAGAGGCTAGCTGTGGGCCGCATCTGGCCCCCAGGCCTGGGTTTTGAAACCCCTGCTTTAGAAGAACAGATGTTGAGGCTGTCCTCACCTCTGGTCCCCGTGAACCATCCTGCAGAGCCCCTGACAGCCAGCATTAATCTCTGCGACCTGACCATCGCCGGGCAGCCAGGCAACAATGTCCACCCCTCAAGCCCAAAACAGCAACACAGTCACTGTTGGGCTCACCGGGGTGAGCTCAGACAGCTGACACACTTGGCACATGACACAGCAACCACCCTCCATATTCGCTGTGAGGCGGAGAGGTTGCAGACAGGCCCATTCTCTCCAGAAAATTGACTGACAGAGCAGCCATGCAGTTGCAGCATCAATGACCTGCCAGCAGAGCTACAGACTTGGAGATGAAGCTCCCTTTAGGATCAGGGAGCAGTACTTATACAGGGATAAGGGCAGGAAGGGAGGGATGGAGACCAGAAGTGCCTGTATATAAAGATTTCCCTGCAACCGAAGTAGAGAGTTAGCATCCACCCGGTGAGGGTGGCAGCCAGTGATCCTGGGAAGAAAGAGGAAGCCTTCTCCTTTTTAACTCCCTCCTCTGTTCATGCTTGGGGCTGCTTGGGTTTTTCTACTACTGGAAGGCCCTCAGTCAATATCCTCAACATCTCTCTTTCACTTCTAGCAGCATCCTGAGCCTTGTGACCAGTGCTGAGGTCCAAGCTACTTAGATCATACAACAGATACATACCCAACAAATAACATGTCAACTTTGTAGCCAGATCATTTTAAACACAGTCTGTTTGAGGCGTAAATAACAGAATTAAAGTTAAATCACTTACCACAACATCCAGTAACTAAGGGCTTAATGTATGAACTGCCTGAGTGAAGCCCATTTTAAATATACTGTTAAGATTGGTTCCCTGAAAATCCTAGTTTGTGAGCTAGGATCTAGCCTCTGGATTCATATCTGCTCTCTCTCCGAAGTGCCCCTCCCTTTCCATGTATTAACCAGTTTATTGCTACATTTGTGAGCATTACATCTGCACTAAATGTGGAGATACAAAACTTATAGAATGTGGAGATACAAAACTTATAGAATGTTCAAGCTATGATAGTTGTTTAACTGGATGTTGAAATCCGTGACCACACCAAGAATTTTGCCCTTTGTTGGCTCTAATGCACAGATAGTGCTCACTGCTCTTTGCCTTCGATAACCATCAATGGGAACTGGCTGCACATGAAGGCCACACAAAGTATTTTCCATATCGGGTTATATTGCCAAGTCCTCCTCCTTGCAGAAATTAACAATATTTGCAGTCTTAAAAGGCAAGAAAAACTGAATACTTGAACTGTACAAGGAAATTGCTTACAGGTTTGTATCTTAGTGCATCTCTGTATGATCCAAACAACGCTGCCTGTGCCCTAAGGAAGGCCCTGGCTACTCCATCACCCGTAGCTGTAGACTGCTTCTTCAGTTTATTTTTCAAGGTCGAGACCTGCGTGACAGAGAGGAACAGTTAAATTAACACCTCAGAAACTGGTACAAGGAGGTATGAACCCAATCAGCAGGCAAACCATGGTGTCTGCGGTCAGCCAAAAATTCATCCTTTTCCTTGATAGCTTATCTTTTTAACTGCAAAGAACACCTGCTGGTCTGTTAATTGAAATGAAAGCAGGGGATGATAGTAAAGTGCTAATGCAAATTGGTTTATGCTCTCTTTTTTTTTTTTTCCCCAAAGGCCTCTTGACATAAATAAGCTTTAATTATTTTACAGTAAACTGCTTGTGAGTCACTTTTCCTGCAGATTTCTTGCAATCATAACATGTGTCTACTTGTTTAAGACAAAGCCAACTGGATATCTTTCATTTGTGCTACAAAAGCTTAGTTTGGAGGTACATGAGGAGCTCAACTTATCACTTTGGACAGCCCCATATAATCACAAAGCTTCCATTGCTGGCTATAGGAAACACATTTGCAAGCACACGGGTCCCTTCCTTTTCCACAAGAGATTACAGGAAAGCCCCACTATGAGTTCGTACTGACTCTCCTAGATGGCAGCCATTATGTTTTGATCTTATGATTGCTGTATCTGCTGTAACTGCCTAACCGCTGTTTGCTTCTGCAGTTAAGCACCACCTAATTTTAATTTTAACAATCAATAAGTGCCTGCATGAAATAAATTTACCACAGAGCATGCTTTTCAAATATATGTGTACAAGGCCTTCTTTGTATTTTTTTAATGTCAGTCAGCTAGCATATTCAAAAAGGGTATCATACAATGGGATATGGTAGAGAAAAGGGCAGCCAAAAAGTTCGAGAAATTGGAGCACCTTTCCTAGCAGAAAAAGCATGAACATGTCTAGTTCAGGAATGAAAGCAATTAAGGGTGCAATCCTAACCAACTTTCCAGCACTGATATAAGGGCAATGCAGCTCCGAGGTAACAAACATTCTCTTACTTTGAGGAGGCCTCCATGAGTCCCACCCAACTGCAGGATGCAGCACGCAGCACACATCCCACTGGCACAGCTATGCCAGTGCTGGAAAGTTGGTTAATATTTAGCCCTAAGTGGGACATTAGAACAAGAAATAAAAGTGACTGGCAACAGATTCTGGACAGACCAAAAAATGCAAAATATAATTAACTCAATCCTATGAGAAAATGATATCGCTATATGTTGGCATCCTTCAGTCTCGGAAGACTATGGTATCACGCTCTGAATGGTGGTTCTGGAACAGAGTGTCCTCTCCAGTGCACGAAGCCTGGGTAAAGTAGGTATGGAGGATAGGCTGTTACCCATGCAGCAAATCCCCCCTCTCCACGTCGCTGAAATGGTCCAATGGAAAGGCAGAAGCCCATACGGTTGGTTCCAGCGGCGTCGCAGGAGTTGCCAGAACGTGACTGTGTTCAGCCATGAACTGCCTCAGGGACTCTGGCTCCGGATTTTGCCTCGAGGTTGACTCTTGAAGCCTTTTCCATAACTGGATGTAGCCACAAGGCAGTGGAGGTTTGGGATCAGAGTTTTCCTTCTCTCAGATGAGCTGCCTTCCCAGGCTGACGAGTCCCATCTACCCGGTGGCTGTTTAGTCGCCTCTTACGACAAGTACAGCCAAACTGAGGGCCTATTCTTATCCCCAGCCCCCAGGGAATTATCGCTATATAATCTCTCTATATATAAACCTATAATTAGCTCAATCCTATGAGAGTCTTGTGCTGTCAGAAGTTCTGGGAGGGCAAGGTCCTTTATGGCTGTCACATGCCATTTAGCGCAGCTGGGCTGCCACTATAAGCCAGCAGCCTCTCAATGACCTCTGGTGCCAGTATGTCAGCATGGGGTGGGAGGGAGGCAGAGATGCATAGAATAGGGTGGGGGAAGGACTGAGGCTGGGAAATGAGCAGAAGCAGTGCACCAATATTCCATCCTCCTTCCTGGCTTAGATCTGTTTTCCTGGGTCCACTCGGACTTGCACAGCAAAGCAGCTGGCACAGGTCCAGCCAGCACCAGAGGGACAGTGAGGGCTTACCCTCAACAAGGAAAAAAATGATCTCTTACCCAGAGGAGACCTCCACAACTGGCCCCTCCCCACAGGATGCTCCAGTGATGTGGCCACATCAGCAGAGAGGGATTTAGGTAAGATTGGACTGCTAGCAAATTCCCTGCCCAAAGCACTGGTTACAGGCTTAGACGGATGATTAGAAAATTCATGAAGAACAGTTGCAACAACAACTATTAGTTATGACAGGTAAATACAGTCTCCATGTTCAGCAACAGTATACTTCTGAATACCTAATACTGTGGACAAACAAGAGAATGCTGTTTATCTCATATCCTGCTTGTCAGCTCCCAGAAGCAGTGCCAGCACCACTGGAGGCCTTGGGACAAGGTCCTGAACTAGGCTCCTTACCTACTACCTTTGGACACTTCCACTACTACCAGTACTAAGGGTTCATAGGTCAGCCCGGGCATGTGGGCCTTTTCTTGGGCATGGACCCTAGGCCACTGCTTGATCTGGCAACATGACACGACTCCTGCCCAGAGCCATTTGGCCTACTGCTATTCAAAACAGAGTGTTGGTCCAGATAGACCAACATGGAAAGGCTTAACTTTTCTAGGTTTTTATTATAGCAACTTTGTTAGCTCACTTGGGGAACATATACAAAACACTTGATTTAACAACCTCAATTTCAACCGACTTCAGATAACAGACCATTTTTGAGGTCCAAGAGGTCCATTACCCAAACATTACAGAGTTCCCTCAGAATGCTAAAGGACCTCTGTAATGCAGAGAAGCACCGCAGCCACCCGCCCCTAAGGGGATCTCACAGATAAGTCGAGGACAAGTTCTCGGTGGAAAATCATGGAATGTTCCATGACCCTCGGATAAGTTGGGGATAAAACTTGGGGAATGGTGATTGTGAGGAGAAGCTGCAGCTTGCCCTGGACCCTGACTGAAAGCTGGGAACGTATCTGAGCCACGCCACTGTTTTTGAAGACATTAGCAAGGTGCTTCTGTAGTACTGTGTGCCGCCCCCCCAAAGCAACAAAACTGAACATTGCATTGAATTGCTAAAAACAAAAACAAAAATCCATGTTTGAAACTGAAAAAAAGCATTTTTAAAAACCTTCCAAAACAAATGCAGCACCAATATAAAGCAACCCAAACAGCTTCAGCACAACACCCTGCTTCCATTGCGGCCAGACAACTTTTTATACAGTTCATTGTCATTTTAAGAGGCACTTCTAGGCTTGGAATTAATGAGCATGCTCAGAAGACTCTAAAATGGAGTCTTTGACAGATGTCAACAAAGCTGTATGTTCGTAAGCTGTCTACAATCACTCAAAATGTTCCTCATTGCTTCACAGACCCTCCTCAAACACTTTTAAAGCTCCTTGTGGCTTCTCCGGGCTGCCATGACATGCCTGAACAGTCCTGACCCTTGAGTGCCCAAAGATAAGAGGAAGATACAATCTATGCTTGATTTATTGGTAGAAATTTCTTGCCTTATAGGTAAATATCTAGGAAGCAGCAACTAGAATTTACTTCTTGAGCAACTCTCCATTTCTAGCGTGCCCTGTTCAAAAAGGAGAGTTGCAGCACAAGCCCTGGAAGGTAGCTGAGCCTGACTCCCAGGCCTACTTTAGAGAGCTCCATCACTGCGGCTGCTCCTCTATCCAGCAGGGCACTTTAGGATGGAGAGGTCCTTCATTCCTGGAGTACCCTAGTGGAGAGCAGAGCAGAAGCCCTGAAGGAGCTCTCTACTGTAGGAGTTCAATGGATTAATGGGGGAAAGTGGTATTCAGATTTATCTGAATTCTGGCATTAACCACATCCCCTGCCCTCATTAGTCTGTAAAGTCGAGTGTTCAATATATTTGGAATTATTATAATAAAGACAAGGAGATATCGTTTATACTCTTTTAAAAGAAAGAGCATCAGTATGATGAAAGAATCAATTTCTTTTTCAGTATCTCATTTTCTTTGTTAATGCTAGCTTCTTTCACATAGTAGTACCTCAAAATATTCATTACACAAATAAATTAGAGGCAAAAAAGAACAATTATATTTAAAGAACTTTCTCTTGAAAAAAGGTTTGAAGCTAATTCTGGAATTACTTGATTAAGTAAATGTTGAATTTTGTTTACACTAAATAGTAATGCCAGAATCAACTGAACTGAAACATAGCCTGAATGCCCAGCCAGTACAATAAAGTATGTTTTCCAAATTGAACTAGCCTTGGTTCTTGAACAGTGTCTGTTCAGCCTCTTTGTCCTTTCATATACTGAAGGCACCCATAATATTATACCAAGAGAAAAAGATTCCCTAGGAACAAATGCAAACAATTTCACAAACAGCTTTGCACATCTCAAACGTAATACCAGAAGTGTAAAAAACTATATCCTGTGAGGTTATGCTCTGCAAGAAACCTGAACATGATGGATTACTGGACACATGTGCAACTCAGTGCCTATTCAAATGTGTTCGCTTCTTCTGTTAAAATAAAACATGTGCTATACAGTATTTCTGTCATTGGTCTAAATACAGTGATTTTTTTTTCCTGTGGTGATGGAAACTTTGATATGCATATCATGCATATAATCGCTGAACTTTTACTTGGAATGGAGTATCTGTATATGCATTCCTTTACATATGTGCAGTAGTGTGTGCCCCCCCCAAAGGAATGGGTCAAACTGCATATGTATGAGTTTGATGTACCCTGAAGCACATATAAGGCTCTGAAATCATGGAAACATGGTTGAAAACTAAGAAAATTGTGGAAGAGGTCTTACAGGTGCATAAATTAGACACATTTACAGAATCATAAAATGCATTGTTTCATAACAGAACTGCATTAGCAGTAAAACTGCATTAGCAATTCTCAGCTTTCTATGTGCACGGTTGTGAATATCTTAGTATGCATCACATGAAATATGTTTTACTGCAGCCACTATATTTACCCTTTATGGACATGAGAGTGCATCACTAAAACAGATGTCAGTTTAAAAAAAAATCCACAACAATCCAAGAATGAATATCCTTTTGTTTCTTCATGCAAGCGGGCATGGCTATTCTTGTCAATGAGGACTGTAATTGAAGCATCAATCTAATTAACAACTAAACTCTGAATAATGCTAATGAGAACTGAACATGGCATCAGAGAAAAGACCAGCTCTACAGGTGATAAACCTTCACAGTAGTGACATTTTCCAGTGTAAAGTCACCGTTACTGTGATCTGATCAAAGAGAGAGCCCCCCATTGGGTCCAATTATAACTAAAGTTTTGAAAAAAAAAATGGAGTTATGATGTTCATAATCTATGCAGAAAGGCCTTTACAGTACAGGTCTTCTCCCTATAGCTATGATCTTTTCAATTTATATCCAAGCTCCATAGATCCAGATAAAAGTTTAGAGTCCAATTCATTTAGTCCATGGAGATCCTACACCAATGTTCGCTTAAGCTTTAAAAAAAATCACAAAAAGATTTTTTTAAAATTCCAATTCTGAGTATTAAACAGTTAGAGTTCAAGGTTGCAAAACTAACTCTTGTAAATCTTACTGTCTGTGTCCTAAACCTTATTGTTCTTGTGGAAGCTTAAAATTTTTTAGTGAAGTATATAACACCCCACACATTTTTTTTGTAGGTAGAAGAATAACTGCAAATATATTTAAATAAGTAGGAATCTGTGAAATGTTGTGAAAACCTCTGAATAATTCTATATTACTGATTGTCAGGGCTGTCAGAGCTTTTTTTAAAAAAGTAATTTTGGTTGTAATCTTACACACATATTTTAATCCAGGTTATTTAATTCAGGTTTTACAGCTGGTTTAGATGTAAGAATTGTTCTCTCATACTGATGAGCTATATGCCTGACTCACACTAACGTGAAAATGGCACCAGTTTTTTCCTTCACCCTTCTCCATACCAAGTATGGGAAGAAATGGATTGCTAGAGACTCCCATACTCAGAGTTAAACCTGAGAAAACAAGAAGTGACTGGAACAACTATCCTTTTTGCTTTGGTTCACTTTACATACTGGAGTCTAGGGTATAAAAGCAGCTGGAATTAACCCCCCACACCTAACAGAGGGTAGTATATGCTCTTGTGATTACTTCCATTGACTGCACTTTTCACATAACATGTGGGGTAAGGCAGAAAGTGTCTCCCGCTGTTGACACATACATTAGAACATCTATAGATGAGCTCCACATACAGCTTTATGCACAGAGGTCCCTTTACAGATGTCCAAAAGAAAACCTGTAGAGCGGAGGCAAAGCCTATCATCATGATGCTTCCCTCTTTGCTTCATTTGTTATCACTGCATGGAAGTGGAGCCTCACTCAGCTGGAATGTTTGGGGAGAACGTGTTTGTTGAGTATGGATGCCTGTTTTGGTCCTGATGATAATGTAAGAATAAGGGTGATCAAGCAGAATTCTCATTTGCTATGAAAATGAGTAAAAATGAAGCAGTGGCATAGCTAGGTCATTTTGACACCCGATGCCCATAAATTTTTGTCACCCCACTATGACATAAATTAATTTTTCACATTTTTATACCATCCTTCCTCTGAGGAGCTTAGGGTGGTGTGCATGGTTCCTCCCCTTATTTTGTCCTCACAACAACTCTGTGAGGTAGGTGAGACTGAGAGGTAGTAATAGTCATGACATAAAATGAATAATAACGGCCAGAAAATAAATGCAATTGATGAAATTCTGCATCAAATGGTATATAACATGATGGTATTATTCCTAAAAGCTACAATGTCCACAATTTTGGTCACTAGGATGTTAATGCCCCCCCCCCCCACCAACCAGGATGTCTCATTAATTTTAGCACCAGGTCTCACTTTTTAGAATGACAATGTAACCAGGACCTGCTAGAAATGACATCATCAAGTGAACTAAAATAAATTATAAATAATTCAAGAAAAACAAATAGGGGAAGCCAGCCCTGTTCCACCAAGTGAATTTTCTCTGTAGCCTGCCTGCAATAACACCCCCTCCACAAAAAAAAAAAAAAAAATCAGTGACATTATCAGCCCTACCCAGTGCCCAGTTCAATTTTAGTTATTATATTTAAATCAGATCACTATCAGGACCCACCCAGCTTTCCAAGTCTAAATTAGAAAAATAAATTCACCTTACCTTTTATTTTATTCTTTTCACTGGGGGGGGGGGCTGACTTTTGGAGCATTTGTTGAGCTCTATGTTCATCATATTGGGACCATTCTGGTGGCCTTGCATTCTCTTTTGCCTGGCCTGACCACTAGCCAAGGCATGGTTGCTTACTCATGAGTAAACACAACCATGTGGCTTAGTTTTGCTTTTCATAGGGCTCACTACAATTTTCAGTTTGGAGGGAGGGACTTCCTTCTCATGTGCTTTTGGGGGCCTGCGTTCATCAGATCGGGACCATTCTAGTGTCATTGGGTTCCTCTCAGTCTGCCCTTTCCAATGGACTAAGGCAAGTTTGCCTACTCATGAGTTAAAGTGTGATATGGCTCAGTTTCACTTTCCATAGGGTTCCATGCTTTTTTGGTTTCTGGTTTTTCGGCCATAACTTTTGATAGAAAGGACCGTTAGCGCTTTTAGCGCTAACGGAGATTACCGGGCCCCCACCCTGATGCTGACAGGCTGGGGGCTTGCTGCTATTGGCCTGCCCGCTATGTAGGGCGGGACTAAGAGGCCGGTGTCGGGTGGTGCCCGACCCAGCCTTCAGTCCGGGAGCAAGCGGTGACCCCGCCCTCCTGCCCGTTCGGCAGTCTGAGATTAGCTGGCCGCCTTGTGGGGCCGGGTAGGAATTTTTTGCCGACATCCTGATTGGCGTCCTACCCCGGACTGTCGTGGCTAGGGTTCCATCGTTAGAAGTATTTGGTCACTTTGCGTGGTTCGTGCGGGGTCAGGGTAGGTAGACACACCCCAGTGTCCGTCTAAGACAGCAAGGTCAAGGGGTGAGCCAGGACCGCTCACATGATGCTTTCCCGGCTCAAAGAGGCTGGCTGGCAAGCCCCTTTGACTGGACTAGCACTCCTGGCAGGCTTGACCTGCGGGCCTCCAGTCCTGCTGTTTTATCCATCTGGGCGACGTTGACAAACTGTCCTAGGCCGTTGGTCTGGTGACAGCCTCGAGTCGGACGGTTTCGCCCTTTGACCTTGGGGGAGGTAGACGACTAGGTTCGTTTCCCCCTATTAGCGACCCCGCACGACTTAGGACTGGGTGTCTTAGTCAACCACCCCAGTCACCCTGCTGTAATGTTAAAGATCAATAAAGTGGCCCAGTTTTAAACCCAAGCCGCAGTCTGGTGCATTTATTTGGGGGGTGCGTCGGTAATATTTCATTCCTGTTTTTTCATTGCTTTCTGCTGTAAATTCTGCATCCAATGCATGATGGTATTATTCCTAACCACTGTGATTTTAGTAACTTGTGGTGTCACGCACCACCAAAGCTGGTACCTAGGATAGACCACCAGCCCCCGCCCACCCCACCCCCTGGATTTTTAAATTTATTTTGTTAACATTTTAAACACTACAATGAGAGAGGACAAAGAAAAATTTCCCCATTCTAACTTAGGGTTCAGACTAAAGACTTTAAGTATTCATTTTTGGAAAAATTAGAGTAATTCTAAAAACATTCAGAAAATACTTTGCAAACTGGAGGAAATTTGTCTGGCCCGCTCTGGCAGCTTTTAAAGAAAGAGGCGCTTTTTTTTTTTAAGAGTGTTTTTCAGAAAGTGTGGTCTAAACTGGAACTGCAACAGAAGGCATCTATCTCCGGACCAGATCAGACGGAAAGCTCTTCAACCTCTCCAGACCGAGAGCAAAATCCAAAGTCCAGCTGAAATGTCTGCGTGACTTCCTCTTTGCCGACGATGCAGCTGTCACTACCCACTCTGCCAAAGATCTCCAGCAGCTCATGGATCGTTTTAGCAAGGCCTGCCAAGATTTTGGACTGACAATCAGCCTGAAGAAAACACAGGTCATGGTTCAGGATGTGGACTCACCTCCCTGCATTACAATCTCTGAGCATGAACTGGAGGTTGTCCATGACTTTGTGTACCTTGGCTCAACGATCTCCGACACTCATTCTCTCGATACCGAGCTAAACAAGCGCATCGGTAAAGCAGCTACCACGTTTTCCAGACTCACAAAGAGAGTCTGGTCCAACAAGAAGCTGACGGAACATACCAAGATCCAGGTCTACAGAGCTTGCGTCCTGAGTACACTTCTGTACTGCAGCGAGTCATGGACTCTTCGCTCACAACAGGAGAGGAAACTGAGCGCTTTCCACATGCGCTGCCTCCGACGCATCCTCGGCATCACCTGGCAGGACAAAGTTCCAAACAACACAGTCCTGGAATGTGCTGGAATCCCTAGCATGTATTCACTGCTGAAACAGAGACGCCTGCGTTGGCTTGGTCATGTCGTGAGAATGGATGATGGCCGGATCCCAAAGGATCTCCTCTATGGAGAACTCGTGCAAGGAAAGCGCCCTACAGGTAGACCACAGCTGCGATACAAGGACATCTGCAAGAGGGATCTGAAGGCCTTAGGGATGGACCTCAACAAGTGGGAAACCCTGGCCTCTGAGCAGCCCGCTTGGAGGCAGGCTGTGCAGCATGGCCTTTCCCAGTTTGAAGAGACACTTTGCCAACAGTCTGAGGCTAAGAGGCAAAGAAGGAAGGCCCATAGCCAGGGAGACAGACCAGGGACAGACTGCACTTGCTCCCGGTGTGGAAGGGATTGTCACTCCCGGATTGGCCTTTTCAGCCACACTAGACGCTGTGCCAGAACCACCTTTCAGAGCGCGATACCATAGTCTTTCGAGACTGAAGGTTGCCAACATTGGTCTAAACTGGTGCTAATAAAGTTGTTTTTTTTTAATTTGAGTTGGATATGTGTTTCAATTCCTGACTTTGGTTATGGGTTGTTCTTTAATATTAGATTTGATTGATATTGTCCATTTATTATGTATATTGCTTACTGTTTTTCAATGGATTTTAATCATGATGCATTTTGGGGCAAGCCTGGGAGAAGAGACCGGCCTCCACGTGACCCCCGGAAGAGGCTGCATGGAGCTCTGAAGTCTGCTTGGAGCCCTCAAAGCTCAGCGGTTTGCTGTGCAATAGCAGGGAAAGCTATTTTGGTCTACACATTTTTAAAGTTGTCCCCCAGAACCTGTGCATTTGTAGTATCTGCACAGTGGGGGTCCAGATCAGAACCCTGCTGATATAGGGGGGCTGCCTGTAATAGATAAAGCCTAACACACACACACACACACACACAGGACTCCACCTTACAATGGTAATCCATTCCAGGTCCACCACTGAAATATGAAAATATTGTAATGTGAATCCAATATACATTGCTTTTTGACCATTTGTTCCAACATCTTGGAAGTTGAAGTTTCTGTCTCAGAACTATTTCCCTCTCTAAAATGTGATTTTAAAAGGTGCCTACTGTGGCTCTTTAGGGGCCATGGTTATCAAATTACACAATGTTGTCATTGTATAAAAAGTGAATTACAAGGCTGTATCCTTCCCACAATACACATAGCCACGATGTTAAAAATGGTGCTACCAGCTGAGACCCTATCTAGAAGGCTTGCATTTGCATCAGTATTGCTGATTGGCTTATTTATCACCCACGAGGCCTGTTGGGGGCAATTGCGAGCCCATCATAAGACAGACAGACTATAATAATTTGTAGCTTCTTCTCTTTGGGAAATTTGAAATAAAATAAGGAATATTTTTTAAACATTGTATATTGGAACTTCTAAACTTTCAGAGTTCCTGCTTTCGCAAACATTTTCTGATCCTATCAGCAAAATTTATTTTGAGAGGCATAGCTTGGATTTTCACATGTTCTCTTTTTGGGAAAGTATCAGCTAGATGACACACAGTTATGTGTATTTTGTTAGGGAACAAACTGCTTCACTTGATTTTATCACTTTCAGCTCTGAAATTTCATGAGCTGTGCAAGATTAAAAAAAAGAACAAGAGACAGCAGGTTCCCCCCTCCCCCACAAATAAAAGTATTGGGAATCATTGGCTTATCTGAGCCTTTCATGGCTCTCCATTGAATTTTTCCTCTTTACATTTTTGCACTGAAAGGTTCTAATTGTACTTCACCCCATTCCTCTCCTTGAAGGCAAAAGGAAAGAGATACTCCAGCAATAGAAGATTTAAAAAAAACCCATTTGCATAACTTTAAACATAAGATGCAGCATTTTCATATGAAAGGGGAGACTAATAAATTAGCAGGCATGGGAAATGAAAAGGAGGTGGAAAAAGAAAGGAAATTGAGGTGTGCAAGGAGGAGAAGAAACTGCTACCACAGAATTAAGGATTCAATAAGATGTTCACTAAGGGGTATAGCATAAATGAGCTTGGAAGTCTAGTTTAGTTTGCTCCCAAGTTATCAAATCCTTGTTGTCAGACAATATAGACACCATAATAGTTTCAGCATTTCAGCTTCTTAAAAAAATCTCCTATTTTTATTTCAATACAACCATCTTTATCATGGCAATATCCATAATTACTAGGCTAGTCATTTACTCTAACAAAGTGTAACATCTGTGTACAACTATTTCAAGAGAAATAGTATCTCTAGGTTAAAAGAAAAATGATGCCTTAATCTGGAAGAGAGGAGTGGGGGGGGGGCGAGAGGGTACAAAGCTGGACACTTTTAACTTAACCAGTTTATTCTGAACACTTTTATGTTGCTATTGTTACACTATACAGTACTGGTATGCCAGAATGCCAGAAAAATTCACAGTTTCCTTGATGATTAAAGAGCAAGAGTCTTCAGACAGTAAATGAGATGAGAGGACACCTAAATTTAATGAGAGGGCACCTAACGTGAGTGAATTTTCCCACATTCAAGAAGCTGGTAAGCAATGAAGCAAAATAGACCTCTTGAGAAGGGAGTTCTTTGGCCAGGGAGCAGATACTAGGAAGACCCAGTCCTGAATCCCCATCAGTCTGACCTCAGGTGGGGATGAAATTCAGACCAAAATCTTCCCTGATGGCCTAAGTTTGCAGGCATTTTTATATGGAGTAAGGCAGTCCATCAGATACTCCAGGCCCAAACTATCTAGGGCAGTGGTTCCCAAACTGTGGGTTGGAACCTAATTTTTGGTGGGTTACCAAAGGATGATGGAAAGATAGCCTCAAGCCCTGAGGCCCTGAACCCGTGGACATTATATATCTGGACTTTCAGAAGGCGTTTGACACGGTCCCTCACCAAAGGCTACTGAAAAAACTCCACAGTCAGGGAATTAGAGGACAGGTCCTCTCATGGACTGAGAACTGGTTGGAGGCCAGGAAGCAGAGAATGGGTGTCAATGGGCAATTTTCACAATGGAGAGAGGTGAAAAGCAGTGTGCCCCAAGGATCTGTCTTGGGACCGGTGCTTTTTAACCTCTTCATAAATGACCTGGAAACAGGGGTGAGCAGTGAGGTGGCTAAGTTTGCAGACGACACCAAACTTTTCCGAGTGTTGAAGACCAGAAGTGATTGTGAGGAGCTCCAGAAAGATCTCTCCAGACTGGCAGAATGGGCAGCAAAATGGCAGATGCGCTTCAATGTCAGTAAGTGTAAAGTCATGCACATTGGGGGGAAAAATCAAAACTTCACATATAGGCTGATGGGTTCTGAGCTGTCTGTGACAGATCAGGAGAGAGATCTTGGGGTGGTGGTGGACAGGTCGATGAAAGTGTCGACCCAATGTGCGGCGGCAGTGAAGAAGGCCAATTCTATGCTTGGGATCATTAGGAAGGGTATTGAGAACAAAACGGCTAATATTATAATGCTGTTGTACAAATCTATGGTAAGGCCACACCTGGAGTATTGTGTCCAGTTCTGGTCTCCGCATCTCAAAAAAGACATAGTGGAAATGGAAAAGGTGCAAAAGAGAGCGACTAAGATGATTACGGGGCTGGGGCACCTTCCTTATGAGGAAAGGCTACGGCGTTTGGGCCTCTTCAGCCTAGAAAAGAGATGCCTGAGGGGGGACATGATTGAGACATACAAAATTACGCAGGGGATGGACAGAGTGGATAGGGAGATGCTCTTTACACTCTCACATAATACCAGAACCAGGGGACATCCACTAAAATTGAGTGTTGGGCGGGTTAGGACAGACAAAAGGAAATATTTCTTTACTCAGCGTGTGGTCGGTCTGTGGAACTCCTTGCCACAGGATGTGGTTCTGGCGTCTACCCTGGACGCCTTTAAAAGGGGATTGGACAAGTTTCTGGAGGAAAAATCCATTATGGGGTACAAGCCATGATGTGCATGCGCAACCTCCTGATTTTAGAAATGGGTTAAGTCAGAATGCCAGATGTAGGGGAGGGCACCAGGATGAGGTCTCTTGTTATCTGGTGTGCTCCCTGGGGCATTTGGTGGGCCACTGTGAGATACAGGAAGCTGGACTAGATGGGCCTATGGCCTGATCCAGTGGGGCTGTTCTTATGTTCTTATGTTATGAGGCTATTGAAAAATACGATACTGTAGCTGCTAATTATCCTGCAAAGAGCTCAGCTCCTGCTGTTTGCAAGATAGCTGCTAACTGCCTTGCAAGCAGCTGAGCTCCTGTTATTTGTCAGTATGTGTAAATATAGAAATAAAATTTGAGGGTCTTTTTCTGATTACGCAGGCCTACAAAATTGAGGGTCAGAAAAGTTTTTCCCAAACTTTATGGTGATTTGATATGAATTTGGGGTGCTGATTCCAAAAATGGCATCCATTTTGCCCCAACACGTCTAGTTTGGGAGATATAGTAGAGC
Source organism: Tiliqua scincoides (assembly GCF_035046505.1). Taxonomy (NCBI): domain Eukaryota; kingdom Metazoa; phylum Chordata; class Lepidosauria; order Squamata; family Scincidae; genus Tiliqua; species Tiliqua scincoides. Next base: position 125,022,877 of record NC_089824.1, read on the forward strand.
CTCATTAATGAAGGGTTCAAACAGCTTCCTCATGAGGAAGCCATGGTGTAGGCTTCCTCATGCAGAAGCTGCTTGAACCACTCACTAAAGATGCTATGCCGTGTCTCCAAATTCAGACGTGATAGGGCAAAACGGATGCCATTTTTGGAATGGGCACCCCAAATATACCCAGGAATTGGTGTAAAGTTTAAAGAAGCAAAATCTGTGTTGGCTTGCGTTATTATAAACAAACATAATTTCTTTCTAGATCTCGTTTAAAATTTTGTAAACCTAGGTGGGTCCTGATTAAGTGTTGTTTTTAAAAGTGGGCTCTGGTGCTAAAATGTTTGGAAACCACTGATTTAAGGCATTACAGTCAGGGATGGGAAAACCCAGCATGGCTTGACTTGAGTTGAGTCACCGATTCATTGCCCCCAGGAATTAATTAGAAAAAGAGTCATAATGGGGGCACTTTCAGAGTCTCTGAGTCACTCTTTAATGACTTGAGTTGAGTCACACACACACACCCCCTTTTAAAAAGTCTGCCATGGAAAAAACAGGGCTGCTGCCGGGGAGTATGTATGTTGGAGCTCTCTTTGAACACTCCTCTGTTGTCCCAGCCCATCTGTAAAGAGGGCAGGAGGGGTGGGAGGGAGTGAGACAGCTGGGACAGAAGCGCCAAGAGGGAGGAGGGTCATGAGTAGCAACTGGGAGGCTTACCAGGACGAACCGATCCTTTGCAACCCTACTCAGAAGTAATCCCACTGGAGCCAGTCATTCAGTGAGGCTTTCCCCTTCCCACCAGCCATGGTGGAAAGTGTGATTGCTATGAACTCCCTTCCCCCATCCCTGAATCCTCCCTTTCCCTGGGCTTCTGCAGCAGATCATAAGGAAGAACCCCCCCTTGGCTCCTCCTCCTGCTCTTCCTCAGCCAATGAAAATATCAGAATGCCCATTCTTTGTCTCATGATCATCTGTTCTTTCCTTCCTATAAAAGACAGGAAAAGAGAACCCAGTCCTGCTTCCCCACTCCAGCTCACATTAACCCTTTCCTGCCTCCTGGCTGGAATTCCCTGTTGCTTGTCAGTCAGAATTATGGCCCCACAAAGTTTTCCACGATGCGAAAACCGTAAGCAAGCACCCCCAGATATAGGCAAACTTGAGCCAGCACACGTAGGAACGAGTGCCAAGTCAGGGGGGCACTGACTCGAGTCTTTTTCAGTCTTCCATGCGCGCAACTCACGAGTCACAGAGAAACCCAAAAACATAAATTTTTGTGACTCAGGTTCAAGTCACCTGACTTGAGTTCCCAACACTGATCAATGTTCAAAACGAACAGCATGAATTGATGCCAGAAACAAATTGGGAACCAGTGCCAATCAAGCAAAACCAGAACATGCTCCCAAATTTGCCTGCCAATAGCAACCTGAAAGCTATACAAAGGCAACTGTGTCCACTGCCACAACCTGAATCTTTAGGAACAATGTTAGTACTGCAAACCTGATCTTTTTGGTGTGCTGTCCCATCATGAACAGCTTAAACACCAATCACCGGATGGTTTTCCTGTCGAGCAACGGTACTTTTGCCTCACCTGGATTTAGTCAGCTTGTTAGCTCTCATCCTGTTCACTACAGCCTTTAGACAATTCATGTTTCCACTACCTTCTTGAAATAAGATGCAATATAAGCCACATATTGGTGTCTGAATACTGACAAGTCCGTTCACAACTTCTGCCAGCAATTTCATGTGGCTGTTGAATACCATTGGGAAACAAGATTGAACCCTGTGGAACAACACAGGTCAACAGCCAAGGAGTTGAACTGTAAACCCCCAGCACGACCTTCAAGGCAGGACCAAAACCAGATCCAAACGGTACCTTCCAGCCTTAATCCAGCCAAAATGTAAAAGAGGTTACTTGGATCAACAGTGTGGAAAGCTGTTGAGAGGTCTGACAGAACCAAAAGATGGGGAATTGGCCCTGTCAATTCCCTGGTGTGACTCATCTACTAAAGAAGTGGTAAATCCCTAAGCTGGAAACCAGTCCGAAATGGATATAAATAATCCATATGGATTATCACATCTCATCAATGGTTGGGATGCCAACCACCCACAGTGCCCAAAAAGGGGAGATACAGACCAATAAGTATCCAAAGTAGAGGAGTTCTGAAGAAGAGTTGTTCAACAAAAGTGGCACAATGGCTTCTTTCAATTTTGATAGAACCCACAAAGTCCACTGAAATGGGCAAGCCCCCCTCCCCCAGGAATATTTAATAAATCAAGATGGGCGATGATTAAGAAAGCAAAGGGTCAGCATCAAACATTCAAGAATCTCATCCACTTCCTCAGGCTGAAAGGCTGAAAAGCATTCACCAGAAAAGAACAAGCAAGAAACTTTAAGTACAGTCACAGAACTATCAATTAAACTTCTGTCAAAGCTTTTAGTTGATTTTTAAAATGGTTATTTTATTATCTTTGGAAGCTGTATCATTATTGTGACTTGCTTTATTGACATTTCATGTACTGTATATTGTTACTATTCTATATCATGAAATCCATCAAGGGCAGCAATTTTTTAAAACTGGAAATACAGTTTATAAATATCATTATTAAATAAACATATGTATGAAGATCTCACTGTGGGTCAAATGTTGAGATTAACAAAGTTCCCACAGTAATAATATGGTTTCAGTATTAGGCCAGTATGTTTTGCACCAGTAGTCCCCTTCGCGTGACTCAAAGGAATTTCCCTACTGATTTTCACCACAGTTTAGGATTCTAATGCAATCCTACGCATGTCTACTCAGAAGTTCCATGAGTTCAGTGATACTTAGTCCCAGGTAACACGTGCTGCATGCTATGAGGGACCAGCACGTGCTGGTCATGCTATGCATGACCAGATGGCCCAGGAGAGGTAATTAAACAGCTTTTTTACTTACCTCCCTGTAAGCTTCACAACCTCCAATGGGTCTCCTCAGACCAACACCAGAAGTTTTGCTGGTGTTAAGTACAAGTAGACTCAGGGGACAGTTCAGGGTGGGGAAAGGGTGATAGGACTTCAGCATGCATCACTGCTGCTGGGATCCTTCCCCCCAGCCCATTTCCCATCCCTGCAACCATCTTACTTGCTCCAGTGGGAGAATTGCAGCCTGCTGCTGGCACTCTGGTAGGTACTTTAGTGGACCACAAATGACAGCAAAGCCACAGTGATGGCATATCACGCAGTGCACTGACAGATTGCGAGATCCTGCAATGTATGGTGCCCATAAGAATGAGCCATGACATATAAGAAAAACAAAACTGAATTATTATGATTACTCTAGCAAAAATAAATCCCTGTTTCTAATAAGGCCGCTGCTTATTTAGTGCTTCTGTATCTCTAAAGTGTGAGGCAAATCCATAGTGAAATGATGAACTGCAAAAACCAAATATTCTTGGCAGAAGATAGGAACAGGGTTTTTTCCTCCCCAAAGAGAAACAAAGGATTCCTGAAAAGCCCTACATTGATTTATTTTTCCAATTTTGAATACCTTAGGAGTAGCGGAACTGCTACTGGCATGGTAGTATTACTAACAGTCAATAAATCTAAAATATTATGTGAGAATATTGGAATGAAGCCATTAAGAAGATTACAGCACACAACGCAGCAGAGGGTCCACATGAAAAAAGGACAGGTAATTCAGGACAACTGTGACCGCTGACCTTTGAGCAGTCAAGACCACTGGTCAATCTGACAGACTAATAGAGTTCACATGCATAGAAAGTCATCTAGCCTGTAAGTATAATTTAAATGCTTTGGTGAATGATTTAAAAAGACCCGTTAAGTCTCAGGTAATTTATTAAACAGTTGATTAGACACAATGCCAAACAGTAATGTTTTTCAGATTTCAACTGATAACTTTGCTTTAAAATGAAAATCCACTCACAATAAGAGAGACATGACAATAAGAAACAGTACTGAGAACACAGGTTGTTAAGCTGTTGTACATTTAACAATAAATATAAACTTTATATAATGATATAGACTTTAGGATTACTGGGTGTGCAAATCATTTCATATCAGACACTATTCAAGTTCTCATTTTTATTAGAGATCCTTTTTTAAGTAATCTGAATTCATTTTTAGACTGTGGCAGCAAATATAAATGATGGTTTATGTGTTCTTCATGTTTGATTTTAAACAGCCTTCAATGTTACTCTCATACTGCTTTTAACCCAAATGTTAACTATAAGACACTATTTGTATATAAAAAATTTTTTTACATCTATCATATATTAAATAATCACATATATATTTACACTGATATCAACTTTTCAGTCTTGACTAACTTACGGTTAAAATACAAGCTTCAATAGACCATCAACACTGATGCAAGCACACAAATAACCTACACTTACTATTTAATGATACAATGTCACCCTTTGTCAGTTTATAAACTAAAAACTGTACAGCTGCCCACTCCCAGTCTATGTTGGTATGTGTTTTTAATTAACAAATTAACTCCACAAGAAAAGCTTTCATGCTAGAATCAAAATGAAAGGGATCAGGACAGTCAAAAATCAAGTAACAAAACAAACCTTGTTTCAGCAGTAGCGGGAGGAGGGGAAATTCAAATTATAAAATATAAACGAGGTATTTTCTAGTTTTGTTACATATTTTGTGGGGAATATTGCAATTTTGTAAAAAGACCCATTGTCCACACAGTGAATACATGAAACTCTAATTAATATTACTGAGACTTGTGAGCACTTGCAGCTGCTAATCCAAAAAGACTGAGGTGAGTTTTCATTCATTATTTGCCCCAATGTAGGGGGTGTTTGCATGCATATAAGTCCAATATACAAACCCAAGTGAATGTGTAAGTTTGCTCAAGTAGGAATTTTGCTGGAGCATCCAGCAGCCTTTGGATTAGGGCATGATTTTTTAACATTTTGATTTGCCAAAAGAATGTGAAAATGAAAGAAACAAAAATATAATGCATTATCCAATACCAAATAATAATAGATACCCTTCCAGTTCACTTATTTGATGGACACTTGTCTACTCCCTTATGAGAAAAAAAAAATATTTTTGATGGAGTCTTGTCTAATCTTTTATGAGGAAAAAAATCTATCATTCTTTGCTCTGTCTTCTTGTACTATTATATTTAATATTAATCTCTCAAAGTTTGACAAAAACCAAACTCTTTTAAGCCATTGTGTAATAGTGGGCACCTGATGTTTTCTGCTTAGCACCACTAAAGTGTGAACCACCAATAAATATAAATATATTGTTCTGACTATCCTCAGTTTCTGGCATATCTACTAGCTATTTAGGCATGAATTAATCTGGTCTATTTGATGAGATTAAAGAGTCACAGACATTTTTCACTGAATGTACTTCAGGAAATCTATGTAGGCATAATTTCAGTTACAAAAATTGAATAGAGAAATACATGAATTGAGCTGAGTTAGAAAAGCTATTAGACATAGTTGTGGGCCTCTTCACACTTCATATGTGTGAAATAGCTCTTAGAAAGGCTGCTTCCACACACAGAAAGTGTTATGCACGTTTTTCCAACTCAGCAAAACCCACCAAACAGAATGCACCTCAGGAAATTGTTCAACGCACACGGAGAGGTTCTGACTACCCCTCTCATTCTATATATATTTACCCAATCCTGTTGGCAAGTTATACCCAATCAGTGCACATAAAGAGCATTGGATTGTGGCCTCAGGGCACAATATGTAAAACCCCTGCAAAGGGAAATCCACATTGTGGACAAAAGTATTTTCCTATTCATAGAAAAGAACAGAGAAATCCCTGTGGGCTCTGCACTCTGCACGTGCTTTGAAACTACTGCACTGTAGCTCTAGGGTCCAATTAGATAATTTAATTGTTGGTGAGATACATGGCATATGCCTAAAACCCAGCAAAATGACCATTTTTTCTTAATACAAGGCCAAAGTATACATTCCAACCAATGAATTATTATTTTGAAATATATAATAGATTAAAATTTGTTCTGACTTTTGGATATGATAGATAATATACATTACAACAATCAACTCAATAAACTATCACAAAACCTCCACAATCAGCTGTAAAACTATCAGTTTTTGCTTCCCCTCCCCACAACAAAGAAATAAATGTAATAAATCTATCTAATTGCTTCTGGCTTTGTTTAATTCCTCTTAAATCTATATAATAATACAATATGTATTTTAAAACACACAGCTAAATATTTTGTATATGCACATTAAATTACCATGAACACAAAAATAGACTTGCTGTTGTCATCTTGCACTGAAGTAGGGTCTGTATATGTGTATTAAAAACCATAAAAATAAGATTTTTTAAGAATACAGCAATATTATTTTCCCCTCATTCTAGAACATTTATTAATACCTATATGCAACAACAGCTTCTATTGTATTCAGCCTAGAACTCAAAGCACACAAGGTTTGGCAAGGAGCTTTTTTTTTCTTTTCAGAACCATGTTGCAGAATAGCAAGGTAAAGTGAACTGCTATTTTTGTACATCTATTTAACATGAAATGTGGAATACATTCCATTATAAACAGGAGAAAAAAAAATATCTGTAAGATCAAAGTCCAGGAGGAACTGGCACTTAATTTATCTTCCTTTACAGACAAAAGACAGTTTTCGTCACTTTCAAAAGGATCCAATGTCTTTTATGACAAACTGGGTTTGCAGTTTAATTTACAAATAGAATTATAAGTAAGCAGTCTTTGCTCTGCCAAAGCAAATGACAAACAGAGTAGGGTTTTCAATTCATGCAGTCCTCAGCAGGATAGAAGAGATTAAAATAAAATTGAAATAATTTAGAGAAAACAAATAAATGTTTCAGAAAGTTGAGAGAGATCAAAGTGTGAATTTTCTGACCCCAACTGTACAAGCATTTCTTATTATATTGACCAGTGTCATCAGATCATTAATTAAAAGGAGATGTGCTGGCAGGTGGCAGGGAACCAGAAGCCGATAATTGGCCCCCTTCTTCTTTTTGCCTTCAAAAACTCTTTTTTTTTTTTTGCAAGATATGCCACTAGGCAGACAGAAATGCCTACTTTGTAATATAATGATTAAGATGAGATGAAGAGACTCTTGCCTAGATGAAGAGACTATGCCTAATGAATGCAGCTAGCTTTATAATTACGATCCCTTTTTTAAAAAAAAGAAAAAGAGTATGATGCTCTATTCAGCACGCCCTCAACTGTCAAAAACAGTTGTTGTTTTTTTTAAAAAAAAACCTCTATCCTTAAATATGAGGTAAAAAGCTGGCGGTGTGGTGTTTTTGTATATGGGGGAGGGGTGTTATTTCTTTTATTTCAGCTAGCATAAGAAGATAAAATGTTAGTAATTCAGGCAACTAAGAAGATGAAAACCACTCTATGAAACCTCTCAGACTTACCACTTCGCTTGGTAGGTTACTCAGGTCATTAAATGGAGTTTCCAAAGCGTTTGTGTCAACATTTAGCATCACCACATCCTCCAGTGATTTACTTTTCACTCTCTGTACAAGGAGACAAAATGAGTTACAAGAATTTTAATGCATCATTTGTCTATTTTAATGTGATAAAATGCTATGCTTAGACAAAGTAGAGCCAATATTTTCAAAAGCAGCACCTTGTGCTGCACCCTAAGGACCAGAATGTGCAGGGAAAGCAACATCTTGTCTAGTAAGACTGCTCCCAGAACTTCAAAATTCTTAAACATAAACATATATCTCAGTCAGCACTACTATCAATAGCTATTATGACTAATGTCCATGTTGAATATAGGCTGATGGAAGACAACTAGAGGGAAAGGTTACCACCTTTATGATCTGCTGGCATGTTCCTTGAACATATCTCGTTGATCACTGTGAAAAATAGGGTATTGGCCTAGATATTTGATCTGAACTAGAGGATTCATCTTATATATCTTTTTAGCATTGGTGCAATACACTGAGAAAACACAGCAACGGGGCTTATAAGCCTTTTTAACATTAAATGCAGCAACAGAGCATGGCTTCCATTTGCTTGAACATGGGATAATTTCAGAGACACAAAGAATGTCCACATAACTGACAACCCAATCCTACCTATATTCCCCCCACTGATGCAGCCATACCACCATCTTGGAGACCTCCTCCAGTTAAGGCAGCGATTTTCAACCTTTTTAATTTCACAGCACACTCAGGGCACTAAAATTGTCAAGGCACACCATCAGTTTGTTGATAACTGACAAGGCACACTGCACTGCAGGTTGGAGGCTCTCATTCTTCAATGGCCCTACTAATAAGTGACCCACCCACAAACTCCTGCAGCAAACATGCACAATGATTGAAAACTGCTGAGTTAAGGGAACATTTGTTCCCTTGCCTGGGGGTAAACCTGCCCCAGTGAGACCTGTGCTAGCTATATAGCTGGCACAGATCCAAGTACATCCAGGACCAGATCAAGGCCAAGATGAGGAATAGTGCCTCCGATACTGCATCAACATCAATCTTTGCTCCTCTCTGCTCTCATCTCTGCCCTGTTCAGCCCATCCCCTGTCTCCCTTTCATTCCCCATGCTGACTTATCAGTACTGAGGTTTATGGACAGGCCACTGCTTGCTACTATGGCCACTTGCCGTGGTAGACCAGCCAAGCTGCACAAAATGGCATGTTGCCTTTTGCGACAGTCATGAAGGACCATGATCCATCAGAATGCTACTTCCATTAGTGCAAGGTGCCACTGGGAAGTCTTCCTAACCTTCCACAGTACTGGCAAGGATTAATCTTTACAGTAGAGTTGTGCAGGTATTCTAGAATGTTCACACTTCCTGCCTAGTCTGTCTCATTTTAGCTGGTGCCTCTTGGGAAGTATAATTTATTTCATATATTTAAAATTCATCTCTCCAGAAACATTTGAGTTGCCTTCAAATAACTAACACATAACCATTAAAAATCAAACAACATCATAATAAAATAAAATAGTTATTCTCCAGTGGTTCTAGGGTGGCTTAGTCTCAGGCATCTGGGCAACTCCTGGCAGGCAGGGGTTGATTATCTATGTCTTGCTAGGTGGAGGATTTGACCTTGCCTCAGTATTTGACCCAGATTGACCTTGCCTCAGGCAGAATAAAAGGGTCAAGTATTTGGTGTCTTAAAACTACTTAATTTTTTCTTCATTTTAACCATGGATTGCACTGCAGAGTAAAGCTTTCCTCAGTGAGCTCTGACTCACCATGCTACAGCATGATGAGCCAAAGACAAGCCAAGACACTGGAGGCCCAGAAGAGTGGGCCTGTCAGGCATGCGCCTGAGGCATGGGACCATTTACTTCTTACCTCACTTTGCAGGAAAGTTCTGAGTGGCAGCACTGCCACGCAGGGCTTCAGTAGAAACCAATGGTTTCCACAAACAAATCAAAAACATCCCACTCCAGTTCCCCTCACTCAGGCAGTGGATTTAGACTGTGGAAGCCACCAGCGGAGCCATGGCCCCAGAAGACTTGGAAGAAAAAGCAGGCTCCTGTTTGACTATTCTCCTCTCCAGTAACAAGAAAGGTGACTGAAGTTACAATCTTATGCACACTTTCCTGGGAGTTAGCTCCGTTGAACACAAAGGAAAGTACTTCTGAGTAGATAGGCATTGGACTATGTTACAAGACTACCACAGCCTAAAGTGCAGCAATAGCAGGAGTCACCCACAAGAAGCAAGGAAAGACCACTAGCTGCACTGAGGCAACCTGCCCTATCAGGCCATAACAGATGCCAGATAGCATGTCAGTGGTGAGTCCTATTTTTGAGGTTCTTGGGTGGGGTGGATTGGGACATCACACAGCCCCTTCCCCAACCACATCCTTACTATGGAGACATAAGCCAACTCAGCAAATTAAGAACATGGCTGAGAGACCACTAGATGAGCACAGAGTAGCTATCCAGGACATCCAATCCCCACCCAGTTCAAATGTGTTACAGACCTTGCACCCACCCTGGAGGACTGTAGAAGACCATAGGGTAGACTGCGTTATAAACATTTTCTTTTTCCTAACACATGTGCAGACTAACCTAACTTCATATTGGTTTCTGGCTGGCATCTTTCACAGCCAAGCAGGACTTCACTCTGCAAGGGGGGGGGGTGGTATGTCATGCTGAACTCTCAGAAGTCATGACAATTAAGGGTCATTAGTGGATAGAAGGCTGTAGCACTTCAGGACATCTGTGCATCTCCTTACTTCTAAGGCAGTGGTTCTCAAACTCTCTGGGAGAGTTTGAGAGCCACTAAGTTCTTGCATGGGCAGGAGGGAGGAGGCAGCAGGGGTGGGAGAAGGCAGTGGCGCGATCCCCAGGATTGTGCCACTCACGGGGGCTGCAGAGGCTTGGGTACACGTACATAAAGCAGAAGTTGCTAAAGCGGAAGTGGAGCACGATCGCTCCACATCTACTTTCACTGCTGTGGGGAGCCCTGCTGCAGGTCGTGCTGGGCTCCCCACACGCTCGGGAGGCTACGTGTACCCAAGCCCCTGCAGCCCCCCTGAGCGGCGCGATACTGGGCATTGCGCCACTGCCTCCTCCCTACCTCCAGGCTGCCCCCGCCCCTTAAGGGGGCAGGGGCCAGGGCCCGCAGGCTGGGGCGTCGTGACTCCCCAGTTTGAAAAGCCCTGTTCTACGGTCTTGCAAATTTGGGTGTCTCCTCTTGATAGATCTTTGCTGCAAGTACAAGTCCTGCTGCATAATAAATAGAGGTTTGAAAGTGGTATTTCATTTGAAAATGGTATTATTCAAACATTTTCAAAATGTTTGACAATGGTATTACAGGCATCTGCCTCTTAACAACTGACCACATATATGACGGTGGTCAACTCACAATAAAGATGCTCTTAATGAGGCAATCGCATCTCCCATAGCCTGTAGCAGGGTGTCTGTTCACACACCAGAGTGGCTCTTAATGCAAAGAAGAGGCAATCTTCTTTGATTGGGCAGGAGGTCTGATCTAGAGGGTAGAGCCTCCGTTAGCCCGAAGATAACATCAGAAGGTTGCCAGTTCAAGGAAACCGGCAGCTGATAATGGCAAGACCTTGAAGCAGCTGACAAGCCGAGCTGAGTGATTCCACCTGCTCTTGGTGTGAGCAAGAAGCGTCTTGGTTGCCTCCACGTGAGAGATGAAGGAGTTGCTTGTCAGCTTGCGTGGGAGAACTGGAGGCCAGAAGTGAGACCAAACCAGGAAGATCCATTCTAAAATGTTGTTGGTTCTTGAAAGAGAGAACCTCTATGATTGTAAAAATCCCCTCAAGGGATTTTGAAATGCCTGCCTGTGTAAACCGCCTTGAATAAAGTCAGAGGAGTAATCCGATGACCAGAAAGGCAGTATATAAATACCTAGTTGTTGTTGTTGTTATTAATCTATCTCCAGTAGCCTGTACAGCCAGCTAGTTTCTGGCAGGGAGTGTCTGTTTAAACAACAAGAGCACTAGACTCGGTTGAATGTTCTCTTAACAACCTAACTGCGTAACAACAGGGATTGGAGAACGTATCCCCATTGTTAAGTGGCGCACACCTGTATTTACTTTCCTTAGAAGGAAGCCCACTATGTTCAGTAAGACATTGGCTGTAATCCTATCTTAACTCACCGGAAACAAACATTCCAGCTTCCCAGGGGATAGGCTACCTGGGCAATCTTTTTCAGATTTCTATGACAAGAAGTCTCTCCCATCAACAACCAGGGATTAGGTGCAGCATATATCCTGCCACGCCTTTTGCCCCTCAGGAACTTTTCTGATTGGAATGTCATCAAGCCTTTGTGTGCTGTTGGAAGGCACACTCGAGCCCAATAAAGTCCAGAATACTGTGCTGCACACCCAAAGAGAAACTCCAAACTTCTGTTTACTCAGAAATGCCTTGTTTCCTTTATGCAAAGTCCTATAACTGTCCCTGCTCTGGAAGTAGAAATTTGTCACTTCTAAACTCTCTGGAAGTATCCACGCTACATGTTTTTGAAGCTTCTTTCTCCATAGAAGCCTCTGCCATTTTGGGTCATCTCTTTCCCTATTAGAGGTGTCCATGCTGAGTGTTTTTCTTCATTCTCTTCTTTTGGAGAATATTCCAAAAGGTCACAAGAGTACTAGAACTCCAGTGCAGCAGCCAAATGAAGTATAACACCTCGGCTAAGGTACGTTTCCCGAACCCACACAATCCCACATTCATCCCAGGGGAAAAAAAGCATGCTTGACAAAAGAACATGCTCCAGGCTACTGCCATACTCTTACTGATTCTCTCCTGCTCATTATCAGTTGCTAAGATGTTGTTAAATGACCATCATCTAATAGAGCTCAGTAGAATAAACAACCCTTCCCCTATGTTGCAGTGATTCCTGTCCTTGCCGTGCAGGGGGAAAAGATTAAAAAGAAGGATGAACTGAGTCCTTGGGTTCAAGGATTAGCCTGAGACTCTTTTTTATGGCAGATACTAGAGAAGAATGAAACACTCCTAATCCTGCCAAGAACACAGATCCACCACATGAAGTTTCAAGCTAAGGATCCTGGGACTGCCTATGTCCCCAACACAACAGTTCTACTGCTCCCCTTCCCATCATTCCAATGACAAAATGACACCCCTCCCCTCCATTAAAGCCATTATTTTTCACTCTGGAGCTTAAATAATTTGCAGGAAGAGGAAATGGTAATAAGTATTTTTTTCAGGAGCATTTTTGACCAAATACAAAGATTAACCTGACTCACCTCGATTAAACTGAAGTGAACTCCAATCAGGTATGGCATTGGTGCACTGAAATAAATAGAAAATGAGACATTATGTTCTTAGAATATGACAGGCATTCCATTTTCTTTGCCATAATTGTCTGTAGTGCCATTACAACATGGTACTGATGCTGTTTTTAGATGCTATTATTATTATTATTGCTGCTGCTGCATTTTTTATTGTTCATGTTTTATAAAATATGCTGACTTTCTTTTACCTTTTTACCTATGTATTTTTTGTATTTTCATTAACACTATAAGCTGCCCTGAGCTCCCTGTTATCAGGGTGAAAGACCAGATATAAATCTCTTAAATAATTAATAAAATACATGCACACACCCTTTGCGGCCTTCATTGGAGCTCATAAATGTTCCTAACTGAGCTGGTATAGCACAGAGGTATGAAATCCTTAGTTTATATTTTAGATTTCACATCCACCTAAGAAGCCTTATTCTGGACAGTCGGTTGATCTGACGTTTTCGCAATATGAAAAAAAATGGACTACCAACTGAAAAAAGAGAAGCAGGTGGTAGCATGTTAATATTTTGGAATAAGGAAGTGTAAACTAGATATGGGAAAATTATATCAAGTATAAATTATCAAATTATAAAGTATAAAATTATGGGAGCTCACCTGAATTTAATGGCATTTGCATGTGGATCAACCTGAAGCCTCAAACAGCACAATCCTATGCAGAATTGGGCAGTCATACAGAATTCTGCTGTCACACAATGGCCGTTGACACAGTGTGGAGAGCTACACTGGTGGCCCTTTTTGGGAGTGCTGCTGCAAGAAGCGGTTGTACTCTGCATCCACCAACAGACCCTGTTGCGCCCATCGAAGTACGTAAAGGTAGCAGCGAGGGTGGGAGGATGGGGAGGCTGCGGGAGTGGGTGGATCTGGCAGCAAAGATGTGTGCTAGATCCTCTCTCCTTTTTTTGGCAACTTCCCCATCCTTTTCTTCTCCTCTCGCCAGCTACAGGTCCAAGGAGGTGCAGGTCCAAGGAGACCCATTGCAGAATGGAAAGGCTTACGGAAAGGTAAGGGTAAATAATTCCCCTTTCTTCTCCAAAGCCTCCTGATCCCCGCCCCCGGATACAGCACACTTTTTTTGGTGCAGCTACACAGGGCGCAGGGGAAGAACACTGGGTGCTATAACCCCTGCTAACTGGGTAAGAGGCACTTTTTAAGTGAGTGCTCTTCTTTTATTTAGCAGGGGGAGAGTAACTAGCCCTCCTCACCCCAGCACTGTCTTTTCTAGTGGCTGTCTACTGGTGTTCTTTTGCATACTTTTAGATTGTGAGCCCTTTTGGGACAGGGCGCAAATTGTTTGTTTGATTTTCTATGTAAACTGCTTTCTGAACTTTCCATTGAAAAGCGGTATATAAATACTGTTGTTGTTAATAATAATAATAATAATAATAATAATAATAATAATAATAATAATAATAATAATAATAATATTTCCTAGTTCTGTTCTGGAGCTTTGTCCAGAAGTCAGAACAGCTGGCTCTTGCCAGCTCAATGCTACTCGTATCATGTCTGCATGAAAGCATTAGAACAGAAAGACTGCATGTGTGAAAACACCAATGTGGATACCCATAACTCAGTCTATTTCTAAAGAAAAGCCTATTTGCTAGTCTATACATGTAGGCAAATCTCTTGATTTATCTAAACTGGATGAATATCACATGAATGTATGAATAGCTCTACTGAAAGACATTGTTCATTGGCTGAAGCTGTCTTTAACAGTTGCATGCTTTTCATGCTTTCTTCTCTATTGCATTAATTTCCCTCAACAAGCTGATTTTCCTTTATCATTCTGGGTGCAGGTGGAGTTGCTCACTACTCCGTCACGTTTTCATTGTACCAGGGAGCAGGCACAACAACTAATGGCCAAAAATTCTAAATAAGCATGTTCAGAGTCACTTCCAATATAATATTTGCATTGATAGGATCCAGCCTCAGTCTATGAATGAAATGCAGGGATTATCCTTCTAAGATATTGCGTTCATATGCACGCAGTCAGAAATATCTAGTAAGTGGTTCCCAAACTCTGGATCACATGACCCAATGTTTGGTGGTTTGCAAAACTGACAGGGCAGATTAGGCTATGTGCATTAAACAAGCTGCTACTTGGGGGGGGGGAGTACTGCTGCCCAATCACCATTATAGCCATACGCCTTGGCATTTATAAATCAGGCAGCAGTCTCTAGGGTCTCAAAAAGTTTGGGAAACACTGGTCTTATAGGTGAGGAGATCTATTCCATCCCTGCTAACTGGATAAGAGGCACTTTTTCAAGTGGGTGCCCCTCTTTTATTTATCAGGGGGAGAGTAACTGGCCCACCTCACCCCAGCAGAGTATCTTTTCTGGCGGCTATCTGCTGGTGTTCTTTTGCATCTTTTTAGATTGTGAGCCCTTTTGGGACAGGGAGTCATTAGTTATTTGATTTTTCTCTATAAACCGCTTTGTGAACTTTTTGTTGAAAAGTGGTATATAAATACAGTTAGCAACAACAACAACATAATAACAATAACAATAATTCCATCTGGGAGACTTTAATTGGAATTTCACATCTATCATGGACTAAGGGCTAGTAATCTATCAATTACTAGCCCTTAGGAAAACCAAACAAGAATGAATGCACAGAGATAGGGAGCTACCAACTAGCCCAACCTGAATCATTGCTCATTCGTTGGAACCTGTGCACAGTGCCTATATATGTACAAAATGTATATGTAAAAGCTCTGGATATTGAGGATGGAATGTGCAGACAGAGCCTACGAGCATACAGCTCGTACATGCAGAGAAGCACTGCGGATGTATTTGCATTCATGAAAGTACAATTTTATGACAGAACTGTCCATAGGGTAGTAATTCCTTCTTCCTTCTTCTTCCCCATTTTACTGAGAGCCAGAATACTGGAAAGAATGTAGTAGAATGCACTAAAAAAGCCTGCGCTCATAGGGACCGTGAAAAAACAAAATGGTAACATATAGAGAGATTGTTTCTCTTCCTTCCTTTGCAGAGAAATTATTTCTGTACACTTTGCAGAAAGATGTACAGAAATAAAAAACTTTGCTTTGTTACGTTCTATACCCCAAAAACGGGGGGGGGGGGGAACAGCTGTAAAAGGCACTCAGATATGCTTATGATTGAAACTGATAAATGCAGACTGAAAGCAAAGCTGTGTGAACCAATGCATGTCATTTTAAGCTAGGCCATTATGAGGCTTTGATTTTAGAAGCAGGACATCATATCTGCTTGATATCAGGGATGGCCCAATTGGATCTGCCACCTAATGTCACTGTTGCTGCTGGTGCCAGCACCGCCCCCCCCCCCCCAAAAAAAAAGAAAACCAGAAAGAAGAATCAAGCAATTTACCTCACTCCTGCCTGTGCTATCCTCAACAAAAGAGAAAATGCGGTCATGCTGGGACCTTCCAGTGTATCCTGCACTAATTGTGACCACAGTAAAAAAGTGAGATGAATGGATAGGGAAGTAGATTGTCACTACCTGTGCAGTTTTTCTGGGCATTGGCCGCCGTGATCCGCTTTTCCCTTAGTGCCTTTCTGGATTTTTTTAAAGGGATCATGAGAGGAAGGAGCAAGGTAAAGGGGTAAGGAAACAGATGATCCCACTTGTATTTAGCAAACAGGAAACAGATTGATACTGCTCCATTCACAGCAGGTTGAAGAGAGAAAGTGACAAACTTGTGATGAATATGTCTCCCCACTATCCACTGTTTCCACAAGCTACATCATTCACCTGATGGGTGGGCTGCCCCTGCTTGATATGATACGTATCTCCTGTATATTTAGCGTAGTAGGCAATGTACTGACACTTCGTTTTACTTCCATTTGGAGTTTTTAGCAAAACAAAATATAACACAACCTCTCGGCATAGGGCAGAAGCATTCTGGCCACAGTATGTCAGGTTCAGCAAATGGCACCCAGCCTGTGTTTGGCTCTTGATAATGCTAATGATTTGTTCACCAGCCCTCTGCAAGATGTAAAAACAGCTGATGCCAGCATGACTACCCAAAAATGATCCATAGGAAAACCACAATATGCTTAAGGCTCTTTGTTCTTCCATTGGTTATCTAACACTGGTTCTTTGGCATCCCTGGAGAGACTCTCTCCCTTGTTTCCAGGCAAGAACATGAGATTCAGTTCTGCATTCATGAATTTTCAACAGCCACCACAGAGAAATAGGATGGTTGAAGTCATTAGAAACTAATGTTGGTAGCTTTCCACACATATCAGTTATATTTTCTTTCTTTTTTAAAGTTCACATCTCTTGCAGCTTGCCCTGCATTTTCCCAAACAGGTGCCCATTTTGATGATATTGATTATCTGTCATAGCATAGTCTTTTGTGCTCAGATGCATGTGGCCAGCAAAATACAAGGGTCACAGAGGGAATTCAACAGGGGAATGGCTTGCAACATAGGGAGTGTGTGCTGGGACCAATTTATGTCCCTCATTCATGACATGCATCGTAGGCACAGATGACCTAACACCAGGTTCACCTGAGACACAATGAGACAGTAGTATGGAGCCGAATAGGGTTGTTGGTTAAAGCAGACACAGCCAAGCTGAACTGAATTGCAACAATGTTTTTCCACAACGTAGACAAGTCTGGCAGTAAACCTTTCCTATATGCCACCCAGTACACACACCACTCCAGTCAATATGACAGAGAGGCACAGTATCCAAAAATTCACCTAGGGGTTCTTACGTATGTATTAGTTCTCACAACAGCATCCAATATATTGACGAGGCAAGTGCTGACAGTGGAATTTTACTTCTAGAGGCATATTCCTACTTGAGAATTTTACCAAATGAGATGGAATTGGGAATGCTTTGTATGTGTAGAAGCTGCAATATTTTCCATGATAGTTAGGTTAGTTGTCTTTTAAAATATTTAATTGCTGAACTGGAGATATGTTTACTCAGCCAGTGAACTTTGAACATTCAGTACAGTATTGAATTTATGCCTCAGTTTGTAAAAAAACAAAAACAAAAAACAGAATCCCAGATGTCAGGTGTCAGCTATGTGTCACATTTGAAGTACGACTGGCAGGAATGTGCTAGGACAGGGGTGCTCAATAGGTGGATCGCGATCTACCGGTAGATCGCAAAGCAAAATGAGTAGATCGCAGAGTGCCAACCACCCCCTTCAGGTGCCTCTGGGAGGAAACGCCGGGAGTAAGGCCCATTGTACTCAATGGGGCTTACTCCCAGGTAAGTGTGGCTAGGATTGCAGCCTCACAGCCTAATCCTAGGCATGTCTACTCAGGAGTAAGTCCTGCTATACTCAGTGGGGCTCAAGGTACACCAACATACATTGTACACATAAATGTTATATGCTATGATGGCGCGAAAATTGTAAAAAAAACTCTGGTAGATCTCTGGGCCTTGCTGGGTTTCAAAGCAGCTCTCGAGCCAAAAAAGTGTGAGCACCCCTGTGCTAGGACTTTCTCTGTTGCTGCTCCTAGGCTGTAGAACACATTGCCATGGGAGATCTGACTGACTCCTACCTTGGTGTTCTTCCATCATTGGCTGAAGACCTTTTTCATTTGACAAAAAGAATAGACTCTAAAACAATATAAAATACTATAAAACATTTACACAAAACTCTGTTAAATTCCTGATCAGTCACTATTCCATTATAAACAGGTAAGAGAACGAGCTGGAATCCAATGTTCTGATGAACGTCAAGTTGTATGTACACAACAGGGAATGTCCAAATGTATTTGAAGCATTTTCACATACATATTCATGCATTACAGAAACAGAAGCCCTTGGCACATGTGCAACTTTGGACTCTGCAAAATATACCCACAACCTCTAGTTCAAGCTCCAGTAAAATAGATGGGTTCTATCTCAAGATCTCCTTCCTGTACAAGGACTTTGCAAAGACTCCTTCTGCAGGAGGAAAAGTGGAAGAAAATCTTAGGATATAACCCAAAGTGTACCATTTGAAGTTGCGGATTGCCATTCTAAATACATTTTTAAGGGAGCTGCAGTCTGAAGCTATGCATGTCTACTCAGAAGTCAGTTCCATTATAGTCAATAGGACTTACTCCCAAGTAAGAGTGGATAGGACTGCAGCCTGAAAGTCTGAATTGGTATGGCATACACCTGAGTAAACTTGCACAACTGCACCATCAGTCTCATGATGCACTTATAAGTATGTTTAATTGTGAACATGTGCATAGACAACCAGGGAACTTTTTAAATGTCTTATAGCCATGCTAAATGTGCAATCTTTTCCATTTGGACCTATATCACTAGAACTGGGTTTACCCAACAATTGTTGTTTACCCTATGATTGTGAATGATCCTAGGAAGCTCCTGAAATAAAATAATTGGGTTTCTCAGCAATCAAAGAGAAAAGCATAATATGTATTTTCAATCTTACCAGCAGTAGTCCAGCAGGTGTGGAGGAAGCACTGGGATGTATATGTGTTGCCAGTACATTGGATATAGCAACGCAGCTGACCCATGAATACATGCAGTTAACTAAAAGGAAAAGAAAACCAGTAACTCTGTATGCATTTTCCAGTAATTGATATGTATTTACAACATTTGGATAAATATGTAAATTAAATGATATAAAATTAATGCTAATCACTATAAAGGTGACACAATAATCAGGCACATTTCCATACACACACACACAAATACAGTAATTACATTTAGTATCATTAGCTAATTCAGTAAACTGATTCAGATTTGACAGCACCGCCATTCACACCATACTTTCCACTTACAGAATCATATCAACAGCACTGTGTCTTGACTGTGGCAAAGCAACTGCTAAAACTGTCCCTCCTTAACACTTTGAACAAGCACATATGAGGAGCAAACTGTATTTTGATATTTCTATATGAAATATATATATGGTTGCGATTCACCTTCTGTTTCCTAACTACCATCAGACAGGTTTTTAAACATATTTGAGTATTAAGGGAGGGGTCAGTGCAGAATCAACTGGATTTTAAAAAGTGGCATTTAAATACTGCTTACAACAACATCATTATCATCAACACCACAAAACCTGCACAAAAAGGGGATCTGAGGTGCACCCAAGTAGCAGCTTTTTATCGTACTGGAACATAGTTTGTTATCCTGGAATAAAATAAGTTGGTTCACAGCCTAAAATGCAAATCAAGATATTTGCAATAGATCCATTTTATGAGTGCAGCAGCAAAGCTTGCTGGCAAGCTCATGCTGCCCTTTTTTCCTGTGATTACAGGAACATGTGGGGGACAACTTCCAAACAAGGTTTTAAAAGGGCTGTGTATTTTGCTCTGCCCTTACTGCTTATCCTGAGCCAGACAGCAGCCCAGGAGAAAAATACTGGTGCAGGATAATTGGCAATGCTGACAGCAGCAACAAGTGCTGGGGTGTAGGCATGGCATGGCAGGTAAACAGGCGGAAAGGTGAGAGAACCATAATAAGCCATAGCAACTTCAAGAAAAAAAGGTTCTATGAAAAGGTCTGTCTTAGTTGGCAACCTTAGTTGGCAACCTTCAGTCTCGAAAGACTATGGTATCACACTTTGAATGGTGGTTCTGGAACAGCGTCTAGTGTGGCTGAAAAGGCTGATTTGGGAATGACAATCCCTTCCACACTGAGAGCAAGTGTAGTTTGTCCCTGGTCTGTTTCCCTGGCTACAGGCCTTCCTTCTTTGCCTCAGTCTGTTGGCCAAGTGTCTCTTCAAACTGGGAGAGGCCATGCTGCACAGCCTGCCTCCAAGCGGGATGCTCAGAAGCCAAAGTTTCCCATCTGTTGAGGTCCAATCCTAAGGCCTTCAGATCCCTCTTGCAGATAACCTTGTATCGCAGCTGTAGTCTAACTGTAGGGCACTTTCCCTGCACGAGTTAACCATAGAGGAGATCCTTTGGGATCTAGCCATCGTCCATTCTCACAACATGATGAAGTCAACGCAGGCGTCTGTTTCAGCAGTGTATATATGCTAGGGATTCCAGCTCGTTCCAGGACTGTGTTGTTTGGAACTTTGTCCTGCCAGGTAATACCGAAGATGCGTCAGAGGCAGCGCATGTGGAAAGCATTCAGCTTCCTTTCCTGTCGTGTGCAAAGAGTTCAGGACTCACTGCAGTACAGAAGTGTACTAAGGCGCAAGCTCTGTAGACCTGGATCTTGGTATGTTCTGTCAGCTTCTTGTTGGACAGAACAAAGCTGGCATCACTTACAACATTACTTTCTGAATAAATGCTAAAACATCTTGTTTGAGGAAAGCTGAGATCTTGCTGTTCTATAACGAGGTGTTAATCTCTACTAACAATCATCTCAGGAGCCCAGTCTCCTTTAAAATTCACAAAAGGGTACAACGAAGGGTACAACGAAAGGGTACAAACTCTGGGAGAGTTTGAGAGCCACTAAGTTCTTGCATGGGTGGGAGGGGGAAGGCAGCAGGGGTGGGGGAAGGCAGCGGCGCGATCCCGAGGATTGCGCCGCTCAAGGGGGCTGCAGGGGCTTGGGTACATGTAACCAAGCCCCTGCAGCCTCCCAGGGGTGCAGGGAGCCTGGCGCGACCTGCAGCAGGGTTCCCTGCAGCAGTGACAGTAGATGCGGAGCGATCACACCCCGCCTCTGCTAAAGTGGAAGTGGAGTGTGATTGCTTCGCATCTACTTTCACTGCTGCGGGATGCTCTGTTGCAGGTTGCGCCGGGCTCCCCACACCCCCGGGAGGCTGCAGGGGCTTGGGTACGTGTTGCCTCCTCTCTGCCTCCAGGCTACAACAAAAACCTGCATCCATTCGAGGTTGTCCAGGCAACTACTGCTATGCCTAATGACAGGGTTTGCGAAACAGATTCCCATTGTTAAACAGCGAATACCTATATAGTAGTAGCAGGCTAAGGGGCAGGGGCCAGGGCCTGCAGGCTGGGGCATCGCGACGCCCCAGTTTGAAAAGCCCTGGTCTAACCATTTGGTTGAACTATATGAGAGATAAACACAAATTTTCTTCTTTGGATAAGTCCTTTCAATAATGGAGACAGCCTGATAAACAATCAGAAGGATTTCATGTAAACAAAAGATCTTGTTTCCCAATAAATGTAGCATGGACACAACAGACTGAACACATTCCTCTCCTTTTTAAACTCTTATGTATCTATTATTCTTGTTTTGGTGCTTAAAAAATGGAAAACTACTATATAGGTATTCGCTGTTTAACAATGGGAATCTGTTTCGCAAACCCTGTCATTAGGCATAGCAGTAATTGCCTGGACAACCTCGAATGGATGCAGGTTTTTGACCCAGAATGCCTTGCAGAAGCCATTTAGTGGCCCAGAACGCCTGCTATCTATTTTGCCATGCTAACTGCCAAAAGCTCAACAGAAAGTGTGTGAAGCACTGGTTAGTCAGCTCAAGGAAGGAAACATAACAAGAAGAACATAAGAATATAAGAAGTGCTATAAGAAGAAGAAAGAAACTAGTATGGTGAGTTTGGCAGAATCACTGTTGTATACATAGTTGGTCATTTGTTGGCATGTCACTGAGGTGCATACTTTGACTTAGAATATATTTTTGACAGAAGAGAATTCAGAACTTTTTTCAGGAAGCTGCAATCAAACATACAACTTATATTTTCAATTTAACAGGGATTGAGTATTCTGCATGAAGGGGACCTCTTCAAGCAGATGCAGAAAAGAATTTATTCTGACATTAACAAAAAGTGTGGGAGCCACTGCATCACAACTTCTTCCCATCAGTGGAGTAAAATCAGAAGCCCTGGAACACATGGAAAAAAATCCATGTCATATCCCTTCCTGAAACTGGGGCAATGCTGGTGTGTGAAGATTCCTTCTTTGTGAGATAAGACTTCTGATACTATCCCAGACACAGGGACTGAGCCATGCTGAAGCAGCTCTTGCACCAATCAGTTAAAATGAGAATAAAACCCAAGTTAGATTTCTAGACATAAACGCATATTGTCTGAGGATGACCAAGATGGGGTGAGTGCATGGTAGTACAGCAGTAGAGTGATCTGGGCCCCCAAGGATAGGGGAAAAATATGCCTGGGGAAAAACAAGCTTGGCTCTCCTATGATTCCTAGTAAGACTATCCCCAAGGAAGGAATGGTGTACCAACCACCTGGACTATACTGCTTGGGAGCGGCCAGGGGAGCTAAAATAGCCTCCACAGCTGTTCATACCTCATGCTTTAAGAAGTTTTTTGCTCAGAGAAAAGCACAGCAATCCTAGAGTATCTCAGGTTGCCATGCCTGTGTTTCAGAATTATTAGACCACTTGGGCTACAAATTTCTGTAATAAATAAGAAGCGGGGGAAAGATAATACTTTAAAAATACCCATAACCAGCAGAAAAGTAAGGGACCACCGTTCTGTGCAGTGCTGTTTGCTCTTTGCTCAGATTAATCTAACAGGATTAAATATGGAAAGGAAGAGGGCCTGAAAGGTCCTGAGGGATATCATTAGGGCAAATTGCCAAAGAATGAAACATGAGCCAGTCAGGAGAGGCTGGAAGATGCAGTAATACCAAGGGACTTGAATGTTCGACAGTTGGAGCTTCGGTAATGTGTGAACTGCAGGTTACAGTATCAAGAGACCCTGTTCACTGACACATAGAATGTCACTATTGACCACCGAACTGACCAAGCTTGACAGCTATACTACAAGCAGCCAGAGATGTCATAATTCCACAGTCAAACTGCCTATTTCCGATTTAACTTGCTTTCTACCTCCATGCCAAACAGCTGTAATTTTATAAGGTTGCACTTTTCCCCATTTGTTACTTAAGGTAACTGCCACTTTAATTACTGTTTTCTTACAAGGGAGATAATTTAATGTTTCAGCAAATGAATAGCTTTGCTTTCCTCCACAACAGTGATTCCTCTAAATGTATTTCCAATTACTTTTCTCTAATACCCATGGCAATGTAGCATCATCATTAAGTATCATAATTTTTATACGCAATCAGGAATTTAAATATTAAAACCTACACCAGTGCTGATTCAGAGAGTCATGCAACATGGCATTAAGTTGAACACCCACTGCTGCATTCACAGCTACCTAAAATAAGGATACTACATTGGGCCTGAAGAGGAAAACTGCACATGAACTGGCATGCATCTGTTGGTTTTTTCCTACAGCAGTAAGGAAGAGACTATAATTCAGTAGAAGAGCATCTTCTTTGAATCCAGAAGATTTCAGATTTCATCTTCAGTACAGCAAAGAAAAATTCCTATCTCAGACTTGGAAAGCTACTGCCAGTCAGTATTCAAAATACTGAGCTTAAAACATCAATAATCTGACTCAGTACAAGGTAGAATTACGTATTTAAAGAACAAACCTACATCTGCTGAAATGTGACATTTATTATCATCTATAAATATTGTTTCAAGGTTGGGACAACTTCTTCTTCTTTGTTGTCTTCTTAATGGACCAATTGAAAGTAAAATATTTTCCTGGTAAAAGCTCCAGAAACATTACCTTAGTTTTCTATGAAGAGGTAAACCTGTGTATAGACTACACAACTTTAGACTGCAGGTGACAGCTCACATGAATGCCTGCACCTTCATACAGAAAATCACTACATCAGGAAGAGACTAGGCTAGAATCTTTTTCCTTGAAAAGTATACAATCATGTGTGCCCCAACCTGCAGCCTTTAGTGGTAGCCCTGAAACTGGCTTACCGCATCAGTTAGGTCAAAGTTTCAGGAATTCAGTACAGAGGAGCAAATCCCATCAAGAGAAAAAAATACAGACGGTGCAATGGTTTAAAAGTGCTTGGAACCTACTGAAATGGATGGATACCATAGTTATTTGTAAATACAGTATTTCCAAGAAGAGGTAATTGATATATTACTGTACATAATCCTACATTTAAGGCAGAGGTTCCCAAACTGGGGCGTTGTGATGCCCCAGCCAGGGAAACTCTGTCACTGCTACCTTCAGGGCAGAGCAAAAGCAAGGATGGGGCGATGCAATTGCCATGACTGCGCCACTGCAGGGAACAAAGGGCTTTTTAAAACTTATCTGAGGGTTCCTGTGACCCCCTTCTGCAGTTGTCCTTGCACCTCCAAACTCCTGCAAATAGCAAAAAGTTAAAACAGCCACTTCTGGTTTTGCAGGGGGAAAAACCTGAAGTGGTGGTGATTTTTTTTTTTTTTTGGCACTATTTACAGGAGTTCGGAGGTACAGGGAGGAGTGCACAGGGGGTCGCAGGCTCCTTGGACCCTCTGAAGAGCCACAGTGACTCCCCAGTTAACTTTTTAAAAGCCATTTTATTCCCTGCGGCAGCATGATCATATCACTGGCCCCTCCCCTGCAAAAAAAAAAAAATCACTGAGAGTTTGGAAACCACTGATTTAACTGTGGGTTTTGTAGCCTGCAGTTATTGATCAACCCATTATAATTTAAGTTTGCTATAGTTATTCTGTGGTTTACCATTTGCAACATAATATTCCTTTTAAAATTAGTGGTCAGTTTATATAACAGCTATGTCATAATGTTTCCTTCTGAGAGTAGAAAAATGGTATTCTGAAGAGAGTACTTTGGGAACAGGCCATGGCTCAATGACAGACCAAATGCTTACATGCACAGCAGGTCCCACATACATAGGTATACTTTTAAAGGAATGATATTTATGGCAAAAAAGGGTATTGGAGCTGATAATGTGTACCCATTATGGCAATTTTGGAATTGACAAGCCTAATTAACTTAGGGCACCATCCTAACCCCTTATGTCAGTGCTTTCCAGTGGGACATGTGCTGCATCCTACAATTGGATGTCACTCACGGAGGCCTCCTCAAAGTAAGGGAATGTTTGTTCCCTTACCTCAGAGCTGCATTGCCCTTATGTCAGTGCTGGAAACCACTGACATAAGGGGTAAGGATTGCGCCCTTAGTTGCGTTATTATTACAGGTCCAGCCTTGTTATACACAGAAATTTTTAATACAAAGATTTGATTCAACGTGAATGGCCACTGCAAATGAGAAGGAATGTGCTGATCCCTGAAGAAGGGAAAAAATGCAACCCTTTAAAATCAGTTTAAAAAAATGCTTTTTACTGTTGCAGAGAGACAGTCATACAAGTGATTACAGGTATAACCTAAGTATCTACAGATTTTTCTGCCTCAAAACTGATGAGAAGGGCCCTTTAAATTAAAGGAAAACAGTTCTTTAATAATGCCAGAGAGGGCAGCAGGCTGACAAACCATCAATCATTCTCTCTGCAGGCTTCACTCCTCCCTTCCCCCTGAGCACTTGAAAGAAGGCTAAATGGCAGCGATTATCACCTTCTCCATTCTTTCCCCCTTACTGGGGCTCCTGGTGAAGGGAGGGATTGCTGTCTCCTAGTGAAGCCTAAGCACCTGCAGAGAGACTGATGGCCTCTGTGTGCATTACAAAGGTCAGCAAGGCTGTTTTTAAATCACCGGAGCAAAGAAACTCTGTTTTTTAAATTGATTTGCTACAGTGCATTTTTTGCCATCCACCTAGTTCTTGGAACAGAACCCTCACACATAATGAGACTCAACCTGTATTAATTATTATTATTATTATTATTATTAACAGCTGCATCTAAGGAAGGCAAGTAAATACACAGCAAAATCAAAGCAAATGTTGAATGAATACCATTTGTTATATTTTGTGAGATGATCTGCAATACGGTAATTTGAAAAAAAGCTAAAAATAAGCATGCCTGGAAGAAATCTCTGCTAGATATCAGTTTAAAAAATGGAACTGAGAAAAACAGACCTTTGAAGACCAATCTTATCACAAAGCACAAAGCTGCCATTGTTAATATTATTATAGTTGTCAAAAGCATTTGATGTCATTCTTCAGTGTATTTTATGATGCTGTCAGATTTTGACTTGAGCTGTTTTTGTCCATTTCTATCCTAACATGACAAGGCATTACACTGCAGCCTAGTCCTACATACATGTGATTGTATATATGTGATAACTTGCCACCAACCAAGTATGGGTCATGTCTGAAAGGAACAATGCAACTACCTGGCTGATAGAGGCTCTATGGCAAAAGATGAAGTGGTACTTGGATAGGAGGTATACACAGAGTTAAAAGACAATTTGACTCTGCTGGAGCATTGTTACAGCAGCTACAGTGGCTGCCCATTTGTTTCCGGTCCCAATTCAAGCTGCTGGTATTGACCTTTAAGGCCCTTCACAGTTTGAGTCTAGGCCAGGGGTGCTCAATAGGTGGATCGTGATCTACTGGTAGATCGTGAGGCAAAATGAGTAGATCGCAGAGTGCCGACCCCCCCCCCCCTTCAGGTGCCTCTGGGAGGAAACGCCGGGAGTAAGGCCCATTGTACTCAATGGGGCTTACTCCCAGGTAAGTGTGGCTAGGATTGCAGCCTCACAGCCTAATCCTAGGCATGTCTACTCAGCAGTAAGTCCTGTTATACTCAGTGGGGCTCAAGGTACACCAACATACATTGTACACATAAATGTTATATGTTATGATGGCGCGAACATTGTAAAAAAAACTCTGGTAGATCTCCAGGCCTTGCTGGGTTTCAAAGTAGCTCTCGAGCCAAAAAAAAGTGTGAGCACCCCTGGTCTAGGCTATCTGAGGGACTACCTGCTCCCACAAATTCCAGACTGCCCTCTTAGATCACCTGAGGAGGCTCTTTTTCAAGTTCTGCCTCTGTCTCATATATATCTGTCTCAGGTTAGAGGGGCAACGGCACTGGGGCAAGCCTTCTCTGCAGTGGTGCCACAATTCTCTTCTAGACAAAAAACTACTCCGTCCCTTATAGCAGTGATTTTCAACCACTGTGCAAAAACAGGGGGTTGGGGGAGGGTCATTTATTAGTAGGGCCATTGGGGAATGTGAGCCCCCCAGCTGCCAATGCAGTGTGTCTTGTCACGTGTCTAGAAACTGATGGTGTGCAATGACCACAACTGATGGTGTGCCTTCTCACAAATGTTGAAAATCACTGCCTTGTGGCTTTTCGATGAGGGCTCAAAACAAAACTGTTTCATCTGGCAATTGGCTGATGGGTAGATGTTTGCCTTCTGCAACAGTGCAACGACTGCTTCCTTCTGGACTAATCTGTTATCCCCTCCTAATGGCTCTAACTGTATTTTTTTTTTTTTTGGGGGGGGGGGTTCTTTTTCCATTCAATCTTAATTGATTTTAGTTATTTTACTTACTTAGACATTGTACATTTTATTATGGAGCATTTTATTGGGCATTTGCTTCTGTATGGTAAAGGTGGGATATAAATTTTTCAAATAAAATGAATAAATAAAAGAGAAAAATGTCATTCATTGGTAGTGTGGGAGCTAGACAAGAAGGGAAGAAATAGTCCAAGAGACACAAGATGTTATGCAGGTATTAAATTAGTCTAGTTTTTGGACTAGGGTATAGAAAACTCCATAAAGTTTTAGAAATACCGTTTAAAATCTAATGCCACTAACATAAATACAGATGAGCGTGGTTTAGCGATTCTCCAGCCAGCGTCGGCCTGCATATGTGACAGCTGGCCGCTGGTCCTGGTTCACGCCCCCCCCCCAGCTTCCAAAGCTGTGCTCCCCTCACCTCCGGAGGCTTTTCTCAGCATTGGAGAGGCAGTGTGCATCCAAGGATCAGACTGGCTGTTTTGGTCAAAAACCATGTCTTTTTGCCTGGAACAGGCATTCTGAGCCTTGTACAGGCATGCAGAAACCCGCTGCCTCTCTGAGGCTCAGAAAAGCCTCTGGAGGCGAGGGGAGTACATCGCCTCTCACCTTTCGGAGGCTTCGTATATCGTCAAGTCTTGCTTGGTAATGGGGGGTGCCCTGTTGCTAAGCAACATGCATCTATAATGTGTGATTCTAGACATAGATGATGGGATGTTTGCAGGAGCTGTATAATTACAAGTGTGCGCCACTTAACAATGGGGATACATTCTCCAATTCCCACTGTAATGCGATTAGGTCATTAAGTGAATATTCAGTCCAATCTATTGCTTTGTTGTGTAGACATTCCCTGACAGACACTAGCTCACTACACAGGCTACTGGAGATAGATTGCCTGTTCTTTGCATTAAGGGTCTCTTCTCTGAAGTGTAAACAGACACTTTGCTGCAGGCAACGGGAGACGTGATTACTTCATTAAGAGCATCTTTATTGTGCTTTGACCACCATCATATATGCCATCCATCATTAAGAGAATTACTATTATTATTAACAGTATTTATATACCGCTTTTCAACTAAAAGTTCACAAAGCGGTTTACAGAGAAAAATCAAATAACTAAATGGCTCCCTGTCCCAAAAGGGCTCACAATCTAAAAATGGTTGTTAAGTGGCATTTACCTGTAGATACCTGATATATACATTATCTACATTGCTATCATATAGTACAATACAGTGGACCCACCTTATCTGTGGGTTTGGCATCAGCAGATTTCACTATCCACGGATGTCACAGATGGTTTTTAAATATTTTAAAATGTAAAAATCAGTGATTTTCACAGCTGCAGGGCAGTCTCCTGTAAGCCACTTCCAGGATGCACAATGCATTCAGGGGTTTGCCAGGGCCAAGGGAGGGGGGCCCCTACTCAAAAACACCCCTCCCCACCTCTGAAACTTCCTCTCACCACCCTCCCCCACCCCCTCCACCATCTTGCCCAAGCCAGCACAAACTCACTCTGTCTGGGCTTGGATCCGGCATGCAGAAACCAGCACTGGCCTCTGCGCTGGTCCAGCCAGCCCCAGAGTAGTCGCAAACATGCTTTATGGCATGTTTGCAACACTCCTGGGCCAGCGCAGGGGGCTTGCACCAGCCTAGTGCAATCTTTAGGATTTAAAAAACAAATAGTTATCTATACTGTGCGCATTAAGCAGTTTCACAAACAAATAAATGTGTAACATTTATACCAGTGGTCATATTTAAAAATTCCCAAATCATCTTTGTTGACTTGTTAATATTGTCTTCTTGTTGACAATGAGTCTTATTTTTAAGTATCTAGTACTTAAAGAAGCACACTATTCCAATTTGCTCCCAAATGCTTTAACAGTTTTATTTCCTCATATTCCTATCCTTAACACTTATAATCACAGTATTTATATTACTCCATATTGCTTTTGGTGGGCCACTTCGAGATACAGGAAGCTGGACTAGATGGGCCTATGGCCTGATCCAGTGGGGCTGTTCTTATGTTGTTTCTGGTTGATCCAATGATCTGATTATTCAATGTTGCATGATATTTACTGAAACTCAGCAGTTTTAAGACACCTGTTTCTTGCTTAATACTTTTGCTTTCCAGTTGTATCACTTTTAAAAATTTATCTTTCCTCCTTCACCCAGTTCTTTGACAGCACATGATGTGTTCTTGTCCACACCTTGTTTCTGAGCAAAGGGACTTTCCGCAATATGAAGCACTACAATGACATCATTCTGATGCTTTTACAGGAATGAGAAATATCTCAAGCAAACTGTTCCCAAGGCCCCGGGAAGATGATGTTATTAACTGCAGCTCAGCAAAAAGCAAATCGAAGACACACAAGCAAGATGACTGCTCAAAGAGAAAACAATGAACTAACCATGTAGCAAAAACTATAAGCCGGAGTTGCAAAAGCACCAGATACAATCAAGCCTAAGTTAAGCACGTTAAGCTCCTGTGGATTTTTAAAGAGAATTTGGTCATATGCAGGACTGTGGACTGCATTGTTTTAAGGGTATTTTTCAACACAACGATTGTTTGCATCCTTTAGGTAACTGACAGCATTATCTTGTGCATATTTGCTACAGTAAATCCTAATGAGTTCAGTGGAATCTGATTTTCTAGTGTCACAGGGTTGAAGCCTGAATTCCATAAACAATTCGTTGTTGAACTTTGTACAGCCAGTTCTTGTTATCCGCAAGGGTTAGGTTCCTGGAAATCCTAGCGGATAGCAAATTCACTGATAATGAACCAGGAACAAGGGGCACCAGTCCAAACCAAGGAATAAAACAGTATGTGTCATAGGGGGGAGGTTAGGGATAGAAGGGGAAAATGATTTCTTGTACAATCACAAGTTAGTCAATGAGCAGAAGACAGGGTTTGTATTACCCACTACTGTCAGACCCAGGCATCCACCGGGGTTTCCATTTTTGGAAAGCCTGTGGGAGGTGTCTAAAACTCACTTCCTTTTTTTTTTTTTTTTTTAAACTCAGGTGTGTCTTAGATGCCTCCAACTGGGCCTTGGAGATGGGGGAAGGCCATGTGTGACCTCCCTATACCTTAGAACAACCCCCCCTGATGCTATCAAATGAAACACATAATGCTGTAATTACATAAAAAGTGAAAAAATAGAAAAGTGAATAAACAGAAGCAAAACAGAAGTCCTGAAACTGTTTGATAATAATTCAGAAAAACTCTTAACTGAACAAGTCTTCAGTTACGAATACAAACTAACTTTTGCACATATCCAATCAAGAAGCAAAAGACTGAACACAGACTTCAAGAAATCAGGCAAGTAGAATACATGAAGAATTTGCACCTTTGGAATGTACGTATATATGGTCCCAAGATATTAGCTAAGTATTTCTAAATTCTAAGCAATTACCTTTCTAAAGGCAATACATACATAGCATTGTACATCAATGCTAAAGCATAGGAATAGACACATTTCCTCATTTCCAAAAGGCATACATGCCAAAGAGGCAGAGTACAGGAAACTGACAGGGTGAATCTACAGACTGAATTGCCAAAACATTGCCTTCTCGCTCTGCTTGTACTTATGTTGAGGGTATAAGCTGGAAACTTGCCCAGAACTTCCAGTACTTCAGTTTTCTGGGTTTCTGAAACCCAGTCTAAAAAGCCCTGGAAGCATAAAGCATTTCTTGGCATGAATATAAGATTCATGCTGAAACAGTTAGGGTGAACAGCTGAACAAGGAAAAACAGACCAAATATCATTTGTATGCATAACATAGCTAACTGCCACATTATAGAAACATAGGAGACAACTGAGACACAGGTAACAGAGTACAGAATAAATGTACAAAATTCCACCTTTGTTGGGTTGCATATATACGTGTGGGATCTCCATCTTATAGGTAAAACTATGTTGAGAGCTCAGGATTCTCATATATAAAGTGTGTCATAAAATCAATAAAGTTGCCTTGCTTTAAAGTGCTGAACTCTCATCAGAAGTAAAGATTACATGGCAGTTTTACACCAGATTCTGCAGAGACTGTATTAGATTATGCAATTGCAGAATGAGTCCTTTCTGGAAAACATTTCTCTGCCACTTCAACTCCTTTTCTATGTCACTCCTAATTCATTTCTCCGCTTTGGTGTGCTTAACCACATCCCCTGCTCCAGTTGGACTATACCATCAAGGAAAAAGTTCTGATTACACCTTTTAAAAAAATTCTGCATCTTAGAAGGGAAAAAAATATATATACCAGCACCTGCTGCACACTCTTCAAAGTAACAGAATGCAGTTTTCTTGCATATACTATACAATTCTGAAATATTTCATATTATATAGAGTCATCTGGTTTCTGTTCCTCACATTATTTTTGACAGATACAGGAGAATTCTCAGCAGGCACACCCACATCTTATTTACCACAAACTGAACTTAAGGCATCTATGATACAATTCACCTTGTTGAACAGAAATTTCAGGGAAAGGAAAATATACAGCAGGAAGAAGCCAAAACAGATATAGTCAATCCGTCATTCAATGCGTAATGCATGGCAGAAATGACAACTAGCAGAAATGAAAACCATAAAGTGCTATATACAAATTCAGTTCAAATGCCAATCAGGTCAAGGTAAGAAGTTTTCCAACAACTATAAGATCTCAGATTTGAAATGGAATATGGACAGTATCACTTGCAGCCTGGTTCCAAGACAGACAATTAATCAAGCTGGGAATCTTCAGTTCAATCAACAATGAACCAACACTGACAACAGAAAATAATTAACCAAGTTACAAAATTAGTAATATTGCTTAGCAAATCCACTCTCTTTTGGGGCAAATGTTCTCAAATGTTTTTTGGGGTCTGCATTCATTCGATCTGCATTCATTGGATCTGGATCTGCATTTACTGGATGTAGAAAGGTGTTCCTCTTAGCCTGCCCTTCAAAGTGGACTGGGGTACGGTCGCCTTCTCACAAGTAAACACATACGTGCAGTGCAGTTTGACTTTCCATAGGGCTTAATATATTTTCCTTGTCAGTTATCAGTTTCAGTTTCATGACCCAACAACAATCAGGTCACGACCCACTGGTGGGTAACAACCCACAATTTGGGAAACACTAGGATAATTAGATTGGTAGGTTTGTTGGCCCTTGCTGCAACCACAAGACTTCTGTGAGCCTTGTCCAGCATATTTGTCAAGAACTCTGAAAGGAAAAACAGGACTCCTTTTGTCTGCTCTTTCACCTAGTTATTAGTAAGTTGTTTCAGCTACTTTTCAGGTGAGAAACCAGAAGTATGTCAAAATAAATACTTTGGCAGCTATAAACAATAAACTGCTGCAGAACACACTGTGACACATTCTGAAAGAAAAATATTGTTGTTGCTTTTTTAATATGCAGCAGAAGGAACCCATCTGTTTAAAGTCTAAATATTTAATTTATGCTCACTTTAAAAAAAATGAAAAATGCAGCAAAATGTCAGGTAGCTACCAGCCATAAAGCAAGCAACATCTTTAAAAGGTATCAAGACAAGCAAGGAAAATTGCCCAACTATTTTAAAATTAACAGTACACAGAGGCAAAATATCCTAGAGGTTTTAGAATAGATTATTAAAATAGTTAAGCCAAACTAATGATTGGTCTGTGGCCATGCTTGTTTCTCTCTCACAGGACACAGGTTCACTGAGAATCAGAAATTATTTTGAGTGACATCAATGAACTCCAGGCAATATACTCCTTGAAGTCTGCGACAATACAAGGGCACACTGAGGCATGCCTAAAATAGGGCTGCTCAACATTTCAAAACGATGACAATGATTTTATAATTCCTTCTATCTTTAGATTTCATGGAAACAAAGTATCTGAAAACCTAATGATTCTGATAAAATCTTCACTCAATATTTAATCCTTTCTATGGGTCAATGTACATGCAACACTAAATACATCAGAGTGTAGTTACAAATTTTAGTTTTACTCAAGAGTAGTAGCTACTCAAGACCACAATTTGAATCATAAACAAAGCACAGAGGTAATTAACTCTTTACCTTGATGCTGCATTCCTGCTGAAAACTGCACATCCAAAGAGGCTATTTAACCCTTAATTGCTACAATGGAACTTAAGGGTTAAAGAGCTACGGTAGATGCTCACCTATAGGGCAAGAAATTTTGGGGGAAAATCACCTTGCCTTATCTATTATTGGTGGGGCGGAGCTTTTCAACTCTGGAGAAGTTGCTTTTCAAGCAGCATTGCTTTACAAGTGGCAAGCAATGCAGAGAATCTGGAGAAGCAAAGCAGAGATAACTAGAAGGCCATTAATCTCCAAGGAAAGCCTGGAAAACTCCAGCCAAAGTTAACCTTGTCACTGCCCCTGAGAATTCCACTGAATTGAAGAAAGCCTCCTTCTTTAAGTTTAGCAGAGCCTGCTACAGCCTCATTCTGTTTTGCAAATCAGAGATCTGTTTTTTAAATATCAGGATGCAATCCTCCTTTCCACTTGAAACAAAGTCCCAGGCTACAATTTAGTGCACCATTACTTAAGAACACCCTTGGAAAGCAGTGGGTTTGCTTCTGAGTAAACAGGGTTGCAACTATGTGCGGCAGCACTTAACAGTAATTCCTTGTTGCTTGTCTCTCTGTTGTAAATTGAGTTGCACACTCCCAGTTATGTGTTGTATGTTATATTTGAGACTGGCTTAACACACCAGGCACTTTAAAGAAGGATTTGATTAATGGTTCTCCTGCAGTGGTTCCCACTTGCATACCCGTTGGCAGCCCATTTCCATTAATTGTACCCCTCATATTTGCTAAATGTTTATAATTAATATTAATATAAGCCTTTGTTTCCTCCATATGAAAACCCATACTTCATGTGTTCATCACAGTATTTTCTCTTTTTGTCTATTTGAAGAAGAGAGGACTATTCCTTTTCACTGTTTTGCACCATAAGTGTCCTGAGAAATTCTTGGTGATTGATCACTTTCCACATTATGTTTCAGCTTTTTTACTGTGATGGTTTTCAATTACCGATTCATACATGAATTAATCACCAAAACTTAGCTATTGGTGGGGCTTTTACAGCCAACTAGCTACCTCCCTTCCTGCCTTGCAGGCCCTGCAAGGGATTCTGGAGCACTACTTGCCTTTTTCTGCCGTTATTCAATTTTTTTCAAACAACCGTAAAGGTCCTGTCGAGTGCACCTGGGGTACGTGTACCCCAGGTTGGGAACCACTGTTCTACTTGTATGTTGTATACAGTGCACTTACTCTGATAGTGTTTACAAAAAAGTTGTGAAGACCAGAATTGAAAAAGTTAAAGAATAAAAATGTATCTTTTACTACATTTTTAATAAATTAGCAACTGTACAGTTTTTAATTTACAATTACAGGTAGGTTATTTTTCAGGATCTGGCCTCAGGTAAAATCAGACAAAACTATAGTCAGACACCTCCCTAAGTTTAGCCCCCGACTTACCCAAGGGTCATAGAAAATTCCATGATTTTGGTTCAAAAACCTGCCCTCAGCTTATCTGTGAGATTGGTTTGTGGGCAGGTGTCTGCGGCGGCCATTTTCGGCCACTGTGCCATGGCATACTGGTGTGCCACGAATGTTCTGCGGGTATGCCATGGGAGTTTGGGGGAGGATCATTTGTTAGTTGGGCCACTGGAAGATGTGAGTACCTGGTGTCAGTACGGTGTGCCTTGTCAATTGTCAAAAAACTGATGGCGTGCCTTGACAATTTTAGTGCCTTGTCAGTGTGCCATGAGATGAAAAAGATTGAAAATCACTGGTCTATGGTATATGTAGTTTGGTCCTAAAGGCTGAAGGTGGTTAACTCTTATTTTAAGGAACTTAAGGTAACACAAACACTGAAGATGACTTGATGGATGTTGAGTGCAAGTTAAAAAAGAAATTTGAAATAAGTGCCTATTATGTGAGCTGATGGACTTGCAACAGGCATAGTTTGTTATAACAACAAGGAATGAGACTGGAGAAAGATGAGAAAAAGAAAAGTAAGGGACACTGCAAAGTCCAGTATAATGTAGTAAGGATCCAATGCAGCATGAAGAGAGATGGTGTATATAACATAGTAAGTAGAAAAACACACAGTCCTGTAATGGCAAGAAGAACAAACACAGGAGATGTGAGAAGCTTAATGCAGAATCTGATATCTGGGATTAATTTGGAAAGCAAATTGCCTGAGGGTCAGTTCTGAGAAGGAGGTGTGGCAGCACAGAAGTTACAAGAGGCACAGAAACTAGTCAGGAATTTTTCTTAGGTCATATAATCATGATTCAAATGCCTTGTAGAATAAAAAGCCCTGTTCATGCAACCAATCTGTGTAGATAGGGGGTTGGGGGAAGCAAAATCATGTCATCTCTCAATTAACCTGCCCACATTCAATCAGTGGTATGTATAGACCCCAGAATTTAGACATTCTACGCAAGACTAGGATCATGCAGGCTCCAGAGATAGTAGAACGGACAAGCACAGATCAGCAGTGGGGCTTTATTGCCATGATCCTGCTCTCGTGCAATGAAAAGGGCAAGTCCACAGAAAAAGGTGATATAAATAGGACGAAAGTCAGCTTTGGTCTTCAAGTGTACCAACTAATCTTTGCATCAGCATTGGGGGGGTGCAATGTCAGACAGATGAAGGGGCAAAATGCATCCCTTTAAAACCACAGTTTTAAGAATTGTTTTTCTTACTGTTGTAGAGAGACAGTCATGCAAGCAATCACTCCATTCTTCAGCTGAGCCAGACAAAGGCAGGGGGTCCTTTGCATTTCTAATTGCCAACTGCCTCTCTACAACAGTAAGAAAAGCTGTTTTTAAACCACAATTGAAAAGG
The DNA here is from genome assembly GCF_035046505.1 of Tiliqua scincoides. Lineage (NCBI taxonomy): Eukaryota > Metazoa > Chordata > Lepidosauria > Squamata > Scincidae > Tiliqua > Tiliqua scincoides. The sequence continues at coordinate 125,059,561 of NC_089824.1, forward strand.
GACGCTTAAAAAAAAAACTGCTTTCATTTAACACATTTTATGGTATCAGCAGGGAGGCCCAAAATCAAACCCCTGGGGATGTTGAAGCATGACCTAATTCTATTAGGAGCAATGAAGGGGCAAGTGGAAGTGGGTCTTTAAATCTATTTTTCTACTTTTTTTAAATCCACAGATTTTTTTATCCACTAGGGGTTCCAGAACGGAACGGAACTATATGTTTTGCTTCTCTTGCCACAGCTAAATCAACTTTGTGAAACCAAAAAGCTTCACACCTTATATTTTTCAAAAAGAGAAAATCTAATAGTTTTATGCATTAAGATCAATATTATCTGAAAAGGAGATATCTTCTGCGGTTGTGCTGATGGTGGCCCGTGATCTATTCTGGTGAAATATGAAATTTATGCTACACATGTGAAGATTCAATTTTAGTAATATATCATTAACTGCACTCTTACATTTAAAAGACCTTTGCATAAGTTGGAAATTGAGTGCAGTTATAACTTTTTTTGTCATAATTGCCATTTGTAAGAACGTTTTTTCACAAAAAATACTGTAAATTCAAAAACAGAATGAAGTCCAGCAACCTCTGAAAAGAATTCCAGCAATAAACTGGTGATAAATCAGTTTCTGCCTTGTGCTCCCTGAAATATTTAGGGGCAGTGGTTTGTAAAAGCGCAACCATTGTGCCCAACCATTTCTTCACAGCATTCTGCCTCCATTGTAAAGGAACAGTCAAAGGGTTATGGGTAAGGTTGGTTTACAATCCACACTTCTGGAGAGGGTAGATATTGCTAAAGTTTCTTGGCCCCAGTAGCCCTAAATCTGCATTCTGCAGAAGAGCATCATAAGAAAAAGTCATTTAGAATAGCATTTTTTCCCCAGTTTTGGGATTCACTGAATAGCTGTGATGCACTAGTTGGTTTTCAGCATTCAAGTCCTCTTCATTACCTCTTCATTAAACCTCTTCATTAAACAATTTATTCAAAACTGGTTCTTATTCTGTTGCATTGATTATCTGCCAACACTAATGAGCAGTTTATTGAGATTATAAAGATTTTGTCTAATATCAGCTAAATCTTTGAAACATTTTTAAGAAGAGAGATATGAAAGGGGTAACATATCTTTTGTAGAGGAAGCTCTGCTTTGATATATCTCAATGTATTTCTTATCAATCTCATGAAGCTAAGAATATTATTACACATAGATTCCTGGTAGCTTGACTTTCCTTGCACTTTCTTTGCATCCTTTTAGATTCTATTCCCCTGAACAAGAGACTTGTTAATTTTCAAATGTTGTATAGGGCCTAACACATTTCAAACACTTTTAGGCCTAAATCCTAACCAACTTTCCAGCACTGGTTGTTGTTGGCAAACTTCAGTCTCGAGAGACTTTGGTATCGCGCTCTGAAAGGTGGTTTTGGAACATCGTCTAGTGTGGCTGAAAAGGCCAATTCGGGAGTGACAATCCCTTCCACAACAGGAGCAAGTGCAGTCTGACCCTGGTCTGTCTCCCTGGCTATGGGCCTTCCTTCTTTGCCTCTTTGCCTCAGACTGTTGGCCAAGTGTCTCTTCAAACTGGGAAAGGCCATGCTGCACAGCCTGCCTCCAAGCGGGTCGCTCAGAGGCTAGGGTTTCCCACTTGTTGAGGTCCACTCCTAAGGCCTTCAGATCCCTCGTATCGCAGCTGTGGTCTACCTGTAAGGCGCTTTCCTTGCACGAGTTCTCCATAGAGGAGATCCTTTGGGATCCGCCATCATCCATTCTCACGACATGACCGAGCCAACGCAGGCATCTGTTTCAGCAGTGCATACATGCTAGGGATTACAGCTCGTTCCAGGACTGTGTTGTTTGGAACAGCTCGTTCCAGGACTGTGTTGTTTGGAACTTTGTCCTGCCAGGTGATGCCGAGAAAGCGTCGGAGGCAGCTATACAGCACTGGTATAGCTGTGCCAATGGGATGTGTGCTGCATCCTACAGTTGGGGGACAGTTACAGAAGCCCCCTCAAAGTAAGGGAATGTTAATTACCTTACCTCTGAGCTGCATTGCCCTTATGCCGGTACTGGAAAGTGGGTTAGGATTGCACCCTTAGAAATATTAGTGAAGAATTAATTGTTCACATTTCATCATGCTCAATGCTATCAGGTCCCCAGGTGGAGGGTGTACATACACTTTCCTAAGGGACAGTACAGTGCAGGGTTGGGCATAGTATTTGCATTTCTTTTATCATGTGGAACATCCACACACAACAGTGACACCTCTCCCTGACAGGGCGGAGAAATTCTGTGAAACAATAAGCAGCTGGGAGAGGTCATCCGGGGGTTTGGAGTGGGTTGCCACCAGCTTTATCTCTCCTTTTCCCCTGATTCTGAGGAGGTGGTTGGGGTCCTGGATCGCTGTCTGGAGACGGTTAGGGACTGGATGTGGGCGAACAAGCTGAAATTAAATCCGGATAAGACAGAGGTGCTCTTGGTTCAGAAATCCACAGCTCAGGTGCTGTTCTATCGTCCTGCTCTGAATGGGGTTGCACTCCCTCTAAAGGAGCAGGTCCGCAGCTTGGGGGTTCTCCTGGATCCACAGCTGCTCCTGGAGTCCCAGGTGGTGGCGGTGGCCAGGGGAGCCTTTGCTCAGCTTCGGCTGATTCGCCAGCTGCGACCGTACCTGAGCTGCGCGGACCTGGCCACAGTAACCCATGCCCTAGTGACATCTAGATTAGATTATTGCAACGCGCTCTATGTGGGGCTGCCTTTGAAGACGGTCCGGAAATTACAACTAGTACAGAACGTGGCTGCTCGTGTGGTTGCCGGGGCAAGTCGGTTTGACTCTGTCGACCCGTTGCTCCGGCGGCTACACTGGTTGCCGGTTCTGTTCCAGGCCCAATTCGAGGTGCTAGTTTTGACTTTTAAAGCCCTTTACGGCTCGGGTCCGGGGTATTTGAGGGACCGCCTCCTTCCCTACAATCCGGCCCGTGCTCTTAGATCTTCTGGGGGGCCCTTTTGACTGTGCCGCCACTAAGAGATGTGAGAGGGGTGGCGGCCAGGAAGAGGGCCTTCTCGGTGGTGGCCCCCGAACTGTGGAATACCCTCCACTTAGAACTGAGAACTGCTCCCTCGTTGCTAACGTTTCGGCATGGACTGGAGACCTTTTTATTTCAAAAAGCTTTTAATTGTTGACAGGCTGGCTGGCGTTCTTGCTTTTTATTTGAAAATCCACGGGGTTTGTTTTGTTTTTAGCTTTTTAATCATTGTAAATTGTTTTTAACTGTCTTTCATGCTGTATTTTTAAATTGTTTGTTAGCCGCCTTGTGTGCCCGTTGGGCAAAAAGGCAGGGTACAAATTAATAAAATAATAATAAAATAATAATAACAAGGCTGGCTCACATGAGATGAATAATACAAAACACTACATTTCATATATTGTGCACTATCTATAGTCTGCCATGCATGAAGAATATCATTGTGACAGTGAATAAATGCAGGAATATGAAACATTTTAAACTTATATTTTAAACACATAAAACTGAGTTGTTTTTAAATAGTGAGGAATTAAAATGTAACCCTGAACCTTTCTCATCTGTGGGGTGAGCAATTTAGGTGAGCACCCTGCATTGTATCTGCAGCATGGGATAGCAGTGTGTAATCTCCTCTTCTTCGTGAACAAGTAATATTTATTCTTCCCAAATTGACCCATGTTAGCAAAGTTCTTTTCAGCTCTGAAGACAGAAGTATTGTGCAGATAAGTAGGAAAAGGAGGGGATTTTAAATATACCGAAAAGAAGGGATTGCACCATCAGCTCTACTCAACCTCCTCACAGTGATTGGCCCTGTCAAGAGCCACCAATGAACCTGTGAAGGTTAGGGGCACAATCCTGCTCCCTCCCTCCCATGTGTTGATTAGCCTACCCTGTATCTGTCCTGCAACTTGGAATTCATGAGGACTGACATTATAGCTGACAGGCAGAAAGGCTGGTCAGAGCTGCAGAACCATGGAGAGTTCTAAAAAGGTAACTTACCCTGCAAAGTGCAGGAGGTGGAATGAGGCCTTAATCCATACCAAAAATATAATAACACCCCAAGAGAGAGTGCAAGAACCTTTTAAACTAAAACATAACAAAGAAAGACCTGAACAAGCAAACAGGTCCTCAAGGAATGCTTAAGAAGAAAAAAGGGCACAGTGCATCTCAAAGTGAAGTGCATTCCATGAAGAAGGGATCACCATTGAGAAGATCCTCTTTCTGACCAGACAGTCATGGAATGAGCAAGAGAGCCATTCTGGAAGACCTCAGGACATGGACAGACTCAACAGGGGCAATAAATACTTCAGGTAGCCTGGTCCCAAGCTGTTTAGGAATTTAGTCATAACCCAGCATCCTGAATTGCATCCAGAAACAAATTGGCAAGCACTGCAACTGGAACAACAGCATTGTGGTATGATCATAATATCTTACCCTATCAACAATCTCACAGTCACATTTTGTACCAGTAGTTTCCAATAGATGTGGAAACTTTCTGTGATGTCCAACAGAAGACCAACAAAAGTTCTTCAAGGACATCACAGAAAGGAAATGCGGCCAGTGCAGGAGACAGGACATTCAATGGGATGCTCACCCTGAATTTTAAGCACTGTATTGTGTTTTTAAAGAATTTTCTTGAAAAGTTACAGATGCAGGAGACACTTAACTTGCCACTGATAAAAACATCATTAAAAGCATGTATTGTAATAATCAGCAGGAGGATACTTTCATGAGTCACTGAGACAAGACACCACGCAAGGGATATGGATTTGCTAAAACACTCATGAATCTCTCTGGAGTCAGCTGGAAGATGACTCATCAATCTCTCTCTAGAGTCAGCTGGAAGACGAGCATGGCAAATTGAGTGTGCTTTGCATTCTCTAGCATATGGTCAGTTGCTCTGCTGCCTCCAAGTGTTTCTAAGTCCCTTTGCAACTATAAATACCAAGTCTGTCATAGGAAGGGGAAGAAAAAAGAAACTATGTATTATTTACATGCATGGACTGATCAAGAGTTTCTGAAAAATAATCACTTAGTCTATCTAACTTTGTAGACAACAGTGATTTACTGGGGTTAGGAGGTGTTCTTTTTTATGCAAGGCAATGGCAATCAATACTTGGAGTTCCTCCAGTATACTTTTGCACTTGTTCTTATCTCCCTGTTTACATAAGCAAAAACCCTTGCCCCTAAGAGAGCGGCTAAACTATGTAGCTACAATTTAGCAAGTATTGCACTTAACTGGCTTATCATTCCAGCATTAGCTTAAAACAACCTTTTTTAAAAATGGGAGATAATACTTCAATGTCTGCATTAAAGTATGGTATCCTTTCCACCTGCCTCTACAGTAAAGGCCATGAAACAGACACACTCTACTTAACATAGTACTGACAGAATGATGAGAAAGCTCCTGTCAGGCATGGGCCAGCCGGGTGTTGGAGACAAAATGCACAGCCCCAGCTGACTAGTTAGAGAAAGTCTGGAGAGGTACAATTATAGAGGCATATGACAAGCCTTCATGCTTGACTGACTTGAGAACCGATGACATGGCATTAAACAGCAATCCTTCCTACCCAGCGGTCACAAAACAGCAATAAGTCAACTGATGCACTGTTGTAAAATCATGATTTATTCCTTTGCTTTGAATACACAAGACTACGGCATGATGTTCTGGTAGACTACCACAGCAGGTTCACTTGGAGCCCAAGCATCTAGGGCCTGCCTACAGCAGGCAAAAATCAATGTTCTAGCACTGCCTTCCTGAAAAAGCTTTCCATACTAGCTTAATAATTTAGACAATGATTGAATTTTAAAAAGCATAAACAGTCTGCATGAACACTACGATACACCTAAAATTTTAAAAAAGGATTATACACATACACAATTTAGAGGAAGCTGAAGTGAATAAATGAAATCATGTCAGAAAAATGTATAAGCACTAGAAATTTTATCAAACTTAAATGAAATGCAAGAACATTATTGTATTTATGTAAAAATGCACATATATTAGCAATACCATCAATGTTTAAAGTTGATCAGTAGTGAAACTCTTATACCTATTCCTTCCTGCATGGAAAATACATCTCTCTCTCTCTCCCTCCCCGTTTTTATTTACCTACATAGTAGGACTGGTCCTGCTTTGAAAGTTTATGACAAAGACATGCTAGATTTCAAAGAAGATGCCACCTCAGAGATATGTTCAAACAACATCCCCCACAAAAGAAGGGTAAGGAAAGCTTGAGAGAGATCTTGAATTATGCCTTTTGTTATTGGTGCTACTGCCCTGAGATAGTGAACCGAAACAGAGCTGATAACTTGGAGGTGACATCACAACTCAGTCTGCATGAACTGTCATAAACACTTGGTATTAAGTTAACCTCAAAGATAAAGGACAACTCCCTTAACAATAGAGTGGATTTACAGGAAAAGGATTCTTAAAGAAACAAAACTCTAGATAGGACGTACTTTTTACTGGAAAAGTAGGAGTCACAATTCTCTTCATTTTAACCAGGCACTAACAATGAAAATATCCATCATCACCCTCTTACTCCAATATATTTCTACCAATAGATATAACAAACTGCATTATATTTAATATAAAATATTTTAAATACCAGAAAGATAACACTGTGTCTGATAATTTCTATCAATGATAAATATAACATGGAGCTATTAGTAGATCTTTTGTAAGAGAATGACAATTCAGCAAATTATGTACAGTATTTAAATATAATGCCAAGCCATGGCTTACTATTATATACATGAATAGTAAGCTCAAATGGTCACTCTTCTACTCACATATCATGGTTTTTAAACTGGCATTCAAGTTCTTGGCAAATATAGCTTTCAGGACCCATACTTGGCATATAGTTTTCAAGAAGCAGGGAGCTATGAAATCAGAGTGCATGGTGGGAAGGAAGGGGGAGAGTGAAGAGGGAGTGTGTGAACCAGAGGCTCACTGCTAATACCTGACTGCACTCAATACATCTTTAATTCATGAGACACTGTACTTAGCTAATTTACAGCCCAATCCTATCAGGACTTGCACTGCTGGAACTTAGACTCTGGCAGTGCAAGGCCTTTTGCAGCAGCTCCAAAGCCAGGACACTGTCACACATTGGCGTCATCAACAGAGGTGTGACACAGCTACTAGCGGCTCCCAGAGGTTGTGCTAGTGTTGTTAAGTTGGCAGCAGAGAGAGAGAGAGAGAGAGAGAGAGATTCAGGGATGTTCTGGGATGGGTAGGGGAGAGGGCAGGAGACAAGGAGTGAGATGGATCTCAGTGGCAAAAGCACACACTGAATCCTATCCCCCATTTTTCAACCTGCCTCGCCCCTTCCTCTCCTCAGACGTACACCAGAAATATAGCCAGCATGGGTATGAGGAGACTCAAAGGTGGCCAGAAGGCCTATCTAGAAGTAGATTACAAAGTTTATTAATTACTGCTGGTTGGCCTTCTGATTGCCCACCATCATAGCATGCAGTATGCATTCTATTGACATGGCGACATGTTATAACATAGAGAGGGATCAGAATGGGCTGTTAGTAACTCAAGGACAGACACTTGATAGAAGGGTAAGACACAACACAGGTGATCTGCATGGCACACATCATGTCAGTCTACACTTTGTCTACACTTCCTTCTACACTTCCTTCCTGTGTAGGAAGTGCAGAACTGGAACATAAACCAACTAAGCGCCATCTCCTGTTTTTCAAATGCATACAAACTGTACAGATGAACTTCTGACAATACCCTATACCAGGGGTGCCCAAACCCCGGCCAGGGGGCCACTTGTGGCCCTTGGACGCTCCCAATCAGGCCCGCAGGGAGCCCCCAGTCTCCAATGAGCCTCTGGCCCTTCGAAGACTTGCTGGAGCCCATGCTGGCTCGATGCAACTGCTTTCAGCATGAGGACGACTGTTCGACCTTTCACCTGAGCTGTGGGATGAGGGCTCCCTCTGCTACTTGCTGTTTCACATCTGTGATGCAGTAATGGCAGCAAAGGAAAGGCTGGTCTTGCTTTGTACAAGGCTTTTTATAGACCTTGAGCTACTGCAAGACCTTCATTCATTCATATAACTTCCATCTCTAATAAATTTATTTATGTAAATTTATTCAAATTTTAAATGTAAATTAATTCTTTCCCCCCCCCCCCGGCCCCTGACGCAGTGTCAGAGAGATGATGTGACCCTCCTGCCAAAATGTTTGGACATCCCTGCCCTATACTGATCCAGGACACTGGTCTATTTCACCCAGTATTATCTTCTCTGAACAACAACAGTTCTTCAAAAATTCAGAAAGAGGCCTTTCCCAGACTTGCTTTGTAATGAACTCCCTGTCCCCATTTTTTTAAGTGGAGATGCCCGGAATCTTGAACCTTATACATGCAAGGCATGCACTCGATAACTGAGCTATGACTCGCAAATAGAAACAGTGACCTGGTCAAATCGTAGTTTAGAGTAGTCATTTGATGCCAAAAATGTTCTGCAGTGGAGGAGGGGACTTTTCTGGAGCAAATACTACTTCTGAAAAGGATAATAATGCCAACTTCAGCAAGATGTGCTAGTCTAAAATTCTTCTGATTAAGCAATGCAAAACTATTTTCTACACAGCTTCTGATTTAGAGCTTTCCTTAATAAATACCTTGTAAATTACACAAAGTGGGCTACAAAAAGTACAGATTTAATCCAATTAATTATCAGACTAGTTTATACTTCTGTGTTATATGGCATGAGAGAACTCTGAAGGAAGAAAAAGGAGGCATACCAGATGCTGTCAAGAAATTTATAAACCATTAAGCATAGTTTAGGTTCCCAGCTTTGGTTCCTAAAGAACAACTCCAGAAGAAGCAATATCCTGGCTGAAAGCCTGAGAGGATTCCTGACACACACTCACACTTAATTCACCCCAGGCAAAGGTCTGCCAAGCTAGAAGGAGAAAAAAACTGGCCTTTCAACATCAATGTATTTTTTCTGCACTTCATTTTCCTTGCTGAAATGGACTTTTAAAAAATTATAAAACCATTATGATCAGTTTTCCTAGGCACTTTTCACAGAAGAGGAGTGACATAATTTACTGAAAAGGGGCAGATGTTTTGTTGTGTTGAAGATGGCATTTTGCATTGGTCTGAAGATGCACAATTTACAAATGAAGCCAAAGGAACCATTCTACCACTGTACAGAATAAAATAATTATAAAGATTTACAAATTATAAAATCACAAAGGTTTTTTTTATTCCACTGACAATGTTTTTAAGTAGACTTTTCTAAAACATTGTTTTCATCTTCCTATATTACTTTCTGACCTTGACCACAAATCAACAAGCAGGTGGCTCTATAACCACAGAAGGAAATTACTAAAATAAAATACTAAGCACCTATTACCAATTTGAAAAGTATGTTAAGAAATAGATTTGAAGGAACCCTAAACAATATATTTTTGTCCTTAGAAACATTAACAATATGCATACACAATAATGCCTGCTAGCTTGAAAGCAATGTTACCTGCAACATAATTGAGATGGATTTAGACTTCTAAATTACACCACATGGGAAAAAGCTAAAACAAAAAAGGGCTATCAAAGATTTAGGCATGGCTATAGTGGCTAAACACAGCACTCTTTATCTCAGTGCCATCTGCAATGGCATAAGAAAGCCATTTCAGTGCAGGCAGAAGCATAAAACCTGTAATAAAAAAGGCTATTTGCAATAGTAAGTTATTATCAGCCTGAAGAGCTGCTCCAAAATCAGAGCTATTACAGTATATGCTCCCAAAACACTACTTTGCAACAAAGATGAATCTGCCTATTACCAGGTTTAGGATAGCAGCTATTATCAAGGCCCCTTGATTTCTTTCAAGCAGCTCCAATGGAATAAGCCACAAGTGAATAATAAAGATCTTATAATAGCCCTTAAGAATTCTTTATAAGGTGGAAGGCACAGAAATGAACTCTAGAGAGTTAGAGAACTCTTATCCCTGGATAACAAAAAATAATTAACCTGACTTAATGTATCTGAATAGGTCTTATATAAAACCATACTTTTGTATTTCAAGAATCAGATTAAAACCATATCTTTTTTAAGAAGTATGTAGATATTGTCTCGTAAGTACATATGGAACATATTTAAATCTGCAGGGGTCTGGAGGACTTTTTTGTGAGAAGTTCAATATATTCTACTTGAAAAGAGATGTGTGAAGTACTTACAGTGCTTAGTTTGCTGGAGGTAATAATGATGCGTCTCTCATGTAACATGCTGGCATAAAGTTGCAGCATGTTGTTCACATCCACAGCAACAAAATATTCAGTAAGATTTCTCTGTTTAATAAAGAATAAGGACTGTTAACACATTAACAGTGGTAATTGAGTGGCACATAAGCTTATAACTACCATATTGCTTCCGAGTTGAAAGAAAAAAATGATCTCGTTAAAAGAAATGTGTCTGCACATTACATATCTTTAACAGAGATTCATCACCTTGTTATCATTTACAAGATGGAAAATTAATGATGTTTTGGGATATTCATATTTTGTATTTTGAGTAAGATGCCCTACCTCACCAGTTTTTCAATGACTTTGGATTTATAACATACAATACCTTATTAAAATCTACTTTATAGATACAGAGGGAAGGAGGGAGAGGGTGATCTTTGCCTCAGTGAACATTATGAACTCTTTTTTTAAAATTTGCATTTATATATAGTTCCCTATGCATTATCCCCAGCATAAGTGAACTTAAACTTTATCTATAGGGGATTATGATGTGTGTGCATGAATGAACATAGAAAAAAATCCATGAGGGTTAGTCCTGAAGACTTAAGTCCCAATCCTATCCAACTTTCCAGCACTGGTGCAGCTACAATGCAGCCCCAAGGTAAGGGAACAAATGTTTGCTTATGTGGAGAAGTCTTCCGTGAGTGCACTCCCACAGCAGGATGTAGGACACACCCCATTAGTATGCCTGCATCAGCCCAGGAAAGTTGGATAGGATTGGGTACTTATAGGGTGTGTGCAAAGTTGGGTGTGTGCAAACTTCTGTGCAAAGTTGTTAAATAGCCTATTCTTAATGCCATATAAATATCACAAAAGTCCCCAAAACTTACACTTTCAGGGACTGTTGGTAATCCAGTTACATCAGGAGTAACGAAGTATGAGTGCTGATCAGGAAAGAACAAAGGAAAACAAAATTATTGGTCTGGAAAGAGAAACTGGCATTTTAAACTGCTATTAATGTAAGCCACCTAGCCACAAGCACCCCTTGTTTTTGTCGCAGGACTTATTAGTAAAATAATCAGGAGCACCAGATGATAATCCAGCCCAATGAAACATGCTAAAGCACTCGATCTGAATAATTAAAATTGTACTGAAATCATTTTGTTCTGAAACATGTTGCCAACTCAGAATGCTGAAAACATAAATTTAGAACAGCATATCACAAGGTTGTGCTTGAACAGTATTGTGGAAAGGAAATGATGAGATGAATTTAAAGGACAACAGAAGGAAATAAGTACTCCTCAGGTTCTTCTACAGCTATTACTCTCTCTTCCAGTCAATGGCTAGTTTTTTGAGAGCTATTCTAAGGAGGGAATTTGTCCGCAGTTTCCACGGAGTGGGCTGCCACCTAGTCCTAAAATCACAGCATTCATCCTCTTCTCACACTGCACTTGCACCTGAGTAAGCAGCAGTGGAGGGGGTGTAGCAAGTGGTTGTCAGAGGCTAGATTTGCCCTTGGGGACTTGTGTGGCTGATCCCTCCATTGCAGAGTTCATACGGTGAAACACTGATGAACAGGTTTTGTAAAAGGACAATGTTTTCATCACAACATGTAGTTTAGTAAGGTTGTACATGAATATTTTAGTCAATCCACAGAAAGCGTAAAACATGCCAGACCTGATAACTGGATATGCATTTACACTTGTTTCCAACAGAGTTCATTAAAAATGAACATTTTCAAAATGTTCATTTTCCACCAATGATTTGCTTTGCGCTGAAGTGAGCACCAGCACCAGAAGCAGATTCATAAGAACATAAGAACATTTACCCCTCATGTACTGCCTTGAAACCCAGAAGCACAGGACTTCTGGGTGTCAAGAAAGAACGCGAGGAGTGCAGTAAGAGTGCAGGGGCAGCAGACCCGAACTGGCATCAAGCAATATTTCAGGATGAGCCACCACTGTATCTGATGTATTTTTATGGCCTAGCTAAAAACTTGACAGAGGTGCTTCTCTCTTCAATTCTGCTAGGTTTTCTTGCTACAAAACATTTACTGAGGTCAACCACCCCTTTTGCCTAAGCAAGTGTTCTCTTCAACTTTGCCATAGTTAGTCCTCCAGAGCAGAAAAATAAAACTGCTTAAAACTCAAGAGTTTCGCATATGAAAATTTAGCCTAACAATGCTCAGAATTGCTTTTAGCCAGAGAGCAAGCAAATGAAAGAGGAAAGGAGGAAGAATCCCAAGGGCTCACAATATGCTTAAAGTTCTCCGAGGGAAGGAAAAACAAAAACACTTCTAAAAATTAAAGGATGCTCCATCAATTGACTGACATACAATAAGTACAGTGTCTGGGGCACAAGGCTTCCAGTTGACATGCTGCTTTTCTGACCTTAGTATTGAACACTTGAAGGGTCAAGGAAATGCCAGAAAAAAATTCAGGTTTTGAAGAAAATATTACTTTTTTTGTTTACTGATGTAAACTGACATAATGAAAGCTAAAAATGTGGTTCCTATCTTAAGGTAAAGATATTGGGAGAGGCCAGAAGGTACAATGACTGAAGAGAAGACCAGTTCAATCTAGGATCCAGCAATAACCGGAACCTTAGGTGGTGAATAGGAAATACCTCTTCCTCTCCTCTTATTCACCAGCTGTCATGAACAGCTATCATGAACAGATGAACTGCTATGATTCTGCTTCTGATGATGGGGACATGCAGAGGATAAAGCAGTTGAAACCTCACTCTAAAATCCATGATTAAAATAATTTTGATTAACCTGCGGCTGTACTTTCAGTGGTATTATTTCTAGAGGCACATACAGTGAGTCAACACATCAAATTCAGACCATAAAGAACAGCAAGCATTAGAAAAGGGTAGTCCATCTTTAGTTATAAATCTGTGAATGGAAGACTGTTATTAGGCCTAAGAACATATTCAGAAAGTCAAAGTCTATGCTGAGAAAAACCAGTGTAGATTCATTTATAGCTACTTGTTAAAGTAAGGTGTTTATGCTAGTAGGGCTTTATTATTTTTAACCAATTATAGCCGTATTATAGAAATTTGATAACTAACACATTTTGCACAATCGGAATTAGTTAATAGCTAAATAAAAAGGCAATCATTGAAAAAGCTAAAATTAGCCACAAAGAATTAAATAGGCATAGCAGTATTTCTCTAACATGCATAGAGAATGACACCATTCATGTAAAATGGAAAGGGTCAAACACTAAATATTATGTAGCCAAGAAACCAAGAATAGATCCCAAATTCTGAAAAATATATATATATATATTTTCTGTTTATACTATGCTTAGATTCACATTTTGTATCTAGTTATTTGAGAGGGAGGGAGAAAGAAAAGAAGTACAATTTAGAGGTACAAACGTTCAAATTGATCTGAAAAATCCAAATAACAGTTTTGGGCATGTACTCTTCTGCAGCGCTATTTACAAATACGAAGCAGCATTTCTACCTATACAGATAAAAATGAAATGACTTCTCTTAAATTAACCTCAAATAGTCATTACAAGCTGACATCACAGGTACTTCTACATTTTTTTTTTCAGCATCTATCTACTAATAGACAGCCTTCCGATTTGGAGGGAAGGTATCCTTGGACTGTCTCACACCACAGTCCTCCTATTTGTGGGGAAGCAGCGTTCACCACCCTTTTTCATGCTGGTTTCAACAACTGACAAATAGCTGTTGATATTCAATGACTATTTGTCAGACAAATAGATTCAATCTTTTAAAAAGTCAAAAGGTTCAACAGATGCGGTGTATGATACAGTGGCACATACTCGTATCACTGAAATAACAGAGAAGATGTGATAAGGCATTGCTCACATGCTGCCAAAAGGGTGCATTTTATTCCTGCTCTGCAACAAGTTCTTCTCAGAAATACAGCTGAACGTGACAAAAAACTTGTGATTTGTTTCATTTTTTTAAAAAGACAGCGAGAATCAACTATTGTCACTCTATTAAATGTTAAAGAAGATTTTAATAAACAATTTACACATATAGTTGCAAAACTAGTTCAGTCTAAACAGAAAATATATTCAAAAAGATTGTCTCCTTTAGACCAGAGAGTCACAACATAATCATTTCCCAAGGGACATTTATGAATCACTTGTAATCAACAGAGACATCATTTGGCAAGCAATTATTTCTTTCAAGAGGGGCTGTGAGTAGCCAGAGCATTTTAAACTCACCGCTATTAAACATGGTTGATTTTTCAGAACTTGCTCACTTGCAAAAAACATCTCTTTGTTCTTTTTCCAACATGAGAAAAAAAAATGAACAAATTCATTTTTGAAAATGTAATGGACTGAACTTAACTTGTGAAACTGCTCACTCCTTTTTAAAATAATTTATCTCCTCTCTCTCTCTGATACAAATTCATCTTTTCAAAAGGAAAAATGAATAACTCCATCCACTTACCTTTTCATTTTCAATTTACAATATAGAATTTTTGCTGAAGGAACAACAGACAGGAATGCCACGTTGGGGGGGGGAGGGATTATCAGAGAAACAGATGGAATGACAAAGGATTGAAGTTATGTATTAAGGTAGTTGGCATAGATCAAGGGAAATGCCCGGGTATTCTTTCATTACCAGGAGGACTGTACATGGAAATTAAAGTTGCACCTAGGAGACTGCGCCAGTTTTTTCAACAAGCAGTGATGATACTTCAGGGATGGAAGGAAAATATTTTATAAGGTTACTTCTTACAGCAGCAAACTAGTCGAAGTGAGATATCGATTGCACTGTATTAGGTTTAAACTATATGTTAATAAATGTCCACATCTTTGCATGTAGAGATTGGCTTTACATGGGTTCTAAGTTCCACCTATAGCTGCTGACATCCACATCATGAGTACAGTGCTTCTGAATTCCTGTTAGACCAAAAGATTCAAATCATCTAACAGAATACATAGTTTTCCAATTCCGTGCTGGCTCTAGTTCATCCAGCCACCTGGCTGGCTACAATAAGTTCCATTTGCAGTATACTTTTGTAAGCTTGGTGTTGATGTGTGAGCCTGAAAACGCACAGCTTGGCATCCAGATCCCTAGAGGAGTGTGTGGTGGTGACAATTAGAAGAGGAAAAAAACCCATGTTTTTACTACAGCACCAAGCTAATTTGTACTGGACTGACTGAGTGCTGTCAAACATGGCATTCCAGACTGCCAGCTTTTCAAGCATTTCAGAAACTAATTATGTAACATCTATTAGAATTGTACAAATAATAATTTTTATTTGAACAATTTGTGCACTGGCGTGTTATCAGTAAAGCTACTGTCCCCATCCTACTTACAAGCCTGAACAAATCAAAGACTGGGGACTAACAAACAGTGCTCAGTAATTCCATGTTACAGTATGTGCATATTTATGCAAGTTCTAAGCAGCAACTGTTACCCTGCACATGCCCGATCTCGTCTGATCTTGGAAGCTAAGCAGGGTCAGGCCTGGTTACTACTTGGGTGGGAGACCGCCAGGGAATACCAGGTGCTGTAGGCTTATACCATAGTCTTTCGAGACTGAAGGTTGCCAACCAAGCCCCCAAAAAACTGAAAGCTGAGGATCATGAAAATCTGTGATAAACTTTAAGGGTTTCAACTATGAAAAAATAGACTATAATACCCAGCAAACATGCAGGATGTCAAAGCACACCCAACAAGAACAGGTCAGGAGTTACTAAAGTTACTAAAGATCCGAAATAAATGAGGCAGAGAGCCATATGACGATCAGATCAGTGTCTATTATCTGCATTATGGACTTGATGGAGCATCCTGAACAGGGGAGTAACAGTCTCAAGTCACTATGTTAAAGGAGCTCTAATTTTTCAGGAGCTAAGATACTATAACAAGGGACAATGCAGTTACTTAAAAGTTCATACAGGAAACAACCTTGGTTAAAGTTATACCTTTTTTCTGAAAGATTATCATGGCAGGTTGATCGATTCAAGTGAGTATAGGTGTTTCAAAACAGTTCGAGAAGATCTTGAATCTCAATAAAATCTACTGTATAGATCACACGTGCCCAAACCCCGGCCCTGGGGCCACTTGCAGCCCTCGAGGCCTCTCAATGTGGCCCTCAGGGAGCCCCCAGTCTCCAATGAGTTTCTGGCCCTCCGGAGATTTGTTGGAGCCCACACTGGCCCAACACAGCGTGAGAGTGACTGTTTGACCTCTCGCATGAGCTGTGGGATGAAGGCTCCCTCCACTGCTTGTTGTTTCACGTCTGTGATGCAGTAGCAGCAGCAAAGGTAAGGCCAGCCTTGCTTTGTGCAAGGCCTTTTATAGGCCTTGAGCTATTGCAAGACCTTCATTAATTCATTTAAGTTCATCTTTAATATATTCATTTATGTAAACTTATGTAAATTTATTCAAATTTTAAATGTAAATTAATTTTCCCCCCCGGCCCCCGACACAGTGTCAGAGAGATGATGTGGCCCTCCTGCCAAAAACGTTGGACACCCCTGGAATAGATAATCATGCGCACAGACATCCCTAGTTCAGGTCCACAAGCAGAAAGGGCTTCAGTGGTTTCCTGCTGGAAGGGGTCATGCTCAGAGCAACTGTGCGGAATGAATCATAGATGCAGCCTTTAAGAGATAAAAACATATGCCTCCCAAGATGGGATATAGGGTTCAAGATGGAATGCAGAGAAATTATGCAACTGCGAATAGTGTTTAGGCCTGAGTGGCAGCCCCCACCCCTTTCTCAAGTTGTCCAACTGATTCCAAGCATTTATAAACACACAAAATGGCATGGTATTAGTCCATATAGCAATCAGCTTTGTTCTGATATAAAAGGGAGGGCATGGCATTCACAAATATTGAGTTAGAAGGAATCAAGTTGGAGTTTACAATTCCCCCAGGCCCAAGAGAAATTGTAATATATAAATGTGGATATTCAACCACAGCATCAAGCTCACCTACAAGAATCAGTATAAATTTGTATTACTGCTTTAGCAGGAATAGCCAAATATTTCCGTAATAAAAGACAATACCTACCAAACTTAAGCTGATAGGAGTGTTCGCTTCTGGCACAGGATGACTATACCAGGTTTCTAACAAGTCATTCAAGTCATCTTCCTGTGCAAAATAAGATGTTTAAAATTACTTCAACAGACATCTCAACAATGTCATTAATGTTCATCATGATGCAGCAGTTCTAATTTGTACAGTCTTGGGGACTGCTTTTCCTCGAACAGCGGTCAGAGGTTTGGTGACAGCTGATCTAGTCCAGTGGATCTCAAACTTTTTAGCCCCGAGACCCACTTTTTAGAATGATAATCAGTTGGGACCCACCAGAAGTGATGTCATGGCAGGAAGTGACATTAATTTAGGTTTCAAACCTAAGCTGCAACCTGCAATAGGTCCTATTACACAGAGCGCTCATGCCGTTATTATGCATTGCTTGGAATTCAAGCATTCCAGTTTGAAAGTCAAAGCAGAATGCAGATTCTTCTCCAACCACCCAGGTTCCCCCCTTTCCAGTATTCCATCATCCCACCTACTCAGGGCAAAGTACCACCAGAAACCCACCCTGCCCAGCAGTTCTGTACTCTATATTTTCAGTGGTGGCTGAGCTAGATGCTATGTGACACACCTGAAATTGGCTCGCAACTCACAGTTTGAGAAATGCTGCTCTGGCCTGTTGCCAGAAACAACATTATTTCAAAATTAGAGTTTCCATGAAACACTCCAAGGACAGAGATTAATAGGCTAATCCTGAACAATTATTCTATTCTTTGCTTCTATAATGTCAAAACATTGAAAACATTTTGCTTATTGTTATTCTCACTGTTTTCCTCCAAACTCCTTCTAATTTGTCAAATATTCTTTCTGTATTTGTCTTACAGAACCTTTATCCGCTGCTGATGGCTGCCACTCAGGTTCTTATGCACATAGCTACAAATTGTAAGGAGCTGCCATCTCTCTAAATACAAATGGCATAATGACTAGATCCGTTCAAAGTTTCCAGTCATTAGGCAATGGTGTAGTGATGTTTACCCCTGCTAATTGGGTAAGAGGCACTTTTTCAAGTGGGTGCTCCTTTTTTTAGCAGGGGGAGAGTAACTGGCCCACCTCACCCTAGCACTGTCTGTTCTAGTGGCTGTCTGCTGGTATTCATTTGCATCTTTTTAGATTGTGAGCCCTTTTGGGACAGGGAGCCATTTAGTTATTTGATTTTTCTCTGTAAACCACTATGTGAACTTTTAGTTGAAAAGCAGTATATAAATACTGTTAATAATAATAATAATAATGTTTTAACTTAACAGTTGCAGGATGAGACTCCCCTATAGTACTACAATATATTTTAAAAAGCAACGAGAGCTCCAGTAACGATTTCTACATATCAGAGTATGGAGAGTCTAAAAATATACTGCAGTAAAGGATTCAGAAACAGTAGTCATCTAATTTACTTAACAACAAAAGGAGTTGTCCACTCCTACCCTCATGCTCCACTAGCACAGGCTGTTGCAAAAATGTCGTAAAGCAGGTTGTGACAGTGCAGTAGCATCAGTGGGAAGATCTGTGCCATCCTGCCGGTACCAGCGCAGGACTCAATACGTGCTGCAGCAGGTAAGCTCAACACCAAGCAGCAGAGGTGTGGAGGGAGGGCCGGGTGGGCAGATCAGGTCTGAAGGGGGGCAAGATAGACAGCAACAGTGCATGCCATATCTTATCTCCATTTCCAGACCAGATCTGCAAACGTGAATCCACTCAGACTCTCGGCAGCAATTTCACACATGCAGGTCCAAGTAGACTGGGGCTTACTCCTGGGCAAGGGAACAATGCCCCTTTACCTTGAGAAACCTGCCAGCCTGTTCAAACAACCCACAGAGGATGCAGCAGAGCTTGCACTGGCACCGCTGAATCAGCATGGGGGAGGTTGGAGAGGGTTGGGCTGTAAATCTAAACAGAGAGCACAATCATTACCCAAAATTTTGTCATCCAGCATTTTTTCCCATTGTGGCATGAAATGATAGAAGGTTCTAACCTTCTCAATTTATCAGTGAATGGAGCCTGCAATATGTCTAAGCCAGTGTTTCTCAAACTATGAGTGGGGACCCACTAGTTCCGTCACAAGACAATTTCAGGAGGGTCCCCATTCATTTCAATATTTTATTTTTAATATATTAGACTTGATGCTACCAAGGTATGTCTGCAATTGCGGAAATGTTACAGACCTGTACTTTTAACAAGCTACTATGTATACTAATGATAGTCAATGGGACTTAACCCTGAGTAAGTGTGGGTAGAATTGCAGCCTAGGATTGTTAAAAATTTTCCTGCTTGATAACATCACTTCTGGCCATGACATCACTTCCGGTGGGTTCTGACAAATTTTCATTCTAAAAAGCGGGTCCCAGTGCTAAATGTGTGAGAACCACCGATCTAAGCCATTTCAGTGAGTGCTGTTACACTACCGTTTTACCTGTACAATTCTATACAAATAGAATAAGATTAATATAAGCACCATATGGTTCTCCTGGATCCACAGCTGCACCTGGAGTCCCAGGTGGCGGCGGTGGCCAGGAGAGCCTTTGCTCAGCTTCGGCTGATTTGCCAGCTGCGACCGTACCTGAGCTGCATGGACCTGGCCACAGTAACCTAGTGACATCTAGATTAGATTATTGCAATGCGCTCTACGTGGGGCTGCCTTTGAAAATGGTCCGGAAATTACAACTAGTACAGAACGCGGCTGCTCGTGTGGTTGCTGGGGCACGTCGGTTTGACTCTGTCGAGCCATTGCTTCGGCGACTACACTGGCTGCCGGTTCTGTTCTGGGCCCAATTCAAGGTGCTAGACTTTTAAAGCCCTTTACAGCTCGGGCTCGGGGTATTTGAGGGACCTCCTTCTTCCTTACAATTCTGCCTGTGCTCTTAGATCATCTGGGGGGGCCCTTTTGACTGTTCCGCCACCAAGAGATGTGAGAGGGGCAGCGGCCAGGAAGAGGGCCTTCTCGGTGGTGGCCCCCAAACTTTGGAATACCCCTTAGAATTGAGAACTGCTCCCTCTTTGCTAATATTTCGGTGTGGACTGAAGACCTTTTTATTTCAAAAAGTTTTTAACTGTTGACAGACTGGCTGGCTTTCTTTCTCCTTTTATATCAGAATCCATGGGGTTTGTTTTAGATTTTTAATTATTTGAAAACTGTTTTAATTATTGTTTTTAATTGTTAATTTTGTATTTTTCAATTGTTGTAAGCTGCCTTGTGTGCCCATGGGGCAAAAAGCCAGGATATAAATCAATAATAATAATAATAATATGAATTTTTTAATATAAAGCCTATTCTTATCTATAATGGTACCTTCATGTTTGTATGGCAAGGACCCTGCTTTTTGTATGGAGAAATCCTATATATGTATACACATGTAGGCTCAACTAACATTTTTAGATTAAGAGGCAGAAGTCAGGAGAAGAGATCGTAAGATGATTGCACCTCCCCCAACATATTTAGTAAACTTGTAGAAAGATGTCTATGACTAATTATGAACACATCAAAGTATTAATCATTTAGCAAAGCTTAGTTGTTGCTAAAGAATTTGCTTGCAAAAAGTAGGAGCAATAATATTTTAGCCTGCTTTCTATTCTCCTACCACACCAGTGGTTCTCAGTTATATTCACCATTCTTGCACAGCTCTATCCATTTTTGTGAATATTCACTATGCTTCTGAACATTAAACCTTCGCATATGTTCAGTCAGGGTGCACATACATAGGTGAGAAGAGCAACTTCAGGGTAGCAAGCTTTGCCCTCAACCAATGCACATTTCTTTGAACGACAAAGGATAGCCTACTCACATATGAGTGAAGGCATAAAGGTTCTCTTCAAATGAAAATGTACAAGTTGAGGGCTACGAAAATGCTTCTTCCTCTCCCTCCAACCTAGATCAGATGTCAGCAAAGGAGCTTGCAGTCACATGTGAATAGAATCACACACATTGAGGGAGCCACATACAAGAGTATACTATTTACTTCAGAAATGGGCATGGGAGAAGTAGAGTGATACATGAGATAAATGCTCCTCATCCTCAGTACATATTTTGTGACTCTTTACTGCAATATATATTCTTGGCAGATTATTAAAATTTAACTACCAAATTACTTCCAACTTTACAACAGAATTAAAGGAAATAAAACTGAAATGAAACAAAAATGGTCTAATGTACATAGTGATTTAAACACATTTTGGAATTATTGCCCAAACCTTTGAACTGTTTGAACAGCATTGCTTCTAACAAAAGCACATTTAATGAAGAGAAGTAATAATAAAATTACCTGTTCTTTCGCCAAATAATCTGCCAGAGAATTTAACAGTTTGTAGTATACCTCAAACCATGGTAAATAGCTGAAAGGAAAAACATAACTTTTAAGAAAAGCAAGCAAGAGAAGTAACTGTTGAATCTGTTTTTGGGATTAAAAGTTCTTATTATCAAAATTTTGACATTCCCTTCTAGATATTTATAAATTGCCTTAGAATTCATACAAGATGATGCATACAGGCTGGGGATCCCTTATCCAAAACACATGGAACCAGTACTTTGGATAAGGGATTTTTCCATACTTTGGAATACTTGCAAATACATAATCGGGAATCTTTGGAATGATCAAGTCTAAACACAAAATTCATTTATGTTTCATATATCCCTTATCAGTGGTGGGATTCAAATAAATTAACAACAGGTTCTATGTCCTAATGACCATTTTAAGACATATGAAAGGCAGCGGAACTTCGAAGGTAAGTTAGTGAAAGCAGGCAAGGCTGCAAAGGGTACAGGGGGCCATGGGTGTCTGGATAATTGATGGGAATACTGCCCCCCCCAGTATGGACCATGTGGTCAGCCACCCCCTCACTGGTCAACAGAAGAGAAGGTGGGCATCACTTCTGATCATCCCCAGATTGAGGTCCCAATTCTATCCAATTTTCCAGCACTGATGCAGCTGTGCCAAAGGGGTAGGTGCTGCATTCTGTGGTAGGGAGGGCAGTCACGGAGGCCTCCAGAAGGTAAGGGAATGTTTGGTCTCTTACTTCAGGGCTGTATCAGTGCTGGAAAGCTGACAGGATTGGGCCCTAAAACTCTTCTGATGTAAGAGTAGCATTAACTATTGTGGCTCCTCTTCTGCCACAGAGCATCTTTGACCTGCAGCTGAATCTCAAAACTTTTTTTAGAAAAAAAAAAAAAATCAGAAGTAGTTTAATTAAGCCATTTCTGCCCAATGTTGCATATACACAACAGGGACCAAAAGTGTACATCTGTGGGCCAGGCAGAAACTGGTTTTAAATCTTGCTCTCTTGTTGTCACTGTGCTGTGAAACAAGGCTATCCACACTTTCCTATCTATCCTATCCACACTATCTATCCTATCCACACTATCCTATCCACACTTTCCTGGGAGTAAGCTCCACTGACTATAATGGGACTTAATTCTGAATAGACAAGCATAGGATTCGGCTCCAAGATGGCACTCCTCTCCACACCTACCTGCGAGTAAGCCCTAATAATAATAATAACAACAACAACAACAACAACAACAACAACAACTTTATTTCTATCCCGCCCTTCTCCCTAAAGGGACCCAGGGCGGCTTACAATATATAAAAACAGATTAAAACATATTTTAACAAACAGATAAAAACATATTAAAAACACATTAACAGAGACCATAAAAACAGTAGTCAGATAAAAAGTCAGAATAAAAAAGAGCATAAAACAGCAGTTCTTAGAGGAATCAGGCCTGTAAAAAAGCAACTAAAAGATGTATAAAAGATGTTAAAAAGGCCATGAAGTCAGAAGGCTTGTTTAAACAGCAAGGTCTTCAGGCCTCGCCGAAAAGTCTCAAGAGAGGGAGCCATTCTCAAGTCAAGGGGAAGGGAGTTCCATAACGTTGGTGCCACTACTGAGAAGGCCCTGTTTCTTGCCGCTGCCCCACGTACCTCCTTAGGCGGCGGCACTTGTAAAAAGGCCTTCTCTGATGACCTGAGAGGACGAGCCGGATTGTACGGGAGTAGGCGATCTCTAAAATACCCTGGCCCAGAGCAGGATAGGGCTTTAAAGGTCAAAACCAGCACCTTGAATTGGGCCCGGAAACGAATGGGCAGCCAGTGTAGCCCCCGGAGAAGTGGGCTGACAGAGTCAAACCGCCTAGCTCCAGTGACCACACGGGCCGCCGCATTCTGCACTAATTGCAGTTTCCGAACCGTCTTCAGCGGCAGCCCCACATAAAGCACGTTACAGTAATCTAACCTCGATGTCACTGTAGCATGGATCACCATGGCCAGGTCTGCACGATCCAAGTACGGACGCAGCTGGCGCACCAGCCAAAGCTGAGCGAAGGCCTCCCTAGCCACAGCCGCCACCAGGTGGACCACCAAGCTGCGGACCTGCTCCTTCAGAGGAAGTACAACCCTATTCAGAGCAAGCCGATAATCCAGCACCTGCATCGAGGATTTCCAAACCAGGAGAGCCTCTGTCTTATCCGGATTTAATTTTAGCTTGTTAGCCCCCATCCAGATCCTCACTGCTTCCAGACAGCGCTCCAGGCCCTCAACCGCCACCCTGGAGTCTGGAGGAAAGGAGAGTTAAAGCTGGGTGTCATCAGCATATTGATCACCCCACTCCAAACCCCCGGATGACATCTCCCAGCGGTTTCATTAACTATAAGGGGACTTACTCCTGAGTAGACCACGGATTGGGTTCAGCCCTCAATGCATCATTCCTCTTTGGGCCCATTGCTTGCTACCATAACAGGTAAACCTGCAGGCATTCCAAGCCACGGGTCAGGCACCAGCTCCACTCCAGCACTCCTTCCCGGAGCTGGTTTTCCTCCTTGAAAGAGCTGGTGCCCCTTGACACACCTTTTTACGGAACACCTCCCCACGAAGTTGCTGGTAAACCAAAGAAGCGCCCCAGACGCGTGTTTGCACAAAGTGTGCCCAAGCGGGCACGTCTGCTTGAGTGAGAGGCAGCAGCAAAGCCCTGGAGAGCCAAGAGGCGCACAGGGCAGGGTGTGTAGTCATTGTTTCCTTCGCGGGAACACCATGCAAGGCAAACGTCACGTGTGAATGGTATCATCCTCACAGCAGGAGGGAAAGAGAAAAACCGGAAGTGATGTTTTAAGGCCCTCTGGATGCCTTAGAAGGCCTCCTAAGGGTCAGGGAGGCAGTGCACAGCTTCTTTGGCCCTCAGAAAGCCTGAGGACAGGGAGGCAGTGGGCACTCATCTAGTGTAATTAAGGTAATTAAGGAGAGAATGCGACCTGTGATTTCTTACCAGATGGTAAGCACCAAGGGGAAGTGCATTGCAATATATTAGTTGTTTGTGGGTGGCGGCGCAAGAAATGTAAGTTGAAATGCGCAGTGGCAGTTCCTTCCCAACTTAGTCTTAAGCTGAGGAAGTGTCTCTAAATAGTCCTGAGAACATGGGAGGAAATGATGGAAAAGTGGGGGCACACGCACACACCCCACACTCATTCACACGCAGTCAGACTTACCCACCCCCACACACACCCCACACACTCACACTTACCCACACCCACCCTTTCACACACACCCCACATTCACTCACACACACTCACCCACCCCCACACACCCCACACTCACCCACACCCACCTTTTCACACACACACCCCACACTCACACACCCCATACCCACCACTCTCTCACACACACACCCCACACACTTCCCCCACACTCACTCACACAAAGTCACAACCCACCCCCACACACACACTCTCTCTCTCTCTCACACACACACACACACACCACACTCACTCATTCACCCCACATTCACTCACACTCACACACACACACACACACACTCACACCCAGAGGGAATAAATGAGTCGCTACCTTGATGAAGATGTTCCTCCGAGGGGCGGCCCGGACAGCTTCAAGGAGCCTGGCTTCGGGGTTCGCAGCGGCTGGAACCGCCAGGCTGCTGCCTCCAGGAAAGCACTCGGGAGTCTCGCTGGCCTGAGCTGCCGCCGCCGCCGAGCACTTTCCCGCCGAAAGCAACCTGGCGGCCAAGTGCGGTCAGGAGCAGAGGCAGCAGCATGACTCCCCTGATCCGGAGTGGGAAGCGAGGAACGCCTCGGAGAGTTGCAGCGCCTGGGCTTTGTTGGGCGAGGGCACAAGGGCAGACATCCAACAAAGCCCGGGCGCTGCAACTCTCCAAGGCATTCCTTGCTTCCTGCTCTGCATCAGGGGAGTCATGCTGCTGCCTCTGTTCCTGCCCAAACTCAGCCGCCCGGGGGCCACGCAGGCTGGCTCATCCACGCGGGCGGGCAGGGAGGCGCTCAACTTGGACGAGCGATTTCTCCGCTGGCGCTCATTAGCAAACGGTTCTGCGAACCATACCTACATTAGGTATCGGTTCTGCAGAACCGGTGCGAACCGGCTGAATCCCACCACTGCCCCTTAAAGCAGTGCTTCCCGAACTCCTACAAGGGAGTTGGGAGAACTTAATTAAGTGGGGGGGGGGGAGATAGCAATGCGATCCCCAGGATAGTGATGCTTCTGGGAGCGGCTTCATTTACTTAAGAGGTGCCAACCTTTGGGGGGGGGAGTGTGCCCTGCAGGGCTCCCCAAGCCTATGTAATACTAAAAAAAACTCAACTGAAACCCACTCCCTGTTTACAATCATAAACAGAAAGTGGTTTTCAAATGATTTTTTTTTTCCGTCTTAATCTAGCAAAAGTGGCAGGTAAACGTTCTACCACTGAACCACCAATGCAAAGATTGAAGTTATCTATTCTAGGAAGGATTTCTATAATTAAGATGAATGTATTACCAAAAATGCTGTTTCTCTTCCAGATTATACCAGTTTTACTCTCTGATAAACCTTTTAAAGAACAGCAGAAAGATATGGCAAAATTTATATGGCAATGGAAAAAACCATGAGTAAAATTTAAGATTTTGCAGGATGCAAAAGAAAGAGGACTACTAGAGTTGCCAGATTTGAAAACTTACAATGCATCATGTTGTTTTCTGTGGATGAAAGAATGGCTTTTATTGCAAAATAGAAAATTGCTGAATTTAGCAGGACTCGATTTAAGATTTGATTGGCATGGATATATACGGCATGATGAAGTAAAAGTAAATATTGAATGTAAGAATCATTATGCTAGGCATGCATTGTAAAGATATGGAACCAATATAAAAATAGGTTTTACAGAAAAATTCCACTAGACTTCACCACAAGAAGCACATTTTGATTTGGGTACAGTACAGGGATATAAATGGTTATTATATAGAAACTTACTGACTTTTACACGGGGGTAATATAAGTTGAAGTCTAGAGAAGAATTAATAGAAGAAGGTTTTAATTGTCAATAGTTTTTATTTGTATAAATATCAGAATCATTTAAAATCGATAAAAAATTATATGGATTTGAAGAGGAAGAGTCAATATTGGAAAAACAATTAAAATCCGAAGAGCAGATAATCTCTAAGATTTATAGGTTGTTGCTGAAATCTGAAACAGAAGATGAACATGTTAAAGAATGTATGATTCAATAGGATAAAAAATAGGAGTCATGAACTTTCAGCAGAAAAATGGGAGAAATTATGATCAAAGCATATGAATTTTACTTGAAATGTTAAAATCAAGGAAAATATATATAAAATGATTAACAGATGGTATATATCAAGTATGTTAGCAAAGATGTACAAAAATATGTCAAATAAGTGTTGGAAATGTAAAAAACAGGAGGGATCATTTTATCATATGTGGTGGACATGTACTAAAGCAAAAGTACTGGATACAGATGCATGCACAGATATAGCTGATTTTAAGAACAAATGTGCAAATGAAACCGGAAGACTTTTTGCTGGGCATGATAGATGAACATGTAGAAAAATGTTATGAAATGAAAATGAAAAATGATATATATGATTTTATATAGAACACATTATGCACAACATTGCTAGAACACATTATGCACAATATTGGAAAACTATAGACATTCCGTCGATAGAAGAATGGTGGATGAAAGTTATGGACTTTGCAGAAGTTGACAAACTTATGACTTTACTTAAAGAGAAATCAACAAAAAATGTTATGAAGAACTGGAAATCAATTATTGTCTTTCTGCATGAGAAAGAACTAGCATAATAAAAAATAAAAATAAAACATAAAAATAATTTGAAGATTACATAGAATACAAAGAATAGAGAACATTAATCTGAAATGGAAAACTTATATTGAGGAGAGGGGTTGTTGGAGATATAACATCCATGTGGGTGGAAATTTATATTATTAAGAGATAAAGCTATAAGTAATTAGAACATTCAACTTCACCCGTGCTACATTATTAGAGGTATTCTTTGCATTTTTTTATATTTTTATGTACTTTTAATGTTGCTGTCTGTTTTTTCCTCTCTTTTTACTGTGTTTTTCTTTTCCTTTTTCCTTTATTATAATAATAAATGAAATAAAAGACTAGCAAAAGTGAAAAGAACCTAATGGAAGGAGGTTTTTCTTCTAACTCCTCCCCCCCATGTCTCCCAGAAAAATTGCTCCTGAGTGTTATGTGACCTCCCAGAATAGCATACAATGGGATCTGGGGGGGGGGAAACGGGACGACTGTAGGGAACATGGGAATTAATGAAATCTTGTAGAGTCACCTTATATGAGCAGAAGTTTCTCTTTGAGTAAGGTGTCTCCAATCCAATTTTAGTAGATTTCTCTCTACCTTTACAACTCTCTGTGCCACATGTTATTTTGTTCCCAAGGGTTCCCTGGCCCTCATGGATGGCTTTTTGTGGACCAGATGAGCTGAAGTGAGGAGGAGAAGTAGAAAAATCTCTATCCATATCTATCCATAATCTGCCTTCACAGTAGTTTGGATGCAACCCATTTGTTGATGATTTAAAAGCAACTAGTTTAAAAGCACACTGCTGTTTCTTATTTCTTTGGAGGGAGGTGTCAAATTTTTCTAAGAATGTTTAATGAATACTATTGAAAATATATCACTTCAATGCTATTGGATGCAAAACGACACATTTAATAAATTGTCAAACACAAGCATGCACATACACATAAAGATATTCAGAACTAAAAGGCAAAGGTATCCTGTTTACTGAACAGTGAAATATGAGGTACTAGAATTATTTTCCTTTCACAGATGAAATGCTTCAACAGCTATACTTAACCTTAAATGGTTAAAGCCCCCAAATGGACTCTCATATAATTCGGAGCTCACTACTTAAAATCATCATGTGTCAGATGAAGTTGACTACAGTTCACAAAAGTTTATGCTGAAATAAATTGGGGTAGTCTTTAAGGTTCTACAATTCTTTGTTATTTTTACTTAAAATCAGAATATCACACTGAACCATAACTTACAATAACTCAAAAAGGAAAACTGTAACAAAAACAAACACAAACATCTGAAATATACACCAGCATAATTCCCACAAACATTCCTGTAATGAGAAAGTATTATGTCACTTTTTGTGACAGCACACTGTCATAGCTGGTAATACAAAGATAAGCTCAAAAAGAGTACAAGCGTGCCCCTGCATTCTCAGGTGTTTGGTTCCCACCTCCCCCCCCACCTCTAAGCCCAGCAAAGGCCACAAACATCCATCTGAGCCCAACAGTGAAAAAAGTCACTTCCAGTTTCTCCATAAAACTGGAAATGATGTTTTGAATGCCTTATAAGGAGGATTTCCCCAGGCCTCCAAATGCCTAATAAGATATTTTAAAATCTCCAGAACTGACTTTTTACATTGTCTGGCTCAGTCTGAATTCAGCAGAGCTCAGACTTTTGCGGACTCTGCTGGGCTCAGAGGACTCTCCAGAAGCAAGGAGAGCAGAGCTCCCCTTGCCTCCACAGGGGGCACACAGGAGAGGTGTGGTGGGACCTGATCCACAAATAAGTGAATCCGCAGGTACGGGATCTGTGGATACAGGGGCCCCCCTGCACATAATTTCTAATAAGGCAGCACTATAGGGAGGTAACTGTTCAACTCCGCACCAAACTACTTGCTCCCTGTACAATCCACCATTAATTCTCATGTATGCAAGATTGAACCTGCCCATTCAGAAACATTTGTCCAGTACTTTTCCCATGCATACCAAGTTGAATCTAAAGTATACTGAATGGGATTCTGCTCATGAAACTCAGCTGTCCCACCTCTTTTTTTTTCTTTTTTTTGCACTCCATGTAAAGCCACTGCTGAGTGTTGAGGGACTCCATGGAATGATGTGAGATGTGGACTTGGGGCTTCAGCTGGAAGGGGCTTCAGCTGGAAGGGGGAATTACTGGAATCAGAAATCCTTGATGGAATTTCTTCACGAACAGAATTGCTTTCTGCTAACAGCAGAGCTCCACGGAATTCCAATTACTCCCAGCCACTGACCACTATACAGGAAACACGGCATTTGTGCATGTCAGTGTACATACTTTTTACCATGTTAACTGCATGTATGAAGCCAAACTTAAAGTGAGACTGTCAGCATCAAGTACTAGCAATTCCCTAACCTTTTCTTCTCCAAAAATAATTATTCTTTTTAAACTTAAAAGCTATTGTGAGCGAAGGTGATCTTTATCCTTTGAATCATTAGAACTTTCTTACTGAACTTGACATTTGCTGAAGTTAAACCAGTTACATAACTGAATAGAAACACTAAAAAGTGGATAACAATTTGAGCACCCTTGTGCTTGGCACTGTATGAAGTCAGAGAAAACCTAGGATCACGAGTGCATCCTAGGGTTTACTAGTGCAAAAGCTGAATGGTAGAGACAAGCTTAATCAGTATCTGCTAATTTCAGTGGTTCTAAGAGTGCTTAATTGAATTTCCTGCCTGCCATAAAAAGCACAAAAACTGGAAAACAAAAAAAATCTGCAAAATCAATCATGAATGTGGAAGTGTTATGCTTTTAAAATGCATTAGATCCTACCTAAAACGTGGCCTTGCCCGTCATATAAACAACAGCACCAGATATTTCATTGCTAATTAAAAACGTATTTAGCATATTCTTTTAATCCAAGAAGCCACAAGACAGGCGCTCAGGCTTTCGTTCAAAGCCATTCTTCAGCTTTGTTACACTAAGTAGACTTCCACCTCGCTTGCACTTCCACTACAGTTCTGATAAAGCTTTTATATTCACAAGTCAAAGGTTAAATAAAGGAAAGGAAATGTTTTCTGTCAAACAGTCAGGTAACCACTAACAGTCCTGAACTATCAGCAGGAATCTAACTTCTAGTAATCAAATAAAACTAAGGAAACCGCCTTTCCGTAGCTAAATGTCTAATGTCTAGGGGCTACTTTTCTGTCTGGAAAATTGACACAAAATGTGTAAAATTGAAACATTCTGCTTCTGAGGGATTTGCCTAAAGGAAAAGGGGGGGAGAGCTTCAAGCACCGTCTGAGATGAAGAACTACAAAGGCTTCCCAAATAAACCTGTCTACCTTATTAGAACATTTCATTTAGAAATGTAGGTGACAATTTTACAGACATAAAATTTCATTAATCAAATCCAAGGCTGAATATTTTTAATGATGTTACTTGCATTTCTCAGGATGCATAAGGTCAGAAAGAGACACAGACAGTAGTTTAACAGAATGAACCCCAGTCAAACTATTTTCAAGCTTTCTATTAAAGTCACTTAGGGAGATTTATACCTAGGCTTCATATGCAAGGGACCATTACAAAAGGTATATATCCAAATACTTAACAATGGAACATCAAAATTAACCAACCATTTAGAGCAGAATTTTCAAGTTTGCATGATCATTAATGCAGAAAATGAAATTTAAAAGCTCAACATAGAACCAGCACACACAAAAGTATATTTTTAAAAAATCTTGAGGCATTCTTTTCTGTCTAATGAAATAATGAAAAGTGTGTTAAATGAAGAGTCCTCTGAAATCCTTGGCAACAGTAGAAATCTAGACAAAGAGATCCAGCTAAGAGAAAGGCAATATTAAAGTGCCATAATGTAAATCAATACACAGAAAACCAACAGAAAGTTCTGGTGATCACTTGTGTCATGATTTTGTGTCGTACCTTACTTTCTTATTTCTTGTTATTATACCACTATTTCTTATTAGAGATATTTTTTGTTTTAGTAGCTGGTATGAGGTAAAGCAACATTTTAGTGTAAATCTAATTTCTTCAAATTCAAGAATATTAAATGCATACTGACGGAGACGTCTCTTCCTTTAAGGCCGGACCTGCAGTTAAATATTACAGAAGGTGCACTATCATAATTGAAAGCAGTGGCCTATCTTGTCACTGTAACAGTTAGAACGGTAAAATGGGTGATGTCATTATCTTGCAGGTCTCCTTGCAACCTTAGGTCAAATAAGTAGAGCAGTAGACATAAACCTTGCAACCTTACAACGTCATATAATTTTTTTCTTACTAAACATTATGTAGAGGGATAGAAAGAGATGCATTGCTAATTTTTTTTCAAAATAATTTTTCAAGAGAACCTTAAAAATGAACACAATAAGGAAAGAGTCTTTCTTAGTGTTGGAAACATGTATTGATGCTAACAAAAACAGTCTGCATTACTGAGCTGGCCCTCAGTATCCACAGGGGAGAAGTTACTGGAACTCTGTGGAAACCGATATTTTTGGATAATGGAATCCATGGGCCCCCAAAAATGGAAGTGCATGTCAGAAGACTCCAGCAGGCCTTCTGAGGCACTGGGGGGGGGACCCACACGCAGTCTCCCCACACCTCACAAGGCCTGTCTGAGCCTTCTGAAAAGCACTTCTATGTGGTGAAAACTGGAAATGCTTTCTGGATGCCTCCATCAGGCTTTCTGAGGCCCAGGGTGGTCGCGTACAGCCTCCCTGAGCTTCTGAAAACCTCCCACGTACGCGACCTACAGTATTTCCTTTTATGTAAATATATACTTTCCCCTCTTGGTCTGTCTGAGATACAACACAAATATATTGAGCCATTATAATTACTTTATCACCTGCTTAGGAATTACCCAGCACCACAAACTTGATTACAAAATTCACTAATTACTTCAGTGAAATTTTTCAACGCGCAGTCAGAAAATTACATCTTGGCAATCTCTACTTAACCATTCACAGTCCAATCCTAACTGTGGTGAGGCAGCTGTATTCTGTGGGGGAGTTTCAGCCTCTGGAGGCCTTCTTGAGGCGAGGAATCATTTGTTTCCTTCCCCTGGGTAATCTCAGGCCAGACCACCAGGTCTACTCAGATCTGCGCCAACTCCATAGCTGGCACATGGACCCGTGAAGGTGGATCAAAGCCCTGAAAGGAGCAGTAGCTGCTGTGACTAAACCCACCCCCTTCCCAGTTTTGATCCACCCTCTTCCCTTCCCCTGTGTCTGCCCCATTCAAAGTGGTGGGCAGAGCTGCAGCAGGTGACAACTACA
The DNA here is from genome assembly GCF_035046505.1 of Tiliqua scincoides. NCBI lineage: Eukaryota > Metazoa > Chordata > Lepidosauria > Squamata > Scincidae > Tiliqua > Tiliqua scincoides. The sequence continues at coordinate 125,092,161 of NC_089824.1, forward strand.
TGGTGGGGAAAGCCCTCCTGCTCACTCTGACCCTCTTACCCCTACTGTTTGGTGTGCATTTGGCCTCAGAACCCAGAAGTAAATGGCAGTGATGTCATCACCACTTACTTCCAGGCTCCAAGGGTGTCACAGCAGCAGTAAATTTGGGAACTGCTGCCCTATAAAATTGCATCATTTTTTAAAATGATGCCTTTAAGACCAACAGGCAGCCTATCCGAGTAATGGGCTGGTTGGCTGCTTCTGTCCAAAGCCTGTCCAAGCTGGAAAGAGCTGCTGGATGAAGTACTGTGAGAGGCAGAGAGGGAAGGAAGATGAACCAGGGTGAATGCACACAGTGTGCTTCAAAGATCAGCACAGGCAGCCAGGAAGGAAGGAAGGAAGAAATGAAGGGATTTAAAAATATATATTTTTGATCTGCAGTTTGTTAAATCCGTGGATGCCATGGGCCTACTGGAATTTGATTCTTACCTTTTTATGTTTTGCAGCAGTTCCTCAATTTAGGATAATGTACTTTCATGTTATATGTACAATGATATGTTACAGGATTTTTTTTAATGTTACTAATTACTTTCACAAATGATAACTTTGTTTTAACTGGATTTTAAAGTTTATGTTATTGTCTAATAATGAATTCATAAGAAATCTTAAACATTCAATATTAAACATTAAAAATGTTGAAAGGAAGTTAGTTAGGACTGAATAAGGGTGAATAAAGTGGAACTTAATGCAGACAAGATGGAGAGTTTCCATCATCTTTGAGCTCTGTGTATCTAGATACCTGTTGCTGCCATTCGTTTTACCTTCCATTTCTACAGATTGTACAGTGTTTAATTTTATTGTTGTTTCAGAATGTTTATAGTTCCCTGAAAGCCTTTATGGAGAAAAACTTGGCATATACATTTAAGAATGAATAAAGATGAATACCATGACAACTTGAATTTAGTCTACCTGAATCTTTTTATCTAACTGTCATCTATAATTACCCACTGCTTTCAGATTATATGCAATTTGCTTTTCAATTTATTTCCCTATCTGCAATCATCACCTCTTTGGAGTCCATCTATAACTTATTAACTATTCAATATTTTTTAAAAACCAGAGGGCAGACCTGCAGCCTGGAAAAATACTCCTTACACTCATGTTGTGTTTTACCTCATCCTTAAGAGTAAAAGATGAATGTGTTCCCAACCAATACATACAGTTTTAAAAAACAGCTGGCCTGGAAAATATTTAATACTGCACTATAAATTTGAAATTGTTACAAATGAAGAAATAAGGGCAGTGGTCTTATGAAGCTTGCTGGAAAATTATAGCTTGTCTCTTTTAATTTCATAAGTTACTTCTGCAAAGTAGCAGACAAAAACATAAGTATCTGAGGGCGCAATCCTAACCCCTTAAGTCAGTGGTTCTCGAACTTTTCCGGCTCACGCCTCCCCTGATCCTTGTAGCCATTGGCCACGGCTCCCTATTACAACACCTCACCTCAGTTACCCCCAAAATGGGGATGAAGGTGTTATAATTATACACTAGAAACAAGGCTGCCAGCACTCTGAGGCTACAATCCTAACCACACTTACCTGAGAGTAAGCCCCACTGAACAAAATAGGACTTACTTCTGAGTAGACCTGGTTAGGATTGTTCCCTGAGTTTGATAGCAGTACACCTGGAGGGATTTGGAAAGGGAGGGGGGAAGTGATGAATCTGCTGGGGGAGGGGAAGACTTTGTTCTGTGTGTATCTGCTAATTGCAAACTGATGCAAACTGAGACCTAGCATCTGAGTGGCTGGAATCCTAACCCCACTTTCCTGGGAGAAAGTCCCATTGAACACAATAGGACTTACTTCTGAGTAGATCTAGCTAGGAATGTGCCTTTTGTCCTATAATAGCAGCCAACACAGTACCCCCCCCCAAAAGGAGGCAGCAGGAAAAGGGGGAATGGCTAAAATTAAATGGGGATTTAAATTTTTAATCAATTTTGGAGACAAAGCCATCAAGAGAAGCTTTTTTTGGGGGGAAGGGGGGAAAAGAAAGGTGAAGACCCTGGGTTAAGCTGACACAGACCCCCAAGCCTATGTAGGTCTACTCAGAAGTAAGCCCCATTTGAGCCAATGGGGCTTACTCCCAAGAAAGTGTGGAAAGGATTGCAGCCACACCCAACAAGATTACAACTCACCCCAAAGTAGATGGGGGCTGCTCACACACATACACCCAGCATGCAGATGCCACCCTTGCTCCCCCAGGCAAGACAGAGGGGTACAAGCTGGGGCATTTGGCCTCTCCCCACTAGTAGCAGAGGAAAGCTTTGCACTGCCTGTACTTACTCTTCCCTCCCAGTTTGAAGCCTGCCAGGAGCGCCCCTGTGCTGATGAGATGCAGCATCTCCGCACTCATCTCTTCTCCAGCCTTGACCAATCCCAGGATGCCCAGGGCAAGAGGCACACTGGGAAATTTAGTCCTTGTGGCAAGGTTGCACATGGAGAGAGCTCCATGATGAGATGCGGCACCTCTGCCTGCCCAGCCAGCCTTCTCTCCCACCTCCCCCCACCATGTTTCACACTGCCCCACCCACCTCACCTCACGCTGCTCCACCCACCTCGTTCTCAGCCTCAGAAAAGCAGCAAGTCAGGAGGCAGCCAGTGCAGCTCAGCAGCTGCTGGCCACCTCTCTGCCCAAGATCCCTGGTGACGCCCCTGGAGGTTAGCCATGCCTCACTAGCTAGGCTGGACGCACAGACTGAATACCTCATCCTTATGTCAGTACTTTCCAGCACTGGCATAGCGGTGCCAATGGAACATGTGCTGCATCCTGCAGTTGGGTGTTACTCACGGAGGCCTCCTCAAAGTAAGGGCATATTTGTTTCCTTACCTCAGAGCTGCATTGCCCTTATATCAGTGCTGGAAAGCACTAACATAAGGGGTTAGGACTGCACCTTAACTAAAGCAGGCAGACATACTGCCATAAAAACATAAGGAGGGTCCTGCCAGATCAACCAAAAAGTCTATCAAGTCAAGTATTCTATTTTCAACAGTAGTCATCTAGAGGCTATAGAAACTTAGAAGCAGAGAATGATGGTTACAGACCACCCCTATTGCTTGTTCTCAGTATCTTGTTTTAGAAGTATGCTATTCATGAACGTAAAGGTTCCATTTTGCCAACTGATGATAGACCACTTACTGTGGCCCTGAATATCTATGGTGAACTAAATTTTCAGCATGGTCCAATATAAGAAGTTGTGGTTGTGTTCCAGATAGCAAATTTCTCACCAATAACTGTGCAACTGAGTACTAAACCAGAATTGTGGGAAAATATACTGAGGGGTGGCGCCCTGGAGTACAAATTTTGTGTGGAAGGCTATCTGACAATTTCTTGTTCAGAATGTACTACCCATGTTTGTCCTGCTAGTCCCTCACTTTACCATTTGGATTAACTAGACTCAGTATCGCAGTGCTTGTTAAGCCACTTAGTCATCATGGTCTATATACCTGAAAATCTTTTTGTCTGGAAATGTCTTATGCCAAGACCAACACACCATTTTGTAATCTCATTTGAGAAATAAATGCTATGACTGAAGAAAAAGGGCAGCTCATGTAAATGCCTGAACTTTCAAATGAACGTACACAGGAGGAAGACAGATGCAAAATGAGACACTTCATGTCTAGTGACACGCCAAAATTCAAGATAAATTATTTAATATGTGCTTTTTTCCTTCAGTACCTTGCACTTTTGCCATGATAAATGTTAAATAGTACTTGTGGTTGACACAGGAGCAGAAGGGAACATCTTAGGGTTTAAGGGTCTGGTGCAAGAGGACATAGAGCAGACATTCAGTAGAGAAGCACAATGTCAAAGGTCTAGTGTCCATGCACCAGTCTACTGAGGGCTAGATGCAAGATTACACCAGACTGCTAGATTACACTAGATGCAAATTCAAACACAGCAAAACAGTGTTTGCCCTCAAACACAAAACTGATCTTTGCCCTCAGAGGCAAGCTGCCAACAGTGCTAACAGTTTACTTCCCCAGTTTACAATTGAAAGCAATGAGGCTCCTTTCCCAAGATGAGAGGGAAAGGATAAATCACCTCTATTCTACAGTGGTCCTGATCAGGAGATCCAAAGTTGCTACTAACAAAAACAAACAACAGGAGGGTAAAAATCACATCCGGTTTGGCCCTTTGAAAGGGATAGCAGAAAAATGAGCATATGATAAGGTTCTATAATGACTAGAACAGTGGCACTCAAACTGGTGAGTCACGACCCACCAGCTCATGTAACGATACCCTGTTCCCTTTAAGGGGTGGGGGCAGGGGGAAAGCAGTGAAGTGATCTCCAGGATTGCGCCCCTGCAGGGGAAGGGGGGCTATTTTTAACCTAAATATATGTGCTCTCAGGGTCCAGGGGGTGTGGGGAGCCCCACAGAGCGCTTGTAGGGCCCCCTGCGGCTTCTAAATGAAAGTTGCAAGCATGAGTAAACTGGAAGTGGAATTTCCTATTTCATTGCGCTTGCAACTTTCACTATTTAGAAGCTGTGCAGACCCCTGCAAGAGCTCCACGGGGCTCTCCACATCCCCTGGACCCTGGGGGCATGCATGTTTAAAAATAGCCCTCCTTCCCCCACAGGGGCATGATCCTGGGGATCACTTCACTGGCCCCACCCCCACCTCCACCCCCACCCCCACCATGATTTACCCCAGGAGTAAATCTCCCGGGAAGTTTCAGAACCACTGAACTAGAAGACAGAAGATACTGAAGCACTGCTAAATCAAGTAGTAAGGCTAGAGGAGTAAAGAATTTAGAGGCTATTGCTTAAGGTTGGAGACAGAACATCTCATGGGGACCAGGGGTCAAGGACTACATGGAATACCTAGGAGATAGAATGACAGCAGTTGTCTTCTGCTGCTCCAGCACAACACTGAGCATCCAATAGGACTGCATCCTCCCTAAACAACTGCCTCATTTAAGAAGAGGAATTAGAAGTAAAAACAGTAGCAGCAATTAATAAGGCAAACAGAGTTAAGAATAAAATAAGAGGGCCAGGAACTTATGTTAGTGATAAAAAATTTTTTAGATAACAATAACTATTACTATTGGCCTACTAAAAAAAAATACACTGCTAAAAATACTTAAGGCAATTATAAACTAGGCATTGTCAATCTCTTGCCTATAAAGTTGCCAGGAGTCAGACACAACTGAATGAATAAACCTACCTCTCTCTCAGAATACCATAAAAAAATTCCCTGTGTAACAATCATCTCTATGTAGCACGGCGCTCCATACCCTGTCACACGGGCTGGATCCAGTGCACTGCTGAATCCGTCCTCTGGGTAAGCAGAACATCCATTCCACTGGGGAGCCTCCCAAGCATACCACCTATCTCCCCAAAACTGCATGCCAGCCAGCCTCTTCCAGGGTCCGTCATTCCAGCAGGCTTTTTGCCTGGATTTCTGGGCAGATGTGGCTGGTTTGCATACAGTTTGGGGGGGGGGGGTCAGTGGCACAGTAGAGAGGCTCGCATTCTGCTCTGGGAAAGCCTTTTTTGGAGTGTAGCAGCCTCCAATTTGGAGACTGCTACTATATAGGCTGCTCTAATATGTGCCTCTTGCAAAAGCTTTTAATCAATTGCCCTGGATATGCTCTACTCCCTTATAACTAGACGTGCTCTCCTCCTTTATAACTGAACTTCATAAGCCTGCTCCCTTCTTGCCCCACCTATTCCCTGCCTCTTAGTGTCACTGGCTAGAACACCTGCTTCCTCTGCTTGTGCATACTTGTGTATGACCATCACTAGCTCAAGTCTCCAAGAACAGTTTCCATTCTCCTTCCTATTCATATGCAAGGCAGGTTATTCAAACGTTTGTTTTCAGCTGCTTTTACAGGCAGCCAGCCTCTCCTTTAAAGTGGCAAAATGTTTCTTTCATTTGGCTTTTAATTAAGCAGTTTATTGTGGTCATGCTGTTTATGTTTTAATATCTATTTTAGAGCAAACTGATGACAAGGTAACATTCACTGTGAAAATCCACAGTTGTAATAACATTTTTAATCACCTTGGCCTGTGGTGTTTTGTTGTTTATAGCACTTCTGTTTACCATTAAGTGATCACCTTATTCTGGTACAGTTGAACCATACCAGCAAATGAGTCACTTCCTACAGTTCCAAGCTCATAAAAAAACCCTACTGCTCCATTATATAGTTCTTGTTGAATAGCAGCACTAAGGGCCTTCTGGGTTTTGCTTTTTGTTTTGTTTTTTTTAACAATAAACACGCAGTTGTTACCTATTTATTGTGGGTTTTCTAGACATCTTTTCCCAATGGGATGATGAATATCTCTCTCTCTCTCTCTGGCTCCCTTCAAGTGGGTGCAATACTACAACTTCATTGTTTCAGCGTACAACAGGATCTCACAACCGAAGTGCTACTTGCAGCAGGAATAGATGCAATACCAGCTCCTTGTGAGGCACAGTTAAGAGATCAAAAATGTGGAAAACCGAACTCACCTTGACCAGGACTTGGACCATTTTGACACACTGGATTTCCACCATATCTTTTCTCCTGGTAAGAGGAAGGGTGCATTCCCAAGACTGGATCCAAATCTCTTAAGTGTAGTTAACAAGGAGCCAGTGGAACATCTGCACCAATCCATAGCAGCCCTTCTGTTGTGGCATGTTGTGTGTTTTTACAATCCTAGAACACCACAGTGCTTCACTGGGTAAAGATGGAGCCAGGATCTGCAGCACCCCATTAAGAAAAGGTATCTAAATAACCTTACAATCAATTAGTAGCAACCATGCCATTCTAGAACAATAATCTCTGAACCGCAAGACCGCTGAGCAATGAAAAAGCCTTCCTTGCTTGGCGCTTACCATTCCATGCCTCAGCCTCTTAGCTTTTAAGCTGATCTCCTCACAAACCTGCACCGGGCAGCCACTTCCACTGCTCATCACCTCAGCACGCTCTGAGCCCCAATTTTTGGTAGACACAGTTGCCCGGAGTGGGTTTTGGAGACTGGCTTAAAAATAAGAGGTTGTATTGCGGAATGGTAAGGGCCACACCAGGAAGGGGTTTTGATAACGCCAGATCTGGCCCGCGGGCCATAGTTTGGAGCCTGCTGTTCTAGAACAATGAATCATGTAGCAAATGGACAATGACGTGGGGCAAGGGAGGGCAAAAGGCCAGAATCCAAAAGGCCAGAATCCATTGTTCTAGAACAATGAATCATGTAACAAATGGACAATGACATGGGGCAAGGGAGGGCAAAAGGCCAGAATCCAAGGGAGGGCAAAAGGTCAGAAATGTCTTCCTGAAGACATTTTATAGAATATCATTTGAACTCTGTTTAGCTTGGCCACAAGAATGCCACAATACAAACACAGATCAAATTCACTTGGATTCAAGATATGTACAATTCAAGGGTATAACACGAGCATGAATGAGACTAAGAAGAAAATTTTCCACACACTAATATATACTTTGTTACAATGTTCTCTTTCCTTAGGGTTAGTAAAAAGCAGATTTTCTACTAATTAGCACTAGAACTTAATTTCATTACTTCATCTGCAACTCCTGTGTCAATTTTTGTTCTTTAAAAAATGAAGTTATACAAATACTTGTATAACCTTCCAGGTCAGACAAACTATGGAATACTTGCAAAGCACCTCCTTAAAGCGTCTTCCCTTCTGAAGAAAACAAACAAAAAAGCAAAACTAAACAAAAAAGTTTATAACTGTCAAAAGCTGATGATAGGATGGCATCAAACTAATACATATCAGAGACTTTCAGTTTAGTAGAAAGCCTGATTTTAATACATATCAATAATTATCAATAATTACCAAAGAATGATATTCCACAAAATATGGAAAGTTCCAATTTATTATATATAGCTACCCACCTTAAAATGCAGAGGCATACTTTTCCTCCTGAAGATAACCGGCAAAATCCAAACCTTTGTTTGCTTTCAATGTCAGTAAGCACAAACGTAAAGTGCTGTCCGACTTGGGTCACTCTAGAAACAAATAAAATGTGTTAAGGGAGATTTAAAAAAAAAAGGAAAGCATATGCTTAAAGTCCATTGATATACACTTAACATTAGGAAAAATGGCAATAGGTTGGGGCATCATTTTTCAATATGGAAAAGAACAAACCTTTCACAGATCTCCTAATCAAATCAGGCAAGATGAAAGTTTATAAATAGTCACGGAAAAAGCTTATCAACTTCAATCAGCCTGAAAGTGCGATCTAACTACTATAGGTATTGTATTGGCAACCTTCAGTCTCGAAAGACTATGGTATCGCGCTCTGAAAGGTGGTTCTGGCACAGCGTCTAGTGTGGCTAAAAAGGCCAATCCGGGAGTGACAATCCCTTCCACACCGGGAGCAAGTGCAGTCTGTCCCTGGTCTGTCTCCCTGGCTATGGGCCTTCCTTCTTTGCCTCTTAGCCTCAGACTGTTGGCAAAGTGTCTCTTCAAACTGGGAAAGGCCATGCTGCACAGCCTGCCTCCAAGCGGGCCGCTCAGAGGCCAGGGTTTCCCACTTGTTGAGGTCCATCCCTAAGGCCTTCAGATCCCTCTTGCAGATGTCCTTGTATCGCAGCTGTGGTCTACCTGTAGGGCGCTTTCCTTGCACGAGTTCTCCATAGAGGAGATCCTTTGGGATCCGGCCATCATCCATTCTCACGACATGACCAAGCCAACGCAGGCGTCTCTGTTTCAGCAGTGAATACATGCTAGGGATTCCAGCACGTTCCAGGACTGTGTTGTTTGGAACTTTGTCCTGCCAGGTGATGCCGAGGATGCGTTGGAGGCAGCGCATGTGGAAAGCGCTCAGTTTCCTCTCCTGTTGTGAGTGAAGAGTCCATGACTCGCTGCAGTACAGAAGTGTACTCAGGACGCAAGCTCTGTAGACCTGGATCTTGGTATGTTCCGTCAGCTTCTTGTTGGACCAGACTCTCTTTGTGAGTCTGGAAAACGTGGTAGCTGCTTTACCGATGCGCTTGTTTAGCTCGGTATCGAGAGAATGAGTGTCGGAGATCGTTGAGCCAAGGTACACAAAGTCATGGACAACCTCCAGTTCATGCTCAGAGATTGTAATGCAGGGAAGTGAGTCCACATCCTGAACCATGACCTGTGTTTTCTTCAGGCTGATTGTCAGTCCAAAATCTTGGCAGGCCTTGCTAAAACGATCCATGAGCTGCTGGAGATCTTTGGCAGAGTGGGTAGTGACAGCTGCATCGTCGGCAAAGAGGAAGTCACGCAGACATTTCAGCTGGACTTTGGATTTTGCTCTCAGTCTGGAGAGGTTGAAGAGCTTTCCGTCTGATCTGGTCCGGAGATAGATGCCTTCTGTTGCAGTTCCAAAGGCCTGCTTCAGCAGGACAGCGAAGAAAATCCCAAACAAGGTTGGTGCAAGAACACAGCCCTGCTTCACTCCGCTTCGGATGTCAAAAGGGTCTGATGTGGAGCCATCGAAGACAACAGTGCCCTTCATGTCCTTGTGGAAAGATCTGATGATGCTGAGGAGCCTGGGTGGACATCCGATCTTGGGGAGAATCTTGAAGAGGCCGTCTCTGCTGACCAGGTCGAAAGCCTTTGTGAGATCTATGAAGGCTATAAAGAGTGGCTGTCGTTGTTCCCTGCATTTCTCCTGCAGTTGTCTAAGGGAGAATACCATATCAGTGGTGGACCTGTTGGCTCGGAATCCACACTGCGATTCTGGATAGACGCTCTCTGCAAGTACCTGGAGCCTCTTTAGTACAACTCGGGCAAACAGCTTTCCTACAATGCTAAGGAGAGAGATGCCGCGGTAGTTGTTGCAGTCACCCCTGTCACCTTTGTTCTTGTACAGCGTGATGATGTTTGCATCCCTCATGTCTTGAGGTACTCCACCTTCTCTCCAGTAGAGACAGAGGATTTCATGCAGCTCAGTGACGATGATCTCTTTGCAGCATTTTAGGACTTCAGCAGGGATGCTGTCTTTTCCAGGTGCCTTGCCAAAGGCAAGGGAGTCCAGGGCCACGTGAAGTTCTTCTAGGGTTGGTTCACTGTCAAGCTCTTCCAGCACAGGCAGGCACTCAATGTTGTTCAGTGCTTCTTCGGTGACTACATTTTCTCTGGAATATAGCTCAGAGTAGTGCTGCACCCAGCGTTCCATCTGCTGCGCCCGATCCTGGATGACCTCGCCTGTGGCAGACTTCAGACGGGCAATTTTCCTCTGTGTTGGACCTAGGGCCTGCTTGATACCATCATACATCCCCTTGATGTTGCCCGTGTCAGCTGCTATCTGTATCTTGGAACAGAGCTGGAGCCAGTAGTCATTAGCACATCTCCTGGCAGTCTGTTGGACTTTGCTGCGAGCAGTTCGGAGGACCTGCAGGTTGCGCTCACTGGGACAGGCCTTGTATGCTGCTTGAGCTCTCCTCTTTTCCTCAATGACTGGTGTCAACTCCTCAGAGTGGGCTTCAAACCAGTCTGCCGCCTTGTTGGTCTTCTTGCCGAATATGGACAAGACGGTGTTGTAAACGGTATTCTTGAAATGTTCCCATCTGTTGGATGTGTTTGCGTCGGCCGGGCCTGGAAGAGATTCCTCAAGCGCTTGTGCAAATTCCTCCACTTTTCTCTGATCCTGAGTCTTGCTGGTATCAATGCGAGGTCTTCCTTCCTTTTTTGTGTGATACAGTCGCTTTGTTTGCAGTTTCACTCTGCTGCACACCAGGGAGTGGTCAGTGTCGCAGGCTGCACCATGATAACTGCGTGTGATCTTGATGCTGGGAAGGCTGGAGCGTCTGGTGAGGATCACGTCGAGCTGGTGCCAGTGCTTTGATCTTGGATGTCTCCAAGAGACTCTATGTTGGGGCTTTGTGTTGAAGAACGTGTTGCTGACACAGAGACCGTGATGACAGCAAAACTCTAGCAGGCGTTGGCCATTTTCGTTCATCCTCCCAGTGCCAAACTGACCTAAGCAAGTGGGCCATGAACTGTTATCAGCACCAACTCTAGCATTGAAATCGCCGAGGATGAACAATGGCTCTTTTACAGGGATTTTCTTGACAGTGGTGGCCAGGTCATCATAGAATTTGTCTTTGGCTTCTGCTGGAGACGACAGAGTCGGTGCATAAGCACTGATGAGAGTGACAGGTCCTGCTGATGACTGGAACTGCAGGGACAAAATTCTTTCACTTCCCACAGTAGGTGGGATGATGGATTTCAGCAGGGTATTTCTGACCGCAAAGCCAACACCATGTTCCCTGGTTTCGTTTGGTGGTTTTCCCTGCCAGAAAAATGAGAAATTTCTCTCCTTGACAGATCCGGAATCTGGCAGCCTAGTCTCTTGAAGGGCGATGATGTCCATCTGCAGTCTGCTCAGCTCCATGTCGATGACAGCTGTTTTGCGTGCGTCGTCTATTTCTTGCAGGTCTTGAAGACCACTATTTCTTCGCCTATTTCTTCTACTATAGGTAATTGTTCTGTTATTAGTCCTATGTTTCCATGGCACAAGTGGCAATTATGTGTAATCCCATTTCACTTCAAAAAGGTACTAGGCATAGGAATGGGCTCTGCCACTAAGAGATAAACTAAGGAAATAATTCTTGAATCCCTAGTCCATTTGGATGGTCAAAACTTTACATGTAGCCAGGAAATAAAATTGACTGCATTTTAAGATTTACCAAGGAGTACACAGATATTATTGCAGTCATGAATATCATTGCAGTGGGGACAGTAGGCCCCTACCTTACGATGGGCTCACAATGCAATTACAATAGCCTCACCATGGCAAAATAAGGCTCACTCTATGTTAGGTTACTATATGACGGGCTTATGACTGCCTCCAACAGAACCATGTGGGTGACAGATAAATCAATCAGCAACTACAAGCATTTGGCTGCATCTCATCCAATAGTAGTGTGTTTAACATTGTGGCTCTGTGTGTTTTTGGGAAAAAGCAACAGGATGACAATGCAAACTTAAGAAGCTCTAAAGTTGCATGTTTAACATAACAATGGCCCTACAGCAGTTATCTTTTAAATCACTCTTTAGAGAGGGAAATTGTTTAGTTCTAGGGCAGAAGTTGAGGTTTTAGAACAAATTATGAAAAACAACACATTATTGGATTCACACTGCGAAATTTCACAATATGATGGTGTCTCTGGAATATATTCCCATCATAAAGTAGTTCACGGCAGTATACAGTCACGTTCTGGCAACTCCTGTGATGCCGCTGGAACCAACCGCATTGGCTTCTGCCATTCCATTGGACAGTTTCAGCGATGTGGAGAGAGGGGATTTGCTGCATGGGTAACAGCCTATCCTCCATACCTTCTTTACCCAGGCTTCACGCACTGGAGAGGACACTCCAACTTCGCCATACAGCATCAGCACAACACGGGAAACAGTAGTTTACATTTGCTCCCAGTGTGGAAGGGATTGTCACTCCCGAATTGGCCTCTTCAGCCACACTAGACGCTTTTCCAGAACCACTTTTCAGAGTGCGATACCATAGTCTCCCGAGACTGAAGGGTGCCAATGATGAATGATTGTATATTGACCTGTTACAAGCATCTAGGAGCAGGAGACTCCTGAGATGCATTCTGCCACCCTTGTGGTGAGCTATTCAGGGCTGCAGAGAAGACTGAAGTATTTTTCTTTTTCTCCCAGGTTCTTGCAGTTTCACCTACGTGAGCAATGCATTAGTTTTCCCTGACATGGCTATCAATACTTTCAGGGTTTGGCCTTGTTCACCTGCCAGCCCAGATGCCCTCAAAGTATCTTCACTACCCAGCTCTCTGTCTGTCTACACATCCTGTAAGTTCTGCCAGTCCTTCCAAATTTTGGACCCATTCCAATAGGATGCAACCTCCAGCACTCTAGCCTCTTGACTACCTACCCCTCAGCACCAACAGCCCCTTCCTCCTATATTTGGCTAAGATTTGTGCTATTTAGGAACTAGAACTATTTAGCATGGAAATCCAACACAATACATTGAAATCTCAATTCTGATCTTATTCTAACTACTATATTATTAAACAGGATTAAAAAATGCAAAACGTTGTACAATTTACCTTACTTATAAACTAAAAGCAGAAGGATTAACTTCCCACATCCTATTCAGCAAGCACTACAGTTAAGATGAAAGTTGAAACCTGCTCTCCAAAGTGTAAGACTGATACCTCAGAACTTATCTTGTCTAATATTCACAGAAACTAAAGAAACAAAACATGCACAGGAGACTGATCAAGTTGATGTGTCTCTGGCTTCTTGGGACATAACATGAAGAATTACTGAGAGAATATGGGAAACTGTGGTTGCCTGCTTAGAATATACATTCCTTACTGTTATTTCTTTCATTAGCTTTCACTGCTATGTGTGTAATTGACTATTTATTTGAAGACTTTTTATCCCGGCTTTATCCAATCAAGGTGGCTTACAAAATTTAAGCAAAATAATAATTTAAAACTTTTAAAACATCAGGTAAAATAATTAACAGATGGATCAGATAAAAGCAATTACAATAACATTTAATTAAAAACACCAGTCCATCCCATCAGCTATCAAATGTCATCCTGAATAAAATGGTCTTACGGCTCTGTTAAAAGATGTCCAAGAAAGGAGCTGTTCTTAATTCCAAGCGGAGGGAACTCTACAACTGGGGCACTGCTACCAAGAAGACCTGATTCTCTCCATCATTCCCCACATCTCCATCAATGACAGTATGGTTAAAACGGCTCCCTCTGATGACCTCAGAGGACAGTTAATAGCAGCAGCAACAACAACAACTCGGTATTTATACACTGCCTTTCTGGTCATCGGATTACTCCCCTGACTTTATTCAAGGCGGTTTACATAGGCAGGCATTTCTAAATCCCTTAAGGGAATTTTTACAATCATAGAGGTTCTCTCTTTCAAGAACCAACAACATTTCAGAATGGATCTTCCTGGTTTGGTCTCACTTCTGGCCTCCAGTTCTCCCATGCAGGCTGACAAGCAGCTCCATCTCTCACACGGAGGGCAGCCAAGATGCTTCTTGCTCACACCAAGAGCAGGTGGAATCACTCAGCTGGGCTTGTCAGCTGCTTCAAGGTCTCAACAGTTCAGATTATACAAAAGAAGGTGGTCCCTCAAATACCCTGGTCCCAAGCCTCAAAGGGCCTTAAAATTCAAAACTAGCACCTTGAGTTGTGCCTAGAAATAAACCAGCAGCCAGTGTTGCAGCTGAAGCAACAGCTGAGCCAAACTAAACAGTCCCCACAACCACACGGTCAGCCACATTCTGCAATAATTGCAGTTTCCAGACAATCTTCAAAGGCAGTATTGTACAACACATTGCAGTAATCTAGTCTAATCTAGATGTTCTAGGCAGGGCATGGAACACCATGGCCAAGTCTGAACGTGGTAGTCTCAGATACGGTTGCAGCTATCAAATCAGCTGAAGCTGAGCAAAGGCTCCTCTCACCTCAACCACCTGGGAATCCAAGAGCAACTATGTATCCAGGAACTATGTATCTGTATGACTGCCAAGCAGCGGAGGCTGGGTGCCCACCCTGCACTAGCCTGGTGCTAACCAAGCACTGACGGGAGCTGGGCTAACGCCATAAGGCACGTTTGCAACAGTGTGCGGCAGCACGAATCCACGGTGCCAAGTCCAGGATTGGTCTCTAAATTGGGTTATTTATAATATCATAAGGTCAAAACTGTTTATCAAAATTGGCTCCTTTTCTCAACTGAATGAGCAAGAAGCAAACTAACATTTATGCTCATACTCCTTCACTTGTTTATATGCAATGCCTGACTTGTGTGTTTTTATGATTTTAGTAAAAATAATAAATCATTAAACACTGAACAATGCATACCAACAGTTCATTGATCAAACAGACAAATGGTTCTTTCAAGGTTATTACAATATATCATATGAATACATAAAATTTTAAATAAATATTTAAAAGAGGGGGAATGCACCTCAGACAATGAAACACTTCAGACACTTCAGATAGGGAGCATTTACACTGCTATGCTTATTATCAAGACCTAATATAAAGCTCTCTTTGATGCCAAACTGTAGAATTGCCTCCCCTTAGGTACAAAAATACACACTATCAGAATCAAATATAGCTGGTTTGCCCTTGGAGGAAGAATGCATTTTGCTGTAAATTTATATGAGCCTCTGTAATGGTTTAGGAATGTAGAGTCATTCAGATGACAGAGAGTTCTTACACAAAAGTTATGGGTGTCAATAAGCCATTAAATACCACTGCTTTAGTATGCTGCATTTATCGTACCACCATACAAGATAATTTTAAGAAAAGAATTAAGGTTACATCATAAATCAGTAGTTAATAGTTATTAGTTAGTTAGTTAGTTAACCTTTATTGGCATTATATCAGTAGTTAATATTTGTATGAGCATGACAAAAGTTTAGAAAATTATGAATGTATAGAGCAAATTATCATACGACGCAATCCTAACTGCGCCCTATGCTGGCTCAAGTCCCTTGGGTTGGCCTGCAAGGGTCACAAATGTGCCTTAAGGCACATTTGCGCCTCCTCGATGGGAAGCCAAGCCGGTGCTCTGAGAAGCACCGGCCTGTGGAGGCTGACATAAGCTTCCACGCCGGCTTCCCCCCAGCTCCAAGCGTTAGCTCGGATGAGCCAACACAAGTATGAAAGGTAGGCGTGAGGCTAGGAGGGCTGTGAAACATGGGGGGGGGGGAGGTGGGAGAGAAGGCTGGCTGGGCAGGCAGAGGTGCTGCATCTCATCATGGAGCTCTCTCCATGTGCAACCTTGCCACAAGGACTACATTTCCCAGTGTGCCCCTCACCCTGGGGATCCTGGGATTGGTCAAGGATGGAGGAGAGAAGGGTTCGGAGGTGCTGTATCTCAATCAGCACAGGGGCATTCCTGGCAGGCTTCAAAGCGGGAGGGAAGAGTAAGTCCTCCACTTGGGGAGCCCAGCCTGCTCTTAGTGTCCAAATGCCCCAAGCCTGCATTCCTCTGTCTTGCCTGGGGGAAGCAGGGGTGGCATCTGCATGCTGGGTGTATGTGTGTGAGCAGCCCCCATCTACTTTGGGGTGAGCTGTAATCTTGCTGGGTGTGGCTGCAATCCTTTCCACACTCTCCTGGGAGTAAGCCCCATTGACTCAAATGGGGCTTAATTCTGAGTAGACCTACATAGGCTTGGGATCTGTGTCAGCTTAACCAAGAACCAAGAAGCTCACCTTTCTCTTTTTCCTCCAAAAAAAGAGAAAAAAGTCACTCTTGATGGCTTTGTCTCCAAAAATTGATTAAAAATTTAAATCCCCATTCCTTTTTAGCCATTCCCCTTTTTCCTCCTGCCTCCTTTGGGGAGGGGGGTACTCTGATGGCTGCTATTGTAAGACAAAAGGCACATTCCTAGCTAGGTCTACTCGGAAGTAAGTCCTATTGTGTTCAATGGGACTTACTCCCAGGAAAGTGGGGTTAGGATTCCAGCCACATAGTCTCTAGGTCTCAGTTTGCATCAGTTTGCAATTAGCAGATACACACAGAACAAATCTTCCCCTCCCCCAGCAGATTCATCACTTCCCCCCTCCCTTTCCAAATCCCTCCAGGTGTACTGCTAACAAACTCAGGGCACAATCCTAACCAGGTCTACTCAAAAGTAAGTCCTATTTTGTTCAATGGGGCTTACTCTCAGGCAAGTGTGGTTAGGATTGCAGCCTCAGAGTGCTGGCAGCCTTGTTTCTAGTGTATAATTATAACACCTTCATTCCCATTTTGGGGGTAACTGAGGTGAGGTGTTGTAATGGGGAGCCGTGGCCAATGGCTACAAGGATCGGGGAGGCTGAGGTTGGTCAGTCTCTAGCCAGAGGGTGGCATAAGGAATACAACTAGGAAGTCCTAAGATTTTACGTAGGAAGGAGGCTTGAATCCGCTCTATCAAGTGGCCCACAGCATTGTGCCAAATTGGAATGCCATACAGAACTTGTGATATAATTTTAGCATTGAATAGTTATGCTTATATTTTAAATCCATTCTAGTGGAATAAGTATAGTGGGACTGTTGTAAAGAGTACCACCACTGCCTTCAGATTTTGGGAGACAATTTTGGTATTCCTGATGACAGTATTCACTGGGAATAAGTGTATACCTCCAGACTAAAGTACATTGATCTGATAATTCCTGTGGCTACTCTCAATGTTTAAAGCTGCAGGTTCCAACTTCAGGTTGCCTTGGAACCTTAAGAACTCTGGGGCTTTTCCTAGACTAGAATTTGGTAAACACAGTGAACATAGCCACAATTACATCTAGATCTTTACATTTCTTGTTGCTTCCCACCACAATAGTGTAATATTATGGAAACAGGGCATGGAACTTTGAGAAGCAGTGATTCTCAACTGCACAGACAAGAACACAGTCTAAGCCAGAGAACAGTTTTGGATCAACAGTTTTATTCCACTTGCATGTATACACTAGATTACTTGGAAACTAGAACGGTTTTTGTTACTTTTTAACTAAACAGGAGTATTAGAATTCAGCAAGAATGATGAAATTATACTGAATAATCTAAACAGTACAATGAGAATGAAAGAATTTGTAAATTAAAGTTTAAAAAGATTGATGAATTTTCCAGTCCCATACACGTCACAACAAATGTGTAAAAACTGATCATTTCTATCATCAGTGATACTGATATTCACACTTACATACAGCAACACCTGGACTTTCATCGCTTAGTTCTTTCAACCATTTTCAATTTAACCACATTTTAGCTTTCATCTATGTGCTTTCCTCTTTCATCTGATTTCATCCAACCATCCATATTCATTGATATCCTTAATGTGTATTTTTCTTCTGTTTACTTAGGATTTGCACACATTTGCATGTGCTGCATAGTATTTATGTTTTGGCCAGCCAAAATAAATTCACAAGCTAGATAAGGCTATGTTTTGTCATTTTTTAAAAAACTTTTGTCCATATTCTGGTCCCTAGCCAGAAAAAAGTGCAAGGTATTGCTGTATGTCTAAGAAGTGAGCAAAAACCTGTTTTCATATGTTCCCAAAATGCAGTTAGTGGAATTGCTAGCATTCACATGTAACTGGACATCATTAATGCATACATTATGCAAACACAAACAATGCAGCATATAAGCAACAAACAGATCTTTAGATCGTTTAAGGACTAATAATTTCAACTTTAATAGTAAAAATGTTTCACCCTATTCCTAGCTAGCTATCTTGAGGGCTGTGAAAAGCCTGAAGATATGAGACCAAATTCTGATTCCCAGAGATACTGAAGCGATTGTTGAAAAGCCATCCACGCTCAATATAAACACTCACAATGTCTTGCCTTCAATGTGATTTTTGTGTGGCAAATTAGTAATTCATTGTGGATGGAAAAGTACAGAATCATATTCCTAAAGATCACTAGAACAGTGCTTCTCAAACATTTTAGCACCGGGACCCACTTTTTATAATGACAATCTCTCAGGACCCACCAGAAATGTCAGTAGCCTTGTAGTGCTGTCATGGCCAGAAGTGACATCATCAAGCAGAAAAATGCTTAACACCTACCATACAACAAATTCAAATCTAATTAAATACATTAAAAGTTTACAATAAGCATGTTTAAAAATTTATTTAAAATAAAGAACTCTACTAACTCTCCCAAGCAGTTGCTTTTCTGTTTAAAAAAAATGTATTAAACATAAAATGCACACTGCAATTAAATGAATGGTGATCCACCTGAAATTGGCTCGTGACCCACCTGGTGGGTCCCAACCCACAGTTTCAGAAACACTGCACTAGAATATATGCAAAGGGAGAAATCTACCATCTATATACAATCTATTCTGTGTCTGAATAATGTTTTATTTAAATAGTGTGATACAACTCCATCTATGCAACTCTTCATTAAATATAATTTATGTATTTAATTATATAGGACGTCACCTCATTTCATTTAAGTGTTTCTAAAACAAAGATTTCTTTACATCTTCGACATCTTCTTTACATCGGCTAACCCAATGCTCTTAGAAACTGAAATTTACTCCATACAGGACACAATGTATCCTTCACTGTCCGGTGGACGTTTTAGCTCAGTTTACATAAGCTTTTGAGTAAATTGCTTGAGATTTTGCAAGTGTTCTGGTTTTTAAAAACACAATCATATAGGCATGATGCACAATTTAGAACATCAATACCTTTTTTGGTTTGCAACAGAAAATGATGCAGCAATTGTTTTGTTGCAAAAAAAAGAAATTTTCAATGTGCAAAAGAAAATTCTTTTTAATAGAAAAAAATAATTAACCGCATACCAGCAAACAGATACTTCCTCCATTTGCCTGCAACTATATATATTCCTGTAAAACTTTTGCCATATACTCTCATACAAATCCCTGCACAGTATTGTCCTTGGCTATCATTACTCAGCAGTTCAAATAATCATTTATTGATATTTAATTAATTCCTAACCACTGGATGGCAGCAAGAGAGCCTCATGTGCTTTCATATTTCTGTAGTTTTCTTCTGCCACACCTTCAGTAGCAAATGTTAGATTCTGTGGCATACAGACAAAACTTACATTATACATAACATAAATGGCTTATCTATTTCAATACTACAGTTACATCCTATGTGCTCTTACTTGTAAGTAAACCACCCAAAACTCAGTATGATTTACATTAAAGTAAAATAAATTGGGTTGGGCTGCACCATGCTATGTCAATAGGAGGCATAGGCTAGTTAGCAATATTTGCTAATGAGAGAGAAACTGCACTTCATTGTTTATTGAACAATCATTGTTTATTGAACAACTAAGGGCACAATCCTAACCCCTTATGTCAGTGCTTTCCAGCACTGACATAAGGGCAATGAAACTCCGAGGGAAGGGAACAAATATGAGGAGGCCTCTGTGAGTGCCACCCAACTGCAGGATGCAGCACATGTCCCATTGGTACCGCTATGCCAGTGCTGGAAACCACTGACATAAGGGGTTAGGATTGTGCCCTAAAGCAAATAATCAAAATACAGTGCAATTCTATCTTGCACTGGAACAGGCAAGCCAGGAGGCCTGCGCTATATCCAACACAAGACAGTGCTCCAAAGTAGCTCAGTCAGAGGCAAGGGGAAACTCTTCCCCTTACCCCCAGTTAAGCTACCACAGCCCCAATGGGTCTCCTTGGACTTACACCACCTCCAGAAGTGGCATGAGTCCGAGGAGAGCGGAGCAGCTTACAGCCCCTCCATGCTGCTCAGGGAGCAGGGTTGGGATCCAGCTGGATCCCAGCCCGACTCCCTCTCCGCACCAGCCCACCCTTCTCCACCCCTGAATACCTCCTTCCCGTCTCCTCCCTGCCCTCCCCAGACCCCTGCATCGGCCAAGCTCAACCAATGCAAGCTACCTGGGGCAAGCCGCCACGGAGGCTGGATGCAGCCTCCATGCTCCACCACATCTCCATGCGCTGGTGCGGTATGCTCCTGAAGAGGCGCAAACGTGCTTTAAGGCATGTAGCAACCCTCCTGGGCCGGTAAAAGGGACTTGCACAAGCCCAAGGATGCTTTAGGATTGCGCCATTAAATTCTTACATAATTGTGATATCTAAATTCCAGTACCTTTTTGCCTTAGCCTCTCCTCTTGGGTCCAAACACTCACCAAGGCCTCTGCAGAAGGACTGAACTGTTAGGCCTTGCACTCAAATTTTGGCCTGTCCCTTAAAGGCACAATACATAACAGCACCTAAGGCTGCAATCCTAACCACACTTTCCTGAGAGTAAGTCCCACTGAACAAAAGAGAACTTACTTCTGAGTAGACCTGGTTAGGATTATACCCTTAATCAGTCAAGCACCAAGTTACCACACACAGTTAACTTCAGCAAGGTAGTTCTGGGGCAGCCCAGTGCTAATCTGTGCTGGAACAGGTAGGCCAGCAAGCCTGCACTGTATCCAACACAAGGTCATGGCTGGCTGCAGTGCAAATAGGAGCAGGGGGAATCAGCTGCCCCAATGGGGCTACTTGGATCTGTAGCACTAAAACAAGTGCCGCAAATCCAAGCAGGCCAGTATAAGGCCAGGCTGCTCAGGAGGGGATTAGGATCAGGCATAAGTGCTGGATCCTGGCACCACCCACTTCCCGGGCCCAGTCCACCACTATCCCACCCACCACCCATCTTCCCCAGCACGCCCCCATTTTGCCCTTCTCCTGCCCTCCCCAGACGCCCATGCCAGCCGCATGTCAGTGGCATGAACTTATCTTCAGCTTGCATTGAAAGCCAGATTTGGCCTCCGGAGCTGGCGCATGTTTGCATGCCGGCCCACCAGCTCCTGAGTCAATGCAGACATGGCTTACGGCATGTTTGCAACACCTCTGGGCAAGCACAAGGGATTTGCAACGACCTAACTGGGGGTTAGGATTGCAGTTAATCAGTTGTAAAACACAGAGACTCATGTGGCAACTTAAAGACTAACATATATATTGTGGCAAAAAATTTTAGGATCTAGAGCAGGGTTGTCAAGAGCAGGGTTATAAGGCCCACGGCTGGACACAGCCCATGGAAGCTCTTTATCTGGTTCATGTGATACTTGGACTTTCCCAGAACTGCCCTTTCACCACTGCTTCTGCTAAGACTCTGGGACAAAGAGGGGGAAGGATGGCTCAGAAGGCAAGGAACACTACAGCGGAAGGGAAGATCAAGAGGGAAAGAAAGAAAGACACTATCAAAGTGCAGGGAGAGCTCAATTACCATGCAGGTTGACCTTTCAGCCATTCCACTTTTACCAAGACACAATTTTGCAGAGTACTTTTCAGTTGCTGAACTGCAATCTCATGCCTCCGCAGAAGCGGCTCAGTTGAAAGGGTGGCCCGCATAATAATTGGGCTCTCCCATATCTTGGAAATATGATCAAGATTTGCACATTTTCTCTTTTGTCATTTGCAGTTAATGAGTTTCTACAAGAGAACAAACTGCTTATTTCTGACCATCGTCTGCTTAATGACATCGCTTCCTACTTAATGATGTCACTTCCAGCCCTCAGCAGGCGTTATGAATGCTATTTGTTCTGCTTTGTGAAATGACTTTGACACCCCTGCTCTAGAGCTCACTTTACCAGACATATATAGAGTTATCCTCAGTTAGGGTAACACTAAGGATAACACTTTGAGTATGTGATTAAGTGGGATTTAGATCACAAATGCTTATACAGGTTGGGCACCCTTATCCAAAGTGCTTGGGACTAGAAGTGTTCTGGGTATTGGATTTTTCATATACATAATGAGGAATCTTGGGGATGGGACCTCTAAGTCTAAACACAAAATTCATTTGTTTCATATACCCCTTATACACATAACTAGATGGTAATTTTATACAATATTTTTTAATAATTTGTGCATAAAACAAGGTTTGTGCATGTACAGTTTGTGATTTTATTTTTATAGGCAAAAAAGAAAAAAGTCACGTTAGCACTCAAAAAAGTTCCATATTTTGGAATATTCCACATATCAGAATTCCAGATAAGTGGTGCCCAATCTGTACCATGATAAATAAGCTATGATGCCACAAGACTATGTATTCACCCAAATACAGTATAAGAAATCATAATAATCTGTTTTTGTTCCATTTTCACTATGACCTAATTTTCTGCTGAAAACTCTCTCAAAGAATCTCTCCATTCTTTGATTCATATTACCTTGTTTTCCAGCATAAATCAAATCTTGCTAGATGCTGTATATGAAAGAGCCAGTACATGTAACTGCCTGACATTTACTCTGACATGTACTCTGCCTGACAGAGCCCTATACTGCTCTGGGCCAGGTTATCTTAGAGATCGCCTACTTCCGCACAATCCGGCTCATCCTCTCAGGTCATCAGAGAAGGCCTTTTTACAAGTGCCGCCGCCCAAGGAGGTTCGTGGGGCGGCGGCAAGAAATAGGGCCTTCTCAGTAGTGGCACCAATGTTATGGAACTCCCTTCCCCTTGACTTGAGAATGGCTCCCTCTCTTGAGACCTTTCGGCGAGGCCTGAAGACCTTATTGTTTAACCAAGCCTTCTGACTTTATGGTCTTTTTAACATCTTTTATACATCTTTTAGTTGCTTTTTTACAGGCCCGATTCCTCTAAGAACTGCTGTTTTATGCTCTTTTATTCTAACTTTTATCTGACTACTGTTTTTATGGGTTCTGCTAATGTGTTTTTTAATATGTTTTTATCTGTTTGTGAAATTATGTTTTAATCTGTTTTATATGTTGTTAGCCGCCCTGGGTCCCTTTGGGGAGAAGGGCGGGATAAAAATAAAGTTTTATTATTATTATTATTATTATTATTTAACCATGATTAAGAGTTAGAAGATAAACAGCTCCTAAACTATGGTCCCCTTTCCTTCCTTCTTACTCTTGAATTTCTCCCACCATTCTTTTAACTATGATTAAGATTATCTTCTGAACAAATTTTAGTCATGTTAATACAAAGCAATTCCTGGGTACTAGAATTAGAAAATCATAGTTTCAATGGTTAGTATTAACTATAGTAAAGATATCTAGGTTTTAAATCTGCATCTGCATGACTGAATACAATCTGGTGTATTCGAGTTACAGGATCAGTATTTGGAAGCCTTCTGAACAAAGAAGACAAATTGTTCTGTTACCTAGAGGCATGTGAATTCACTAACAAGATAGCCAACTGACATAAATGCCCAAAATGAGCAGCAGAAAATCCCAATTAATTACCTAAAAGTTGCAGCCCTACTGTAGAGATGTTAAACACAGTAAGAATCATACAATATCCTTAAACTACCCCTTAAAGCACCTCTGTGCAAGTGTATTCTTATGATGCAGTCCAGTAGGAAATACTCAGCACAATTGCCACTGACATAAACAATACCTACACAAGAACCCAGCTGAACTTTTTGTAGCACTCCAGTTCAGCTGGGCTTGGCCAGGAGAGATTCCTAGTGGATTTGGATGCTGAAATGAAACTGATGCTTTTCAAAATACAATTTAAAAAGGGATTTCAGAAACAAAATTATGTCCAGTATTGAGCTGGACTATAAAACCACTTTTATAAGGCAAGCAAATTTTATCTATTTGCCAAAAACATATTATAACTCAGTTGGAAGGAGCTGAGAAACAAAATCTAGTTATAAGTAGTATCTTTTGATAATACAGTATTAGCAATTTACAGAGCTTGTGTCCTGAGTACACTTCTGTACTGCAGCATGGACTCTTCGCTCACAACAGGAGAGGAAACTGAACGCTTTCCACATGTGCTGCCTCCGACGCATTCTTGGCATCACCTGGCAGGACAAAGTTCCAAACAACACAGTCCTGGAACGAGCTAGAATCCCTAGCATGTATGCACTGCTGAAACAGAGACGCCTGCGTTGGCTCGGTCATGTCGTGAGAATGGATGATGGCGGATCCCAAAGGATCTCCTCTATGGAGAACTCGTGCAAGGAAAGCGCCCTACAGGCAGACCACAGCTGCGATACAAGGACATCTGCAAGAGGGATCTGAAGGCCTTAGGAGTGGACCTCAACAAGTGGGAAACCCTGGCCTCTGAGCAGCCCGCTTGGAGGCAGGCTGTGCAGCATGGCCTCTCCCAGTTTGAAGAGACACTTGGCCAACAGACTGAGGCAAAGAAGGAAGGCCCGTAGCCAGGGAGACAGACCAGGGACAGACTGCACTTGCTCCCAGTGTGGAAGGGATTGTCACTCCCAAATTGGCCTTTTCAGCCACACTAGACGCTGTTCCAGAACCACCTTTCAGAGCGTGATACCATAGTCTTTCGAGGCTGAAGGTTGCCAACACCAGCAATTTACAGTGCAATCTATGCTAATTCAGAAGTCAGTCTCACTGTAATCAACTGATGTTACTCCCAAGTTAGTGTGCAAAGAATTGCAACCTGTTTCTGTTTTTCCACTTACATTGACATGATTACAAGTTCAACACTAGCAGAGTGCTTCATTTCTTAATGTTTCTGGAGTTAGCAGCTCATATCTTAAGGTTCCTATCCTCCAGAGGAAGTACACCATAGGAGACAATCCACTGATCCTATACATTACTTCAGTCCCACAAAAATCAACGGGATATGATTCTAAATTAGAGGTTCACAACCTGGGACTGGTGATCCCCTCCTCCACCTGGGCAACCAGAATCATTAACTGTTCCCTTAAAGAAAGTGGCCGACCAGTGGTGATGGTGACGGCACTTCCTGTATCACACCTCCGTGAAAAAGGTGTATCTGGGGGGTAACACCGGCCTCCTAAAGGGTTGTGGGCACGGCCCCCTCTGCAGGCCTCCCCACTGCTCAGAATGGCTCACTGATGTGATTGCAACCCACTTTGGTTTTGGTCAGGTGGGCACCACCTGCCTGCATCCTCTGAATGTTGGTGCTACCTCCAGGTACTTAAAAAAACCATTTTTCATGGCTCATTCCAGGAAGTGTCATTGCCACCATCCCCCCATCCCAGAAAAACTTACAATGGTCCCAACCTTTGCGTAAAGGTTGGGAACCATTGTTCTAAGTCGGGGTCTCCAAACCCCGGCCCGGGGGCCAGATGCGGCCCGCAGCAAATCTCTTTCCGGCCCGTGGCCAACCTCTTGCTCCCTGAAAGCATCTGGGCCACTCAACTGAACATGACCAGAACTGTGCTCTGATTGTGTCTGAAGGGTGTTCTGAGGGCCAGAGAGGTTAAATGAATGTGTCCATTTATTCACTCATCTAAGTTCCATCTCTAATTTATTTATTTAAATTTTATATTTAAGTTTTTTTTTCCAGCCCTCAACACCACACCAGATATTTGATGCAGCCCTCTGGCCAAAAAGTTTGGAGACCCCTGTTCTAAATGAATGTTTAGGATAAGAATATATACCTTGTTAATTCAAAAGCATTTCTATTTACTCCAAAAATGGCAGGCTGACAGGTAGGTTTAGAGTTTTCCAGCATCAGGTTGGGGGGGGGGGGAATATAATGTAGCACTAACTTTGCTTAAAACTAAGACATACCTTGCAACGTCAAAGGGAAAGCAGAATTTTGGTACAGTCTGGAGTACTTCCTGTAAATGCAGAAGAAAAAATGTTAGATATGTTTTTAAATTACTTCTTTGCTTCTATAATACAGATTCCTTTCTAAAATTACAAAAAATCAAACAATATTTTCTGCAAAAAAAACCCACCCCTACAGCACACGTTCCTAGACTGAAATAATTGATTATTAAAAAGGAATTAAGTTTGTGCTTTGGCAGATTGCAAAGACAATGCCATGGAAACCCCAGGAGGGAAAGGCCTGGCCTGAAGGGTATTAACACCCTTCACATCCCTGCTGGGATTCCCTTCAACAAGGCCATATGGATTTTACAAGAAGCACCGTACCATATGGGTAGGCCACGTCTGCTGCTACTTGTACTACAGACTAGCCACAGGGACTTCTGACAGATCCTGGCTCAAAAATACAAATGTTGTTTCAATTAAAATGCAAGCAGAGAAAGGGGAACCAAGTTGGCAGCAAACTGAATTTACTGAGAGCTAAACAACTCTATATGCATTTCATAAGTTAATGCTTTTAGAAGCTGGAACTCTTTATTGGGTATAAAGCAGAAATTGTACCGTTAACCCTTTAGGACACCAGTTCAAATTCCAAGCACAGTTCACTGTCACATAAGAAGAAAATAATCCTGGTATTCCTATAGTTTTGACAAGAACTATAAAGTGTTTTAGATATAAGTTTTTCCCCCTGTTTGAGATGCTGTTTGTAAATAAAATGTGTTACAAAAATTACCTACAGTAGTTTTAAAAACAACATGATGTCTGAAAAAGTAGGTAGTATAATAATAGTACCTATTGCCAAAACATTCAACACCTCTACAATATAAAGTGCAAGATGGTTTCCAGATGTCCCTTCTTTAAAAGAACTGTCCTTCATTCTAAAACATGATGGTCACACAGAACATTATTTGACTGTGTATATAAGCACCATCAATGTGCAGGGCATTTAAAAAGATGACATAAGAAAAAGGACATGGCCCTGCCCCAAGGACCTTACAATCTACATTTAAGCAGGGATGGGAGGCTAAGGGATACATAACAAGGAATGAATGTAAGCAAATACAGATTTACTCAGATTCTGTTACAGTTTGAAATAGCCTCATGGTAATATTTCTTGGAAAGGTGAGTCTTAAAGATTTGAATTAGCTGATTCTTATTTCAGGGCATCACTGATTCATCATGATTTCAGACACCAAGTTCACATTAATATACTTATGGTGAAAACACACAGTTTGCAAACTAGCTGAAAAAAATGTTTGTAAATCTTCTGAGTGAACAGAATACAGTACTGAAGTTGAGCTCAGAACGCGCGCACACACACACACTTCATTACATGTTCTCCATTATGAGTGAAAGTTTTCACTACAGCTAATAGTTCATGTTTTCACATCAACTACGCTCTCTTAATATTAAAAAATATATCCCTTACAGATATATAGAAATGTATACAGAATATAGAGATACATATAGAATATACAGATAGAATATGTATATAGATATATAGAAAAGTATTCCTTCCCATTACTGAACTTCTGATACACTGAACTTCTATTAATTCCAAACAAAAGTTGACTGCATACAGAACAGGGCTTCCCTTGATCATTTCAACACAGAGTACAGCACCACATGTGGAACTCCACTGCACACTCGGAAAAGTCTCCAGCACCAAATAAAATAGGAAAACCTTTGCTCACACTGAAGCTCCATGTGTTCATCTGTTGAGACTTGACCTGGGATTTCTAAATGTTTTTAGCAGGAGAATTTGTATAGGTTAAATCAGATTATATTTCCTCCCACAGTTTAAGCAAGCACTTGTAACCATTTCAAATACATACTCTGCATCCCAGTGGAATACAATCTTGGTGCATGCAGTAGGATCACAAAAGCCTATTTGCCTTTCACATGAGCATCTTACAGATATTTGCATCTGATTAAAGCGGGACAGCATGGCATGCAATGTAATCTCCTGTATTTAGGGAAAAGGTTTTTAGAATCCAGCACTTACAAATGTTGTGAAAAATCATCTTCCCTTAGCTCACTGTAGACACAGCGGCAGCTCATAGCAAGGCTCTGGAATACAGGATCCCTCCCCCTCTCTTGAATAATTCTTCCCCTTCTTCCTTTCTGTGTTTCAATGTGATTTTATATCACATCTGCACCGAGTCAAGCCATGGTTAGAATAAGCAAGGATCCATTAAAACACAGTTTACAAACTCAATTCAAGCCATAGTTTCAATTTCAAGTTAATGAGGGAACTCTGGTCTGCATTAATAGACATGTGATGTAAAACCACAGTTAAAGGCAGTAAGGGAAGCAACGAATCCGTTCAGAGATGGGAAAAATACGGGGGGGGTAAGAGTGTACTTTCTTTAGGCTGGTATCCAATTTGCATAACATACATAGCAGGATGCCAGTGTCAAATGTACTCAGTGCCACCATAATAGAGCATATAATATTTTCTAAAGAGACTGCTACTCATTTACTGATATGAATGATAGAGACCAGTAGGGGATGATAAATATAGAGTCCTGCAACTATCTAAATATAGTACACAGATACCAAACTACTGTAATGTCACTCCTACCTCCCCCCCCCCAAAGCCAGTGCTAAGTAACTACTCACATTATAGAAACTATTGGGGCAGTGAAGTCTACATTTTTGCTTTCAGTAATTAGATTTTATTGTAAACAGCAGTTGAGTATTGTAAACAGTTAAAAGTTGAGTTTGCACAGCACTGACAAGTTTCCTATGACTCATCACTGTTCTATGAACAATTAAAAAAACCATTAAACTTGCACTCAGGGCACACCTTGGCTGGCAGACAGACAAAGCTGATGTACTGGTAAAGAACTGCTGTCTGTCTTGCTGCAAAAGATGAACTAAAGTGTTCATCCCCTGCTAATGAAAAAGTACCTCTGCCACAGAGGTAAATACAGTCTGTTGTTAACACAGCCCCTGAAAGCATACTTAATTCACATCTTTTTAGAACATAATACTGATTAGTAAGTACAGAAATTTGCAGGACTGGGGAACTATATTTGTAAGAATTCATAACATTCCTACTATGTTTTTGCTTTTCAACCTAAAATAAACAAATGAGGAAGGAGAGAAAACAGATATTACTGTTTGCAACTGTAATGGATAAATGTATCTGTCCCTCCTGCAACATTGTGAGAGGCAAACAAACTACAAGACTTTCCTACTGCTGCCTTCCATCCCTCCCCCTATCCTCAATCAGCACGTGTGCACACACACCTTCTGCAAAACACAGCCTCAGCTCGCTTCCCAACTGGCAAGATCATCCCTCAGGGGACAAGTCTTTAAACCTCCGCACTCTTTAAAATTCAACCAGCCAGCAGGTCTATAGACTGGTGTATAAACAGTATAGGGAAAAAAATCCTCTCAGCTTATGTCAGTGACAAAGCAGCTCAGCAGTTGACTGTTTCTCCCCTGACAGTGTAAGTCAGGTTTACACAGATCAATAGATGGAAGCCCTATCTAGCCTGCAAGGCTCAGTTTTCCCCTTAATTACAGGTGTTACTCAGATTCTAAAATGAATTAAAATACAATGCTGTCCAGAAGGCTTTTAAACACTTGGCATGCAGTTGGTTGAAAATACTCATTATTATGAGTAGAAATAATAATATATTTTAAAAGCATGATT
Source organism: Tiliqua scincoides (assembly GCF_035046505.1). Taxonomy (NCBI): domain Eukaryota; kingdom Metazoa; phylum Chordata; class Lepidosauria; order Squamata; family Scincidae; genus Tiliqua; species Tiliqua scincoides. Next base: position 125,121,817 of record NC_089824.1, read on the forward strand.
ATGCATTTAAAAGTTGAGTTTGCACAGCACTGACAATCTTCCTATGACACATCACTGTTCTATGAACAATAAAAAAAAAACCATTAAACTTGCACTTAAGGCACACACCTTGGCTGGCAGACAGACAAAGCTGATGTACTGGTAAAGAACTGCTGTCTGTCTTGCTGTAAAAGATGGACTAAAGTGTTCATCCTCTGCTAATGAAAAAGTATTATATAGCTATCTGTATACAAGAAAGTTGCCTAGTGGATAATAACCTTAGGCTATATCATGGACACATCAGAATGTTCTCCAAGTCATGAATACAGTTCAGAAAAACCAGGGAAACGAACTCATTTTGTGGCAGCAACTAGTAAATCTTGCCTCAACAACAAAGCTGTCAGACCAGCCACTCGCTACTTTGCATGTTAGAAATGGTTTAAAGGGTTCACAATTTAATTAGCTGCTGTTACACAAATACTGAACACTGCTATGCTACAAAGAAAGATGTATTTTCTTGAGTTTCTGTTTGTTCTAAGATGAATGGCATTAAGGTCCAAAGTACAAAGTGAAAATAGCACACCTTGGCTGATAGAAGAGGAATTTTCTTATGTATCAAGAATATATGGAATACTCAAGTAGCCCCAAAACTATACTAACTTATAAAGCACCAGTAATGAAAAGGCTCCATTAGAAAGATTTCTCCTGGCTCTCTTCCCATTCCTCCAATGTGAGTTTACTTCAGCTTAGCATGCCAGTGAATTGGGGATGTAATTCTCTTTGTGTAACATTGTTCCTGGTATATGAAAGCCCATGCATGTGTTGTTACCTTCCTCCTCAGTTCTGAGTTGCTTCATCAGTATAAGCAGGACAGGTACAACAGACACACATGTACATCTCTACTTCCCTAAAATGGAGGAACACAAGAGGATCAGCTGAGCTTCAGAAGTCCCATAAGACCAAGAAACCTGACCTACAGAAGCTCATGTGTGGAAAGGGTTTGGGTGATATCAGAGAGCAAATCTAGATGACAGGTACATAAACGGAGAAATATTATGTGAAAACTCTGTCCCAACCCTGAATCTTAGGTTTAAGTTTTCAGTAAGCCTGGGGGAAAAGATAACAGTGCTGTAACTGGGCTTCCAATACAGGTGCTCTTAGGTACACAGCTGTTCAGGAAGGAGATGGGTCTTGTAAGCAAGCAGACCTTTGGGTCAAGCATCACACTAACAATTTTTGACATGCTCTGCAGTATGATTTGCAAAATAAAATAATTATTTTCAACAGTGGCAAAGAAGTGACATTATAATTCAAAAATGCAAAATCACAGAACTGCTGCCCTTTTTCATTTTCCATCAAAATCTACACTCCTCCTCAATATGTGTGACTTAAGCAGCATGAGGTCAAACAAGTGGAAATATGCCCAATTATTAACTCTTACTCAGATAAGGAACTCCACATCTCTTTTGTATCAACATGGCTTGCCTCCTTTCTGCCTAAAAGCACAATAGGTATGACAGTGATAGAGAATCTTTATGGGAGTGATCCATGATGGAAGGGTGGATCACTAAAATATTTTTAATAAGAATCATTAAAATATTTTTAATAAGAACAATATAATGATAATATGTTTAAAACCAGTCTTCCCCCTTCTCTACCACTCACAAAACACACTTTTTTCTTGGCAGACAAGAAAACCGGAAATGCATCTGAGGCCTCTGACAAGCCTTGCCACATCTCAGAACATCTCCGGTCACGTCTGCAGGTCCTCTGAGAGTCTCACAGTGGATTCCATTATTTGCAGATTTCGGCAGTCCAGGAATGGAACCCCTGCGGATGCCGAGGTCAGTTTGTATTAAGGAACTTTACCATTCTGACAAAATTGATCTATTTAAAATTATTTCACTTTGTATTTGCTATTATAGAACTGAAGAGCAGTGTCTAATTATTGCTCACACATATATTAAGAATCTGCAACTGTTCTATAAAATGAAGCCAAAATCTTATTTTTAAAATGATGACTTCACCACCTGGAACACTCTTCAGTGTTCTATTTAAAGTTTACGAAGCATTTTATGCCATTTCTCAAATTATCTGGATATTATAGAATATGAATTTTATCTTCAGGAGAGGTTTGTTGGGAATAGAAATAATAAGAAGGAAGATCAGATTTTAAAAGATTTTAGGACATAGGCATTTAAAGTAGTTATCCTATCCTTCCAGCTAGCCGATATATATAATAGGAAGAGTAAAACTAAGCAGGATGGCAGAAACCTTCTCACTAAATAAAAAACCCAGAACTCTGACAAACTGGCTTGCCTAGCAAACAGGTTGCTGACCAGCCTAAAATGGGGGGGGGGGGGAGGAGAGATAGCTGCCTCCACTGCTTTCCCCTTCTGTCACCTTTTCTTCCTCTTGTTGGAGGTGTCAGAGGTGAAACTAACAATAGATATTCTGTGTTAGAGTTCCCTATACACATATTGGTGGAAATACAGAAGAGGCTGGGAGGCATGCAAAGACCTTGTCCCCACTTCTTGCATGCCCCTTCTTATCCCCAAGCTTCGAATAGAGAACAGGAAAGGGAGAAGGCAAGAAAAGGTCAAGCAAATAGTAAGGGAAAACATCAGGGACAAGCAGAACCAGTGTGCACCTCAGAGGTTTGATAAGGTGAACTGCAGTATTGCATCAGGAACGCAAATATCTGGCTCACTGTAGGGAAAAACAGCAAGTGGACCCAACTAAGGGTCATTTTAAACATATTTGCCAAGGCCAAGTACTTAAAACAAATACTGACTTGCAGACAGTTAGGCTGCAATCCTAACCACACTCTCTTGAGAGTAAGCCCTACTGAACAAAATAGGACTTACTTCTAAGTAGACCTGGTTAGAATTGTGCCCTAAGTGAGAAAGTCTGGAGTATCGTGAACTTGCCTGCTCAAATCCATTTCCCCAGTTACTTAGTTATCCTAGAATAATGGGCATTGAGAGATGTTGGAAAATATCAAAAGTGAGTTAGCATATCTCTGCATTGCATAAAGCTTGTCTAGCTAATGTTCACCTAAGCTATGATTACAATAGGGTTACTCTTCAACCTCTCATACAAACCTGCTACATTGCCCAGTATTTTTGGCTACATGATGCTGCAAAAGTTCCTCTGAAACTAGTAACTGCATGTAAAATAGAAAAGTTTTCCTGAGATCTATATAAAATATATAACTTTCTTTTCAGCCCGCTGCCTGTTATTCTACCTTTACTGCCCCCCAAAACAAATTGTATAGCAGTATACTTTTCCCATTACATGAGGAATCTGAAAAAGATTCGGATTTCATTTTTCTCATTATAGCATTCTCGACTTTCATCCATTTCAGTTTCATCGCTTTGCTCTTTCAGCCATTTTCAATTATAACCACATTTCAGACCTTGTTTATATGCATTGACCAATTTCATCTAAACTTTCACAATGCTCATCAACATTCTTAGGTTAACTTTTATTTCTGTTTATATTTACATTTTGCACACATTCGCATGTGTTATATATTTACATTTTTTGCCTGCCAGAAATAAATTTGCAAGCTAAATAAGGCTATGTTTTGACATTCATCTTTTTTTTTTAACTTTCATCCAAAAGTGCAAGGTATTGTAGTAGTCTATTTCACAGATGGTTTCTAGCTCTTCAGTTTGGGACAGTAAGGATATCCCTAAACTCCATGAGCACACAGACTCATTAAACATCTTAAGGGCAAGGCTTCCCAAAGTCACAAACTGTTCTGTTTTACTCTGCAAAGCCAACATCATTCATCATGGGGCCAAGATCATTCTTCCCCTTCACTGTGACCTATAATGTTAGCCCCCCCAAAAAAAAAACTTTTCCTTGCCCATGTTTTTTTCTTTTTAATGAGAACAAAGGAAAACCAGAAGCATGTAAATACCATCTATATTTACAAGTTTAATTACTCCAATTCCAGATGTTCTAAATCATCGGTGGCCAACCATTCAACTTTAGGGCTCTAGACTTTTAACAATTTTGCAGAGGAAATTTCAGCAGGTGCAGTTTGTCCTCTGTGAGATGACAAACCACATCTGCTGAAATTCCCTTTTCTACATAATTGTTAAAGGTCCAAGAGCCCTAAAGTTGAAAGGTTGGCCACCCCTGTTCTAGACCATCTTTCCCTGGTTGTACGAGACCCGCCCCACTGGAAATAGCTGTTTGTTTTTGCTGTAGCTCTAGAGATCCATCTCTAAAGCAGTAATTTTCAACCAGTGATTTTCAACACACTGGTGTGCCACGAATGGTCTGCAGGTGTGTTGTGGGAATTTGGGGTGTGATCATTTATTAGTAGGGCCAGTGGGGGTGTGAGCCTCCCCATCATGGTGTGCCTTGTCAATTGTATAAAAACTAATGGTGTGCCTTGACAATTTTAGTGCCTTGTAAATGTTCGGTGAGATGAAAAAGGTTGAAAATCGCTGCTCTAGAGAGTGAGTACACACCTAATTCTAGAGCTGTTATGTGAGGTGATTCCACTACATTCTGTGGTTGGCAAACATAGCAAGACTCAAAACCTCTTGTGCGAGTCAAATTTGTGCAGTACCTAATTAGCTGGGCTTTGGGAAATAGCAAGAAAAATGAATAATTTATCCAATAACACCATCATATCTTTACAATGAAAATGGGAAAGGAGAGACAGAAGGGGATCTAACACCTTTTCCACCCAGACTTAAGATATACAAATGCATGCATTTCACAGGGCTTTAGAAACACCATATGGAAATTGTGAATACTACAAATTAGTGTTTTAGTTGTATCAGCACTGGAATGGAATCCTAGGCCTTGTGGGTTTTCATTCTTAGTCTGCTCCCAATTTATTAAGTGATTATTGCAAAACACAATACCCTAAACCTGAGGTATTCAATCTGTTCGTCCTGGCTCCCTGGGGAGGCGTGGCTAGCTGCCAGGGGCATCCTGAGGCATTTCCAGGAGAGAGGTGGCCGTAGCTGCAGGACCGAGTAGCTGCTCTGCTCTGCTGCACCTGCCACCTCCCTACATGCTGCTTTTCTTCAGCTGTGAAGGAGGTGGGTGGGGCAATGTGAAACATGGTGGGGAGGAGGCATCTGGGGAGAGAGGTAGCTGCTCAGCTCAGCTGCACATGCTGCCTCCTGACTTGCCGCTTTTCCTTGGCTGAGAACGAGGTGGGTGGGGCAGTGTGAGGTGGGGAGGGCATGTGAAATATGGTGGGGGAAGGTGGGAGAGAAGGCTGGCTGGGGCCACATCTCATCAGCACAGGGCACACTCCTGGTAGGATTCAAACTGGGAGGGAAGAGCAAGTCCTCTGCTTGGGGAGCCCAGCCTGCTCTTAGTGTCCAAATGCCCCAGCCTGCATTCCTCCATCTTACGTGGAGGGAATAGGGGTGGAATCTGTATGTTGGGGTGTATGTGTGTGAGCAGCCCCCATCTACTTTGGGATGATTTGTAATCTTGCTGGCTGCAATCCTGTCTACACTTTCCTGGGAGTAAGCCCCATTGACTCAAGTAGGACTTACTTCTAAGTAGACCTACCTAGGCTTGGGATCTGTGTCAGCTTAACCAAGGATCTTCACCTTTCTCTTTTTCCTCCCCCTTCAAAAAGAAAAAAAAAGCCCACTCTTGATGGCTTTGTCTCCAAAAGTTGATTAAAAAATAAAAATACCCATTCCTTTTCAGCCACCCCCCTTTTTCATCCTGCCTCCTGGGGGGTGGGTACTTTCCTTATTATTATTATTAACAGTATTTATATACTGCTTTTCAACAAAAAGTTCCCAAGGCAGTTTACAGAAAAAAAACCCAAATAGCTAATGACTCCCTGTCCCAAAAGGGCTCACAACCTAAAAAGATGCAACACCAGCAGACAGCCACTAGAAAAGACACTGCTGGGGGGAGGTGGCCAGTTACTCTCCCCCCTGCTAAATAAAAGAGGAGCACCCACTTGAAAAAGTGCCTCTTACCAGTTAGCAGGGGTTAACTATTGGCTGCTAAATGTTGGCTGCTATTGGAAGACAAAAGGCACAATCCTAGCTAGGTCTACTCAGAAGTAAGTCCTATTGTGTTCCTATTGCGTTTGGGCCTCTTCAGCCTAGAAAAGAGATGCTTGAGGGGGGACATGATTGAGACATACAAAATTATGCAGGGGATGGACAGAGTCGATAGAGAGATGCTCTTTACACTCTCACATAACACCAGAACCAGGGGACATCCACTAAAATTGAGTGTTGGGAGAGTTAGAACAGACAAAAGAAAATATTTCTCTACTCGGCGTGTGGTTGGTCCGTGGAATTCTTTACCACATGATGTGGTGGTGGCGACTGGCCTGGACGCCTTTAAAAGGGGATTGGACAATTTTCTGGAGGAAAAATCCATTACAGGGTACAAGCCATGATGTGTATGCGCAACCTCCTGATTTTAGAAATTGGTTATGTCAGAATGCCAGATGCAAGGGAGGGCACTAGGATGAGGTCTCTTGTTATCTGGTGTGCTCCCTGGGGCATTTGGTGGGCTGCTGTGAGATACAGGAAGCTGGACTAGATGGGCCTATGGCCTGATCCAGTGGGGCTGTTCTTATGTTCTAAATTAGTAGGAGGGCCCCAGCTAATTTGAGTTTCATGTACTTAAGGGAAACTTGGTCTCTCCTCCAGAAACACAAATGTCAAACTTCAATTGTCATAACTCTTTTAGGATGTCCTTCATATATTCAATGAATGCACATAGTTGAGGCTAAGTCTATGACTATGATGCCTTACACATACCCCACATGTGTTAATAAATTGCTCAAAGAACATTTTAAAAGGATCTCAGGGACTATATAAAGTTTCATATTGCCCATGCCAAACTACAAGAAATACGAGGAACTATTAAAACACAAAATGCAAAAATGGCAAGTTGCTGTAAGACTCCTAGACTGTCTCTACACAAAAGTCATTTTCACATATTCACTGAATGTGCAGAGATAAGAATCACCTTATGTCCACACTTGCTTTGATCCCATTGTCTATATAGAGCCTGCACGTGTACAAGTTGTATAGACACAGACTTTGGTTAGACGATCAGGCAAACATGCAGTTGTATGGGCAGCAAGAATGCACCCAATTCCCTTCTGCACACACACCCACACACTCAATTAATACCTGAAGAGGGTTACTCTTACAGCTTTTTGTATCAACCCCTAGCTGCCTTATTCCCAATACGCTGGGAAAAAGTAGAGCAGAGAAGAAATACCAAAAAGCAAACTGTTTGAAGGAATCCTAAATTAGCTTATTGTAAACTGTCAGGATTTGCAGATATTTAGCTTCCTATACTCTTCATTCCACCATTCTCAAATTCTATGCTTTTCAATAACATAGCCAAGAATAAAAAATGTGATGTTTTCATTGTGCTCTGAGTTGCACATGACTCTACACTACTTGGCAAAATATGCACAGTCACAGCAGTGAGTCACAAGACCAAAAAAGCGAGCATACATTTCTCTGGATAATTTGTCATGAATGTTGTGCTTACTTTTAAAATCAGAACCTGGATGAGACTGTAAGTGGAGGAAAGGCAGGGTAAAATATGTATTAAATAAACAACACTAAGTAAAAAATGCTGAGGTAGAGAATAGGAAGTAAGTGTGTGTGGTCAGTGATTGACAGCCATTGTCAGAACTTGGAAATCTGCTGAATGAAAGATGCCTATCACTTGACTCCAGTGTCCAAATCACTCTTACCCCTCACTGTTTTTCACGTTTTTAGCAAGAAACTCAAAGGTTTAGGTTTCTGTCACTGTAATTAACCCAAAGGGTTACTACTTCTCTAACAAGTAACTCTAGCAACGAACTGCAGAAGTGAGGTTCATTATCCAAAACAATTACAGGAACCCATAACAGAACAAAGCTCAAGAAAACTTTATATGATTTCCAGCAAGCCTAGTTCTTGTGGCAAAGATGACACCATCAATAGGGGAACCAATGCAGACATTTAAGAACGTAATAACATAAGAAGAGCCCTGCTGGATCAGGCCAAAGGCCCATCTAGTTCAGCTTCCTGTATCTCACAGTGGCCCACCAAATGACCCACGGAGCACAGAAGACAACAGACATGGGCTAATTTGGTACAGGCTTGTGCAATCTACATTGTAAATGCAGTCTGACCAAGAGAAAAACCAGAAAAAACATAGAACACTTTTCGGGGGGGGGGGGGGAATTATTAATTTCAGCTGTGATTTTATTGCTATGACCACTTTGAGCATGAATTGTGATATAAAGGCAATATGCATATTTTAATAATACACATGCACACATTATCAGAGCTGAAAGGAAAAAAGAGGTCAAAAGTTTGGCAATGACAACGGAAGTTTGACAGTTCAGTGAGAACTCTTCATTGATGTGAATGGGTAGCCTTTCAAAAAGGTTCCATGCATACATCGAAGTAAACGTGTATTCATATCAAGATTGTACCTCAGAAAGATATTGCAAGAAATTTTCCTATAGGTATGGCTCCAAGGTAAACAATAATTATTGTGCAAAACACACTGACTGACTATTCAACTGTTCAATATCAATTAAATTTGTTATTAAATGTTCATTTTATTAAAACAGTGCTTAACGTCAGACATACAGGACAAAACTATTGTCCACTTTTTGTTTGCTAGCAGGCATTATATGAAAGACTGTCCCATATTAAATTAAATTTTGCTCTTGATAAAAATGAAAAGTATTTTTTACAAAGTAGTCTCTAATATTACAGCTATACAATAAAATGGGTAACATATGCATACAGTCTATTAAAATGCACATAATTTATCTGGCTCAAAATGAAAACATATCTAACAAGTAATTCCATTCATCTGGCCCTTTTTCACCCAGCCTTAAGATATACAAATGCATGCCTTTTCACCAGAACACAGCAGCTGGGAATGAAAAGGAAAGCATTCAAATGATCATTTTCACATCATATTCCATCGTCTTTTCACCAGCTTCTCCTCTGTCTTTCTTTGAGCCCCATTCTATTACCAGAGAGCTGCTTCTTAGATCAATTCATATTTCCATAATCCACACTGCTGTTTCTCCCTCTTCTCCCCAGGGTGGACTAACCCCTACATCCAGCACTGTAGCTTACAACTGTCATTAAGTCCTATAACAATAACAAGATAACAAAAGAGTTAGTAGAGATGAGGCTAGCCTATACCATATGTTGATCAATTTCAACATTTTAAACTCATGGAAAAATGCTATAAAACAAGGCCATGGTACAATACATGTAGTTGGACTTACCACCTGTCCAGCAAACACAAGAAAAGTCAACTCAGAAATTGTCAAGGATGTATTTGCAAGACACAGAGAGCTCAAGTACAAGTGACATAAATGTGTGCTCAGGGTGAAAGAGAAGGAGGATTAGGAGTCCTTCCAGCTCTTTAGTACCTGAATGTCAAGGGTATTTCCCTCATGCCATCAAAAAGTTTAAACAAGAAAATATTGCTCTGTTTACAAAATAAGAGCTAAACCCCATTATGTTCCCAGAACTGATCAACATAATCCATTCATTGTAATTTAATAGTGAACGATGTATGAAGGCAATTCATATCTAGAATAATAGTGCTCATTTACCTATTTTACACATGCACGCACACAACCCAAAATTGCAATGTCTTAATTCAGATTGGAAACAGGTAAGCTAACTCACTAACAGTGCAATCCTATCTTGCGCTGGAACAGGCTGGCCAGGAGGCGTGCGTTGTATCCAGCGCAAGATAGGGGCCCAAAGTGGTTCAGCCAGAGGTAAGAGGAAACTCTTCCCCTTACCCCCAAGTAAGCCACTGCAGCCCAATGGGTTTCCTCAGACTTGCGTCATTCCAGAGGTGGCATAAGATGTCAACATTAATACAGGTTGAGTCTCATGAGGGCTCCATTCCCAGAACTTATATAGATGGCAAAAGTCGCACTAAAACAAATCAATTTAAGTCTCTTTGCTCCAGTAATTTAAAAATAGCCTTTCTGACCTTTGTAACATTAAGACAGAGTCATTAGGCAGACAATCCATTAGTCAGTCTCTCTCCAGGTGAGCCAGTGACCCCTCCCTTCACCCAGAGCAAAGTGATCTTTCTTTCAGGGGAGGGGAGGGGAGGGGAGGGGTTGCTTTGACTTGGAATGAAGCCTGGAGAGAGAATGATTGATGGATTGTCAGCTAGCTGCCCTCTCTCCTATTAACTATTGTTAAACAACTGTTTTCCTTTAATTTGATGAAAGGGTTCTTCTCATTGCATTGAGATAGGAAAATTCATGGATTTTTCCACTGGTAAAAAATACATGGATAATTAGATTATACCTGTAATCACTTGCATGACTGTCTCTCTACAACAGTAAGAAAAGCAGTATTTTTTAAACTGTGATTTTAAAGGGATGCATTTTTCCCCTTCTCCAGGGATCAGCACATTCCTTTTCATTTACAGTGGCCATTGATGTCGAGTCAAATCCGTGTATAAAAAATCTGTGTATAAAAAAATCTGTGTATAATAAGGTTGAGCCTGTATGCTATTTCCAGCTTTGCCGTTAGGTTTTATTTCAGAAAAAGTAAGTTTTTATTGGATTTTCCCATGCTCCTCCATAAAATTAAAGCAACAATCTAATATTTCACAGCTGCTGAAGGTGAAAATGCATGTTACAAGTAGTTCCATGATTCTTTTTCACTCTCCCCTCCCCTTTATAAACAAAATTCAGCACAAAGACTGCAATCTGATTTGGAAGACCAGTGCAGAGGGGAGAGTTTCCTTTTCTCTTCACTTTATTTTTTCTCCTGAAAGATTCCTCATAACTTTTCCCCAGCAGAGAAAAATGCAGCTGGGGGTGGAGCAATTCACTGCAGAAAAGGGAGGAAGCCCCACCTCCATGCCTGGCTCTATTTCACACTGCACCATCAATGACTGAATTGAAAGACAAAGGGGAAAAAAGTCCAAATGAAGCAGCACTGGAGAAATGCTGTAGTCCTACTCTTGATGTGTAAGAATACCCTCCAATTCCAGCAGAATTTCAGCAGAGGCAACCATATTTATCAAAGCCATGTCCCAGGAAAAGCCCCACCTCTAATTGTCCTGATTTTCAAGAAGCAAACTATATTCTCCCCAACCACTTCCATATCTACAATGCAGGCCTCTGGCAGAAAAAGCTAAATTTCACTACATGCATCACAAACTACCTGCAAAAGTTACCTATAAACTCCTGTGCTTCGGATACATTACTTATGGAAATGTCAAAAAATACATAGTTGTTGATCGCATAACCATAACTTATGTGGTCTGAGGCAAAAATATACAGGTATTTCTAAGTGTGTTTGATAACTTTTTTATCCTCTGACCTCTAAAACCAGAGAGAGACACTGAAATTTCAATTGGCAGCACTATCAAACCTTTTTTTGACTGAAATGCACTTGTGTCACTGATATCATCTTTGAAACACAACCTCTACCACCAAATAATTCCATAAAGATTATAGTCTAGATTCAAAGAACTGTAGAACTAGTCCCATGAGCTCAAAAGGCTTTGGGTTTGTTTTTCTGCTTTTGAAAGTGAGGGAACTATCAAAAGTAGTTTGTGAGGTATCTTGGAGCTCAAAGAAAAAGGGAAATTCCTCTGGCTAATGCAAGCTTTAGGATGAATCCATGCTACTCTGTGGATCCTACAAAAAAATCGCAAAAAAATTTCTCACTAGCTTGCAGACCTCCACTACAATATCCAGCATTTTTGGATTTAACTTTTTATGTAGCACATACATTTGCATTTTCTCGTCATGCTATATTTCTCGAGCATGCTCGTCATGCTTCAATATGGTTGTTTTAGACCATGATTTGAGCTCATGATATTAAGTGAATTTATAAATAATAGGTACAGGAGTACCTGGTTAGTTTGGCTGTGCTTTTAAATCTATTCATGCTAAATGTCAACAAGGAAAGGAAAGGGGGAATCCTTCCTGGAGAGGGAAGAAGGAAAGATCTGAAAGAAGACATAAGTGTCCTGCTCATGCATTCTAATACACTATGAAGAACAAGAGCAACTTTGCACATTACAAACAAGTAGAGGGACAGGAAGTTTAAACTATACTTTAACTGCTGTTCCGGTGCAACATATGAAACTGAACGTGAAGAAGAACAGATGCATAAACTGATTTTGTGCCAGGAGATTGTACAACCCAGTTCTTGAGGTAATTGCCATACATCACATTGGAAACACTATGTAAGATCATGCAACTCACTTGCACTCACTCTCTCCCCCCCCCCTTTGCTGTAGCGCAGCATTTCTCAAAATCTGAGGGAGCTTTACTCCTTCGGTAAGTGTTTGCAGGGAGGAACTAGGGCAGTGACGCAATTCCCAGGATCGCAAGGCTAATGGGGTGAGGGGGGTACTTTGCACTTTTAACTAGGAAGGCTGCAGGCTACCTCTTCAGCAGGCTGCAGAAGGTGTGGGGAGCCCTGCGCAGCCCTCTGCAGCACTCCCCAAGGTTTGGAATCTTCAGTAAAAGTGAGCGCAAAGCACTTCTGTTTTGCAAGAGGTTTGGGGAGTGCTGCGGAGGGCTGCCTAGGGCTCCCTGCACCTTCTGCAGCCCCACCTACTTGAATGTAAGTGAAAGCACCCCCCGGCCCGTCCCTTAGCAACACAATTCTGGGAATTGCGCTGATCCCTCCCCCCTTCCCCATCCCTTAAAGGGACGGGGAAGCGTTAAACGAATTGGTGGGTCGCAATCCACCAGTTTGAGAACCACTGCTGTTGTGTAGCAGCCCAGTCTGGAAATTTTTTATCAGGCAGATAGTGAAGAATATACAACTGCCTCTCAAACAGTAGAACGATACCAACAAAACCCACAACTGTTTATGTCCAAGACTCAAGCAGGCAGATGAGTACTGGCTAGAAGTGCAATCATAGGCCCAAAATAAAATATTTCTCAATCTCACCTCACACTGAAAGGTAATTATATTTAAAATAACTAGGTTTCCCTTGTCTCAAAGTTACAGTGACTATAAAACAGAGGCTGTCAACTAAGAGCTTTTGACCCAAACCCAGGGTAACATATGATCAGCAGCCCAATAAGGTTATTCTTCTTTCTCATTTTTTCAGATACAACTAGTTTAAGTTACAGTGAGCAAAAGAAAGAAGAAAATGGGAGGAAAGATAAGAGGTTCATTGCTAGGGCAGGCCTTACATAATCTCTTACAACTTCCAGGTATCTGAAAGTAGTAGGAGAATACACAGAGTTTGACCAGGCAATGATCCCATGCACTTATAATTCCTTTCCTCCCAAAGAGACAGAGAGAGAGATAGAAAACAAGTCACTGTACTGTATCTGCTGGTAAGCTTCAAAGTACAGTACACACATTTTGCTTCCTTAAACGTTACACCAATTCCTGGGTATATTTGGGGTGCTGATTCAAAAGAATGGCATCTGTTTTGCCCTATCACGTCTAGTTTTGGAGATATAGTATAGCCTCTTTAGTGAATGGTTCAAGCAGCTTCCTCATGAGGAAGCCTACACCATGACTTCCTCATGAGGAAGCTGCTTGAACCATTCACTAATGAGGCTATAATATATCTCCAAAACTAGGCGTGATAGGGCAAAACGGATGCCATTTTTGGAATCAGCACCCTAAATTCATATCAAACCACCATAAAGTTTGGGAAAAACTTTTCTGACCCTCAATTTTGTAGGCCTGTGTAATCATATAGAAAACTACAGAATTCTAAACCTCTGACACAAACAATTATAATTAAGAGAAATAGAGTATAGTGCAGTGTTTCTCAAATTGTGGGTCGGGACCCACCAGCCAATTTCAGGTGGGGCCCCATTCAGGTCAATATTTTATCTTTAATACAGTAGATTTGATGCTACCATGATATGTAACTGCATTTGGGGAAATGTTACAGACCTGTACTTTTAACAGGCTACTGTGTATATGCTTTTAACAATGATAGTAAATGGGACTTACTCCTGGGTAAGTGTGGGTAGGATTGCAGCCTAGGTTTGATAAAAATTTTCATGCTTCATCATGTCACTTCTGGGCATGACATCACTTCCGGTAGGTCCTGACAGATTTTTGTCTTAAAAGTGAGTCCCAGTGCTAAAAGTTTGAGAACCACTGCTTTAATGGATCTCACATATGCATAGCTGACAAATGTGTCCAGAATTTCAGTACTAGTATTTTTCCAACAGAAATGCTGAGTTATAACTGTTTTAGTAATATTACTCTCAAATAAGTTCCCATAGCAAAAACAGAATTCAAACTTTTGTTTATATATTCTACTTTTCTTCAGATTTCTGACACACTACAAACCAAAATTGAGAAATCTCCCTGATGCACAGGAAGAACAAAGAGAAAAGACCTTAATAAAATGAAAATGAAAATGCTGAATCGATTTTTAAAAATCCCCTCAAGTATTCATAATCTATTGTGCAGTCGCTAAAGGTTCACCACCTGTTTGCTGAAAGATTAAGCTCCTGTTAAATTGGTACCTGCTGAAGTGTCATAATACACTTCAGTGTCATTTTAGACATAAATTCTAACTGTACAGGAGGTCATTTTCATGAGTGCTGAAATACCTCCCCCCATGATATACCATATACACAACCAATGCGCTGCAACAGTATTATTTCTGCACATGTAAAGAAGCATGTCTAAAACATGAGGACATGTCATTGGTGATATGCATATGGTGATAGTTTTCATTCCATGTGTCAATCAGAATTTCTTCAAGCTATTCAATTGAAACAGTATTCATGGCTGCTGGAAGAAACAGTAAGCAGAATCTTGGTCCTAATATGAGACCAGATTAAAAATAATAATGTGATAAATCCACGAAAACATCCTACATAGTATGTAATGCTTCCTGCATTTTAATGATCAAATCAACTGGTGAAGACTCTTTTATTGCTATCATCAACCATCTGCCTTTCTATAACTAAGAAGTGTTTTAAAAGTGGTAGAAAGGCAGATGATGCTAATATTATTATTATTAATCCATCATTTTAAAAAGATCAATCTCATGTTTCTCACCTGGTCTCCAAAGTCCTCCGGGAACTTCCACAAAACCACAGGATCTGTAAATAATTGACAGACAGAGTTAATCAGAGGCAAAGGAACAGAGTATTATAGCAGAGCGCATTAATATTAAAAAGGGTCAACGTAGCTTCAGGCTCACAGACAGGTACAAAAAAAGTGTCTCAAAACTAGGATTCTGGATTATTCAAAAGATTTTTTAATTTCATATTTATGAAACTCCCTGCGTATTTGTTAACACAACAATAGAAGGTTATTCTGTACTAAATTATTTTCTCAGTGAGGAGGGACTATAAAATACATTTTTCAAATGTCATAATTTGAGACAATTTTGTTGTTCTTAACTCTTGTTTTCCTCCACCACAGACTTGGAATTTACATCTGTAGATTATGAATATGACAGAATACCACAACATAATCATCACATACTGCAGCTTAGCATCTGCTACATTCACAACAATGAGATGCCTATTATTGTAATTAAACTAGCACAGGTTTAAAATAAGACTCCTGCAGCATCAGGAAGGCTCTAATCTTTTTCCTTTTTTTTTTTTTTTTTTTAAGTTTCAGTCTCAATTCTGTCCCAGAATCTAGTATTCTAGGGTGTGAATCTGGGCCTCCATTTTACCCAAGTCTCCACATACAGAATGCATTACAGAATGATCTCCACCACCATTAAAAACTGTAATCCAGTAAGTAAGAATTAAGTTTTTGTAACATTTTAAACAATTTACAGTGCAATCCTAGACATGTCTACTCAACTCCAGTGAGCTCAATGAGAATTCCTTCTAGGTAAGTGCATGTATAGGATTGCAATCTTTGTTTCTTGCCCAGCAATATTACTTTGCTCTTTGACATATATTCTGTGGTATACCAACAGGCTGTGATAAGATGCATAACTAGGCAAATGTCATTTCACCTTTTTCATCCCTTCAGTGAATTTATTCACTACTTATAAATATCCCAGGCATCAATTCTTTTTTTATAACCTGCTTTTCTGAGAGCTCCCCAGATTTCCACTTAGGGCACAACTCTTGAGAATATGTTGGGGGTTCTTTTCTCTTTTTTTCAGTACAGGTTAGGCATCCCTTATCTGGAATTCTAAAATCCAAAGTATTCTGAAAACTGCAATTTTTTTGAGCACTGACATGATGCCACAAGCGGAAAATTCCACACCTAACATCATGTGACAGGTCACACAAAAAACAGAAAATTATTAAGACTACTGTATAAAATTACTTTCAGACTTTGTATATGAAACATAAGTTAATTTCATGTTTAAATGTGGGCTCCATCCCCAAGATCTCAATAGGTATATTCAAGTATTCCAAAATACACATGAGTGTTGCTTAGCAAAGTTTTGACCATCCACAACCCACATATGCGATGGCCGTTGCTGGTCCCTGTTCATCCCCTAGCCTCTGAAGCCGAGGGGAGCCATGCTCCCCTCACCTCTAGAGGTTTTTCTGAGCCTTGCAGAGGCAGTGCACATCCACGCTCTGCCCCTACAAGGCTAAGACTGACTGTTTCCGCCAAAAACACGTCTTCTGGTTTCCCAGGAAACCAGAAATTGTGTCTTTTTGCCCAAAATGGGCATTGTGAGCATTAAAGAGGTAGCCAACCAAAGGGCGCTGCCTCCGCAAGGCTCAGAAAAGCTTCCAGAGGAGAGGGGAGCATGTCTCCCCTCGCCTTCGCAGGCTTTTCTGAGTCTTGCAGGGGAGTGGGTCTTCCCTTGCCTTCGGAGGCTTCACATAACGTCAAGCCTTGCTTGGCAACAGGCGTGCCAGTCCAAATCCCTGTTGCTAAGTGACGCACAACTGTACAACAAAATCTGATCTCCAAAATGCTTCTGGTCCCAAGCACTTTGGATAAAGGATTCCCAACCTGTATATACAAGGTATGATAGTTTTAAAGAACCTGGGACCACAGTCTTGAATACATGCAGCTGCTCTGTAAACTCACCCTCTGTGCTAACAGCTTTGGGAACTGAAGAGTTCCATCATTGGTTGAGAGTCAGTATAGTTTAGTAGTTAAAAGTGCTAGTTGAGAACCTGGAACTCCCTAGTCCAAAACCCCTTCTATGTTCACCAGATGACACTGGGCCAGTCACTCTCTTTCAGTCCAAGAGATCTCACAAATAAGTGAGGATAAAATGGATGAAGGAGAATCATGTGTACCATACTAAACTTCTTCAAGGAATGGTGGAGTGAAAATGTAATGAATAAATAACTCTTATTCTGAGAGAGGCTGAATAGGAAGTCTACAGCATGATAGACTTATTGCTGACTAGAAACAATTACAGCTACATTACAGAACTGGGATGCAATCACTATTACACCAGCTCCCTGAGTTACAGGCATCCAACTTGCTGATGGCTACATTGGCGTTTTTGCACAGATACTTGCAAAATGTGATGCTTTAACAAACCTGTGGAATGGAAACAATACATATGCTGGGGATTTGTGGTGTACTAAAACCCAGCGCAGATGTTAACACTGCCAATTGCTTGACAATGGTTACTTCCCCCCACCATCTTAATAAGCATTAAGTTGGCTTACAAACTGTAGTCATCATGGAATGTGATTAGCACCAAGAAATACGAGCAGGAGACATTTACAAGAGAAGGAGGAAGGGAGGAAAGAAACATGTGAGACCACAAGCCACACCTGACCATGGTTAAGAAATTGGCCATGTTGCATGTACATAAGGCATAGGCTCCAACCAGACCTATTTATCAGGGCAGTCCTATATTTTCTTATACCTTCCTCTGGCAAAACACTCTCTGCTTTGCCTTTTCAGGAGATGTTGAGGGTGTCTTTTTAAGATTGTATTAGTGTGTACACATATGCAGGAGAATTAACATTTCACCCATTTTCGAAGATTTCTAAAGGCTATTCCTATATAATAGAATGCATGCAGATGTAAAATGCCAGTGCCCACTTTGTTTTTATCCCTCCATAAGCCCCCATCAAGATAGTAAATGTTGCTGTAAATGTCGATAGTAAATGTTGATAGTAAATGTCGAATACGAAATCGATCGTATTCGTCACAACTTGGATGCCACATTGACAGTGTCTGACGATGTCCCCTTGGCAACTGCTTGTCCTGTGTTGTGGGATTCTTTTCAGCTTGTACAGCCTGAGGATGTGGACAGACTCCTTTGGAGTGTGAGGCCATCTGCCTGCCTGCTCGACCCTTGCCCAGCTTGGTTGATAAGAGCTGCCCGGGGTGGGCTGGCTGAGTGGACAGGGAGGGTGGTCAACTCTTCCTTGATGGAGGGGACGTTACCACTAGCTTTGAAACGGGCGGTGGTTCGCCCCCTCCTGAAGAAGCCCTCCCTGGATTCCACTGTGTTGGATAACTACCGGCCAGTCTCCAACATCCCGTTTCTGGGCAAGGTAATTGAGCGGGTGGTGGTGTCCCAACTCCAGAGGGTCCTAGATGAAGCGGATTATCTGGATCCTTTTCAATCTGGCTTCAGGCCGGGCTTTGGGACGGAAACCGCCTTGGTTGCCTTGGTGGATGACCTACGCCGGGGACTGGACAGGGGGAGTGCGTCCCTGTTGGTCCTGCTGGACCTCTCAGCGGCTTTCGATACCATCGACCATGGTATCCTTCTGGGCCAATTGGCCGAGTTGGGAGCTGGAGGCACTGTTTTGCGGTGGTTCCGCTCCTACTTGGAGGGTCGGTACCAGATGGTGGTGCTGGGGGATGCCTGTTCGACACCCTGGCCCTTGAGCTGAGGGGTGCCACAGGGCTCAATTCTGTCCCCCATGCTATTTAACATCTACATGAAACCGCTGGGAGAGGTCATCCGGGGGTTTGGAGTGGGGTGCCATCAATATGCTGATGACACCCAGCTCTATCTCTCCTTTCCTCCAGACTCCAGGGTGGCGGTTGAGGGCCTGGAGCGCTGTCTGGAGGCAGTGAGGATCTGGATGGGGGCTAACAAGCTGAAGTTAAATCCGGATAAGACAGACGCTCTCTTGGTTCGGAAATCCTCTATGCAGGTGCTGGACTATCGGCTTGCGCTGAATGGGGTTGCACTGCCTCTGAAGGAGCAGGTCCGCAGCTTGGGGGTCCACCTGGACTCGCAGTTGCTCCTGGATTCCCAGGTGGCGGCTGTGGCTAGGGGGGCCTTCGCTCAGCCTCGGCTGGTGCGCCAGCTGCGGCCGTACTTGGATCGTGCAGACCTGGCCACGGTGATCCATGCTTCGGTGACATCGAGATTAGATTACTGTAACGCACTCTATGTGGGGCTGCCCTTGAAGACGGTTCGGAAACTGCAACTAGTGCAGAATGCGGCGGCCCGTGTGGTTACTGGAGGTAGGCGGTTCGACTCTGTCAGTCCGCTTCTCCAGCGGCTGCCCATTCGTTTCCGGGCCCAATTCAAGGTGCTGGTATTGACCTTTAAAGCCCTATACTGCTCTGGACCAGGGTATCTTAGAGATCGCCTGCTCCCGTACAATCCGGCTCGCCCTCTCAGGTCATCAGAGAAGGCCTTTTTACAAGTGCCGCCGCCTAGGGAGGTACGTGGGGCGGCTGCAAGAAATAGGGCCTTCTCAGTAGTGGCACCAACGCTATGGAACTCCCTTCCCCTTGACTTAAGAATGGTTCCCTCTCTTGAGACCTTTCGGCAAGGCCTGAAGACCCT
Organism: Tiliqua scincoides; assembly: GCF_035046505.1. Taxonomy (NCBI): domain Eukaryota; kingdom Metazoa; phylum Chordata; class Lepidosauria; order Squamata; family Scincidae; genus Tiliqua; species Tiliqua scincoides. The sequence continues at coordinate 125,141,491 of NC_089824.1, forward strand.
TCTGTTTAAACAGGCCTTCTGAGTTCTCGGCCTTTTAACATCTTTTTAACATCTTTTAATATTTTTTACAGGCCTGATTCTTTTATGACTTGCTGCTGCTCTATGCTCTTTTTACCTATTTTTTTTTACTCTGACTGCTGTTTTTTATGATGTGTTAATATGTTTTTAAATTGTTTTTAATATGTTGTAAGCCGCCTTGAGTCCCTTCGGGGAGAAAGGCGGGGTAAAAATAAAGTTATTATTATTATTATTATTATTATTATTATTATTATTATTATTATTGCTGAATATGTTTGAGTCGCAGCTATTCTAAAGTACAGCTAGATTCACTGTAAAATTGAGCACTCTATTAAATGTAAGAACATTTTCTTAACTGTTATAGTCAATTTCAGCTGTAAAATATTGGAGGATATGCATCAGGCTTTAGAAACAATCACTGCAACATTTTAGAGAGGAGTTTGAGATCATTAAGCCATTATTGCATTCAACATTTTGTGTTTTTCTTCTTGGAGGTTACATTCATTTCTTGTCACAGTTTTGTGACAACTAATCAGAAGAGTTGCAGAAGGAGAAACAAAAGAGCAAAGGAGGAGAAAGTATAATCCTATTCTGCAACTACATACTTTCTCTTGATATTTACAAAGAGAGAATTTACTTTTCCCTGGAGGATAACTAGATATCCATCTGATCTGGCAACATTAGGTCAATTTTATGCTGATTTTATGGGTGAGAGAACAGGAATAGCAAGCAAAAACCAATGACGCCATAGATGATTGATAATTCACCACACATCTTTTAGTTTCCTATTTTGAACTAAATTGATCAATTACGCATATGTTGTTACTACTCAAAATGGATTAGAAAGATCTTAAAATTATATTTGTATTCTATGAAACATACATGTGTTTCAGTTACATAATTATATCCAGTCATGTTGCCTTTTTAACCCAAAAAACCTGTGCTGTATTAAAAAAACTTTTCATTTAATTTATCAAGTGACTATCAGGAAAACATCAAAAAGTACTTGCAAGTATGGTTTATAATTACAAAATATAAATATTATGAATATTGGACTACATCAGCTCTTGTGAGAGGCTGCTCATGCATGAAAGCTTTTCAGCATCCCCAGTTCTGGCATAACCTCTCTTCTCTGAAAAGTCACACCAAAGTCAGGGAGACACTGGATTGGCATCAGGACTGTCACCAGATAAGAGGTTGGATTATGCAGCCATATGGCACTGTTGTACCAGCCAGGGGGCAGTAAGGCTAGCAAGACAGTGATTCGGGGCAAAGTGTTCTCTCTTTACTGTTTGCAAATAATGCAGGCCCTTTAGTTACTCAGAGTGCTATTTTTAGACCTTACTTCCTCCTGCTCTCCCTCCCTTCTTCATGAAGAAAAAACATGTACCTAGACAGGCAAGATGGAGGAGCCCATCTTTTCCCACGAAGATGTATTTTTCCTTAAATAAAACCATATTTGACTTGGGAAACTTTGCATAGGGCTTGTATTCCAATCTGAACTTTCCTGCACAGTGTACCTTTAGGTGCTTTATCTCTGCCAGCATTAGAAACATTGCCCCTCTCTCTGCACATGGAAACACTCTTCGCACACATGCAGAATAGATCCTAGCTTCGGTGATTATTATAGTGTTATATATCAATCTTTCTCGATTATTTAGAAACTAAATGTTTGTCATAGTACCCTTGTTTCTTTTGCAGTTCAATAAATGTAAAACAGAACCGAGCCAAAAATTAAACCCCATTCATTTCAACACAATATCTAAACATAGAAATGTAAGATCACAGCATTGTATATGTCCTCCAATAATTGCAACCTGAGATCTATATTATACTAGAGGCAAAGGTAATATGAAGAAAATGCACCTTTTAATACACGTGTTGCTTTGTGTTTAAATATCACATTCTGTTCATAGCCATAGCTACTGTAATCCATTTTGGAAGAGATGATTTAAAAAAATCAGCTCTAGTTAAAGGGAAAATTCCCATTCTGTAAAAGTTTTTAGTGTTAAGAGATTCAAGGTATACTATAAAAATAATACAAAGTAAGGCAATTTGGTTGTTAAAAGTAACTAACGGGTATAATTGCATTAGAAAATTGGAGCAAAGCTAATTCTAAACTTGAATTAATGCAATTATACCCTTTAGTTACTTTTAACAACCAAATTGCCTTACTTTGTATTATTTTTTTGGTAAAGTTATCTATAAAAGAGGAAATACTCATGCAAGAGGTAAACAGATTGCATGACTCTTGTCGCAAGTACTAGTGTGCAATGATTAGACAGTGTAAGGTGTGATTTTTATATAAAGAAGGAATGTTACCAGTAAAAGACATAGTGAATTTGGTAGGGTTTTTGGCGGCAGTTTGGATGAGTGGAAGTTTGCAACCATTTATCAGTTAGATTGATTCCACTCCCTTTAGTTTTTAAATCTAGAACAGTTTAGGAAAACAACATTTTCCCCAACTTGCCCTAGTGACAGTCTATATAAGAACAAAACCTAGCAAAGACAGATAAGATTTGCTGCTTGGGTCATTTTCCACATTTCTTTTAGAAAACATGGGTGAACACGGAGATGCATGAAAATCTAATGTGCAAACATCTGCATCTATTTCTGCTGCTTTTCTATTTTAACACAATTTTGTCCTACCAACATTCCAACTGAGCATCAGGTTTGGGAAAGGAGGCTTCCCATTAAGCTGGGAAGCAATACAGCTCTCCAGCTGAGCACTGGCTTCAGAGCAGCTGGCACAGCACAGAGCTCATTTTCTCTCCACCAGTTTTTCCAAAGCAGACAATCCTCCCCGAGGCAGAACCTCAACTGGGAGACTGGTAGAGAACTGTCTTCAAACTGGCCACTGGCTTTGGAGAGCCTGGCAGAGGTCCAGGTAGTAGAATATTTCAGAGCTGCACTGAAGTCTTATGCATTATGAGGCCAGTGCTGTGCATATTTTCAAAAATGGTCCCAAAGTGGAAAGTCTTCTCTGGAAAACAAATATGTATTCAGCATTATCAAACCCACTCATTCACCTTAAGAAAGACACAACTGCGTAAACTGGTAAAAATGTTGCTTTGAGGTCCAAAGAGAAAAGAGGGCACACACTACTAATCAAAGAAATCAAGAGCACTCTTTTCAAGTACTACATGTTAAATATAAAGTACCTGGATAAATAGATACACATATAAATAACAACAATTATTACTTCAATCCAAGGGGATGGGACAGTTATTTATTAACAGTGATATTGCGGCACAGTCTCAATGGGTGACTATGACAGTTATACACACTTTTCTTGCAGCAATGGGGCTTATGTAAAGAAGAGTATTTCAACTTTTTTCACAAGTACCATCTGAATTGACATAGAAACAAGCAAAACTGGTTTAATCCAAGAACATGGATCAAAGGAGCAGGAGAAAATGACTTTGTAAGCAAATGACAAGTCCACCTCCAAGTCTCTGAAAAATTACAAAGTATACACAGGCTTAGCTGAAATGTGACCACACCTGCTTATTGGCAATGTACAATTAGCTATTCCTTAGCTACATAGTGCAATGTGCTCTAGAAGAGCTACAAAGAGGGTTTGTCACTGAGAATAGTCTGTTATAAGTAAGCCCTCAAAGAGCTTAGATATAGCAGCGGTTACCACTATTATTACTAAAAATGTACATTGCTGGAGGACTTATTTCCTGTACTTAGAACCTACATACTGGCCCCAATTCTAGGCAAAACTGACTAAAAGTCAAAGTCTTTGGTTTAAATGGTTTATGCATAACTATGCACAACACAAACCATGCATGGCACCTGACCTAGAATCAATTCTTAATTAGAAGGACTGTGATGCCTGGTTAGCATATGAAAGAAGAATGCCAAATGCTACTCTACAAAGCCCAGTATTTGCCCATGACTATGTGAAAAAATATCTAAATTTACAACTACAGTGACAAATTGTACAGAAGGTACCTGTACCTGTCAGTTCACTACAATGTGTCTTTTGCAGTAATTATTTACAAAATACACCCAATAGAGTAATCATTTCAAAAACAGCAACTATAATTCCATCATACACTGGTTGCAATAAACCTTATTTGAAGACACATAAGCATTAGGACAACCTCTGGATAACCAGATGGCTACTGTAACTGCTCTGAAAATAGAAGAATTTACTTTTTTAATAATCTCAGTATAGTCTCTTATAGACTATTTTTACAGCCTATTTAACAAAATTAAAAGGGAATGGCTATAGTAAGTGACATTGAAATTTTAAAGATGAAATAATTTTGACAGAATAGATACATGTAAAAAAGATCTGCATATGGGTTGGGAAAATTTGAGCATATCAGCTTCAAATTTTCTTTCTATTTTCACTTATTTTTATGTGATAGAGCCACATTAGAAACCAGATACACAGCTGTCAGATGCATCCAAGGTTGGGGGGGGGGGTTTCTTCAAATTCTAGCTCAAAAGTAGAAAATGTTTCAGCAGCTGAATAAAAAGCAGCATGGACAAATCAAAAGGAGAAAGGTAGTCAGTATTTTCTAGGCATCAGTAATCAAAAGAATAAGAACAAAACAGGAAAGAAGACCTTAATAAAGTGGGGGGATTTATCTTGTCTTGCTACACTTGTTAGCTTGTCTGGCACTTAAGGTTAAACATGCAAATGTCAGTGTCACTTTATGAAATGCTTGAAAGCATACTTTTATACAAATCATGTAACTTGGTGTATTTTTGTTCATGAAAGAAATTGGTTCATAAATTCTCTTTTACTATAGTAACTGCATGGAAAAGTTACTTGGTAAAATTCCTTGGCCAAGACAGGTGGGGTGAGGAAAGGTGTGTGTGTGTGTGTGTGAGAGACAGACAGACAGACAGACAGACAGACAGACAGACACTCATCCATCATTCTAGTTTTAAGGACAGTATGGTTACTGTAATTGTATCATTAGTGAGTGGAACTTCTAGAAGACACAATTTTCAGGAAAACTACTGTTTTGGAAACAACCGAAGAAATACTTCCCTCAGAAAATTCATAAATGGAATTGCTATCATGTCGCTCAAGTCTTCAGCTTCCTACTAACAATTTTAACAAAGATATTTTCTTAAAATTTTAATATAATCAATATAAAATAAAAACATACAGTGTTGGGTGTAAACAATAGAGTCAGTATAATGCACTATTATGTTTACTACAAGACCAGAGATGATACCTGGCTACTACCCTAAAGTTGCCTGTCATGTTATCCTTAATTCTGCTATCCTTACCCCTGCTAACTGGGTAAGAGGCACTTTTTAAGTGGGTGCTCTTTTATTTAGCATTGGGGGAAAGAGTAACTGGCCCTCCTCACCCCAGCACTGTCTTTTCTAGTGGCTGTCTGCTGGTGTTCGTTTACATCCTTTTAGATTGTGAGCCCTTTTGGGACAGGGAGCCATTAGTTGTTTGATTTTCTCTGTAAACCACTTTGTGAACTTTCCGTTGAAAAGTGGTATACAAATACTGTTGTTAATAATAATAATAATAATAATAATAATAATAATAATAATAATAATAATAATAATAATAATAATAATAGGGATGAGGCTAGGAAAATCAGGTCCCTTACTTTTCAAATACACTGTCATTTAAAAAAAAAAGATCTTTGCTGAAGTCTGCGGTACAATAATAATGTATTTATTATACATTACAGTAATGTAATATTTTTATAAACAGAAGTAAAAATGTAATTTGTTCTTGTTTGCATTTTTTGTGTGTTTCTTCTATCTAAGAAGTACAAAGGGCTGGTACAGAAGTAATGCTTTCAATCTCTGAAACTTGGTTAAGCAATTGGGAATAGATCATCAGATTGTGCAATAGCAATACTATCCACCCAGATTAAAGGTTGTGTCAGCACTGAGTTTACCTAGCCAGGGATCCCCTCTGAATCCTGATTTGAAAATAGTGTTGATATTGTAAGCAAAACCTGGTTAAGAGGGAATCTTGGTTATTGCTAACCATGTTTAAGGATGGTATCAACATAACCCAACCATGATTAAGACCACTGAAGAAAGGTGAGGGAATTATCAGGAGGAAGAGAATATGTGTTCCTGTGGCCCACTCCCAATAGTAAACATGATTAAGCAATTAGGACAACTCAGGGTGTAATCCTAACCAACTTTCCACCACTGAGGTAAGGACAATGCAACTCTGAGGTAAGAGAACAAGCATTGCCTTACCTTGCGGAGGCTTCTGTGATTGACCCCCCCCCCAACTGCAGGATGCAGCACATGCTCCATTGGCACAGCTATGCCAGTGATGGTTAGGAAAGTTGGTTACGACTGTGCCCTCATTTCCATTGACTCACAGGAGATTTCCACACAGAGTTCTGATATTTTTGGCACTCATTTAAGCAAACTACCAACAGCATTAAGAATTCGGGGGAAGGGGAGACACACAACTTTTCGTGTCTGGGTTAACTAGTTATGATAAGTCCTTAAAAACTACAACATGTAACTTTTTTCTTTTCTTTCTTGCTAAGGGAAGGATTCATCATTTACCCTTTTGGAAGGTCACTCCCCTTCGACCAAGATTGTGTTATACCATTTAAAGAAAGAGTAGAAAGTCATTTTCAGCTCACTGGGAATATAAAGAAAAGCCTGTTTGGCTCCAATGCCATTAGTTATGCTCCAAAATGAAAACCTTAATCAGGTGAAGGTTCATTGCACAAAGAGCACAAAGATGAAATTGAACATGCCAAGCTTTTAGCCTGGATCTCTACAAAACAAAAGATCTCAAGAAAAGAACCCCAAGTGCACCTACTTAATATAGGCTTGTATAGAAATGTAACAGCATCTGCAAAATTATGTAAGAAATAAGTGGTAATAAGTGAATATTCTTAATTTTTAAAAATGAAAGTTTAAACTTCAGCATGAAGAACCACCACATAAGGCTGGCAATTACCTAGTATGTCTCACCTGAAAAATACAAAAATTTGTAGGGGGAACTAGTACAGACTACCCTTTATTACACAAAGCTAGTAGATAGGAAAAAAGCTGTAAAGTTGTTCCAAGTCTCATGAAATGGATGAACATTATTGATGCAATAAAATAATTTAATTTTAACAACTTTTAACAATTTTAATTTAAATAATTTAACACCTGACCATATCATCTACATCCACATTTCAAAGCAGGTAGAAAGCATGACTACCTTTTCAGGAAAAAAAACACAAAACTTTCTGTATTCTTTAGCAGCATCTGCATCATCAAAAGACGCTGTGCAGAACAGATAATATAAAACAAATTGGCCACAATCTAGAAGATAGTGGAGCTTGCTGAAACCCACTGAAATCTATGGGAGTAAAAGTTGTCTAACTACTGCCAAAAAGTTTGTTCACATTTTTACACAAATGCTTTCGAATTGCAGTACTGTTCAATACTATACCACATGGGTTATTTTATTTCTACTGTTACCAATAATATATTTCAAGAATCCAAAAAGAAGTTGAAACAAAATCCTTTTCAAACAAAAATCTTTTTCCATATCATTTTTTTTTCTACCTCCCCTTTTTTTACACTAAGGAAATACAAACCCTCTGTTTTTAACACAGGTAACGCAGGGACACACTGGGGGACCTAGTTGACACTAAGAAGCCAAACCTGATCTGATGGATCAATTCCCATTCTGGGGACTATTCCAGGATAACATAATTCAAACCATTCTAATTGTGACATTGCCAACTGTATCAGATTATATTTTGCAGCCCTAAAATTCCACTAGGAATTTAACTTGAGAACCTAACCTCTCTTTTTTGCACAAAGAAGTCTTTAAAAGTTCCCCCAGCTTAAACATAAAAATCACAACTAAATTTGAACTGTGAATATTAATTTTTACAGGTAAACATGAAAAGAATACACAAAAGTCCAAGATCTCTACTTTAGGTTTAAACTTTTAATCCTGCTACTTATGTTCAGTAGTGTTTGACTGTTCAAATATATCAAATTGTGTTATAGATTAAATACAATTTAATAATCAATAAATATAAATTTTTTTAAATTTTCCTGTTCCATTTTACACCAAGCCTTTTTCAATAGTCGAAAAGAAGAAAATACACTCATCAGTCACCTGATGGACTAATTCAAAACTTAACGAAACAGGGCTAATGGGTGAGAATTGAATTGAAAACACCTTGACAAAGAAAGCAATTTCTTTTCTTCGCACTCTTCTGAAGCTGTGGGTGATCACTGAAATCGAACCATCAACAGTGAGGGGCCATCTGTCCCAAGGGCCTTCCACGTGAGCAAATGGGAAAAAAATGTAAATGCCGCTCCACATACATTCAAACACTGATTTATCCGTGACAGCAACATGTAGCTGAAAACCTATGTTTTGACATACTTCACATACCTGTCTTTAAAGTCAAAACCAAACTTCTGATAAGAATGAAGCAAAGAAAACAGGTTAATATGATTGCTCAGAGAAAAATCAGTGTTAGTCCAACAGCTAAGAAACCTTTTAATGGAATCGTGCCACTAGAGTAAGTTATAGGCCTTCTCCCTTGTGCTGAGATACAGTTCATCCATCACTTGTATCAATTGTTCTATTTGAAGTTGCACTTACACAACATGATTTATAAATAAAGGATTGAGCCAGCTTGTTGTTGTTCAGAGGAACAAAAAAATGGTACATGGATAGAAAAGTTAGGTGGAATATATCAGAGAAAATACAAGGTTCTATAAGGTTTCAGAATTATTATTCCAGCAGATGGTTAAAAAAAGAACACAAACATTAATCCTGCCTTGAAATTTCATGGTGATTTTGAAGAACCTTAATAATAATAATTTTATATTATATTGGCAACCTTCATTCTTCAAAGACTATGGTATCGCACTCTGAAAGGTGGTTCTGGAACAGCGTCTAGTGTGGCTGAAAAGGCCAATCCGGGAGTGACAATCCCTTCCACTCCAGGAGCAAGTGCAGTCTGTCCCTGGTCTGTCTCCCTGGCTATGGGCCTTCCTTCTTTGCCTCTTAGCCTCAGACTGTTGGCAAAGTGTCTCTTCAAACTGGGAAAGGCCATGCTGCACAGCCTGCCTCCAAGCAGGCCACTCAGAGGCCAGGGTTTCCCACTTGTTGAGGTCCATTCCTAAGGCCTTCAGAGCCCTCTTGCAGATGTCCTTGTATCGCAGCTGTGGTCTACCTGTAGGGCGCTTTCCCTGCACAAGTTCTCCATAGAGGAGATCCTTTGGGATCCGGCCATCATCCATTCTCACGACATGACCAAGCCAACGCAGGCGTCTCTGTTTCAGCAGTGCATACATGCTAGGGATTCCAGCACGTTCCAGGACTGTGTTGTTAGGAACTTTGTCCTGCCGGGTGATGCCGAGAATGCATCGGAGGCAGCGCATGTGGAAAGCGTTCAGTTTCCTCTCCTGTTGTGAGCGGAGAGTCCATGACTCACTGCAGTACAGAAGTGTACTCAGGACGCAAGCTCTGTAGACCTGGATCTTGGTATGTTCCGTCAGCTTCTTGTTGGACCAGAGTCTCTTTGTGAGTCTGGAAAACGTGGTAGCTGCTTTACCGACGCGTTTGTTTAGCTCGGTATCGAGAGAAAGAGTGTCGGAGATCGTTGAGCCAAGGTACACAAAGACATGGACAACCTCCAGTTCATGCGCAGAGATTGTAATGCTGGGAGGTGAGTCCACATCCTGAACCATGACCTGTGTTTTCTTTAAGCTGATCGTCAGTCCAAAATCTTGGCAGGCCTTGCTAAAACGATCCATGAGCTGCTGGAGATCTTTGGCAGAGTGGGCAGTGACAGCTGCATCGTCGGCAAAGAGGAAGTCACGCAGACATTTCAGCTGGACTTTGCTCTCAGTCTGGAGAGGTTGAAGAGCTTTCCGTCAGATCTGGTCTGGAGATAGATGCCTTCTGTTGCAGTTCCAAAGGCCTGCTTCAGCATGACAGCGAAGAAAATGACAGAAGAAAATGAAGAAAAGGACAGCTGAAGCAGGCCTCTGAAGAATAATAATAATAATAATAATAATAATAATAATAATAATAATAATAATAATAATAATAATAATAATAATAATAATAAATCCACATTCCTTTCAAGTTTTAGGCAAGCACTCATGATTTTAATTAAGCTAAATGTTCCTCTTGGTCAGTTATTCTTGATAAATGAAAATCTACTCTGAAACGTGATTCATCTAAAGCTAGGGTTCCCAACCCATGGCCTGCGTACCACTGGAGGCCTGCAGCGTCCCCCCAGGTGGTCCGCGACATCTCTGGTGAAAAAAGGGGGAAAAAAGCCCTTCCAGGTAGAAAAAAAGCCCCTGCAGCACCTGCAGCCAATCAGAGCAGCTCAGAGCCAATCAGAGCATAGCCTTCCTCCATCTCCTGCCTCCCCACTCCATCTCCCTTCCCTCCTTGTCTGTGAGTGGCCAGACAAGCGAAAAAATGAAGCGCAGGCACCTTGTAAGGTGTGCGCGCGTTTGTGCAGCCTTGTGGCTCAGCTGCATGTAGAAGAGAGGTGCCCTGCCGCCCACTGCCTCCATTCCTTGACCCTGTGCCTTCAGGTGAGCCCTGGCAGCCTGGTTTCTCTGGAGTCAGAGCAGGACTCCAGCCAGCCTGGGAAGTCCCTTTTGCGGGCAGGGGGGTGGGGGGGACTTAGGAGGAGGGGGGGCCAGAGGGGGAGGAGGAGAGGGGCCTGAGAAGGGGAGAAATGGGAGTAATGAGGAGGAGGAGCAAGCTCCCAAAGGCATCGCTGGTGGGCGGGCGGGTGGGGGGAGTTTCCCTGAGTGTGGGTTTCTCTGGATGTGTTTTCCCTGGGAGTGCAGACTCCAGCTGGCCAGGGAACACAGAGGAAGGGAGTTGAAGGCAGTGTGGCAGCAGGAGAGGGGAGAAACAATATGCTCAACCCCCAGAGCCCCAGTTGGCAGGATTGGGCCCCCTGGATGTGCTCTTCTAATGCCCAGGGTGGAGCAAGGTATCCAAGTTTCTGCACCCCTTTTGGAGAGGGAAACAGGCAGCATCTCTGCTGTTTTACTGCAAGCTGCCCACCTGGGGAGAAGCAATTCCAGAAGTTGCAGAACAGGCACGACCATAGCCAAGTACAGCAGGTGTAACCCCTGACTTTTTCTCCTCAGAGAGCAGCAGCAGCTTTGTCCATGGGGAGCCCTCCCCCACCCCACACTTCGCCAGTTCCCCTATCTCCTCAGATTGCAATCCTATCCATGCTTACTTTGGAGTAAGCTCCATTGGCTATAATAGGACTTACTTCTGGGTAGACATGCCTAGAATGGGGCTGTTAGTCACACTGTGGTTGTGATGGACTTCTCCAGAAATTTCTCCAGTCCCCTTTTAAAGGCATCTAGTCTAGACACCATCATCACATCTTGGGGCGAGGAGTTCCAGAGACTAATGGCAGAGTAGGCAGCTGTTGTTTTGTGGTTGCAGCCTACCTATAGGCTTGCTCACACTCTCTTAGCTCCAACGAAAGTAGTTCACAGCTAGAGCATGACAGCAAAAAGAACAGGAAGTGGAGAGAGGTTTTTTCCCCCCTAAAGACCTTGCAGCGCACACCAAAAGGACTTTTCATCCCGAGACATGCAGCAGCCATTCTGAGATGTCGCTCTGAGCTGGTGCTTCTCCTTCAGGACCGACCTGCCTAAATTGTGTTGAACAGTTTCCTAAGGACTCTGGACTCACAAGTGGGGGGAGCAGGGCTAGGGCTGTGTGACAAAAGGAACTGTGGAGGCAAGGGCTGTGTGTAATGTGGTTTGGTGTGGGGAAAAAGAGACTGGACTGAATTGGGGGGGGAATTATTTTGTGTTCCATGTATTCCATGTAAACACAAGACTTTCACAGCTAGTGAAGCAAATGCAAGCACAACCACCACATTAATTATTAAATAATCTTCTTATGTATTACAAATTTAATTGTATTTTTTGTGTGCAAGGGTTGCATGTGGTCCCTGCCGTCTCCAAATTTTGCCTTAGTGGTCCCTGAGCTCCTAAAGGTTGGGAACCACTGATCTAAAGTGTGTCTTGAGTGTAGTACAGAATGATTTATACCATGTGAAAAAGTCTTCATGTTAAGTGGCTGCTTGTGCTAATTATTATTGAGAACATTCATATGCCAATCTTTAACCACCCAAAACTTCACAAAGCCATCATAAAGCAAAAGAAATGAAATAACGAAATGTCCCAAAAGAGCTCAGTGTCTTAAAAAGACAAAGGTCTTAATAAGACCAACAAATAATTATTGAAAAGAAGCAATGTTAAGATGAATACGGACAGTTGTTCCTCCCTCTTGCTACAAGAGAATCATCATTTTTAAAAGGTGCCTCTGCTGAGTTAGCACAGGTCAAGATTCTAAGAAGCTTTCAAATTGGTCTTTAATCTGCAGCTACAAAGAAAAACTATCGTAACTGTAACAAATATTCAGGGGGAGGGATTTGCCAAAAACATTGTCCAGGTTTGTTCAGATCACTTATTCTACCTTATAATAGTATAAGGGCCTCAACAATAGGATGGCGTAATGAAAGGATTCCATAAATGTATTAACACATCACCACTGATAACCACCAGTTTCTTCCTAGGGCTGCCTTCCCAATCTCCACATAAGATGCTTCTGCTAATCCCAAATCTCAGCCCAAAACAAGATCTGGCCTTCCAACCATCCATTAACCTGAAACAGTTATTTCTACTACACTGAGCCTTGCAGGGAGGCAGAAACAATTCAAGAGCCTCAGTTGTTTCTATCTGCTCCAAAGTACAGCAGAATACAAGAGACCCTTCTCAAGCCCAATGGCACCCACAGTGTACTTCAGACATGGGAAAACACAATAGCAGTGACTACCAAGCCAAGTGCAAAATTTGAATGCTTCCAAGTTGAAGAAAGAAGGCACATCAGACCATTGATTTATCCAGCTCTGTACTGACCATTCCTATGGCTGAGGTTCTCCCAAGTTTTCAGACAGGCTCTTGACTAGGTCTGCTCTTGAGATCCTTTTTAAATTCATCTCCAGAGCAGAACTAGTCAAGAACCTGCCTGAAAACTTGGAGAACCTCAGCCAATAGGAATGGTCAGTACATGGTCTTACTCAATAGAAGGCAGCTTCACATGTTCATATGCTTGTGGTACATCTACTCATCTCATTGTAACCTGTTTGACCTGAGATGCTAGGATAACAGAAATGTGTTTATATAACATGGAAAGCAAAGCTTCTCAACATGGCTAGATCACTCTATTAAAAAAAATTAAGTCTAAAGTTAAAATGCCAAATTCACTTGAATTGCATACTTCTAAACACATTCTTCTATTCAAACATAAGGGATTTGTTTACAAGTAAATATGCTTAAGAATGTGGCATTTCATCAACAATAAAGATGGTAAATGAAGAAAGAATGTTACCATCACCTTCTGAATGTAAACCATAATATGCACAAGTTCCAGGCAACAAGTGCAAAATCCCCAAATATATTAAATACTCTTGATAGCTGATGCTTGATTTACAAAGAAGATTAGATCACAGCAGCAAATCTGAGCATTCTGAGTATACTGAACATGCAGAATATCCATCTATTAACAACATCAACTCTCATCTTTTATAATTGGATTGTGACTGTTCCACAGCACTTAGAATACCAAAACAAGATCAGAGAGAAAAATGTCCAGATCTCTTTTGCACTGCGACTGGAAACAGCTCTCCCCTGGTGTTGCACAATAGCAGTGACCACCCAAAGACCTTTGCATTAACTACAGACACCTTCCCCCTGCCTGCCAAACAAACAGCATGAGGAAGGCCCACACTGTAGGCTATTCTGATGGATAACATTTCTTACTGAGGGACAAAAAGGTGAGGTTTTAGAGATTAATTATAGTTGTTTTGCATATCTAGAGGTAGTAAGCTAATATGCATTCTTATATGGAATTCAAATGGGTGATTGTGTACTGAAGACCAGAGGAAGCAAAAAATATTCACTTTGGTCTTCCTCACACTTTATGGGGGTGGGGGGAATCTGTAACAATGACAAGACACCCAAATCAGTAGGCACCTGAGAACCATACACTGTATGAGAAGTCACATAACTACCCTTAACAATCATTTTCTTGACCCATTTTGAGTAAACAAGGCATAGAGTATTTGAAGAGTTTTCTTCCCGCCCTCGTTCATCCCACTCTGCTGGTTTCTCATTTTATGGTCAGGGGTTAAACTCCTGACCTCTCACCTTTAAGGCAAGTTTTTCTCCCCACTTGTATAAAAAAAGTTTTTCACACTGTGCAGCATTTAGATTAGCCCTTCTCCTCTGGAACAAAAGCCATGTCTTTGTACTGCTGGTTTGGGCATGGAGTCCGTACATCAGAGGAAGCTGCTCCTACTTAACATTCACAATAACTATATTGTGAGGCCCCACTAAAGCCTCGTCTCTCAGTGTCTAGACTTTCACCCAACCAGCCAGAAAAAGAAAATCCTATCAAGCACTGAACTGAAAATTAACTAAGGTATCCTGTTGTGAACCTGATGAAGATGTTATTTGAACATACGGTAAAACTTTCCATTGTTTAACATAGAGATAGGAGAAAACTTTAAGAGGTCCGAACTTTAAACAATCATTGGCACTAATTCCCTTATGGGTCAGTACATTTATTTTACTAGGATGCAGCTACTAGCCCATGTGCTCTTTTAACAAAGTGCACAGAGTATAAGATGACGTTCAGACTGCTTGTCATTAAAAATATATTTATCCCAAAACCAACCAAATAATAATGTTTAAAATCCTAAGGATTTTCTAATAAAAATAATACAACATGACTAGCACAGTGCCCACACCACTGATGCAACATCATGCCCTGGTGTTCCAGACCACACATAACTGCAACATTTTAGAATATGGAAGTTACTATGATTGATATTTCAGAAAGAAAATACAAACATTTCATCAACTGGCAGACAAGCACGTTGTGATTAGATAAAATCACAAAGACAACATTGTATGCAAAGATACTTGCATTTCTAAGTAGTCTACCAGTAACTAGTAAGGCTGATTAAAGAAACTGAGTCACTGTCCAGCCCAGAGTAGTTTGAAAAGAAGGAACTGAAAAGCTCTAAATAAAAAGGTACTGGTGCCCTTTTGTCTATAAACAACTTCACTCTCCTGAAGTGATTACACTCCTGTCCTAGTTTAACAGTCTATTTAGGACTCACTTGCAGGATTAAAAAAATAGCAATAACAAAAGTTGGAAAATAGATAAAGGCAGCAGAGGAAAGGAAGGCAAACAAGGAAAAAAAAAATACTCTAACAGTAATTTGAGTCAAGCCTTCCCAGGCATCATGTTTTGAATTTTTTGTAATTAATGGTCCTTGCAGAGCTACATCTTAAACCAAATTGGAATTTATGTTCACATTTACTATGTTTCCATTACGAGATAACATTATTATCTTGCAAAGTATGTGCCAAGAACTTGAGACCTTTCTTATTGAAAGCCTGATCTTCAACCCATCTGCTTTGAGAAATTCCTAAATGTCCCTACCACACTTCAAAGGAAGCATGTTGTTAATACCATACACTAAAAACACTGCACTCACTTAGTTGAATTACCAATCCACCTCCAACACATGCACAATTATTCAAAACATGAGAACACAGTAGTTGTTACCAAATTTCTTATGTAATGCAACATAAGATTGTCTTCAAAGCCAACAGCTCACTGGGTCCACTGTTCAGTTCAGTTAGACCTTTATTGGCATAAAATACAGAGAAAGAACAAAACAAAAATATACAAAGACAACACAACATAAACATCAGTCTTTTCCTCACACACTGCCCAGAGTCCCAGAGCTCTGCCTGGCTATTAACCCAGATAAAAAGGAAGTGACATTATCCAGCGTCTCAGAATCAGGTGTGGTAAGGAGAGACTGAAGCATGACTGAATCCTCCCAGCCCTGCATCCTAGCTAACAATAGGCCTAGATATTTCTTGCGTGATGCATCATGTAGCGAGCGGGCAGTAGAAAAAGGTAAGTATTAGAGTCCCAATGCAATACCTACCACACTTGCATTTCCTCTCCGAGTAGGGAATACCAATGAACCCACCCATTAACAAGGCTGATGGAAGAGTGTTACATCTTGCAAGTGTGAATGCTCTCCGAGCCTGCGGGCACTCCAGATGGTAAAGAAGGAGGCTGGTTTCCCCAAAACAAACCGGAATATGGAGATAGAGTGGAGAGCATGTGGTTCTGGCAGCACTAAACAGCTCTTGTTGTTCAATATCAAGAATTCTTACTTTGATGATTCTGTAAGCTACATCACTGCCAATCATACCTAACTCTGCAGTGTCCAGTCCTATTGACTTAAATTTAGTTAGAAGACACTGATCATGGGGATCATGCACACTACCTCAATTCATTACTTCCATGCATTCAACTGAAGATCATGATAAAGCCTATGCATGTACATCTTGTTTTGCCAAATTCCCATTCCAAGCTTCACCTACAGAACTTATGCCCACTTTAAGCTAATTGATTACCCTTCTTTCCCAAACAATGGCCCTAGTTCTGCACTACAGCACTGCTGGACCCCATCACCAGGATATCTCACCTGTTCAACCTGCAGAGGTCCTCCTTTCTCCCCTCTACACTAGCAGCTTCTCCAGCCACATCAGCAACACCTTGGTTCTCAGCAGCTCTTGGGCCTTGCAGCCACACACCAGTCTTCAGTAGTCTCCATAGGTCAGCAAGCCAGTCAGCTAACCGGTCAGTTAGCCCATCTGATCCTCCAAGCTCCTTCCTTCCGCTCTCTCAGTCTTTCGAACCTCCTTCCTTCTATACCCACTCCCTTTCCTTCCTCCAGGTACTGCTTTTATCTCTGAGGGGCTTGTTGCCTCCAGGTGGCTGCAGCTGTGTAGCACGCTCACTGCAATCTAAGGCCCTAGTGTTTACTCCATGCTTCCCAGACCTGTCAGAGCAAGGGGCCACTGTTGGCACCACACCCTATATCCTAGAGAGATCTTGCACATTTCCATTACACATCTATACATGCACAGGCTTCTCTCTGCACAATCAAGAATCTTGAAAATGCAAGATTCCTCATTGGGTGGAACTGTACAGCAAGTCCTCACTTAAAGTTGTTGATAGGTTCTTGGAAACTGCAACATTAAGTGAAATGACTTATAATGAAACCAATTTTACCATAGGCTAATTGATATACATAAACAAGAGTTATTTATTTAACTGAATTTATACCCCATTTCATCTTCCCAAGGGGCATTCAACAGTAACATTCCTTCAACATATTTCTGGTCACAAAAACACCACTAAGCATCAAAAAGATCCACAACACTTCTAATATTAAAAATGAAATAAACGTGAGCTTTCCAGGTCAGGGAAAACACATGCAGACATAGGAAGATTATGCAAACTCCACACAGACAGTTGCTCCAGCCAGGAACCAATTTTTTTTTCTCAACAACTTTATAATTAGACAACTATGTACAGATGGCATATGACACCAGCTAAATTAGCAAAATGTATGAGAAAGTGTAAACAAAAAGAGGGAACGTTTTACCATACCTGGTGAATACATATCAAAACGAAAAAAATCTTGGACTTTGATACACCAATAAATGCAATTGATATTTAAGGTAAATCTGCAAACGAAACCCAAAGACTTTCTGTTGGGAGTGCTCAAATATACATTTCAGAAAGATTTTGAAACCATATTTTTATATATGACAACTGTGGCAAAAACATTATATGCAAGTTGCATATGATTCCCATCCTGAAGTCATGTAGCCAACTTCTCGCCTTGATTACTACCTGAAGTTGTTTTTCTATTATCCTGCCTTCCTCTTCCCACATTTGTTTTGTCTTTTCCATGTATGGCAACATGTTGTCTCAGTAATGAATTGGTCAGATTGCTCCTGGACTTCCTCTAAACTTCCTTTCTATACAGGAGCTTTAACACAAAATTGATTCACTTTAGCAGCTGAAGGGGGAGCATAACACAATGAATACATTTTTTTTTACTGAGTCAGAAAAAAAAAGAAACTCTAAATAGTGGGATACTGATCTAGAAGTTGGCACAATCAGAACTGTGACTACCAGTCCAACTTTATGTCAAGTCATTCATATTAATTTTCAAGTGGAGCTTACTCTTCTCAAGTAAACATGCACAGGATTGCAGCCTAAATTCCCTTGAGTTGAATGTCAAGTATCCTCTGAGCTCTATCACTAGCCCATTATCCCATACTGAAAGTAAGTGCATGGATGAAAAAAGTACTTGTTTTCAAAACATTTTTTTCATTATTCTCCCTTTGCCCAAGGTAAAAGGCACTTTGTAAGACAGACAGACAGAAAAAAGCTTGGCAACTGCTGCCTTAAACTCCTGGGAAACAATAGCAAATTCTCTTTTTCTACCCGTGGACATACCAAGGAAAAGGCAAGGACAGTGGCAGTGAAGAGAAGATAGTGGGTGAGAACTCTGATGAGACAGAGTCGGAGAAACCTTCCTCAGCTTTCTTGCTGAGGTGACATTTTCACAAATGTCTGTAAAGGGACAAGAGGCCCCATCACGATGAAGGCTGACCATGGTGGCCCAAGAAGCAGCCCACCCATCCTGACAGCAGCAAGGAGGACCTGACCCATTTGTGTTACTTCCAGACAAGCCAGAAGTCACTGCAGCAGTGATAGTGGCCAAGGCAGCAAATCCGGGGCTTGCACGAGGCAGACAGGGCAAGCAGGCGCACCAAGTGGCAGTGCTTAAAAGCCTCTCACCAGACTATAATGAGAAGGTTGAACTGCACTTTGGGAAGCCAAGGGCCTACTCAAGGACACAAGCAGAACAAGCTTGGTGGCAGAGCCCAAACCCACCTGGCTGGGGGAGGGGGTGTCGAAAGCCCAGGTAGCATAAACACCCTTCCCTTTTCTGGGCTCTGAGGCTTCATGGCCCCATTAACAATCTCAGCAACACCCTCCTTATGTGGCCCAGCATGCATGACCAGGCCTCAGGGGTCTTCACTGGCTAACCCCTATGGACAGCATGCTCCCCCACAGTATTAGAACTTACAGATTTGCTTAATGACAGTATGTCACAGAAGATTTATTGCCTCAAGAATCTCCATTACAAGTCTACACACTATGGGTGCGATCCTAAGGCACCCTTGGGTCCGTACAAGTCCCTTGGGCAAGTCCCATGTTTGCACCTCCTTGGGAGTCGGCTGAGCTGGCACAGGGATGTGCACCAAACCATGGAGGCTGAATCCAACTTCTGCACTGAATTCACGGAGGAGCCTTGCGTCAACCAAGCTTGGCCGACGCAAGGCTCTGGGGAGGGCAGGGAGCAGGTGAGGAGGAGGTGAGAGGGAGGCCTTCCGGGGAAGGGGAGGGTGGACGGAGGGCAGTCCCAGCGGCAGGTGGGCAGGCGGGAAGCGGGAGGTAGGCCTGGGACCCAGCCGATATGCCAGATCCTAGCCCCCGTTCCCAAGCAGCGGGAGCAGCTTCAAGCTGCTTCGCTCTTCATGGACTTATGTCACCTCCAGAGGTGGCGCAAGTCTGAGGAGACCCACTGGGGCTGCAGTGGCTTACCCAGGAGTAAAAGCCTGAGTAAGAGCCTTATCTCCAGCTGAGCCACTTTGGGGCCCTATCTTGTGCTGTATACAGTGCAGGCCTCCAGGCCTGCCTGTTCCAGTGCAAGATAGGATTGCACTGCACATCCTCTAAAAAGGGTTACTATTTTAAGCCTGCCTATGTAATGCACCCTTTTATAGTCAAACGCAAAATATAACACTGAAATTTCCTTTCAGGATGGTAAGACCAAGCAATAAACACTGTAGGAGGCAAAGTGATTTCCCAGTTTATAAAAAGAGTTTCCTTGAATAACAACACGGCACAAATGTTATACTAAAAAGGAAAACTGCCCTCATCAGTAGCCTAAATAAAGATAGCTCTGAGTATATCATTGTTTCTCAGAGAGCTTATTCACAGTGGGAAGTAGTTACTTTTGTGTTCTATTCAGAATACAAAGCCAGGCTTCCTGCCCTACTCTCTTCTGAATAAGTTAAATTGTTGTGTGGTGATGCCCATATTAATTCAACAAGAGAATTTTCTGCCCACCATCATGCTACACAGCACTAAAAGTTTCTACAAATTGTCTCTCAGTCTTCTCTCATCACTTTTGCTCTTCTTTGGTGCTCTTTTTCACCCATGCATGTTCACTGGGAGCTAATTAGACAAGCTGCTGAAAATCATTACCCACATTTCTATTACTACTGCCGGTAAATAGTTACTTTTGAGCTAGAATAATCTCACAGTCTCAGAACAAATATTTCACCTTTTTTAAGGGGAGTGGAGCATTTAATGTTACAGTGTAAAATAGCAATGAGGGGAAAAAAGATTCATAATTTGTCATTCCCTGTTTTAATTATTCGCCTTATCATTTGTGCCTCATTTTTTAATAGTTATTTTTAGGCTCAGAACACAGAATTTCAACCAATATTAACATTTAAGCATTAATTTTATTGTCTTCCATGAACTACTGTCCAGGCCTAACTGCATTTACACTAGTATATCTGCTCACAAGGCCAATGTTGACATTCCTGCAACACCCAAGTAAGGTCACGGTCGTGATAAAGCACTGATCCAGAGGTCAGTACACCCAGTCATAAGCAATTATGTGTCCATGCAACAAGACTTGCTTCCCCCTCCCCCCAGGAATTTGACACACACCACATAACTGTATTAAGTGCATACTGTCGTCACTCAATAAAAATTAAAATGATAGCACCGAACTAAGGAAAGAAATAATCCATTTGTTTATCTTACAATAAAATTCTTACAACCTATATGCTAGATTTAGGACCTGGTCCACAAGCACTGCTGGCCCAAGCTCTCACAAAAAGTGTTGTCAGGCACTTCTGTACCAGAGGGAATAATGTGCCACTGGCACTGACCCCCAGCACCAGTTGGCGCTGGACCTCAATGCCCAAAGATTGCCGCCAAGAGCTCTGGGCAGTAGGAACAGTTGTCAGCAGGACTTTTCGGGGCAGGGGGAGGGCAGGAAGGGGACAAAATTGGGAAGGAGGGAGGGCAGGGAGAGGAGCAGGCCCCGGAAGGAGGCAGAGACAGCGGTAGGCTCTGCTGCCATATCTTGAACCCCCTTTAGGACCAAGAAGCCCAGCATGGGTCTCCTTGATTCTCCACCCACTCAATAGTGGGCACAGATCCAAGGAGACCCATTGGGGCCACATGGGTCTTACATGGGGTAAGGACATGTTTGTTCTCTTACCCTAAGGAGACCCGGCACTGCTTCCCTGGACCCACAGGATACAGCGGTTGTCATTCTGGCGCCCCTGAAGCCTTGGGCGCTAAGGAAGCATAGGATTGAGCTGTTAAATTAAAAACACCAGCTCCAGCAACACCTTACAACAGCATTGAAGTAACATTGTAGTGAATCACAGGAAGCACAACGTTCCATCCTCATCAATCGGTGGGAGGAAGATACAGACAAACACAGCAATAACATCTTGGCCTTTAGCAAAACGCAGAGCATGTAAACCTGAATGCCATCATGAGGATATTACCTTATGAAAATATATTGCTGAATTTGCAATGAAAAATAGCCAAAGGCCAAAGAACTATGTGCCCAGATCTGCACATGCAGAGGGGGCCCAACTTCATTTCCTTCGACCTGCACAATTTAACAAGACACTGCAGAAGCTTGGAGCAACTTCACAAACATCTGCTGATGAAGATGAGCCTTGATGTGGAACCAGTTCTCCTGGCAAGAATACAAAGAGGCTGCCTGAATCCCACCTGAATCCTTCATTTATGTAGTGAAGTAGCTTCAGTTCAACCCTTTGCTGACAATGACTTGGCTCAGATTAACCCAAACTTTTCTTTCACTGTCTTTGTGTAGGAAGGGAGAAATATGCCAACACTAGCTCTAAAAATTTACTTCAAATACGACAATTTAAGGCAGCAGGTAAAAATTCTTGTAGGTGGCCCATCTCAGGAACACACTAGACAAGATGCACAGTCACATGTGTTCACAGTTCTGTTCACATACAGAGATGCAAGAGGGAGAGAAGAGACTTAATTTTTATTCCAATGGCTTTTGCTAGATATCTTTTTTCACTTTCTCCCTTAAGATTGTGAGCCCTTTGCGGACAGGGAACCATTTGACTATTAAACTGCTTTGAGAACTATTTTTTGTAGAAAAGCAATAATATTGGAAATAAATCTTAATATCAAAAAGTGCACATAGTTGAGTGGTGTTGAAGCTGAGAGGAAAGCACCATAGCATTTTCAGTACTGGAACCAGAAGTTCCAATACCAGGCTTCAAGGAATGAAGTGGAGAAGGGTTCAGCATCCTTCACACACACATTCTCTTTTAAAGTAAAAATTAGATCTACTTAACTACCTGATTTATATGTGAATGGGGAAGACACATGAAAAACACAGCAGCTACTGCCATCATGTCTCAATTGGCCCAGAACTATCTCAGCACATCATGTGTTGGCATCCTTCAGTCTCGGAAGACTATGGTGTCACGCTCTGAATGGTGGTTCTGGAACAGAGTGTCCTCTCCAGTGCGCGAAGCCTGGGTAAAGTAGGTATGGAGGATACGCTGTTACCCATGCAGCAAATCCCCCCTCTCCACGTCGCTGAAATGGTCCAATGGAAAGGCAGAGGCCAATATGGTTGGTTCCAGCAGCGTTGCAGGAGTTGCCAGAACATGACTGTGTTCAGCCATGAACTGCCTCAGGGACTCCGGCTCCAGATTTTGCCTCGAGGTTGACTCCTGAAGCCTTTTCCATAACTGGATGTAGCCACAAGGCAGTGGAGGTTTGGAATCAGAGTTTTCCTTCTCTCAGATGAGCTGCCTTCCCAGGCTATCGAGTCCCATCTACCCGGTGGCTGTTTAGTCGCCTCTTACGACAAGTACAGCCAAACTGAGGGCCTATTCTTATCCCCAGCCCCCAGGGGGATAAGAAGAACCATGTTTCAGCCATGAGAACAGCTGTACGGGGGCCCGGCGATGGCGGCAAACCCATAGTAGTTACTGGCCGCCATCTTGGCGTCTTCACAGGACAGTGCGGGGGAAGCCGGGCATCATATTTCAGTGAAATAAACCAGATTCACTTCTGAGTAAATGCTATCAGGACTCAGGTGTACATTTAAGCTAAGACTGTAAAAGCAGAGGTTTTTCCCTTTTACTTTGTTTAAAACGTTTATGGAAAACACATTTTTTATTTTCAGATTCCTGAATACTGATAATTGGCTAAATTTTATGTTTCTTTCCTTAGGTAAATATGAATGCCTAATGGAGAGCCATGAATTCTTCCAAACTCAACACACAGTTTTGTTTTTATATCCTACTTTTGAGACCTAGATTTGTCAGTTGCATGTTGAAGTAATCTTTCCACACAATAACATTCAAGAACTCCAGTGACTGAGATGTGGGAAACTGAAAAGGAGCAGGCAAAACTACAGGGGCCAGTTCCAAAGCTACAAGATGGATATCTAGAGTTCCAGGTTGCAGGAGGGGAGTGAGCACTGGGCTGGGGCACCTTCCTTATGAAGAAAGGCTACGGCGTTTGGGCCTCTTCAGCCTAGAAAAAAGGGGCCTGAGGGGGGACATGATTGAGACATACAAAATTATGCAGGGGATGGACAGAGTGGATAGAGAGATGCTCTTTACACTCTCACATAACACCAGAACCAGGGGACATCCACTGAAATTGAGTGTTCGGAGGGTTAGGACAGACAAAAGAAAATATTTCTTTATTCAGCGTGTGGTTGGTCTGTGGAACTCCTTGCCACAGGATGTGGTGATGGCGTCTGGCCTGGATGCCTTTAAAGGGGGATTGGGCATGTTTCTGGAGGAAAAATCCATTATGGGTTACAAGCCATGATGTGTATGTGCAACCTCCTGATTTTAGAAATGGGCTATGTCAGAATGCCAGATGCAAGTGAGGGCACCAGGATGAGGTCTCTTATTATCTGGTGTGCTCCCTAGGGCATTTGGTGGGCCGCTGTGAGATACAGGAAGCTGGACTAGATGGGCCTATGGCCTGATCCAGTGGGGCTGTTCTTATGAGGAAGCAGTCTATAAGAACAGTCTCCATTCAATGCAACTATGCAAACTTAAGCTGGAAGGAAAGTTGCACATTGATGCTGGGGCAGTGCTGAATTTGGATGAGGACAGCCATGTGGGGTCAAGTGGTATCAATTCAGTAAAATGTTTACCACACTACCATTTTCCCCACAGGCTAACAGCCAATTTTCCAGCACCAATGCAGTTGCAATGCAGCCCCAAGGTAAGAGAACAAGCATTCCCTTACCTTGAGGAGACAGCCTCTTGGACTGCCCTCTCACTGCAAGATGCAGCACATGCCCTATTGGTACGGCTGCATCAGCGCTAGAAAGTTGGATAGGATTGAGCCCCAAGTGTTCAAAATGTTACAACAGCAATGGCCCTTGTTTTGATAAAATACATAGAAAGCAAACATTCCAAACTAGTTAACATTAAGAACTGGTTATTAGAGCATTCCCCTGTTGTAATGAAATTGTTTAAAATTACCCTCCTCTCCCTCCCCCCCCCAAATAAGGAGCTCCATAGAAACAGATACAGCCAGATCACACCAAATTCATCTTCATCAACATCCTATCTGACAGCCTGCCCTACATTTTCATGGTTGGAGCCAACAAGGTGATACTGAGTCAGACACTCCCTTGTACCCAAAAGATCCCAAGTCATTCTGAACTGAATCAGCCCTCCCTTTAAGACCCTCTTCTGTAAGGTTAGGAATGGGGGAGGGTCACAATAACAGTGTTTCCTTGACCTGTTTCCCCTATCTCCCTCATGACATGCATACCAAATGTCTTCCCAGCTGCACTGAAGCGTGCAGCAGAAAATTCTTTCTGGAGATAAGAGAACAAGACAGTAGCAACCTCTCTCCTCCCTCACTTCCACCCACAGTAGCAACAGTATTCAATGAACACCCCATTTCCAAGATTTGTGGAAGAACAGATAGACCCTAAAAGTCCTTATTTTTCAAACCCCATAATAGCAAGAAAAGCTAATCATTCTTATCCCTGTGTTTATATTGTATTCTGCAGCAACACAGATACCTCTGAAGAACATATTTCCTCCTAAATATTTGGGCAAAAAAAATTATTTAAAATTCAATGAGATACAGCTAAACTTTTCCCCCCAAAGTAGCTGCGTGATTACATGGTAATGCTATTTTTGCACTAGAATAGTGCTGTTCTATTTTTTACAACCCAATTATTTGTCATACATTTTATTTATAAAGTAACACAACAGTTTTTAAACCACATTTAAAACATGCAATTATTAAGAGAAAATGGCTTGAAGTCAAGGTTTGTAAAGAGTGAAGTGGGATTCCTTAGCAGAGCATGAACAGTCAACCAGTGGGATGCAAGCACAGGTAGAAAACAGCAACAGAATGAGAGAAAGGAAAGCACAACAGACCGAAACATCAACAAATTTATTAGACAAAGAAAGCCAGAAATACAGAGATAGTGTAGAAAACACTTTTGTTTCTAAAATAAAGGTACATATTTGGGTCTCAGTGGTCTCTAGAGATATATTTATAGCCACATCAAGCCACAGGCAAAAGGACTTGTGAAAGGAGAATTACAGGAACTATTCATATGCACACAGAGAAAGAATTACTAATCTCATATTACCCCCCAAAAAGTCTAGCACAATGACCCAAACACCATAGTCAGAACCTTGCAAAATGTGATGCAACTAGGACCATGTATTCAAGAAGGTTTTGGATTCATGCTCCTCATAATGCCACATGCTGTTCAAATTTAAAAAATAAAAATAAAAAATAAATCATTGGACATGACTAAAATAGCCATATGGCTTCCATTTCTTCCAAGTTCAGCACAACTGACTTCCATAATCAATTTGTTTAAATGTATTCACCCATGAAGCTCTGGCTTCATTATTGTCTCTAGCCCACCTCACAGGGCTGTTGCACAAATAAAATTGCAAGGGGAAAACCACACATGCAACCTTGGCACATAGAACCTGAGGAACCAGTATAGGAAGATCCAGTGCAACATCTCCCCATCAGGATCTAACACAGCACACACAGAAGGATCAGGCTGTTAAACTAGATATTTCCTAGGCCTGATATTAGAAGTCTGATTCAAAGTCATCTGCCCCTTATTAATGGGGCTGAAGTAACTGCCTAGAATTAGACATGCCATTTTAAAGTTTCATCTTCTGTAATTGAAAGGTGGTTTAAAGTAAGTTTCTAACATGCAGTTACAGTTATGACAACAAATCTGTTGGTAAGATTGCCTATTTAAGGTAAACTTGCTTGAAATGATCACATACAGCTTCCTGTTTATTCAATGGAAGCAAAGATACATACCTAAATTTAAACAGAAAAACAACATGTAAAAAAACAAACAGCTTTTCCTTTATTATTTCTAACCCTTCCCCCACCATTGCTGTGCTCAGAATCCAATTCATAAACATAATTCCTGATTTAGCATTAACAAATTAAGTTTACTATTTTACCCCCCCCCCCAAAAAAAAAAGACTTTAAACGTTTATCTAATGGATGGATTAAGAGAGACAATTGCTTGATGACTAAATGCATCACCATCCAAACTAATCAAGTTCTAGTAAAATATAATTTGTCCATTTTAAACAGAAAACATTTTCCCCAATGCTTAAACTAATGTTCCAATGGTCTTTATTATTATTATTATTTATATAGCACAAGGGGTATATATGGTATTTATATGCTACCAGGGGTATATATGCTATGGCCCTCAACAGGTGGTCCCTTTAACAAAAGGAGGTGGAGCACACAAACCAAGGGTCCAATATTATCCAATTTTCCAGTGCAGATGCAACCATGCCTCCTCAAGATAAGTTTTGTTCCCTTGTTTTGAATCGGCGCTGGAAAGTTGGATACGATTGGGCCCCAAGAGTCTTTCACGCTGCCTACAACTTTCTTGGGTGCTCCATACAAAGTGAGAATAGTAACCTTGTTGGAAGTGGTGAGCCTTTTGCGCATCCAGAGGCAAACACCTGGCAAACACCCATCCTTTGGACCTAGTCATTAATATAGATTTAATTTTTGAAAAACATATTGTTTGGCTGATAGTAACAAGCACCATTTAGCAACAACTTGTAACAATCTACAAATTCAAATACTAGCCATTGAAAAAACTGACACATCTTTCAAACCGACTAATATCTATCAATATTAATATATGTTACATAAGTACAGGTTGAGCCTGTTTATCCGTGGATTTTATATCTGCACATCTGGTTCAGTGTGGGTCCCTTGGCCCAACCTGAACCCTTTCTGAAGTACTCAGAGGACATGCACATCCACCTGTGGCCTCTGTGGGCTTCAGAACAGCCCTTACAGCCAAAAAAAATGCAGCTTCCAGTTTCCCTCAGAAAACATTTTAATGTAACATTTTAATGCCTTTTATGGCACCTGGGAAGGGCCGGAAGAAAACCGGAATTTTTTTTATTTTTACTTTTTGCCCGTAAGGGATGTTCTGAAGCCCACAGAGGACGGAGGCAAATGTGCATGACCTCTGCAGGCTGCAGAAAGCCCTCTGGAGGCAACCAGAGCACCACTACCTGTAGTATAATCTTAGGAACAGAAAATATTTTTTATTATGTGAGATCTATATCGGTTCTGCAGACAAATGTTTAATCCATTGCCATGCCAAAATATAGTGGTTATTTTTTTTTTTAAGTACAGAGTTGTTTCCAAATTACAGATAGTGACTTCCTTTTATCAAGTGAAACTCTGAAAGGGAACTAAGAAAGGAAGAGACTTATCTGATTAGTACAAGGGCTTTAACCACACTAGTTCAGAGAAACTACTTTAAAGAAATAATTCTTTTTGAAAAATAAGCACATACTGCAAAGCAAGGGATCTACAGAGACACATAATCAGCCTTTCTGCAATTGCTATCTTTAACTTACAAAGTAAACTTTAAGTTATACAACTAAGCACTTCAAAGCTCATACTTGTAACAAAGTGCTCAGCACCTCAGCAAATAAAGAATTTACTATTTGACTGTAATACATGCTACTTACTACTTAAGCATACAGTTTTTAATTAGTCACTACACCTACCGTGTTTTAGTGTTGAGGTTAAAAATGTGGTGCTCGGGTAAGGAAAACAGTAAAAAATGATCAAAATATATATTAGTCTGATAAAGTGCTAAAAGGCCTGAAACCTGTTAAGATCAGTGTAGTGCTTAAAACAACTGACTCCAACATCCTCTCTTTGAATCATTCTCTTTGCATTGGATAGTATTGAAAATCCATGGTTGAAACCCACATTCGCCTATCAAGTTTACTTGGATGACTTTGAGCAAGTCACTCCAGTTCTTTATCAAATGGAACAATACTATTGGGCCCTGCAGCCAGTGGAACATGCAAACTGCTAGAGGTGACTGCTGCAAAGCACCTGTAAAAAGCATGCACAGAACAGAACACTCCCCAAGCACCAGCAGAGGATCCCACACGAGTCAGGAGATCCCTGGACACCACCACCCTGGAAGAGGTAAGCAGCAGAGGAGGTGTCGAGACTTAGCAGGGAGGAGAAAGGAATGGGGGCAGTGAAGCTGCAAGAGGGTGCAGATCCATCAGCAATGGCACACACCAGATCCTACACCCTCCATGGGCAGCCTCCCCACCCTCTTTCTCTCCTCAGATTTGCACCAGCAAAATCACTGGCATAAGTCCAAGAAAACCCATTACAGAGCCAGATGGAGCTTACAGAGGTATAAGGGGATTTAAATCCCTTTCCCCCTTTGAAGCTCCCAATCTTCCCCTCCCCCCAATTGGTTACAGCTTGCCCATTTTTGGCAAGGCTGCACAAGTGGGGGATGGGGGAGGATATGATTGGGTACCACTATTCCAACATATATAGTCAGGGGGGTACACAGCAATATAATACCACAATAAATAATACAATATCACAACACAATTAAGCAACATAATCATCACAATTATAACAATATAACACAATTAAGCAACAATAATAAAAATAGGAGACACACACACACACACACACACACACACACACACAGAGAGAGAGAGAGAGAGAGAAATATTTATCAAACAGCCATAAAATAAATATTTGTTTTCACAAACTTAATGCTTTTTTGAAGAAACCTCTCAACACCAGTTCCAATGTGAACTGTAAGCTACTTTTTATGTCAACTATATTAGTTCCACTAGTGAACACTGCTGATGTAAATTGAAGTGGTACATCAAGGTATCATTACAAATTAATTTATTCAGAAGATATTCATAATTAAGTGCTGTTTTTTCCCCAGAAAGCTCTACTCTTAAGTTTAGAAGGAGTATACAAGTGAAGGTATAGCAAAGACAGGGTAATTCCATGATCACTCCAATGATCCCCAGAAGGACTGTGGGGAGCCAATAGCTCCAACAGATAGGGCTTGGCAATGACATCATCCCTGAGCACCATGTTGAAAAGAGACACTGCCAGCTTCACAGTGATCTCACAGGAGCCAGCTGAGCAAGCAAGGGGAATTACTGAAAACAGAGAACCATGGGCAGGATAGGGAGAAGAGAAGGTGGAAGAAATAGAAGCAGGGGCAGGAAGCAAGCAAAGGAGAGGAGTAAATACGTATATCCGAACAGGGAATAAGGAGGAAGAAAGAAGGAAAGGCAATGGACATGGTAAAAGCAAATGTGGGAGAAAGAAGAGAAAAAAAGTAATGGGAAAGAAATGAGAAGAGGGGGAGAAACTATGGAGACCCTATTAGAGGAGACAAGGGACTGATAAAAGAAGCAGGAGAACTGAGAAGCAAGGGAGAAAAGTTGAGAGAGCATGCAAAAACCAGGTGCCAATCTGGATATCTTCACCTGCATTGACCAGAATTCACCAGACCAGCTAGACCAGGGGTGTCAAACTAGTTTCATACAGAGGGTCGAATAGCATTCATTATGTTTCCTGAGGGTCATAAGTGATGTCATCAGACAGGAAGTGATGTCATTAAACAGGTCATAACCAAAAATAAACACTTTTTCTCACTTAGCTGCAAATGACAGAAGAGAAAACATGCAAATCTTGATCATATTTCAAGATAAGGGACAATCCAGTTTTCATGTGGACTGCCCTTTCAGCAGTAACACCTCAGCACTGCTCAGAAGCTGAAAGCCTGAGGGCCAGATAAAAAGCATTCGGGGGCCGCATCCGGCCTCCGGGCCTTATGTTTGACACCCCTGAGCTAGACTATCCAGATGACCTGGAAAAGTAATTGGGACTCTTTCTTATCCCCTTTTAATCTACAGTCATAGAATGCGATGTTATTCCCTATGAAAAAAATGGTATTGGCCTCAGTAAAGTAACTTCAGGACTAAGGACTATATAAACTCCACCAGCAACTATATAATCCTTCCAGGTGTGCACCACTGCACCTCTTTCCTCTCTCCCTAAAACTGCCAATAAACATAATTGGCAATAAACACACACTGCCTGTTTTGTGCATCCCACCTGGGCCCAAGATGTCTTTCCCTTCATCTTTTGATATGGACCTTCCCCTAAGGGATGAAGCCAAGGGGGCAATGATGCCTGTACCTGCACCCCAGCTAGAAAAAAATACATTATCATCCACCACCACAAATGATATAGCAAATTACCAAAACAACAATTCCTCAAACACCATTAAAGGTAGTAAAGATGCTCCAATGTTAACTGTTCTTGGACTACCTACATGACAATATTTTTATAAATACTATAGAATTTTGTATACTGCAGTGTTTTAGAATCCTTCATTCATATGCTTACACAAGCGCGCACACACACACACACACACACACACACACACACACACACACACACACACACAATTTAAGAAGCATGTATCTGTTACTGCCCTTGTTCAAATAAAGAAACTGAAGTTGAGAGACAACCATTTATCCATAACCATTCAGTAAAATCAGGGCCCAAGTCTAATACTATCCTCCTTAGTTTACTTCATGCTTTTATCACTAAGTGCGCAATCCTAATCAACTTTCCAGCACTGGCATAGCTGTGCCAGTGTGGCATGTGCTGCACCCTGCAGTTGGGGGGGGGCAGTTCTAGAGGCCTCCTCAATGTACTGCAATGTTTG
This sequence comes from Tiliqua scincoides, assembly GCF_035046505.1. NCBI lineage: Eukaryota > Metazoa > Chordata > Lepidosauria > Squamata > Scincidae > Tiliqua > Tiliqua scincoides. The sequence continues at coordinate 125,172,654 of NC_089824.1, forward strand.
TTCCCTTACCTAGGAGTTGCATTCCCCTTATGTCAGTGCTGGAAAGTTGGTTAGGATTGCGGCCTAAGAAACTTATCTCAAATATCACATATGTAAGATTTTCTATCACTGCTATTTTTGCAATAAAAGCCGTAGTTCAGTTGAGACTTCATGGAGACTTCATAGGAATGACTTGGGCAGTCTCCAGTCTGGCAGGTTTTGTTTTTAGAACCCTGAGGTCCATCAACCAGACTCAAGAGCAAAACAGTGGGAGAAAGAGGGAGAGACTAAATCCAAAACAGTGGAGCTCATTACCTACTTGTACTCCATGAGTCATATAATGGGATAACCTGTATATACAAGCACAACTCTACATTTGAGAGATTCATTTCCAACAGATTAGTTTAAGAGGGAAGGCTCCTTTTTTTGTTACTATTGTTAATAATCCTGTATTATACCGAAGGCACATTTGCGCAACAATGCCAATGGTGCATTTTTTGCAACAGTTTCAGGGAACCACCAGAATGAGCTAAATGCCTGCAGAAAAAATTCAAGGTGCTCCTATATATCTAAAACAGCAGTGTTATAGTATCTAACATAAATCAGATTTAAAAAATTTTTAGTACTGTCCATGGTGCTAACCTATAGATCCTTATGTAAATCATACTCAAAAATTGCCTCATACAAGAAAATCCCCGAAACTTTTTTTTAAACTTAACACACAGGTCCAGCTCTTCCAGATCTTGCAAGGAGGGGGTGCCTTTTTGACCTCTGACTACCCTATGGATCAGAGGTGCTCAATAGGTGGATCGTGATCTACAGGTAGATCGCGAAGCAAAATGAGTAGATCACAGAGTGCCGACCCCCCCCCCCTTCAGGTGCCTCTGGGAGGAAACGCCGGGAGTAAGGCCCATTGTACTCAATGGGGCTTACTCCCAGGTAAGTGTGGCTAGGATTGCAGCCTCACAGCCTAATCCTAAGCATGTCTACTCAGGAGTAAGTCCTGTTATACTCAGTGGGGCTCAAGGTACACCAACATACATTGTACACATAAATGTTATATGTTATGATGGCGCGAACATTGTAAAAAAAAACACTCTGGTAGATCTCCGGGCCTTGCTGAATTTCAAAGTAGCTCTCGAGCCAAAAAAGTGTGAGCAACCCTGCTATGGATGATGGCTCGCCCTGTGGCTAGCAGGCCACCTATTCCTTCAGTAACACCAACCTCAAGGAAGGGGTTCCTCTTTGACCTCTGAATACCCTGTGTGCAGCTTGAGGGGAGGAAAAAAATCCTCATATTTAACATTGAGCTATCTGCTGCAACAGGTACCTCATCTGCTTTGCAGCCTTGGAACAGAAACAGCAAAGAACCTATCATCACCAAGTCACTTGCTGGAAAGTCTTCCATAATAAAATGTCTAAGGCTGAAATTCTATGAACATTTACATGGGAGTCCCAGTCGACTCAGTGGGACTTACTTTTGAGTAGGCATGCCCAAGATTGCACTGTCAGTTTAGCAGTGTTGATAAGGAAGGCAGCCTGAAACTTAGAATAGTTGTTTTTTTTAACAGAATGATAGCAGAAGTGGGAATTGCCAGCTGACTGATTCAAGCTAATGCCTGCAACTTCAGGTGCATTAAGATTATGTTGCACAGAGTGATATATGAATAAAACCCAGCAAAATCCCACCCCCAAATGAGGAAGTTATGAAAAGTGATTGTAAAGTGAGGAAATATGCAAGGTAGGCCTATGGTTCCTACGTTATATGCGCTAGGGAATCAGTATGTAACACAGCTGATTACAGGTAACTATAACTGAGGGGCTGCAAACAAAGTGGATTCCAAAGTGTAGTCCTCACCATCAACGATATGCCAAAGTTTCATTTTGTTATCATCGGGGGGGGGGGATACCCCGCAAACAACTCCAGTATCTCGGTTTCACTAAAATAGTAATTTTTGTCCTCTGGGGACATAAAATGGAGTGACCCTAACACTCTGGAAACTGCGTAGAACAATCCTTTCACTTTTCCACTTTCAACATAAAAATTTTTCAGAAAAATTGGTGGGGTGGTTATTTTTAGGAATCCCACCTTTTAACAGCGTTGCATTCACACATCTATGTTAAAATACAGGTTTTTACAGGGAGTCAAAACGCCTGGCATTCCACTGCAAATTACCAAGTGTTTGCAAATCACCCCATCTACGTTTTGCCCACCACTGCACAGAAAAAATATTCACAGTTTCACAGGTTGTCTGCCTAATCTTAACGAATGACGACACTGATGCAGTTGCTCATGAAACCAGTGTACCATGACCCCAGCACTTTGACCAAACTCCAACCCTGCTGCTATTGCAAGGATAGTGACTGGCACTGTCATACAAGAAGGCAGTTACATTGCTTTACAGGAGCATAGGGCAAAAGCAGAGTTCATATTTGAGAGCAATCCTTAAAATACAGTTCAGTGCTTTCTTCCAAAGCACTGGAATTTGGAAGAAATGGAATTTGGTTGAGAAATGGAATTAGATCTAAGACGTCCTGGCTCCTGAGGCAGTGTGCTCATTCTGTGCCAGCCTCTATTCTTCCCATGGCCTGGATATGGGAAGCAACAGAGGTACAGAGCAGAAGAGGAAGTAATGGGGAAGCTGTGTCCCACTACGCTCCTGTCCACCACACTTCCAGTAGTGGAGATAAGTGGGCAGACAAAGTTGGGCGCACACACACACACACCAGCAATCTGCTGTCTGAGGCAACCATTTCAATCAGCCTTGTTGATGGTCAGAGCCACACAGAAGGTATCATCAATCAGTGGCCGGGGGGGGGGGGGAATAGACTGAGCAACTATAAGAAAAAATTGTATTTAACATTTAAAAGTTTATGTACATGGAGCAACACACCACAATCATGCCCTTAACTGCAAATTTAAACAGTTTTAATGCGATGAAACTGATTCAAAGGTTCTCATGCCTATCAAAGAATACAATATATTTAGAAAATAAGTATGCTACTTTTTAACAATTAAATACTTAAGCAAATGCATTTTTAATACAGAAAGCTTTACAGAACTCCCATCAGCATGAACATTCTGAATATTCTGACAAAAATCCTGAAGCTATGTAGGTCATACAAAGGTCTCTCTGCTTCCTAACCCAGTCTTTCCTGCAGCTCAGTCTTTGCAGGGAGAACATAATTTTCTGCTTCTGATATTTCCACAGCAACATTTATGACTGTGATGTCATAAACTCAGTCCAACTTCACGGTAAGATCAAGCGCAGTGAGCAGATGGGATGCGAAGAAGAAAGCCCATTTAAAATACAAATCTCTTTCATAAAGAAGAAAAGGGTGCAGGAACAGAGTGAATGGGCCTCATTTTTAAGTATGACATATTCAAAAGATTATCCTAGCATGAAAATCTATTTAAGGCTAGACCTACAATACTGGATAACTGTCAAATTTGTTACATCTTATGTTAAATTTATTAATTTAAAGTTGAAGATCAAAAAAGGTATCAATTAGAGGTGTAAAATGCATGAACAGCTCACAACGGTCAAAAGAGCAAAGATCATTATTCGTTTCAAGACAGGGTAGAATAATTTTATGATGAAAGCATTATGATTTTTAATAGAGAACCTCAACTGTATGCTTATTCGGTTCAAAAAGAGGACCTCCCATCATCACCATTACAGTTAAATGGACATACAATACTTTTCCATGTGACACTAGGAGTCCTTTAAAGATTCCACTAGCTGCCTTGAAGTTCCTTTTTCATGTGGCTGAAATTACACTTACATGTAATAACACCAACCATGTAGGTCAGGGAGAAACACCTGAGTCCTAACACCAAATCGAACCTCCACTAGAACAGCAGTTCCTAGATGGCTAAAGTAAAATTAAAGGACTCCATTAGAAACTGCCATAACTGCAAATGGTAAGTTTTGTAGTAGGAAGAACTTTGATTAGAGGAGGGCAAGAAAACTTTGCACTGGTAAAAGCAATTTGCTGAGTCTTGCTTTATACATATGATTTAATTGATTTACATATTTACGGTCCAAATGAATTTTCTACTCATGTGTATTCGTTGGTGGCACAGGCTGGAAAAGCATGCAGTTTAGTCAAGATTTAACATAGATATTACAGATGAATTGTAACAAAGAAATTGTGGTTTATGCTTCTTGTGCCTGCTGTTCCTTGAAACCCTGGCACAAGTTCTGCTGCATTGCCCATGCTTTCTGTCTGTGAAGTGGATGAGGTGCATAAATCTGTACAAGTTGGGTCCTATACAGTATATGGTATGGGTGTGGCTTCAGTCACATGGTACAGAAGTTCAAAACATGAGCTGAAGCAGATAGTGGTGAAACAGAGTGCGTGATATGATTATTACAGAGTACCAGCATAAGGTTCAGTGGCAGAAAAAGAGTAGTATCAGAAACTATATATTTTACACATTTTTATAAAATGTTTTCCCTTTGTTGGCATAATTCTAAACAAAGCATGACTCACTGTATAAGGGTTGAGTCCAAGCACAAAATAAGTTCTGGTCAGGGTATCATTTTCCATGTCACTTGGATGCTGCTATTTACTCTTTGATCTGGGTTTAAATTGTCTGTCTTTATCTGTGCTTGTGGGTGTACACAAACAACATATAGGGGCTGCCTATAGGGCATTTGGGCAGATATGGGTTTTAAAAAGGGCATGCCTGAAGATGGAAGCATATGATACAAGAAAAGGGGGCTGTGATACATGATGAAGGCAAACAATATCTAGAAGTGATGACACTCACACAAGATGATAATTAGCCCTTCAAATTTCTACAATTTTTTTACTATATACAGGTTGGGCTTCGTTATTTGCAAAGATTCTGTTCCCAGAACTCATGTGGATGGCAAAAATCGCATTAAAGCAAATCCATTTTAAAAACAATATCCCTTTGCTAGACGATTTAAAAACAGCCTTGCTGACCTTTGTCATGTAAGACAGTCATTAGGTAGACATTTTCCCTCCAGGCACTTAGAAAGGCTTCACTTTGAGGCAGCAACCCCTGCCTTCACCCAGAGCAAGGGTCTCCAAACCCCGGCCCAGGGGCCAGATGCAGCCTGTGGCAAGCCTCTATCTGGCCCAGGGGTCGGCAACGTTAAACACTCAAAGAGCCATTTGGACCCATTTTCCGGAGGAAAAAAAACCTCAGGAGCCACAAAACCCTTTTGACATCTAAAATGAAGATAATACTGCATATATAGTTTTTTCACCTTTATGCTCTTTTAGGTCCCATTTTAATAATGTAGCCCCCTCTTGTAGCTTTTAGTTATACATTCTTGTCCTGTGTTTTCAGACGCCTGGTCCTCTATGGTGTTTTGCCTGATTCCAAGGCCATTCTCTGCCTGGAGAATTAGGCCCACTTTAAGCAAATTAGCTCCTCTTCTTTCCCCCAACAAATGACCCTGGTTCTGCCCTGTAGTCCTGCTGGACCCCACCTCCAGATGTTCTCTCTCCTGCCAGCAGCCTCCCACAACTACAGCAGACCCTGGGTTCTCAGCAGGTCTTATGCACAGCAGCCACACACCAAACTCCAGTGTCTCCAGCAGTCCATTAGTCACAAAGTCAGTCAGAGCATCCAGGGCAGAGTCCAAAGTCAATAAGCCAAGTCACAGTCCAAGATCAGATTCCAAAGTAAGTCAGTCAAATCAGTCAATCCAAGTCAAAGTCAATAAGCCCAGCTCACCTCCAACCTGCACTCCTTCTACAACCCACACCCCCTTCCTGCCTCAAGTGCTCCTTATATCCCTGAGGGCCCTATTGCCTTCCAGTGGCTGCAGCTGTGCAGCACACTCTGCTGGATGCCCAGGCCTTACCCTTAAAGGGGCCAATGCAGACACCACATCTACCTCCTCACCAGATCTTCCAGGATTCCAATACATATGTCGGTTATGACATCTCCTTATCTTACATGGATACTAAAGAACTCCCCCCACCTTCCAGAGGCACCCTGCTGGAAGGAAAAAAGGACAGACTCCAGAGAAGAAGCCAGAAGGGGGGAAGGGGGGGCAAACACAGGCCAGCTTCTGCCCTGCCTGCCTGCCCTCCCTCCCTCAGGCTGCAACCCTCTCCACACTATCCTGGGAGTAAGCCCCATTGGCTACAATGGGACTTCTGAGCAGACAAGTTGGTTGGAGCTCTCAGGCTGCAGTCCTCTCCACACTTTCCTGGGAGGAAGCCTCACTGACTACTTGTGAGTAGACCTGCATAGGAGGGGGCTGAGGCTGCAGCCCTCCACACCTTCCTGGGAGGAAGCCTCACTGACTACAGCGAGGCTTACTTGTGAGTAGACCTGCACAGGAGGAGGCTGAGGATACAGCCCTCCACACCTTCCTGGGAGTAGCCCAGGGGCTTACTCTGGAACAGACCTGCTCCCACTCACCCGTCCTTGCGCTTGGCCTTGAGCAGGCTTCAAGGCTGCCATCCCAGGCACCCTTTCCTGGGAGTAAGCTTCATCCTCTGTAATGGGGCTTACAACTGAGTAGACACGCATAGGAGCAGGTGCCAAGGCTGCCATCCCAGGCACCCTTTCCTGGGAGTAAGCTTCATCCAATGTAATGGGGCTTACAACTGAGTAGACACGCATAGGAGCAGGCTCCACGGCTACAATCCCAGGCACCCTTTCCTGGGAGCAAGCTTCATCCACTGTAATGGGGCTTACTACTGAGTAGACACACAGGGTCTCCTCTGCTGTGGAGGAAAAGCCTCTCCTTGTACTGAGTGGGGACCTGCTCAGGGAAAGGCGGGCTGCAAGGGCTGGCAATGGCTGAGGAGGAGGGCGGCTCAGGATTGGCTGGTGGTCAGCCAGTGAAGGGCCCTGAGCCATTCCAACAGAAAAAGCCAGGAGCCTGCTGGATGCTGATTGGCTGAGCCTGCTGGAGAGTTGGGGAAGGGAAAAACAGGGAGCTTAAGCCTGCAGAGCGGGGAAAAATTGGAAAGGGAAACCAATGTGGGGCAGGTGGGGGTGAAGGGAGAGGAGGGCAGTGAGCTCAGGGGGTGGAGGGAAGCAGCCTGCACTCCCAACACAGGTGCCTCCTGTTACACTCTTTGCCACTTTCACCTGGAGGAGCCGCAGCAGACAGCTGAAAGAGCCACATGCGGCTCTAGAGTCGCAGGTTGCCGACCCCTGATCTGGCCCATGGCCAGCCTCTTGTCCCTTGAAAGCCTCTGGCCCACTTGGCTGAACGTGACAGGAACTATGTTCTGGTTATTTCTGGAGGGTGTTCTAGGGCCATAGAGGCCCTTTCATTCATTTATTCACTCATCTATCCCTAATTTATTTATATAAATTTTAAATTTAAATTTTTTTTTCCAGCCCTCAACACCACGCCAGGTATTTGATGCGGCCCTCTGGCCAAAAAGTTTGGAGACCCCTGACCCAGAGCACAGCGCTGGGAAGGAATGCAAAGTGATTATCTTTCTTTCACTTGCTCAGGGGAAAGGGAGGGGCCACTTGTCTTGGAATGAAGCTGTTCTAAGTGCCTGAGGAGAGAATGATTGATGGATTGTCAGCTGGCTGCCCTCTCTCACATTAACAAGGCTATTTGTTAATATATATATTTTATTTTTACAAAAAACATCAGCTGTTATATAGCATCAAACTTGGAAATGCTCTGCTTAACAAGACAAATATTTGCTGTATTTTTAAATTCCTGCTGGAGGAATAATCTCTTGTAAAGCTGAAAACATTCTCTACCTAAATTATGCCTTAATAGATGTATTTCTCGAACACAGTACTATACTGTACTACCAACAAATTGCACAGTAAGACAGGACTCTGCCCCAAGGAGTCTGTGATCAAAATTACACAGAAGTGATAAGGAATACAGGCTGGAACCTTACACAGAAAAGATTATTAGAAAAGTTTTCAAAAACTATTTCTGCGTAACTGGCACCAGATGCTCCCTTTAAGCTGTTACTAGCATACGGCTAGGAAGTCAGACGTGAAAAACGAACTCAGAAGGTGATTGCTTTCAAAGTGCAGAAAGTGCAAAGTGCAGTGACTTCATAACTCTCACCATGTGTGGTGTTCCTTTTTTTTAGCAGGGGGAGAGTAACTGGCCCACCTCACCCCAGCACTGTCTGTTCTAGTGGCTGTCTGCTGGTATTCATTTGCATCTTTTTAGACTGTGAGCCCTTTTGGGACAGGGAGCCATTTAGTTATTTGATTTTTCTCTGTAAACTGCTTTGTAAACTTTTAGTTGAAAAGCGGTATATAAATACTGTTAACAATAACAATAACAACAATAACAATAATAATAATGTGTGTACATCCCAGATCTGCCTCTTTACCCAGAGCTAAAAATGGTAAAGTCCACTGCCACCACAAGGACAAAGCCAGACAGAAAGATACCAACCTTGAGAATTCTCAAAGGTTTATGCTGTAGCAGGTAGCCAAGAGTCCAGGGTAACTGGGGCACTGGTAAGTTCAACCAACAATGGTAGGTGACAAATTACACTTGAAAAGAGTTTACTAAAACACAAAGGAAAATACAAGGGAAAAAGAATACAAGAAGCAAACTTGGAACTGACATGAATACTGAAAGTGCCCAAGTGTGTATCTAAGCAAAATCAGAGACAAACAATTACAAACCAACTTGAAAGCAAAATAAATCCACTAACTCATGTTAGCTCACTGGTTCCTAATTATAGTCATTTGGGTCCTCAGCTTTCCAGATGCCAATACACCTTTCTGATCCCTAGAAAGGTGGCTAGAATTGGGTGTGCACAAATTCCTCTGAGAGAGCCAGAAGAGAACACACCCTGGTATCTTTGGACCTGACCTTATTAAGAAATCTAGATTCAATTACATCAGGTCTACCCAACTGGATGGTTTACAGTTCCTATCTGCCCTCTGTTTGGGTTTGAATAACCAATTGGCTGGCACACACTAATCCCAGCAGGCAAGCTAGCTAGGGCTATTGTTCTTGGTCAACTCAGATGATAAAGACAAACTATCCACAAACTACCTGACCGATTAATCAGATCAGCCTTCCAGCCTTCCTTGAAGCCTTCCAGCAATGGCACAATGTTCAAAGTGTCATAGTGAAACAGATAGGGAAAAAGGAGGGAGTGAAGAAAGCTCAGCCATCACACTGAGTGCAAAAGCAATCTAGAACTAGCAGAAAGAAAAAGGAAAGGAGGAGAAACACATACACAAGAGTCTAGTTCAGGGGTGTCCAAACTTTTTGGCAAGAGGGTCACATCTCTCTGACACTGTGTCGGGGGCCGGGAATAAAAAAGAATTAATTTACATTTCAAATTTGAATAAATTTACATATATTTACATAAATGAATATATTAGAGATGGGACTTATATGAATGAATGAAGGTCTTGCAATAGCTCAAGCCTCTAAAAGTCCTTACACAAAGCAAGACCGGCCTTTCCTTCACTGCTGCTGCAGCATCACAGTCGTGAAACAGCAAGCAGTGGAGGGATCCCTCATTCGCAGTTCATGCGAGAGGTCACCCTTACACGCAGAACAGTTGCATTGGGCTAGCAAGGGCTCCAGTAAGTCTCCGGAGGGCCAGAGGCTCATTGGAAACTGGGGGCTCACTGGAAACGCAAGTGGCCCTCGGGCCGGGGTTTGGGCACCCCGGTCTAGTTAACAGTCTCAAGCTACAAATCCTATCCACTCTTTCCTGGGAGTAAGCCTCATTGATTATAATGGGACTTACTTCTGAGCAGACATGCATAGGATTGTGCTCTTAGCCACTGATCCAAAATCAGAGAACAGATTGAAAACTGGAATGTAAATGAGGAAAGATAAAACTTAACAAAATTGTAAAATGAGAGTAGCAATAGCAGAAGCTGACGCAGGTGTGTAATTCAAAGCAAAGCAGGTAAGGATAATGTTCTTCTGATAGCTTCTCCCTGGAATACAGTATTTGTTGTTTTTTCTTCATCTTCCCAAAGGCAGCTTACAAAAATAAATCATGATACTTTAAAATCCAGACAAGTAAATCTTAAAAATCAGTTAAGGTCACCAAAAAAAAAAAATCAACATTTAATAGCAAACAGCAAATCCATATACATCCCCAACAGGTCTTTGTTGGCTTCCTGGCAATCAACAACCACAGACTTCATAAGAGGAAGCATTTCACCAAATAGGTGCAACTGCCAAAAAGACCTTGCCAGTGTAACTTAAGAACATAAAAAGAGCCCTGCTAAATCAAGCCAAGGATCCATTTAGTTTCCTGCATCTCACAGTGGCCCACCAGATGCTCCTGGGAGCACACAAGACAACAAGATACATACATCCTGTTGCCACTCCCTTGCATCTGGCATGAAACAAAGGTGACATCCACAGGGACCCATGTGAAGATCCTAAAATATCAGGAGATCCAAATGGAAGGTTTTTCTCAAATACCCCAGATCCAGACAATTCAGAATGTTAATATCTTGACAACCACTTGTAAGGAAGGTATTATGATCCCCATATTGCTCCTGGGGAACTGAAGCTGAGATGGAGGAGTTTGCCTAAGACAGGGCTTTTCAAACTTGGGCGTCGCAACGCCCCAGCCAGAATGCCCTGGCCTCTTTCCTCTTAAGGGTCAGGGTGGAGGTATGACATGATCCCCAGGATCATGTCGCTAAGGGGGCTGCAGGGACTGGCAGGTACTCACCAGTCCTTGCAGCAGCCTCCCTGGGGTACGGGGAGCCCTGCGTGAGCGTCTGCAGGGCTCCCCAAAGCTCAAAAAGCACAGTGATCGCACTCCGGTTTTGCGGAGGCGGGGCACGATTGCTGCGCTTCACTTTTTAAGCAGATGCTTGTGCAGGGCTCCCTGCACCCCAGGGAGGCTGCTGCAGGGACTGGTGAGTACCCACAGGGGATCGTGTCACTGCCTTTCCTCTGCCCCACTGCCTTCCCCCCTCCTCTGCAAGGATTTACTGCAGACCTCAAACTCCCTTCGAGTTTGAGAACCACAGGCCTAAGACCACTCAGTGACTTCATGGCAGAGACTTGTGCTGCTAGCACCACCAGTAGTGCTGGACAGGTGAATGTAAATCCTCCCAGCACATTACAGTCGTGTACACTTTTTAGCCATGCTTGCAACTTTTCTTTTGAACTTGAAGGTATTAAACATGGCAGCCTCCATACATCCTTTGTTCAAGCTCCAAGATATTAATCATGGCAGCCTCCATACATGTAAGTTTGATGCTATTTTCAGTGCTTATTTGATCCTGACGTAAGTTCAACACCATGTTTGTCGTTTGTTAATCAAGCTAGAAGCCTGCTAGAGGAAGGCAAGTGACATCACTGTCTTCTAGTTGAAAAATGTATGCAGTCAAACTTTGAATGGGGAAGTCCTGATTCATAGCTCAGTCTCTTAGCCACTACACTACAGCAGCATCTGCAACATGCAGGCCAACACCAGGAGTTAGCCTTGAAACAAGTTAGCAACTAATGCTGTAATACAGTTAGCAAATCATGAAATAAAAAACTCTGGATCCCAGAAAGAGTTCTACAATTCTGGCCAAGACCAGTATATTACCTTATAGTAATATTACCAGAAATTGCCAGAAAAGCAAGATGAAAGGTAATTTTTTTATCTTTATAAATATATGATTTTTTTAAACAACCTGTATACATTAAATAATAGGTAATATACTGGTCTTGTCCAGAATAACTCTTTCTAGGACCCAGAAACCATCACGAGCTGGGTAGATGTCTCTCTTTGGGACTACAGGCCAGATTATTTCAGCTGGTGGGTTGGATTTGGCCTGCAGACTGTAGGTTGCCTACTCCTGGCCTAGAGCCTTCTCTGATATGCTTTCCCAAGCATGGAGTTTGCAACATGGAAAAACATGCAATTCCCTGCCCACATCTGAGATGCTTTTATTTAAAGAGAGCTACCCTATGTAATTTTTCTGAACAGGCAGATCAGCACAAAGACACAGATCAACCTCAGAAAAACATTTTTATTCCATGTGACAAAAATCTGAATAGTTAATTCTACTTTAAAAATTTTTTTCCTAGGATTGATCAAATAACTTTGTGCAAGAATTTCTTTTCCTCTAAAACAGGGCTGGATCTGGGGTTTAGCGAAAGCCCTCTGCTCCATGAGCAGAGTTTTACCATTCCCCCACTGCACCACATGTATTCTCAGTAGATCTGGGCATTGGAATGCTCTGCCTGACACCAGTTGCATCTGCCTGGACATCTTGTTGCACAGCCTTCTGGGACTCTGGGCAACAGACATGACTTCCCAGAGCATCCTGGTGCCAAGATCTACTGAGTATACACACAGCGTGGAGGCATAATGGTAAGCCCCATTCCAAACAGGGACAGCTTTTTTTTACAGCAGCCACAAATTTGGCGAAAGTTGCTCTAAACAGAGGAGTTTGAGGCTTGTCTATTATCACTTGTTTAAATATCAACTAACCAAAATCTAGTATCTGTGAACCCTGTCCAAAATGAGGTGAGATGTACTTGGACTGAAATGGAAGCTGTATGAATGGAATAATAAAACGTGTGCATTTATTTTTCATCATAACTTCTAAGCATATACTTCTGAAGTAACTAGTACAAGATACAAAAACTAAGAACTATGCATTTCATGCTTATAGTATTTTTAATGTACAACTTGTTAAATTTGCAATTGTATTTTGGGGTTATTTTCTTATTTGACTATTTGTACCTACCGTTTCTGTTTCCGCAATAAATCACGTTTATTCTGATAATTCAGTGCTATTCAAACTGTGAGGCGCGGCTCCTTAGGGAGGCGCCAGGAATTCAAAGGAGAGGCGCAGGATGTCCTCTCGCAGCAATACAGTCACACCCCTGGGCAGAATATGAGCCAGTCTTCTGCGCTTTTTTTTTAAAGCAGAAGAAACGGGAATTGCTCAGCTGCACCCTCCAAGAGTGACTGCAAGAGTGGCTGCTGCCGCCCCACCCTCTTCTCCCTCCACTCTGAAGTTGCCGCCTTCTGTGTTCGCAGCATGTTGTTTCCAAAGCTCTTCGACTCCAACCCCCATCTGGCAAGTACCAAGCATCCTTGTCCTTGCTGACCGTCAGAAAGAAACCCTCCTTGATCCTTGTCTGGTTGGTTCCTAGTTCCCAGCCTGGGATCGCTTCTCATCAAAGTGAAATCTCTCTTTTCAACCCCCTCCCTCTTCCACTCCCCCCCTTTCAATCTCCAAACCTTCCTGCTTTCCTCCCCCTCCCCAAATAAAACGCTTCCTATTTTACCAGTCACCAGGGGTCTTAAAGTTGCTTCCATGCAGCTAGCAAAGGGGGGGGGGGGAGAGAGAAGCACACACTTTACTTGGCCAGGATCAGAAAAAGGGTACTGTTTTTAAAGTGATTTATTAATCTTGTCGTTTGACTGAAGAGGAAAGGCTGTATTTTTAAAGTAATGAATCTTGCTATTTGAAGGGAATACTTATCAGCCATTGATGAAGTGATTACCAGCCCAATCCTATCCACACTTTCCTGGGAGTAAGCCCCATTGATTCTAATGGGACTTGACTTACTTCTGAGTAGGCGTGTGTAGGATTGGGCTGTGCATCTCCTAGTACAGGAGACAAATCAGCTTCCTTACCAAACCCTTATCAGCTCTGATATATTTTCATGGTCTATTTTTGTTTTCCCCACCAGCTGCTGGAAAAATTTAATTTCATTAAATTAATAAAAGGGTTCAATCCTACCTAAAGAGAATGGGAGAAATGACTAGTTGGATTGGGGTCCACAGGGGTGCGTGTATGTAATGTTGGTCAGACTGGTTGTTCACAAAGTTCATTTGATAAAACAATTCTATTGGTTTGCTTACAAAGTTAAAAAAAAAAAAAGAGTCTTCCTGGACCAGACAAAATCTACCTACTCCAGCATCCTGTCTCCAACAGTGATCAGCAGCTGATCAGTTATAAAGCATGTATATTGCTGTGTATTAATAATATATTTTTAAGATCTGCATTTAATTAATATGATTAATATGATTAATATTAATATAGTTAATATTTCTGGCCACTTCCTGTTTAATGATGTCACTTCCAACCCTCAGGAACATGGTGGGGAGTCATGGCCAACAGCCACAGGAGTCAAGGGAGCCACTGGCCAGAAAAGTTTAAGTACCACTGTGATAATTCATAAGGTTCTAACCCAAATGTCTAAGTCTTGCCAAACCACTAAATGCTACTGTATTATTTATCCGCGGTATGTACTTTGGAGTGAGAAGAGGTTAAAAGGATCCCCGAATCCTTGTTCCCTGAACTAGATCCTAGCCTCCTCTCCACCATCAGCCTGCTTATAAGAAATCAATCAATACCTGGTTTGGATTTCCTCATTTTTTCCTGGTGTGTCTAACACATTATGGTCAGGTCCAAGTTAGGGCAGAGGAATGTAGTTATTGCATGAATCAAACCTGTCCCTTCTAATATGTGGCAACCTCCACTAATTGAGGAAACAGAAGCACAGTGACAGCAGCTAGCATCTTAAGCCAGCAGCATAATTGCTTATGCTCTCATAGTCAAAGAGAGCTATCCAATTCCTGGCTAAACACTATAATTATATATACTGCTAGCATACAATTTATTAGATCCATTAAAGAGTACAAACCGGAAAAGGTTAGGAAGCCTAAGCTAAAACTTAAAGCAAAATGCAACCACTCTCGGGTTGAACACTTTCATGGCCACATCTAACAATAACAGTCACAAATAAAACACATGTAAGAAAATACAGTGGACACACAGTACCCAACATCTGTGAATTTACTTCACTGTGGATGACAGCAGATACCATTGGCCAATTTTAAAGGGCTTTCTGGGGTAAAGCTGAGAGAACAAGGAACCTCCAGTTAACCCAGAAATGGATCTTTTAGGTCTACAAATTGATGTAGAAGCTGAGAAATGGCATGGTTTGGCCACTTGAAGGTAGGAAAATCAGTTTTGGCATACATTTTTAAGCCCTTTAAAATCAGCCGGAGTATCCACAGGGGTTCTGGAATGGAAGCCCCACAGATACCATTGTTCTATTGTAAGTTGCAGTTAATAAATGTTCCCATTACAAAAAATCTAGCGTCACAAAAAAATCAATTTACATTAGCTATTAAGCATGCTTTTTATCTGTTACATAAAACAACCAACCAAAAAACAGGAGGAAAATAGATAACATGTCACATGTTTTCCGCACCTCATTTACAAGGATGAACACAAACAGATGAAGTGTATTACCTTCATTTTCAGTAGCTTGGCATTTTACCTGTAGTACCAAATCAAAGGTACTCTCTGGACGTTCCCTGGAAATAAAAACAAAACTTTTGATTAGTCTTACACACATAACAGAAATGTAAACTACGTGATGGACAGAAGGTTATCCCTGCTGTAACAACAGATACTTTTGGCATTCCGTTGCACAACTGTTTTTCTTCTCACACTCTTTATTCTTTGTAAAGCTGCATATGCATAGGTGGTAATATAGGAATTATTTTTATTAAGAATACCACAAAGGTGTTTTCCATTAATCCTTAGTGAGATACACATGGAACCAAGTCAAAATCCAAATTCAGACAATTTTTTAAAACATACTTGTACGAGCCAATTGGTTGAACAAGTATTTAACAGTTTAGCGTTCCATGTAGCTCTTACTATTGGATGACTGAAAACAAAATCATTCAGACGTGGAAGAAACGGTCATGGAAACCCACACAGAGACTGACAAATGCAGTGACTCAGACACTGTGTCACAAATCAGAAGTAACATTTCCTTTACATTCTGAAAAAAATAACTTTTTCCTGCAACAAGGACAAAAAAAAATAAGAACAAACAAAAGAGGACTTATTTCAGGAACAAAATATATACAAATAGAGGTATGTGTCACTTAAGGACTGGGATATGTCTCCACTCCGGTTATTATGCAATTAGGTTGTTAAGCGAACATTCAGCCCTATCTAGGGTTTTTGTTGTGTAAACAGACACTCCCTTCCAGACACTAGCTGGCTACATAGGCTACTGAAGACAGATTGCCTCTTCTTTGAGTTAAGAGCCTCTTTATTGTGTAAACAGACACTCTTCTGCAGGCTATGGGAGACTTGATTAAGAGCCTCTTCTTTGTGCTTTGACCATCATTGTGTATACAGTCTGTCATTAAGCAGTCGGTTGTTTAGCAGCATACACCTGTATACATACATATGTAATTGGCTAACATTTCCTTATAGCCTTTGATATCTTCCAGCTCTTCATTCACTTCATTCAATAATAATCAAACTTTTGAATGTAAGAACCATTTTGTTTTGCAGAAGGATTAAGTTCAGCAACAACTGCATTTATCTCAGTCTTATCTATTTAAAAATGATTGTATCTTCAGCATTCAGGGATAAACTATTTCTGGGTTGGTTGGTTTCTGTGAACAATAATGTGGTGCAAGCCAAGGCCCCTGCAGTTTTATCCTGGCTGTTACAGAAGTATCAGAAAGACCAAGTTCAAATCTCCACTCAGGCATGAAACTTGCTGGAGTCACTACCAACCACAGTGCCCCTGCTTTATCTATCCAGGAATGTTTCAGGGAACAAAATGGAAGGAACTTGTACCTTTTTGGCAGAAAGAAGATTAAAGAGCAGTGGCATAGCAAAAGTAGGGTGGGGAGACCATTCAGCCCCAGGAGTCAAATACATGGAGGGTGTCAAATACACTACTGAGAGGCCAGTAGACCTGGCCATCCCCAAGGATCTCGAGGTGGAGACCAAGCTCACCTTTCACTTTGAGTGGCTGGTAGTCCTGGCCTCCACTGGGCGGATCTTGAGGTGGAGGCCAAGACTACCAGTGGCTTTGAGCAGCCTGCCCTAGGAGTCAAATACACTAGGTATGCTACTGTTAATGAGAAAACATATAATAAATATAATTCCCCAGTCAACCCTACTTTCAATTTCAGATGTACCTATTATATCCTATGTACAGGATATAAGTCACACCCCACTGAATTCAACAGTAACTGATTTCCAATTATTAGGACGGTACTCTTTGACTAAGAGAAAATCTCACATTAAATTCTTCTTACTATCTCTATTTCATTTGACTATTTCATTTGTCAGCTGATGGCTCATCACTCAATCCTGAACCTAAAAACTAGCTTCAAATTCTATTAAATGAAAATTAATTTTTTACTACATCAAATTAAAAATCTGTCTCTTAACATACTGTGTTACATTTTATGTATTTTGAAGCATGTGTTCAAGTATCACTAGTTTGAACAGCAGTTTTATTAAAACAGAACAAAAATAAGGTTAGATCTCATTAGCAATTCTTCTACCAATGTCAGGAAAAAAATTGAAATAGTAAAGCAAAGTAAACTAGCCTAAGATATTTAAAATGGCATATCACCAAGGGATTAACTATAGAAGTAGCTCAAAAATGATGGTACACAAAAATCAGCACCAAAAAAAAAAGGGTGACAGTGGGGAAAAAAAACAGGTAAACAGCATCTGGATTCTCAGAAAGAAATGAATGAGTGATATCCATTTGGCTAGTGTGCAAGTACCCTAGGAGACAACATTCTACTGAAACATGGAATCAGAACTGTTCCTGTTTCCTCAGCAAACACTGCATGACTGCTTTAGGTCCATAAAACCAGAAGGTGTGGGAGGTGGCAAGTGGCAGCTGTAAGAGGAGGCAAGAACTCTCTTCCTGCCATCATGCCCCTCCACACACAAAATAAAACTGAATGAAGTCTACAATCAAAATCCATGTTGTAACTGTACTAATAATTACAGAGTGTGATCCTATCCCTGTTAACTCAGAAGTCCCACTGTGTTCAAGGAGACTGAATCCCAGGTAAGCATGCACAGGACTGCAGCCTTAGACAGTTCAGTCCACAATCAACTTCTAACAGCAGAAGCATCCGCAATGACTAAAAAAGAAACTTTTATGGTAATAGGTCCTCTAACTGTAACCACAACATCTTGTCTCCGAAACAGGACAGATGTCTCATAGGTCGATATATCTGAATGAATTGTATTTGTCTTGTGCTGCACATATTTAACAAGTTGGTTTCCATAAGGAGTCTTTTTCAAGTTTACTCATCACCGCCCACCATATTCTATAGCGTAAAACCAGAGCAATAAATGTCGGACTGGCTTTCTTGTTGATTCCAACAGGTTCATCATAAATATATTGTCACTTTGCAAAACTTCAACTTCATTACTTTTTAAAAAAACAACTCAGAATACAAAGTTCAACAAGTCTCACAGATTTGAGAACTAATTTGCATATATCAGGAAAGACACTGCTCACTCTTCACTCACTTTCCAAAAAAGCACGTCCTTTGTAACTGGCTAATATGTTATATTGGACTTTATTTTACAAATACCAAGATCCAGGTCTACAGAGCTTGCGTCCTGAGTACACTTCTGTACTGTAGCGAGTCATGGACTCTTCGCTCACAACAGGAGAGGAAACTGAACGCTTTCCACATGCGCTCCGACACATTCTCGGCATCACCTGGCAGGACAAAGTTCCAAACAACACAGTCCTGGAACGTGCTGGAATCCCTAGCATGTATGCACTGCTGAAACAGAGACGCCTGCGTTGGCTCGGTCATGTCGTGAGAATGGATGATGGCCGGATTCCAAAGGATCTCCTCTATGGAGAACTCGTGCAAGGAAAGCACCCTACAGGTAGATCACAGCTGCGATACAAGGACATCTGCAAGAGGGATCTGAAGGCCTTAGGAGTGGACCTCAACAAGTGGGAAACCCTGGCCTCTGAGCGGCCCCCTTGGAGGCAGGCTGTGCAGCATGGCCTTTCCCAGTTTGAAGAGACACTTGGTCAACAGTCTGAGGCTAAGAGGCAAAGAAGGAAGGCCCATAGCCAGGGAGACAGACCAGGGACAGAGTGCACTTGCTCCCAGTGTGGAAGGGATTCTCACTCCCAAATTGGCCTTTTCAGCCACACTAGACGCTGTTCCAGAACCACCTTTCAGAGCGCGATACCATAGTCTTTCGAGACTGAAGGTTGCCAACAACATTTTACAAATCGATATTATTAGTTTACAAATGGGATTTATTATTATTATTATTATTTTATTAATTTGTACCCCGTCTTTTTGCCCAATGGGCACACAAGGCGGCTAACAAACAATTTAAAAATACAACATGATTTATTGTAGAAGGTAAGTAGAAAACTTTAAATGTTTTTGCATCATTCTAGTCACACTCATACCTGTCACTTAAATTCCCTTAGCAGTCTAATATCTAACAGCCACAGTCCTGAAATGCCCACTACTGCCATGGATGAGTAGATGGGTAATAGACCCACAACCTGCAGTTAGCCCCATAAAGCAAAACCAACAATTTCATCCATCCTACAAAAGTACCCTGCCCAGCTGCAGAGTTCTGGACTGCACCACAGCTGGAGAAAATGCTTTCTTGGCTAAAGATGGAATTTTTCAAATGCTGCTGATTTCCGTCGGGTGGGGGTCTGAGAATGAGACAGAGAGGACTGTTTTTTTCAATTACTTGGCATTATTTGCATAGGAGCTGCTCACAAAGAGGTTCAGTACATGCACTGGAAGAGATGGAGAAGGTACATACAGTGGGTTAGAGTTGCCAACTAACCAGAAAACCACTGGCTTGGTTTCCTCTTGTGCCTTTTAAAGATAAAGTTAGACTGCAGAAGCCTTTCACAACATGAAGACACAAAGCTGCTACCTGTTCAAGACCACAAATTCAGATCAAGGAACTGGCCGTCCTCACCCCAGCAGAGTATCTTTTCTAGTGGCTGTATGCTGGTGTTCTTTTGCATCTTTTAAAATTGTGAGCCCTTTTGGGACAGGGCCAGAGCCCTTAGTTATTTGATTTTTCTCTGTAAACCGCTTTGTTAACTTTTTCGTTGAAAAGCAGTATATAAATACTGCTAGCAATAATATTTTTAAGGAAGTTGGTACCTATATGAGAACATCAAAAATTCCTTCAGTTACATTACAAACGTTAAGTTCTTGTTAACCCATTTTTGCCCAGTTCAAAGATGTACATATTTGTACCCCTTTGTACAAATATACAAATATCCCTGTTGTGTATATGCAACAATGGGCAGAAATGGCTTCAGAGTGTAGGTGTGAGATAGGCAGTGTGGGACAAAGGGGGGGCGGACACATATTCTTTTCCACTGCCAGGTGAGACCTAATGAGGCAGAGTGTGGTGTGATGTGATGAGGGGTGTTGTTTCCCCTGCTCAGGTGCTCCCTGTTGTGTATATACAACAATGGGCAGAAATGGCTTAGTTGGAGTGTAGGTGTGAGATAGGTAGAGTGGGACCCAAGGAAGGGGGGATGAAAATCAGGTATTCCTTTCAGCCGCCAGATGAAACCTAATGAGGCATAATGAGGCGTGATGTGGTGTGGCGTTGTTTTACCTGCTCAGGTGGTCTCTGTTGTGTATCTGCAACAATGGGGCAGAAACGGCTTAGTAAGAGTGTAGGTGTGAGAGAGGTAGAGTGGGACACAAGAGGGGGATGACGAAAGTCAGGTATTCCTTTCAGCCACCAGGTGAGACCTAATGAGGCAGAGTGTGGTGTGTTGTTTCACCTGCTCAGGTGGTTCCTGTTGTGTACATGCCATGTCAGGCAGAAATGGCTTCAGAGTGTAGTTGTGAGCTAGGCAGTGTGGGACAAAAGTCAGGCATTCCTTTCAGCTGCCAGGCGACACCTAATGAGGCAGAGTGTGGTGTGGGGTGTTGTTTCACCTGCTCAGGTGGCACTAAAGGACTCCGAGAGCCAGCCTGCTCCCACAGCTGTGCACAGCGCTGGGTGGCCAAGCACTTGGTGGGAGCCACTCCAGGCAGACGTGCAGGGGCTGCCCACGGCCCTTCCCTGTCCCCGCCAGGAGCTCTCCCGCAGCCGGCCTTTCCTCCCTCTCGCACACCGGGCGGGGGCTCGGGGCCTGGCCTCCCCCGCAGTCCCTCCTGAGCCCCACTCCCAGAGGCTGCCCCTGGCAGCGCAGCGCCCCTCCCCCGCACTCACTTGATCCTGCAATCCATGGTCACATCTCGGGGGGCCCTCAGGAGGCTGCCGCACCCCCCGGAGGGCTCGGAGACGAGGCAGGCGCCAGCCCGGCCTGAGGAGGGGGAGGGCGGCGCGCGCCTCTCGCGCCTCACGGCTCTCAGGGGAGGAAGGCGGCGGCGGCGGCGGCGGAGGAGGAGGTGCGGGTGTCACGGCCGCCGCTGCCGGGGGTGGCCCGTGGCCGGCTGCTGCCGCTTCGCTCGCTTCCTCGGCCCGCAAGAGCAGCAGCAGCAGCACCGCCTCCCGCCGCCTGCTGCTCCTCAGCCTCCCCCAGTTCCTGTCGCAGGCGGGCGGCTTCTTGGGCACCTTGTGGAAGCAGGAAGCTCCGCGGGCTGCAGGAGGCTCTTCCTTGGCCTCGGAGGCTCCTCCTGCCGCTGCCTCTGCCGCTCCTGGGGACGCCCGGAGCGAGAGGCGGAAGGGGGCAGGCGCCGGAGAGCCCGGGGGGCACGTGCTTTGGCCACAGGGTCCGCAGTGGCCTGCGGGGGGAGGGAGCAGGCTGGCCAGGCCTGCTCTCTCCCTGCCTCTCTCCCACCTTGCGCAGCACATGATGTGCTGAGGAGCATCTCCTGCAGTGGCTCTCACAGCTGCTCCTCTTAATGCCCAGGACAGGGGGGGGGGTGAAGGGGGTAATTTGTACCCAGGGTCAAAAAGGAGGGGGCCCAGAAATTCCCTGGGATCTGACATTTTCCCATCTCACCCACGCTCACTGCCCACACCGGATGCTTGGGGCATTACCGTAGGCGCATGGCGGGCGACTACAGCCACAAGCCACACACACCAGGCCCATGAGGCAGGCATTGCATACATTCCTGCTCAACGTTGCGTATATGCAACAGGGACCATATGTGTACACCTGTGGGCTGGGCAAAAATGGGTTAACGGTGTCACATCTGGGAGGAAATTGAGGGCCCAATCCTATCCAATTTTCCAGCCCCAGTGCAACTACAGTGCTGCCCCATGGTAAGGGAACAATGTTCCCATACCTTAAGGAGGCCTCTGTGACTGCTGTCCCACTACAAGATGTAGTGCATGCCCCATTAGCACAGTTGCACCAGCACCAGAAAATTGGATAGGATTGGGCCCTGAGCTGCTACAGTAGCTCTTTGGTTTGTGGATCTGCTTCCCATGAAGGAGTTTGTAGGAGCTCAGGGACACAGCTGCCAGGCTACAGCTGCTGCAGAAGTATGTTTTGATGCAAACAGGATGCTTTCCATTATAGTGGGAGCCTAAATACAGTGATACTAATCTCCTGCAATGATTTTCTAGTTTTGAAAGATTTAGAGACTTAGGAGTGTGTTTGATTTTCCGTATTACTGTATCTAACTGCCAACACTGGGCAGGCAGGTAGACCTGAACTCTGCATTGGGAAGCCCAGTAGACCTGGGCTCCAAAGACTAATCCCGGCTGTTGCCATTCCTCCCCTGCCTGTTTTGCCCACATTTTTCCCACCTCATTGCCACCCCCTACTCTGCTTCACCTCCTCCCTCTTTGGGAAGGGACCTAAAAGAAACTTTGTACACCTGATAAAATTCCTCTCAGAGACCCTGCCAAGGGATGAAGCTACGTATAAAGGTGATTGAGCAGCAGTGCTTCCTCCCCCCATAGCAGCTTCTCTAACCCTTGATGCATATGGCCTAATCTTCATAGTCAGTTTCATGACCCAACAAAAATTGCGTCATGACCCACTGGGGGGGGCCCAGACCCACGATTTTGGAACCACTGAATGTTATCACCCCGCAGCAGCGTCTACAGATCAGGCAGCTGTGAAGGGCACAGAGCTACATGTGGCCAGCTCAGGAGTGGGCAACCCAAGCCACAGAAATTCCGCAGGTAGCAGCACCCAGTATTGCCAACTGAGGATTTGAATTCTTGCTCAGCCCTGGCTCTGGAGGGGTGATCTACTTTGGGCATGGCCCTGCCTCTCATTCCAATTTTTGCTTCACAGGCCTTTTTTTTTTAATTAGGGCAAAAAAAATATCCCCCTGCCCCATTCCCATTGGGGACTCTAAGTTCTTTGGGATGTAAATATAACATCTAAATAGAGGTGTTGACAAAGTGCATAGGAAGAACAATGCATTTATTCCAAGCTGTTTGTTTTTGTTTTTTTGCTTTGCCAGACTATTCCTTTGATATTTTTTTGTTTGTTTTTCCTCCAAGGAAAGTATCCTGGATGTTAGTTAAGGAGTAGCAGGGTGAAGCTAGGCATGGTATAGGAGCTTAAACTATCTTTTTTTTAATTTTAGTCAGCTTTTTAACTGGTGAAGTGCTCTTGCTTCAAATGAGTAAACAAAATGTTATATGCTGCATTTTACATCTATCCATCCCTTCCATTTTGTTTTATTTGTTGTTGTTTTAATAATTATTTTATTTTGATTTTATGTAAGGATTTTAAAATTATTGTTAACTGCTCTGACTTCTTTAGAAAGGTGGGATATACATTTTTAAAATAAAATAAATTAGGACTAAGAACCAGTGAATGGCAATTCCACTGGATGAAACAACACAAAGTACAAGGGGGTCAATTTTGTGTATATGTCTCTTCATTCTATTTTCCAGTTTTCATCTTGTCCTGTAACACAACTGGTACAACTGATGTGCTTGGTTATCTTCAGCTACTATTGCCCCCCAACAGATCCCCACATGTTCATATTGCTTGGTTTTTGTTCTTAAGAAAAAAGAAGGCACTATACACACCCATTTCCTCTATCTTCTTCTTTCATTATAAATAGAGCTTCCCTATTTTAACAAAATATTCTTCCTAAATAAGGAGTTTGCAATGACAGGAAACAAAATAGGACATTTTGGGTTTGTGTGGTTTTGCTCCCATCTTTACTCAGCAATAGGTTTGCACAGGATCATCAAACAGCATTATGGCAAATGAAATAAGTGTTAATGTTACTCATAGCCCCTTACTCCATCTTACCCTTCCCACCAAAAGGAGCAGGATAGAAAATGAATTGTATATGCTGAAAAACAATTATCACAGAATTATCTTATGATTTTCCTCTTATGGTAAACATTTTTTTTAAACATCACATGCATCTAGAACCAATCAGCAGTAGGAATTCAAAAGCAACTTGTGTTGCAGCATTGGGGTAGCAACCACTTAAACATAAATACTGTACTACAATACTGTACTACAAAATCCTTGTTATAAGTATATAACATATACTTATGTTATATAAGGGTATATAAATAGGTTACTGGCGATAGCAGTCTTGCAGTACCCTGCAGTACGCAGGGTATAAAAATAGGTTATTGGCGATAGCAGTCTTGCAGTACATAGTCATTAACCAAACTGTCTTGAACATATACAATATGTAATATGATTTAGGTTCCTTAGGCCAACACTTCCCATAATAGGCACCCCTTTCCTGCACTGGTGAGAGATATGCACCAGTTCCATTTCAGTCACTGTAACAAGATGCATAGAACAGGAGGGTTAAGCCAATTGCACTTCCTGTGTAGGATCAGGTGCACTAACACCTGCCAATTATGAGGGCTGGCCTGGGCTACAAGCTGTTGCAGCTCCAGTTCTTGATGCTTCTGTGCCAATACATTTCCCTTTTTGGTGCAGAAGAAATGCAGGTTGGAGATGCAGAAGTGCTGGTTTTATTGGACATATATCAGCCTGAGACTGTAGGCAGTGCCAGAAGGGGGCAAGTGGCTTCCCCCACACAGGAGCTTTTCCCATCCTTTACCCATAGCAGACCTTTCTGGTAACTTAAGGTAAAAGCACTTTGTACATACTCAGAATGCATTCATATAAAAACTTCAGTTTTTATAATGATGAGAACATCAATGTGAAATACGTACCTCAAAGAAAAATAAGTGCAATGTGGGACAAAGTCACACATCCCAGAAATACAGATTGTTCCTTCTGTGCCCCCTCCCCCATGTGTCTTCCCATCTGGTGCCACCACTGCCTGGAACAGAACAGCAAAGAAAGTCTCTGATACTTTCTTTTTATATAAAATTAGTATATAAATACTGTTAATATGTTAATATGATACATTTACCCTGGCAACTAACAAGCCACAGTATCAGACTGCTTGACTGCATATTTCCACCCTGTGCTCTGTGTAACCTTGTGATCGTAGCCTATCCAGCCTAGAGTTATTTTTATACCATGCTTACAGAAAGGGAACTAAAACAGTCTAAGCATAGCCATTTGTAACCTGATCTAAGTGTTGAGGCATCTGGTTTCTTATAAGGCTTCTCTATAAACTACCTGGACGTACAACCAAAAGTGAGGATTCTTAACCCACAGCAGGGTTCCTTCTGTAAAACCCAACTCAATTGCTAATGAAGATTTAATCTCCTGGTTCATCATCTCCTGAGTTTAAAATTGTGCCAGCTTTTTTTGTTTCCTTTTTTCCTGCTTGGCTAAAAAGTCACTAGAAATTGCAGCTGAAGAAGTGGACTAAATGCCCAAGAATTTAAGATGAAACGATGACACAAGCAAGGGCTCGAATGTGTTATTTTATTTTTGCATCGCCCACTGAAGCTGTAGCATTCAAACTGGATTCAATTCATATGTTTCCTAGTTGCATTTATTAAGCTTCTTTGTGAAAACAACAGAGCCAATACTTTAGAACTTTGTAGAAGCAAAGCTAAATATTCCTTATGCAGGTCCATCAACAACTCTGTTTTACAGCAGCCTTCGTAACTGACTTGCTCATTGTATTGATTCTAAAACGTTCTACCAGACCTTGTCAACATCATCATTTCTACAGCTCCTGCTTGGCATATCCTTTCAACAGAGCCAATGGCTGGTACTCACCCTGTGCTCAGATCACCACTCTCCTTTAACTTACTTATTCCAAACTTCTTAGCTAACCTATGACACAATTATGAATCATTGTGGGTACCACCTTGTAGTTGGCTACCTGATATTTTCCAGAAACCTACCAGCACTTTCTCTGAGAGCACAATCCAGAGCATGCTCTGAACCAGTGCATAAGAACATAAGAACAGCCCACTGAATCAGGCCATAGGCCCATCTAGTCCAGCTTCCTGTATCTCACAGCAGCCCACCAAATGCCCCAAGGAGCACACCAGATAACAAGAGACCTGCATCCTGGTGCCTTCCCTTGCATTGACATTCTGACATAGTCCATTTCTAAAATCAGGAGGTTGTACATACACATCATGGCTTGTAACCCGTAATGGATTTTTCCTCCAGAAACTTGTCCAATCCCCTTTTAAAGGCATCCAGGCTAGACGCCATCACCACATCCTGTGGCAAGAAGTTCCACGACCAACCACATGCTGAGTAAAGAAATATTTTCTTTTGTCTGTCCTAACTCTCCCAACACTCAATTTTAGTGGATGTCCCCTGGTTCTGGTGTTATGTGAGAGTGTAAAGAGCATCTCTCTATCCACTTTATCCTTCCCATGTATAATTTTGTATGTCTCAATCATGTCCCCCCTCAGGCGCCTCTTTTCTAGGTTGAGGCCCAAACGCCGTAGACTTCCCTCATAAGGAAGGTTCCCCAGCCCAATAATCATCTTAGTCCACCAACACCCCAAGATCTCTCTCCTGATCTGTCACAGATAGCTCAGAACCCATCAGCCTATATGTGAAGTTTTGATTTTTTGCGCCAATGTGCATGAATTTACACTTACTTACATTGAAATACATCTGCCATTTTACTGCCCATTCTGCCAGTTTGGAGAGATCCTTCTGGAGCTCCTCACAATTACTTCTGGTCTTCACCACTCGGAAAAGTTTGGTGTTGTCTGCAATCTTAGCCACCTCACTGCTCACCCCTGTCTCCAGGTCATTTATGAAGAGTTTGAAAAGCACTGGTCCCAGGACAGATCCTTGGGGCACACCGCTTTTCACCTCTCTCCATTGTGAAAATTTCCCATTGACACCCACTCTCTGTTTCCTGGTCTTCAACCAGTTCTCAATCCATGAGAGGACCTGCCCTCTAATTCCCTGACTGTGGAGTTTTTTCAGTAGCCTTTGGTGAGGGACCATGTCGAACGCCTTCTGAAAGTCCAGATATATAATGTCCACAAGTTCTCCCGCATCCACATGCCTGTTGACCTTTTCAAATAATTCTACAAGGTTCGTGAGGCAAGACTTACCCTTACAGAAGCCATGCTGATTCTCCCTCAGCAAGGCTTGTTCGTCTATGTGGTTTGAGATTCTATCTTTGATGAGACCACAATCTTACCCGGTATAGATGTTAGGCTGACCGGCCTATAGTTCAGGCCTGCACCAGGGCAAAAGTACCATAAGGCACATTTGCACCAACTTGGGAGTTGGCTAGACCAGCGCAGAGGCCTGCATCAGCTCAGAAGAACTGAATCCAGCCACCAACAGGATACATTTACACCAGGCCAGTGCAGGGGGTAGGAGAAGGTGGAAGAGGTGGAAGCTGGGAGGGGGCATTTTGGGGCAGGGAGAAGGCAGAATGGAAGGCGGATTGGGCCCTGGAGGGGGGTGGGATCAGCAGTGGCAGTGCACACTGAATCCTAACCCCCACTACCAGTCCTGGCAGCCTTACATGGTATTTGTATTGGTATTGTACTGGTATTGTATTGGTACTGTACTGGTATTTGTGCCGGTGAAATCACTAGCTCAGATCTGTAGTCCCATAGGGGTGGCTGGGGATCAGCATGGGGTAAGGTGACCTCCAGCCACCTCCTAACCTGCACTGGAGTTGGCCTGCCTGTTCCAGCACAGGTTAGGATTGGGTTGCCCAATTGTTCCTGCCTGTACTGATCACAACCTCCCAATCAAACAATAGCCAGGCCTGGTCCAGGCAGCAATGTCTGCCACACAAATGTCAGAGTCTTGTATTCACAATACTGAGTGAATTTCTTGGAACTTGTGGTTCGACAGCTTATAAATATCTTTGAGAGGAAATAATGACACACCTTCATGGGTTTTTTTGATGTATTCAAAGCAAAGCCAATTCTATTCATGACTATTTTCTTAGTTTGCTTTTTATTGGACTAGCACTGCCAACAAAACTTTGCTACCTTCCTTCTACTCACATAATTGGAGAGGTAAAGTTTAGGGTTTGATTCTGAATTCGTATCTGAGGGATTTCTTTAGATTTCTGAAAAAGCAACATAGGCTCAATGACCTGCAATGTACATTTCCACAGATGTAGATATATTCCTTTTTGACTTACCATCTACTGCAGTAGGAAGGGCTTGAAGCATTTTGAGGCATCAAGGAATAAACAGACCACTCATGCACTTCTTCCACACAAGATTACATAATGGATTTCCTTTGAATGCAAAACATTTTGTCCTTAGCACTTAAGCTGCAGCACACTTATCTGGGAGGAGGTCCCACTGAGCAGGATGGAACCTACTCCTCAATAAATATGCATATGATTGTACTGAAAGACAGAACACAATCCTATGCATGTCTACTCAGAAGTACATTCCATTGATTCCATGGGATTTACTCCCAGGTAAGTGCAAATAGGATTGTAGCCTTGCAGCACATTAAAGATTAACAATTTATTTCAGCCTAAGCTTCCCTGGACTAGAGTACCTTGGATGCTCACACTGTGCAGGAAAGGCAGAGTATAAATCCTTTATAAATAGAGCCTCCATCAGATACATTGAAAGTTCAGGATGAAATAAAATGTGTGAGGGCCCAATCCTATCCAATTATCCAGTGCTAATGCAGCCATGCCAACAGGGCATAGGCTGCATCCTGTGCTGGGGGGCAGTTATGGAGGACGTTTTCTCAAGGCTGCTTTGTGGCTACATCAGCACTGGAAAATTGGATAGGACTGAGCCCTTAACATTCATTTTTAAGGTACTACAAGATTATTCATTGTTTTTGCGACAACAGACAAAACAGCCCAATCCTATGCATGTCTACTCAACAGTAAGTCCCACTAGTGCCAACGGGGCTTACTCCCAGGAAAGTGCTGATAGGATTGGGCTGTAACACAATTACCCTGCTCCACCCCTGGCATTTTTGGTTAAGACTTCCACGCATTCAGATCCTGGCATAACATGGCCTTTTCAACTAGGCATTTCTTTGATTTGTTACAGCCCAATCCTATGCATGTCTACTCAGAAGTAAGTCCCACTGGAGTCAATGAGGCTTACTCCCAGGAAAGTGTGGATAGGATTGGGCTGCCAGTTCACATTTGGGAAAAGCTCTTTGCTTGAGCACAACTCTCCTTACAGACCTTCTGACAATGGTGTGTTGCTGCCAAAGCTTGGCACAACCAAAGGCCTGGATGCAATCCAATCACATTGTCTTCAATGTGATTTGATGCAGAGTTCCTTAGAACACTTAGATTATTATAATGCTTGTGCCTGGTTGCCGTTATTTTAATTTCTTTTTATTGTTACATAAACTTCTTTGAACACTGGAATAGCACTATAAACATATTTTAAGAAAGAAATAAACATACGTCAGGGATGTGTGTTGTTTCACTAGCATTGGCATGTTAAATGAATACATCCATTCATGTACCAAGTTGCTTGATGTCATTCAGTTTTTGCTCCTTTCAGACATTCAAGATGCTAGTCTGCTTTTTCTCCCATGCATATGAGCAGGGGCAGATAGGGGTTCTTAAGAAAATCAATGGGAGTATGAACATTCAATGGGATTATTTGTTTAATGTCTGCAATTCATTTGTTGGAGCACAGAGAGCCAAGTCATATGCTATCATAGCACTGTGAAAAGGATTTCCTCATTACTTCTTCCCATGTTATTCTAATAATCATTGGATACAGAAACTACATGAAGAGAGCCAATGATGATGATGCAAATGTATTGTATGTATGTGATATAAATACAGTATTACCCTTTTGTAATGCAGGCAAGAGAGACAGGGAGGTATACTAGCTAGTTAGACCTTTTATGAGGAAACCTGAGTTCAAGTCATAAGAACATAAGAACAGCCCCACTGGATCAGGCCATAGGCCCATCTAGTCCAGCTTCCTGTATCTCACAGCGGCCCACCAAATGCCCCAGGGAGCACACCAGATAACAAGAGACCTCATCCTGGTGCCCTCCCTTGCATCTGGCATTCTGACACAACCCATTTCTAAAATCAGGAGGTTGCACATACACATCATGGCTTGTAACCCGTAATGGGTTTTTCCTCCAGTAACTTGTCCAATCCCCTTTTAAAGGCATCCAGGCCAGATGCTGTCACCACATCCTGCGGCAAGGAGTTCCACAGACCAACCACACGCTGAGTAAAGAAATATTTTCTTTTGTCTGTCCTAACTCTCCCAACACTCAATTTTAGTGGATGTCCCCTGGTTCTGGTGTTATGTGAGAGTGTAAAGAGCATCTCTCTATCCACTTTATCCTTCCCATGTATAATTTTGTATGTCTCAATCATGTCCTCCCTCAGGTCCCTTTTTTCTAGGCTGAAGAGGCCCAAATGCTGTAGCCTTTCCTCATAAGGAAGGTGCCCCAGCCCAGTAATCATTTTAGTCGCTCTCTTTTGCACCTTTTCCATTTCCACTATGCCTTTTCTGAGATGTGGTGACCAGAACTGGAAACAATACTCCAGGTGTGGCCTTACCATTGATTTGTACAACGGCATTATAATATTAGCCGTTTTGTTCTCAATACCTTTTCTAATGATCCCAAGCATAGAATTGGCTTTCTTCACTGCCGCCACATATTGGGTTGACATATCGACCTGTCCACCACCACCCCAAGAACTTTCTCCTGATCTGCAATAGACAGCTCAGAAACCATTAGCCTATATGTGAAGTTTTGATTTTTTTGCCCCAATGTACATGATTTTACACTTACTTACACTGAAATGTATCTGCCATTTTGCTGCCCATTCTGCCAGTTTGTAGAGATCCTTTTGGGACTTCTGAAAAATCCCTTTTCAACCATCAATTTCAGGTCCAAGCTATGCAGTCTGAGGAAATGCATGGGCACTGCCTACCTGCAACCCCTATTCTCAGTAAAATTAAAAAGTATGACATCTTGTCATTGTATTATCACATCTCTGCATCCCCTACTTCACTAGTTAGAGTAGGGAGTGAAATGCAACAATAAAATGCTGCCATGTCACTTTTTTCCCAACAATTTTTCCCCCAGAGAGCTGGGGGTGGGGGGAGGTGATAAAGTACTTTGACCTATGCATTTCACCATAACATATAGCTTTGGGCAAGTTACTATGGACTAGCCTAACAACACCCCTCCCCGCTACAGAAAGGAGCTGTTGTGGATAAAAATGGAATAATTCCTAAGTCATTGTCCTAATTTCTTGTTGAAACCATGGAATCAAATCCAAGTGAAAGAGTGATCCCTTTAGAATCCCTTGCCTCAGTTTCATTCATTCTGATCTGCCAGTAAATATTGTGTCTTTTAATTCCCCAGCATCAACTGATGTTTAGACCTATGTACAAATTTACTCAATTTTAAAAGTAAACCCAGTACTCCAATAACAGTGAGCTACTGCCGTTGCAGGAGCTGTCATTGCTGGTGAATTCTGTGCATGCACAACACACACACACACACACACACACACACACACACACACACACACAGAAACCTTGATGCTCTTATCCAAGTTCAGACTCCAACTACTCTTCTACTGAATAAGAGTTAGAGCCAAAAAGCCTGAGTCATTTTCCAAGCAATTTATATATTTTTTACTTTGGCATTCTAGTTAGCCCACTGATTTCATGTTTCTCTATTCCAAGCTGGCGTTCCAGCTCATTGACTATTCTACCCAGCACTAGTTTCAAGAGGTGTTACTGAAAGACATCCTGATTTTAAACAGCCAAATGTAGAAATGGATTTTTTTCCCCAAACTGATAAATTGGCCTTCAAATGTTTCTCTGCAGGGAGGGTGGTGTGTGTATGAACTCTCTCCCTCTCTCTCTCTCTCTCTCTCTCTCTCTCTCCTTGCAGGAAGGAGGCAAACTGCTTTCTGTAATACAAAGTTTCTGCTTCAGCCCAGATCAATGGCCACAATCCAGGCTTTAAATCACTGGCTCTGTAATGTTTAAGGAAACCCCTTTTCAAACTGCTTTCTAATTCAATGGTATGTTGTAAATTAAAATCTTGCTATTATGACTGTTCTGAGGCTGTATCCAAACTCCTTCCATATATTAGAAAGATTCAAGTTTATCAAAAGCAGGGACCAAATGTTAGCGTGACAAGCAGGTGGTTACTTAGAAAACAGCAGTCATCCTGCAAAGAAGCAAGCCTGCCTTGCAGCTGGGCAGGTGAGCAGCTGAGCAAATCTGCCCTGCAGCTGATTCTGAAAGGCATCAGAGTCCTGGAACAGGAAATTCCTATAGCTTCCTCTTACTTTCCTCTCTTTGGCAATTTGGCAGTT
Organism: Tiliqua scincoides; assembly: GCF_035046505.1. Taxonomy (NCBI): domain Eukaryota; kingdom Metazoa; phylum Chordata; class Lepidosauria; order Squamata; family Scincidae; genus Tiliqua; species Tiliqua scincoides. Next base: position 125,204,964 of record NC_089824.1, read on the forward strand.
CACCAAAATAGGTTGCTGCTCAGGGATGCTACTTCATTCTTGGTTTGGGGGGACAAAAAGATTTAGGTGGGTGAAGCCCAGAGTCACAATGCAGTTCAAAGGCCCACTCTTGAGTTTCAAGAGCTTACACTGCAAAATATGTATAGTGTATTTTCAAGATATTTGTTGTGGTTACTTTTATACACTTCATAATAACCAGAGATATGGGTTATTTTAAAGAAGAAAGACATGTTCTCTGAAACCTGTGGTAAACAATCTGCTTCCACCCCCGCAAATGGTATCCTCAGCATCTCTACTATTGCACATGGGTGCCATGTATGCAAATGGCTCAAAGGTACTGCAGCTCACCATCAGATGACACAAGGGACATATAAGTTCCCAGATTCTTATCTGTCTCCTCAATCTGACTGCACAAATATTCCAGGTCTCACTGGAGGCGACATATTTTTAGAGACAGTGCTTACTCTTTAGTATGAAAAAGTTCAGATAAGTAGATATGGGGCACAAGCCGAAAAGCACACCCTGTGAACCCTTGAGAGGATGTGGAACGCAACTCTGTCTCGTCTAAAGCAGCTGCTAATGAACATAAGACCTGCTTGATCAGGTCAAGGGCCCATCTACTCCAGCTTCCTTTGTTGCATAGTGGCCCACCAGATGCCTGTGTGAGTACACAAGATACCTGTATCCTTTTGCCACTCCCTTGCATCTGGCATTCAGAAATAAGCTATCTCTAAAACTTGGAGGTTGCATATAGTCATCATGGTATGTAACCTGTGATGGAGCTTTCCTCCATAAACCTGTCCAATCTGCTTTCACAGGTATTCAGGCCAGGTGCCATCATCACATCCTATGGCAAAGAGTTCCATAAATGAAGCAGCAGCATCTGTAATATCTTCTGTAATGTCACTGAAGATTCTAAGAATGCTCAGCACCTATGCTGTAGCCATCAATGATGCAGTGTGCAATTCAGAATGTGTGCTCAAGGAGCCTTTGCAACTTCAGAGGATGTGGAGCGCAACTTTTGATTTGAGGTTTGGGAAGCAAAGTAATCCCCATTTTCCAACAGACAGGAAAAAGTTGGAAAATACCAAATCTGGAAAATATCAACTCTGATTATCACATTTTAAGATTCATAATCAGATTGTTATCCTAGTCTAGTGGTTTTCAAATTTTCTGCCATAAGGCAGTGGTTCCCAAATTGTGAGCTGTGCCTCCCTGGGAGCCACCAAAACTAGCCAGGGTAGCTACAGAATCCTCACACCCTGTACAATGCATTGGATTGTAGCCCTAATGGGGAACCACAGCCAATGGCCCAGTAGGTAAAGGGAGTACCATTCAAAAAGGTTTGGGAACTACTGGCTGTAAGAGAACACTTTTAACATACATTTATTCTCCAAGGAATTCCTTCATGTCTGCCATGTCTATCTCTCAGGGTATCAGAGGATTCTAGGGGGCGCTCTCAGTTCAAGGAGATTTCTTGGGCTTCTCTGCTGGCACAAAAAGCAGGAATGCAGCTTAGAATGTTATTTATTTCATTCATATCCCACATTTCTCCCATCATGTAGCTTAAGGCAGCATCATGGGGTCCCCAGGCAGTCATCCATGCAGGCACTGACCAGACAAGATCTGTGTCATGTGCCCTCAGTCCATACCCTAAAACTTATCTGCAGCAATACATTGCAATGGAAAATTGGTAGCAGCAGACAAACTGTCTTTCAGAGAAGCTTTTCTGCCATACTAATCTTATTTATCAACCCTTGATAAGCTTCCAAGAAACCTGAGGGTTCTCTGGGAAGGTTTGAAACCCATTGTCCTAATCCTTTATTTATTCTACTTAGACAAATTGCCTTGATTTTATAACAAATTGAACATCGAGATAGGATAATGACGGAATGCTGAAAGCCAGCCGAGTCTTAGCACACAGGCACTCTTGTACTGCTATAAGACAGGCAGTACATTTGGGAGCCATTTTTGTTCACTTCAGTTGAGCTGCAGAAGTCTGAAGAACATTTTCTGCCTACTTTAGGGTTACGTGTGCACCTTAACCTGATCAGATAGAAGAAATGGTATAGAAAGCTGTAGAAAGCCCCTTTCATTAGAGAATGCCGCGCGTTCCATCAGACTATGTAATTCCTCAAAGAAAATAATACATGAACTTTTCCCTTTGTCTGTGCCAGCCAGAGCTAGTAGGCATACTATCTAAATTAAAGAGGCCTTGACACAAGCCCATTTTTCTTTTGTGGAATCACTGCAGTTAACTGTTGACACCCAATCCCTAATTTATGTCCGCCTGACCTGGTGGGATTGTGGTGTCATCCTCTGTATCACAGGAAGTGCACTCCACTGTATGCATCTTTGATTGTGGAGCTCTGAGTAAGGGCCACTTCCCACTTTGATCCCAGTATTTGCCACAGTAAAAAAAAAAAAAAGCATGATGCTGAAATGTGTGTCTTTAAATCAGAGATCCCATCTGCTAGCAAAGCAAGGAGACTTGTTAGTGGCGTCAAAGGCATTTGAACTTCCGGCCTTAGAAAAATGAATATCAGCAGCTCGTAAGGCCTTGAATTTAAAAAATATATATTACAATCCCAAAAGTTCTTCTCTATATTGCATTTTAAACTGAGTGGAAGAAGTTAAGCCTCTCTTTCCTGCCTTCCTTCCACTAGTACATGTGCAGCTCTAAATCCTCTCAGAGGACTGCAGGATGGGGCCTTCATTCCCTTACCTTGCTTACTGTTTCAGCAGGAGTCACATGAGGGTAGGTGGGGTAGTGTCTCTTCTTTCACGTGCAATGTGCAGCTATGGCTCTAGCTGGCTCTTGCCAGTGCTACTTGCATTCCTTCAGGTGCCCCCTTCACCCTCATTCCAAGGAAATAATCGTTCTTCAAGAACATGAATGTTTGCAGTTTTCCTGCTTCCCCCTACACCCTGTCCTCCTGGGTTTATGTACATGATCTATTTTTATTATGCCCCCCCCCCCCGAGTTACGGATATCTGAGTTACAAAATAGCAGAGCAAATGACCTATACCCATATTGACAAGGATACTCTATATGTTTCTTGTTCACTCTATTACACTGTTCTGAGTTACTGGACCAAATTTAACTTTACCTCTCCTTGTTGTTCTTAGACTGGATTCTGTAAGATGTTTTCTGGAAATCTTACAAGCAACCCAAGGACACACGTGCAAGGCTAGACTCATAACTTGGCAATAGATTGAGTAATAAACACAGTACGTAAAACTTAATCCATGCAATAGAACAGTAGATTCAACAAAATCAATTGTGAATCCTACCTGACAATTCACTTACAGCCCAATCCTATAGGCTCGTAGCACTGCCAGAACTAGCATTCCACCAACAGTACTTGCTCATGGCTGCTATAAAAGGCACACTATAAAAGGCGCTATATAAAGTAATGTGCTGCCTGAGTTATCAGTGGGAAGGCAGAGCCTTCCCGCGCCTACCAGAGGAGTGTGCAGGAACTGCCAATGCAGGTAGGATGTCGGGGGAGGTGGGAGGGTTGGGAGAGGCTAGGAGTGGGGAGGCTATGGGAGAATGGAACCTGTGGCGATGATGTGTGCTGAATCCTATCCCCTCCGTGGGCATTATCCATGCCCCCTTTCTATCCTTTCCATAAGCAATAAGTGGGAAAATTGGATTTTCTATCCAATTTTTGCATTGCTTATTCCATGATACACCCAACTTCAAAAGAGAAAATGTTCATTCTTGTCCATTTTTCGGTCAACTTAAGACTGAAGCAAAAATTGATTTATCCAGACATAATATATTTCTATATTTGTCCCAAATTCTCCAAAGGCGAGGAATAAGAGAGATACATTTGAAAACAGAATTCCTGTCTTTGGAGTCCAATCAGAATGAAGCCTTCAAAGAAAATGTACAGAAAGTTTGTTCTTAAAAACAAACAAAAAGATGTTTGTGTTCCTCCAGTCATTTTCTCAGCCAGTTTAAGTAACAGGGACGAAAATATAGCGAGCAAGTAGTGCTAATCCCCATTCTTTCTTATTTCTTTGTGGAATATAAAAGTAGGTGTTTTTTTTCTCTTCTCCAAAAAAGTTGTTAATCATCTTTTGCCAATATTCCTTGTTTTTCATTGAGGCAACAGGAAGGGACATTTTGTACAAGAAGTCTGAGATCTGTTAGCAATCCAGGTCTAGTTATCTTTGTTGTCCAGGTTTGGTTGAGTTCTAATGACATGCTGTTTTTAAAAATGCTAGGTTCTCGGGTTAGAGGCACAAGGCGAGTGGAATTTTGCTTGCGGTCGTAGAATCTTGTTTTTCAGAGTTGATAGAAATTCAAGGAAAATGTTTGTGAGTCTCTCCAGACCGTGGCTTATGATTGCATTATCATCCTCATGCCCCTGGCATGCTTTAAGGGACAGTAGCTTGAATCCCATAAGAACACAAACATTTTAAATGGCCAAAAGACTTGTCAAGAAATATATATTGTCTGTTTTTTAATGGAATAATTTGTCCATGTTTTGGACATAAATGGAAAAGAGGACATGTTGCCATTTTATACACATACACTAAAAAATGTGATAGAAAATCTATGAGACTATAGAACTGGTGTAAGCTCATAATTGTTTCAATAAGCACAATGAAAAATATTTATTCCCATCCCCATCAATGCATGCTTTGGATTCCACCCTTGCTTTTCTTTAATACTTGAAACGTCTCTGTATAATAATATTCCTCTTCACTCCAGCATGTCTTTTCCAGTGGCTGTTGCTGGTGTCTCATCTGCATTTTTTTTTAAAGACTGTGAGTCCTCTGGGGACAGGGAACCATTTACTGATTTATTTTGCTGTGTAAACTGCTTTGAGAACTACTTCTTGTTGAAAAGCAGTATATAAATATTCTTAATAGTGACTGCCATGTGAATCACTTAATTCATATTAACTCCCAGTGCAAGTCTGTAGGCATGTCTACTCAAAAGTAAGACCCATTGTGTTCCATGGACTTACTCTTAGATAAGTGTGTTCAGGATTGCAGCCTCAAGCTTTTTAGCAAATTAACAGCACAATTCCTGGGTATGGTCTACTCAGAAGTAAGTATCAGTTCAGTGAGCCCTAAGGAAAATTCATGAAATCTGGGAACCAGGGGGAAAACTACTTAGGGTTCCCTTTCCAGTGACTGAGAGCTGATCTTGGTCAACAAGCAAGAGCAAAAATACATACGAATGAGACACTATATGATTCACTAAATATAAACATTGGAGACCAGAGAGAGTTCTGTTATGTATATATTGTAGTTGTGAAATTGAGATCTGATGTTGTGAATGAACATAGCACTAGTGCCAGTTTGCCTAGAATATACAAAAGAGGGCTAACAGATGTTAATAGCCCCAGAAACTCATTGAATGGGAGCTTCCATCAGGGTCCCTCAGGATCCTCAAGTACATCTGTCAGAGGAGGAGCTAAGGTATACAGTGATTTCTCTCTTCCTCCCTTTCTGGGAGGCTAAAACAAAGACTGCATATGCTCACAGATTCTGGGAGAGCAAAGAGAGCTAAGATTTGATCACAGAGAGACTGCAATGCAAGCTAAGGGAGGCTGGTAGCTAGCAGCTGTTGGCATTCTTAGAGGCACAGGTAGCTGATGTTCTTCTCAAGGAGTCTGCTCCCTAACTCCATCCAAATGCTCAACCCCATATATTTTTGTCAATAAAGAAAAAAAGAAACAATCTGGTATGGTACTAGTTAACACAAATGCCTTTGCTTAATCAAAAGCACATTTCAATTTTTATCTACTCAGAAGTGTCCCATTGTCAATGGGGTTTACTCTCAGAAAAGTGTGCATTGAATTGAAACTTAAGGGGGGGGGGGTTGTAACTAATAGTTTTCTAACTATTTTGTAACTCTGCATTCTTCATTGCATCCAGCTGCTTCTTCAACACACAAGTGGAGTTGCCAACTATCTTCTCCTAGGAGAGTTGTTTTGCCCTCACACGTTTGCCAACAGACAACCAAGTAACAGGTGCCCGTGAGGTCTAGCAGCATTGGATGGTTCACTGTCTGTCATGGAATTTGCAAACCCACTGGGGCATGACCAGAATGAGTAGGCCAGCAATCTTGCCAACCAGCAACTGGGCTCACTGCAGGCAGGCAGACAGTACATTTCCCCTACATCTACAGAGTGCCTTCATCTGTGAGGCAGCTGCCTGTGGGAAGCAAGGAGAACCACAAAGAGAGTAACAGATGACAGCACCAGTAATACATGTTCTCTGGATTGAGATGCATATGTGGTGTTTGTGATGGAGAGTGGTGCCAGAAGAGTGAACATGCAGTGGTGCCCTGTTGGGGGCAAGTGCACTGTGGCTCAGAACATTGCCTTTTTCTGTTTGGGGTGGAGGGGGCACTGCAGTGGAACTCCATTAAACGCTGTTCAGCCGCAAGTAGCAAGAGTTCCAGTGAGTATTTGGCCAGCAGTACCAATGGTTGGAGCCTGCTATTCATCAGAGGAGAGCAGACACTCCCTGTTCTTAGCTGTTGCAAGAGGAAGGGATGGTAGGCAGCAACAGTTTGTACCAAAGGCACATTTGACAATCCTGAAGGATCAGTATCAGGTGGAGAGACAGAGACATGCAATAGAGGTATAGTACCAATACATTGCAATATGAGATTTCCCTCCCCATTTTTGCTTACTTGAGTGAGTTGCACTGTGCTTGCTTCCCCTTTTGGGTGGTGAGGTACAAGTTCAAGTTGGGTGCCTGTCTATGGAGTCCGTCTGCGGCAGGGTCCCTGAGAAAAGAATTCTGAAGAGACAAGTGTTAACAATATCTTCTCATATCTGTTCAGAGGGACAAGAGATTGTTTGTGCAAAGTGCTCCCTCTGTGTGCGGAGTGTCCTTTCACCATAGTTTCCATCCTCAAAGTTCCTCTTACTGCACTCTAAGTGTGAATAATTACCCAGAGAGGAACTCCTGCCACATGTCTTAACATCTGAGCTGTACTCTTCCTGGCAGGGGCTTATATCCTGGAATTGGTGTGCTGTGATTGGTTGCCAAATGTAGTTTGACTCCTATGTTCCATCATAAGAAAGAGGGCATGATGAGAGATGCAATTTTGGGGTGTTTCCGCTTCCCAATTGTTTCCTATAGGTTTACTTCTTCCGACACAAGCCCTGTTGTTTGCATAGCATTTTTTTTGTGTGTGTTGGCAGCGTGTCTGTCAACTGAAGGGGAGGTAGGATATGGCATAAGTTGACTTCTCTTCGTCCCTCTCACATTCTTCCTATGTTACCAATCTCCTCCTTGTTTTGTCCATTGTGACAGTGGAGTTGTAGTGGTGTCTGAATTACATTGGTACAGTGTTGCATTGGTACAGTGTTGCATCCATGGCCCATCCACTAGTGGGTAGAGACTTCTGCACTGGCAGGGCTGGTGTATGTGGGTTTACATTGGTGAATCTCAAAGATGGAATTGAACTGTTATTTTACTAGCTCCTTCTGGGCATGAGTTGCTAAAGACATATGCACTCCCTCACCAAATGTAACGGGATAGATTTACATTTTGGCAAAACTTGAAGGCAGTTGTATTATCACCTACGTCTGCTGTGACTGCTACAGAAAAATAATTGCAAGTCTAATTTGCATATGCAAACTACCTCACAGATTTAGTTAATCTGTTGCCAAAAATGCTGTCAAGAAAAATTGGGAGTTCTGTGAAAGAGAATACTAGAGGGGAAAAAAAAATAAAAGTACCACTTTCCCCACTTATCAAAATAGAAATACAAAGCAAAAACATCCAATGTGTACCATTTTCAGATTACATGTTATTTAATCACATGACTAGCTTTTATAGTATTACAGTGTAAAACAATGCACATTGAATGGGTTTTATTCCCCCTAAGTTAAATTACAAAGGATTAAACCTATACAAAATAATCTAGATTAATGTCACTCAGTAACAAAGAACATGAATTAATGGATAGATGACCCAGTTATAAAAATGGGTTGGGCTTTATACAAAATTTCAACAGGATGCATGATCGACTGCATGTTCTGATGGAGTTTTGACAAATGAACCTTCTGTTATGCAAAGGAGTTGCACTTTCCAAATTTGATTTTAAGTGAAAGACATCTTGACACTTTCTCATCTGGGAAAATGTGGCTGTTTTGATTTCATGAGCACAACAAAGCAATCATTCAAAATATTCCTTCAGATGGATGGGCAGGGCCAACCTTACCAGAAAGCACTTGCTTTTTAGAGGAACAGATTTCAAGGAAGTGCCATTTTCCTGCCATAATCTCAGTTTCTGTATGACATTTTGGGCGGGGGGGGAGGGAATGAGACAACTCACATGATCTGTGTTCTAAAGTGGGGCATCATTTTGACTTTGAGTTTCAGGAACGAGAATGTCACGAGCCAAGCCAGCAATGTTGATGTGAAATCAACATATTAAGCAGTAATTTTTTCTCCCTCTAAGCATGAATTACACCTACGCTGTATTCAACTACTGTCCTCAAACTGTATGCTTCTGTCTGCACATCTCAGTAATGGCTGCTGTAGTTCTCGGACTAACTTACAACCCAGTCTTATGGCTCCACACTCTCTGTATACTACGTGCAGGATTAAGCTGAAGGGCACAGACTTTGCACGATGCTATGAGCAGTGGAACTGCAAATTACCATTGGTGCTGCTTTGCTTGTGATTCCAATACCACCACTGCTAGTGCTGCAGGACATTGTTGGTTCTGCACATGAGACACAGTTCATCTTCAAAATAGGGGAGGAAACCCTAAACAAGCACATTTCAAAGAAATAGCAATTAATGTACTGTATTCACAGTCCTATTTCTTCCCTCAGATCCCATTCTCCTGTGTTCCTCTCTGCAGCCCATCTCATTTGATTTCTGCATTCCCCTTCGATCACTGCCCTTCTCTATCCACTTTCATTTCCTACTTGTATGCATTTTCCTGAGCTGCCCTTATCACCAAAACGCTCTCTCCACTTCCATGCACTCCTCATTTTCATCATTGATTACAGTACTTCTATACCACCTTTCTCATAAAAGTGATTCACATAGGCAGGCTAGTGCCCATTTTTCAATGGGGTTATTTTTTGTGTGCAAGTACTATTCCGTGAGAGAGACTCATACAGCCCTCCATTTTTCCAGATGTTCACTTTCATAGTGCGGTTGTCATTGTGGCTTGCCAGCCCTTTGCACTTCCAAGCTTTCGTAGGCAGCTGCAAATCAAGCCTCAGGTGTTATCTAGCCAGTTTCCTCTGCATTCTTTCAGATTCCTCCATAGAGATCTGCCAGTGGCTTCAGTCTTTGGCTTTTGGTCTTCCATGGGTCTCCCATCCAAGGCTGCTGATCCTGCTTAGCTTTTTCAGGCAAGGCGACAGCTCAACCTCCAGACCACCTGTCCAAGAAGCATTTCAAGGTATTGTTTTCTTGGCTCAGGCCTTCCCTTCCTGTAGAGCTGGCTTCTTTCACCTTCTCCTCCACTTCCAGGCCCTGTGCTTGTGTGCCCTATCTTTTCTTAGATTGTAAGCCTCAGGGTAGGAACTGTCCCTTTTGATCTTTGTAAAGTACCTAGTCTGTTTCTGGATGATCATGACATGTCTATACCTACACTAGTGGGAAGCCCAAAGTGAGATGCTCAAGAAATGGAGGCAATGGGCATGGAAATGCAATCATCAAGATGCAATGGGTGGGTGGATACCAGCCGCTCTTTCCCAATCTTGGACAGCCATTTCTGCTTTCTTTATTAATTTGGGACTCCTGCATCCTTACAGTGGGCCCCTGCCCCCTTCCTCTCCTTAGTCCCAGTACAGATTGAGGCATGTGTGTGCTATTTGTCCTGGTTAAAAAAAGCAGACAAGGGAGCCAATAGAGATTCCACCCCCCCCTGCCATCTGAATTGGTGATTTGAACTGGGACCACAGATGGTGGTGGTGGTAAAATTAAAGACCCCTTTCGCCTGCTATGGTCCCAGTCTGGATCAGGTCCTCTCATGAATGCTATTCCTGGGAGAAGAAAACACCAGCAGCAGCAGGTGCATCTAGGCGAATGATGCAATTAAAGCCACCTCTAGTTTGACCCAAGAGTTGGACCCTAGAAAGATGGCACACTGGGGATGCTTTACTTCCAGGTGAAAGGCCACACATTTCTCACATGTGTGCCTTACCTTCCCCTTTCTCTCAGCTTTCTTATACACCAGTGTTTTTCAAATTGTAGGTCAGGACCCACGGGGTGGGTCGTGAGCCAATTTCAGGTGGGTTCCCATGCATTTCAATATTTTATCTTTAATATACTAGACATAAGAAAGCCCCCCTGGATCAGGCCATAGGCCCATCTAGTCCAGCTTCCTGTATCTCACAGCAGCCCACCAAATGCCCCAGGGAGCACACCAGATAACAAGAGACCTACATCATGGTGCCCTCCCTTGCATCTGGCATTCTGACATAGCCCATTTCTAAAATCAGGAGGTTGCATACACAGAGATAGCTCAGAACCCGTTGGCCTATATGTGAAGTTTTGATTTTTTGCCCCAATGTGCATGACTTTACACTTACTGACATTGAAACACATCTGCCATTTTGCTGCCCATTCTGCCAGTTTGGAGAGATCCTTCTGGAGCTCCTCAATCACTTCTGGTCTTCACCACTTGGAAAAGTTTGGTGTCCTCTGTAAACTTAGCCACCTCGCTGCTCAACCCTTTCTCCAGGTCATTTATAAACAGGTTAAAAAGCAATGATCCCAGGACAGATCCTTGGGGCACACCGCTTTTCAACTCTCTCCATTGTGAAAATTGTCCATTGGCACCCACTTTGTTTCCTGGTCTTCAATCAGTTCCCAATCCATGAGAGGACCTGCCCTCTAATTCCCTGACTGTGGAATTTTTTCAGTAGCCTTTGGTGAGGGACCGTGTCAAATGCCTTCTGAAAATCCAGATATATAATGTCCATGGGTTCTCCCACATCCACATGCCTGTTAACCTTTTCAAAGAATTCTAAAAGGTTTGTAAGGCACAACTTGCCCTTACAGAAGCCATGCTGATTCTCCCTCAGCAAGGCTTGTTCATCTGTGTTTTGAGATTCTATCTTTGATGAGGCATTCCACCATCTTACCTGGAATACATGTTAGGCTGACCGACCTATAGTTTCCTGGGTCCCCACTCCTTCCCTTTTTAAAAATTGGTGTGACATTTGCTATCCTCCAATGCTCTGGCGCCATGGCTGTTTTAAGGGACAAGTTGCATATTTTAGTTAATAAATCAGCAACTTCATTCTTCAATTCCTTAATAACTCTTGGGTGGATGACATCTGGGCCCACTGACTTATTGATCTTTAATTTGTCAATTAGGTCTGAAACCTCTTTTAACCTCTATCTGATTTAATTCCTTAGTCAGGAGGGGCCGTTCAAGCAGCAGGATCTGCCCAATGTCTTCTGCCCTGAAGACAGATGCAAATAACTCATTTAATTTTTCTGCCATCTCTAAGTCTCCTTTTATCTCCCCTTTCTCTCCCTCATCATCCAAAGGGCCAACCGCTTCTCTGGCGGGTTTCCTGCTTCTAACATATTTGAAGAAGTGTTTATTATTCCCCTTAATATTGCTGGCCATGTGTTCCTCATAGTCTCTCTTGGCCTCCCATATCACCTTCTTACATTTCTTTTGACACAGTTTATGTTCCTTTTTATTCTCCTTGTTAGGGCAAGACTTGATGCTATCATGGGATGTAACTGCATTTGGGGAAATGTTACAGACCTGTACTTTGAACAAGCTACTATGTATATTCTTTTAACAATGATGGTCAATGGGACTTACTCCTGAGTAAGTGTGGGTAGGATTGCAGCCTAGGATTGTTAAAATTTTTCCTGCTTGATGATGCAACTTCCGGTCATGACATCACTTCCAGTGGGTCCTGATGAATTCTCATTCTAAAAAGTGGGTCCCAGTGCTAAATGTGTGAGGACCACTGTTACAGACAACTGTGCAGATAATCTCTATAGCATTCCAATTTCAGTATATGTGCTGCCGAATTAACTGGTGAAATGATTCTGGAGGAAAAAGGAGAACAGGCTCTTTCACATGCAGACATTAAGAACATTTCTATACAATTCTGTTGCTTAGATCCAGGTATGTGCACTTCTGGCAGACATTAATGTCCTACCCCCATTATTGCAACCCTAGTGATTTCATTCTTTATCTCACCCTCAGTGCTATCTAGCAGGGGAGGTTCATATTTATATATACCTAAAAGCACAGGCAAATGACTAATGGCCTTTTCTTTGCTATCCTATCCTAAAACCACCTCTATTAATCACTTAGCTCTCTTACATATATTAATCATCCTCTCTCTTATTATATTAAAGCAACAGATGCAGCATCAAAACCTTGCCTATGTGCAGACCCTGAAGCAGGTTATTAGTCCAATGGACTTGGACTAGACACTCTCAAAAGCTCTTTGCAAATTGAATATGATTACATTACAACCTTTGTTTGGCTAGGGACATATACCAGTGTTTCTCATACTGTGGGTCAGGACCCACTAGGTGGGTCACGAGCCAATTTCAGGTGGGTCCCCATTCATTTCAATATGTTATTTTTAATATATTAGACTTGATGCAACCATGGGATGTGACTGCATTTGGGGAAATGTTATAGATCTGTACTTTTGAAAAGCCATTATGTATATTCTTTTAACAATGATAGTAAATGGGACTTACTCCTGGGTAAGTGTGGGTAGGATTGTTAAAAATTTCCTGCTTGAAGATGTCACTTCCGGTCATGACATCACTTCCAGTGAGTCCTGGCAGATTCTCATTCTAAAAAGTGGGTCCCAGTGCTAAATGTGTGAGAACCACTGGCATATACCATCCCATTCAACGCGATAAGCAATGTAGCAGCCCATATATTTGAATAATAGACCATGTGCCTGCTAGGGCTGTCATCTTTTGTTTACAAACATGTGGGCACTTTTGGCTGAGTGCCTCTAGTCAAAGCACATGCAAAGTTATCCCCTTCTGGGAAAGGAAAGCTTCCTCACTTGCCTGGAGACTGAGCAGGGGTGCTGTGGAACCTGGTGTCTTGTGATTTGCACTCGCACTGTTTGCTGAGAGCACTGGTGTTCCCATAACCCTTGCACTGCCTGAGATGAGGAGGGGCTTGTTCACGGCTCTGGATGGATGACCTGAGTGCATAATGGATAAGAGACCAACACCGTGTGCAGTCCTGGTGGATGCGTCATGCAAATGATGGCTGGCCCCTCCATAATCACCTTATTAAGGAAAAGAACTCTGTTTTCAGCACAGTGCATGGCTTTGCATTCACAACACAAACCTTTGGCCATTCATACACAGTGTTGGCCCATCCATGAGGCTGACTGAGGCTGGTGCCTCAGGTAGGAGACTGCCATGGGGTTTCCAGCTCTATCTGCTCCCTCATCTCCACTGCTTCCCCCCGGACTGGAAAAGGAAGAGTGGAATGGAGTGGAAGAGGAAATTTTGAGGGAGTGCGAGGGGCTAGAGCTTGTGATGGTTAGCCCACCACACTCTCTCCCCACTTCCTTTGCCAATTCAGGGAGTAGGAGGTGCAGAGGCTGCTACATCACTAAGCAAAGGAAGCAGCAGTTGGCTTGCTGCCTCAGGCGCTGGCAGTTCTTGGGCCCACCCTGTTCATACATGAGCACTAATAGTAAAAACAAGCGGGGGGGGGGGAGAGACAACACAACTCAGGTTTTTGGCATCAGATTTTCCCATTCGTGCAGCCGTCCAAGTAAAATGCACTGAGTTTGTTAAACCCAAACAGTTCTTCATGTGAATTAACTAGAGTGGCTACTAGTCAGAACTGTACAGCTTCATTAATGCAGGAGGCCGCCCCAGTGAGTTCACTTGAAGAGTGGTTTGGGCATAACAAAGTGCATTTGACTTCCTGTACTGCTTACAATGAGTATGCAGTGGCTTGATCAGCCCCAGGAAACCTAATGATGGGAACACCCCTCTGCATGCGGTTAGCTACTTGTGTGAAATTGATAAGCCTCCTTGGTGTGGTCAGACTCAGAACAAAACATGAGAGCCACTGGCTCACAAGGAGCAAACTCTGCACAGAAGTGGCCACAGGAATTGGCTTTTTGGCAGCAACACTGCTAGGATTTGGATTTATGCATTTGGTAAAACATTTATCCCACATTTCTTCCCCACCTAAGGTGACAAATAGCAGAGTTTTCTTTGTTTTTAGAGGTGTGCAATGGGAAAAGGAAAGTCTAAGCCTTGATCCCTACTGTACCAATTGCCTGACAACTCACATACCTCAAAGCTGCCATTAGCTGTGGAGTTTGCACAGAACTACCAGTTGCTGTAGGCTTATACCATAGTCTTTCGAGACTGAAGGTTGCCAACCACTACTGCTATTATCATAGTTCACATTTTAATCCCACCCTTCCTCCAAGGAACTCAATTTGGCATACAGAGCTGTAAATCCTCTTTCTCATTTTATCTCCCAACAGTCAGGTAGGTTAGGCTGAGAGATAGTGGTCAGCCCAAATTCACCCAGTGAACTTCATGGATGAGAAGAGTTTTGAACCCAGGTCTTCCTGGTCCTTGTCCAACACTCTTACTACCCAACACTCAGCACTTGTGTGTGTGTGTCCGTCCAAAAATCTCTATCTACTCACAACGGTGATCCAAATTGGGTCCTATAGCTGTTTTCCAAAAAAGATGTCAAAGGTTCAGTCAGGCACAGTGTCAGGGTCATTCAAGTGGAGCACTCACTGGCCAATGGGTGGCCCACCATATTGAGGACTCTACCAGCCAGCCCCAGAAGTACCCAATGGCTGCGTCTATGAGGGTGGATGGACCAAGCATTAGGCTTTGCCCCACAGCCACCTGGCGCCAGCCCCACCTTTCATCCCAGGATGAACACCAGCAAGGTTAATTTAATCCCAGAGGGAGGTAAATAAATGCCTGTTAACAGCTCATCTCTTCCTTCTGGGATTGTCAGACAGATCTCCTCCACAGTCCTTTCCTTCTCCATCTTTTATGTTAGATTGTAAGCTTGAGGGCATGCCCTGTATCTGTATTTTGATTTAGATACAGCATCTATTTAATGTAGGTGCTCCAGAAATAGACAGATGGACAGATGCTCCACAGCTGGCCAGAGCCCAGAGCTCCAAATGCTGCAGCTTAACACATGTGCACATAGAGATTTAATCTTTGTTACCTTAAATGCTGCTCTGCAAAGGTTTTTTAGTCAGGTAGCGATATTCTGGCTGAATGTCAAAGAAACTGATATTAGAGCCTTGAATCTGAAATCAAGATGACTGGTGCTAAATTAGCAGCCACCAATGAGGGCCAAAGGAAGAGGCAAGAAATCTGAGCTTTAGCAAGGAAAGCTCATGAGGCCTGAGATGGGAGAACAGGCAGCAAAACTCAGAGGTGAGAAACAAGCCAAGCCTGGATAGCACCAAGGATGAAACCAGTTAGATCATAAGAAAAGCCTTGCTGGATCAGGCTCAAGGCCCGTGTAGTCCAGCTTCATGTATCTCACAGCAGCCCACCAGATGCCTCAGGAAGCACACAAGAGCACAAGACACTTGTATCTTGTTGCCACTCCCCTGCATCAGGCATTCTATTTACCCACACACACACACACACACACCCACCCAACAAAGATACCAGATTGTACTTGGGTTTAACTGGGGTCACTTTATTAAACACAGTGACCAATTTTTAACGCATGAACCTACCAAATATACCTTTCCTCCCTCACCAGTCTGGGGTAGGCAAAAAAAAAAACTGCCATCCAAAGCCAATTCGGATGACAGAAAAGAATTCCTACCAGGCCTTCATAAAGAGCGGCCAGCTAATCTCAGACTGTTAGATCATGTTCTGTAACCTGTGATGGAGTTTTCCTCCAGAAATCTGTCCAATCCCCATTAAAGGCATCTAGGCCAGACACCATCACCACATCCTGTAGTAAGGAGTTCCACAGGCTAATTACATGCTGAGTAAAGAAATATTTTCTTTCGTCTGTTCTAACTCTCCCAACACTCAGTTTTGTGTGGGTGATTGTATCAGGCAGGTCTTATGAAGGACCCCAACATTTCAACATGCTGAATATAGGCCTTCATCTGCCTGTGCATCTCTCTAGCTTCTTCTGTATAGGATTATCACTTGCAGCCTGTGGCAAAATAGTAAATTCATCATGGCCCCATTACATTTATGTGGCAAGGTAGGATACAGTTACATTTTCAAGCACAGTGTCATTGCAAGCAATGAAAGAGGCACATGCACCTTAGCATCCATTCTCCACAGTTTCCAAAATGGCCAGTATAGAATCGGGATAGGGGGAGCTATGAGCTCTCACAAGTTCTCTGCCCATATTCGTCACTGAATGTGGGAAGCAGTGGAGCATGAGCATACAGATTAGCTGTGTCAGCATGCACCCTGCATACACCCATGCTCTCTTGAGCACCCCCACTCTTAGCTCCTCTCTGTAGAGGCCAACACAAAGTGTTCCAAATTCCTTTCTCATGACTGGGAACCCTGTGCACAGCTTCCAAAGCAAAGCATTCTATATTTAGAATTTGCCTGCACAGATAAGCGATGAAAGCACAGAGCATGGCCAGAGAGTGCATTGGCAAGGGATGACTAGCTAACATGCTCCCACTCCTTGCACTCACTAAAAGTGAGGAGATAACTTTTAAAGAAGGCAATGGATTCATAGCTGTATGGAGTTACTCTTTCTGTGACAGCAAATGGGGACACTAAAAAGCAACAGAGAACATGTCACTCATGGATCTTAAAACTCCTAAAGGTTATAATGTCTGAAACACCCTAGAGCAGTGTTGTCCAAAGTTTTTGGCAGGAGGGCCACATCATCTCTCTGACACTGTGGGGGGGGGGGCACGCCAGGGAAAAAAAATTAATTTACATTTAAAATTTGAATAAATTTACGTAAGTTTGCAAAAATGAATATATTAAAGATGAACTTATAAGAATGAATGAAGGTCTTGCAATAGCTCAAGGCCTATAAAAGGCCTTGCACAAAGCAAGGCTGGCCTTTCCTTTGCTGTTGCTACTGCATCACAGATGTGAAACAACAAGCAGTGGAGGGAGCCCTCATCCCACAACTCAGGCGAGAGGTCAAACAGTCGCCCTCATGCTGAGAGCAGTTGCGTCGGGCCAGTGTGGGCTCCAAAAAATCTCCAGAGGGCCAGAGGCTCATTGGAGACTGGGGGCTCCCTGAGGGCCGCATTGAAAGGCCTCAAGGGCCGCAAGTGGCCCCAGGGCCAGGGTTTGGGCACCCCTGCCCTAGAGCAAAGATCTGAATTCAGGTGAAGGGGGTATATTCTGAGTGTATTATTGGAGCTGACACATGAATTTAAAAACCCACAAGCCAAAACAAACCAATTAATTTGGCTGGGGAGATTATCTGACAACTGGATAATAGCTCAATGGGGGTTCCTTCTTTTGGAGAGCCGTACAGCACAAGCTTTCCTTGCCACCCATGGCACACTCCCCTTATGCTTTGGAAAGTGCTTGCATGCATCAGGTACCCCCTCATGGTGCCCAGGAACCAGGTAAAAGACAAACAAGTTCCCCTTCATGCCATTACCTGCACTGATAGGCACTGTGAAGGAGGATGACCACCCATACGTTGTCTGGTTCCTGCTGAGTTTTCCTGGCTAGGTATCTAGTGGGGAGACTTATTGGAAAGAAGTGTGGAGCAGGAGGCAGCAGCACAGCATCTTCTTTTTATCCTAGCATTCTTTAACAACTCTTGGATACCTGGCCTCTGACATAGCATTGGGGAACAGGACATCTGGGAATGATAAAATGGCTTTGGGGAAAAAGAGGTCCATACTGCATGTTCCCTCATAATTTCCCACTGCTTGTACCACAGCAAACACCCCCATGGGCCCTGAATTACCAGTTTGTGATGCAGATCCTTGCTGCCTCAGGTGCTCGCCAGGCACAATAGAAGCCCTTGTTTGGGCATGGGCCCCCAGCCCATGCCCCTCAAGGCCCCATCTATGAAGCCACCCTTGGAATATCTAAAGTTGTACTTATATATCACATAGCTAAAGGTCTATTAGCAGAATATCAGTGGTGTGAAAAGACTTAAAGAGTGTAATTAATAATATGAAAATCTGCAAGTATGTTATATGGTGACATAAGCCCACTCAAAGTACACCATGCTAGACTACTCTACCACCATTTTTTTTAAAACTGTTTCAGGACAAGAGAAATGCATTAAGTCTAGCCTCTGCATCTTGGGAATGCAGAGACCTTATATATCAAATTAAATTCTGATTTAAACTGTTCTTCTTGGGTATCAACATTATGTATTATAAGAGAGGCAAGGAACTAGTTAAAGGGCAGAAGAGCACGGCTACAATCCTAAACACTGTTAAGGCAGTTTAAATCTAATTGGTTCTAAGGTCAACCTAACTGTGCGAAGGTTTACAGCCAAAGCATATTGCTGAAAGGCAGACTTTCAAACTGCAGAGAAGTAACCCATGGAACTCCCCAGGGTTCAGCCACAGGCCTATTTCATTCCATATTTCATTCCTTACCAGGGGGAAGGAAATAAGAGCGTACTGATGAGGTTAGTTTATGACATCAAGCTAGGAGGCATTGTGCATGCAGGACCAAAATGATTTCAAGAGCTGAAATAATAAAAAGGGAATGAAATTCAACAGTTGACAGATCAGGGCAGGACAGGCAGACATTTGGTTTGGTTTGTTAAAACTGCTATAGCAAAATCAACCACAGCAGCTTTGGATTCATTGTGTATATTATCACCATATGTACATATAATTCCTCCAAATCTTAGAAACAGCATCTTCTTTGTCTCCTCTGCCCTAAAAAGCAGCAGTTGCAGGTAGGTAACCACCTGTCTGTAGACACACCAAAGTATTTTGTGTGTGCGTGTCATTTTTGCTGTAAATCTAAAGAAGAACATACAGGTTCAGCCTACTTATACACGGATTTTTTATACACGGATTTGACTCAACATGAATGGCCACTGCAAATGAGAAGGAATGTGCTGATCCCTGGAGAAAGAGAAAAATGCATCCCTTTAAAATCAGTTTAAAAAACTGAACAGTCCTTTGATAGTAGCCTCCTTAATGAGAGAGAGAGGGCAGCTGGCTGACAATCCATCAATCCTTCTCTCTCCAGGCGACCCCTCCCTTGACCCTGAGCATGTGAAAGAAAGGTGATCATTTACATTGGTGAAGGGAGGGGCTGAGTGTAAGCTCTCAGCTCTTTGTAAGCTCTTGGAGGAGGACTGATTGATGGATCGTCTTCTTCATGACTCTTATCTTACATCACAAAGGTCAGCAAGGTTGTTTTTAAATCACCAGAGCAAAGAAACTTTGTTTTTTAAATTTATTTGCTATAGTGCTTGGAACAGAACCCACACAAATAATTAGGCTCAATCTGTATAGTCTGACTGCAATAAATGATTCGCGGTCATTGTCTATGGCAGCAATTTTCAAACAGTGTGCTAAGGCACACTGGTGTGCCACGAACAGTCCACAGGTGTGCCATGGGAGTTTGGGGGAGGGACATTAGTAAGGCCTTTGGGAGATGTGAGCTCCCCCCCTGCTGGCCTTGTCAATTATAAAAGAAATGATGGTGTGCCTTGACAAATTTAGCACCTTGTCAGTATGCTATGAGATGAAAAAGGTTGAAAATAGCTGGTCTAACAAAAAATATAATTGGTCAAGTAGAGGCCTAGTAAAAGGCATGGTTTTAATTTTTCACTGGTTTTCATTTGGAAGGATTAACAGCCACCACTTCACACCAGCAACTCACCACAAGCTAGAACAGGGGTGCTCACACTTTTTTGGCTCGAGAGCTACTTTGACACCCAGCAAGGCCCGGAGATCTACCAGAGTTTTTTTTACAATGTTCGCGCCATCATAACATATAACATTTATGTGTACAATGTATGTTGGTGTACCTTGAGCCCCACTGAGTATAACAGGACTTACTCCTGAATAGACATGCCTAGGATTAGGCTGTGAGGCTGCAATCCTAGCCACACTTACCTGTGAGTAAGCCCCATTGAGTACAATGGGCCTTACTCCCGGCATTTCCTCCCAGAGGCACCTGAAGGGGGGGTCGGCACTCCGCGATCTACCGGTAGATCGCGATCCACCTATTGAGCACCCCTGAGCTAGAAGCATCCATATGCTCCAATATAAACCACTCACCCTGTCTCTGGGGCTAACATGCATTCACCCAAAGTCATGCAAGGAAGGCCCTGCAAATCTATGATGCACCCAGAAAGGTAAATGCCATACCAGAGACCTTTGCCCTCTAACCAGATGTAACAAGCTCCCTTTGCCCACCTCATCTCATGGTGACAACCCCACATCCTAGGGGCTAGTGAATGACAAGGCTGGGTTAGCCAAGGACTTCCCCTCAGGCACATACAAACTTGCCACAATACATTGCTGGTTTGGTAGGGGGTGTTACATGAATATCTACAGTCCTTTACTGTTCCCTAATACTTCTTTGAGAGCTCCTGCTTTCTGGTTGCCCTCCATTTCATCTGCCCAGCACCAGGTCTCAGTCCACTATATGGATCACCTTAAACCTGCTCAGTTCTTAGTCTATCTATGGCCACTCTTAGGTTTGGGATAGGCATGGAACTAGATTGGGACTCCAGGTAGCAGAGAGGCACTCTCTGCACAGCCCTGTACCCTTTACCCAGAGACCAGCCATAGTCAGATAGCAATGGCCTGGCCTCCTTTTCCACTAGTCCACTGAGGTCTCACTCCCTAGTATCCCTTAGCATCCCCCTGCTCACCACAGTCACTCTGGCCTCTTGCAAGCTCTGTTCTTACTGCCCTACAAGTTTCCCTCTCTTCCTTGCTCTTCCCCGTTCCAGCTTCTTTGCTGCATCACCATTTGTCTCCCTGTCTCTGACTTCCCTGGTGTTTTCCACCTCATTTCTGACCTTCTCTCTCATCCCTCTTTGTCTTCCTCCACCATATCCAGTTCCTCCACACTGCTCTCTTTTCTCACTGCTGCTTGTCCTCTCTCCCATTGCTCTTTCTCATCCCTCCACCACCAAAAACAAGCCCTTCTCTTCTTTTGTACAATAGCCTTTCAGACACCTGAAGATGGCTATAATACCTGCCCTTAGTTATTCTGTTCTTCAAACTAAGCATATCAAGCTCTTTTAACTCTTCCTTAGAAGATTTGCAGCCTAATCCTAACTTGCGCCTGTGCTGTATTCAGCGCAAGGTAGGTGCCAGCTGAAGCACAACTCAGAGTAAGAGGATTTTTTACTCCTTTCCCCCATGTCGTGTGACAACCACCTATATGGGGCTACTCAGATTTGAGCCAATGAAATCGCTAAAGCAAATCTGAGCAGTCTGCGTAAGGCCAATTGGGATGGGAGTGGGGTTAGGATGTGGCCTAAGGTGCCCCCCTCCTGGGCCCAATCCACCTCCTGATCCACGCACTCCCACCCTAAACATCCCTTCCTTGACTGTGTTCCGCTCCCCTGCCACCCTGTCCAACTCCCTGTGCTGGTCGATTTTTGCTCAAAAACCAGAAGTGGCTTCTGATCTGAGATAAGCACTATTTACAGCATCGTGGAGGCCCACAGAGGGGGGCTGCAAGCCCCCCCCCCCCGCAGTAGGTCAGCACTTTCCTCCAGGTAAGTTTAAAAGCCGCTTGCTCCCAGCACTGCTGCAATCAATGCAGTACTGCTGGGGCACTCATTTCCCCTGGAGGTTGCAACCCATCAGTTTGGGAACTACTGCTATAGAAAGTATAACAAATGAAGATTTGCATAATTTCTTTCGTAATTTGTTCTGCATTTTTCCTATTTTGTGTATTTTATTGTTTAAAATATTTATATCCCACCATTCCCATGCTAAAGCAAATGCCCAAGGCAGCTTACAAATACCATATTAAAGTGTGCAAAATATAAAACAAAGTCATAATAAGAACAAAAAGGGGAACTATTTAGACCACAGCATTATTGCAGAGACACAGATCACAGTATTTAATTCTTATTCATTCTAGTCATGGAGAGGGAGAAGGTTCTATGCAGAGAGTGAAGCCCATCCTTAACCACTGCATTTTGAAAAGCCATGGGACACACAAAGAGCCCTTTATATGTTGTTTTCTAAAATTATTTTTGAACCTTGATTCTATCCCTTCTCTGTTAATACCTTCTAACTCACACCAGCTAACACACCCTGCTCACAGCTCCCCCTTGCTCCCCTTATGCGATTAGCACAATGGAGATGCCTTTTAATGAGGTTCTTATGCTACCACAACAAATTCATAGGAGCTCCCTAGGGATCATTTGCAATCTGATTAGGTTTTCAAACTGCTCCCATTTCTTAACCTCTTTTAAGGGAGGGAATCAAATGAGTGCCAATGTCTCCAGTTTGTGGTGGAAGACACTGTATATCCCCATCTGTTGAGGGGGGAGGGGGAGCAGGTAGAGATGCTTTAATTATATATCCTTCACTGTTGGAGAATTTTAAGCATTGCAGTCTAGTTTTTATTATCAAAACTGCTTTATGCTGGTCCTACAGTATGAAGTACACTGTCTTAAGTCAGAGAGAGGCAGTGTTGCGTAGAGCAGGGAGTACTGCACTGAAACCAGGAAGTCCAAGGTTCAAAACCTTGCTCATCCATGAAGTTCAGCAAGTGAATTAGGCCTCTCTCTCTCTCTCTCTCTAACTTCCTTTTCTCATAGAGCAGTTGTGAGGACAAGCTGTATGTATCCCATGTATGCCACCCCGCATGCCACTTCTCACAGGAGGGCTGAGATACAAATCTCAACAAAAACAAACACTTCAGGGCTCTTGGCTGGCCTGCTTTTGGGATCTGGTAGGCAGCACTTTCGGGGGGCTAACCTCTCAATACCCCACCTTGTTCCATGTCATTGCTGCCCTGCTTGCACACAACTACTGGCACCTCTTCACCTGGCTTTTCATTTTGCCAGTCCTTACCCTGCCCCTCTCTTCAAACTACAGGAGCAAGGATGGCCAGCTAGTGAAGTGAGATCACAGTAGCAACCACAACAGCAAATCAAATGCCACTATTGTGGGAATGGAAGAAGGAACCTGCATGGTTTTGCCTCAACTTGACTTTTGTGCCACCTACAAAGTAGCAGCTCAGTAATGAAATGGGAGGGGTGATTTGAGGCTTACTCTATGCTGCAAAAAGACCCACAAATGTTTCCCTTCCCTTCCAGGCATTTCCACTGTCTATCTATGCCAATTGTGACATCCATGTTGGTGGTTGCCCCAGGACATCAGCATAAGAATGGCCGGTATTAGCCACTAATGTACCAACCAATATTTATATTTTTCACATTTTTATACTACCCTTCAGAGCGCGATACCATAGTCTTTCAAGACTGAAGGTTGCCAACTACCCTTCCTCCAAGGAGCTCTGGGTGGTGTACACAGTTCCTCCCTTCTTTTCATCCTCACAACAACCCAGTGAGGTGAGAGAGATTGACCCAAGCTAACCCAGGAGCAGGGTGAGCAGGGATTTGAACTTGGATTTTCCAGGTCTAAGTTCAACCCCCACAGCTTTGACTACACCATCCTGGCTCTCAATAGGTAACCAATGTAGCACCTGAGCAGCTACATTCCACATGGTGCTCCAAAGAACTATGGAGAAGCACTACTTGGAAAGTGAAGTAAACAAACAAACAATATTTTTCCAATAGTCAAAAAACAAAAAAAATTGTGAATTGTGTGCTGGGGAAAAAATGGCTTTCCCTGCAACAAAGATACATGGTGCAGCGGGGAAGAGGAAATCACATTTTTTCAGCAACAAAAATATATCAGGCTATTGCCGAGACAAATGCAAACCCTCACACCCCACCTCCAAAAACACCCTGCTAATAATGGGTGGAGAAAATGCAAATACCTTCAGTGCTCATTTTGAGCCCAATCCTATGCATGTCTACTCAGAAGTAAGTCCCAGTATAGTCCATGGGGCTTACTCCTAAGAAAGTGTGGCTTTGTAGCCTTTGTAGGGCCAAGAGATACTGAGGCTGGACTGTTTGGAGGCAAAATCTTCTGATGGGGAAGTCTGTCTCCCTGCCTCTGTTGGGTGAGTTCTCTGTAGTGCTCCTTGATAAGGGGAATTGCACTCTGCACGTGCTCAGGAGCTCTTCCTTACGTTCTTGATTCAACCCTTTAAGGCGTCTGTGAGAGGAGAGTAAAAAGCCGCACGCTGATTAGCTATGACTCAACTCTTCCGCCTCCAGCCCGGAGAGAGTGGGTGGTGCTCAGACTGAGGGAAGAGCCCAGGGCAGGCGAGGCCAGGGTCCCAAGGTGGGAGCCTCTCCCCCCGCTGCGTGCATGGCAGCCGGACCTCTTGCGCGCTGCTGCAAACGGCTCTGCAGCCGGGAGCCCCAGCGCCTCAGCAGACCTCTGAGCCGCGGCGCCACGCAGGAAGGGCAAGGAGGCGGCAGCCACACGTCCCACTGCGAGGCCAGCCCGCCTGCAAGCCAACCCAGCTGGCCGTGCTCCGCTGCAGAGCGCACATGCGCAGGCTTCACCGCGGAGGAGAAGAAGATCGTGGAGCTCCACGAGGAGGCATGCGCAGTGAGTGGGTTGGCCTCTGGCTTTCCCAGGGCGGCTGCGATTGGGTGCAACAGTGTTTCAGCTCCGGGCTGTTGCACCGCTCCAGTTGAAGAGCCCAATCGCTGCTTTTTCTTAACGCGGCAGGCTTCTGAGCTGTGAACGGAGCAGGCTTTTCTTCACCTGAGCTTGGCATCCTGCTGCAGGGGGCAGCTGTGAAGGCAGGGAGGCTTGTGAGTGGCAACATCTTGGTCAAGACAGTGGCCAGTCCACCCCACTGCCCAAGGAAATTGTCATCACGACCCAGTGATTGTCAGCCTTGCTCATCTCACGGCACACTGGCAGGGTGCTAACATTGTAAGGCAAACCACTGACTTTGACAATTGACAAGGCGCACCACTGTGGTGGGGGGGGGAGGCTCACACTCCCCCAATAGCCCCACTAACAAATGACCCACCCCCAAACTCTCATGGCACACCTGCGGACTACAACTGGCACACCAGTGTGCCACTGTTCTGCCAAATCCCAATCCACTGGGCCTCCTGCCCGCTTAAGGAGGATCAGTCCCCCTTGTGCAACTCACCAGTGCAGTAAGCAAAAGTCAGAGTCCAGTTCTAGTTCACAGATGCCAAGTAAACCAGTCCAATCAATTAGAGTTGCCAAATCAGAGTCCAGAGCCAATAAGCCAAGTTACAGTCCAAGATCAGGTTCCAGGTAGATCAGTCAAATCCATCAGGGTATCCAAGTCCAAAGTCTAGTCAGATTCCAAATTCAGTAAGCCAAGTCAGTCTCCTCTCCAACCTGCACTCCTTCAAAAGCCACAAACCCTTTCTGCCTCAGGTGCTCCTTAGATCCCTGAGGGCCCTATTGCCTTCCAGTGGCTGCAGCTGTGCAGCACACTCTGCTGGATGCCCAGGCCTTACCCTTAAAAGGGCCACTGCTGACATCACATCTACCTCCTCGCCAGTTCTTCCAGATTCCAATACAGCCACAGCGCACTGGTTGAAGAGAGCTGTCAGATCCCCTCAGCAGAGTTAGGAAAACTCTTTGGGATCCCCATTCAACTTGGAACCCAAGCATTAAAATGATTTTAAAATGTTGTCATTGTCGTGTTGGGTCTTTCTAGCCCTTACAGGTGGTTGGTGGTCATGTGACATTGCACATCTGCGGGTGCAATCCTAAACCCTTATGTCAGTGCTTTCCAGTACAGATGTAAGGGTAATTTCCAGCAATGTCTGGGTAATTTCCATAATGTCTTTCCAGCACAAGGGTAATGCATAAGGGTAATGCAGCTCTGAGGTAAGGGAACAAACATTCCTTTTCTTTGAGGAGGCCCCCATGAGTGACACCCAACTGCAGGATGCAGCACATGTCCCATTGGTACTGCTACGCCATGGCTGGAAAGCACTGACATAAGGGGTTAGGATTGTACCCTGTGTAGTCTCAAAGTGAAACATAAGCTTTCCTGTTAGCCAGAGCTCAAACGACAACTCTCATTGCATAGGATGTATGGCAGATTGCATTTGTTTAGCTAGGGCAGGATCTCGCTGGGTGTTGCAGGCCTACAAAATTGAGGGTCAGAAAAGTTTTTCCCAAACTTTATGGTGGTTTGATATGAATTTGGGGTGCCAGTTCCAAAAATGGCATCCATTTTGCCCTATCATGTCTAGTTTTGGAGATATAGTATAGCCTCATTAGCCTCATTAGTGAATTTGGGGTGCCAGTTCCAAAACTGGCATCCGTTTTGCCCTATCATGTCTAGTTTTGGAGATATAGTATAGCCTCATTAGTGAATGGTTCAAGCAGCTTCCTCATGGGGAAGCCATGGTGTAGGCTTCCTCATGAGGAAGCTGCTTGAACTATTCACTAAAGAGGCTGTGCCGTGTCTCCAAAACTATACGTGGTAGGGAAAAAAAGATGCCATTTTTGGAATCAGCACCCCAAATATACCCAGGAATTGGTGTAACATTTAAGGAAGCAAAATGTGTGTTTGCCTGTGTAATCAGAGCAGGCTGCAAACGGGGTAAATACTATGCCAGTGCCATGTTACTGTGGCCTGGATTTCCACAGTGTCACCCACCTGCTCTCTGAAGGCACACTAAGCACTGTCTGAGGGTTTGTGTGGGTTCTCTGCTGGGTGTGGGCTCTTGACCCTTAATCTAGTTGAACTTGATCTGATTGATTTCATCCTTGGATGTGTGCCCTTCGCAGCCATTTCATACAAGCATGCACCAGTTTCAAAGCAGAAGCGGAGTGTTCCAGCCATTCACATGTGTACTGCAGCATTTTATCCTAGAGCTCACCTTTTTCTTCCCCCTTTTTCTGACATCAGCTATAGCATTCTCCTCTCTGAGTTTCTGGGAGTCTCAATCTAGAACAGCCATTTTCAACTACTGTGCCATGGCACATTGGTGTGCCATGAGTGATTTACAGGTGTGCCACAGGAATTTGGGAGAAGGTCACTTATTAGTAGGGCCAATGGGGGATGTGAGCCCCCCACTGGCAGCATGGTGTGCCTTGCAGATTGTCAAAAACCTGATAGTGTGCTTTGACAAATTTAGCATCTTCTCCGTATGCCATGGGATGAAAAAGGTTGAAAATCACTTATCTAGATTCTCAGTGGTTCCCAAACTGTAGGTTGGAACCCACTGGTAGGTAGCGACCTGATTTTTGGTGGGTTGTCAAAGGGTGATGGAAAGATAGATAACTATTTGCCTCAAGCCCTGAAAATCAGATGCTGTAGCCGCTAATTTCCCTGCAAAGAGTTCAGCTCCTTCAGTTTGCAAGCATGTGTAAATATAGAGAGATATAAATGTTTGAGGCTTTTTTAATGGTTATTATTACTTTCTTGTGCAAGTCTGGTAAATCTAGGTGGGTCCCAATAGTTTTATTTTAAAAATTGGATCCTAATAGTGCTAAAAAGTTTGGGAAACAGTGGTCTAGAATGGATGCCATTTGCTCTGACTTCTGCTCCTGCCACCCTTCATATTGCATGTAAAATTCTGACACCTCAAACAACCTCTTGGGTTGCTTGTAGTATGGGGGCCAGCCTTGTAAATAAATCACAAAGACTGAATGACTAGAAGTTGATAGTTGAGGTGGGTCAGCATTTAACTCATTACACCCTTGGTGATACCCCACTCTTCTCTTTACTTGCTTGGCTCCTCCCCCAAGGTCCTAACAACAATTGGTGTTCAGTTCATGTTTGTTAAGCAGAAATTGCAGCAGAGCAAACAAATAATAAGGTACGTGTCAAATTCATTGTTGAAACTGCAGAAGCAAAGATGTACTATGTTGAATTTGAAAGATTTTCTTTTTCTCTCTTTAAAAGGCTGGAAAACATAACTATGTGGATCCAGTCACTGGCTATCTAGTGTTTACCAGAATTGCCCATTTGCAAAGAGGAAACTGCTGTGGCTCATCCTGCAGACATGTGAGTATGAAAACTCCATCATCTAGTAGCTTTCATGAATAAGCCACTCAATCACCAAATTAGTTCTGTCAAAAGTATTTGGATTTAAGTTGACTTTAAATTGGATTTATGTTGGAAAGCTAAAATCCAAACATTTCACCTTAAACTGGGTCCTGGATCAGACTATGACATGTGGCTTGAGCCACAAACATGTTGAGACTATAATCTTATGCGCACATCCTTGGGGAAGTAAGTCCCACTGAACTCTGTAGTGCTTCTGAATCTGGGGGTTGCAAGACACAGCTAATGTGATTGAAAATCTGATGCACAACTAAAAGGAATCAAAGTGCCTGAATTGAATCATGCAGTCCAGTTAAACTTGATTTAATGTACCAAACCCTTTTGTTTGAAAGGCAACCATGTGGATTGCAAAGAAATATACTTTCCTTTAAGAATGTGTAGGAAGTGAAGGAAGTGACCTTGAAGGGAGCTTAAAAGGACTGCAAACTGGACTGCTGGTTAATGCTGTGATCCTCTGTGCATTTACTTTGATTAAGTCCTATACAAATCAATGAAACTTTACTTCCAAGTAAATGCAGGAGGGTCACAAGTATGTATCTGCAAAGAGTTAATTATTACATTGACAAATGTAATACACAAAGCTTGATCACATACATATGGCTTGAGAGTAAATCCTGTTTAGGAGCAAGTTGTTACTTGAAATCAAAGTATGTCCCTTTGATTTCAATTGATATTGGTTCCAAGATGTTTTGGATGTTGGGTTCCACTGAAATCTGTGCAATATTTATGTCTTCTGAAGAATGTTTTGGGTGCTGAGTTCCACCTTTTTGTAACTGAGCTCATCTTGCAGCTGAAGCTAGATACAGAACAAAAATGTTGCCAAATGAAGCTCCGGAAAACACTTTCACTTTCTGTTGGGCAGAATCCATTCATCTGATGATATGAAATTTTTTTAAAAACTGCTTTTAAAAACTGTGTATGTCATCAGGACTCTTTTGCTTTCTAATTTGACTATATGTGTGTTCCCCCTATAGAAAAATGTACCAGGCTGTGCTTTTGTCTTCACACAAACTTTCCAGATAACTTTTACATTTGCCTATGCATGTTTACTTAGAAGTAAGTCCCACCAAGCTCAGTGGGACTCTTTCTAAAGCATGTGTGTATATTATTGCAACTTTGGAGGTGGGGATCTTATCCTTCTTCCCTAGTATGAAGATTGTTAGTCTAATAACTTTCCTTACCCCTTTGCTGAATAGCTTCTGTTCCATCTTCCAGCTTTATTTAAAAAAAAAAAAGCCCACAAACCTGAACACAGCAATTAGCAAGGAAATCTCAGTGATTTCAGTATAGTTACTGTGCAGAGCTTGTCAATAGGGAATTGCAATAATTTATAAGAGAGGTGGTTTCTGGATATTACTCAGATATAACTGTTACTTGGGGAAAATCCTGTTAAGAACATAAGAACATAAGAACAGCCCCACTGGATCAGGCCATAGGCCCATCTAGTCCAGCTTCCTGTATCTCACAGCGGCCCACCAAATGCCCCAGGGAGCACACCAGATAACAAGAGACCTCATCCTGGTGCTCTCCCCTACATCTGGCATTCTGACTTAACCCATTCCTAAAATCAGGAGGTTGCGCATACACATCATGGCTTGTACCCCATAATGGATTTTTCCTCCAGAAACTCGTCCAATCCCCTTTTAAAGGCGTCTAGGCTAGACGCCAGCACCACATCCTGTGGCAAGGAGTTCCACAGACCGACCACGCGCTGAGTAAAGAAATATTTTCTTTTGTCTGTCCTAACCCGCCCAACACTCAATTTTAGTGGATGTCCCCTGGTTCTGGTATTATGTGAGAGTGTAAAGAGCATCTCCCTATCCACTCTGTCCATCCCCTGCATAATTTTGTATGTCTCAATCATGTCCCCCCTCAAGCGTCTCTTTTCTAGGCTGAAGAGGCCCAAACGCCGTAGCCTTTCCTCATAAGGAAGGTGCCCCAGCCCCGTAATCATCTTAGTTGCTCTCTTTTGCACCTTTTCCATTTCCACTATGTCTTTTTTGAGATGCGGCGACCAGAACTGGACACAATACTCCAGGTGTGGCCTTACCATAGATTTGTACAACGGCATTATAATACTAACCGTTTTGTTCTCAATACCCTTCCTAATGATCCCAAGCATAGAATTGGCCTTCTTCACTGCCGCCGCACATTGGGTCGACACTTTCATCGACCTGTCCGCCACCACCCCAAGATCTCTCTCCTGATCTGTCACAGACAGCTCAGAACCCATCAGCCTATATCTAAAGTTTTGATTTTTTGCCCCAATGTGCATGACTTTACACTTACCGACATTGAAGCGCATCTGCCATTTTGCTGCCCATTCTGCCAGTCTGGAGAGATCCTTCTGGAGCTCCTCACAATCACTTCTGGTCTTTACCACTCGGAAAAGTTTGGTGTCATCTGCAAACTTAGCCACTTCACTGCTCAACCCTGTCTCCAGGTCATTTATGAAGAGGTTGAAAAGCACCGGTCCCAGGACAGATCCTTGGGGCACACCGCTTTTCACCTCTCTCCATTGTGAAAATTGCCCATTGACACCCACTCTCTGCTTCCTGGCCTCCAACCAGTTCTCAATCCACGAGAGGACCTGTCCTCTAATTCCCTGACTGTGGAGTTTTTTCAGTAGCCTTTGGTGAGGGACCGTGTCAAACGCCTTCTGAAAGTCCAGATATATAATGTCCACGGGTTCTCCCGCATCCACATGCCTGTTGACCTTTTCAAAGAATTCTATAAGGTTCGTGAGGCAAGACTTACCCTTACAGAAGCCATGCTGACTCTCCCTCAGCAAGGCCTGTTCGTCTATGTGTTTTGAGATCCTATCTTTGATGAGGCATTCCACCATCTTACCCGGTATAGATGTTAGGCTGACCAGCCTATAGTTTCCCGGGTCCCCCCTCTTTCCCTTTTTAAAAATAGGCGTGACATTTGCTATCCTCCAATCTTCTGGTACCGTGGCCGTTTTGAGGGACAAGTTGCATACCTTAGTCAAGAGATCTGCAACTTCATTCTTCAATTCCTTAATAACCCTTGGGTGTATGCCATCAGGGCCCGGTGACTTATTGATCTTTAATTTATCAATGAGGTCTGAAACATCTTCTCTTTTAACCTCTATCTGACTTAACTCCTCGGTCAGGAGGGGCCGTTCGGGCAGCGGTATCTGCCCGAGGTCTTCTGCCGTGAAGACAGATGCAAAGAACTCATTTAATTTCTCTGCCATCTCTAAGTCTCCTTTTATCTCCCCTTTCCCTCCCTCACCATCCAGAGGGCCAACCGCTTCTCTGGCGGGTTTCCTGCTTCTAACATATTTGAAGAAGCTTTTATTATTCCCCTTAATGTTGCTGGCCATGCGTTCCTCATAGTCTCGCTTGGCCTCCCCTATCACCTTCTTACATTTCTTTTGCCACAGTTTATGTTCCTTTTTATTCTCTTCATTAGGGCAAGACTTCCATTTACGGAAGGAAGCTTCCTTGCCCTTCACAGCCTCTCTAACTTGGCTGGTTAGCCATGCGGGCACTCTCTTGGATTTAGTGGAACCCTTCTTTCTTTGCGGATACACTGTTGATCTCAGAGTGAGTTAAGATAGGTATTTAATAATATAGGAAGCATTTTCCACCACAAGCATTGGTTTTTAAACTTTTGGCTATCACTTTAAAAGTGTTTAATAGGCAACAGGGCAGACCCTGCCTGCCACCTGAAATAATCTAGCCAAGGGGTGCCAAAACCCCAGCCCAGGGGCCACTTGCGGCCCTTAAGGCCTCTCAGTGCAACCCTCTGGGAGCCCCCAGTCTCCAATGAGCTTCTGGCCCTTTGGAGATTTGTTGGAGCCCGAACTGGCCCAACACAACTGGTCTCAGTGTGAGGATGACTGTTTGACCTCGCAGGTAAGCTGTGGGATGAGGGCTCCCTCCACTGCTTGCTGTTTCACATCTGTGATGCAGTAGCAGCAGCAAAGGAAAGGCCAGCCTTGCTTTGTGCAAGGCCTTTTATGGTTGGCAACCTTCAGTCTCGAAAGACTATGGTATAAGCCTACAGCACCCGGTATTCCCAGGTGGTCTCCCATCCAAGTACTAACCAGGCCTGACCCTGCTTAGCTTCTGAGATTGGACAAGATCAGGTGAGCTATTGCAAGACCTTCATTCATTCATATAAGTTCATCTTTAATATATTCATTTATGTAAACTTATGTAAATTTATTCAAATTTTTAATGTAAATTAATTCTTTTTTCCCTGGCCCCTGACACAGTGTCAGAGAGCTGATGTGGCCCTCCTGCCAAAAACTTTGGGCACCCTTGATCTAGCCCATAATCCCAAACAGATATACCCACCTGGCCCACAGTGGTCCTAAAAAGTTTTTGCATTCATAATTCTGTCTCTATAAAACTTACAATGTAAACAGACCAAGGGCAGAAGCTTCCTTTGAGTATAATTCTCTACCTGGGAATGTGTTCTGAGATTATGCTGACCCCCTGTGCTCTTTAGTAAGTAACTAAACAGAACAAAAGAATCTTTCCTCACATTTAATGGAGAAGCCTTTTTAATCCGTCAAAAGACTTTTTACAGCAATCCTAAGCGTTTCTACTTGGTTGAGTCCCATTGGGTGTAGGGGGGCTTACTCCCAGGAAAGGACATGTAGGATAGCAGACTTAATTAATTGGTGTAATGTGACTTGGGGCCCAATCCTATCCAGTTTTCCAGTGCTGGTGCTGTTGTGTCAGTGGGATGTGTACGGCACCCTATGGTGGAGGGGCAGTCACTGGGGCCTTCTCAAGGTATGGGAACATTTGTTCCCTTATCACGGGGCTGCATTGTGGCTACACCTTAGCTCAAAAGTTGGATAGGATTGAGCCCTAAGGCTTTGTACACTTTTCTAGGAGTTACTTCTAAGTAGACATGCCTAGGATTGCTCTGCATGACACTAAATGACGCAACCCTAGCAACAGTATACACCTGGCACCTGCAGAAATGCCCAGCTTCCTCGGCATGATCACAAATTGATGACGATGGCTTGATCAATGTCTCAATATTACACAATTTTTAAAAGAAGCTTTTACAAAGTCTGTATTTTAAAAAAATAGCAAACATATTTGTGCAGGGCTCTGCTTAATGGATTATTAAAACATACGGAATGTGTTTAAATCCAAATCCTCCTTAACAGCATCACTAACAATGGTTCAGTGTGTCAGCACTTCTGGGGAGAATAAATGTATAACTTATTTGGCCTCAGTGACTCTTTACAGATAGCTTCTATGTACGTCCTGTTTAGTCATATGGCTAATGCTTAGAATGTCTGTGCCTTATACTGAGGAAGGAGAGTTACCCATCCTTCTTGCAGACATGTCTCTCTCCTCACTGCTGCGAGGTATGAGTCAGAGGCACCCAATCCTATGCATACTTACCTAGGAGCAGACCACACTAAACATAGTGGAACTTCTCAGGTAAACAAGCATAGAGTGAGTCTGCCCAAAGATTTCACTTTTATTCAGCAGTTTGTAACTAGAAAAGTCTATACCTCCAGAAAATCTACACCATCCTGTACAGGTTTACAAGGAAGGATGTTCCCTTTGGGGAGTCAGTCGTATTAGATTGCCTCATGCACATGGAGGAGAAATGGCTTCAAATCCTGTCGTAAGCAGGAACATACTTTGCAAGTGGTCTCCTGGACAATAATTAGGAACATTTGCTTAGGGAGAGGGCAAGGAGAAGGGGGTTGCATGGTTTAAAGTTCCCCCTCTTTTAAAGTCCTGAGGGCACCAGTGATTTATAGGACATCATTAACTATTCTTCCTTTAACCATGGGCAATGTTGCGGCCTAGTCAAGAATGACTTATTTCATCTCTCTCTTTTCCTCTCCAGTGTCCATATGGTCAAAGAAACGTTACAGATCAGTCCAAAAAGAAGCAGTTCAATTCCTTTTTCTATACTTGATGATCGAAGCCTTTTGCATCATACCATGAAGTCAGGAAAAGAAAAAAGATCAACCATCACTTCCACCACCTCCTCTTCTACCCCCTACCGAGTCCACATTTTGCATATCAGCTTTCTTTTGCCCTCTTCGGGTCTGTATCCTGAATATGTTCTAGTTGTAACGTGCAAAAAAAATCCATGTGCATGCCAGTGAATATGAGCCATTGACAAGGCTATGCCTTTCCTCTTGCATCATAAGCTATTGGCTGTGGAGAGATGATTGCTCTGATATCAGGTTAAAGTAAAAACCAGCAATGTGGGAGATTACTTTATATTACAGTTCCAGGAAGCAAAAGACTTTGGGAAATACGTCAGTGTGTATTGTGTTGAGTTACCGTAATGGAGCAGGTTTTGAGATTGTGAATAAGGTTGAAAGAATTATTCCAAACAGAATTGTTCCCAACAGAGTCGTATCATAGCCATTGGATTTGACATGTCCATCCTTAATATATTTGCAGCCCAATTCTCTGCATGTTTTCTGGGAACCTGTTAAAGAACAGGAATGGGCAATTTTCACAATGCAAGGATGTATAAAGTAGGGTCCCCCTCAAGGATCTGTCTTTGGATCACTGCTTTTGATTTGTTCATAAATGATTTGGAGTTAGGGATAAACAACACAGCAGCCAGGTTTATGGAATGGCAAACTATTCAGGATTACCCCCCCCCCAAAAAAAAAAAAAAAGCTGATTGGCAAGTGCTCAAAAGGCATTGTTTTGCAGTGGTTCTTCTCCTCTCAGTCCCGGAGGTCCCAGGAGATAGTGATGTTGGGGAACTCCTGCACATTGCTGTGGCTTTGGAACACTTTGGGACACCAGTCATTGCTGTAGGTCTGCAGCTTGGAAGTATTTGTGGAATCATCACTGCTCCAGGATGCTCAAGTGGTGGCAATAGCCAATGGTGCCTTTGCCCAGATTCGGCTGATGTGCTGTGTGCAACCATACTTGAAGCATTCAGAACTGATCACAATGGCCCACATACTCAAGGCACTGAAACTTGATTACTGTAATATTCTCTACACATGGAGCTGCCATTGAAAACTGTTCAGAAACTGCAATTAGTGCAGAATGTGGTAGGCCATTGTAGTTATGGGGGTGAGGCGGCTTGATTGGACTACTTTTCCTCTATCTGAAATAGCTGCCAATTTGTTTGCAAGCACCATTCAAAGTGCTGGTTTTGACCTTTAAAGCCCTTTACAGCTTAGAGCCAAGGTATCTTAAGGACAGCCTTCTTCCATATGAGATGGCCAGTCCCCTGAGATAAATTGTGGAGGTCCTCCTACAGATGTCCCTGGTTTCTGAGGCTCATCTGGTGGCAACAAAAGGAAGGGCCTTTTCCATAGCAGCATCACAGTTATGGAAGTCCCACCCTG
Source organism: Tiliqua scincoides (assembly GCF_035046505.1). Taxonomy (NCBI): domain Eukaryota; kingdom Metazoa; phylum Chordata; class Lepidosauria; order Squamata; family Scincidae; genus Tiliqua; species Tiliqua scincoides. Next base: position 125,240,344 of record NC_089824.1, read on the forward strand.
TGGAGCTTAGAATTGAACCCTCTCTATTGGCCTTCAAGTGGGAGCTTAAGACTTTGATTGGTAGTGGGGTCTTTTGTTTAAAAGAGAAATGCAAGATGCCAATATTTTAAATCTATGGACCTCTGCAAACTGAGTGACTAAGGCTGAAATCCTATGATTACTCAGAAGTAAGTCCCATTGTGTTAGATGGAGGTGTTGGGTGGAGCTCAATTGCAGAAAAGTGTGTGTAAGATTGCTGTCTATGTAATGAAATGGCAAGTGCAGTTCAGTGGAAATGGGGAAAGTGATGTACAGTGGGTGGCCAAAATGGAAAAAAAAACACCAACTTCACATATATGCGGATAGGTGCTGAGCTGTCTGTGAGGAACCAGGAATGAAACCTTGGGGCAAGGAAGATATCTCTATTTTTTAAAAAAATCATCTAAGTGTTTGGCAGCAGTGAAGAAGGCAATTTCCATGCTAGGGTTCCATGTGGGCATTTTGTGAGCCTTTGGTCTGCTCCGACAAGGCTTGTCTTATGCTCTAAGCCAGAGGTGTCCAAACGTTTTGGCAGGAGGGCCACATCATCTCTCTGACACAGTGTCAGGGGCCGGGGGGGGGGGGAAATAACTAATTTACATTTCAAATTTGAATAAATTTACATAAATGAATATATTAGAGATAGAGATTGAATGAAGGTCTTGCAATAGCTCAAGGCCTATAAAAGGCCTTGCGCAAAGCAAGGCCGGCCCTTCCTTCACTGCCACTGCTGCATCATAGACATGAAACAGCAAGTACTGGAGGGAGCTCTCATCCCACAGCTCGGGTAAGAGGTTGAACAGTCATCCTCATGCTGAGAGTAGTTGTATCGGGCCAGCATGGGCTCCAGCAAGTCTCCGGAGGGCCAGAGGCTCATTGGAGACTGGGGGCTCCCCGCAGGCCAGATTGTGAGCCCCCGAGGGCCACAAGTGGCCCCCGTGCCAGGGTTTGAGCACCCCTGAGCCCACTCACTGCTGTGTTATTACACTGTGAGCAGCAGAATGCCTGGAATGCTTAAGTTGCTGGAGGAGAAAGTCACATAGAAGTGTTCTGAAACTGAATAGATGCAAAAGAATAATTCCCTCACTACAGTCTGAAGTGATACCATCAATTTTACAACCGCAGAATGCTACCTCTTGATTATGTACACATAGAGGTGAGGCAAGTTGCACACCTGTGCATGCTTAGCTGGAAGTAAGGTCAATGCAGTGGAACAGGACTTTTAAGTGTACATAAGATTGCACCATCAGTTGGTTTGGGTGTCCAAGTTTGTAAATACTGGGGGAGGAGATTGACACAAAATTAGAAAATTCTATACACATAAAATGCATCAGGGAATACCAGAGTACTAAGGTAGCACTTAAAGGATCTGACAGGTTGTAGAAGGACTTGCCAGCCCCCCTTCTTTTATTAACTAGTAGACAAATCCAACTTTTCCTGCCACAGAATAATGATGCTTGCCTACTACATCCAATTGGAGTGGGTGACAATTATCTTTCTCAATTGTTATACTTGATGGATGGTAACTATGGTAGGGTCTAGAGGGGAAGGACTGCTTACATCACGGATGGGCAGACTTTCAACTGTAAGGATCCTGGACCTTTAACAATTGTATTGAAGAGGGAATTTCAGCAGGTGCAGCTTGTCATCTGCTGAAATTCCCTCTTCTATGCAGTTGTTAAAGGTCCAGGATCCCTACAGCTGAAAGGTTGCCCACCCCTGGCTTACATGACAAACAGCTCCTCCACAAAGAGGCTTTGGAGTTAAACTGGTTGGCATTTGATTGGCACAGAAGAGGCAGATCCCCGTGATCCCAAGAGCAGGCAGATGGTCCTTTGCTTGGGCAGGTGTCTAAGTTCCATTGATGGTGTGGGGGAGGGAGATGAAGTCTTATTCCTACTTCCACAAATTTTTGGTTGGGATGTGTGCTAGTCCTGTTGGGGCCAGCATTTGACTGAGTTGTAGGTACTGTCTTTGCTTGTCTTCAGTCACCAAAATCCCACTTGTAGCCTGATCCACTGGTGGTCTGGATTTAGAATCTGCCTTCTCAGTGCTAGGTGGCCAATGTGGCTTACATAAAATGTAGCAGTTACAACCAAATTTGGAGCATCTTTTCCCTGCAGTATCTCCTTGAATCCAATGTTAGTTACTCCCAAGTATACATGCAGAGCATTGTAGTTGAAGGCAGCAGATTGAAACAAGCTTGCCTAAGACTGTTGGTCTCAGCTGGGCTTCCTTTGCTTAAACATGGTTTGGAATGCAACCTACCTGCCAGCTATTGGAGGAATTTCTTAAACCTGGTTTCCTCCTTAAGGGGGGGAGCAGAGTCGCTTCAGCAGCAGAACCCCCCTTTGCTGGGAATCAACCCAGGGAGCCTGCCACACCTGGCTGACTGCTAATCAAGAAACACAAACAACATTGGCTGGTTGAAGTTTCAAGAGCAGATTCATTTACTCACAGTTCCTTAGTAGTACGGTTACAGCATCTGATTTGGGAATCAGAGGTACACTAACTTAAAAGATAACAAGGCCCTACAGCTGCCTTGTCCTGCGTGCCATGTGGCCAAGATGGTGGCGCCAGCAGTTCCCTGCTGCATGCCATCTTGTCTGCTCAGTTGTGGCGAGGAAGAGCTTGGAGAGGAAGGGAGTTATATAGGGTCTGGGGCTACGCCCCACATAGGTCATCCAAGGTGGACAGGTAAAAGTGCAAAGGACACTGGGCTATGGCTTAACCCTTTTTAGGACAGTCTCCTGCAACAGCAGATTGAAGCAAGCTTGCCTAAGACTGTTGGTCTCAGCTGGTCTTCCTTTGCTTAAACATGGTTTGGAATGCAACCTCCCTGCCAGCTGAATGAAAAATGCACAGGTCATCTGGGCTATGAATCTGACCAAAATCTGTACCAGGTTCAGAACTCGGATGTCGGTTCTCCACCTGTGCAGATGGTCACTGGCGCCAGCTCCAAGTCAACTGGAAACATCTCAGTTCCAAGCACTCATCAACTCAGAAGCAAGAGCTGCCCATGTCACTGGGACACTCTGCTCCCCTGCTTAAATTTCTGCCCAGTGTTGCATATACATAACAGGGAGCAAATGTGTACACCTGTGGGCTGGGCAAAAATGGGTTACGGCTCAAGGCATCACACTGAAGGGCCCTGTTTACCTGAAGAGAGGGCTACTTTGAAATTGGTTCTGGGTCACAGCCTGTAAGGTTGTTGCCCTTGACCTCCAAGAATGGCAGGGGGAAGGCACGGGCATGGGAGCCCCTTCTGGAATTGGTTCTGCTTGGAGGCAACAGTAGACCTGCTTGTGAGTAAGCCCCCCCCCACCTGAATCTACCTGCACACTCAGTTGCAGAATTGAAATTGCAGTCCCACAGTGCAGCAAGTCCCAAGGGGCTTCCTCCCAAGTAGGGGGATGGCTCTCCCTGTAAGTGCTTGGCATCCATGCATCTTGATCTTCAGGAGATGGAAAAAGACCCACTTGGACTGAAACAAACTTGCCCCCTCCAGCTGCTCAGATGATCATTTGAGCATCAGCTCGTTTCCTGAGGTGGACCACACCCTGAGGGCTGGCATCAGCCGTTTTCACCACTGTGCCTTGGCACATTGGTATGCCTCGAGTGGTTCACAGGTGTGCCACAGGAATTTGGGCAAGGTCATTCATTAGTAGGGCCAATGGGGGGGTTGAGCCCCCCCCCAGCATGGTGTGCCTTGTCGATTGTCCAAAACCTGCTGGGGTGCCTTGACCCTTCTAGTGCCTTGTCAGTGTGCCCTGAGTTGGAAAAGGTTGAAAAATGTCTGCTCTGGAACTTTTCCCAGGCTTTTATCTCTGTTTAAGGCTCAGATCTCCACTGAATCCCTCCAGGGACGAGAAACTCAGAAGCGAGGAGGTCGCTGCTTCGAAGCCAGCTGAAAATCTGAAGAGCTTAATGGGGGGGGGGGGGGCTGGAGGAAGACAGGAGGGGGGTGCCAAGGAATCGCTTCTGCTCCCCACAGAGCCCCATAGCTTCTGGAGGAGCCGCTCTCCCCAAGGTCCTGCTCCAGCCGGTGCCTGCAGCTCCCACCCAAGTGGAAAGTGGACGTCTCTCTCGCGTGCAGCGCTGCTCAGAGCGCGTTTAGCGGAGGGAGGCACTTATTGGAAAACAGCCCCGCTGAGCTGAGAAGGGCTTACTTCCGAGTAAACACGCGGACCGTGATGAGGTTGGGAGCTTCACAACCGGGCAGCTGGACCTCTGTCTTCCCCTACTGCAGCTTTAAGAAACACTCCTTGGGAGTAAGAGCCCCTGAAGGCAGGGCACTTACTTCCGAGGAGGAAAAAGTGTTGGAGCTGAGTGTTCGGGGAGTAGGACCCGGCTGCCGCTTAAGAGCCCGATCCTAGGCATGTCTACTCAGAAGTAAGTCACAGTACAGTCAGTGGGACTTACGCCCAGGAAAGTGTGGATAGGATTGGGCTGTAAGTCTTACTGGATGCCTACTCAGAAATAAGTCCCGTTGTAGTCAATGGAACTTACTCCCAGGTAAGTGTGCATAGGATTGCAGTCACAATCGGCTAAAGGAAAGAGCACCGTTTCAGATCCACTTGCAGGGGAGCTCCAGCCTGGTGTTCTATTGGGAAGTCAGTCCCACTGCGCTCAGTGGGGCTGAGCCCTCGCTAGAGCCCAAGCTTAGGCACTTCTACTCAGAAGTGAGCCCCACTCTAGTCAATGGAGCTCACTCCCAGGTAAGTATGGCTAGGATTTCAAGCCTTGCTGTATTTACGATTGTGGCCCCGCTCAACATCAGTGGTGCTTTCCGGCCCCATCCCAACAGCAGGGGAAGGCACCCTCCCCCATGCCGCACCCGGGAACACCAGCCAGCCAGCCAGCCAGCCAGGGCCTATGAGAGGAATTTTAGCAAGGGGTACAAAGTTTCTTCTGGGGCAATGGGGGCAAGCAGAAGGGGGGGGCAAAATAGGGCGGGGGAGGGTGCTGACAGCCACAATAGTATTTGGAGCTCAGGTCTACAAGGCTTCTTGATGCAGCGTCCAGGTCTACCCGACCATGCGGCATTAGCAGCTAGATAAAGTAATATGGAAAACCAAACACACTCTTAAGTCTCTCTAAAATTTTTGAAATAAAGAAAATGGGTCGCAGAAAATTAGCATCATCGTATTAGCATCATCAGGCTCACACTAGAATGGACCAAAATGAACTTCTGCAGCAGCTGTAGCCCCACAGCTGGGTCCCTGAGCTTCTATACACTCCTTCACGGTTATGGGATCCGCAAGCCAAAGAGCTACTGTAGCAGGCCAGTTTCCTCCCAGATCTGACACTGTGTTAAGTAGGGTCAAGGATGCTTCCTGGGCCTGGTGTGTAAGGCTTGCAGCTGCAGTTAATACTGTATGCACATGGTTGTACCCCAGCATTATGCGCTGGCAGTGAGTTCAGGTGAGATAGGAAAATGTCAGGTCACAGGAACTTTCTGGGCCCCCTTTCTGACCCTGGGATCGGGTACAAATTACCCCCTTTACCCCTCTCTCCTAGGCCATCTAATCTATCTATCTCAGACTGAGGGATGTATCTCGAAAGGGGACCCTTGTAGCGCTTAACCTTATTAACTCAGGGCCTGATCCAGACCAAGTTAAGCCCTTTTAAGCCTCCTGGCTCTCAATGGGAAACTTAAGCAGGGGCTCCTCGTCTTTCCGCCGCGGTTGATGTCCCGGGCGTCTTAAAAGCGATTCCCTTGGGGGAGGATTATTACAGCCCCTCCGGGGGCCAATCTGTCTGGTGTCGTTTTCCTGTCTCTAGACATTTGTCTGGCTTATCCTCTCCACACCCGCAGGGGTTATAGTACCCATCCCACAAACGGTAAACACACACACACACACAGAGATGATTCCGCCCAAGGTCCCTTTTGGGGGGAGGGCAGGGGAGACGTCCTTCAGCCCAATCCTATGCATGTCTACTCAGAAGTAAATCCCTTTATGGTCAATGGGTCTTGCTCCCACGAAAGTGTGGATAGGATTGGGCTCCTTGTCAGCTCCATCAGGCAACGCACTTATAAGGACATCTGCTTAAGTCCTTTCTGCCCAACGTTGCATATACACAACAGGGATCAAACGTGTACACCTGTGGGCCGGGCAAAAAAGGGTTAAGTGTGTCTAGACTGCGGTCCTAAACACCTTTTCGGGGGGGGGGGAATATTAGAGCTCAAACCTAGACATGTTTACTTAGTGTTAAGCCCAGCCGAGTTCAATAGGGCTTATTCCCAGGACATTCAGTTGCAAGTGTAGGGGTGGCAACAGATGACTTTCATTCTAACTTTCACCCCACCCGCGTCTGAGGGCAGCCCTGCTCTATTTGCTGGTTGGTAGGATGCTGAAAGGGATTGACAGCCCAATTCTATGCATGTGTACTCAGAGGTAAATCCCATTAGATTCAATGGGGCTTACTCCCAGGAAAGTGTGAATAGGATTGGGCTGCCATTCACACATTGCAAGGCTCCTGGGTGGTTTGTTCACGCAGGTTATAGCTGCACACTGCAAGCATCGAATGACTGGCATGCACGTGTGAATGCATTTGCTGTCGCTTTGTAAAGGGTCAGGTGCACGCAGTGGTACTTGTAATTACCTAAATTGCAAGAAAAGGTGTTTCTGTGAGGTCTGAGAGGCAGACGTGTCACCTTAGTTTCTTACCTGTCCATTGGGATAACTAGAACTAACCGAAAGTAGGATTTATCCCACATCGAACTCTTTAAACTCCCTTGGATTTCATCAGGAAATTGCATAGGGTTCACTTTTCTGCTGTACTTAAGGACTTAAATGTCCTTTATTTGGGCTGGCTCTCAGGATTGAATACAATAAAGCCTTTGCAGCTACCCCCGCTCTCCCTCGAGGCTATCGACCGTAAACAAAACCCAAACACAATCCTCTTTATTTGGAATATTTGTGGATTGCGTGCACGTCAACCCTCAGCAGGTTTACTCATAAGGAAATGTCACAAGGGCACTGATTTCATCTTAGTGAGGCTGCATCAACTTGGCAGTCGTGGAACCGCCTCCGAGGCAATGGGACTTAGGTTCCAATCCTATCCACACTTCTCTGGAGTAAGCCTCGTTGACTATAATGCGATTTACCTCTGAGTAGACAGGCATGGGATTGGGCTTTTAGGCTGCGCACTTTCCTGAGAGTAAGCCCCATTGAAAACAATGGGACTTACTTCTTAGACACCAAGCCTATGCATGTCTACTTAGAAGTAAGTCCTATTATAGTCAATGGCGCTTACTCCCAGGTAAGTGTGGCTAGGATTGCTGCCTTAATTCCAGGCAAGCTTGCCTACAGTTGCAGCCCAATCCTATGCAGGTTTACTTGGAAGTAAATGGCCCTGGATCCTCAGAAGCTGCCTCTGGAGCCTTGAACTTACAGCAGCGTTTAGTTCCTGGTGTAAGTCCTGAGAGTACTGAAGTCCTGGATTAAGTCCTGGAGTCCAGCCTGAGAGTAGCTGCCTCGACCTTCAGCTGACTCTCGGGAAGAACAGAGACGGTCTTTCCTCCTTCCACTGCCTTCCCCCGCGGAGCTGGGAAGCCAGGCAGCCCTTGGTTCGATACGCGGCGCCCACTGCCCTCTCCCACCTGCTCGCCCACTTTCCTTCCAGGTGAACAGTCGCAGCGACTGCGAGGCGAGCTCCTCCGCGGCGTCGACGGGCTGGCTGTCCCTGCGTTTTGCCAGTGGGCCGAGGAGGGAAATTAACAAGGAAATTAACGAGGGGCGAACGCGTCCGGTGGGAATCGCCCTGCCTCTCCTCCCCGGTTCCCAAAACCAGCTCCGCGGCGCTGGTGCCTCTCTCATCGTCAGCCACCGAGAGTTTTAGGGTCTCCAGAAAACTCTTGCAATCCCTGGCGGGAGGAGAGAAGCAGGGACGACCAGTGGCCACCCAAAGGGGAAGGCAGGTTCTCTGGCAGCCAACTCTAGGCTTGTGTACGTGACTTCTGTCTGAGCCTTGGAGGATGATGAAGTGGTGGAGCTACAGCCCAACCCTATGCATGCCTACTCAGAAGTAAGTTCCAGTATAGTCAATAGGGCTTATTCCCAGGTAAGTGTGGATAGGACTGTAGCCTCGCAGCCCAATCCTATGCATGCCTACTCAGAAGTAAGTGTGAATAAGATTGTAGCCTCACAGTCCAACCTTATGCATACGTACTCAGAAGTAAGTCCCATTATAGTCAATGAGGTTTACTCCCAGGTACGTGTGGCTAGGATTGCAACCTGAGGTGGTAAATTCGGGGTGGTGCCCATACAGGCTGTCTTTCGATGCCCCCCATCATAGCAAGTGTTCTGCATGGAGCAGTACCCTGAGGAGAGCCCTAATTGTCTGCTTTTCTACGTGGTGGCTTTGGTGGACGGAGGGGAGCACTCCAAAATGCGATTCCCCCCCCCCCACTTGAAGTGGGAAGTGGTACAGCCCGGAATTCTACCACCTCATTCGGTCTCAAGTGTAGCCTTTCTCGTGCGTGACGTGATCTTGGGAAAGCCAAATCCCGGGCTGTCCTACTACTTGCAACCCAGTGTGTGCTCGTTGACCCTGGAGCTCGTTGACCCATGGAACTGGGCGCGAATGAACCAGCTACACGGGGTAGAGCGCTGTTTCAGGTGCAATCCTGAGCATGTCTACTCAGAAGTAAGTGGCACTGAATTTAATGGGATTTACCGCCACGTAGTCGTATAAAGGTCAGTTCTATTTCCCGTTGTTTGAGAGTGAGTTCCATTGAACTTCAAAGGACTCAGGCTGCAATCCTATCCACACTTACCTGGGAGTAAGCCCCATTGACTCTAATGGGACTTACTTCTGAGTAGACACGCATAGGATTGGGCTACAGCCCAATTCCATGAGTGTCTACTCAGAAGCAAGTCCTATTAGAGTCAATGGAGTTTACTCCCAGGTAAGTGTGGATAGGATTGCAGCCTCACTTCGGAGTGAATCCATATGGGACGTACGCTCATTGGTAAGAAGAGGCTTCCTGTCTGGGGCAGCAACGCAGAACTCAGGGACCAGTCCGACTCTTTTTCTGCTTCACCACACATTTGCCCCCCATATCCAGGAGCTGATCAACACTTATCGGGGCTTGCTGAACTGCCCTAGTCGCTGGCACACAAATGTTGCAGCATTTCTTCTTGTTTTCATGCTCTGTTGCTGAGAGAGAGAGAGATGAAAGGTTGTCTAAAATAAATAAAGCCTTTGAAAGTATACCCCGTCCTTCAAGAGGCTTCTTAGCTGGCATCACAAAAAGCTCCAGCGCAGGGAGATCACCATCGCCCCTATCCCATTCCCCTTGTCGCCACCGCAAGACCTCCCTTCCGTGGGCACGAGAAACAACGAAGTTCATGAGCACCGCCCTCCTCCACTCCCACCAATGGGACCTTAAAATGCCCCCTGCTGAAAAATGGGCACCGAAACCCTGAAAAGTGATTGTGCTTCTGATTCGCAGAACTATTTATATCATCCTTGAAATTGACTTTTTTTTTTTTTTTTTTAACAAAAGGGTAAAATGAACAAGACCCTTCCCTATTCAGTAAGTTCCCCCACAAGGAGGGGGAGTTCACTACTCAGTGCCACCACAACTGGTTCAGGCCACAATCCTATCCACACTTTCCTGAGAGTAAGCCCCATTGACTATAACGGGGCTTACATCTGAGTAGACATGGCTAGGCTTGGGCTCTCCATCGCCTCCAGGTGATGGGCATTGGAGAGCTCCAGTCTGAGCAAGTGAATCGTTCGATCTCCTGCCTAGAACGGGGATGGCCAGGCAGAGTTTTCTTGGGCTGGTGCTGCAATGTGGACTATTGAACAGGGGAGGAGAGCGTGTGAGAAAAGGAACCCCCCTTCACATCCCAACACTGATCAATGATTCGATGCCTGGATTATACAAGAACCAGGATTCTAGGAATAAGGCCCCCATTCCAGCTCCATCCCTCTACTAAAGTCTTCCCTCTGAAAGTGGAAATCTCATTTATTTCGATGCCAAATAGAAGGGAAGCTTTCAATAGGAGAGGATTCTTAGAATCGGAGTGAAAGCAAAATAACCAGTTGTGGGAGGGAGGCAAAAACCTGCTTGGATCCACTCTCCCTCCAGCGAAGTTCAGCTGAGGAAACAGCTCGGTTTAAAACCCATTTTTGCCCGGCCCACAAGCGTACACATTTGGTCCCTGTTGCGTATATGCAACGTTGGGCAGAAATTGCTTAAAAGGAATCCCTGGCAACGCCACAGCCCATTTGCTTCAATGGGGGTTTGCGCAGGAGATATTCTTTGTTTTTCCAACGTGAGGCAGAAAGGCTTGGGGTTTCAGCCGGTGTAACTCAGCAGTGGAAAAGTCTGCAGCTGTGCGGACGCCTCTGAAGGGGGGACGACACACGCGTCCCCAGGTCTTTTCACAGATTAACTCCCAACCCTGGTGTTTGTTCCCTAGGATTTGGCTTCCACGGATCGAGCTGGCAGAGGCGTTACTGTCCTTCTAAAGAAGCCACGAAGCCAGCTCAGATGGGCTCCTGATTGCCTTTGAATGGACTTCTCTGGGATTCGCGTGGGGCATCAGCCCAGGTGTGGGTTGGTTGTGTTATTTAATCGCCAGAGGAATAAATCTGTGGCAGTTCCAAGTTGCCTAGTAGTTGGCCAGGCAAGGTCTCCTCCACGCATCCGTGGATCAGATCTCATCAGATCAAGCTGACGAGAGAGAGAGAGAGAGAGAGAGAGAGAGAGAGAGAGAGAGGCTTCGCTTTAATGGAAAGCTCCAGACATCCCACAGCCATATCATTTTTTTAAAAAAACACCCCTCTGATGAGAAGAGGAGCGCGCAAGAATCCGCGGCTGAGACTCTCCTGCCAATAAATCCCCCCAGATCTCCGTCCTGGCAAATCGAAGGAAGGCTCCACGCCAGCCCACGTTTGGATCCGTCGATTGGAGAAGCGCTTGTCAGTTTCATTCACCCCCCCCTCGCTTCCAGTCATGCTCTCGCCTCCATCGCTCCCCTTCGCCACCAGGTCCCCCTTCGTCCCTCACCTGATCCTTCATGGGGCGCTAACCAGGGAGAAGGCGCGGCGGCTCTGCTAATCTTGGCAGGTAGGGGGTCAGGTCTCCTGTTTCGGGCTTGGGTTTGCCGGAGGGCGTTTGGGTGGCTACTATTTCGTGATTGTAAACTGGGGGGGGGGTAGTGAAGAAGGGGGGGAAGGCGAGGAACCCGTAAGAGGTCAGAGGTGAGAATTCCGCCTCATGTGGAGGTGTGGTGGAGATGGTGAGAGAGAGGCGGGGAGAAAGAGAGAATTCCCCCCCCCACTTAGCCATCAGCTTGTTTATTTTAATTAACACAGGAATCCTTTGCTAGAAACAACAAGGACCAGCCTCCCTCTCCTGGTTACATCACCGCGTCTCTTCTCTTCTCTCCCCCCCCCCATTTCAAACCCATCCCCTTCATTGCTCATTAAGGAGGAACCAGTTCTGGTGGCCCCCCCAAAGCCACCCCTTTCTAAGCTCTTCAGGTAAGACGCTGCCTGAATCTTTGCTACAGCTGTTTAGATCTTAATATTAATGACAAGAAGGGTAGTGGGGAGGATAATGGCGGTGGCCCTCCCCGGTTGCCTAGATCTGCTTCCCCCCCCCTTTTCTGGATCAAACTGAAAGTCCAATCCTATGCATGACTACTTAGAAGTAAGTCCCATTATAGTCAATGGGACTTACTCCCAGGAAAGTGTGGCTAGGATTGCAACCTGAGTCACTGTGCAGGGGAGGAGGATGCTGGAGGGGGCGCGCGCTGGTCTCTTTTTCCCAGGGAAAGGCTCTTTTCACCTGCAGGGGTTGGCATCCAGGTTGGCCCCAAACCTCCTCTTGCAATGGGGAGTTTTATTATTGGGTGCGATGACTTTCTCACTCCCCCCCCCCACTTCTCGAATAGGGTCACTTCGCCTCGCCAGCAAACCTTGCCGTGAATCGCAGCCGGCTGGTCCGCACAATGCGAGATTCTATTAGCTCATTAGCCCGGAACCAGACTGAGCTACTGCGCCTCTTCAAATACCCTGGAGGGCAGATCTTTTTTTTCCCCTCCTCGTCCTTCTTTTCTGTTCTTTTTAATTCCACCCCGCCCCCGGTTGTTAATAGAGACGCTTGAGGTGGACTTGCGCCTGGGATCGCGCTGCCAACGTTGTGCCCCGGTGAAATAGCCTCTAATCTGCAGCTAAGCGCTGCTCCGGCTCAAATCACCTCCTCTGCTAGTGGATCGCGTGGGTGGGACACAATACTTTTGATTAAGATTTCTCCCTCTCTCTCCTTTTGAAAGGGGCTTCGGTGGATGGTTTCTTGGGCTTCTGCCTGTGTGGCTCCAGGATTAAAGGTGTTTTGATTTTGGCTAGCCCCCTCCCCATCCATAACCTTGGTTCCTAAAAAACTGTTCTTAAAACACTGTAGCTTGGGAAAGCAAATGAACGATGGAGCGATTGGTAGCTGAAATTGACTAGACTAGGCTTAATTTCTCCAAATAATAGAAAAGAGCGCTCAGTTGGGGGAGGGGTTTGATCCTGAAAAAAGGGAGACTTGGGGGAACTTTTACTCCAACCTGTGATATTTGGATTCATTTTCAGGGATGGGGGAGAGACCCTCAACGCAATGTTCTTCCTTGGGGTTTGTTTTGCTGGGCGCCTAAGTACAAACGGCCTCGATCCAGTCCAAGCTTTTAAAGGCTACAATCCTATGCAAATGTTCCTGGGAGCAAGCCTCATTGAACATAATGGAACTTACTTTTGAGCAGACCCGCTTAGAAGTGGGCTGTAAGTCCCATTGATTTCGAAGGGGCAGTCTTGAAAGCGTGCTGTACTTATTTCCCCCATGGAAATCAATGAGACTTAAACAGTGTTTAACTTGCATTCTCTCTCTGTGTGTGGTTTTGATTATTTTATCTCTGTTAATATATTCAATCGAGTTTATTCTCAAGCAAGTATGTTTAGGATTGTAACCAGTGTCACAACGACATCCATGGGTAAAACAGGGATCAAGTTAGGGGACTCAGACTGCAATCCTATCCATACTTACCAGAGTAAGCCCCATGGACTATAACAGGGCTTACTTTTGAGTAGACAGGCATAGGACTGGGCTCTAACCCGTGTTGTAAGTGCCAGTGAGAACACTGGAACTTCTCTCCCACCCCACCCCCTCAGCCTGCCCCAGTGGGCTTCAGACCTGCGGTCATCTGGCTTCTGTGGTGACAGCTCACGATCCTGGGAATGGTGCGGTCCACAGCTGGTTCTCCAGGCCCAAACCAGGGATTATAATTTTGAAACAGAGGTAGATCTGACTTGAAGCTGCCTTTGATAGATCAGATCAGGATGATGCCCTGGTCCGTTTTGCTGTTTCAGGGATGGATGGGTGGGATGTCAATTCCGGGAATGAATGAACGAAGCTGCTGGTTAACTGGTTAAAAAAAAAAAAGAGCACAGGCATGGTAAGGGGGTAAAAGGGAGCGAACCCCCCTGTTCTGGGGCAGGAAGGACTCGCTGGTCCCTTTCTGCCTCCTGGCAGGACTTTTAAACCAGAGCAAGGCCACTTTCAATTAAGGGGGGGGGGCAACACGATTCTTCTCCCCGGCTTTCTGCTTTCCTCCCCTCCCCCTTCCTCCTCCTAATTATTTTTTGTCAGTTATTAATCCGCACGTGGATACTTTGTCCTGGAGCCAAAGACAAGCCCCCTTCACGCTGTAATAGGCTTTAGACCGTAGCCTGTGGCTGAAGGGGGGCGGCGGGAGGGTGTCTCTGCCCCCCTCCTCCCTCCCGCTAATCGCCCGGATCCGACGGCCTGTGGAGCAAGTTACCTGCATCGGCCCAGGCTCCCGGCCAAGGGTTTTGTTCCGTCGGCTGGAAAGGGAGATGTCTGGGATGAGCCGCAGGACCAACCAGCCCAGCCTCTCCTCGCCTTCAGGCGGAGCGGGCTCAGGCTGAAATCCTAGTCACGCTTACCAGGGAGTAAGCCCCATGGGACTTACTTCTGAGAAGACTTGAATAGGATTGGGCTCTGAGGCTACAATTCTAGCCACACTTTCCTGGGAGTAAGCTCCATTGACTATAATGGGACTTACTTCTGAGTAGACATGCCTAAGCTTGGTTTCTCGGTTGGACCTCGTATTTAACACCACCACCACCACACACACCCCCCGGCAGAACCAAACGCCGGACAGAACCAAACGCCCGGCATCGGTGTGTGAAACTGACCAACTTCACATCGCCCCATCAAAGCGTATGGCGGCGACCCTGACCTAGCCTAGACGCCTTTAAAAGGGGATTGGACGAGTTTCTGGAGGAAAAATCCATTATGGGGTACAAGCCATGGTGTGTATGCGCAACCTCCTGATTTTAGAAATGGGTTAAGTCAGAATGCCAGATGCAAGGGAGGGCACCAGGATGAGGTCTCTTGTTATCTGGTGTGCTCCCTGGGGCATTTGGTGGGCCGCTGTGAGATACAGGAAGCTGGACTAGATGGGCCTATGGCCTGATCCAGTGGGGCTGTTCTTATGTTCTTATTTGGTTCGAATCGTCGCTTTTTTCATGAGCGCAGAAATCGAGGACCATTTATTTGGATTACCATCATTAATCAGCGTGGTATCCAAACACCCCACTTTTGGGTAGCGCTTTGGATTTTCCAGTGGGGTCCGCCGCCGGCAGGAACTCACTCAGTGGTGGTTTGTATCTCGGCCAAACTCTTTTTCACTGCAGGGTAAATTCAGTGCCGAGCCTGAAATTCAGGACGGAAAATCTGGCCTCAAGGAAAAAATCCTCCACGGTTTCCCAGCCCTTTGATTTCATTGTAGGCTTTTTCCGCGAGGCTTTCTCTCTCCTCCCCGACCCCGGGGCTATTTGGCCAGGAAGGCCGTCTCCCTCATCCCCTCCTTTCCCAGCCAGAAAAGAACCAGAAGGCTGAAGGCGATGTACCTGAAGGTGCTAACCACAGGCCAGTTGGCATCGCCTGGGCTGGTTTGCAAGGATGTCTCCCAGCCCAACCCTCGGCGTGTCTACTCAGAAGTAAGTCCCATTAGAGTCAATGGGGCTTACTCCCAGGAAAGTGTGGATAGGATTGGGCTCAGTCTCGAAAGGAGCCTCGGGGGGACTTGAAGGCCGTGCTCCGACGCCCCTTTACGTGCGAGGAAGCCCCATTGAAGAAAGCGAGATGCACTTCCCAGCACACACGTGTAGGATCGGGCTTTGTGGCTCACTTTGGGCAATACCCTTAGGGGGCTAAAGGTGGCCGGTGTCTCGCGAAGGGAGGTTCATTTAGGTCTCCTCGTTTAGGTAAGCAGGAATTGGGGGGGGGGAGAGGAGAGAAGGGGGCACCACGCTGATTTCCATCACGCCCTTCCTGGTAGGATGTGGCCGGCATGTGCCAAGGGAGGTGTTCCCTCATTCTAGCCTCGCCACAACAACCGGCGGCAGGTTGTCTCAACGAGCCGGCATGGGAGGAAGTTGTCTGCATCCTGGGAAAGCTCCATCCCTAACAGTGCACAGCTCCTTTACTAGGAAGTAAGCCCCATTTTGCTCAGTGGCGCTTACTCCCAGGGAAGGGTGGTGAGGATTTCAGCCCCAGACCTCTGGCTGGGTCCCCGGCTGCAGGACTGTGGTCGTGTCACTCTTGCCCCCTCCATTCCGTTCTCTCTCTCTTTGTCTCCCTCCCTTTGTCGGAACGGAGGGCACGACCCAGCCGAGCAACGGGAAAGGATCAGCGTGACCCTCCCATTGACATCCAGGGGACCCTTAAGTACTGGCTCCCATCCGATTGTAATCTCCTCGGAACAGCGACTTCCGTTGAACCCAAACCTATCATACCTTTGGACGCAGTGGAGCTTTTAAAGCTCTGCATCTGAGAGAGAGAGAGAGAGAGAGAGAGAGATGCAGGCCGAAGGAAGGGGAAGTTCTCCAACTTTGCAAGAGTATCTTTGAATGCGATTGTCTATTCAGGAAGAAATTGGAGTGTCACCTTCAGCCCTGCAGCTCTACTCTGGGGCTCGCTTCCAGGAGAGACAAGAGAGCTTTCTTGAAATGGGGGGGGGGGGAGGCAATCTGGAGAAACGTGGCCTGAAAGAAAGAAAGAAAGAAAGAAAGAAAGAAAGAAAGAAAGAAAGAAAGAAAGAAAGAAAGAAAGAAAGACGGACGATAGGCAAATAGTCGTGGCTTGTAATATTAGTAATAGGGATTGCAACTCAGTAGAACGTAAACGACACACTGATGGTTAAAACAGCAGGTTCCCTCCGCCTCTTGGCTTCGAGTCTTGTTTTCTGGGTGAAACTGGGTCTCTCCTCTCTGACTTTCCCCTCCTTTCACCACATCAGCACACGCAGGGCAACCACGTCTGTTGTCCCCGACGGGGCTCCTAGTCCTTCTAAACGCCTCCCTTGCTAGAGCAGGATAGTACCAAAGTGCTCTCGTGGGGGAGACTGAATAGGAACGAGGCTGAGATCCGAATGAAGGGCAAGAGCATCAGAAGGGTTTTGCTGCGTCAGCCAAGGCCCTTTCGGAGACCGCCAACCCCTGGGTGCCGCTCATAAACACGAGCTGCCCTTGTTCTTTTGTCTCCACCAGTTTGCCACCCCCTCCACTTTTTATTTTATTTATTTTTTCAATGCGTTCGAAAGGCATTCATTCCTCCAACCAGCCCACAAAGGTGCTGGAGCAGCTGGTACGCTCAGGTATATTGCTCCTGAACGTGGAGGTTCTGCCAATGTGCTTTTGGGGGAAGCGCTCAAAGGGAGAGTTGAGCTTTTCCATTCCCCGTTCATAGAAATGAGGGTCTCGGTAATATATTTGTTTTTGGTTTTGTTTTGTTTTTTTAACTTACAGATCGCCTTAAAAAAAAAAAAATAGCACCCAGGGCGGTTTGCAGAGACAAGGATGGAAAAATACCTACCAGTTGTCTTTGCCCATGAGCTAATTTCTTTCAGCCCTGAACCTGATCTCCTGAATTAAACTCTCCCTTTTCTTTATTTTCAAGGATGGTTTCTTTCAATGAGGTGACTTTCTATTAATTAAACTGATTCGACCTGCTGTTGAAAGCAAAGGGAGCCTCTTTCCCTTGCCCCTCCCCGGCCCATCCCTCGCTCAACACCGAGTGTTAAGATTTCCATCCTTACAAAAAAGCAGTGCCCTCGTTCTGATGGGTTCCTGGACGGAGATTCCTGCATCCCAGTCCTGGGAGCAGGCCGAAAGCGGCCATCGCAGGCATCCCTTGGACCCAGCGGGACTTCCCTGCCCAGCCTTGCTGCAAATCCCCGGTGGAGGTACGCAGGAGCGGGGCTGCACCTTCGTTTCCCCCAGAGTAGCCTCCCGTCTTTTCCTTCCACCTCCACGCGTCTCAGGGCTTTTCTGGATCTTGGGGGTGGAAAAAGTGGGGGGGGGGAGGAGACAATCTGGGTGAGGAGATTTAGGAAGCGCCCCTGCCTGCCTTCCCCCCCCGTCCCTGCATCTGATTCGGGGTCTCAAGACTTCTCCCCTAATTGCATTACTTCCAGTGGAGAGCCCTGGGCTCTGGCAGGCCAGCAGAAAGAGAGGGGTTTTGTTTCGGAATCATAATCCGGGCTTATTTCACTTGATTGACTTCATCTTCTGGGGGAAACGGTGTTTTTCGGAGCTGCTTTCTGGCTGGGCCCCCCCCCAGGAGGAGGTGACCAGCCGCCCCCGAGAGTCCTTTCCTGCCCCCTTCTTTGGAATTCGGGAGCAGGGGAGGTGAGGGACAAGGACTGGACCCCAGGCCAAAGGTGACTTCCCTCTGCCCATCCGTGCGTTGCAGAGGAGGAGGAGGTGGTAGTGGTGTTGGGTTAGTTAGGGGTGTGATTTCCAGGGTCACACCGGGCTCTGCCATGGGGATTCCGGAGAAGATCGACGGGAGGGAGGGAGTGGGGTGAGAACAGTGCAGGAGAGCTGAAAAGAAAGGCAAAGCCACCGCGTAGAGGTCCCTCTGTGAACAGGGGTGGCCCTGTTGCCACGAAAGCGGCAGGAGCTCTAAGGACTGCGGGACCCACTGAGCCAGGGGGCCAGACGAAGCAAGCTTCCGAGTTGCACCGGACTCTTCTGCTGGGCCAACCACCTCCGGCTGCGACTCGAAAGCTTGCTGGCCCAGCCTTCTTGGTCCAGTGGCTCCTTGGAGCCGCGTGCGATCTGCTCTGTCCGGGGAGAAATAAACCCCCAGCCAATTCCACCCCTCGCAGGACTCCCCCCTCAACCCGATGGTCCAGGAGAGCGGACGCCTGGGGTGGTTCTCTCTCCTTCAGGCAGCAGTCCTCAACACAATTGACTTGAGAGTCAGTCCCACTGGAGTCAGTGAGATTTAATTCTAAGTAGACCCGCCTAGGATTGTGCTGGGAATGAATTGGTCCCCTTGCTGGGATCAGGGGGAAGGTTTTATGCTCCTTCCCTCTTCATCTTGGATCAAATTCACACTCTGAAACCAGCGAACGAGGAGGGCTCTTTCCTCGGGGCTGCCTGGTCCTCCGCAGCTCCGCTCTCTCTCTTTCTCCCCCCTCCCCAACTCCTGGGGTCCTTTCCACACTCCTGCCCTGCCCTCCATCCCTTCAAGGAACTGTTGGCCCTAGAAAAATTCCTCCAGCAGTCCTGCCGCGGATTCTCCCCATCCCAGTATACGGGCTTCCTTCCGAGGGGCTGGAGCTGGCTTGCTCCGTGGTGTAGGGTACGAGCCATTCTATGCACAGTGGCTTGGGGTGCGTGCGATCGGAGGGGTTGTTTATTTCTGAGTAAACAAGCATGCACGACTGGCTGCCACCCTCCACGCACATCCCACTGAGCAGCAAGCCCTCTGGACAGTGGCAAGGCTTACTTCTGAGTAAAGGCGTCCAGGCGCGAGCATCTCGAAGCCCCCACGGATGGGACTTAGAAAGAGGTGCTGCCGCTCCAGCCCACGGGGAAGTCAGTCGCACTGACTTCACAGGGACTAACAGCACCAGCCTGTGCGCGTCTACACAGAAGTAAGCCCCATCGTGTTAAAATGAGCTTACTCCCTGGAAAGTGCGCATAGGATTGAAGCTTTAGAGCCCTGCTCAGAAGTAGGTTCCATTAGAGTCAATGGGGCTTACTCCCAGGAAAGTGTGGATAGGATTGGGCTGTTACTCCCCAGGACTACAGCCTCCAGCGCGTGCTGAGCTCCCCCCATTTCTCCCAGTGGGGCTTGAAAGCTGCTGTCCCCCTAGGCACACTTTCTTGGGAGGAAGCTCTATGGAACGCAGGGAGACTTGATTCCGGGATTTGCAGGATCGAGCCCGCGGGCCGGCTCCTTTCTTCCAGCGCTCGGCCAAGTTCCCAGTCCCACCAGGGGCAAGTTTCATCCAAAGAAATCCCTCTGGTTTTTTTCGGCCCCGCCCCTTCCCATCGTTAAAATGTGTGTTGAACTTGAGGATTGAACGTCGGGTCGAGAGTGGGGGGGGGGAGGGAGGGGAGGTGAGCTGGAGGAGGGGCGCGTGGTGGGGGAAGGCAGGAGACAAGCGGAGCCCACCATCCCCTTCCCTCAAGGCTGCAGTGAAGTTTCCCCCCTTCCCCTAGCTTCTGGTGGGTGCAAGGGTCTAACCCCCGCCCCCCCCGAATATTTGTCACTGCTGCCCATCACCGTGGGGGCTGAGAGGAGTTTGACAGCTCTTTGTTGTCTGTCTAAGGGGGGGGGGGAACCCGGTGGCAGCTCCTGGCCGAGGACTCCTCCTCCTGAATTATCCGAAATGGGTTGGCTTTCGTCTTGAACAAATTGGACAGAGCCTCGGCAAGCAGCAGTCCCAAATCCGGCTGCTGGAGGCAACTGGGAACTGGCGAGCCTGGGAAGCTGAGGACCGACAGGACCACCGCCCCGCACTCGCAGTGGGCTTTCTCTCTGCTTCTGAAGGAGGAGGAAAAAGCGCCCCCCGCCCCACTGAATCTGCGGATCCCTTTGGAGGCTCCTTCCCCCACCTTCTCCCTCTCTTGGTCAGGAAGCCTGCAGAGCCCCCCACCCAATTTGGCGGCCTGCTTTGTCCCCCCACCCCAATCGCCCTCTTCTTTTTTCCCCTTGGTCCTCTCTCTGCCCCCCCTTCAGGACAGAGCCCGGCTCCTTGCGCTCCAGGCGGGGGGCAGCCCCCACGACCCCCACCACCGCCCTCTGGCCGGAGCCCAGAAGCGTGTGCGGGCTCTCCGCGTGGCCGGGCGCCTCGGATGCTCTAACACCAAGACTGCGGGGCCCGTATATGGAAATAGTGGGGTGCCGAGCCGAAGGAAACGCGTGTCCCTTCCGCCCCCCAGCCATGCTTTTCCACGGCATCTCCGGAGGCCACATCCAGGGCATCATGGAGGAGATGGAGCGCAGGTCCAAGACCGAGTCCCGCCTGGCCAAGGCCGGCCAGCTGAACGGCAGAGAAGCGGTGAGAACTTTCGGGGGCTGGGGCAGGGGGAGGGGGGCGGCAGCCGGAGCCCCCACACCCCGGATCTCACAGGGGCGAGGGACACTCTTCGGACAGGCCGAAACAGCGTTGTAGGGAAGAGGAAATTTTATATATATATATAAGTATATAAAATATGTTGCATGAGAGAGAGAGAGAGAGAGAGAGAGAGAGAGAGAGAGAGAGAGAGAGAGAGACTTGCACGTTGCATTTTTTAAAAACCAAAATTAGTTTCATTTTTTTAAAAATCGAAGGCTTCTCCATCTTTCCCCACTTTAAACTCAGCTATGATTTTTGTTCGATTGTCATTCGGACGGAAATCCCACAGATAGTTTCTAGGGAGTAAGTCCCATTGAAGACAATGGGACTTACTCCTGAGGAGACGTGCTGTTAGCTACCTTTTAGTAAAACGGTGACAGCACCAGCCTAAGGAGGTTTACTCCGGAGTAAGGCTGCAATCCTATTCACGCTTGACTGGGAGTAAGGGAACTACAAGGGAACTTACTTCTGAGTAGATATGCGTAAGATTGGGCTGTAAGTGCCTCCCAATTCAGCAAGCAAATGTGCCTGCTAGAGTGATTAATTTAATTTGAAGTAATCTAATTTGATGGAACACCGTACAAGGCAGGATCCAGCCGCAGCTCCGCATGTCTAAGTTAAGAACCTACTGGGGAAGAGTCTGAGAGCTCAGTGCGACTTACTCCCGAGTAAGGCGGCACGTCCCACTGATTGGAGCACGTTCTTCGGTTCCTCACTGAAACCGGTGGGGACTTTGAAGAACTTAATTACACACATGCACAAGGATAGCGGCCCAGTGTAGACTTTGCATCCGATCCTAAAACGCACGTTTGGTCGGAGTGCAATCCTGAACATACTGAAGGAAGTTTCACGGGACCTGTGCGCTTCCCTTCAGAGTAGATCTCCTTCGAATGCGGATACGAGGGCGTTTGGAATCCGATTCTAAAGAGAACCGCGTTGAGACAGTATCGGTTTCTGGAGAGGAGGAATGAATGGCTTAGGGGATGCCACGGAGGGCAGGGTCGTGATTTGCCCCATTGGTGTAGTTCACCGCTTCCTACTCCCCTGGCCCCCAAATCTAATTTCGGTCATCCCCAAATGGACTGAAAATTGTCCTGAATCTTGACTGCTGAGGCTTTCCAAGTAAGCTCAGTCTCCTTCGTAAAGATGGAGATGATTTTCTGAGAGTGGACATAAATTCTATGCGAAAGATATAGATCTAGAACACACGCACAGAGAGAGAGAGAGAGAGAGAGAGAGAGAGAGAGAGAGAGATCAGCAAATTCATTTTGGCTTCCTTTAAAAAAAACACACTGTGTTAATTGTGTCTTTAAAAAAGACTATGCCTCCATCTCCTTGCTTGCCTGCAGTCTTGTTCAAAAAAATAAATTTGAAATTGTAGGAACAGGATCAGGGAAAGCCAGGGCAAGACTGGCTGAAGGAGAGACTGAAAAAACTAGCTTAAAAAATAGTCTAAATAATATATTTCCGCCTCCGGAAATGACCCCCCAAATCCTCTGAAAACGTCCTCTGGAATCGCATTTATTCTTTCTTCGACTTGGGACTAGCGATCTAGCAGCTCCATTTCAGAGGGTTCAATTCCGCGGGAACTGGGCAGAGAAAAAGAAGGGGAGGGAGGCAGGAGGGGGGAGGGGGTGTGAAGAAGGAAGTTTCCTTTTCTCTTCCAATGCCGCCCGAGCTTCTGTTGGGTGCCCACAATGAACCCGAGGAAGGGCCTGTAGAGAGTGGAGTTTCACCTCCTTGCACTGGCCTCTCCCCTCCCCTCCCCCAGTTAGGACCAAGTTCATTAGGAAGGGCTTGATTGGCATTTCAAGCACCCGCTCCCTCCAATGTGGTTGGGGGAAAGCCCAAAGAGAATCTGAATATATATACATTTTAAAACCCTATTTTCTTCTGATTTTTGTGTGGTCAGAAGACTTTGCCTCTAATTTACTGGAGGTTTACAAGAGTTTCCCACCAGATCTCTCTCTCTCTCTCTCTCTCTCTCTGGTTTTTCAGCAGACAAACTTTACAAAACAAACACACATCAGTTCCATTTTTGTGAGGCCAGTGCAGATCCAAAACAAAACCCTCCCTCCCTTGTTAATGGAATTTTGGATGCAAGATCCTGGAGCTTCACAAGGATTGCATAAAAGAGGAGGGAGGGGGTTGGATTCCTTTTAAAACAAACAGAACCAAAGTGTTTTTTTGTTTGTTTGTTTTTGCTTCTCTTTCGCTTTCCGCCTTCACGTTTTGCAGACTCCTGGCGCTTGGGCCCAGTGCGATCCACACGCCTTGGTGGGATCGCACTGAAATTCCCACCGAGTTCTCCAGCGGCCCGATCCTGGACACGTTTCCTTGGAAGAAAGTCCCACTGAGGGTTGCTTGCCACGTTAGGGGTGCCACCGTCGCAGAGCGGAGGGTACATTCTGAATTCTCCTGAATTCAGTGGGACTTACTCCTGCTAAACAGGATTGTGGCGTGCTTGTGTACAGAAACTGCTGGGGCTTATTTTGAAAACCCAATTTTATTTTGGAAAAAAAATCAGTTCTACAGGTTTTCCTGAAAGGGGGGGGGAGATATTTTCATTTTTTGGTATCATATTTTTGGTATCATATTTTGACATGCTATTTCATAGCATCCATACATTTTATTGGAAGTCAATTTCACTGAAATCAGACAGGCTCACGTCCATTTTTTTTTTTTTTTAAAGCCGTTTTGGAGGGACTCCTTTGAGTTTTCTGGGCCGCTCTGTAAAGAATTTTCTTAGCACCATGAAAAAAAAAAAATAACTGAAAAGAGGGTGAAGTTATCTTTCCAGGCCTTTCACAGGAAATTCACAAGAAATTGGAAGTGTCTCTTTAGAAGGATGTATTTTGAAGGGGGGAAAAAATCCAGCCTCAGCAAATGAGTTTCTACCCCTCCCCCCTGGAAACTGCCTCTGTGTGTGGGAGGGTGAGGATTTTGATAAACAATGACAACGCGACTTTATTTTACGTTCACGTTTGGTGTGAGCCAACCTTGCAAACCAAGGAACTTCACCTGTACCCAGAGTGAAAAAGTCCCCAGTGCGGATGCTTTGAAATCTCAGGGCATTCAGTGGGTCTTCATGCCCTCCTTGGTTGGGATCCTGACCTTTGTGCAAGGACAAGTGAAGGAGGTTCCAGAGGGTGGGCTGAGCGCAGAAGACGGAGGTCAGAGAGGGAAAGACTCTCCCCCCCCCCAGCTCCTCCCAGAAGTTCTCAAGGACTTGCCACTTCAGGACTGGTCTCTCTGATGGAGCAAACCAGCTCTGGAAGAGCCTTCTCGCCCTCACGTTGTCTTGTTTTGCGATCTGATTTCTTTTTGTGTGTGTCCCGCCCCAGAACATGCCCCCACTGAGCCCCGAGAAGCCTGCCCTGTGCGCCGGGTGTGGAGGCAAGATCTCCGACAGATACTACCTGCTGGCTGTCGACAAGCAATGGCACCTCCGATGTCTCAAGTGCTGTGAATGTAAACTGGCTCTGGAGTCCGAGCTCACCTGCTTTGCCAAGGACGGCAGCATCTACTGCAAGGAGGATTACTACAGGTACAGCACCCGGGGGCGGGGGTGGGGAGAGAGCCCAGGAGACCCCCCCTTTCGGGAAAGTCCAAAAGGCGCCTTCAACCCTGCCCAGGACGGCTCCTGCCAAGCCCCAGAGAGGTTGGGATGTTCTTGGAGAAACGATGATCAACCCCAGTGGGGGCTGATCCATGGACACGCGGGGTCCTTGATTTCTCAGACCTTGGAGGCTGGTTCACCCAGCCCTGTGCATCCACCCGACCATTCTGCGCTGGATCACTGGACCCCCTCGGGCTGGTTTGTCGGTTCAACGGAGTGGGGACTTGGCACGTGTGAAGGAGCCATCCCAGACCCAGAGCTACAGCTAGGAGCCTTCCAGTGGCCTCTGATACTAGTGCTTTTCAAAGGGATCGGTTCACACGTTCAGCTGCCAGCCCTAACCCAGGGGAGGGAACCTAACCCAGGGCTGAGCATTCGTGTCTGAGCCAGCCCCTGAAGGCCTCTGAGTTCCACACGAGGAGCGACTCCCTTGAAAAGCATGGCGTAGAGGAGGCCACAGCCAAGTTCTGTCGGGAACTGCAAGCCAGGGTGGCTCCTTCCCAAATGCGAGTCAAGCATGTCTGTGATCTCTAGAAGCCCTGTGTGTGTGTGTGTGTGTGTGTGTGTGTGTGTGTGTGTGTGTGTGTGTGTGGACTCGATGAAAAAGCATGGCATGAGGGAGTAGAGAGATGAGTTCCTATTTACTAGTTCTATTTAGTGAGTTACTATTTACCAGCAAGGTTTGGTCCAGAAGTGTTTATTCACATGTGCCATCCTGAAGTCGTGAACGTGTGAATCAGCCCTCAGAAACTGCGGTTTGGTTGAAAGAGTGCAAGTTCACAGGGATTGGGGGTTGGTGGTGACTTTTCTGACTATAGTCATGGACAAGTCATGGATTAATGCTGTGGTGGTACTGTTGCCCGAGGGCCCAATCCTCTCCAATTTTCCCGTGCTAGGGCAGCAGTGCCAATGGGGCATGCACTGCATCCTATGGTGGGGAGGCAGTCCCAGAGGCTTCCTCAAGGTATGGGAACATTTATTCCCTTATCTTGGGGCTGCACGGGGGGGGGGGGGATGGGGGTGAAAAGTTGGATGGGATTGGGCCCTAAGACACAAGCCTCTTTCTGCTCCCCCCAGCATCTTATTCCCTAGGATGCCCATGGGGGCAACCCAAAACTCTAGAAAAAACTGCCCCTCATCTGGATGCCTCCACTAGTCCGAAAGGATCACACTGTCCTGAAAGGAACTGCTTTTTATTCTACTGGCACCTGTAATCACCAGTAGGATCCCTGTATATGTTTTCTGGGAAGTCCCTGGGTATTCAGTGGGGCTCTTTCTGCCAAGGAAAAGTCCATAGGGCTGCAGCTTAATTACCAGCCCCACGAGGAGGGCCTCCCAGGAAAGGACTGGTCCTGCTTCTGGCTTGCAGAAACTGTGCCTGGTTGGGCACAGATTCCCCCTTCCTTCCCCCCCCCCCATCCTTTCTGTTGAACCAGATCAGGCCCTCCTGCTGGGAAGCCTCTCCGCTCCCTCTTGTTAGTGCTTAACTGCCATCAGACAGACCTTAGGTTTGTTTCCATGCTAAAGACACACATCCGGATTTTGCCAGCCTCTCACAGAGAGTTAAGACCCAGCTTTATGCCCTGATCCTGAAGTTCTCTGGAAACAATTGCCCACTGGCTTCAATTTAAAAGCAGCAACCACTTCCTTCCCAGGTTCTGGTGTCTATCACAGGCCTAGTCCTTTCTCTAAATCTAAGTCCCACTGAGTTCAAGTGGGGCTTACTCTCCCAAGTAATTGTGTCTAAGGAAACCCATTTCCCTCCAGTCCTTTAAGAACAATTTGGACAGCTTTTGAGACTCTGAGGAAGAAAGAATGGGCTCCTAGGGCATCAAGGTTAAACAATGTTAAACTTTATCTGGTGTAAACAAACAGCTGTATCTTTGAACAATTCCCCAGTTCCTGAAAAAGTAAGAAAAAGTGGATTTAAACCAGGTTAACTTGTATCCACAACACCCACCTTTCTGAAAAGAAGCACATGGTTGTTAGAGGCCCCCAGAAGATCATCAAGATGGTGCAGACTGGGAGATCTGCTGGAAGCAAATTTCATGGGCTGTCCAACCACACCAGCTTCCCAGCCATGCACATCTTTGCCTCTGGCAAAATGATATCTGGGTGATGTGTGAAAGAACTCAGAGGCAGGCTGCAATTCTGTCCATACTTACCTGGGAGTAAGTCCTTTTGGACCCGGTGAGACTTTGCAGAGGATGGTGCTAGGTTTAACTTCCTAGCAGTTGGGGGTCTGGGAGGTAGCACAGTGCTTTGGCACTGACATTCAGTCCCAGCCTCGATTTGGCAGTCCCTTGGTTTGCAGCTGAAAGTCTGCAGGCCAAGTCCCTGCTCCTCCTCCTCTCTCTCCTCCTCTCTCCAGCCAGAGAGAAATTGGGAGAAGAAGCAGCTGATCCCATCCAAGTCTGAGGCCTGTAGTGAAATGTCCTTCTCCTGCTTCAGGACTTAATTTGCAAATGCAGTTAGAGATCTGTCAAGACTCAAGAGCTTTCCTGATCTGTCTCAAGGGCTTAGCTTGGGGGTGTTTTCTGTTCAAAGGCTTAGGCAGAATGACCACTTCAACTGACTGACTCAATTAAGTCGCCAGTCAGTTTAAGTTTTTGTGTGGAAGAGCACCTCTGAGCATGTGCTGAGTGCGTTGCTGTTATCCTAAACCACAACTGATTTCCAGGTATGGGGGGAGGGGGGAACAGTTTGGTTTCTTGGCAGGCTTGAATCTCCAGGAATCTCTTCTGGGCAGACCAGGGTGCCCCTCAATCTGACTCTTCCTGACAAACAATGAAATGGGCTTCCAGTATTCAAAGCAGGGCTGTTCAGTTTATCTATTTCAAAAATTTCATATTTAAATTTTACTCAGTTAAAGAAACTGATCAATCTAAACCTAGATTGGATCAGTTTCTTTAATTGAGTAAAATTTGAATATGAAATTTTTGAAATAGATAAACCGAACAGCCCATTCGTCTAGATTTAAACTAGATTTACTCAATTAAAGAAACACTGAAAAAGCATGTGGTGCTTAGTACCTAAAAAGAAAGTTCACCAAGTCAGTTATCTTAAAAGAGGCATTCTTCCTCTCCCTCCTCCTCTCACACCCTGGAGGAAATGCCTCTCCTAAGTCAGGCCTAGGGTACCATCAAAACACAAAGCATGGCTATCCGCCCCCCCCCCCTTCTTCAATGTATTGATGTTATTCACTGGTGCATGTATGCAGATTTAGTGTCTGCAAAATGGTCCAATTAATTGCCTGAGGCTGCTACCCAATAACACTTTCCTGGGAGTAAGCCCACTGAACACAATGGAACTTATCTCTGAGTAAAGATGTGCTTTACATTTCTTGCCTTGGGCGATAGCCACAGCAAGAGAGGGGCTGCCCCACATTGTCGAGAGCACATTGGTGAGGTTGTGGTAGGGAAAGGATTCCTCTGATCTTAATGGACATGGGCAGGCGGAGGGGGAACCCAAGTGGAGAGCAGGAGAATTGGTGGGGATGACTTGGACACGATCCACTCCAGGGCAAGCGCTTTTCAGAGCCCAATCCTATGCAGGTCTGCTCAGGCATAAGTCCCACTTTATTCAATGAGACCCACTACCAGGAAAGTGTGCATTGTAGCCTAATGTCCATGATTTCAACAAAGTCCTTACATTCCAGCAGAAATCAAGGGGGCTTTCAACCCTCTGACAGTGAGCTTCAATGGGCTTCCTTGTGAGTAAGCAGGCCTAGGATCTTTCTGCGGCTGGAGCCTGTCTGCTGCTCTTTTGTTCAGTGTCCGAGGGGGGCAGGCTCTCCCCTGCGTGGGTGGGTGGGTGATCTCTTTCCCCCCCAACTGAAATGGGGGTCCTGAACTGCTTTGGGGCTGCTCTCAGGTTGAGCAGATGCCTCTTTTTCCAGGACATGTCCTCTTTTTCAGTCTCATGTCCTGGAAAAGAACTTAAATATCTTCCTTTTTCCTGTGAACAGAACCCTGCAGGCAGCGCAGAACCTCCTTGGAATGAATAAATTATATGTCATGGAGTTTTAAGTTTAATAATTAGTAATACAATGTTTAAATTAAGCACATGAAATCAATCTACGAGTGCTTTTAGCTTTTATTTTGTCATGTCCTCCATTTCTCTGGGATGTCCTACATTTTGGGGTGCCCGTCCTCCTTTGTGGTTATGACATCTGGTCACCCTGGTTTGGACCCCTGAGTGCTTGGCAGGCTGATAGGGCGACCCGGGGGGGGAGGGGGTGTCCAGCCCCTGGGGTGGATGGGTCGCCCGGGTGGGCCGCGGCCCCTGGCTGACCGGGTGCGCTCTTCCTCCAGAAGGTTCTCCGTGCAGCGCTGTGCCCGCTGCCACCTGGGCATCTCGGCCTCGGAGATGGTGATGCGGGCGCGGGACTCGGTGTACCACCTGAGCTGCTTCACCTGCACCACGTGCAACAAGACGCTGACGACGGGCGACCACTTCGGCATGAAGGACAACGTGGTCTACTGCCGGGCGCACTTCGAGAGCCTGCTGCAGGGCGCCGAGCCCGCCTCCTACCCGCCGCCCCAGCTCAGCTACACCGAGCTGGCGGCCAAGGGGGGCGGCCTGGCACTGCCCTACTTCAACGGCACCGGCACCGTCCAGAAGGGCCGGCCCAGGAAGAGGAAGAGCCCGGCGCTGGGCGTCGACCTCGTCGCCTACAACTCAGGTGGGTGCTGCTCCCGGCTGCAACATCACACGCAAACACCCCCCCCCCGTCCTCGAAAAGTGCCCTTCACACGTGATGTTTCCACCTACACGGGTACGGACATATAAGGTCAGTGAAAGTGTCTCCTTCCCGCAGCCTTGCGGGTCAGTTCCAGCCCTGTTCGTCTGCTCCGGCAAAAACAGGGTGAGGATTACTCCGAAGTCAGGGCTCAAAGGCTGCAATCCTTGCCACACTTACCTGGGAGTAAGCCCCATTCACGATACTTACTTCTGAGCATGGATTGGGCTCTTAGTCCCAAGTAACCGTGCATCGGACAGACACCTGCAATGCTGGCTCAAACGTCGGTGGATCTCGAAACAGTGGTTTCCTCAAGTGCAAAGGCAATGAAATATCACGTGTGAAGCGGTCTCGAGTCGCATTACCTCAGTGTACGTGTCCAGGAGTAAGTCCCATTGCACCCCGTGGGATTAACTTCTGAGTAAACATTTCAGGTTGTACCTTCTCGTTTCCTGACCATTGCCTTTCGATCTAGGAGTCCTTTTAGACGGGGAAAGTTCAGTAGGGGTTACTTGCAGCCCCGAAATCCAACCCTTGGAATTTAGTAAGTTTATGCTCCACATTTACTGAACTAACCACTCCCGGTAGGATAAACCGCAGAGTCACAAGGGGGGGGGGAAGGTTGCACTGACCCCCCCCCTTTGCAGAAAAGAGCTTCAGTTCCGTTTCTTGCAAACGACGTTTGCGATTCGTTGAACGTGTAATCAAGAAACGAAAGTATCTCCAAAAGTTTACTGATCTAAGGAGGCCTGTCAGACCTCCAAGAGGAAAGGCTCTCGTGATGAATGTATGTTCTCCCCTCAGCCCAGGGCTTGTTGAAGTTCCACTTTTGCTTATCCTTAAATTGGCTTAAGTGGGGGGAAATGATGAAGGTGGATGTTTAGTGTTGATTCTAAGTGAGTTTCCTTCCAAGTCAATGGGCTGAGAGTGAACCCTAATCCTTGGTATTCACGCAGCGCCTTTGAGCGATCGAAGCTCCCCACATCCTGCTTGCCCTGTGAGGTAGGTCCGCACCATGCCCTCTCCCTCCCATTGTAGGCGAGGAGCTGAGAATCAGGGCCTCGGCCAGGGCTTCGCAGCAAGTCTGTAGCAGAGGCGAGATTTCACGGTCCCTGAGCCTGCACGTGTCCGGGAGTAGCCTTCACACCCAGTAAGCGTGCTAAAGTTGCAACGTTAGCAACGAAACTAATAGCTCAAGCCTGGAGCTATTAATACTCAGGAGTAAGCTCCAGTGTGTTCAATGGGGCCTGCTCCATGGATAGGGTCGAACCCTAAACCAAACCTGAGAAGTTGCTCCTTTGTATCCATGATGTGAAGTCATTTTGGCCCAGCGTTGCATATACGCAACAGGGACCAAATGTGTATACCTGTAGGCTAGGCAGAAATGCAAGAGCTTGAAATTCGAGGACCGATGTCCCATAAATCTTAAGTAATTCAGTATAAATATCAATTTTAAGTACTGTAATTAAGTGAGCAATATACGTAGTAATGCGAGTGGAGAGAGAGAACCCCAGAACAATATGCGTGAGACGCCTTGACTACTATTAATGTTGACACGTGAATGATTTGGAGCCCAATCGATGCCTACTCTACGTCTACTCAGAAGTAAGTGCCATTGTAGTCAATGGGGCTTGCTCGCAGGAAACTGCGGGTAGGATTGTAGTATTTATGGCTACAATCAGAATCTGGCGAATGTTCACGGTCCAGCCAGAGTCCCTCCCAGAGAGGACCCACTGATTTCAGAGGCAGAGGAGTTCTTCTCGGTCTGCTCCTTCGGAAGGTCCCTTTTCGAGGGCCAGGGTGGAGGAGGGCCCCTCCTCCCGTGGAAGTGGTGCAGGGATTGGGACCGAAAGGCGCTTGCCACCGACCGAGGAGACAAAATAGCTGTGGGGGAGGGGTGAGCAGCATTCCTCCAGAAAGCTCAGTCGACTCTACAGGACCGTCAATTTCCCCGTGAAATCGCCCTTTACAAGGAGGTCTCCTAGCATGAAATTTGTCGTTTGCTCGACCAGGACCGCTCTGATTTTGGTGCATTTAATTTTTCCCCCCTGGGCTAGATGAATGGGCGTTTACACGCGCAACTAATGCAGGCGGGGCGAGGGGGGGGGCGAAAACAATCTCAGCCTCTGGACCGCCGGAGAGGAAAGGTCTGAGGGACGGTGTATTTTGGCCTGCCGGATCGGAACCCTTGCAGGGAATCGAGAAAAGACTCTCCCGTTGGATAATCCGGATGAAATCCGGATTAACAATGGCCGCGGCCAGCCCATCCTCCTGAAGAGCGTCCAGATTCAAGTGGCCTCGACCACCCTTCCGAAACCCACCCCCACAGCGTCCTGAGAGGAGTCTCAGTGATCCCCCAAAGGGCATTTAGACTGTACTGGGCTTGTAGAGCCCAATCCTATGCATGTCTACTCAGCTGTCAATCCATTATTGTCAAGGGGCTTACTCCAAAGTAAGTGTGGATAGGATTGCAGTCTTTAGTCGTTTGTTCCAGGTGAATCATTCTGGACTCAGAGCTCAAGCCTATGCGTGTCTACTTAGCAGTAAGTCCCATTATAGTCAAGGAGCTTACTCCCAGGTAAGTGTGGATGGGATTGGGCTGTAAGGCTACATTCCTATCCACACTTTCTGGGAGTAAGACCCATTGACTATAATGGGACTTGCTTCTGAGTAGACATGCATAGGCTTGGGCTCTAAAAGGGCTCTCCCCCCAAACTCATTCTTCCAGGATCGCCCAGTCCTGAATATGGGTTCGAATAACAGCCGGTTAAGATGCAGGCAACCGGGAGGAGCTCTCTCGGCATCCCTCTCCCTTTGAGGGGACCAGGGAGCGCTGGGTGGATCTCCAGTCCGCATCAAGCGCCGTGTGTACCCGCAGTCCTGCTCCAGATCGCCTCCCTTCCTCCCCCCGGCCATTCCCTGAGCACAAAGCCCCTTTCTTCTCCCCCCCCTCCAGCTTCCTGCAGAGATTTCGCGTCCTCTGATGCGAGGCGGCCCAGCTTTAATTGTTCGCTGTTAATTGGAGGTGACATCGGAATCTCCGGCTAGGGGAGCCGGGATGGAGGCAGGCGCCTCTTCCCCTCACTCCATGGGCTGGGCTGGGCAGGGCGAAGGGGGGGCGTCCGATGGCCCGCAGAAGTGGCAAAGCGAGGTCAGGGGAGACACCGCAGGGCTCCATTCGGGACCCAAAGAGGACTGCCCAGATTGGATCCTGCACAGCTTAGCTGGGCTCGCACCCCTAGGCAGGCTGGCCCGGAGCAGGAGGGGCTGAGATGGCACTGAACAGCATCCCGATCCTCACCCCCATCTCCCAGGAAGCAAGTGCCCCAGCGACTTCCACAGGATTCAGAGCCCTCTGGCCAAGGGGGCACACTCTGGGGGGTTGACCCTCGTTCCCTCTCGAAGCTAAGTATCTACCCCAGTGATAAGTCCCATTGAGTTGAATGGGTTTGCTCCCAAGTAAAGATGCATTCCCAGCTGCCTGCAGGGTTAGGGCTCAGGTATCCCAAAGGCCAGGCCCTCCCCACATCAGCCTTTTCATGTGCTAGCTGAAGAAAAGGTGCCCACTGACTCAGTTAAATGCCTGGTAGGGTGGACCTTCTGCTTCAGACTGGCTCTGTTGCCAGTGCAAGTTGCCCCCGTTAAGAGACTCTGATAAACATGGAGCGGGGGACTTGGCAGGAGGAGGAGGCCAAGAAAAGTTTGCAATTTCTAGAAAGTCCAGGCAGCTTGGGAAAAACCACCCAGAGGAGACAAAGTAGCAGAAAGGCTCAAAGATGTTTGGAGCTGGTTGAAGGATTCCCACTTTCTCCAAACAAAACTCAGGAAAACAAAACAAAACTCTCCTATTCATTTCAGGAAGGTTTCTTTTGAGTTCACAATTGAGCTCACAACATGTTAAGGAAATAGATGCAACTGGAGTGGGGGGGGGGGTAATTTCAAAAGCACTGGGTTGTTTCTCACATTAAAGCCATTTCTGCCCAATGTTGCATATATGCAACAGGCACCAAATGTGTGCACCTGTGGGCTGGGCAGAAATGGATTCAAGCAAACGGTCACTTTGTAAAAGTGATCAACTCATTGTGGATCCACCCATCAGTGGGTGCTGTTTTTCTAATCTAAACCCCCCCCCCCATTTGCCTAAAGTGTGCCTGGGTTAATCTCAGAGAATGACCTGAGCATGAGTCCTGTGCATGTTTACATAGAAGCCTATGCTCAGTGACAGATACTCCCATGTTATACCTTCGAGATCACTATGCATGTTTATTCAGGAGTATGTATCACTGAGTTCAAAGAGACACACTTGTGCCCTTAGCTACCAATGTGGGGTTGCAGTTTAAAAAACAAACAAACCCATTGTTTTAAAAGGAAGAATTAAGCACCTTTGCCCTGGCCACAAAATGGGACATAAAAATGCCTTTGGCTGAATTAAATCTGAGGTCCCTGTGGTTAGAGGCTGTGGGAGCGGGCAAACTTTCCAATCACACAGAAGTGATGTGGTAGTTTGGAGAGCTAGCTAAGAATCCCAGAACAGGGGTAGTGCTTGGAGACGTAAGGTTGCACTCCTTGTCACATAGCTTGCCACTGTCTTCAGGACAGGGGATTAGGAGGGATTGCAGCCCCACTGGATTATGTGGAAAGAGGAATTTTTCTGAACAGCAACCTCTTGCTCTAACCAGTAGGGGCTGCCTATGAGGCCAAGCTAGGTCATCTCTACACAATACCAGTGAAAGTACCTCTCTTGCCTGTCCCCCATCTGTACCGAAGGGGCCACGCCTCCACTGGACCCAATGCACATGGTGTGGAGAAGTTGCTGTCTCCTGCCTTGTGTTCTTCATTAACAAGATTCTTATGTACACACAAATACAGGCAGCTGTTCCAAGGAACACGTCATTGTTCTAAAAATGTGTCTTCTGCTTTTCTTTGAATCCCATGCGAACCCCTTCGTAATAAGGTGGCAACCCCACATATTATTACTTGGGGGGTAGGGGGGAAATGCCCATTGATAAAGTGGTTACCCCTTTGGCGTTAATGTGTGCAGGGTTGAACTGTGCCCTGGAACCCCATGCTGGCTATCACAGGCAGGGGATGTGCAATCCATATGACAGACCATATGATCTCCATATGATGGTGTTATGATGTGATGGGCTGGGGGAGGGGGCACTTCTGTTTTGAAAGGAGCCCCTCTCAACAGGAAGGTTTCCCTGCATGAGGCCAACTGATGAGTCAGGCAGAAGAGGAACTTCTAAGATAATGTACTTTTCAGCACCTTCCTATACATGTCTGCCCATTAAAAAGTCCCATTGCATTCAATGGGACTGATGCCCAGCAAAGTGTGAGCAGGATTGTAGTCTCAGTTACATGAGACCATTTTCAGCAAGTGCTGTTTTGGCCTCCTCTGTCTTGTTCATTTCCTGCATTTGTTAGTTTTGAAGCCAACCCCTTATGATGGCCACAGTGCACATTTGCTTTGAAAATGGCTCTTCCACTGTTTGGCCTGCATGATTAGCACTGACATGCTGGAAACCAAAAGGCATCCTTGCAGCTGAATCCTTTGCATATTTCCTTGGAAGAGAGTCCCGCTGAATTCCATGGAACATTCTCAAGCAAATGTGCACAGATAGGATTATGCTCGACTAGGCCATGTAGCAGGATCCTGCATGTCATGAGTGAGAAGGAGATTCCAGTCAGTTCAGATCAATTTCCTCCCAGATCAGTGTCAGACTTCAGAGCAAATTCCTTCACAAAGCCTGACTGGATCCTAATCATGATTCTTTTCTGGTCCTCCCCCCTCCACCCCCCACCCCCGTTTAGTGCAGGATGTGCTGGGTTTCCATCTAAGTCTGGGCAGGCAATATCCAGCGGCCCATACAAGCAACTGTTACCCTGCACATGCCTGATCTCGGAAACTAAGCAGGGTCAGGCCTGGTTAGTACTTGGATGGGAGATTGCCTGGGAATATGCCTGGGAATACCATAGTCTTTCAAGACTGAAGGTTGCCAACCATGCAAGCAGAAAGGGATGTCCCTGTGTGCCAGAGGGGATTTTGCTTTTTTTTTTTTTTAAAGGCTGTACTGAACAGAATGCATGCAGCAGTGGAGTTTTACTCTCCCCACCCATCCTCCTTTAGGGTGTTGCAACTAAACAGGAGCTGTAACATTTTCCACCAATAAAAATTGCTGTCTCCAAGTCCTTTCCTCTGTAATTCTAACTCCCAACATGCTGAAATTGTCAAATGAGTGTAGCAGTGACCTCTGGTGGCTTCTGAAGGGAGAAGTCATTTTCAGAGAGAGAGAGAGAGAGAGAGAGAGAGATTAATTTGAAGCTTGTTGTTGGGTTGTCATTGTGTTGGCATCAGACTGTGTGTGAGAGAGTGAAGCAAGTAAAGATGACGTACTTTAAGAGAGCAACTTGTCTTCCCCCCCACCAATTTGTAAACCTTCCTTGTGAGGCAATCAGCATTCAGATTAAATGAACAACACCCTTGAATTGTTGAATCTTTCAACAAGATTTGGGACTAACTGTGTCACAACTCTGACTCTGAGTGGCTCGGGTGCTTACCAGAGTTGCCTAGCAGGTGTGCCTTTTGCCAGGGGTGTCATCTCAGAGTGATGGGAGGGAGAAGAAGACAAGCAACTTCCAAAAATTCAGAGGCAGTTCCCTTTCCTTTAGTTGAACTCTTGGCTTCACTAACCATCCTGGAGAGTTTGGTTGGCTTCAGATCCAGTTTGCAAATGACAATCTTGTTGGATCTTAAGAGTAGCACATTTATTCCAGTATCCTTTTTCGTGTCCTACAGTCCACTTCCTCTGATGCACAAAGTATACATTCATTAGTCTTGAAGATGCCACAAGACTCTCTGTTTTTGCTGCAACAGATTAACATGGCTGCCCCTCTGGAAATTTAAAAATGCCAGTGTATACCAACCTCCCCCTCCATATCAAATCAGGAACTTTGGCTCACCAGTGGCAGTGGATGTATTTTTATCTGCATGCAAACAAGATGGCAGCTGTGCTATTTTCTGGTTCTAGTATGTGAACGTGTAAAAAAATTAGTTTTTTAAGAGGGAAAGCCAACAATAGCCCGACCCTGTTTTGTTAGCTCCTTGCCTAAGTTTGGTGGTATTTTCCCTGATTAATTTAAGAATAAAAGGATCTGTCTGGTTAGGTCTTGTGAACTGGAGTACAGATTATAATAGGTGATCCAGTGAAATGGTTCACACGTGGCATTAGGATTGCAAATTATGGACACAATCCTAACCCCTTATGTCAGTGCTTTCCAGCACTAACATAAGGACAATGCAGCTCTGAGGTAAGGGAACAAACATTCCCTTACTTTGAGGAGGCCTCCGTGAGTGACACCCAACTGCAGGATGCAGCACATGTCCCATTGGCACCGCTATGCCAGTGCTGGAAAGCACTGACATTAGGGGTTAGGATTGCGCCCTAAGCCATTTCTGCCCAACAATGCATATATGCAACAGAGACCAAATGTGTACACCTGTGGGCCGGGTATAAATGAGTTTTTAATTTGACAAAAATGTCATTGGTTCTGTGCCTTTTACACAGAAATGTATGTAGAAATCTGCTGTTGAAGCCTTTCCAGGCATGGAGATACCCATCAACATCTGCTGATGTTGTTATCAGATATAGGATGCAGTTAAGATGTTGGCAGTCTGGCATGTCACTCAAAGTGCTGCATGCATTTCCCATATTTGTAAGATGAATGTAAAGTATACATTAGCTAGAAATGCACATTTGGATTGAAAACAAAATTTTTCTCCTCTACTTTTGATTTGATATTAACAAAATTCACATGTGTACCATCAACAAACAGCATTAGGGAAAGTCCAAGGTGATTCTCCATATGCATTAAAATCTTCTAAGGCTGAAATCCTCGGGACATTAATAGTGTAACTCTATGCATGTCTACTCAGAAAACAGCTTCATTGAATTTCATGGAACTTAGGCTGCAATCTTATCTATACTTATCTGGAAATAAGTCCCACTGAACTCAGTGGAATTTACTTTCAAGTAAACATTCATAGGCTTGTGACTCTGAAAATTGAGACGCTTCCTGTTTTTGTTCTGTTTTTGTTTTGTTTTTAAATAGGGTTTTCTAAGATCAATATTTCTTCTAATGACTGGACAAATAATTGTTTCTAATGAAAGGACAAATAATTGCCAACTATATATGTTTATAAGTTTGCTATTAAGAAAATTCAAGAAATAACTTATTCTGTCAAGCATCTGGCTAGCCATTGTTGGAGGCAGAGTACTAGGCTAGATGGACATTTGGTCTGATCCTATCCTAAGGTTCTGATCACCTGACTCATTACTACTAACATATGCTGTTCCCCTCCCCATTCGAAACTCCTGTTGGATGCATGTATACTTGGAAGTAAATCCCACTGAGTTCAATGGGACGTCCTTCCAGGTAGGTGTGCAGAAGATTAGTCTGACAGAACAATCCTATGCATGTTTACTCAGAAGTAAGTTCTATTGTGTTCAATGAGCTTTATTCCCATGTAAGTATGCATAGGATTGCAGCCTTAGACTCTGTATACACTTGTTTAGGATTGCAAACCGTCAGTTTGAGCTTGAAAGGATATAAAATGTAACCAAAAACTTAAATGGATAAAGAGAGCATGGAGAGCAATAAAACACTTGTAAAACAAAATTCTGGTCATCATGAGATCTGTATTTAACAAGCTCTTATTGCTGTAATCTAGGAAACTATGATGTTATCTAGACTTTTTCAAATACGGAATGCAATGTGTTCTAGGAGGACAAAATTCTAAAAACAAAATACTGTAGTTCTTATCATTGCTAACTGGGCAAAGAGGTACTTCTTAAAGTGGTAGCTTTAGCAGGAGGAGAGCAACTCTCCCCCCTTCATCCAGGCACAGGACCCCTCCACATGGTGGTTGTCTATGCATTTTTTTTGAGATTGGGCGCCCTTTGAGACAGGAAACCATCTTTTTATTCCTTTGCTATGTAAAATGCTTGGAGAACTTCTTGCTGAAAAGTAGTGTATAAATATTCTAAATAATAATGATAATTAATAATAACCAAAACGATGTGCATATGAATGAGATGGCACAACTATATAGTTTCCTAGGGTCTGATCTTAAATATGTTTACACAGAATTAAGCCCCACTGAGGACTGCAGCCTCAGGTTCTGTTCACTTTCTGCTTTAAAATAAGGACTAGGAAGAATGATAGAGAACTGCATGGAGGTGATTTTAAGTTGCTCCCTCTGGTTCCAGTCTACTTAATGGGGGGGGGGTTTAAACTCCATAATGTAGCGAGTCTCCATAATGGACTGCAAACATTGCCATAATTTCAACGTTTCAACCAGCCCTTGTTGCTCTGCCTTTCAGTTGTCACTTTCTATGTGACATTAGCCAGTGATAAGGTTTGTTTCCATGCCATGAAAATCTTTATTTGCTCATTTTAGCAGATGACACTTTTGCTAAAGGCAGAATAGGCCAGGTCATTTTTTGATGGTCAGTTGGCAACCCTAATTGCATAATGGGTTGGCAGTGTCATGGAGAAAGTTCTATTAATCCGCATAGTTAGGATTTATCTACACAGAGTAACTAGGCTCATGTATATTAATCACTATTGGATTGTGATATTCCACTATAGTCATATTTTAATGAACACTTGTCATGTTCATTATGACTTAGGACACCCTTCCATATTAAACATAAATGTAAGACCTTTTGTCATAATATTGGATTCTTTATATTAAATGTATTTATTTTGAAACAAATTGTGACTGATATTGTCCAAGGCTGGAGAAACATCCAAAAAGATGCATCTTGTGATACCTGTAAGGATTTCTCCAAAGCCCAGGTAGTTTCTTTTTCTTGACCATGTGTTGCTCAGGCCTTGTATTAGAAACTTCAAGTTGTATTAGAAATTAGAATCTTCAAGTATGAGTGAGGTAGTTTTGTAGCCCCAGGACACAGAAGATCATGTATGCGTCCGGAGAGCGTATGGGACCGAAACATAATTCTGATGCAAAGTACCAAAATATGGGAATAGATTGTCAGGATATGTACCCTGGTTGTCTTTCAAGAAGCCACAGAATGGTTTTGGCTTTTCTTTTTTGTTGTTGTTGTAATCTTCAGAGACTGATGAAGTCATTTCCTATTCTTTAAACCCTGTAGAGTCCTATGAAGTTCTTACTCATGGATCAACGGGCTGTTAGTTATTAATTTATATTGGCTTTCAAGTAAGCAAATGCATTTCAGTCCATACCTCCATGCCGATTCTATGATTATTTTACAGATGGCAAAATGAGGCCCAGAGGTGGTGAGCCGACCCATGCTCTAGAGCAGGGGTGCTCACACTTTTTTGGCTCGAGAGCTACTTTGAAACCCAGCAAGGCCCAGAGATCTACCAGGGGGGAAGGAAGCATCTGACAGACACCCCCTTTAACGTATGGAGCCCCTGCTGGAGTCTAGTCAGTTTCGTCAGTTTTGTTGCTGCATGCCTGAAGAGCAGCTAAAGTGTCCGTTTCAGTTTAGTGTCAGCTAAATATGTCAGTTTCATCTAGTCACTAGATGAAACTGACATATTACCAGTTTGGAGAGACAGGGCTCCGTGATCTACTCATTTTGCCTCGCGATCTACCGGTAGATCGCGATCCACCTATTGAGCACCCCTGCTCTAGAGGGGCTCTCTGCCTCTTGTGATGCCCCAAATCAAACACAGCCTGCTAGCCTTATACTGTGGCCTGCCGGATGTGAGACAACCTCTGCACTTTTTGTCATTCTAGCCAGCAGGAAAACAGGAGATTTGCTGAGCTTCTGGATGGCCTGCCCTGGTGAACTGTTTCCCATGCAGTGGGCCACATGTTTTGCAGGTCTGCACTTGGAGATCAGTGCAGTAAATTGAATTTGAATCTATATTTCCTGTATATGCCACTGCTGGAGGAATCTGGTGCTTAACAGTTTTGTGAGAAGCAAGGTCAGCCTGACCATGAAGCAGAGTGAAGCAGGCTTCATTCTGGGCCAGATCTTTGGGGCAGCAGAGTGGCCCACTCAGTGAACCCCCTTCTTGGAGGGCCTGCAGAGGAAGGAAAGCGAAATGGCACTGCAGTGCTTCCCCCCCCTTCCTAACAGAAGAGGGGGAAAAGGGGAGAGATTTGAAAGGAAGGAATTGGGGGTAGAATTTCAATAGGAAAAAAAGAGGAAAGGGGGGATGCTTTGGGACATACTGCTTTAGACAGCAAAACAGCATGGCCCAAACTGGAAGGATGACTTGGCCTCATGCCCACATCACAGAACTCAGAAGCAGGGAAAGTAGACACAAGCCTTGTTCGGCTCTCTAGGCTGCCTTTGTGAAGTCACATTTCTGGACAACAACAATACCTTTTTATTTTTCCTTTTGCTCATGCTATCGAAGGGCTAGCCTGATTCAGCGCTAATAAATGACATGTTATTGTGTAGTGCAGCAATTTTCAGGCAGTGCTCTGTGGCACACTGGTGTGCTGTGGGAGTTTAAGGGAGGGTCATTTATTAGTAGGGCCATTGGGGAATGTGATCTGGATGGCAGCGTAGTGCGCCCTGACAATTTTAGCACATTGTCAGTGTGCCATGAGAGGAAAAAAGATTGAAAATTGCTGGTGTAGTGGATCAGCTGCTTCAAAAGAGAAGGCTGTGCTGGAGAAACTTTCCAGACCACCTTCAGTTCTTTCTGTTCCTTCCACCATCACTTCAACTAGGGAAACTTCACTGCTAGCAG
The DNA here is from genome assembly GCF_035046505.1 of Tiliqua scincoides. Lineage (NCBI taxonomy): Eukaryota > Metazoa > Chordata > Lepidosauria > Squamata > Scincidae > Tiliqua > Tiliqua scincoides. The sequence continues at coordinate 125,280,923 of NC_089824.1, forward strand.
AGCTTCAATGGGTCACCTTTTTCTGTGTTGGGAAAAAGTGCTTCTTATGCCTGATCTCATCTGATCTTGGAAGCTAAGCAGGGTCAGGCCTGGTTAGTACTTGGATGGGAGACCGCCTGGGAATACCGGGTGCTGTAGGCTTATACCATAGTCTTTCGAGACTGAAGGTTGCCAACTACTAGGAAGTTTGGGGGGAAGCCATGATCTCCTTTTCTGGCATTTCTACCAGTCACTGCTACTGGGAGAATTCTTTTTCATCTTAAGGGCTCTTGCGTCATTTCTGCTGTTGCTCCTTAGTGAGAAAAAATTTTCTCCCTCACTTTGAAAGCAAGGTGTGCACACCAACATGTGCCCCATCTATGTAATAATAACAAAGCCACATTTACAAGGTTTTTCTCTCATCGCATGTATCTTCTTCTGGATTGGAGGACCAACCATGAACTTGACAACCCTTTGTCAATTTCAATTTCTTTGAATGCCTTTTTTACCCTGCCATTTGAGTCCCAGAGGGACTTACTTCAGGTTAAAACAATATTTTTATAAAAATCAACACTTAAAAAGCCACCCACACTTAAAATAGAAAACCACTAAAATGTAATACATTTTTTCTCTCTTAGAACTGTAGTATTTATTGTATATAGTTTGAGCCCTGGCTGCCCAATTATGGGGAAAGATGGGAATTTTAAAAATAAATACATAAATAAATATTGGGACTTACTAATTTCACCTCCAAAAACTCCTGGAGAAAGAGGCAGAAGAAGGGGAATACTGATAACACAGGGCCCAGTCCTATCCAGTTTTCCAGTGCCAATGCAACCATGCCAATGTGGCATGCACTGCATCCTGTAGTGGGGAGGCAATGACAGAGGGTGGCTCTAGATAAGGGAGCATTTGTTCCCTTACCTCAGGGCTGCATTGCAGCTGCACCTGTGCTGAAAAGTTGAATAGAATTGGGCCCACAGAGAGGCAAGGTTGCACATCACAAATTGCACCTCCAAACCTGGTGAAACTATAGTACTACATCTGTTCAGGTCTGTTGCAATCACTTCAGATCTGCTGATATGTTGCAATGGAAGTTCCAAAAATCCTTAAAAAAAATGATTACGTTATTAGCATTTTTAGAAAGTTTAAAAAGGAGACAGTTTGGGAGTAACTTAAGCCTGGATTCTCACAAGATGACTGTGAGGAGAGGGACTGCAGTCTCTTTGCACTAAAGCTGCTAGACAAAATGTAATGACAAAACAGTAGCATATTAGCCGACAAATCTCATTGTCAAAATCCAAGGCACTAAATGAGTCAAGGTTACTCATGATTGAATAAGCCACTGTAATGTCCTAAACACTGATTTGTCACTGCCTAAATACTGATTTATTTATTTAAACACTGATTAACACTGGTTCCTCACAGTCCACCCTACAGCAAATGATATAATATCTCTTCTTCTAATGGCCTCAGTCAAAAAGGATGACTTTCTCTGGTATAGTTTTAGTTGCAAAATTGAATGTTCACTTAATCTGCCAAAGGCATGCAGTTTAAACAACATCTATGAACTAGGACAATTACTGTTGAAGTAGGATTTCTGCTGTAGATCACTTTCTGGCTGTCATATGAGAAAGTGCATGAAAGGTTCCACGTCCAAATGCCTTCAGATTCTGGAACCTGATTCTTCCACTTGGCTCATTCCTTTATTTTTAGCTTTCCTACAGCACTGCTGAAGAGACAAGCTGCTGAAGAGGCAGTCTTTTTTTCAATTCGTACAGTAAAGTGGCTTGCCTCTTCATTTCGCAGAAATGTCTAGCACATCGACATGTTCAATTATTTCCATGGTTTTAGAGAACACTTAAGAGTGCATGAAGTCTCACAGTCTGAGAACCACTGGACTTGCATTTGTCTTTCACAGTACAGTGGAGAAAACAGCATTTAAAGGCCTTAGCCTTTTTTTTTTTTCCTGAGGGGGAAGGGTAAATGCAGATGTCAGATGCTTTACCTCTTTTTTAATATATAAACTGTAAAATCTCCGTCTCCATGGACTGATGTAATGTGCAGCATATAATGTATGCTTTTCCATCATTTTCTCAGGGGTGGGGATTGGCCAGGCTTTGTGAATAAATCCAGCCAACTGTTGGGAAGTAATCCAAGGTGTCTCTGTGCGTGGAAATCAGATGATGCGCTGCACACACATGCTTTAAATGGGGACTAATTAAATTCCTTCAGAACTAATCATTTACATTTAATTTAATTTGCACTGTTTGCTCTGTGACATCAGCGGGGCTTTTTATAAAGCCTTTTTGCATTCTTTTTCCCCACATGACTGAGCTGGCTTTGCTCAACAGATCCTGAAAAGTGATCCAATTTTTAAAGCTTAATAGTTAAAACAAATCTGCTTGCACATCCAGTCCTGGACATATTATGTGATATTGAGGCCTGTTGATCTCAATGGGGTTTATTTCCACATAATAGAATCAGGGTGTAAGAAGATTTGTTATTTCTCTTGGTACCTGCTGCAGTGTCAGTGGCAGCTAAACATCCATGAGGAAATGGTTAACAAGGTATCTCTTTTCCCAAAGAGATTATCCCACTAGAGGCACCCTTAAGGCCTGTGATGCTGTGGCTAGTTTTGAACAGATTGCAGACTGCATATTCCAGTCCACTGCGTCTAAGGGCGGATTTACCTTCTGGCCTGAACTTGTTCCCTGGCACATATAGGACATAATGTGCAGGGCTGGCAGTTTCTGGGCCCTTAAGCTCTAGAGGGCTTAGGTTGGTTGGTTGGTTGGTTGGCAACCTTCAGTCTCGAAAGACTATGGTATAAGCCTACAGCACCCACTATTCCCAGGTGGTCTCCCATCCAAGTACTAACCAGGCCTGACCCTGCTTAGCTTCCAAGATCAGACGAGATCGGGCATGTGCAGGGTAAACAGTTACTGATGCCTACCCTGCATGCCGGTAGGGAGAGATTGGACTTTGCTGCTGTCCTAAGATACAGCTAGGATGTTGGACATTGGTCCGCTGTTGGCAGAAGTGATAGCAAGAAGATGTATTTGCATGCAGCTGTCACCAGCCAAAACACAGGAAGGGAGGCCCACTTTGCAAGGTACCCCCATGAGCCCTCCTAAACCCTGCAGCCAGCTTTGATAATGTGTGATTATGAGGTCCATGTTGCCTCTTCTTCCATATTCTCCTCCTGAGCCTGATGCTTCTTCATGGCTAAGGTCCTTTGAAAAAAGCCTCAAAGGTGGCACTTGAGAGCTACTGTTGATTATAGGAGAAATCCAAGTGAAGTTCTTTGCTGCAGGAAAAGTCAGGGCACAGTACTTCCCCAGCCCTCCCTAAGCTGCACCCTTGGATGTAACTTTCATGATTATCTCAGAGGCAAGCTTTTTACTTGGTGTGTGCCCACACTCAGCAAAGCCGATCCAGCAACACTTTCTCAGCGTGTGAGCAGACAGGAAAAAAATAGGGGAAAGGATGAAAGGCAAAAACACTGAGCAAAATTTCCAAGGGTTACAAGGTAATTTGTTTTGCCCAACTGGTTTGATTAAAATCTTCATCAGGGGCACTGCAGAAAGAAAACACTGTGTTCTTCATGATTTTGGTTGCACAGAGATTTTGGTTTGGGCAGAATCCAGGAATAACCTGTGCCTCTTGGCGGGTGTCCTCCTCTTCGGCTCCATAGGCTAAAAAAAAGCCTACATGTGATTTCTACATGCAAGTGATCTCCACATCTACATGTGATCTCTACATGCATCTGTATTCACAGGCTAGGACTATACACTAAAAGGCCGTCTCATGTACAAGCACAGATCTGAAATTGTGGTTGGAACTGAATGGCAGTTGCAGCCAGGAAAGCAAGTGGGGAGAAAGCTTAAATGCCCCCTTTCTGGCTTCTCTGCTGCAAATCAGCCCCTTCTGACTGTGCATTGCAGAGGAGAGGGTTCTTTCCAGCACATGCAGTGGCTGCATAATGTGCTGTTCTGACCACAGTCGGCTGATTTCAGTGAGTGAAGTTTCAGCTAATACGATGAGCAAGAGATCAAATGATTCCTTGGGAACTTGGTGCACAGTTCTTCTTTGTCCCCGGGGGAAGAGGCTTATCTTAAAAATAACGCTCAAGGAGTGAAACCTGGCAGGCTCACACTCAAACAACCAGCTCCCTTAACAGTTCTGGAACTGGGGGACAGAATACATGTTTAAAACTGGAAATGGCCCTAGTGGTGACTTCTTTTGCTCTTCAGTTTGATCACAACTTCCTCCCCTCCCCACCATGCTCATCCTGTATGCCACTAACTACCTGTCAGGCTTGATGCTGAATGAGGTGGTAGAATTCTGGACTGTAGCACTTTGGCCTGCAGGTGGGGGGGGTGTGCGTCTTCATTTCAAATTCTTCCCCACATCAAAAACTCTCTGTAGACAGTTAAGTAAACTTTTTTCCCCCTGAAAGCGCTAGTATATTACATGATGGAAGGCTTTTGTTATGTTTTGAACACAGCACGCAACAATGCAGTCCTTCTCCTGCAGTTTGAAGTGGTACTGTCCACAGTTCTATTACCCCTTTTGATTGAATATGTAGGGGGGCTCTTAAGTTATGCTGATGTCGCCAGTGATCATACCTTTGCAAGAAGCTATACTGGTCCATCCAAGCAATGCCACATATCATTGTCATGGTATTAGTTGGGGATAAGTGAAAGAGAGCACAAGACTTGCATGTTTACCTATATGTGTGAGTCTTGTGATCTACTTTCCTTTTCCAAAAGGTTTGTTTCATGTTACTGATCTGATATTTTCAAGGTCCATCCTTTTCAGCCAACTCCTTGTTCTTTGTGGCTTTTCCAAACAGGTTGTAATGAGAATGAGGCAGACCACCTGGACAGAGACCAGCAGCCTTATCCCCCATCTCAGAAGACCAAGCGCATGCGCACATCTTTTAAACACCACCAGCTCCGTACCATGAAGTCCTACTTTGCCATTAACCACAACCCAGATGCCAAGGACCTCAAGCAGCTTGCTCAGAAAACAGGCCTAACCAAGAGAGTTCTGCAGGTAAGAGGCTTCCATAACCTTCCCCCAACCTCTTACCCCATTTAAAAATAGTGCATCCCTTACTTCAATATTTTACATCTCCCTTGTGCTAGCTTAATATAGCTGTGTCTCTAGGCCTATAGATAGACGTTTAAGGGGAAAACATTTTTAGTCAAATGGTATGATCCAAATGCACCCAGAACATTCTAAAGTGGGGTGTCATGATACCCTCCAGAGGCTACAGCTCCAGGCCTGAAGTAGTATCGATCCAATAGGAACAGCCTTTTGCTCCGATCAGGGTGGATGATCTGTAAGTTCAATATGATGTCCTTAATTAAAATAGTAACTAGTGAACTTCCTACAGATCTATAACCCCTGAGGGGACCCAGTCAAGCTGTAAATGCAGCCTTTTGTTCCCACTTATATGAAACATGGGTTTTGATTCACACAGTTCTTTATTGCTGAAGTTCTACATTTTTGCTAGACAGAAGTAATCTCAAGGGGCCTTCCTATTAAACTAAACTAAGGACTCCTGTATGTGGTCAGCAATGTCATGTGATACATTTGTTGTTGGACTGCAATACTTTAGTTTGCAGGTGGGGAACTGAATGTCTCAATGTTCTCCCACATAAAAAAATGTGTATCAGCACATTCACACAGATATGAGGTAGAAGTTTCCATCCCGGCCAAGTTGGTTGTACATGGGGAGTATTCAAATATTTGATTTCCCCCACCTACAGATTGAAGTAGCTGCAGGAGTTGGCTAAGCAGGAGATTGGCCAAAGGGCCCACTGGGTCTGGCTGACCCTGAAACCTCAGTAGTGGCAGAACCCAATGCACCATGGCACCCAGAAACCTGGCATTGAGTACTGTAGTTCAGCAACAGATACATCACTTGGGGTTACTGATCATGTTTTGCATCTGAGACTGGATTCCTACGTTGGGTTTTTATGCATAGAAAAACCACATTTGTCATTTCTGCATAGGATTGCTTAGGACTAACGCCCCCCCCCCCAATTGGCTTTGGACCATTCTCCAAGATGTAATAAGTCTCAGATGTTCCCAATGAGGGCCGCATTCAAAATGTCAACCAGAAGTCACCCCATAGTGATTTCTCCCTTTTTTTTAAAATCCAAGATTACCACCATGAATCACACCATTAAATGACTCATTTCTCATAGATGGTTTGCCAGCTCCATATAAGTAAACAAAAATCAGTATAGAATAGGTTGAAATGAAATTATCTGCGCTATATGCAAAGACCCAAACTGATGATATAGCTAGCCCACTATGAAAAAAGAACACCAATTATAAAGGGGGAAAAACCCAAGAGTTATGTCCTTGTAAGACAGTATTCCCCCCCCCCTCGCATGCACTATCTATGTTTTAAATGGTCATATATGTTGACTACCCTAAACATAAAAGTCAGGGCAGCCACACTAATGAGATCCTATGGAAAATAATAATTTTTTTTTTTCAATGGCAAGTTACTTGTCCATCAAAATGTGATTTTCTAGAATGAGTGGGTGAACAGAATGTCTCATATCCTGTTTTCTAACAGTATTTCACCATATGCTGCAGAAATGCATTCATCAGCACCTATAGATTTAGGCCAAGCACATGAACAGAAGCAGGCAAAATCAAAAGAAAGAAGTTCGGAAAATGACGATGATTTTCAAGCTATGTTCTGGGCAACCTTGGGAGTTTATTGGGGGTTTATCATTGAGAAGACTGGTCATGGTGGACAAGCTTCCCTGAAGGACAGCTTGCCTACTACTCTTAATCTTATCCTGCAATACACAGTTGCAGGAGAGTTGGAAGTATTATGTAATGTATTTATATCTCAGACATCAGTGAGGCCAGGGCTGGCCCAAGACCTCCTAGTGCGGCAATCCCCCACCATTCCATCTCTGTGCATGCACAACCTTTCTTGGATGTGGGGAGGGAACACTCCAGTCATGTGATCTGCAGCCTGCCTAGTCTGCGCTGCTTCTGTTTGAAATGGAAGTGCTGTGGACTGGGTTCCCAGCCTGCATCTCTTCTGCTCATGTGAAATCGAAGCATTTCGGACCAGGCAGGCTGAAGATCACATTCCTGGTACGTAAACTTAGGCGAAAGGGGGCAATCTCAAAATTGCTTGTCCCTGCTTACTTTGTGCTTCATAAACATCAAGTAGGTGGGGAGAAGTGAGATGGAGAGTGACAGTCTTTCTCCCTCTTTCTTCTTCCAGCAGTGCTGAAGGGAGAATGGAGTTTAAAAAAGCTCTTTATCTGTTCGTTGTACTCCATCCTTGCATGGGTTTAAAGTCCCTCACATGGCCCTTTAAATGCTGTGTAAATATGGAGCAGTTAGTGAAGTGCTTCTTCCTTGCCTGACATTTTAAAGGGATGTGTTCCTTTTAAGCATTAAACCCTGTGTGAGAACAGAGCATTGGTCAGGGGAGGAAATGATTCAATTTCCACTTGCATTCAGTGAGTGGGGAGTGGATCAGTGTAGCTTATGTCCACAGTGGGATGGAGGTTGATGGCAGCAGGCTCAGGGTGAAGGATACACCAAATCTGCCACTCCTTCCTTTGGCTGCATCATGTAGCTTCACAGTTGGGCCAGTCATGACTGAGTCCCAAGAGGCCTAGCCAGTGTAAATTCATGGTGCACCATAGAGCATGCCATAGAACTTGGAATGTGCTAAGAGCACAGGGATTCCATAGCAAGCGCGCCAGTGTCCCTTGATGGGCAAGTTAGCATGGGAAGGGTTTCCTGACAATAGAAAGGCCGAAAGCTAGCCAAAACCCTCTTCCACAAACCCTTAAGAATGCATTAAAGCAAAAAGAAAAAGTCAAGAGAAAGACAAACATTGGTAAAGAAATCAATTGGGATTGGTTTGCAGGTTTGGTTCCAAAACGCAAGAGCCAAATTCCGAAGGAATCTTTTGCGGCAGGAGAATGGGGGTGTCGATAAAGCTGATGGCACATCGCTTCCTGCACCGCCCTCAGCAGACAGCGGCGCTCTCACTCCACCCGGCACTGCGACCACTTTAACAGACCTGACCAATCCCACTATCACTGTAGTCTCATCAGTGACCTCTAACTTGGACAGCCACGATTCCGGGAGCCCCTCACAAACTACCTTAACAAACCTTTTCTAACATTTGACTTTCTAAACAAGAAAAAAAAAAAAGAATCTTACTCTTTTCTTCTTCTTCTTTCTCCATTATTATTATTATAATTATATTATTTTTAATATTATTTGCAAGAAATTTTTTTAAAACACAAACCCACAAAATATTTGGGAAAAACCAGCTTGGTGTGTAGCATCCGCAGCCACTTGGCAGATGAGTTTGCAGTAATATAATTCTATTATAAAGCTACATACTCTTGTCAATAAATTGTGTTGCTTTTGTTTTTTTTAAACAATCATAGTCTAATTAAAGGGAAAGTTTTGAATCATTCTATTAAGTGCCTCTTAAAATTGTATGTTCCTTATTTCCAAAATCAGAGGGTTGTGGCCGGTGTGGGGGGTGGGTGGGGAGAAAGAGGAATTGGTTACCATGGAAGTCAGAGAATTGTGTTTCCAAACATTGTCACAAGTTGTTAACTATTGGCACCTTGATCTTAAAGAGCATATACTTGTAAGCAAGTCCCATTGAGCAGAGCTAGCCAAGACATTTTGGTATCTGAGGTGAATATTCCAGATGCTTCCCCACAGTCTGAGTAGTAAATTAAATAACCGATAATTTGGCATCCCTAAATCTGCCACCTGAGGGCTCTAGACATCTCTACCATATCGCAGGACTGGCCGTGCTTTTGAGTTCAGTGGAACTTACTTCTGCCTACATTTAGCTAGACTAATGAACTGCCTTTAAATATTAGTGGTTCATGTATAGGAGTGTCCTCAGGTCCCTCCTGTGATGAAAGCTGTGATGTCAAAAGTACTTCCTCTATCTGCTTCCGACTCGGGATGATATGAGCGATTGTAGGACTTGTGTCTGTCCCTTCCGTTCTTTGACTCATGGTGGCTCCTTGCTCTTGGAAAGTCTGTTTGTTGACTCATTTGGTATGAGTCATTTTCTACCATTTTGCTTCCCACCACTGATCTGTGCTGCGGTGGTTTGCGTGGGTATGTCAAACTGGCCTCTGCTTTTGTGACTACATGAGCTATGAGCCATTCATGTGAAGCCACCAGAGGCTGAAGCAGCCACTAGGAATTCAGGCATGATGTGAATCAGGGTGGATGCAGAGGATCATTGACTTGGCACAATAAGATAAGCAAATGACCCACTCTCACATGCTGAGGTCATCTGCATTGTCATTCTAAGTAATATGTTGCCACACATCAGGTGCTGTTGTGGTTAAATGGTTGTCTGTATCTACCCTCAGGCACAGGAATATCAAGAATCCTGGAAGTGAGACTAACTCACAAGTAAGCATGAGCTTACTCCCTTTCAAACATCACCATACTGTACTGTACACCATACTGTGTAAATCAATTTTGAGTGGTCTGTGCATAGACATCATGATGACTGCTGTCGCCCTACTGGTACTGACTCTGACAGCTGTCTCCTGTGGCTCAGCCCAGAGTCAGTTCTTTGAGGGTTACAAGCCTTAGCCATTTTGAACCAATGCCAGATTTTCACTCTGCAAAGATTGTACAGGAGTTACATGAACCTCAGATTCCAAATCCTCATTTTATTGTTAGGACATTTTAATTTTTTTATTTTTAGTTTTTATGCATATACAAAAACACTGTAGGATTTTCTCTCATAAAATAGTTGTATGTTTGAACTGGAGGTTTACAATTATTACTATGGGTTGGGAAGAGAGAACAGGTTGTTGAAGTATACCTTGGTCATGTGGACTCCATATTCAAGGAATCCCCAAATTAGTCCTTCACAAAGACTACAGTTTTCTGCATGAAATTCCGTAGATTTCAATAAACACATGGATGTCCTAACATGGTTGGCCTAAAGGACAGATTAAGGGCACAATCCTAACCAACTTTCCAGCACTGGCATAGCTGTGCCAGTAGGGCACGTGCTGCATCATGCAGTTGGTGGGTAGTCATGGAGGCCTCCTCAAGGTAGGGCAATGTTTGTTCCCTTTCCTTGAAGTTGCATTGCCCTTATGTCAGTGCTGGAAAATTGGTTCGGATTAAGGCCTGAAACTGCTAATCAATGTTATCTACTCTTGGTACCCTACCAAGCTTTACACAACATCTAGTACAAAGTTTGCCTTTGAATTCCCTTAGAAGGAAATGGCAATTTTTGTTTCTCAGAGTTGTAAGAGAAGGGAGAGAATCCACATTTCCATTATAGCTCTTTTTTGGATTTATATATAATGCCCCAGCTATGCACATGTGCTCCATAGGTGAAGTCCTATCACTAGATGGCACCAACTTTATTACAGAACTTGATCACTTGTTAAGGTGCCTGTGTCACTTCTGGTCTGCGGATGATTGCCTAGAAAATAGGGCAGCCCCAGGGAATATAAAGGTTGGTCACCTTTGCTCTTCTAGCACATTTATTTAAAACCCAAATAGGTTGTCAAACAAGTAAGTCAAGAAGTAAGTCAAGCTCCAGTTGCACACCTGTTACTTCATTGATTTTCAGTAGAATTCAATGAATAATGGTCACAATTCACCAAAAAATTAAGCACTTATATTCCACTGTGTTGTGTCCATAGATACGACTCAGTCCCACTGAAATTCATGGGCCTTGAGTTAGTTATGACTGACTTATCTCACATACATCAGTTGTGCTTAGTCATGACTAACTTTTTCTGGATACATTCCATTGATTTCAACAGGAAAGTGAGTCATACCTAACTCCCATCATTCAAGGAAAAGGCTCTTTAAAGCACTTAACTTTGGTTAGATCACAATTATTGTGTTTAGAACTGGGGTGCCAGTGAATAGGGCTTAAATCATCTGAGCAGTTGTGGGACAGTACTGTTCAGTATTAGTCCCCTGTATTTTAAAAATGGCTGTAGGCCTCAACATGCTTGCTCTGGACTAATTCCATTGGAATTAATGGAACTACTCCAGAACAAGTGACTTGTCAAAAGAAGCTACAGAATTGAATGTAAAATTATTGGAAACTTCAGGTTTTTTTTATCATTAAGAACATCATCCAGCAAGAGTCAAACAAATTTAAATCCCAATGGCATTGGTTGGAGCATGTCCTCTAATAAACCAACCAGATTCTTTGTTGAAGAGAATCACAAACACAATTCTGGCTTTAAAACATGAGTGTTCATGTCCACCACTAAGGTAACTCTTGAAATCTGAAATACATTTCAGGGGAGATGGAAATAAGCAAAATATAATTTCTTAAGATGTATAGAAGCTGATTCCAGCTTGTCATATTCATTGCTGTTTTGAGCATACTTCTGATTCATCTATGAACTGGTGTTGGGCATTTTAATGTTTTAAGTTTCAAAAGGCATAATCTAGGAAAATTAAGTTGTGACTGTTGCAGTTGTTTGCCCACTTATCTGGAAGTAAACCCAGTTGACTTCCATGGAAAAATGCATTGGCAGGGCTGCGAGTCCCACAGAAATCAATGGAACTTTAGGTAGTCATGTCTAGTCCTATTCTGTTGCTTTCAATGGGACATAAGCCATGATAATATTGCCTTGATTGGGCACTTTTAAAATTTTTTAATTCATTGAACTCTATGATTTTATATGTGCGTCTGTTAGTATTTATATACTTGCACGCACATACACTTTCACTGACATGCTGGCTACAATCCAACAGAGATTTAAGTATACTACAGTCCCTTGAAATAGAAGAGCATAAGTGTATTGGATTCTCTGTTTGACTGTGGTCACCTAGGTTTTTCTTTTTCTTTTTTTTTTAAGCTGTTATAATATCATGAAACTTGGAGTTTAAAGCTGGCCTCTTTGAAACAGCAAATCTCAGAAGCCTTGTGGATGCATTGCTGATTGGAATACCTTTCCTAGTTTACACTTGCAAGTGTTTTGATTTTATTATTTTTTTAAAAATTTTTATTTAAGCTAAAAGTCTGAATGGTCTGGGCAGTGGTGAATGTTCATTTGTATCCTTTATTTTGGTACAACACTAATTAGGTATGGGGGACCCTAGAAATCCAAACAAAATTCTGTCAATTCTGTTTGGCCAGATTATTGAGAATAACATTTGCACAACTACTTAGCATTTTTGACCCTCCCCTTACTTCCCCCCCCTCTCTCACTCTCTCTCTCATTTTATTTTTTGTACTCAAAGTGACTATTTGAAAGGATTTTTTTGGTCTCTACTAATGTGTGGATACATACTGACAGTTCACTGCCCACATTAAAGTGCATTATTGTAACTTTTGCTCAGGGTTTTTAGAAAATTAGCACAGAAAAGTAGCTTATTTTTAAAAAAAAAAACAATGGAAGAGATGTTAACACTGTAACAGAGGAAAATGTGTCTTTGTCATTATATATTGTGTGGTCATCATCTTCTAGGGTGCTTAAGGCGGCTGACCGAAAGCGCGTTTAGATGGAAGTAAGTTCAATTGACGTGAATGGAATTTACTTCCAAGTTGATACATTTAGGATTGAGGTGCCAACCTTGTACTTTCCTGTTTCTATTACCTTATGGGCATTTACCACTAACCAGACCAAACAACCTTGGAAAGGCTGAGATCTTTATTAATACACTTTTACAGGTACAAAAAATATTGATACTTATAAATTTTGTTCTTTGACAGAACAACTATATGGTACTATAGATCTACTTTATTAAGTAGACTAATTATAACTCAGTTCTACAATGTGCCTTATGCTATAACTTGGGAGTAAGCTTGTGGAAAAAAAAAATCAGGATATATATGTGTTGTTTGTTAAATTAACTGTTTTAAGCCCTTTTGACACCTCACTAGTTTTGTACTGTTTTACCTCTTATTTTCTGAAACTCTTTTTATGGTGTATCCTGGTAGAGGGGACAGACATGTCATAGAAAGCAGTTGTGCACTCTTTCGGATATAGTTGATAAATTCAATAATCTTATATATTGAGCTTCGTGTTTATAGTACAGTTAAGTGGTCTAGCAAACTTGTCCATGTTTCTTTGTTTTATTGAGAAATGCATTGTATAGAAACTATTTCCCCGAAATATTTATGGACCAAACAATTGTGATATATCCTATTAAATTTGTGTGAATAAACCATTTTGAACTGAAGGAGTTTTATTTACCATCCATTTTCTTTTCTTTTTTACAATTGGAGTCTCACCTGTGGCAGTGTGTGGTGTTGCTTTCACTGTATGTGTGAGTGTGTGATGGTGGACACAGTAATGAAAGTCTCACTGCTATTTAAAAATAGGATTTTTTCCCCTAGGTTTTTGCTTCATAGTACATATACATGATGCAGTTTAAGATCTGGTTTTTTTTCAATGAAAAGTAATGCCCCACTGATTTGCTATTAGAACCTGCCTGAAGTTGCAATCCTAATACAATTGTTCTGATTCAATGAATGTTAGTTGTGCTTAAGTTCTATTGAAAAGAATGGAACACGTAAATTGTGACTAATCTCCATTCAGTGGGACTTAAGTGCAACTAACTTTAGGTGGATTTGGGTCAATTACTTGGAAATTTGGTCTAAGTGAAAACCACTGGAACCTCCTTCCAAGTTATATGGGATGGGATCCATAATGCTACTCAAAACTGCCATTGAAATTGATGGGACTTGAATTAGTCCCATTCTGTTGCTTTTAGTGGGGTTTAGTCACAACTAAGTCTTGCTGGATTGGGCCCTTCTGTGTTTAGGGTGCTAGGTTTCTTATAAAAACAAAAAATCAACCCCCACCCCCAGACCATTTAGGAGCGGAAGTAATTGCATGAAAAATATGAACAAATGCATCAAGATTTAGTTGCTAGGTATATTGAACCCAACCTAAAAGTACAGACCCCTAAAACCCAGGTTGCTCTGTAGTTTAATAAATTGTCACTATGATTTCTTTCAGGGAGAACAAATCTTGGGGCATTACAGCCAAACATCCCGACGTTTGAAAATTCCCTAAAGTATTAAAAGAAGGGGAAAGTTTGATCGGAAACCACTGCAGTGAAGACAAAGACAATATTAGGTTATGATAAACCATACATTTAAAATTGATTGAGCCAAAAATAATTTTTAAAAAAATAGACTCAAATGTCATTTCCTGAATGTTAACACAACATATGTTATTTGATGGTGTCTAACTAAAAACCTGAAGGCTGTGTATGACATCAGAGCAACCTGGCAGTACTACCCAGTCCAATTTGAGAAGATTCTTCCTTTAAAAAAAACAAAACAGAGAGAACCAACTCACATTTGTCAAGCAAAGTACCTGTAAAATAAGATCCAAAAATTTGAATTCATTCATCCTGCTTGCCAATGTGTATGAGTCATATATGTTCAATGGCATTTTTGTAAATTCAGAGAAGAAGACAATTCTCATTCATTCAAGATATTAGGGATCAAGATTTAGTATTATTTGTTTCTGACTTAAAAAAAATTAAAATGAAAGCAATCTGCATGCACTTTTTCATCTGTCACCTAGAGTGTACTTTTCTGTATGATGCATTTCGCTTTGATGTTTCTTGTACAGTAGTTTCATTAATAAACATTTTACTTGATGCAAACCTAGTTAACACATACATAACTGTTGACATTAATTTTTTTTAACAAAAAATGCAACAAATGCATTTTGAAAGTGTTTTATATAGCAAATGAAGAGAAAGAGGTTGTTGCACAATGTAAAATGACTTCCTTGGTATTCCCCCCCCCCCATAACCCAACACATTCCTTCTTCTTTTCTTGTGCACAAATGACATATATAATGAATCTCCCTTAAAAACAATGGGGAAGGTGTACCCAGACTTCAGTCTGCATTTCTTCAATTTAAATCCATGGAACTTTAAAATAATCTTGCCTGGATTTGTCCATTTAAAAAAATGTAAACTACAGGAGTGCATTTTTTTTTTTTTTGCTAAATTTAGAGGATTTTCTAGAAGTGACATAAGAGGAAAAAACTATTTCCTGACCACTTCAGCGACCTGACTACCAGTGGCCAGGGCCAATGTTTTAGGTACCAGTGGCTACTGGATACCTGGACTCTTGCACTGCTTCTAAAATCCATCGTTTTAGAAAGGCTTCAGAAGTGCAGTGCATAAAACCATTAATGGTATTAGCGTAATGATCCCAAATAAGTTTACGAGTTCACTATGCAATGAGCAAAATCACCTAACAGGTTAAAAAAAAAAAACCTCTCTCAGAAGACCTGATCTGTGCATGATCCAATCCACCTCTGAATTTTAACCACCAAGGGTCAAATGTCATTCTTTCTTCAGCAAAGAAGCCTTGTACTTGTTAAAAGGCCCGCTTGCTTGCAGAAGATTCTGAAGAGACTATATTCCTCTCTCAAGCTGTACATCCAAAGCATATTAATTTGTTTCACAGGCTTGCCAAAAAAAAAAAAAATGACAAAAAAATCCCTTTTCATTTTAAATGAAATTTTATTATATACAAATGAACCTTATGTAAACAATGTAACTTTTATGAATACGGACTACCATTAAAAGATTTTGCTTATGTGTATAGAGTGAGCATTTTGAATGTGTTCTTAAAATTCCTTCAGTTTTTAGAAAAGAAAAAAAACAAGAAACTGGTCATTCCTCTTAGTGGCACCATTAACACATAGATACTTCAGCAATGTTGCGGATTATCAGGAATGGGGTTGTACTTGTTTGTAATAAGCATTCTCCATTACTGGTGCTTGTTATGATCCAATTGTCTGAGGAACTTTTTTAACCAGGTGGTTGTAAAAGTCTGGTTGATGAAGTTAGTACTGAGAGATGAACCTGAATCCGAAGCGTGAAAACTACACAAGCACGTTGGACAATCTTTAGTTTCTTTTTGAGTCATTTGAAAACTTTGGGGGGAGTGCTTAGATTGTAAGCTCTTTGAAGCAGGTCTTCCATGTGTTTCTCTGGAAAGCACTGTGTACATAAATGCCACAATCTAAATGGAAACCTTAATCCAGCAGCACCATTCTCCAGTCACAAAGGAGGGGGAGGTTTTGTTCAACTCACGCTTCATACTTATAAAAATAAGCTATTGAAATGTGGAATCCAGTGCTGGGAGGAATGTATCCTTTAAAAAGGGATGAAAACAAATTGGATGAATATTTCTACTTAAAATAATGGGGCGGGGGGGAGAACAATCAGAAGTGAAACTGCAGCGGGATGGTGCAATTTCACCTTGCCCATCCCCTTCCAAGGCAATTCCATTCTATTCCACAGAAACCTGAGCTACTTTAAAAAAAAAAAAATGAAAAAACCAACCCATTGGGCCACATTAAACAATTTGTGTAACTTGGTCCTCAAAAGCTTGTCAGGGAGTTTCCAGTGATCAACAGCAGCAGGAGACTTTGCTGAAAAACATTCATTACTGTTGAACTAAAGGTGAACGTTGGGTGTGGTGAACTCAGTGCATGCTGGCCAATGTTGATGCCTGACAGGGTTGGCCAGTGAACTCCATGCACTCTCTAGAATTTTCTCCCAAATCCTCTGTCACATATAAGGTTGCAGTTGCAGCCAGGGGTCTTTGGTAGGCAAGCTGAAGTGGTAAGGATTTCCTCCAAGCAGAGTGTTTGAAAACCACTGTTCTAAAAAACTGAAATTCAATAAAATAAAACTTTAAACAAAAGACAGAATGGGGAAAGTTGTGTCCAATTGGTGACAGGCCTGCATGCCACTTCACTCTTACAATGGAGTTACACGTTGGGTGGGGAACATATTGCATTTTCTCAGACGCAAAATGTTGATTAAGGCTGAGAAAAAAATACCTCTCTGTGACAGAAGGGCTACTTTGAAGAAAAAAGCCCTGGATTTCTCCAGAACATATGTGTGTCAGCTGTGTGCTTTAACTGATTAGAATGTGGAACAGCAAGAGGGTGTGAGAGATGTCATCGGCCTGCATCAACAAACACCACTAGCCACTCCCCAGGTGCTGTGCTGGGAGACTGCAAGTCCTAGAGGAAGTTACTTTCACAATTCAGACTAGTGTAGTAAATGTGTTTGAATACTTCATTGTAACATTTCATTAAAGGTACATGTCTGTTGGGAATCATGTCCTGTAAACAGCCCCTTAATTAAAAAAAAACATTAAAAACAGTAAAAGAGTCACTGAAATGGAGGCTAAATAAAGCAGGCCTGCAATCAGCATGATTTTTAAACATAAAAGTGCAGTTTTCTAAGGTTTAGATAAGATATTGGGGCAGTTACTGACATTGAGAACTTCTAACTTTTTAGTCTCCTTTGGCTTGATGTGTCTCAAAAAATGCTGCAGCTAAACCTCCCATGACCACACGGGATCAGCACACTTGGACCTCTTCTGTTACTCTCCTTGTGGCATGATTTGGGGATTTTAAGGATGTTTTAGATTTGGAGTGTTACTGTAAAAAAATGTTCAAGATGAACAGGAACAGCTTCGCTGGATGAGACCAAAGGACACAGACCCAGCATCCTGCTTTCCATTATGGCCAAACGATGCCCCCAGGAAGTCCCAAAGTACAATGAGCTCTTTATTTAACTGTCTAATGGGGGGAAGGGTACCTGCTGATGTCAAAAGTCCATTCAAGTGCGTGTAAGTCAATAGACACGAGCATGCCCAAAATATATATGATTAGTTTTTAATGATGCAGAAAACATACCTATTTTTCCAAAGTCTGTTTAACTGAGTTTTGTTCAATGAAGGGTTCACTGTAAGTCTTGAAGGCAATAGCTCTCTCTTTGGCTGTTGCTCCCCAGCAACTTGCATTGGGTAGCATATTGCCTCTGAAGTCAGTGATGGCTTGATGAAATTTTCAATTTCAAAGTTTTCTGTTCCTCCAAACAGTAAGGATTTGGCAATATGACCATTCTTTAACAAAAATTAAATTAATGGATTAAAAGGCAAGTCACTAATCAACTCAAACATGCCAAGGCCGGCAGAAAGTCCAATTGGCCCAGTGTAATTCTGGGATAGGAGTTAGGATACCGTGGAGGAGGCCTCCACTGATCCCACCCCCATCCTGGGCCTGATCTACCCCGGTTTTGCCCTCCTCCCCCTGAAACACCCCTTCCTGCCACCGTTGCCATGCCCCTCTGTACCTGGTACAAACCTTACCTCTGCTGGTGACAGGTGGGCTGGATGCAGTGTTGGCAGGACAACGCCTCACTGGTGCTGCCTATTCTCTAGGTGATGCGACATGACTTTTGGCACATTTGCAACACCCTCCACTGGTGCAGGGACAGCTGCACCAGTGAAGCATCGGGACAGGATTGTGCTATCAGTGCACATCCCTACACCTTATTCGGATTTGGAGCATCTGCATTGATGAAACAGCGATCGCTGAGAATATTCAGTGAATTCTAGTTAATAGCCTCGTGTGTAGCAAGTTTTGCTGGTCAACAGAAATTCGCACCTTGCAAAGTGCTAAAATGCATAGATTGTAGTTCAGCAGCAGAAGGCCTGCTTTGCATGCAGAAAATCCCAGTTTCAATCATTGGCAACATCTCCTGGTGGGGCTGGAAAAGACTCTTGCCAATCAGCAAGAGAGATCCCAACACTCTTCTAATAATGCCAGAAATTCAGAATCTTCTTAAAATTTTGGGAATGCGTTCACTGAACAACAACAAAATTGTTGTTGCAACCATGGCCGCAGAGAAAAATTCAAAAGGGTAATGACCACAGTAACCAGTAATTTTTTTTTACTTCACAATTTCCACATCTACATTTTCCAAGACCTCACTCAGTTTGTCACTTTGTTTGCAACAGTTTAGAAAAGCAGCATGGCAGGGTAAGCACAGGATGCCCACAAAATATTCTTTGGCGTCCATTCATACTACTTACCTATTTTAATTGTGTGTGCCTATAACTTATAAGTTGCCCTTCTCTGCAACCAAGGCTAAAAAGCTATCAAACCATAAAACAGATGGAGGGACAAGATCATAACAGAGGAAATGAGGACGCTAAACACATCAGCAAGCACATTGGGACCATGATAGAGAGCTGAACGTGAACAGGTAAACAGTTGGATGTGCAAGCATTATAATTCCATGGATGCAATCCTAACCCACTTTCCAGCACTGACCTAGCCACAATGCAGCCCCAAGGTAAGGTAACAAACATGTCCTTACCTTGTGGAGGGCTCCTTGACTGCCTCCCCACTGCAGAATGCAGTGCACACCACATTGGCACAGCTATGTCGGTGCTGGAAAGTTGGTTAGCATTGCGTCCCATGTTTACTATGTGCCAAGCTAACTTTTCTTCTGTGCAAACTTCAGTTGATTTGTATTCTATACATTTATTGATGAATCCACACTGTTGCTTCAGAGTTTGCTCTGCAGATGTTTGAATTCCTGAATTAGGGAAATGACTATGACAGAGACAGGTAAGGAAAGGTACAGTAAAAAGCTACTTTTGTTTTAGATTGCAGCCTGGATGTGAACTGGATGCATGGGCTTGAGGGATTGCACTGCCTCTCATGCTCTATTCCCCCCTCCCTAAACAGAAACCACCAGTACCACAGGACCTCCAAGAGGAATTTTATCAAAGGGTACAAAGTTTGGTGCCATTTAGTTATTTGATTTTTCTCTGTAAACCGCTTTGTGAACATTTAGTTGAAAAGCGGTATATAAATACTGTTATTATTATTATTATTATTATTAATAAAGTTTCTTTTGGGCCCCTTCCCAAAGAGCTCCCTGCAGCAGTGAATGTAAAAGCGGAGCGATCGCGCCCCGCCTCCACTAAAGCAGAAGTGGAGCGCAATAGCTCCACTTTCACTTTCACTGCTGCGGGGAGCCCTAACAAAGGTTCGCACTGGGCTCCCTGCACCCTGGGGTGGCTGCAGGAGGCTTGGGTAAGTGCTCCCAAGCCCCTGCAGCCCCCTGAGCAGTGCGATTCTGGGGATCACGCTGCTGCCTCCAGGCTGCCCCTGCCCCTTAAGGGGGCAGAGGCCAGGGCCCACAGGCTGGGGCATCGTGACACCCCAGTTTGAAAAGCCCTGGGTTAGGCAAAACAGGGGTGGGGAGGAGTGAAACAGGATGGGGGGAGGGTGGCAACAGCTTGAATAGTCTTTGGAGTCCAGGTCTATCCACCCTTGAGGCGTCAGCAGCTAGATACAGTAATATGGAAAACCAAACATGCCTCTCTAAAGTCTTTTAAATATAGAAAATTAGCACCATTGTATTTGGGCTGACATTAGAATGGAGAGTGTCCCATGGGTACCAAGTTTCTGCAGCAGCTGTAGTCTGGTAGCTGTGCTCCTCCTTCATGGTCAGTGAATCCCCAAGCTCAAGCTCAAGCTACTGTAGCAGGCCAGTTTCCTTCCAGATTTGACACTGCATTAAGTAGTGTCATGTATGCATCCTTCTGCCCAGCACTTATGGCACTCCCACAGTAGCACCTCCAGCATCCTGCACAGGCAGAGAGTCCGTGAAATAGGAAAATGTAAGATCCCAGGAAATTTCTGAGCTCCTTCCTTTGGCTCCTGCCCCCCCTTTTGCCCCTGAGCCTGGGTACAAATTACCCCCTGCACTCTCTTCTCATGGGTCCTGCAGCACCATCACTCTTCTTGCTGGTTTTCCCTGAAGTGAAACCAGAGTAGCCTGCTTTGGAATCCCAGAAGATCTGGTGAGGATATAGGATGTGGTGTCTGCAGTGGCCCTTTGCTCTGATGAATCTGGGAGACACAGGGTTAAAGCCTGGGATTGCAGCAGGGAAAGTGCTGCACAGCTGCAGCCACAATATGCAATGAGGTCTTAAGGGATATAAGTAGCACCTGAAGGAGAAGAAGTTTCTGGGTTGAGAGTTGCAGGGAGAGGAGACTTGCTGGCTAAATGAACTGACCTTTTTGGCTAACTGGCCTATTAACTCATGGACTGACTCATGGCTCTGCTTATCAGACTGACTCTCTGGCTAATGACTTACTGGACTTTTGGACTAATTGACTAGGAGATGAACTGGTGCACTGAAAAATTGACTAATCCAACAGAGACTACTGAGTGATGGGGAACTGAGATGGTGCTACTGTATCCAGTGGTGTAGCTAGCAGGGGGGTGGTTTGCCCAGGGTACCATCCTTGGGGGGGGGTGTAACACCACAAATGCCTCAACATTGCTAGCATCGCAGAGGTTACGAGTAAGCCCATCATGCCATATACCCATGGATGTGGAATTTCCAGCAGAATGCAATGCAGAAAATCAATTGAGATATCCCCTTTCAAAGATATCCCCAAAAAGATATCCCCTTTTTGGCAAAGGTTATGGCCAAAAACCCAGAAACCAAAAAATGCATGGAAACCTATGGAAAATGAAACTGAGCCATATCGTGCATTTACTCATGAGTAGGTGAACTTGGCATAGTTCTTCGGAAAGGGCAGGTTGAGAGGAATCCAATGACACCAGAATGGTTCCTATCCAATGAAAGCAGCCCCCCCAAAACACCCAAGAAGGAAGTCCCTCCCTCCAAGCAGATGAATGTATTGAGCCCTATGGAAAGCGAAAGTAAGCCACACGGTTGCGTTTACTCGTGAGTAAGCAAATGTCCCTTGGCTCCTGGTCAAGTCAGGCAAAGGGGAATGCAAAGCTAGCTGCATGGTCCCAATCTGATGAAAGCGGAACTCAACAAATGCTCCAGAAGGCAGCCCCCCCCCCCCAGAATAAACCAGAGGCTTGAGCTGCTAAGGTGGGCACTGGGGAGGGCTGAAAATCTCACTGCTTTATCTGTGTGTGTGTGGGGGGGTGTTATTGCAGGCAGGCTACAGAGAAAATTCACTTGGTGAAACAGGGCTGGCTTCCCCTTATTTATCTGTTTTTAATTTAATTACTTATAATTATTTTATTTTGCTTGATGATGTCACTTCCAGCCATGACATCACTTCTGGTGGGTCATGGACAGATTGTCATTCTAAAAAGTGGGTCCCAGTGTTACGTTTGAGAACCACTGCCTAAATTCAAAACAGGCCAATGAGACATTCGGGGGGGGGGGGCATGACACCCTAGTGACCAAAATTCTGGAAATTGTGACTTTTAGGAATAATACCATCATTCTATATATACCATTTGATGCAGAATTTGATCCATTGCTTATGGGGAAATATTCACTGCATTTATTTTTCTGGCCATTGTTATCATTCATTTCATGTCATGACTATTACTATCTCGGTCTCACCTACCTCACAGGGTTGTTGTACATGGTTCCTCCCCTTATTTTGTCCTCACACCACCCTGAGCTGCTTAGAGGAAGGGTGGTATAAAAAGTGAATTAAACAATATAATTAATAATTGATTGATTAAGTCATATGGGGTGACAAAAATTTATGGGCCCCGGGTGTCAAATGACCTAGCTATGCCTCTGACTGTACCTGAAAGGACTGCTGCTTGGAGAACTTAGAGGCACCCTGCAGACCCACAGGCAGGCCACCTACTAGTCTCCTTCCTGCTGGTGCTGGGGCACAGTGGTAGTTTTTGCAGTTTGCTAGATCTGTTTGCTGTGGTTAAGCTGGGGGAACTAATTAGTGTAAAGTGAGCATAAGTTCTTTAGGCAAAGCTCAATACAGGAAGTTGGCAAAACATGGTCTGAGATCCCAAGACCACATACCTGCAGCCACAGGGGATCTCCTGTCAAGTCTCTGGATGATTCTGAATGTGTACCCTCAGTAGCACCTCCCGCTTTACCAGGGACAGATTCTCTTTTCTGGTACTTACAAATCACTGTACAGGTGGCCCTTGTTATCTGCAGGGGTTCTGTTCCTGGAACCCCTGCAGATACAGAAATCTGATTTGGTCTGAGGGCTAGGGAGGCTGACTCTAAGAATGCCTATTTTTTGGCCTCAGAAAGCCTTATAAGGGCATTAAAATGTCATTTCGTTTCCCTGAGAAATCACAAGTTGTGTCTTTATGCCCAAATTGCATGAAGCCTCCCTGGCCCTCAGAACACCCTCTGGATATGATTGGAGAACAGATCTGGTCATGTTTGGAGGGTCCAGGTGGGCCCTCCCCCATGAGTTCGAAGCCATGGATGAGACATCTGTGGGTACCAAACCCACAGATAACACCGGACCACCTGTACATTGCTGTCTCTATTTTGCCTTCTAGATGCCTTCTAAAAATGACCTCTGTGCAAACATTCTGTAGGGTTCTTCAAATTTCAGTCCCCTCCTCCAATTCTGCAGAAGTCAAATTGTGGGTGGGGAAATATATATGCAAATAGAAACAAAATTCCAGCAAATGGCTTCCTTTCCACTCCCAATAAGGCCTTTTCAGTTGCTGATTGCTGCTGAATTGTTTTAATGATGGCTCTTTTATAATAATTACCGTATTTTTCGCTCCATAAGACGCACCTGACCATAAGACGCACCTAGTTTTTAGAGGAGGAAAACAGGAAAAAAATATTCTGAACCAAATAGTGTAATAAAATATTTAATAAACTATAACAGAATAACATTTGAACCATGTAAAGTGAACAGCAGTCAACAGTGGCATTAAGAACCATTATCACTGTCATTAACAAATGGAGAGACTTAAAGGTTTGAGCACTCTAGTTTTCTGGAAACCCCAAGAACTCATCATTGCTAGAGTCAGAATTTGTGAAGCTCACAAAAGCAGGTACACACAAATATGGGATCACGTTATCTTTCTGCTACAATGATGTTCTGCCAAATTCCAATTCACTGGGCCTCGTGCCCGCTTAAGGCTGATCAGTCCCCCTTGTGCAACTCACCAGTGCAGCAAGCAAAAGTGAGTCCAGTTCTAGTCCACAGATGCCAAGTAAATCAGTCCCATCAATCAGAGTTGCCAAATCAGAGTCCAGAGCCAATAAGCCAAATTCCAGTCCAAGGTCAGGTTCCAGGTAGGTCAGTCAAATCCATCAGGGTATCCAAGTCCAGTCACAATCCACAGTCAGATTCCAAATTCAATAAACTCAGTCAGTCTCCTCTCCTACCTCCAACCTGCACTCCTTCAAAACCCACAAACCCTTTCTGCCTCAGGTACTCCTTATATCCTTATATCCTTACCTTATAGTAAGGTGTGGCCTTACTATCTATGGTAAGGCCACACCTGGAGTATTGTGTCCAGTTCTGGTTGCCGCATCTCAAAAAAGACATAGTGGAAATGGAAAAGGTGCAAAAGAGAGTGACTAAGATGATTACAGGGCTGGGGCACCTTCCTTATGAGGAAAGGCTACGGTGTTTGGGCCTCTTCAGCCTAGAAAAGAGACGCCTGAGGGGGGACATGATTGAGACATACAAAATTATGCAGGGGATGGACAGAGTGGATAGGGAGATGCTCTTTACACTCTCACATAATACCAGAACCAGGGGACATCCACTAAAATTGAGTGTTGGGCGGGTTAGGACAGACAAAAGAAAATATTTCTTTACTCAGCGTGTGGTTGGTCTGTGGAACTCCTTGCCACAGGATGTGGTGCTGGCGTCTGGCCTAGACACCTTTAAAAGGGGATTGGACAAGTTTCTGGAGGAAAAATCCATTATGGGGTACAAGCCATGATGTGTATGCGCAACCTCCTGATTTTAGAAATGGGTTATATCAGAATGCCAGATGCAAGGGAGGGCACCAGGATGAGGTCTCTTGTTATCTGGTGTGCTCTCTGGGGCATTTGGTGGTCCACTGTGAGATACAGGAAGCTGGACTAGATGGGCCTATGGCCTGATCCAGTGGGGCTGTTCTTATGTTCTTATCCCTGAGGGCCCTATTGCCTTCCAGTGGCTGCAGCTGTGCAGCACACTCTGCTGGATGCCCAGGCCTGACCCTTAAAGGGGCCACTGCTGACACCACATCTACCTCCTCGCCAGTTCTCCTGTGATTCCAATACAAATGAACAAGTGGAAAGTCCAGCCACAACTTGAATTCTCAAGACACAACAAACCTCTGGATTTATGGTGATTTACATGGGGCTTGTGCAATAAGCAAACACTGGCATTTTGACCATGGAGACAGTTTTTTCTTTGTGATGGGGGGGGGGCTTACATTCAGATGCTGGATGAGGTGAGTGAAAGCGCCCCTCCTTTGCTGTGTGAGTGTGTGTGGGGGGGCAGAGCATCTATGTGTGTAAGAGAAGGGGGCAGCCTGTGTGTGTGAGAGAGGGGGGAAAGTGTTTGTGTTGCAGAGAAGTTGTGATGCTCCAGGCTTGGGGTGGGGGGAAAGAGAGGCTGTGATGCTCCAGGCTTGGGGGGGGAAAGAGAGAAGCTGTGATGCTCCAGGCTTGGGGGGGGAAGAGTCTGTGATGCTCCAGGCTTGGGGGGGAAGAGAGAAGCTGTGATGCTCCAGGCTTGGGGGGAGGGAGAGAGAAAGGCTGTGATGCTCCAGGCTTGGGGGGAGGGAGAGAGAGAGAGAGAGGCTGTGATGCTCCAGGCTTGGGGGGGAGAGAGAGGCTGTGATGCTCCAGGCTTTGGGGGGGAGAGAGGCTGTGATGCTCCAGGCTTGGGGTGGGGGGAAAGAGAGGCTGTGATGCTCCAGGCTTGGGGGGGGAGAGAGAGGCTTTCCTGGGAGTAAGCCCCCCTGACTCTAATGGGACTTACTTCAGAGTAGGCATGCACAGGATTGGGCAGCGAGACTGCCACCCCACCCACGCTTTCCTGGGAGTGAGCCCCACTGATTCTGAGACTTACTTCTGAGTAGACACGCGGGCTTGGGCTCCCTCCAGCGCTGCGCGGGCGCTGAGGGAACGCAGGAGCCCCCCAGCCAGCTCAGCCTCTGACTGCCCCGAGAAGCAGAGCGAGCGGGCAGGGGGTGGGGCCAGGGCCGGGGTGGAGTTTTTTTGTTTTTTTTTGTTTTTTTGCAGTATTCGCTCCATAAGACGCACACACTTCCCCCCCCACTTTTTGGGGCGGAAAAAGTGCGTCTTATGGAGCGAAAAATACGGTAGATCAACAGCAAGTTTAACCATTCTGTGAAACATTTTTTAATTTTTAGAAAAGAGAATTTTTTTTACTAATATGCCTGTTTTGAAAGTTGCTTTAGGACAAGCTATCACAGTGCACAAAAGGTGGATAGTTTTTGGTGCCTGAAATGGGGAAAGGGCACTCGGACAGCAATTTTTGGAACAGGAATAGACAAGCACACAAGAATTACTATTCACATCTGCGAAATGTTGGAGGATTTGAAAGAGACCCATATTTATAGGAAAGATATGAATAAGCAAATATGGCTGAGCAAATAAGTTTTGAAACATGACATAGGGTGGAAGGTTAAAGGGACACTTTGTGAACTTTGTTGAAAAGCGGTATACAACAATAATGGCACTTTCTACAACAAAATAGTGGTTTCCAAAACGAGACACACGCTTTCTCAGGGCTTCAAAGATTGAAATAATGAATTGAAGTAGAGCAAAGGTCCGGTTCATCCATGAAGCCAACTGTAGCAACTACCTCAGGTAGCATATCGGGGGGGGGGGAAGGATTCTCATCTCTTCCTGTCTGCTTTTCCTACTTTTCCCATTCTCTGGAATGAAAAATGAAGAGGGGACAGAGTGGAAAAGGAAATGGGGAAGGGAGAAAAGTGCTCATCTAGAACAGGGGTGCTCAAAGTTTTTGGTAGGAGTGCCCCATCATCTCTCTGGCACTGTGTTAGGGGCCGGAAAAAATTAATTTACATTTCATATTTGAATAAATTTACATAAATGAATATATTAGAGATGGAAAATGAATTCAAACCGGTTTATTATCCCATTTACACTCATAAAGGGGTGGGGGTGGGGAGATCTTCCAGCCAGTTTATGATTCCATTCACACTTATAAGGAGTGGGGAGGGGGAAGAAATTCCAGCCAGTTTATGATCTCATTCACACACACAAATGGGGGGGGGGGGAATCTTCCAGACTTTCACACATGTACACCCTTGCCTGCCCCCTCACCCTCCCTCCCTCCTTTGCTTGGGCAGCATATGCTCCTGCCTGGCTGGCCCACCTGCCTGGCTGCCTGCCTGCTCGCTCAGCTGCATGCCTGCCTGCCTGCCTACTGAACCACCCTCCCTCGCTCCCTCGGGGGACATGTGCTGCTGCTGCCTGGCTGGCCGGCCAGCCCTCCCTCGTGATCTCTAGACAGCATGTGCTGCTGGCTAGCCACCCCCGCATGTGGGATCTCTCTCTCTTATGCTCTCCCATTTCCCAGTCTTGCCCGTCTGGCATCCTGCCCGTGGGCAAGGCAGGGAGAGAGGGGCCCGGTGTGCATGCAGGGCCATTTATAGTGGGAAGTAATGCGAGACCTGCAAGTCTCACACCTTCCCACTGTAAAAGGCCCTGTGCGCCCACTGGGCTTGTCTTTCCTTTGCTGCCACTGAGCTCAGCGGCAGTGAGGGAAAGCAAGGTGCGGAGCTCACACGGCAGGCCAGCGTGGGCTGGGGTGAGTGCCGAGTGCCTGTTGTAGATGGGGGACCCCCTGGGGGCCGGATGGGGACACATTGCGGATCACAAGTGGCCCCCAGGCCGGGGTTTGAGCAGCCCTGATCTAGGACAATGGAGAGTGGGAAGACCTGAGGCTGACACATCTTCAGGTAAGGAGATGCATGATTTGGCATGCTGATTTGGTCATTAGGCGGTCATGGGGCTGCCCTGGCAAAGCAGATGAAGGTTGTTATATCGTGGACATACATAACAAAGGTTATGAAAGAATGCATCCTAATTGTAAGAAAAACTTAGGGCACAATCCAGCTCTTGACTTGGGCCAGCACAAGTCCCTTGCGCGGGCCTAGGAGGGTTGCAAACATGCCATAAGGGACATTTGGGCCTCCTCTGGAGGAAGCCGGGTTGGCACTCAGGGAAGTGCCAGCTGATGCAAGCTTCCGCATCAGCTTTCTCTGAAATGTTTCCCCTAGCCTCTGGCTAAGCTGCTTATAGCCCCTATCCTGCGCTGTGCAAGCCTCTTGGCTTGCCTGTTCCAGTGCAGGATAGAATTGCGCCCTTAGTTAAGAAGAGCAGGGCAGTGGAATGTTTTATTCCAGTAAGTTTTAGAAGCCTTGTTCTTGGAGTTCTCTAACAATAGAGGAAATGTGAATAGGCCTGTGATATATAGCTGAATATTGATTTTGGAATTCTTTGTGATTTCACTTTGCTTAATTTGATATATTTTATAAGTAGCATATTGCATGCTTTGGGGAGGTCATTTTTAATCTTGATTTCTATACATATAGCTGAAGTATGACCAGTAAAAAAATTAACAGGTAGCAATCCTGGTTAAATTCAGTCAAGGTCTATTATTATGGAATATAAAAGGAGACACCTGGATCATATCCCATGAATTATGAAAGAGTGACTTTCCTCAACCTCAGAATTGTGAAGGATGTATCTATGCTACACACAAATATTGCTTTTATATTAGTTTAAAAGAGCAAACCAATCTCCCTCCCCCCCCCCCAAGCTGGCACAAGTTCCTTGTGCCGGCTACCAAGTGTCACAAACGTGCCATAAAGCACATCATGGCTACTCAAGAGGAGAGTAGGCCAGCGTGCACATATGCGCTGGCCTTGTTGCACTAGAACCATGTCAGGATAGAGTGAGTTTGTGCCGGTGCAGGAGGAGGGGGCAGGTGAGGGTGATGGAAGGGAGGAACAAAGGTGGGGAGGGGGTGTTTTGGGCAGGGGGAGGGTGGCCCAGGGGGAGGATTGGGCCTGGGAGGGAGATGGGACCGGCTGCAGCAGTGCAGGTCGGATCCTAACCCCCGTTCCTGGCCCAACTGGCATTACATGGGCCTCTTGGACTTGCACCCATGAAATGGTGGATGCAGCTCTGAATAGTCCCATTGGGCCATCTGGGGCATTTCTTGGAGTAAGGGAAATAAAACCCCCTAACTCCAAGTTTAGCCCCAGCCTGCACCTACCTCACACTGGATACAGTGCAGACTTATCAGCCTGCCTGTTCCACCATGAGTTAGGATTGGTCCTAGCGGTCATTGTTTCCTCCACAGAATTTTGGGAACTGTAGTTTGCTGAGAATTCTCTATTAGATACTTCTAGCCGCTGCCTCCAAAGTACAGGTCTCAGAGTTCCCTCGGAAGAAGGGAATAATTATGCCAATTTACTGCCCAATCCTATCTGGTGCAGGTACTGCAGGGCCACACTGAGACTGAGCAGGTCTCCTTGGAGTAAGGGAATATTTGTTCCCTTAGCCCATGCTGAGCCCCAGCCTGCCCAATATGACTGCTCGGTTTTGCACCAGCAAAATCTCTGGCGCAATTCTGGGAAGCCCCATGTAGGGCATCCAGGCCCAGGATATGGCAGAGGCCTCCTCTGAACAGAACTTACCTGGACTGGTGGCCGTTCCTCATGATCCGTCACCAGCAGCAATGTTTAGGCCTTCCTGTCTGCACTCCTTACTCCAAAGTTGTCACAAAGCACTTTATGGCACTTTTGTGACGTATAGTGCCAGTGCATCCGCTGCTGCTCCAGCACTAGGAAGCAATAGGATCGGGCCATTCATTCACGTGTGTGTGTATGTGTGTGTGTGTTGCTGCTAAAACTTTACTATAGAAAGATTGTGAAATATATGAACAAATACTGCCTCTTGTAAGGTGAACAAACATTCCCTTACTTTGAGGAGGCCTCCATGAGTGACACCCAACTGCAGGATTCAGCACACGTCCCATTGGCAAAGCACTAACATAAAGGGTTGGGAAGGCACCCTGAGTCGTCTTCTGGAACAAAAGGGAATGGGTTGTGCAAAATCATTCCCTATGATTGGTTGCAGTATAATGCCACAAAGCCAGATTTGGTACAGATACTAGAAGCCAGGTGGTCTGTGCCTGCATTTTCTACAGAGGCGTATCTAATGTATGGCAGGTACGGCATATGCCCTGGGTGCCACTTGAAGCGGGAAACCATTGAGCAGTTTGGAAGCTCCCATTGAGCCTCAAAAGGAGGAGAAAGGGAGTGGCAGCCAGATAGAGAGGCCACTAAAACATGAGGCAATCCAAAGAAGGGCAGCCAGATAGCAAGGATCACAAGGCTGCCACCATCAGCCCCTCTGTGGAAGGGGAGAACCCAAAAGTGACGTTCCTGAGAGAAGAGAACCTGGAAATTATGTTGATATCCTGCAATATCACCACCCCAGGTGTTGCGGTATCTAGCTATGCCACTGTCCACAGACTGGCATTCTACACTGAGAGATCTAGCCACTGACAAACACAACCAACCACCCTCCCTCTTTCTTCTACTGTAGCAACTGAGCTCAAGTCTCCTACTCCAGATATAAATAGATTTGTTCCACCAGGCCCAAGCCTGGTGGTAACCGGAGGACAAGAATTCCAAATGGCAAACTGTGAGAATTTCCTTTCCCAAAACTACTGATCTAGTACTTTCCATAAGTATTAAAATCAGCTTCAGAAATCTCCCTCCCTTCCGAGTACAGAGTAGAAATTATACAATTCTTCCTTACTGGTTATTTGTTACAGCTACAGTGCAGAGAACTTGCTCCGTTGCAGAGCACTGATGAGCAATTACAGGCTTTTTACCTGACACAGACTTCTCCCAACACCTAACCTTATATACATATTTCCCAGACTTGCCTTCAGATACTCAGAACACACTCGTACTAATTTAAGTCATTCAAACGGAAATAAAACTTCCCAACCCGGCATAATAGAGGTTGTAACTTTAATGTTAGACATTTTCTTTTTGCTTTACAACGCAGCGTTGCTAAAAAGCTTAGACATTCTCAACAAAATACTTGCATTTGTATAGGATTGCTTCCATACGATTTATGACAACAAAATAGAAAGCACTCACAGTGAGAATCTTTGTTTGCTGCTCTGTTTTTCATATCTCACACACTGTGTCTATTTTGGTCGTCCGCACTCAAGCTCGTTATGGCAAGGCAGTATTCCTCACCACTAAGTGGTAATCTTACGACGACGCTTTTTGAAAAACGGGGCATAAGAAGAGCCCTGCTGGATCAACCAAATGCCCATCTCCTCCAGCTTCCTGTATCTCACAGTGGCCAACCAGATGTCTCAGGGAACACACAAGGCAACAGCATACCTGTTGCCACTCCCTTGCACCTGGCATTCTGAGGTAACCTACTTCTAAAACTAGGAGTTTATGAACTTGTCATGGCTTTTATCCTCTGATGGACTTTTCTTTCAGAAATCTATCCAATCTCCTTTTAAAGGCATTAGGGGTAACTCCATGGATGGGGCCTGGTGGGACATGGCCAGGGGGCCTAGGCCTGTAATCAGCAGTGAGGCCGTGAAGCCCTGCTCCTGCCAACTGGCAAGCTAGAGTCCATGAAGATGCTTACCATAGACTGTGGGGCTGCAGAGGAATCAGTGGACCATCTTCTTCTCCCCCATGCCATTTTATAATGCCTGGATGTCCTGCCCTTCAGTTGGTAGGAGCAGCTGGGACTGGGACACAGCACCAGGAAAAGAAAAATGAAAAGTCCACTGTGGCTGCCTGCTCCTCACCACATCCAGGTAAACCTTTCATTACACTCGGGGTCCTTGGTTGACTAACCAGGAGAAAACAGAACAGGAGTAGAGTGCCTTTTTCTTTCCCCAGCACCATTTTATAAATCCTCCTGTTGCTGCTCCCTACCATTGACTATTAAGCCAGACCCAGGGCCTAATTGGGTGGCTTACTAGGAGCTGATGGAGTGCAGGTGGCACCTTCTAGTGGTGGTGGTGAAGGAAGACCGTTGCTCACTCACAGGTTACAAGCCATGATGTGTATGTGCAACCTCCTGATTTTAGAAATGGGCTATGTCAGATGCAAGGGAGGGCACCAGGATGCAGGTCTCTTGCTATCTGGTGTGCTCCCTGGGGCATTTGGTGGGCCGCTGTGAGATATAGGAATCTGGACTAGATGGGCCTATAGCCTGAACCAGTGGGGCTGTTCTTATGTTCACTGCCTGGTTCCTGAGCCACATGGGGGTTGATAGCAGACATATGCAAGTACTTTCCAAAGCATATGGGGAGTGCCTCTTTGCGGGGGGGACGGGACGGTCCTCACACAGTGTTTGTCCCAGGGCCCTCAAAAGCTGGACCCAGATGTGTCCTGAGGCACACCACTGACTGGATCCTGGCTTCTGATGGTGTTTTTGTAAAGATTTGGTTTGTTTACAAAGACAGAAGTTGAGCACTGGATGGAGGTAAAAAGCAGATCATTTCTACAAGCCACAACAGTTTACTCCAAACCCCCAGAGAGGCATTCCTGCATCCTAAAGGTGCCTCAGGACTTCTAAGCATCCATTCCACTATCCCTGATTGCATCTGTCTCACTCAGAAGTTGCTAGAAAATGCTTCTTTTGTTCTTCCTTACACTCTCACACCCCACTCCTGGAAGAGATGGAGAGGAAAGCATCAACTTGTCTTATGCTACTGGTCCCCACACATTTAGCACCCAGGCCCACTTTTTAGAAGGAGAATCTATCAGGACCCACCAGACGTGATATCATGACCGGAACTGACATCATCAGGCAGGAACATTTTTAACAATCCTTGGCTGCAATCCTACCCACACTTACCCAGGAGTAAGTACCATTCGCTATCATTGTTAAAAGAATATACATAGTAGCTTATTAAAAGTACAGGTCTGTAACATTTCCCCAATGCAGTCACATCCCGTGGTAGCATCAAGTCTAATATATTAAAAATAAAATATTGAAATGAATGGGGAACCACTTGAAATTGGCTCGCAAACCACCTAGTGAGTCCTGATCCATAGTTTGAGAAACACTGTCTTATGCCATCACTGGGCCCCTCTTCTCCAGTAGATGAGTGAGGGCCCAATCCTAAGATTTTTGGCGCTGGTTCACCGCCAGCGTGCACTGTCACAAATGTGCTGTAAGGCATGTTTGCGGGCCCTAGCACTAGTGCTCCACTGATGCTAGCCTAGTGCTGGCCGGCACTGGGCTAGCGCTGGAGCTCTGCCGCTTGTGTTTACCTATTGAAGCCAAGTGTTTACCTATTGAGGAGGAGCATCCTCAACTGAAAAGTTAAGCTTAGGGGAAGAGTTGACACATTGGCTGGAGTGTAACTTCAGGGGAACTATCAGGTAATCTAGGGGCTGGGGCAACTTGTCAGAATAGAAGACAAGGCTCCTGAACCTTGAACAGATGTGTAGAAGAGGAGGTTTGGGGAGATGGAACTTACTATTGTACTATGTACAGGGTTGCGGACACTTACCGTACAATATAGTGGACAATACAAAAAATTGAGCCTGCCGAAATCCAACTTTGGTTTTCAAGATTTGTCCTTAATGCTTGCAGTCACCAGAAGGAGCAGACCATTTTCAAGGTGCTGTCCTTGAGCATAATAGCTGGAATGAAAGAGAAGACCTTGTAAAAAACATGTTCCCTATTTAGCCAGCTTTAATTCTGTCTTAAAAGTTACCTAGGCTCTCCAAGACCTCCTGGAATAATTTTTTCCTCCACTCCCCCCTGCCCCATTAAAAAATGACTTTGATGTATTTTGTTGCTTATAGCATTCTTTGCTATGCTAACATTTTCTTTGTTCTTTGTTGGCTTCTCAAAGCATGTTTTCTCTCAAAGACGAATGACAAGTTGTTTTCTAAATGTCAACCCAGCCATAAGAGAGCTGAGCCTCAGAATATGTTAGAAGCATTTAAAAAGAAAAGATACTGCTAAGGCTCTCATCTTAGTGGATAAAAGAAATCAGGCAGAGGGCCAACTTTCTCCTTTATCAATTTCTCTTTAAGGGAGTATCTTCAGAATCTACACACACAAGAGAAATATTATGAATAGCCAGGAGCTATGCCTGTGACTACTCATGACTCAGCTGTATACTTGTGGCATGAATTAGACATGATGTCAGCACATCTGCTTCTGAGTCAAAAAGGCCAACTACATATTCGGATAGTTTTTTCTCGTCTTATGGTTTGGCTTCAGGAACTTTTCCATAGGCCAACTTTGGAATAGAAATAGAAATACACAAATGACACTGATCTTTTCAAATGGAACTGAACACACATCTCCCACCACAAGGTGGATACCAACACTGCATGAACTATTTTTAAGAACCAGCATGACCGGAGAGGAAATCCTAAAAGTCACAGCTTGTGAGATCTTTCTGCAGTATGGATGCCAACTCATACTGAACTATTGCTAGAAACTCCCCCCCCCCCCCAACATGATAGCAATTCCTGGTGACCCTCTTAAAATCTCCAGGACTGCTTTCATGAATGACCAGGAGGCTGATGCCAATTCCTGGAGACTAAAGGTCAATCCTGGAGGGCTGACAACCCTATTCTGCAGTTTGGTCAATTAAAAAGAATATTGCACACAATGCTAGGGTAATTAATGTTCACTTTCATCATATGATACCATTCAGAGATGACAGTTGATCTTTTCCCACGTTGGCCATTTGGGAGAAAACCCAATCAGTGGCCACTAAATCATTCATCTGAATTACAGAAATATCTTATATTCTTAAAGTTAATCTCAGTTATTCCACAGTCATCTCTGACACTGAAGTTAACACGTGTTTTAAGTCACTGAAATCAAAAACCTGAGAAGGTCTCAGATTGTTGAAACTACAGTATGTTTGTATTACATGGAACTCTTATCTCTTTTGGTTGACTGTGTAGTTTGCTTTTTCAAATCTCTGGTAACTTATAGGCATAAACAAGACTTCTGAATTGTTCATTTATTTGGGATAACCATAGAGGATAGAAGTTCTGGATTGTGCCCCTCCCCCATGGGCTACATGCTACTCCATATAGAAAAATTTTTCAATAGGAGGCCAATTAAGCTTTTTCTTATATAAAATAGTGAGGGATGAGGTTACGAGTTCCCACACATGTAAGTCTTGAACTTCCATTCAGTTCCCTATTGTGACCCTACCTAGTAGCTCTTGAAACTAACTAGGGATGCCCCAAAATGATCCACTGCCCACTGCCACCACTGACCGTCCCTCCCCACTGCTGCTACATACCCCCCCCCCCAAAAAAAAACCTGGACAGAAAAATCCAGCACCCCTTGCCTCCTCACTACAATCCTTCTCTACAAAATGAGGAGTTTGGGACTCAATGGGAGCTCCTAACATGCCATATACTTCCTGATTTGTTTAAAGGGACTGTGCAAGGAAACACCAAGGTAAAATAGACTAATGTGACTTTATCCATGGCAGGCAGTAAGGAGGTGGTGGCAGACTTGGTTTGAAGGCATCCTGAGTATACCTCCCCCCGCCACTCAGTGTATCATCTGCTTCATGGAGGCGCCAATCGTGACTGAGAAGGTCCTGCACACCCATCAACTCAGTGTTTCCCAACCTAGTGGTTACAAACCATCAGAGCAAGTATGCACATTTTTATTTGGCACACCACCCCCTTATGGAGGATAGTGGCCCAACCGGAGATCCATAAGTGCCATTAGTACGGCACTTCTGGGTTTCTCTACTGCCACTGCCACCACCACTGAGAACACGTAAGTAAAAAAATAATTCTCCTTGTGGAAAAGTAGCTCCCTGATTGAGTTGCTACCCTCCTTAAGGGGGTAGTGTCCCAAACAAAGATTGGGAACTATTGTACCAACTGGACTTCTAATAGTGGTGGGAGAAAGAGCTAGGCCTGAAGGCCTCAAGAAAGGGTCAGGATCACACTTTTATACTAAGAATATAAGAACAGCCCCACTGGATCAGGCCATAGGCTCATCTAGTCCAGCTTCCTGTATCTCACAGCGGCCCACCAAATGCCCCAGGGAGCACACCAGATAACAAGAGACCTGCATCCTGGTGCCTTCCCCTGCATCTGGCATTCTGACATAGCCCATTTCTAAAATCAGGAGGTTGCGCATACACATCATGGCTTGTACCCCGTAATGGATTTTTCCTCCAGAAACTTGTTCAATCCCCTTTTAAAGGCATCCTGGCCAGATGCCATCACCACATCCTGCGGCAAGGAGTTCCACAGACCAACCACTCGCTGAGTAAAGAAATATTTTCTATTGTCTGTCCTAATTTTCCCAACACTCAATTTTAGTGGATGTCCCCTGGTTCTGGTGTTATGTGAGAGTGTAAAGAGCATCTCTCTATCCACTCTATCCTTCCCGTGCATAATTTTGTATGTCTCAATCATGTCCTCCCTCAGTCGTCTCTTTTCTAGGCTGAAGAGGCCCAAATGACATAGCCTTTCCTCATAAGGAAGGTGCCCCAGCCCAGTAATCATCTTAGTCACTCTCTTTTGCACCTTTTCCATTTCCACTATGTCTTTTTTGAGATGTGGCGACCAGAACTGGACACAACACTCCAGGTGTGGCCTTACCATAGATTTGTACAATGGCATTATAATATTAGCTGTTTTGTTCTCAATACCTTTTCTAATGATCCCAAGCATAGAATTGACCTTCCACCATCTTCCCCGGTATAGATGTTAGGCTGACCAGCCTATAGTTTCCTGGGTCCCCCTCTTTCCCTTTTTAAAGATTGGAGTGACATTTGCTGCCCTCCAATCCTCTGGCACCATGGCTGTTTTGAGGGACAAGTTGCATATTTTAGTCAAGAGATCAGCAACTTCATTCTTTAATTCCTTAATAACTCTTGGGTGGATGCCATCAGGGTCCAGTGACTTATTGATCTTTAATTTATCAATGAGGTCTGAAACATCTTCTCTTTTAACCTCTATCTAACTTAATTCCTTGGTCAGGAGGGGCTGTTCAGGCAGCGGTATCTGTTCGAGGTCTTCTGCTGTGAAGACAGATGCAAAGAACTCATTCAATTTCTCTGCCATCTCCTTTTATCTCCCCTTTCCCTCCCTCACCATCCAGAGGGCCAACCGCTTCTCTGGCGGGTTTCCTGCTTCTAACATATTTGAAGAAGCTTTTATTATTCCCTTTAATACTGCTGGCCATGTGTTCCTCATAGTCTCTCGTGGCCTCCTGTATCACCTTCTTACATTTCTTTTGCCATAGTTTATGTTCTTTTTATTCTCCTCATTAGGGCAAGACTTCCATTTATGGAAGGAAGCTTCCTTGCCCTTTACGGCCTCTCTTTGGCTGGTTAGCCATGCGGGCACCCTCCTGGACTTAGTCAAGCCCTTCTTCCTTTGTGGTATACACTTCCGCTGGGCCTCTATTACTGTTGATTTGAGCAACCTCCATGCTCTCTGTAGAGACTGGACTCTTTTTACCTTCCCTTTCAACCTCCTTCTAACCAGCCTCCTCATTTGAGGGAAGTCCGCTCGTCGGAAGTCAAGGGTTTTTGTGAGAGATTTACCCAGTATTTTCCCCCCAACGTGCATGTTGAAACGGATCACACCATGATCACTGTTCCCCAACGGCTCAGTAACATTGACATCTCTAACCAGGTCCTGAGTACTGCACAATATTAAATCCAGAGTCTATTACGTTGGATTATATGTGTTTTGCATTGAGTGCCACATGTATGACTATATGCCTTTGGGGCATAAGTCATGGGTGTGTCCTCAGTGCAAGGAGCTCCAGGGACTCAGGGAATGCATCTGCTTCCTTGAAGCCTTTGTGGCTGACCTGGAGAAATGGAGGCAGGCAGAGAAGGACCATGGGGAGACTTCTGGGGATGATCAGGCTTTGTCCCAACCTCAGGCGTGCAGCTCCTCAGCTGCCTGGGTGGGAAGTCTTGGGGCTGGAGGACTTCATCCTGGAGAGGAGGGAAACAATCCCCTAGGGGGACCCCTTCTCCAGGGGATGGGCCCATATCCGAATGCACTCAGGATACTCCTCGGTGGGAGAGGGGTCAGGGGCTTCTTGTAGTGGGGGATTCGATTATTAGAAACATGGGGGGGGGTTTGCGATGGATGTGAGGACCGCATGGCGCCTGCCTGGTGCGAAGGTTGCGGACATCACTTCTCGTCTAGACAGGCTGGTAGACAGTGCTGGGGAGAAGGTAGCGGTTGTGGTGTGTGTCGGCACCAACGACATGGGCATGTAGCCAGGAGATGTAGCCAGGAGATCCTGGAGGACAAATTTAGACTATTAGGTAGGAAGCTGAAAGCCAGGACCTCAAAGGTAGCGTTCTCGGAAGTGCTACCTGTTCCACGCGCAGGGCCAGCTAGGCAGGCGGAGATCAGGGGTCTCAATGTGTGGATGAGACGGTGGTGTAGGGAGGAGGTGTTTAGATTCGTTAGGCACTGGGAAATGTTTTGGGAGAAGCAGGGCATGTACAAGAGGGACGGGCTTCACTTGAACCAGAATGGAACCAGACTGCTGGCACATAACATTAAAAAGGTGGGAGAGCAGCTTTTAAACTGATCCCTGGGGGAAGGCCGACAGGAGCTGAGGGGCATCTGGTTCAGGACTCCTCATCCCTATAGGACGAGGATGGGGAGGTTAGAGAACAACAAGGTAAAGGCAGAGTAGGAGAAGAAATTGGGAATGGTAGCATGATGGGATGTGATAGACGGTTTGGCACAATGAGAGGAGGTGGGGACAAAGGAGCTAATAAGCAGCCCATCCAGGGGCATTCCATGTACAAATGCTTTTATGCAAATGCTCGAAGTCTCCGACAAAAGATGGGAGAACTGGAATGTCTGGTGACAAGGGAAAACATTGACATAGTGGGCATAACGGAAACAACAACAACAGTATTTATATACCGCTTTTCAACAAAAAGTTCACAAAGCAGTTTACAGAGAAAAATCAACTATCTAATGGCTCCCTGTCCCAAAAAGGCTCACAATCTAAAAAGATGCAACACCAGCAGACAGCCATTAGAAAAGACACTGCTGGGGTGAGGTGGGCCAGTTACTCTCCCCCTGCTAAATAAAAGAGGAGCACCCACTTGAAAAAGCGCCTCTTAACCGGTTAGCAGGGGAAACCTGGTGGAATGTGGAAAATCAGTGGGATACTGCAATCCCAGGCTATAAATTCTACAGGAGGGACAGGGAGGGGCATGTTGGAGGTGGGGTGGCCATTTATGTTAAGGAAGGGATAGAATCCAGCAAAGTAGAGATTGAAGGTGGGTCCAACTCCACCATAGAATCTCTGTGGGTTAAATTACCAGGCCTGTGGAGCGATGTAATACTGGGGGCGTACTGGCGTCCTCCAGACCAGAAACCGGAAGGGGACCTTGTAATGAGGAAACAGATCAGGGAGGTGACATGGAGGGACAGGGTTGTAATCATGGGGGACTTCAATTATCCTCATACAGACTGGGTCAATTTGTGTTCTGGTCACGAAAAGGAGACCGGATTCCTTGACATGTTAAATTACTATGCCTTAGGGCAGAGGACAGGTGACTCTGGGTTTAATATTGTGCGGTACTCAGGACCTGGTTAGAGATGTCAATGTTACTGAGCCATTGGGGAACAGTGATCATTCTGCGGTTAGTTGATATTAATTAGTTGATAATACTAATTATCAACTGTATTTTAAAAGGATAATATTCAATTCTTTTGGTGAGGTCATACATCCCAGAATGTCCATATCTTCTCTTATTGCAATCATGAGTGATTC
Organism: Tiliqua scincoides; assembly: GCF_035046505.1. Taxonomy (NCBI): domain Eukaryota; kingdom Metazoa; phylum Chordata; class Lepidosauria; order Squamata; family Scincidae; genus Tiliqua; species Tiliqua scincoides. Next base: position 125,320,365 of record NC_089824.1, read on the forward strand.
TGTGCATAAAGAAAACACAGTTGAGGAGAAGAATAATTCATGAGGGCCTCTTTGAAAATAATTTTTTAAAAATTGAAATAATTATCACTAATTTTAATCTGGGTTTAAGAACTACATTGCTTGTTATAAAACAAAAGTCAAACCTTAAAAGACTTTTAAAAAACTTTTTTGTTCTCAGGAAATCTTCTGAAATGGCCTTTCTGTTCAACAACCTGACAGTGACTTGCTTCGTTTATGCGCCAACATTTTAGCAGTCCAATGTGGGCCTTAATGATGGACTTCACAGAGCTGTGGTCTGGATTCACACAGTGCCTGTAAAAAAAACAACAAGCAGAAACTTTGCATTTAAAAATAACACTGTCAAAATAATTAGTAGTAATAATATGCAGGGCCAAGGCCTGGCCTTCATGACTAATCTAGTGTAGGCAGCTTCTATCCCTCAACATAATACATTTGATAGAATCAAAACTTTGCTGCTTTGACATGTCTTGCCTGTCTGTCTCTTTGACTGTCTTTGAGCTTTGCTTTCCTAGATGTTAGCTTCTGCTTTCTCTGATGTCCCCTCTGATTTCTTAGACACTTCTTAGCTGCTGGTTAGATGTTAGTGCCATGTGACATGTACAACCTTAAAAACAAATAATTTCTTGTGAAGCCTGGCCTCTGTATGGCGTGTCATGCAAATGCTGCATTCGAGCCATTGGTTTTGGTGCTGCCTGTGTCATTCCTGGAAATGCCACTGTTTTCTTTGAGCGCCTTTAGAATGGCAACAAAATAGTTCTTAACAATTGAAAGTCTCCAACTGAAAGTCTCCATCTTTTTCCCCCCTAGAAAAAAACTTTGTTGCTGTTGTTGGTAATTTGCTCTCTGATTATCTTGGGGTGGTTTTGGGGGCCATGAGTGACACTTTCCTCTGGCTGCCATCTCTGAAGGAAGCAAGAAATCTAACTGGTCTCCTACTAGCTGCCATTCCCACTCATGTTTCTGTGGAAAGAGATGTCAGCTTGGTGAAACCTTGTTAGCTAGTAGTGTAGATGAAAGCAATAGTCGATAAAAAGGGCAAGAAAGAGCCACAACCCAGATGCCACAGTGGGTAGGCAGACAAGTTTCTTTTGTTTTTTGTTTTTCAAGGGAGGGTGAAGAAAAAGCCTTGTGGATATTTTGATTATGAAAGGGACATGCTATTCTAGGATGGGGAGTTGATCTCAAGTATACATCAGCAAGAAGAGCAGAAAGCTGGTAATCTTCCTTTCAGTGTTGGGAAAACCCAGCGGGACTTGACTTGAGTCAAGTCACCGAGTCACTGCCCCCCACGACTTGACTCAAAAAAGAGTTCTAATGGTGGCACTTTCCAAGTCTGAGTCACCCTTTAATGACTCTAATGGACTCAAGTCACCCCCCCTTTAACAACCCAGCTGTGGAAAAAATGGGGCTGCTACTGGTGTGTGCGAGTCTCAGAGTTCCCTTAACTCACTCCCCTAATTTCCCCACCCATCTGTAAAGGGGGCAGGAAAGTTGGGAGGGACTGTGAGAGAGCCAGGACAAATGCAGTGAGAGGGAGGAGAAGAGTCATGAGCAGGAGCTGGGAGGCTTACCAGGATGATCCAATCCTTGCAGCTCTACTCAGAAGTAGTCCCACGTCAGCCACTCATTCAATGAGGTCCCCCTCCCTCCCAAGTAAGAACAGAGCCATGCCTGCAAAGTGTGATTGCTCCCCTGCCTCCCCTCTCTCCCTGGACTGAGTTGCCTCCTTTAAAAGCCAGCCGTGGGGAAAAACAGGGCTTTGTGTGTGTGAGAGAGAGTGAGTGAGAGAGAGAGAGTTCTCTTTAATGAATCCCCTGCTGCTCCCTCCCATCTGTAAACAAGGTGGGAGGGACTGAGTGAGAGCCAGGACCAAAGAGGCAGAGGGCGCTGCAAGGCTTACCAGATGATCCATTCCTTGCTGCTCTAGAGCAGGGGTGTCCAAATTTTTTGGCAGGAGGGCCACATCATCTCTCTGACATTGTGTCGGGGGCCAGGGAAGAATTAATTTACATTTAAAATTTGAATAAATTTACATACATTTGAATAAATTTACATACATTTACATAAATGAATATATTAAAGATGAAAGATAAATATGAATGAATGAAGGTCTTGCAATAGCTCAAGGCCTGTAAAAGGCCTTGCACTAAGCAAGGCTGGCCTTTCCTTTGCTGCCGCTACTGCATCACAGACATGAAACAACAAGCAGTGGAGGGAGCCCTCATCCCACAGCTAACGTGAGAGGTCAAACAGTCGCCCTCACGCTGAGAGCAGTTGCTTCAGGCCAGTGTGGGCTCCAACAAATCTTTGGAGGGCCAGAGGCTCATTGGAGACTGAGGGCTCCCTGAGGGCTGCATTGAGAGGCCTCAAGGGCCGCAAGTGGCCCCAGGGCCGGGGTTTGGGCACCCCTGTTCTAGAGAGAAGTAGACTCTCTGCAGCTGCTCCTTCAATGAGGCTTTCCCCTTCCCTGCTCCTCCTCCTGCCCTCCTTCAGCCAATGGAAATATGAGAATGCTCCTTCTTTGTTGAATGATCATCCGTTCCTTCCTTCGTTCCTTCCTTTCTATCACAGATGAGGAAAAGAGAGCCCAGTCCCGCCTCCCCGCTCCTGTTCACATTAACCGTTTCCTGCGTCCCATTTGGAACTTCCTGCTGCTTGCTTGCCCCAAGAGGTTTTCCACACAGCAAAACAGTAAGCGGGCACCCCCAGACACAGGCAAACTTGAGTCAGCATGCGTGGAGATGGGTGCGAGTCAGGGGGACCCTGACTTGAGTCTTTTTCAGAGTCTTCCACACGTGTGACCCATGAGTCGCTGAGTCACCCAAAATCACCCATCTTTGTGACTCAAATCCCAGTCACTGACTTGAGCTCCCAACACTGCTTCCTTTCACTCTGTTTGGTGGGAACAGATCTTGAGTGGGTCTTCAGCAGTACTAGGTTGACCACTAAGGCGATCTAGCTCAGTTAGTGATTATGTCTGCTGTGATGAATGTTCTGTTCCCCCCCCCCCAAAAAAAAACAACAACTAGCAATGAAAACAAGCAGTTATGGAGATTGAACAACCCACTCCATTACCAGAGGATATAGACTAAGCAGACAAGGAGTCAAAATATAGCAGTTTATTAAAATCCAAAAGAAGGAGGAAGCAAGCAAACTAATAGGCTAATTGAAGACTTGGAAAAGTTAGACCAGGAGTTCCCAAAGTATGTGTTGTGATGTCTTAGGGCGGCAGGCACCAAACCCTGGCCTGAGGGCCAGATCTGGCATTCTGAAAAAGGTGTCCCAGCATTGTGCAGTGCTTTCTGTTTTGCGCTGCAGTATCTATCTTATCTGCGCCGGGAAGCCACATCTGCCTGAAAATCAGGACACAGCCTGCTGGGGTGACATGAGTTTCTGACACAATCAACTGAAAAGATAAGATGCTGTGGTGCTGAATAGGAAGTGCCACACTGCACAGGGACACCTTTTTCTGAATGCAGTGGTTTGCAGTCTGGAGACTGCTGCCTAAAGGCATCATAGCACACTTACAGGGGCACAGTGGGTTGTCCCCAGTCACATCCTACCTGTTCTCATGGATGCCGCTGTCTTGAATTTCATGAAATCCAAGATGGCTGTGCCTAGTTCAGCTGGGAAGAAGAAGCTGCAGGGGTGTTGTGAGCCAGGTAAGTTTGGTAACCACAAGCTAAGGCAATGGCAGTACCCAGGTGTGGAAAAACAAAAACCACCAGCAGACAATTGGAAGCAAATTTTAAAGCAGTATAATTCCTTGATCCCTCTAACAGCCCAGTTCTAACTAACTTTCAGTGGAGCCAAATGGCATCTGCTGTATCCAGCGCAGAAAGAGAGGCTGCTGGAGGTCTCCCCAGATGGAAAGGGACAACTTGAGACCCACAAAATTAAATGCTCCCCAGCATCCCATTTACAGTGGTTCACCACTCAGTAAATCTCCTGGTTTTGCTGTACTCCTTGGATTGCAGAACCAGGGGGTTATCAGTCACCATGCAAACCAAATATGTTTTTGGGTGGATTGTATTCAACTTGCTGGATCACAAATTATGTAGGCTTGATGTGAAAATTAAGCATGTAAAAACCAACACGATACCTGCAGACTCCTGCAGTGTGACAAATGATGGTCCCCGTAATCCTTGTTTCATCTTAAATCTTGTGAGTGATTAGTGGTTAAAGTGAAATTCACGCAAGTCAGATTTGCAAGATCTGATCTCAGGATTTTCAATTATTAGATGCTGTTGGGTCTTAATCAGCAAGTAGGATAAATAATCGATTTGTGTCATATTGTGCAAATGCGGAATGCGGCCCAGTGTATTTGTGTTGTAAAAAGTGCACAGGTGGAACCTCAGCAAGTCAGGTAGGGTAGGGAACAGCAGTGTAGCTATGGGGGTGGCATCGCGTTAAAACAGGTGCCACGGTGTGCTGTGTAAGTCTGCACTTTGCCATCGCTGCCTGGAATGGCTCTGATGGCGAGTAGGAGGAGCTGTTTACACGGTGCATTGCAGTGCATGCAGTACTTACCATACAACCCCCCTGCAGCTACACCACTGGTAGGGGATCTGTAGTACCTTGCTCCATAGCAGTAACAATGCTGATCACATGGCTGGCCCACTATTATAATTATTTTAAAAAGCATCTATTGGCTTTGAAAGGAAGCTTCTTTATAATTAAAATAGTATACAAAGGGTGCAAGCAGGATCAAAATTAGAGAAGATCATTTACCCATAACCCTTTCTGCCATGGTTCTGCCCTTGCATATTATTTCTGGGGGGGGGGGGGGATCACAAAACTCATTGGGCCATGTTGTACATTTTTTGTAATGTCTAGTTGTATCCTAAGGCTGCAATCCTATACGCATTTATCTGGGGGTAAGCCCTACTGAACTCAATGAGACCACCTGCTGAGTGTGACATACAGTGATTGTGCTGCATGACTCTTTGTCATAGGGTCAAACCATAAACATGCTTAAACACATTGTTAGGGCTTTTATCCTTTTTTCTTTTAAATGAAAATAGCTTTGATTCAAATCGAAATGGAAGAAATCAGGATTGGAGCGTGTTGGGAGGGGATATTTTACTCTATATTTCCATACTGTGGTCCTGGAAAAAATCCCTCCTGTGCTGCACTGCCACTTCTTTGGAAAGGAAATCTCATGAGCCTCAAATGCAGTAGTACTTTGAAAGACACTCATGGGGGAGGGAGAGATTAGACCCTGTTGCACTCCCAGTGACACCACTAGGGGTGCACGAGGATCTGAAACAGGTTGAGAATTGGGTTCCAAAGAAAACTCAGACTTATTTTCCATGTCTGGGTAAATGTATTTTTGTGTCTGGTCTCAAGTTTGACTGGGGGAAACTTGCCCATCATGAATTGTTGTTTGTGCAGTGGGGAATTTGCATGAACTTGCTTGACCATAATGGAGAATGAGACTGAAAAAGTGTTTGATTTGGTCTTCCGATAGATCAACTCCATGCCAAACGACTGAGCAGTTTGTTGTGAGGTGTCCAAGGCTTTAAACTTCCCAGTCTGTGTGAGCTTCAGAGCCTGTAATGTTTCCAAACACTCCCAGTACAAAGAGATGCAACACTATGGTAACTTTTCAGTTATTTAAAACTATTGTTTTTAACTCCCTGGGTAGGGAGAACCATTATTTTTCCTCTTCTTCCTGTTATCTTTTAAGATATCTGAAAACTGTCAACATGTTCTCCATTAATCTTCCATTCTGTAAGCCAAACATACTCGGTGCCTTCAGCTTTCCTTACATGTCTTCTCACATGCTTTTGTTCCGCCTTGAGCCTCCTAGTTGCTCTCCGGATTCAGCCTTGATAGCCTTTGTAAAGGCTACCAATGAGAGGAAAAATGTGAGCAAAAGCTGTTGAGTCCTCCACAGGCTTGGCTGGCCGATAGCAAAACTTCCTGTGGTTTTTTTCCCTACCATCAGCTTTATAGTCAGGGATGTTTATTGTTCTGTATAGAATGGATCCAAGAATAGATGAAGTATCATTTCTCAGTAAGGACTGAGCATTCTCAGGCTGAAAACACACACCCCCTGGCTTCTAAAGAGTTGAAACCAAACAGTTCCTCAACATGTTCACCTTCAGATGCTGATGTCTAACACTCATGGCATTGTTTGGTGATTCAGATCTGCGGTGGTTTAAGGTCAGATCTGAGGCCGTGAGACATGTGGTGGGGACCCCACAGTGATGGCTGGCCTGGGCATCTGGGAATTTTTAAAATAGTGCTGGATGATAAAAGAGGACAACCTGATGCTGCCGCCTGCTTCCCACTACCTCCTGGTAAACCTCCCAAGGGTTGTTCATTGGGTACCAAGCCAGGAGAGCTAACCAGGAAGCAGAAGGATGAGTTCTCCTTTACTGTGGCCACTGTAATAGATGAGAGTGGTGGCAGGATGGAGAACTTACTCCTGCTGCCTGATTCCTGGGCACTTTTCAAAGCATGGAGGGAGTGCATCACTGGGATACTCCCAGAGAGCTTTTGCTGCAGGGCTTTCTAAAAACTGAAGCCCCCCCCCCATTCAAATATTTGTCAATCACCCAATAATTGACAAGTGCTTGGGGGCATGATCCATCATGCCACAGCACCTGTGCATAGGATCCTGATAAGGTCAGCTGTGTGTATTGGAATCACGGAAGATATTGCAAGGAGATAGGATGTGGTGTCTGCAGTGGCGAATCTGGGAGGCATGGGGTTAAAGCCTGAGCTTTCAGCAGGGAGTGTGCTGCTCAGCTGCAGCAACTAGAGGCAAGGAGGTCTTAAGGGCAGCAACTGAAGCAGAGGGAGTTTGTGGGTTGTAGTTGGAAGGAGAGGAGACTTGCTGGGTAAATGGACTGACTTTTTTGGCTAACTGGCATGTTAACTCACAGACTGATAAATGACTATGCTAATGGACTGGCTAACAACTTACTGGACTGATTAACTGGCAACTGGACTGGTGGATGCATGATGAACTGGTGGACTGGCTTGTGGATTAACTAGCTGACTACCCAACTGATTAATGAACAGGTTGGCTGGACTGAGATAGCTAGGTGATAGAGAGCTAAAGGGATGCTACTGCCCGTGGAAGGACTGCTGCCTCAGGAACTGGGACACTGCAGGCAAGCTACCTTTTTCATTGGTGCTGGGGTACAGTGGTAGTGTTTGCTGTGGTTAAGGGGAGGACTCATTAGCCTTAAAGTGGGCATAGGTTCTCTAGGCCAAGTTCATGAATCTGCAAGACACTGAGTACTCTAACTTCCTTTGAATCTCTTCTGAGGAAATAATGTAACTTTGTTTGTTTTAGCCCTCCCCCCTTGTCGTTGGGAGTTCCAGATCCAAATCCCTGCTCAGTCATGAAGTTCAGTAGGTGACTTTGGACCAATCAATTTTTGTCAGTCTGAGCTACTTCATGTGTGTGTTCAGAGGGGGAATAAAAGGGGAGGAGAGAACAATGGATAATTCTAGGTCTGCCAGCTCTGACTGAAGCTATTCTTGGAGTTTTTTCCCCCGAACACGATGTAACATCATTTAACTCAGAAGACCCTTTTAAAATCTCCAGGATTGTTTCCAGCAGTTTTCTAGACATTCTAGGCCAGCCTGGTAGTGTTAGGCAACCCCAGATGCTGTGCTAAGCCCCTTGGGGGAGAAAAGCAACATAAAAATGTAAAAAGTAAAATTGTTATCTGGGTAGAGGGTTAAATAGGTTGTTGATTGGTGTCACCATCAAGTTTGCAACTGCACTTTTCAAAACTTTTAATGAAAATGTACGTGTCATCCGTTATTTATAACTCTGCAAATGGAGAAGGGTAGAGCAAAGCAAACCATCAGTGCTCTGTTGTGGTAGGTTACATTTTCCAACATAGGAGAAAGAGGTAAAGTGGGATTAGAGGCTGGGAAACAAATTAGGAGGCAATAAAAGGAAATCTAGGAAAATGTGAGTCGAGGTGCAATTAAACAGAGGGAGCACTAGGAAACCGTATGGATAGCGAGGTGTCCTGGAATCCTTTCTGGGAGGTGTAGACAGAGAGGTCATGGAAGTTAGTTGTTAACTGTATGGAAGAAAATGGGAAGAATCATAGCAGAGTAGTCACCACTTTTAACTGCTGGAAGGTGTGCCCTGAATCTGTCAGCAAGATTTCAGTCTGTGTTTTTCAGATGAAACAGTACAGCAAAACAGATCAAACTTAACTTATTTTTGTCTGGTTCCCCATCATTCCCTGGAGGAAACGACAAGCTCATTTTACATGATTTTTTTAAAATTACCATTTCCCACCCCCATATAATTCTGTTTTCCCCATTAATTGCCGTATTCATACTTTTTTTCCTTTTTTAAAAACAAGCTTCAACAATTAAATAGGATTATCACCTTCTTAGCTCCAATGTTCTCCCCCTAAATTGACTCTACTTATCATTGCCTTCTTTATAATAAGGTTTTGATCCATGTTATGTCAGGATGCCAGCTACTATTTTTTCTTCTTCTCAACAGCCTCTATAATCACATTTCCTTATGAAGCTACTTTTTAGTAGCTGGAACACCTCTCTGATATGCCAGTTTCTTCCTGTTTTATTTATTTATTTATTTATTTATTGGTCTTGTGACAAAATGGCTGCTAGTCCATTCTACCACCTCATTCTGCTTCAGGCCACCTTGGTTAAGCCCAAAAACATAAGAAATGAAAAGCCAGAAGTCCTGCAAGAGTAGATTGTAACAACAAATGTATATCTGTTTTATATCAATCCAACTGACATGGCTACTTTCAAAGAATCTTGACAACAGAAGTTTATGGTGAGAGTACTGAGGATTCTGTTAGAGTCCTCTCGCCTAGTGTGTAGAACTATAGGTTCTTGGGGAGAAGGTGATATCTATGGTAGATCAATCTCTTGGTACTTTAGATACTGCCCTTGGTAGGTAACACAGAGCAGGGCACCCCATGTCCTTAATTATGGGTGGAACTCCCCTTGGTACAGTGTTTGTCTCTTAAGACCTGTGCTTTTCAACCAGTGGTATGAGCACCACTAGTGGTGCTTCATAGCGTGGCGTGCTATATGTGGCCCCACTGTCATGGTGACCACATACATTCCTTGGATTGAACTTATCCCAGGTCAGGCCTTACCCACTTCACTGGAAGTAGAAATGGCTGGGGTGGCAGTGCCCTGGCGTTGCAGCAGTTTGGCCCTTGGGCACAGGTGAGAGGAGGAGGTGGATGGCCAGCAAAGGGGAATCCAGGAGTCAGCAAAAACTGGAGAAGCCCTTTCTTCACTGCCAGGACAGTAATAGTTCAGCTCATCCACTCCTATACACAGCTGCCATCTCTGATGGCAACAGCACTCCTAGATGTGGTACCATCAATGGTGGTACTTGCACAAGAGCACTTGGGTAGAAAAGCTTTTCTTCAGTCAAATGCTGAAAAAGGGGTGGGAGGTTTGAGGGCTCCAGAATGTGTTGGCCTTGGGAACAAGGCTTTTCTGTGCATTGCTGCTCTCTTTGATTACTCATTCCTCTTTCACAGAGAGGAAATGTCTGCATAGGACTCTAGTAGATATGAGCACCAAGCATTGTGGGTAGGGAAAACTGTGGCTATTGGGTGAGTACTGTTGGAGGAATCTTAAAACTGGTTTCCTCTTTAGGGGGGAAGCAGAGTAGCTTCAGCAGCAGACCCCCCCCCCCCCCCTTGCTGGGAATCAACCCCAGGGAGCTTCCCACACCCGGCTGACTGCTAATCAATAAAGACAAAATGGCAATGGCTGGTTTAAGTTGCAAAAGAAGTCATTTACTCATGGTTCCTTAGTAGCTTACTTTACAGCATCTGATTATGATCAGAGGTTATTCTAACTTAAAGTGACAACAAGGCCATAAAGCTGCCTCGTCCTGCATGTGCCATGTGATCAGGATGGCGCCGCCAGCAGAGCCCTGCTGGATGCCACCTTGTCTGGTCAGTGGTCGGTGAGGAAGAGAAGGCGTGCTCAGAGCAAAGGGAAAGGTTATAGTGTCTGGGCCACGCCCCCACATAGGTCATTCAAAGGGGACAGGTAAAGTGTAGGGTCACTGGGCTATGGCTTAACCCTTTTTAGGACAGTATCCTGCCACCTGTGGAAGCAGATGGAGTTGTACCAACTCCAACAAGTACAAGCATGAGTTTAAGGGTGAGGAGTTTAAGGGTGAATTGGATGAGCCTGATTTCTTCAACATGGACTTCTGTCTTTGCTGTGGAAGAACTCTGCTGTACGCTGTGGTACAGCAGAGTTGTACAATATGCTGTACAATATGGTACAATACAATGTACGCTATGGCCTTAGCAATATCTCTAAACTTGGGTGCCTTTGTGGGTTTCATTCAAATGTTTGGAGATTTCTTGTCTGCTCATTAGGTGACGATTCCAGTGCTAGGCATTGTTCTGATTCTTCATGCTTGTTCCCAGATATTTTTTCATTAAAAATGATGGGCTTGCGATACGCTTGCCGAAAAATGCTTAAGACACAGAAAATGGTTCAGAAGCCTACAGCAAACAGTTTGCAATTGCTAGTGTGGCAGTTAATGTTTGCAGTGCTTGCTGATTCAATGTAAGCACAATGGGGGACGGAGGGGAATATTTCATGCGGCTTTTCCAAACGAGATTCTGGGGCAGTTTTTCAAAGAGTGAATGAAAGCTCTGTCGAAGAGAGGGAAGGCTCAAATACTTGGTCAAGGCCCTTAATTTTTTACGTCTGTTGTTTGATCGCACTGCAGGGGCCTGATAAGATGCTGATGCTCATGTCTCCACAATGAAAAACACAGTGTTAAATTGCCTTTTCTAATCAAGGGGGAGGCTTGGTCTTGCATGTATATTTAATGACACACAATCCCACTGACGCTCAGGTGGATCATTTCCATAGACAGATCCTTGCAGAAAGGCCAGTGCTGAGTTGTGTTATCCTTTGCTGCCTCAGGCATCAGGAGCTCTGATCTCTCCAGATACCTTAAGAGGGAAAGTTGAATAATAATTACCCAGACCATTAACAAAACAGCAGTTTCCTATGAAATCCTGGTTGAAGGTTTCAAGGATTGTCATCCTGCATCTAGTTTGGCAACCAGACAAGGAGGACAGAATGCCTGCTCAGAACAATGACCCACCATAGGTCTCTGGGGTCAATGAGGAAATGACAGGAGGTGTAGAAGCCTTCCTGGGCAAACAAATGACATCTGGTTAACCCCTGCTAACTGGTTAAGAGGCACTTTTTCAAGTGGGTGCTCCTCTTTTATTTAGCAGGGGGAGAGCAACTGGCCCACCTCACCCCAGCAATGTCTTTTCTAGTGGCTATCTGCTGGTGTTGCATCTTTTTAGATTGTGAGCCCTTTTGGGACAGGGAGCCATTAGATATTTGATTTTCTCTGTAAACCGCTTTGTGAACTTTTTGTTGAAAAAGCGGTATATAAATACTGTTGTTGTTGTTGTTGTTGGTTGTGGTACTGGTCAGAGTGGTTTTCTAGCTGCTTTTGTCAAAGAAAAAAAGACCTAACTTCATTTCTGTAAACCTTTTTTGTGCATTGCCATGTATGTATAGGCCCTGCAAGGATCACTGTGTAACAACAAAATGTTTATGTTGAGTTTTTAATGTTTCTTATTCAATTTAGGGGCGCTGATTCCAACGGGACTCTTTCCAACAGTTTTTTTTCTTGCATCTTCAAAACTGTTTGTTACCTTAAATGTGTTTTTATCTTTCCCATTGTCTAATGTATTCTGATACACATTGTTTTATACAACTGCATAGTGTAAATTGTGACTAAACTATTAATGCTATGCTATGCTATGAAATCCTTGCAACAAAATTAATAAACATTGAAATTCAAATTTTGTTACACAGTGTAATGTGATGTCTGCAGATGAAGGTGTTGATGATGGTAAACTTCAAACCCATGGAAGTATTTCTATCTAAACTGGTAGGTGTGTAACCATCACATTTGATAGGCCGGGGGGGGCAGGAATCATCCATAGTGTGTGGGGTTTAACTCTTTCCTTCTCACCCTACCCATTCTCTTCCAGCTGCTGCTTCCATTCTCTGTCCCAGTGGCAATCGGATAAGGTGTGCTTGCACGTAAGATAAAGGCTCCCTCAGTGGTTAAAACCAGAGCCCCAATCTAGGCAAGCAACAGTGATGGATGGGACTTGGTAGGGGCTTTCCAGGAGGTTGTAAGATGCCAAGGATCTCAAACTGGGGCCACTAGCAGAGGCCAGATGCTTCCTACAGCTCTTTTTTGTGTATCCTCTCCATTTTCTGAATACATGTGGGAGAATATGACTGGGCCTACTGGCCTCACCCCTTGATACCAATGTACCTGCGGCCACACACCCAAACAATGAGCATAAAGCTTTCATGAGAAGAAAGGTCTCCACCTATCTGGCAACCCAAGTCCAAACCCCAAATCAAGGTTCCTATTTGCATAGAGAATGCATGTAGGGCTCCTTTCTCATGAAAGCTGAATCCACAGCAAGTGGGAGGTGTGGCTGGCAGGCACATCAGTATCAGAGTGGGGCCCAAAGACACAATTCTGCTCTGCTGCATTCAGAAAAAAGCATGGTGGCTTATGTGAGAAGAGCGTTCATGAGTCACTGTTTCAGCTTGACAGAGGAACGTGCTGCTGGCCTGTTTGATGCTGTGCTACAGCGCCATAACTGCTGATGGCAGTGGGAGGGTATTGCAGCTAATTCCACAGGGATCATTTACTTGCAAAGTGCAAACTTTCCACTGGTCCTATGATATTGCTGACTCTGACTTGGCTTCTTAGGGCCTAATCCTATGGGCCTCTAGCACTGGGTGTTGCAAGGCATGTCCGTGACACCCAGAGAGGAGGAAGTGCTGGCACTGGGCTCAGTACTGGATGGACGCCGCCCTGAGCAAGGGAAGAGCTCCAGGCAGCAGTAAGGACTTTTGGGGTGGGGAACCAGGGCAGAAGGGGGTGGGACTGGCTGAGCCCTGCTCCGCCATATTCTATCCTCCGTGTTGGGCTGCAAAGCCTGACACAGAGGTTCTCAAGTCTGCAAAATAGCAGTTCTCAAGTCTGCAAAATAGTCTGCAAAAATTCTGCAATGGCAAAATAGCCAGCACAGACTTGAAAAGCCCATTGCGGGGCTTAGGGCTTTCTTTGGCAGAAGGGAAGACTTCCAGTGGCCCTGGCTAGATAGCCGTTTTTGCGCCACTGCACGCGGTGGCACCATTGAGTGTAGGGTTGGACTGCCTATCTACGCATCTTACTCCTCTTGCATAAACTGAATTGGTCTTGAACTGCCCATCCCTGATCCACCATCTGTTCCCGCTAGTCTTAAAATGCATACGTGCTAACCTCATTTTCACTTCTGACAACTCACTCCACTCCACCCGCAGGAGGCCAGTCTTGACCAAGCCTCCTCTGTGTTCCTATTAGATTCCTGTAGTGCAGTTTGGGTACACAAAAGTGCCTGAGTGTGGTGTGAGTCCAGTGGTGCAGCCCTTTTGGCATTGTTCTGCATCCTCTGCCTAAGGTCAAATGCCTGATTTGTCTTCACTGTCACCTTTTAGGAACAAGAGGATGCAAGAGCGGATTGCATGAATGACTTGCACTTTCTCCTTACTTCTGGTCTCATCCAAGAGGAGTGGCACATTCTTCCAAAGCACAGAAGGGAAATGCACATGTCTCCACTTTGGAAGTAGGAAGAGCAAAAAAGTAAAGCCAGCTGTGCATCAGCTCTTCTTTGGCATGTGCAAAGCTGTTAGTGTTGGAGAAGATCTGCTCTTGAGGAGCAGAAGGTTGTGGGTGATGAGAAAGGTGTCGCCCCACCCCCATTCATTGAATGCATACTGAATGCAGTGTTGGACTGAAGGTGCTACCATAAATAACTCAAAATAGTGTTTGCAGGCACTGAAGGTTGAAGGCTTTTGGAAAAATAAATCAAGTGCCTTCCAGCCTTTATGTATTAGATCTGAAGGAGATAATCCTCTTATTGTTCAGCTGGCTTCATTAGAAGAGATTTTTAAATATGAAATTTGAATCCTTCTTTAGCCACAGGAAAAGTGCTTTGCCTACCAACAGCTAGCAGTTAATTGAGGCAACAGGGATGAAAGGATTGTGGCTTAATGATAGTTTTTTTCTTTTGAAAGTGGCCACAATGGAGTTTGATAAGAGATTATACATTTATTTTTAAGTTAACAATTTTTTTCCTCCTGTTTAGGATAATCAACTTAATGCTTCCTGACACATTTGAAGAAACAAAAGCAGAAAGTATAGAAAAGCACATTTCTAAGGAACCATTTACACAAACTGGCAATGATACTGCAGCTCTGCGTTGTGTCAGATGCTGGTTCCAGTCTAGGGAGAAAGTGCCTTCCTATCTTTGAGGTCTATGAAGGTGACAAGGCATTTTTCAGTTGCAAAATGAGTGGGTCTGTCTCTTACTACTATACATCAGCCATTCCATTATGGTTTCTTTCATGGCATTGACAACTGGGCACTTTATATTGGAGTGGAAAAAACACGAAGCCTCTGCCTGGATGCTTACATTCTAAAGCTACAATCCTAAAGACACTTACTTGGAAGTAAGCCCCACTGAACACAGTGAGCTTTACATCTGAGTGGACCTGTCTTGACTTGGGCTGCACAGGGCTCAGCAGATGTAAGATAGGAGCAAACCACTGATATGGCCCTGTTCTGGACCAAATCCAAAAGATCTCTTTGTAGTAGTTGCTAATGTCCACAATGATGAACCTCTTGAAATAGCTGGCCATGTAGAAAGAGGCCTGTCATATGGGTGTTTGAATGGGAACTCTGCACTCCATTCTCTACTCATTACATTTCTATCTAACATTTCTTTCATCATGGAACTTAAGGTCATGTATAGGATTCAAAGTGATCACCTGTCCAGGCCACAAACAGACCTAGATTTGCTCAGCAGGGTGCAGCTCATGCACCTGCAGATGATGCTTGGGGATTTAGTCACTTGGGCCAGTCCTTTTCTTCAATTTGACAGGATCAACATCTGGCAGTGAGATCCTCAAGTGGTCACCTTCTCCCTGACTGAAGCCTCAGTGTGGAGGGAAGCTGAATTGCTAGAGGATGGATGACATCACCTTAGTTTGTGATGTGTGCAACTGTGCTTTGTCAGATACGTTGTTTTAAAACTGATTTTTATCACTGTTTCGGATGAGGGACGGGCTGTGTTATGGGATTTTGCTAGCTGTTGCCTTTTGAATTTGGCCTATATGAGCCTGAGAAGAAATAGATTTTATCAGCAATTTTTAAGATGGATTTTTTCTTCTACCTGTTTGAAGACACATGCTTGGTAATTGCAGTGACTTTGCAAAAGCAACAGAATACATGTTTCAGGAACCCTAATTGCCCAAACAAATGAAAATAAATGATTGTTTTTCCAGCTCATCTTGGGATGATGCTCAATCAATGTCTGAAATGTGGAATCTTTCATTTAATAGCCTTAGACTGAAGTTCTGCACAGGGTTGCATGAAAGCCTTTGCGCCCCATGCACTGTAATCCTAGTTATGTATACGTGGAAGTCTCATTGAATTCAGTGGGGATTACTCTTCTATATGCTATACATCTGAACAGTTTGGCAGTTTTAAAGATGATGTAGTAGGATGATAATGCTTTTTCTTTATTGAGTTGGTCTCCTCTATCCTGGTTAATTCTTTGTTCCAGACAGAAGGCACTGAAAGGAATGTGTCAAAATTAAATGTTTTAAATTTAAGCTCAGTATCAGAGTTCTGATAATTCAATAGAGAAGTTATTCCAAAAGTTATTTAATTTTAAAATTATGTTGGGAAGAATGACACTTTGGGGTGTGTCACATTGTTTCCTTCAATGACAATAGGAATCAAGTGTTATCCTGGCATTAATTTATTTCCTGAAGTGGTCCACAGAAGTTTATTTATATTTTACCTTTCCCCCCATTACTGGCATGCCCAAAGCAGCTTACAAAAAATTTATAAAATTACATACACCCCAAAATCCAGCATCACAATAAAAGATAATAAAAAGATGATTAAAATGTGAAAAATAAATTGGCAGTACAAGCAGACTCACAATGATACATTTAAAAACCCTATGCATTTTAAAACCCTATAAAAACAGACAGTAGCACAACCCCCCCGTGTGTGTGTGTGTGTGTGTGTGTGTGTGTGTGTGTGCACACGCGCGCATATATGCATGCTCTAGTTCTGTTAGTTTGCTTTTATTATACTTATTACTCATATATATGTTCCATCAGCTTCTTGCTGGACCAGACTCTCTTTGTGAGTCTGGAAAATGTGGTAGCTGCTTTACCGATGCATTTGTTTAGCTCGGTATCGAGAGAAAGAGTGTCGGAGATCGTTGAGCCAAGGTACACAAAGTCATGGACAACCTCCAGTTCATGCGCAGAACTATATATGATGATGCATGCAAAGTTCATGCATCATCATATATAGATGATGATGATAAAAGCAAACCAACAGAACTAGAGCAGAAAAGCTAAATGAAAAAGGAAGGTTTTTAGCCACTGCTGAAAGGCTAACAGGGAGGCCATAGTTCTCAGTTCATCTGGTAGGGAGTTCCATAATAACACCAGAGAAGGTCCTGTCCTTTGTTGCCACCACTAGCTTCAGCTAAAGGCAGCACATGCAGCTGGGGTCCCTCAGGGGATTAGCCAGTTCATATGGAAGGAAATGGTTCTTCAGATAACCAAGCTGAAAAGGGCTTTAAAGGTTCTGGGCACCTTGAGGTACCCAGAACCAAACCAACAGCCAGCATAGCCTCAGGAGCATTGATTGGACAGATTCAAAGCACTGAGCTTCTAAGACTTCATAGGCTGCCATATTCTTCACTAATTGCAATTTCTGGGTAGTCTTCAAGGGCAGCTTCATGTAGTTCTTGTGGTTTTTCCACTTTCTAAACTTTCCAGAGCCAAGTCTATATGCCCAACCGAGAAATATCTATTGATTATGAAAGAACATTAACAGAGGCAGCCTGGACCATTAATGAGAAATATCTCTTAGAAAAGAAATGGCCAGCAGCCACTCCGTGATGACCACTAGCAGCAAGCAGCCTGGAATTCCATTTTCCAGGGAGATGAAATAGATTTCTAATAAGAGCTCATTAAAGGTGATCTACTGAAAATGCCAAAATTGTCAAAGTCTGGGTTTTATTCCTGGCCATATAAACTTGACTGAGGAGGGCAAAATAAAATAAATCTCTGTACTTTTCCTCTCATATTGTTCTGAATGTTTTTAGGAATTCCTCACAACCTGAATTCTCAGAAAGTTGAAAGTTCACTTTATAGAAGCAGACAGAATGCAGCAAATAAATTTAGCGAACTTTAGATGTGACCCTCTTCCAGTAGGAAGATTTAACCATTGAGGGACACATCATTCCTATGCACCATAGTGAGATCCAACGTTTGTTTCTGCCATTCAAAAAAAAAAAAAAAAAGCTGTCTGCCATATTTTTATAAACTGTGCAGTTTGTTGGATTTTCTTTTAACAATCTAGCTTTCAAGACAATTTCTTGAATGGCATTACTGTGAGGAAAGAGCAGGAGGTAAAGAGGCTCTGATGTGACAGCCATTTGGAAGACTGTTTCCATCTTGGCTGCATTTCTAAGCATGTATTTATGGCAGTTGGAAATCAACACAACTAACTTTCACATACATTATTTCAATGGAGTTGTTTCCATAAGTGTCCTCTTTGGCTTAACTTCTTATAACTGGTCCTCTAATATGGGCTTCAAGGTCTCAAGCAGACCATCTTTCCCAGCCCCATGATCCTTTAAACCCTAGATGCCAGGGATTGCATCTAGGACCTTCTGACTGAAAAGCACACACTCTGCCTATAACATAGGTGCCTTAGCCCTTCTCACAACCAACCTAAACAAAGCATAATTAAATATAGCACTGTTTTATTCCCCACATCCTTCTCTTGTTTGCTGTGCTTCTGCCATTCGTCCCATTTGGTATCTTTCCCCCCCCCTCCAATCTCAAATTTAGATTGTAAATTGGGCAGGGGCTTGACTGTCTTGATTTTTGTGAATGGGCCTGTGGCTGTAGTGTTGCATATGAAGCAATAAAGGATGCTATGCTGAATTATCTCTAAATGTTTATCCCAGAATTTTGATAATGGAGAGAAAAATAGCTTTGACAATGAAGAAATGAGCTTGATTCAGCTGTGGGTATTTGATGAAACTCCTGTCCCCTTGACTTTTGAGTCACCTTTTTACCTTAAAGATTATCTCCCTTGCTAGAACAAAACAAGTCCTAAACGGACGTATTACCAAAACAGTGTTTGTTCCCCTGTATCTTACCAGGTTTAGAGTGAGGAAGAAAGGTGGCTATCTATGGATATGTTTTAGAGCAGTGGTTCTCAAACCTTTCACACTGGGGTCCACTTTTTAGAATGAGAATCTATCAGGACCCACCAGAAGTTATATCATGACCAGAAGTAACTCATCAAGCAGAAAATTTTTTTAACAATCCTAAGCTGCAATCCTACCCACATTTACCCTGGAGTAAGTCCCATTCAGTATCACTGTTAAAAATATATACATAGTAGCCTGTTAAAAATACAGATCTGTAACATTTCCCAAAATGCAGTCACATACCATGGTAGCATCAAATCTAATATATTAAAAATAAAATATTGAAATGAATGGGGACCCACCTGAAATTGGTTTGCGACCCACCCAGTGGGTCCGGACCCACATTTTGAGAAACACTGTTTTAGAGAAAAATAGCTTCGTTTGAGCATAGTGGTT
Organism: Tiliqua scincoides; assembly: GCF_035046505.1. NCBI lineage: Eukaryota > Metazoa > Chordata > Lepidosauria > Squamata > Scincidae > Tiliqua > Tiliqua scincoides. Next base: position 125,339,138 of record NC_089824.1, read on the forward strand.
GGAGTATAGTAGGATTCAAAATGGGCCTAAGGATAGGATGCAATCATCTTTGATCTTGGAAAAAGAGAAGGGAGTTTTGGAATGTTGCAGAAAAATAGCTTAATTTTGTGTACTCTTGCGATTGTGCATCAGTGGACAGGTTGGAACGAGACCCATAATTCTGCCTTACTAGACTCTTAGGTGACACCAAGCAAGAACACTTCATCTTCCCCCCCCCCCCCCGCTGCCACTCAGTGGAGATTTGTGTGAGCAACTGCTGTAATCAAGTTCCTTGAACTTACCCATGAATAATGTTGTGGTATGACTCAGGTTTTAAGTAACATGTACGCCAATTAAAAAAAAATCTGCTGCTGAGATGCACCCCCAATTCGGCTGATCCCCACCCTGATCCACCTCCGCTGCTACCTGGTCTGCTGCCGGTATGGGGCTGACCAGTTCTGTGCCAGTGGCAGCAAGAGCGTCTACTATTGGAGGGGCTTGGCTTTTGGTAGCCCGTTAAATCCACCACTGCTTTGCAAAGATAGGATTGGGCTGTAAAACTGCAAACCTACATACACTTACCTGGAAGTAATTCCTATTGATCTCAATGAGAACACATGCATACGATTACCTTGTAACAATAATATAATAGTTTATTCATAATAGAATAATTAAGACTCAAGTATTGCATTCCTTTTGAATTAAGTTTGCATCATGTGTGTGAAACTATGCTGCATATTACATATGTTTGAATCACACTGTATATATGTATTACTAGAAGTGTGAGTAAAATCTTTGGTTTTAAATATTTTAAATAAATACTGCCTTTCCACTAAAAAAAAGAAAAAAAAGAGACATCAACTTTAACAAGCTTAACACTAGCATTGTTTAAAGTTTGGTTTTACCTGGTGGTGATGGGAGAAACAACAGTGGCCCGGACTAGAAAGCATTGCCTTTAGTGTTAAAGCTGTGAAGCAGTGTTAATTTTAAACTTTGTTTAAACTTTCAGATCTCACAGAACTGAAATGTAGAAAGTATTCTTCAGTGCTGCCTGCTGCCATCCACAGAAAATGTCTTACAACTAGAATGTCATACTGCCATCGTACTGTCATCGATACTATTGTTTAATAGTTCAAAGATGCTGAGAGGTTGAAATTATTGAATTAAAAATTGAGCAGTGGTTGAAACTAAAACCAGAGTGACATTTTAAGTGGCCATTGATTAATAAATGCACTCGGTGACAGCATCAAACGAATGCCATTTTCCTGTGCATGCATGTATTTAAATGCAAACGATAGCTGGTAAACTAGCCTGCCTAATTGGACATGGCAATAAAACTTCTAATTGAATGTTATTGTATAATTAGCAGCACCCTTCAGGGATCAAGGCAGCAGGTGGAAATGAAGAGGTGGTAGAAGCAATGAGATAAACAGATAAGGAAGGATGACAGAGGCAGAAGAAAACAGAGATGTGCAAACAGAGATGTGTCGACAGTTGTGACACTGCAACCAGCAATGGTGGAACTGGGAGTGGGGAAGAGTCCAGTGCAAGGGGGCTCAATAGGTAGATCGCGATCTACCGGTAGATCGCGAGGCAAAATGAGTAGATCGCGGAGTGCCGACCCCCCCTTCAGGTGCCTCTGGGAGGAAACGCCGGGAGTAAGGCCCATTGTACTCAATGGGGCTTACTCCCAGGTAAGTGTGGCTAGGATTGCAGCCTCACAGCCTAATCCTAGGCATGTCTACTCAGGAGTAAGTCCTGTTATACTCAGTGGGGCTCAAGGTACACCAACATACATTGTACACATAAATGTTATGTTATGATGGCGCGAACATTGTAAAAAAAACTCTGGTAGATCTCCGGGCCTTGCTGGGTTTCAAAGTAGCTCTCGAGCCAAAAAAGTGTGAGCACCCCTGGTCCAGTGGATTGTATGTTAAACATAGCAGGGGAGTCATAACTGAGTCCCACTGATTTTAACATATGTATTTTAGTGGTGAAAGTGGTTAGGTACCTAGTAGTATAAAGTTTGGGGGTGGTAAGGAAGTACCTCCAGAAGCAGTAAGCTTTTAAAGATCAAAACAAACTTGTTTTTGGATAGAGGTTGTGTTTACTGTGTTGTTCTCGGACAACTCAGAATGTAGAAATCAACTTATTAGCAGATGTAGCATGTCTAATTGCGAATGCACAAGATGGACGGTGTCTCAGCAGTTAAGGAAATCCATCAGGCCAACACACAAGACTTGCATTTTGTAAAATCTTTGCTGCAACAACATACTACAAGAAAACTACACTGTGACCTACGAGCAATGTTGCACCAGTGGAAGAACAGGAACAATGAGTTAAAGAGATTGAGAACCACTGATCTAAACAAACTGATAGCATTGGGACCCACTTGTTAGAATGAGAATCTGTCAGGACCCACTGGAAGTGATGTCATGATTGGAAATGACATCATCAAACAGGAAGAGTTTTAACAATCCTAGGCTGCAATTCTACCCAAACTTACCCAGGAGTAAGTCCCATTTACTATCATGTTAAGAGCATATATATAGTAGCTTGCAGGGCCTATGAGAGGAATTTTATCAGGGGGTACAAAGTTTCTTTTGGGCCCCTTTCAAAAGGGGAGGGGTAAAAGAGTGGGGGAGGGTGGTGATAGGCAAGCAGAATGGGGACAGGGGGAAGAAAAGGGTGGGGGGAGCATGAAGACTGGAAACGTTTTTGGAGCCCAGGTCTACCCACTTGTGTGGCATTGGCAGCTAGATAACAGTAAAACAGAAAAGCAAACACACTCTTAAGTCTCTCTAAAATCTTTTAAATATAAAAAATCATACAGAAAATGAGCATCATCATATTTAGGCTCACACTAGAATGGAAAGTGTCTTGTGTGCACCAAAATGTCCTTCTATAGTCCTACAGCTGTGTCGCTGAGCTCCTATACGCACCTTCATGGTTAGAGAATCCACAAGCCACTATAGCAGGCCAGTTGCCTCCCAGATTTGACACTGTTTTAAGGAGTGTCTTGTATGCATTGCTCAGCCCAACATATATGGCTTGCCAGTAGCTCAGTAGCTGCAGCCGTACGCTCGTTATAGTGTCCCCAGCATCTCATGTGGGCAACAAGTCTGAGTAGATAAGAAAATGTCAGATCCCAGGAAATTTCTGGGCCCCCTCCTTTGGTTCCTGGGCCCCCTTTTTGACCCTGAGCCCGGGTACAAATTACCCCCTTTACCCCCCCCTCCTAGGCCCTGGTAGCCTGTTAAAGTACAGATGTGTAACATTTCCCCAAATGCTGTCACATACCATGGTAGCATCAAGTCTAACATATTAAAAATAAAATATTGAAATGAATGGGGATCCACCAGAAATTGGCTCGCGACCCACCTAGTGGGTCCCGACCCACAGTCCCGACTAACTGTGGCTTAGGTTAGGAAAGAGAAACGGAGTCAAGTTCTCATCAACTTACAGGATAGGCTACAGCCCCACCTATTGTTGGAGGAGAGTATGCACACCCTTGGTGACTATTCACCAGTCTAGCTGCCCACATTCTCAATGTGGGAAAACATGGTAAGTTATGACTAGGCCAAAATTAACAATCTTAAAGATTCAGATTCAAAACTTGTTAGAAATGAAAGTGGAATGATCACGCTCCACTTCTGCAAAACCGGAAATGGAGCTCAATCACTCCACTTTCACTTCTAATGCATTGGGGATCATGTCGCTGCCTTCCTCCCCCCCCCCGCTGCCTCCCCCCCCCCCGCAAGGACTTACAGCGGTGCAAACTCTCCAAGAGGGTTGGAAAACCGCTGAGGTAGCCTATCTCTGAATTCCAGATGCAAGGGGACAGCAACAAGATAAAGATATCATCTTGTTTTGAATGCTCCCTGATGCATCTGGGGGGCCACTGTGAGATACAGGAAGCTGGACTAGATGGGCCTTTGGCCTGATCCAGTGGGGTTCTTCTTATGTTCTAAGCTTTAGGGGTTTGGCCAGGTCACAATGGCTGAGGGGACAAGCCATCATCAATCTTCCTTTTCCAATCCAGATAATAGGAGTTGGGGCTGGAGCATAATTAGGTGAGCATTAGGAGGTAGCATTAGTTTGTCACCTCAGGTGCCAGGAAGTCTTGGGCTGGCTTGGATGCTACTATGGAAAGGAGATGGAGGCATTGACAAAAGATGCTGCATGTATGAAAGACCAGAGTGGCTTGCACAAACGCATCATTTTTACTTATTTCCTGCTTTTCAGCCAATTTTGACTATCAAAGTGGTTTGTCATTGCAACAGTGGCTGACCACAAATGAATCCACAGGACATTTTGAATGAGGAATTGTTCATATAATGGTCCCAAGAAATTCAATATTCTGCTGCTATGATAGAAACTGATCCCATTGGACCGAAGTTCATCAGTTGCAACGTAATCATTTGTTTTTTCAAGTCTCCATCACCCACTGTTGAGGAAGTCAACTTGCATTTGCATATATACAGTACAATGCCATGTGTTTGAAGATGTCCTACGTGCACACCAACAGGAACGGTACTTTGTTCAAGCCACACGGAGTGCAGAACCAGATGCACCCAGGCAGTCTGTGGGATTCCTTGGCTAGGCAAACAAGACTCAAGTTGTTTCAGAAACCCACATACTCATTAAGATTACACTTTGCTTCACATTTCCTACTACTATCTCATGCCTGAATTAAAAATAAAAGCTTCTCCTCTGCTTTGATTTACAGTGACACATTAGAAATCGAACATGAGAAACACGCCTGTGTTTTGCAAAAATAATTCTACTGAAATTTGCTCTGTGCTTACATTGTCTTCTGTGCTGTAGAAAATGATCTCTTTTTTCCCCTTTATGTAAATCCAGCAGTGATGTGTTATCATCTCTGCATTTTGCACTCATTTTCGTATGCCTGTCAACAGAACATTAAAAAATCATTTAAAAAAAAGCCCTTTGCACTGTAAAAGTCCTGACAGTGCATTCTTAGCTCCCCCTCTCCTTTGCCTCCAACTCACAATCAATGAGAAGGTCGGCAACCCTGATGAAATCTGAAACTTGATCAGTCATAGCAGAATAGTTAGAGGGACACACTTTAACAATGTTTGTGCCTCCTAAACCAGAGTGAAATACTGGCCGCAGAATTTTGGAAGCTCTCAGGCAAGCCTTTATAAGAGGGCTCCCTTAATAAGGTGTAGGTGTTCTACCTGAGAATTTTCTGACACCATCTCTGTGCATCTTGGGTGCTCTGTGTAAATCAGGAATGGCAGCACAGTGGAGAGGGCGAGTCCCTTGCTGATCTTGATGCTGGCAGATACCGAGCATTGAACTCTCTCCTGCTGATACTGTAACCATCAATATTCCACTTCTCCCAAGCAGCTGGCTCTTGTATGTGGGCTTACACACCCAGCAACACTTTCCATGCTTGTTGTTTGAGTAGATTTCCCTAGCACATGCACAATGAAATACGCTTTCCATCTGTTGCCACGTGGGTTGTGTTTTTGAGGCGTGATGGATGCCTCTGATGCATATGCTTAGTGGCATGTGAGATTTTTATTCAGACTTTATGCTCAGTTGTGGTGGCTGAAGCTCATACAGTGTTGCTGCACCTGTGTAAAACCAATCTTGAAGACAAGGCATTATGATTAAGTATTTTATATAATTCATTTTATATAACCCAGACTCTAAAAAGGCATGTATGTGTAGAGTATGGATTTTCAAAGAGTGTGTGAAGTTAGAAACCTATGCTTCTCCTGCGAATGGTAATCTAATCTTTTCCTAATGCTGACCAGGCCTGGACCTACTTAGCTTCAGGAAGGTAACTGTAGCATATCTTCAATATGTACCCTGGTATCCTTGGAATGTTAGGACTGGAAAGCTGTCAATGCTCTAATGCATCCGTATAATGTTAGGCTGCATTCTCTGCTATTCATCTGGCACCAAAAGTGACTTACAAATCAGAATTAAAACATACAAGTCACAATAAACCGGTAATGAGCCAAATAAAAATGCTTATGTTTAAAACAGAACAGGTACTGTAGACTCCATATCAGTGACATAATAAAATCAACATCATCATTTTGTCACACTGAAATAGCTGTTCTGATATGCACTAATTTCCTCCTTCCCTAGATATACCTGCTCAATTCACTAAAGGACATGGAATCGCTAATCTCCATGGGAGTCATCCTAGCAATGAGCAGTGCAATTCTATCTTGCGCTGGCAGGCCAGGAGGCCTGCGCTGTATCCAGTGCAAGATAGGGGCCCAAAGTGACTCAGCCAGTGGCTCAGCGGCAAGGGGAAATTCTTCCCCTTACCCCGGGGTAAGCCACCACAGCCCCAATGGGTCTCCTCAGACTTGCACCACTTCTGGAGGAGGCATAAGTCTGAGGATAGTGGAGCAGCTTGTAACTGCTCTGCTCTGCTCTGGGAATGGGGTTGGGATCTGGCATAAGAGCCAGGTCCAAGCCCCGCCTCCTGCTCCTGCCCACTCAGCCCCGGGACCGCCCTCCCCCGTCCCGGAACACCTCCCTCCCAAGCTCAGCTGACGCAACAATTCCTGCCAGAGTTGGTGTGGAGGCTGGATTCAGCTGGCCCAGTCAACACCTAAAGAGGCACAAATGTGCTTGATGGCACGTTTGTGACCCTCCTGGGCCAGCGCAAAGGACTTGCACCAACTGAAGGCGCACTCAGGATTATGCCCGAATTCTCCTAACTAATTCAGGGTAGCTGTTCAGAAGCATATCCCTCCACTGAAGCTGTCATGTTGCTCCTGTCACATCTCAACAAATCAATCACAGGAGACGCAGTCTTCTAAATTCATACATACTTTGAAAATCCATTTGCTTTCAGGGGAAGATTTTTTCTTAAGAACCTAAGAACATAAGAACAGCCCCACTGGATCAGGCCATAGGCCCATCTAGTCCAGCTTCCTGTATCTCACAGCGGCCTCACCAAATGCCCCAGGGAGCACACCAGACAACAGACACAACCTGCCTCCCTGTGCCCTCTTATTGTAAATAGTGGGACATTGCAATCTTATTGCAAGTGGGACATTGATAATCCTGATCAGAACCATGATTAGGCAAAGTATTAAACCCCCCTCCCCCGCATGCTTGTGCTGCATCCCTCCCACTTCTATTTAATACACAAGCTAGAAAAAAATTAGAAAGCATGCATTACACATCAAGAGGAGCCAGACTTGGCCCAAGCCAAAACAGGCTCTAATTCTGCTCTTCCTCCTCTGCAGTTTCTTCTAAAGTGCATGGGTGAGGGGGGGGGGGTACTGCTCCCAGAAGTCTCTCTGCCTGGCCAGTTTAGAAGCAGCGGCAGAGGAGGAGAGGAGGCAGCACTGGTGCCAGCAATGGTGGTTCTCTTTCTAATCCCCCTTCCGGAAGTTACTATAAATTAGTTACCATTTCTTTACTCAACCCATGTCCAGAAGACTTTGATGTTACAATGATCTACTTCCTGTGGAAGATTAGTGGGGATTAGTGGAAGACCTCTTCACTGTCTTGTCCTATGCTACAACCAAGATTAGCCTTGCTGAAACAGCTGTGGTAACCAACCCTAAGAGGAGCGTAATCGTGGCTGGTCCATCCATGAGGCCAACTGAAGCAGTCACAGGAGGCAGGAGATTGGTGGTGGGGGCACCCATCTCTTCCCACCTATTTGCTTCCATTGCTCTTCCTCTTCCTTCCACTCCCTGGATTGGTAAAGGAAGTGGGAGACAGGAAGGAAGAGAAAATGTGGAAAGGAGAGTGCTGAGCTAGAACACAGGAGGATGGGAGGGCCAGAGGTTGGTGCAGCATCAGGTTAATGGGGGAGGGCAGCATTTGCCATGTCTCCTCAGAGGTCAGGAGGTCTTGGGTTGGCTCTGGGTGTAATAGCTGGAGGTGGACAAAGGAGAGTGAAGGTGGGCTAATAGCCATAGTAATCAGAGACCCCCATTTCAGAGCCACTTTTAAAAAAATGCATGTTTGATCATGGCATTAGATTTCCTGCTCTCCCCCATCTTCTTTTCATGTAGAAAATCCATAAAATTTGAAGCAGCTCTATGTAACATTAATTATCCAGGATGTTTTCTGAGAACAGAATTTCATTGTAAAATGCAAATGTCAGCCTCATTAACAATCATTATTATCTGTCAGAAAGAAGAAAAAAAGCTTTGAAGGGATGCTAATTTTTTGTTTGTGCATGCAAATGCTTTATTTGCACTGACCTTTCTCCCATTCTTATTTCGACTGTATGCTTCTGGAACAGATGCAGGATGGGTGAATAAGACTCTCTGACTTGTGCAGGGCTTCATCTTGTATCACAAAGATTTAACTTTCTGTTTATGAACAGAAAGAGATTACATCAGGAGTGAACAACCTTGGTTGGGAAGTTACTGTAGTTGAAATAAAAGTGCTCAGAACCAGACCTGTCAGTTCTTAATACAGTGCTTTCCATATGTGAAGCTAGAGGTTCTAGAACAACATGTTTCAGGGATGCTCGTATTCTTGAAGATACAACAAAGGGGAAGGGGAAGAACGAAAAACTGAGAGTTGACCTCTCTGCATAGCAATGTTCTTTCAGCCTGGGTTGGAGCCTAAAAATGAGTTGTGCAAAGAAGTTGAGTCATGCAAGGAATGGAGTAATTTAATCAAACCCTTTAGTCCAGTAGTTCTCACGCATTTAGAACTGGGACCCTCTTTTTAGAATGAGAATCTGTCAGGACCCACCAGAAGTGATGTCATGACTGGAAGTGACATCATCAAGCAGGAAAAATTTTTAAAAATCCTACCCACACTTACCCAGGAGTAAGTCTCATTTACTGTCATTGTTAAAAGAGTATACATACTAGCTTGTTAAAATTACAGGCCTGTAACATTTCCCCAAATGCAGTCACATACCATGGTAGCATCAAGTCTAATATATTAAAAATAAAATATTGAAATGAATGGGGACCCACCTGAAATTGGCTTGCAACCCACCATTTGAGAAACACTGCTTTAGTCCATATTTTATCATTTTATCTACAAGAATATCACGGGAGACTCTGAGGCCAATCCTAGGCATGTCTACTCAAAAGTAAGCCCCATTACAGTCAATGGGACTCACTCTCAGGTTAGATAGGATTGCAGGCTTTGTCAGATGCTTTACTGAAATCTAGGTACACTATGTCCATGGTGCTCCCACAGATGACCAGCCCAGATATTCTGTTGGTGGAGATAAGATTCATCTGGCATGACTTGTCTCTCAAACACCCATGCTGGATGGAATGATCTTATTTTCTCACAAACATAATAATCTTCTTAATAATCTGTTCCAAGATCTTTCAAGATATTGACATCAGGCTGACTAGGCTGAACTTTCCTGGATCATCTTTTTTCCTTTTTTTAAAGATAGGGACAACATGTGTTCATCCCCAGCCCTCTGGCACCCCACTCATTCTCCAGGGGTTCTCAAAGTGGCTTTGAGACAATATCTGTAAGCTCCTTCAGTACCCTGGGGTGTAATTTATCTGGTCCTGAGGACTTAAATTCATTTAAAGTAGCTGTGTGTTCCCTTACCATCTGTTTTACCTATCCTGAGTTGAATCGCCCCCAGTTCTTCATTAGTGCAGCTGTTAGGTTGGGCCACCTTCCTTTTGAGGGAGAAGACAGATGCAAAATAAGAATTAAGTAGCTCTGCTTTCAGACTTCCCCGTCTTCTCCACACAACAGGCTTGTCACTTCCTTGACAGTCTCTTTTCAGACATTAAAAAAAAGAAAAACCCTTTTTGTTTTTGGCATTCTTCACCAGCCCTGGTTCATTTGGTACTTTAACTTTCCTGACACAATCCCTGCAGCTGCAGACTACAGGCGTCCCCCTGTATCTGCGATGTGGTATCCATGGATTCAGTTATCCATGCAGTAGTGGACATGCCCTTGAGGCCCCCCCCTGCTCAAAGCTGTCCCCCCCCCACTCCCCTGCAGCACCGACCAGGAAGTACCACCTTCTGAATGATAAAGTTGTCATTAAAACAAGTCAAGAACTTATTGGACCTCTCACAGTGGTGAACCTCCTCTTGAGGCACCCTGGGGCAAAACACCATGAAGATGTCCACCATGTTAATCCACCCCCTCACTTACCTGGATTGCCACGGAGCCTCACTCAACTCCAGGACCGATGGGAGAAGTCGTCTGAGGTTTCCCCGTGGTCTTAAACTGTGCTTCATTAAGCACATTAAGCCTCATTAAAGCTTCCCACACAGTTTTGGAGGTGTGGAAGCTCTGCACCCAAGGCATTTGTCCCTTTCTTCCAATGGGAGGTTCACTGCTGACCTTTCACGTGTAGGCAAGTTAGACTTCTAGCAGATGTCAGGATAGTTGAAGTCCCCTATCTATATGGCTTGCAATCTATATGGCTTGCCTTTCTGAAAGCTTGGTAATCTATTTCACCATGGAAAGCATTGTCTGTGCCCTATGGAAAGCTTTGACTGCCATCTTGGCCAGTTGGTCTAGTAGTAGACTAATGATGGTCTCAGTCCTACTCCTCTTTTCTTTTATTCTTACCCAGACACTTTTGATTGAGCCTCCATGCTTAGATTCCTAAACTTCTGTGTAGGTGTATGTATTCTTTAATTATCATTACAGAAACTTTCCTCCCTTTCTCTCTGGTCAGTTATTTTTGTACAAAGTACTCCTCCAGTCCTAGATTCCATTCTCATGGGTCTTGACCTACCAAGTTTCTGTGATACCTATCACATTGTTAGGGAAACAATAGGGGATGAGGCACCCCAAGGGTCTGATTCCTTCTTGGATCTTCCTAGTATACTAGATTAAGAGTGTGTATGTCAGGATTGATTCTACTTCTGCCTCTCCTCCTGCAGCCTGTGGTAGCAGCAATGAAAGCATGCCAGAGAGAGAGAGAGAGAGAGAGAGAGAGAGCAATTTATCCCCTTCCTTCCAGATTTTCCCTCCCTCCAAATAAACCAAAAGTTCTTCTTGGAGAACTTTTTGGTCCAGCCCATTGCTTGCCCCTAACATCTGGGATGAACAAAATGTATGAACAACCTCTCACTCCCTTGAGATGTGAAGAACATATGGATCTACTCTATATGGAGTCAGACCATTGGTCCATCCACCCATGTATTGTCTACTTTGGCAGTAGATGTCAGATCTGTCCCAGCTCTGCTACCTTAGATCTTTTTATAAACTGGAGGTGTTTGGGACAATATGTGTGCTAAGAATGGGCTCTGCCATTGTGCTCTGGGCCCATTCACAATTCATAATCGACATTTGGCATGAATTCTCACAACCTACCTATGTTAGAATTTCAGCTTCAAAATTTAAAGGCCCTATTATATTTATAAGCAACATGGCTAAGTCTTCACATTTTTTTATTAAAATAGTTGAGTCAATTCCCAGGGTCCGGAAAGTTCTGGGTTTGGTGCCAAAAGTTTGCCACTGACTCGGAGTACATTTTTATGAATGGCTGCGCAAGGCTTCGCTGTGCAACTTGCCCTTTGATGTCTTGCCTGATAACATACGTTGTGAACATATCTTAAAAGAGGTCATAAAAGTGTGTCCTTACTCTGGCCTTTTAATTAACCAGTAACAGGAATGCTGCACGGTTTTACAAGGCAATAACCTGGTTCTCCGGTGGATGATATTTTAGGCAGATCCAGGTTCCTCACTATGGCAGTTTCATACTGACAAACAGCCTCCCTTCTGCCCTCTCAACACCAATTGCTGAAAGCAAAAGGCATTCCTCGTTTGCTTTTAAGTTAGTCTGTGCACTGAAAGGGGGGGTGCAAGCGGGTGCACCCACAAAACAAAGCAAGACATGGTATACATTTAAGGTGAAAGCTTGCAATTAGACATTATGAGGTATATGAGACTTAATTCATCCCTGTGCTTTTTCACTGAGTGGGTTCACACACATTGATCCTTTAAACAAGGGAGTGAATGGCAACAAGCTCTCTGCTGCCTTGTGTTTGGAGATCAGTATTGCTGGCACAGCTTGGGGATTCCTCATTGCTCTTATGAATGCCAGAAGTGATTCTCAGCTGATGCTTGTTGAAGCTGGGCCAGGGAATGGAGAGTGAGCTGAAGTGCCAGTGAAGGCATCTTTTGCTTCCTACTTTAGGATCTACTCCAGAGGCTGATGAGATTGAGCATTCCTCAGGGCACCAGCATTTGACCTAGGCTGCAATCCTATCCACACTTATCCAAGAGTATAATGGGACTTACTTCTGAGTAAGCATATGATTGTGCTTCTATTCTTCTAAAGGTATATGTTAACTGCCCCAGTTTATCAGGGACAGTTCCTCATTTCTGGAACATGTCCCTAGCAATTGCAATCCTAGCCCCTGTGCTGCCCGGGGCTAGGACCACAAAATGCCACCCCAAGCCTAAAAAGTCACTTCTGGTTTTCAATGTCACTTTTGGTTTTCATTGAAAACTAGAAGTAATGTTTTTAGGCCTTCTGCGGGATGGAGAGGTTGTGCATGGCCTCCCCTGTCCCAGTAGGCTTTCTGACGCAAAGGGCCTTAAGAAAAAACAAAACAAAAAGGGTAGTGAGGGGAGGCGGTCACTCCTGCCAGGTGGTGCCCTGGGTCATTTGCCTCCCCAACCCCACTACATACAGCAGCAGTCCCTAGTAAATCACTGCCCCTGTGCAGTGGAAATATGGAAGATATTGTAATGAGATAGGATGTGGAGTCTACAGTGGCTCTTTACTTTGGTGAAAGTAGCAAACATAGGGTTAAAGCCTAGGCTTTAACTGTAAATGTGCTGCATGGCTGCAGCCACTAGAGGCAACAAGATATAAGCAGCACCTGGTGCAGGGAGAGTTTGTGGATAGTAGAGGAAGCATAAGGTTGGAGGAAGGATTGACTAGCTGGCTGATGTACTGACTGACCAATGGACCTGCAAACTGATTTGACTGGCTGGCTGGTAAATGGGCAATGGGGAACTGTGGACTGCTGGAACTGTGATGGCTGGAGACTGGTTGGTGGAGAACTAGAGAAGCAAATTAGCTTAAAAGCAGACCTAATGTCTCTGGAAAGTTTGGAGAGGGGACTTGGGCAAAACACCCTATTTTCTCTAGCTTGGAAATGCATTGTTTTTTATGCTGTTGGTGTGAGTTAATAGAGGAGTCATGTTCCAGGTTAAAGTTAAAAGGTACCACCATCTTGCAAACCTCATGAGATCCAAGATGGTGGTACCCAAATCTCACAGCATTTCATGAGATCCACGATGGCAGTGCCTGGAGGGAACAAATAGGAGGGGTGACAGGACAGGACATCCTGTGGTGCCCCTGAGAGTGCACTGCGATGCCCTAAGGCGTCATGATGCATACTTTTGGAACCCCTGGATCTAACTGACATTGTAATTGGGGTGGCTTCTCATTGTGGGAGAAACTCAGAAAATCCTTTTCTGCCTTTGTGTAACTGAAAGAATTGTGTGGTGGCAGCCATTCCAGGTTTGTGGCCAGCATTGACATTTCTTTAGTTGGTCTTGTTTGTGGGTGTTGGAAGGTACCATAGAGCAGTTCAAAACAGTGCAGGCATGGGAAGGGGGTCCCCTCAACAAATCTCTGGAAACATGACACAATGCTTAGAACAAGAATTTTATGAAATATTACAATAATAAAAAGAGAACCATAAACTTACATCTTGATCCTAAGTGAATTTATCTGAAAGTAATTGCCAGTGATTTTTGGTGGAGCTTTCATCCTAGTTCTTGCATCCTACTACGCAGTCCTGAACATGTGTACTCACAACTAATTCCCAATGATCTCAGTGGAACCTGCCTGTCCCTCTCTTGTTTCAATAAGTATGTTGAGGATTGTAACCTTAGTGTGCTATATTTATAGCCCTTTCTGCTCAAGTTATGGACTGGTCCCAAATAAACTAGGAGATTTAGCCAAGAGCTAGCTCTCTGTGCTGGTCTTGAGAGAGATTATTCATCCCTCACCCCCCAAAAGGCCTTAATTTTACACAAATTGCTGCAGGCAATGAACTGTACACAAACCAACAAAAGCCCAAGAGGTGAGTTGCCTTCTGGCATACAATTAGGAAGTGCTTTTTTCCCCTAGATACCTATGCCTTTTTTTGAAATTGTAATTACTCTTATTGGTACCATTTCCAGTTTGAAATATGTGGTGTAAAGCCAATATGAAGGTTACCTTTGGGCTTGTGATATACAAAGGAGCTTTACTGAAGGGAACAGTCCTTTGCATTTGAACATTGTAGTCAAGCAGAATGGATGAGACGTAGTTTCAAGGAACTGGTTTCTGTTTGGGTGAAGTTGTAAAAAGCCGCCTTGAGTCCCTCCGGGGAGAAAGGCGGGGTAGAAATAAAGTTAATAAAAAGACAGCTGTGGTTTTCAGCAGTAGACAAGAGTTGCATCATATGTGCATTTAACTTATGTGAATTCAACTATATGTGCTTGGCACAAAAATAAAAGAACAGAAAACAATAATTTCTAATTGGGTAAGAGGCACTTTTTCAAGTGGGTGCTCCTTTTTTTAGCAGGGGGAGAGTAACTGGCCCACCTCACCCCAGCACTGTCTGTTCTAGTGGCTGTCTGCTGGTATTCCCTGGCATCTTTTTAGATTGTGAGCCCTTTTGGGACAGGGAGCCATTTAGTTATTTGATTTTTCTCTGTAAACTGCTTTGTGAACTTTTAGTTGAAAAGCGGTATATAAATACTGTTAATAATAATAATAATTTTAATTAGTGCAGGAGGCTCTGTCTGCCATTTCACTCAATGAGCATATGTGCCAGACTAAGTGTGTGATAGGAGACATTAATCTGTACCAACCATTGTTGTCATCATCATTGCATCACCATCATCAGCTTGTTGAAGACTAGCAAGATTTTCCAAGAGTAATTTTGACTCTGCATGATTTTCACCTTCACCTTGACTTCAGGACCTAAACCTTACATAAGATGTGATTCTACTCCATTGCAGCCTACTCCAAGAGCCTGGAGTGAAATGAGCAAAATCGTCAAATGAAGGACAAGTTTCAAAGTAGGAATAAGTATCAAGAGAAGAATACACACTAATGAAGACATTTTAAAGTTTCTTTTTGTTATGTACTGTTAGTGTGGTGTGTGGTATGGCAAACTCCTGCTCCTTAAAATTTACCACCACACCAGTGGTTGCAGGAATTATGAGGTCTGTCCAGAAAGTAATGAGAATGATATTTAAAAAAAAATTTTATTGGAAAATTTAACAATTGAACATTGTCTCCTTCAAAGTATGCACCTTGTGAATGTACCCAATGCTCCCAACAATTTTTCCATAGCATCCCTGGAAGTCTTCAAGTGGGATGGCATTCAGAGCCTGCGTAGTGGCTCTTCGGATGTTATCCACACTACCAAAATGGTGTCCTTTCAAACCATTCTTCATCTTTGGGAATATGAAAAAGTTGCAAGGAGCCCAGTCGGGGCTGCAGGGTGGATGGGGAAGCACCGTGATGTATTTTTTCAACCACAAACTCTCTCATAGCCAAAGCACTCTGACAAATCCTGAGTCACAATTTCATAAACAATTGGCTTGGGAACTCCCATTTCCTCTGCAATCATTCTGATATTGAGCCATCGATCATGGTTGAGAACAGACCTCACTGCATCCACATTCTGTTCCTTTTTTGACAGAGGGGTGTCTTGATCGTGGTTTGTCTTCAACACCTTCTCGTCCTTTCCTGAAGGCCTTGTGTCGTCGGTACACTTGTGCCGATGATAGCGCAGCTTCTCCATAAGCTTTCCTCACCATTTCCAAAGTTTCTGATGCACTTTTAACCTAATTTCACCCAAAATTTTATCACGTACCGCTGTTCCAAACTCACTAGTATTTTTCTTAATATGAGGCACTTGAGCAGGGTGCCACAAAAAAGAATGTCTAGACTCTGACGGCTGGAATGCAACTGATCAGTGTTCTAATGTGTACCTGGCACCCCACCCCAAGTAACCTTGGCAGCTTCTCCCTTTACAGAGCCCTTCTTGAGTGTTGGAGCTTCAATCTCATTACTTTCCGGACACAACTTGTACAAAAAGGAGGTGGGTATTGCATAGTGGCTCCTTAAGAGGAAAGCCCGGAAGACATCACTGAGAGAACTGGGGCAACTGTACCACTGGTATGAGGCAAGGTGCATTGCCTCAGCATGAAGACAGATGCAGATGGCATCCTGCTAAGTGGAAAAGGAGTGCTGGGAGGAGACATGGAGCGCAGAGAAAGAGGCAGAAAAGAAGGCAAGGAAAGAGGGCAAAAAGGTGGAGGAGTCAAGAGGAGGTCAAGAGAGAGGAGGAAGAGGTCAGGTTTCTTGTTAAAGGAAGCTAAGAGTACAAGAGAGCCTCTTTTTTTGCACCTGTACCACCTTCTGTGTTCCTGCAGAACCACAACATCCATACACCCTGGACATGATTGTAAGAGTATCCAAAGCTGCTGTCTAATAGAATTACAGTAATAGGCTCATACTCCCCCATGCCAAATTCTAGCCCAAGCTTATCAAATATGTTTTGTGCCAAATCCTGGCCTAGAGTCTGATTGGAATGGCTGCAGAAAGCGCTTGGCATGCTGCTTTCACTTCTTCTGCTGATTCTCTCTAGCAGCATGTTACCACTGCTATTCACCATTCCAGTTTTCACAGCTGAAACAGAGAACTTGGCACAGAAATGTGTTCAACTCCCAGAGGGATAAGCAGTCTGCAGATGGGACTTGGAAAATGACCTCTTTGTGAATCATTTTTTTCTGAATGAACACTGGTGGCTGCTTGTGGGAGGAACTGATCCAGTGTCACTGATGAAGATGGCCTAGTTGGCTCTTTGTATGACAGCAGCCAGACAGGATGTCCATTGGTGGAGTCTGTTCTGGGAGGAGGACCCAGTGGCAGTTGGTCCCAGCCAGGCCAATGTAATAATAATAATAATAACTAGGTACTTATATACCACCTTTCTGGTCATCGGGTTACTCCTCTGACTTTATTCAAGGTGGTTTACACAGGCAGGCGTTTCTAAATCCCTCAAGGGGATTTTTACAATCATAGAGGTTCTCTCTTTCAAGAACCAACAACATTTCAGAATGGATCTTCCTGGTTTGGTCTCACTTCTGGCCTCCAGTTCTCCCACGCAAGCTGACAAGCAACTCCTTCATCTCTCACATGGAGGGCAGCCAAGACGCTTCTTGCTCACACCAAGAGCAGGTGGAATCTCTCAGCTGGGCTTGTCAGCTGCTTCAAGGTCTCGCCATTCTCAGTTCAGGGAGCTGCCGGTGTCCTCGAACTGGCGACCTTCTGATGTTATCTTCAGGCTAATAGAGGCTCTACCCTCCTGTCACCTTTCCTTCTTACTGCTGCCAAGTGCAATGGCTACTGATAAAGTGTAGTACACTGAACTTAACGCCAAAAAATCTCTATTTCAATCCCCACTCAGTCATAAAGCTCACGGGGTGATATTAGATTAGTGATGGCTTAATTTACCTCACAGAGGGATTGTGAGGATAAAAGGAGAGGAAGGAGCAACATACACTGCCCTGAGAAATTTGGAGTAGAATATACATGCTAACATTAAAAAGAAACAAATAATGTAGCACATTCTGGCAGGGAGGCGCTCAGAGGCAGTTTTCCTACCAATGTAGCTAGCTAGAATGTTGGTTCATAATGACGTATTTAAAGGCCCTTTAAAATGCATAAGAAGAAACAATAGTCCAATGGTGAACCATTGGCCAATTTCTGGCATGCTACATCGGTAAAGCAGCTACCACGTTTTCCAGACTCACAAAGAGAGTCTGGTCCAACAAGAAGCTGACAGAACATACCAAGATCCAGGTCTACAGAGCTTGCTTCCTGAGTACACTTCTGTACTGCAGTGAGTCATGGACTCTCCGCTCACAACAGGAGAGGAAACTGAACGCTTTCCACATGCGCTGCCTCCGGCGCATTCTCGGCATCACCCGGCAGGACAAAGTTCCTAACAACACAGTCCTGGAACGTGCTGGAATCCCTAGCATGTATGCACTGCTGAAACAGAGACGCCTGCATTGGCTCGGTCATGTCCTGAGAATGGATGATGGCCGGATCCCAAAGGATCTCCTCTATGGAGAACTCGTGCAAGGAAAGCGCCCTACAGGTAGACCACAGCTGCAATACAAGGACATCTGCAAGAGGGATCTGAAGGCCTTAGGGATGGACCTCAACAAGTGGGAAACCCTGGCCTCTGAGCGGTCCGCTTGGAGGCAGGCTGTGCAGCATGGCCTTTCCCAGTTTGAAGAGACACTTTGCCAGCAGTCTGAGGCAAAGAGGCAAAGAAGGAAGGCCCATAGCCAGGGAGACAGACCAGGGACAGACTGCACTTGCTTCCGGTGTGGAAGGAATTGTCACTCCCGGATTGGCCTTTTCAGCCACACTAGACGCTGTTCCAGAACTACCTTTCAGAGCACAATACCATAGTCTTTCGAGACTGAAGGTTGCCAATACTACTATACTACATAGGATATGCTAGTTGCTGGGATTCTTCCAGAAAAATGCTGGACAAGGTGGACTTCTGTCAGATCGAGACAGAAGAGTCTTACCTTATAGTCAAGCAAGAATACTAGTCAGGATCACAGTGCAGATTAATTATGCCTCAAAGGAGCATTGCAAACATAACCCAAACATCTCTTCCTCCTGTACACATCAGTTCACTTAGGCTGAAACTAGACATGTGCATAATTGCACAGTGTGGCCCAACAGAGGTAGGCTTTTATTTATTTTGTTAGTTTTATTTAAGAATAGCGTAGAGGAAGACATGAAAAAAGTGGCAAAGCACTGGAGTGGTAGTGGTGATGATAGGGAGAATTTAGGTATTTGAAATTTTTGGTGCTGTGGTTTTTATCCCAATGGCAGCCTCACCCCCATACTATTCTAAGTTGAAAAAAGTCTTCTCTTGGCTTTCAATGGCCATCTTTGAACTTCTGTATTTCCAAAGGTTATGGTGAGTACCATCTTTAGCATATAATTGCATTGCATCTCTTATAAGTTGGATGATTATTTTAATGACTGAAGTTAACAGTATGCCAACTAATTTCTCAGTGTGATTGCTAATAAGTACTGCTAAACTCCATGCCATATCCTATATTTTTAATTCACAGGCACAAACCTTAATTTTGCCTGTAGATCTTCTATGCTGCCTGTCAGATGCACACGCTTCAGTGTCCTGCTCTCTTGATTGCTTAATTTTAACAGCTACATTATGACAGGCTTGTCGTTCTTTGCGGGGGGGGGGGGGATAAAAGATCACACATTGGGCTCATGATTTGAATTAACTTTCTTGTGCACCATAAAGAAATTGAAAAAATGCACAGTATATTCTATTTGAAATTATGTCAGGCTTCCTTGACTGGTCCTTAAGGGGGGGAACATCCATTTTATTTGCAATTATGATTAAAGGACTTGTTCGCACACTCTTGTCACATGATGACTGCAGGACCAGGTGACAAGTTGAATGTGTGAATGAGCTGTCAGAGGTCAAAGATCACAGAAACTGCTTGAGAAGATCAAGTTCTTTTTTGCCTTGTAAATATTTGCTTCTTTCGTTCTTGGTGCTTCCTGAAGCCCATTTTGCCCAGAATGCAAGCACCTTCTCACAATAACTTTGAATATTTGTAATTGCATTCTAAAAAATCCCTGTACACACGCAAGGGACTCTGCTGTTCCTTCTTTATGTGCACAAGCCACCACAGACTGAAAGGATGTGAGCAATACACATACAACACCTTTCATTGAAGTGCACACCATTCAGCTGCAAACTATCAGGTAATGCATGATTATGCAGTATATACTGCGCACATGTGAAATACACCATTTCATTAGAGGGAAAGGTATAAAAATACCAGTGTTTCGGTTTTATGAATTTTCCTCTATTTTGCTCTGTGTTAGACCTGAACAGTAAGGGACTGTAACTGTAACTCTAATGAATTAGATAATTCATTTTCAGACATGGATAGACTCAAAAATATGGGTTGCTTCATTCTTTATCTGATAAGGACATTAAACTACCTACGCTGAAAAGGAATTTTCTCACATACATACATACGCATATCCTGGATCTTTTGGTATTTTTCTACAGGTTTATTTCTGTTCAAATGCATTATGGGAATTGTGCCAATAAGAGAGATGCTCAAATGCATTATGGGAATTGTGCCAACAAGAGAGATGTATATATTCCCCACTAATCCTTCCAGGAACTAGGATTATTAAGTCTCATTAGCAACGCCGTGAACTTGGTTGTGGAACTGTCTGAACAGAGCCTCATTAAGGATTCAAACTTGATGATGCATTCTTCTGTTTCATTATTTCCTATAGTAGGGTTTTCAGAACTATGGGGAAGTTCAAGTTTTAGAAAAGCAGTGATGTATTTTATTTTTTTAATTATAAGGATGTCATGTCATTCATTTCAGATATGAATTCTGAAACCCACCTCCACGCTTACATAAAGAAAAAAGTTGCTCTATTTTCTCTCATTCATTCCCACACTGGAATCTGAAACCTGGAAAAAGCTCAGTTATCAGTTTTATGTCTTCTGCATTTCAAAGTACAGAAATGAATCTATGAAAGAAAACAAGTTCATATTGTGTAAATATGCAGAATATGTATGTAGCATCTCTATGGAGTTCACGTTGTAGCTTCAAGAGTTACGTTAAAGAAAGTATCAATTATTAGTGCAAAACCAGTGCATACTTATTTTTGATACTTATCCTTTCTAATCAGGCAGTGTTCTTGGCCTGAATTTTGAGTATCTAAACCAGGAAATATTGTGTTCAGATAAAGTTTCTTTTTCCCCTTCTGCTGGTATGGTTCATTATAGCAGTTCCTGCTCCTGCCTTTTCATCAGACTTTGCAGTTTTTAGGACACTTTCCAGCAAGGTGGGGGGTGGGGAAACCAGAGATGATCTGTCAAAAGGGAACATTCATATTTTAACGCAACATTAACATTTTGGTAATTAACATGGCAGTTAATGCTTTTAGCAGATGTAACAACATTAGACTTGTAAATTTTAATTAAAGTTAATGGTTCACGATAGCTGTAGGGATCAGGCATCCTCTCTGGATACCGAAAACATGTCTAATGTGATTAGAAATACTAATTGAAGAAAAAAGGGCTGCAAGAGTAATGACTCTGTTTCTTTATAATCTTGCTTCATCATTACAAACCTTCAGCAATCTTTTAAAAATGTATTTGGTAGGGGGAGAAAAACTGGAGAGTCAAATACTTTCCTTGAAGATTTTTAAAAGGGGTCAGTGGAAACTCCAGAGGGTTTCTGTGCACATGAAGCAAAAAGGAGTGAAGTATTAAAACATTAATTTGTATAACCCTTTTCTTACTTTTTCCTCATGGGTTCAGGAAATGATACGTAGATATCTGATTTCATTTTCATACTACTTCTGTGTTTAATTAGGAAACACACACACTACATATTTCCCTCTGAGGCCTCAGATCCAAGTGGCAGTCACTGGTGGAGCCTTTTCCTACAATATGTCCAGGGGGGTTCACCCACAAGTCACTACCATGGTGAAAAGCAAAGTGCAGAGACCATTTATTTACATGTGAACCTACAAAATCTGAGAATATGGGGGTGACTTGGCAGCTGTGCCTGACTCACCAGTAGGTACCTTGAGATGTACAGAATGGTAGTACGAGTGGTACTACACAAGCCGGCAGGCACGTGGCACTGCCCTGACTGGACTTGAAGTAGAGATGGCTTGGGCAGTGATGCAACGTGACTGTGCAGCTACCTGGCCCCTCAAAGAAGACACAGTCTGGGGAAGGAGGATGCTGGACAAAGCTTCAGCTGTTGGGCAGTTTACCCATTCTTGCTTTCTCACCCCAGTGTGCAGCACTTTACATTTACAGTGAAGCGCAGCTGCCATTTTGCTGTCCATTCCCCCAGTTTAGAGAGATCTTCACAACCCCTTTCTGGACTTCAGCACCTGGAAAAGTTCAGTGTCATCCACAAACTTGGCCACCTTGCTGTTTATCCTCAACTCTAGGTCATTTAGGAGCAAGTTGTTAAGCACCAGTCCCAAGACTGATCCTTGGGGCAAACTGCTGTTCTCCTCTCTCCTTTGTGAAAATTGCCCATTCACAGTACTTTCTGTTTTCTGGTCTTCAACCACTGCCTAAACCATAGGATGATCTCCCCTCTTATTCCTGGACTGTGGAGTTTTCTCAGGAGCCTTTGGTGAGGGACAGTGTCAGAAGCCTTCTGAAAATCCAGATCAGGGGTGTCAAACATAAGGCCTGTGGGCCAAATACAGATGCCGAAACAACTTATCCACCCTCCATTATGGTTGGGCTCTCCCAGCTTGATAATCGAGCTCTCTCATATTTTGAAATATGCACAAGATTTGCGCATTTTTTCGTCTGTCAGTTGCAGCTAATGAGTTTCTATATGAGAACAAAGTGTTTTTTCTCTGGCCATCATCTGCGTAATGATCTCACTTTCTGCTTAATGATGTCACATGTGGCCC
Source organism: Tiliqua scincoides (assembly GCF_035046505.1). Taxonomy (NCBI): domain Eukaryota; kingdom Metazoa; phylum Chordata; class Lepidosauria; order Squamata; family Scincidae; genus Tiliqua; species Tiliqua scincoides. The sequence goes on from NC_089824.1 coordinate 125,361,594, forward strand.
ACAGCAGGCACCATGAATGCTAACTTTGGCCCTCTGTATGAAATGAGTTAGACGTCCCTGGTCAAGATATATAATATCAATGGGTTTGCCCACGCCCACATGCCTGTTGACCTTTTCAAAGAATTCTAAAATATTTGTGAAGCAAGATTGTGGAGCCATGCTGATTCTCCCTCAACAAAGCTTGTTCTTCTATATGGTTTAGGATTTTATCATATACCTACCCTGGTAGGAAGGGTGGACCAAGAAGAAGCTAAGAACAACTAAGAGATGGGTCTAGAGCAGTGGTTCCTAAACTTACCAGGTCTGCAGTGCCCTTCACAATCGGGCTTCTTCTTCCTGGGCTTCGCTGGGCTGACATTGTGTGAAATCTCATGAGATCCTGCACAATTCTTGTTGAGATCTCTTGCTATTCTCATGAGATCTTACTCTGATTGCATGAGATTTCACATGATGTCAGCCTGGCGAGCCAGGAAGAAGAGGCTGTGTGGCACCCCAATGAGTGTGCCATGGCACCTGAGGTGCCATGGCACACACTTTGGGAACTTCTGGTCTAGAGCAGGGGTGTCAAAGATAAGGCCCGCAGGCTGGATCTGGCCCACAGAGCCATTTTGGACCCCCCAGGCTTTGGGGGAGTTTGGGGCTGCCCCACCCCCGCCCGCTCCAACAGGCAGCAGAGCTCTGCAGCTGGAGAGAGGGCTGGAGCAGCCGCGTATGGCGTCTCCTGCCCTCCCTCCGGCTGCGAGCGGGCCTCGCCCATGGCTGGAAGGGGCGACTGAGGGCTGGAGCATCCGCGCGTGGCGTCCCTGACCCTTGGTCCTCCCTCCAGGCGCAAGCAGGGCTCGCCCGCAGCCGGAGAGAGTTCCGAGGACTGAAGCAGCCATGTGCATGGCATCCCCAGCTTTCGGTCCTCCCTCCAGCCATGGCCAGAGCTCTCCTCTGGTGAGCGGCCAGAGGGGGCCTGGGAGCCGGAGTCGATGTGCGTGGCTTCCCTGGCCCTGACTAGTGGCAGGTAGGTGGGGGCTGGGGGTGACTGGGAGGCTTGGCTGGCTGGCGGGCAGGGGATGCTTTGTGGTAGGATGGGGTATGGGGTGGGTGAAGTAGCAGAGCGAGGGGGAAGCCTCAGCTTTTTAAAAAACAGGAAGTGATGTCACGAGTGACATCACTTCCTGTGTTCAGGTCACTTCCGGGTGCCACATTTGGAGTTCAGCCCTCAGCAGGTGCCCTGAATCCAATGTGGCCCCCAGGATGAAATGAGTTTGACACCCCTGGTCTAGAAGGTCCATAGGTGGGGCTGTAGAACCAAGTTGAAAGTTCCACTGAAACCTAAATAAATATTGTCCATGCTGGGTTGTGGCCCATCCCCCCTTGGAACGGTCCCTGGCAGTTTGATTGAGGACATCGCCTTATATGAGTCAGACTGCTGGTGCAACTAGCTCAGCATTGTCATCACTGACTGGCAGCAGCTCTCCAGGATTTCAGAAAGGAGTCTTCCCTGGTTCCACCTGGAGAGGCCAGAGGTGGAACTTGGAATCTTCTGCCTGTGAAGCAGGTGCTCTTCTGCTAACCTATAGTCCCCACCATCAGAAGCAATTGTGTCACCAAAAGCTCTGGTGTCCAGTGAGAGTACCACTTCCATACCACTTAGTGCCTAGAAGTAACTTAAACGTATGGTTTTCATTTTCAGAAACTGTTGTAAACTGGCAGAGCCAGGGTAAATTATGTCAGATGTTTGCTAAGACCAACCCCACCATGCAGTGATGTGCTTTGCAGGGGAAAACGATATCTTCATTTTTTTCTCCAAATTCATATTATGGCCATTGCTTATCTTTCCAGTGAAGATTCAACTTCCAGTATATTTAAAGGCGTAGTGCGTTACTTTTGTAGGTGACCAGGATAGGCATCGTCTCCAAAATCAGGAACTTCCAGATAAAAGCAGCCATGGTATGGGCTTTACTGTCTCAAAGTGTTGGTCTAATGGTTAACCCTGTCTAGGGATACATTCAAGTTTCATTAAATACAATTTCTTTCATACATAATGGAGGTATTTTAGATTAGGGAGGGAGGGAGAGTGTCCCCCACCCCCACACCAGGCACTTGTATGCCTTTCTTCCTCCCATCTTCTAACCCAGCAATGTTATCAACCTTTATCTTCAGTGCTGACCTACTTAGTAAGTGAAATCTGGCTTTTGCTCTCTTCCCCCACCCCACTTTTTTTTTTTAAACTTTGAATAGTCTGTAATGATATTTCCACAGCAATTTGTATGTTCAAAGAGTTGCAATGTCAAGATCTCAACTCATTAGCTTCTCAGCCACTGCATATTTTTTTAATGAATTATGAACAAAACAAGTGGCACATCTCAAATGCTCAAAGCAAGATGAACAGGGGAACGTTCGGGAGTAATCTGCTGACTGATGTAATGTTTGGGTGACAATACTGGTTGTTCCTTCGGGGGTGTCATGGCGTGAGTCATCTGGATTGTGCCAAAGAAGCTGAAGTGGTACCCTGTCTTTGGTAATCGGGGCAGGAAATCCTTGCCTTGCTGTTAGTCCAATGGAAAGAGGTTTGTTGGAGGAGCAATTTCTCATTTTCTCTTTGAAGTTATATGTATTTGGTTGGAACCCTGTGGGGCAAACAGCAGCAACCAATTTGGAATAGATAGAACAGCCAGAGGGAAGCATTAAGCATCCACTGATGCTCTTCCACCCCAGTCACCTTCCCCAAGCTTTAAAAAGGCTATTGAGATCCATCCATCCATCCATCTATCCACACCTGATGGACTGCAATGCCTCTGTGTATATAAACTTGCATATATGGGAACCTCATGATCACACATGTGTGCATGTCTGGTATGATTTCCTAGCCAGTGTGACCCCCCCCCCCCATCAAAAATACACTTCACTCATAACTTGCAGAGCTCCCCCACACCCAGGGTAGGTTGACACCAATTACTGTAAGAATTCTGCAAGGAACAATAGAACTTCCTTTTCTGGACTGTACTTACTGTAGTAAGAAAGCTGAACATTGTAACACAAGGCTGGACCAATGTTTGGTTTGGAGGCTATTTCCCTAAAAGTAGAAAGCTGCCTTATACTGAGTCAAACCGTTGGACCATCTAGTTTAGCATTGATTGGCAGCAGCTTTTCAAGGATTCAGACAGGAATGTTTCTTTGCCCTACCTAGAAAAAGATACCAGGGATTGAACGTGGGCCTTCTAGATGCAAAAACATCATATGATAATAATAACCATTGCAACTGTAAATAAAGCCACATCTATGTGCCTGTGGTTTCCAATGCTCTGTCATTCTATAAAGTGCAGAGGCTTTGGACAAACATGCCTGGCCTCAGATAGTAAGTTGTGGCATTTAAAAATCCAGTTCTACCTTTGCTAGAAATCTTTTGATATGAAAGCATTTTACACAGTTCTTGATTTTTGAAGTTGGGATTGTATGTTTAAATGGTCACTGTCACATTCAGCACTGATGCAACTTTAAAAAAAATCTGTTACCATAGAAATGCATTTAAATGTCAATGCAAACTGGTTTTACTTGGATTCCTTTCAAACAGGTAATTGCTTGCATCACAAGAACTGAGAATATCAATCATGGTACAGTTCAGAACATGACATGAGTAACTCATTTTCAGACAAATACAAGAGAGGCATTTTTTTTATTTTCCAACAAGGGTGAACAAAGTCTGTACTAAAGTTCATTTTTCCAATTCAAACGTGTTATTGATTTTATATAACACCACACACTGTTTTAGAAATCCAGTCAGAACTTGGGAAAAGAGCTTCATTCAAAGCCCAAAGTGCCATAACTAATGTGTTTACTATATTCAGTTGAACAACCTTTTGCTTAAGCCATTTCTGCCCAATGTTGTATGTATGCAACAGGGACCAAAGGTGTACACCTGTGGGCCAGGCAAAAATGGGTTAAAAACCTAAGGGCCCAATCCTATCCACCTTTCAAGCACTGATGCTGCTGTGCCAGTGGGGTGTGTGCTGCATCCTGTGATGGGGGGGTAGTTACCGAAGACTCCTTAGGTTACCTTACCTCGGGGCTGCATTGAGGCTGTATCAGTGCTGGAAAGTTGGATCAGAAAAGGGAATGAGGAAGGGTTTAATGTACATTTCTGGCAGTGGAAGGCACAGAGGCTATGACAGAAGTTGACAGTCTTGTCTGTGCCAGCCACTGGCCAGGCCGTCTGCCCTTGACCACTGGGGAAGTCCTACTGTTATTTGACCCCAAGGAACTGATTGTCTTGTTTCATGGTAGGGTTCTCCACTTGGCACCTTGCTAAGAACATTAACAGCACAATCCTATACTTGTTTACTCTGAAGTAAGCAGTTGTGAACCTCCCATTGTATTTTATGGGGCAAATGCCCCAGGTGCGAAGCTGTAGGACCTCGCAGAAGCCTCGCTGAGGCCTCCAACGGGATCAGAAACTGTGCTTCTGGTTTCCTAGAAGCACAGTTTATAGCATCGGGGAACCTCAGTGAGGCTTCCCCAACACAACCTTGGCTGGAGGGGAGGTCCACTGTTTGAAGTAAGTCCTATTTTGTTCAACCATTCTAGCACATGGGTTATGCAGACCTTAATTTTTCACATTTTCCTCCAAATATCTCCAAGGAGTTTATATATGGTCCCCCATTCTGGCAGCTTACAGAGGCAGATCTGCTTAGCTTCAGCAGTAGAACAACAGTGTAGGTCTCTAAATGTTTTCCTGGTCTGCTTTTTGATGCGTAACGGCATAACATATTGAAACGCAATCAAATGTGCAGCAATGGATAAGCGTGGCTCTCAATGGATCAGTGGAGAATGTTAAGATGCTTTTCAGGGTTATCCCCCTGCAGCGTTCCACCAGACAGAAAGATTTACATTTCGGACCAGGCTCAAGGTTTCACATTGCTAGTCACATCATGGAAGTTACATGGTTAGCCCACGTGGAGGGAATATGTGCCAAGTGCAGTGCTCCAGCAGCATACCTGCCATTTAATCAACAGAGCAAAACTGCTATTTGTCCTTTAGGGATTAAACTGTTTGTATCTAAGGTTTGGAATGTAATGTCATAATAAGTTCAGCTAGCCAGTGCAGGTATTGGGGGACCAAAACAAATATGCTGGAATGTATGAGAAAAGCTTCCTTTGAAGTTAAGTTTCAAAAATAACTTGCAACTCTTTTCAATGTTCTTTTTATGACCATGTTCTGCTGGTTATGGAATTCTTCTCCTTGCCAACCCAAATGTCATCAGACACAGGTTGGTTTCTATACCATTCAGTTTAAATCTCTTCTGTCCACTGCTGTTTCTTTGACTTTCCAAGGAGCTCTGATATTTTATGGTCCTGCTTCAGAGAAAAGTTTGTTACACCTGAGCTTGCTGAAGTGGTTTAAAGCAGCACTGGACGTGACTGGTTATGCCATCCCTCAGGAAACAAAGTAGGCTTTATTATTTGATTTACCAAAGAAAGTTCTATAACTGTTTGGAGCTGAAGACGTGCAGGAAATTGATTTGGCATTTATCTGGAATTTGCTGTCAGTTGCCCCAAGATGCGTAGCTTTGTATTGAAAGCTGTCTCTTTTGCTGTCGTACATGTTAGATTTCTAGCACAAAAATGATGAAACAAATTTATGGAGCGAGGGGTGTTTTTGGTTATGTTTGGGAATAACAACAACAAACCTTATGTATATTTTTCAGTGTTGTCGTGGTGTAAGGATTCATTGGAAAACTGCAATAAGTAAATGGATCTGAATTTCATTTTTAATAAAAATAAACACCAAAAAAAAAGCACTAACTTCCAAACTCATTATATCATCTTATTCCAAGATTGCCTTTTATGCCTTTTTGGTTAATACACACTCCTGATGGTCTTGAAAGGGAAGGTAAAAAGAGTCCAGTCTCTACAGAGAGCATGGAGGTTGCTCAAATCAACAGTAATAGAGGCCCAGCGGAAGTGTATACTGCAAAGGAAGAAGGGCTCGACTAAGTCCAGGAGGGTGCCCGCATGGCTAACCAGCCAAGTTAGAGAGGCTGTAAAGGGCAAGGAAGTTTCCTTACATATGATGGAAGTCTTGCCCTAATGAGGAGAATGAAAAGGAACATAAACTGTGGCAAAAGAAATGTAAGAAGTTGATACGGGAGGCCAAGAGAGACTATGAGGAACACATGACCAGCAGCATTAAGGGGAATAATAAAAGCTTCTTCAAATATGTTAGAAGCAGGAAACCTGCCAGAGAAGCGGTTGGCCCTCTGGATGGTGAGGGAGGGAAAGGGGAAATAAAAGGACACTTAGAGATGGCAGAGAAATTGAATGAGTTCTTTGCATCTGTCTTCACAGCAGAAGACCTCGGGCAGATACCGCTGCCTGAACGGCCCCTCCTGACCAAGGAATTAAGTCAGATAGAGGTTAAAAGAGAAGATGTTTCAGACCTCATTGGTAATTAAAGATCAATAAGTCACCAGGCCCTGATGGCATCCACCCAAGAGTTATTAAGGAACTGAAGAATGAAGTTGCTGATCTCTTGACTAAAATATGCAACTTGTCCCTCAAAACGGTCACAGTGCCAGAGGATTGGAGGATAGCAAATGTCACGCCGATCTTTAAAAAGGGGAAGAGGGGGACCCAGGAAACTATAGGCCGGTCAGCCTAACATCTATACCAGGTAAGATGGTGGAATGCCTCATCAAAGATAGCATCTCAAAACACATAGACAAACAAGCCTTGCTGAGGGAAAATCAGCATGGCTTCTGTAAGGGTAAGTCTTGCCTCACAAACCTTTTAGAATTCTTTGAAAAGGTCAACAGGCATGTGGATGCGGGAGAACCCGTGGACATTATATATCTGGACTTTCAGAAAGGCGTTCGACACGGTCCCTCATCAAAGGCTACTGAAAAAACTCCACAGTCAGGGAATTAGAGGGTAGGTCCTCTCCTGGACTGAGACCTGGTTGAAGACTAGGAAACAGAGAGTGGGTGTCAATGGGCAATTTTCACAATGGAGAGAGGTGAAAAGCGGTGTGCCCCAAGGATCTGTTCTGGGACTGGTGCTCTTCAACCTCTTCATAAATGACCTGGATACAGGGTTGAGCAGTGAGGTTGCTAAGTTTGCAGACAACACCAAACTTTTCCAAGTAGTGAAGACCAGAAGTGATTGTGAGGCGCTCCAAAAGGATCTCTCCAAACTGGCAGAATGGGCAGCAAAATGACAAGTGTCCCCTTCCCCCAAGGAGACCTCCAGTGGCTTTCCAGGCCCCATAGGATACAGTGGTGGCCATGTCATCACTGCTATAACCCACGGCTCCGGGAAGCATAGGATTGGGCTGTTAGTCACCCTCCCAGATTCTACTCAGGGAATAAGGTGCAGGAACCCAGGGAATTGTTTAAACCTCTCTTTTTACGTTGTCAGCTAGAACTTTTATTTTTAAACTAGAACTTATGAGTTTGGAATCAAGCCACTAATGATACACAAACCCAATTTAGAAAGTGCCTTCTCATGACCACATGGCTTTTTTGAACTACCTAAACATGGAGCTCCTAAGTATTTTTGGCTTCATTTTAATTTTCATTAATCAAACCAATCATCTACATTTTGAGGATCTCCACCCTCCTGAGCTAAATGAAGCAACAGTCAGACTCCATGCACAGCATCTTCCTGTGTAACTGGCTGTGGCTTGCTGCTGAGTGTGCACTTGGTGATATCCCTGGGATTGCAACAGTTTAAATGTTTTGCAATGGTCATCAGGGAAGTTAATGCATTTAGGTTGCAACCCTATACACACTTACCTGAGAGTAAGCTCCACTGAATTCAGTGGGACATACTTCCACGTAGACATGTATAGGTTGGCATGGTGAACCAAGGAGAACGTTCATGAGAATCATCTGACTGTGTCTCAACTCAACAAACACAGATCTTTGGTGACAGCCTGGAGCTAGTTTGCCTTCATGAGTTTGAAGCTGATAGAACTGTCAATTGGATGCCTGGTTCAGCAACCCCTGAAACTGCAGCAGGATTCTATGGTTGTTTTGATAGGTCAGAAAGAGCAGGGGTGGGGACAGAAAAAGAAGAGGCAAGAAGAGGGAGACCGTAGAAATCAGAGCTCATGAAACTCGGAGCACAAAATGACTCCCAAACATAGCAATGACTGGCATAAGTCACAATACTTCTCTGCATGTGAGTTTTTCCTCTGTGTGGTTGAGTTTTTGATAAGAGCAGTATCTGTTCAAAATAAAACAGAGCAGCATCATGGTCATTGCTTTATTTGCCCTTCAGACAACCAAGTAGTCCCTTCCTCCAGGGTGAAGGATTTGTGAATGGCAGCTTCTGCTGCAGTCACTGCTTTTTGCTCATGAGATTAATGCCAATAGGCCTACTAGTCCATAAGGAAGTGGGTTGTGAGACTGCAGGCAGTGTTTCTGCAGCACAGAAGGCTGTGGCTCAGTAGAGGGAGGAGGAGAAATATTCAGTGGAGAGGTGGATTATGTTCCTTGGACTAATTTATGGAAATTCTCTCATGGATCTGTAATGTTTTCATTCCATATTCTGCAGAACTGAGAAGGACCCTGTGTGCATGGGCAGAAACAGTAATGTGAAAATTCAAGCCAAAGCAATGGTTTTAGCACATTTAAATCAATACAAAACAAAAAGATTTATTTTTATATGAAATTGCAGTTGGTGTTACTGACTGTTAAGGAATCACTGCTGATTTTCTTTTTCTTTTTTAAAATCTATTTATAAAAGTCAATTCCTTATTTTCCAGTCAAGCAGACCCAGAAATTTAAAAAAAAATAAAATGTAAAAGCATATTTTTGTTTTGTGAATGTCAAGTTGAATTTCTATCCTATGCCATTACCAAGGCTCAGGATTTGGTGGTAAAGAATGAGGCAGATCACCAAAAGCAGAAATGGGAGTGAAGTGGTCAGAGCTAAAGCCACCAGGAAGGAAAGAGTTGGTTTCTGCAGTTTAGAGATTATGGGCATCTTGCCATTTTTCAAGTAAGGTAGATTTCAATTCTTGCATGGAGCAGAAATTCTACACATGTGCTGCCTGGATTGAAAAAGGTAACAGTATTTAAGTAACAACAACAAACAAACAAAATTCCAACAACACTATGTGATCATGAAATATGTACAAAACCAGTATGACCTATTCATATATATGAATAGAAACTTGTCTTTGGCCATCTAGGGCATATCTCTTGCAAATTTTGGCCAACTTGGGCATATCTCTTGCAAAAATAAGTTGATGAACTAATGGCAGTTCATTTTCCATAAGCAAGTTCTTAGATCTCGTTAGTTTGCCTCGTAGGATCAGTTAGCAGGATCAGCTATTTTGAGGCTTCTACAAATGGTAGTGGAGACATTCAAAGATATTATACACATAGGATAGTCTTTCTTTGTTCCTGTGACATTCAGGATTTGTAATTACACTTCTGTAAATGTGTGGGATTTCTGTAATGTGGACTGAGGGAGAGCCTCTTAAAAGCATTGACATGGGCCTTCCATTTCTACATCCAGAAATGCAGTCCCTTCCAAGATATTCAGGGCTGTTTCTTTGGCTGGCTGTGCCCAGTTACTTAAAAGCTCTATTGAACAGAATGTTTTCTGAATTAGTGATGATTCTAGTCAGTGGCATTGCTAGAGGAGTGTGTGGGGTGTGGGCCACACCGGGTGACGCGCATGGGGGGGATGCGCACTGGGGGATGTGACTCGCTAAAATCGTGGTGGTTAGGAGTAACCACATCATATTATATACCGTTGGATGTGGAATTTCGAGCAGAATGCAATGCAAAAAACCAGAGTGAAATATCTCATTTCTATCAAAAGTTATGGCCAAAAAACTGGAGAACAAAAAATGCATGGATCCCTATGGTAAGTGAAAGTGAGCCGTATCGCGTGTTTACTCACAAGTAGGCAAACCTGCCTTAGTGCGTCGGAAAGGGCAGGCTGAGAGGAATCCAACGACACCAGAATGGTCCTGATCCAATGAATGCAGCCCCCAAAAACACCTGAGAAGGAAGTCCCTCCCTCCAAGCAAATGAATGTATTGCGCCCTATGGAAAGCGAAACTAAGCCTCATGGTCGTGTTTACTTGCGAATAAGCAAACATGCCTTGGCTGATGTGGAAGATCAGGTGAAGGAAAGTGCAAGGCTACCAGAATGGTCCTGATCCTATGCACCTGGAGTTAAACAAGTGCTCCAGAAAGCATACTCCCCCCCCCCCCCACTAAAAATGATCAAAACAGAGGCTTCAGCTGATAAGGTAAACCTTTTTGAGACTTGCAAAGCCAGGTGGATCCTGATAGTGATCTGGTTTAAACAGAAGTTCTTAAATTGAACTGGGCACTGGGTGGGACTGAAAACCTTACTGATTTTGGAGGGGGGGGGGTCTTATTGCAGGCAGGCTACAGAGGAAATTAATTTGGTGGACCAGGGCTGGCTTCTGCTTATTTATTTGTTTTACTTTAATTATTTATACTTATTTATTTTAATTTGCCTGATGATGTTACTTCAATCATAACATCACTTCTGGTAGGTCTTGGACAGATTGTCATTCTAAAAAGTGGGTCTCAGTGCTAAAAGCTTGAGAACTGCTGCAATAAGGTGTTAGTAAGTTGAAACCCTTGGGTGGGGTGTGACACCACTAGTGATCAAAATCATTAAAATCACACTTTGGAGGAATAATAGCAGCATATTATCTATCAATCAATGCGTAATCTCATGCAGCATGTATTCTATCTTTGTTCTATCAAAAGGTACAGCAAAAAACCAGTGGGAGGTGATGGTACATCACCACGCCCACCACCTGGGGTGTTGCCCTGCCCACTGCATGGGAGGGTGACGCGCTGGCATCCCGCACCCCGCATCACTGCATCCCGGTGATGCGCATCCCGGTGATGCGAAATCTAGTGACACCACTGATTCCAGTAACTCTAGAAAAAGGAGACTTGCTTGACTTACTAATTTCCTCAGATCCTTTGTTAGTGATGCAATTGCTTATTCCAATGATTTCAGAACTAAAGAGTTGCCATGAGCTCAAAAGAGATAGTTTCATAAGAAGAAAATAAATCTTATCTAAATACTGAGACGTACCTATTCATCTCCCAATGAACTTATGGTATGTAAGCAACATTTCAGTGGTGCTCTTAGAGCTGAAAGGCATTTTGTTACGGAGAAATAAAATTCTCATTCAAGAAAAATTTTTAGTTCTAGCCACGTACAATGCCCTGAGCTCCTTGTAGGAAAGGCAAAATAAATATGTAATAAATAGAGAAAACTTTACCTTTATGCACAGTAGAACACCAGGTTTTTGCTTTAAGAAACTTTAAGAAACTGTCTGGACATTTTGAAAAGTGTTGGAGCTAAATTTATATGACATCAGGAAAATGATACATTTGTGGTATTTAAATATAGGTATGCATGTTTTCCAGGAAGTGGTAAGCTGTATATCTTGATTGCAATAGTCAGAATAGCAAGGACCATGTGCATCCGGCTGCATTCTTCTGTGGCTTTCAGCCAGTACAAACCAACAAACTTTATTATAACATAGGTGTTTAAACAGTAGTTTATATGATCCGTGCAGCACAATCCTATCTTGCACTGGAACAGGCAGGCCAGAAGGCCTCGCTGTATCCAGCACAGGATTGGGGTCAGAAGTGGCTCAGCCGGGGCAATGGGAAACTCTTCCCCTAATCTCATATGAACCAGAGACCTTGATTTCAAAAGTTCTTTAACATGGATAAGCTCAAGATCCTATGTAAGTGGTTTGTTCACTCCATTATTCTCTAGCTGAGAGCCCATGTGGTATAGTGGCTACCATGTTGAACTTGGAACAAGAAAACTTGTGTTCAACTCTCCATTCAGCCCTGAAGTTAACTGTGGGCGCAATCCTAACTTGCACTGGAACAGGCAAGCCAGGTGGCTTGCGCTGTATCCAGCGCAGGATTGTGGCCAGCAGTGCCTTAGCCAGAGCAAGGGGAAACTTTTCCCCTTACCCCTGGGTAAGGGTTGCTGGCGCCTATGGGTCTCCTGAAGTGACACAAGTCCGAGGAGAGCTGAACTCCCTGGGAACGGAGGTTGGGATCCGGCATCCCTGCCCGTCTGCCCCCGGGGCCACCCATTGCCCTCCCTCCCCCCGCCCAGGAATGCCTCCCTCCCTCCTCCTCCCTGTCCCCCCATGCCTACCTTGTGAGTCAACGCAAGGAGCTGGGGGAAAGCTGGCGTGGAGGCTTCCGTCAGCCTCCGCAGGCCAGCGCTTCTCGGAGCGCCGGCCTTTACGGCATGTTTGTGACCCTCCCAGGTATAGGGCGCAGTTTGGATTACGCCCTGTATGACTTAAGGTCAGTCATCATCACACAAGCTTGTGTGAATAAGAGGGGGAGGAGTCATGAACACTACCCTGAGCTACTTGGCAGAAGGTAGTACATAACTCTGAAAATAAACAGTTCATTTGGAGCAGTCTTTTAATCATGGAAGTTGCGAGCTATGAAGCTGAAAACAATCCACTAATCAAACAGCTTGCCAGGTGTGTGACACTTCTACCTTCCCCTCCCCATTTTTGCAATCTACGCAGATGTATTGAGCAGTTGATGAGCCACAGATTGCCGATTGGCTGTACAGTATTCATCTTAGTTCATCACAAGTCTAATATAAAATGAATACAAGATTGAAGATAGGGGTTGTTACAAGAAAAAATGATTGCATAGTCAAGCCACTACATTTACCTTAAACAAGTGTCATTGCTTCTAGAAGTTTTTAGAAATGGTTCAAACTGTACTGTAAATGCACAGAGTTGCCCCACAACCTGGATTTCGTAGCATTCCAGGAATGCTGGTCTATTAACTTTACTAACAATGGGGGCAAAAAGGTGCGATTTCTTGCACCTCCTTTCTCATCCTTCCCTTTCTAGTCATTCAATTTCTACCACTTTAGCAGGCAAAGCATTAAACACACACACACACACGTTTTGCTCTTGCTTCCTTCATTCCTTTGGATGTTGTTCCTGGTGAAATGGATGTTCCAGTAACAGCACATCTCTCATTTGTTGGTGAGAGATGAGCCTTCCAGAAGTTCCCATTTAGCAGAAAAAGGCAGAGAGGAAAACCAGAAACATCAACAAAGAGTTATGATGTAAGTGTGGGAAGGCTAAAGTTAAAAAGTAGTGAGAACTTGTACCGAATGCACTTACAGCCTGATCATATTTAACTATGTAAACTGCTTTGTGGACTTTTTCTGGTTGAAAAACATTATATAAGTATTCTTATTAATAATAAATATTAATGTACAGGTTTACTTCAGATATGTAAAATCCTACAAAGCTCTGGATTTACTCTTTATGCAAGCGCTTAGTATTGCAGCCAGGCTCGATGGGACTTACTTCTTGGTAAACATGCATAGAATGAGGATTGTGCTGTTTCAGTATTTCCTAATTTAGATGCAACAACAAACCATCATTTGTGGTTGCATGCATGAGCTGTTGCATGCTTTTTTGTCCTCTCTCTTTCATGTGCAAGAGGAAGAACATTAGAACTTCAGGTCACAGTTTTTGCCAACTATTTCTTTGTCATTATATCTCAATACAATTACAAACTGTGAGCAGAGGGCTTTCAGTCTCATCCCCTTGCCCATGGAAGCAGGAACTCAGAAGCATGAAGCTGGGCATGACTTGGGCACATAATGAAAAGCTACGGTTTGTAATTATCTCCGAACCGCTATGTTTAACCACTGGGAAAAGAGATGACATTTCATTCAACTTGCAGAGTTTTTGGAATCACATCTGTAAGAATTTTGGAATCCACGCTTAAATGCTGTAACCAAAAACAAACAAAAATGAACAGTAGTTATGTGCAGGTCCTTTTAACGCCAGATAAATTGTCTTTCACCTAGTCTCAGTACCTGGGATCCTATGAAGAGTTAGGTGTGCCTAAGGCTGTTTAAATCAATTTTTCTTTTTTGGCCACACCTGACTGCAATGCTCACAACATGAATTGTACCATCTTAGAGATACCAGCATATGTGTGCACTTAAAAATATGGCATTCATTTATTTGGGAGTTTCTTTGAATGCACAACGGAAAGGGGGGGAAAGGGAACCCTTCAAAACAAGAGACTAATGGAAGGCTAAGCTTTGCAGTGCAGTCCCAGGATTCGCCTAATATCCTTAAGACGCTGAATTCCTTATCATGATTTATGTGTTGCCAGCTTTCTATGTGTGACAATAGTGGGATTTTTCATCCAATTAGAACATTCTCATAGTGAAGAAATTTGGTTTTTGACACGATAAATATTTCTCTGTGTGGTTGCTTGAAAAAAGAAGCAAAGAATATTGAAGCACAAGCCCATTAATCATCCTTAATCAGCCCATCATTTATTGCCTCTTCAGAAACCAAAACACTTTTCTTACTAGGGTGGTTTCATTATACTGAGGCTTCTGTTGTCTTAGAAGGTGGTAATGATGGAACGGTAGATACAAATGTGTCTGTTTTTCAGTTTACTTAGTACTGGGGGAATAGGCTGTGTGTGAATTTAACAAATATGTTTATTTGATACGTTCACCGTAGTATGCCTTAATGTCTTCAACGCTTATTTCTTCTAGAAATGGTAGCCATTTATTTAGAGTCATAACTTTCTCACAGTTGAACATATTACCAGATTTTTACTGGTGCTGCAAGGCACCTGAGCCTATTGGTCTGATTGCCATTTAGATGTGGAAGATTTTTCTCAGTCTTCCAAGAGGCTCTTCAGTGTGTTGCATGTTCCAGCTGTATGCTCCAGAAAGTTTTGATGCATGGCAGGAATACAGTTCAATGTGCTTTTAGTTCCATTAATGAGTTTCCTACCTACTGTTACTCCTGTTGTTTATTTTCCACCCCAAGGTCATTTATTCTCTTTAATATCTGTATGGTAACCGAGAAAATGAAAGGTATTTTCTTCTTCTCTGCATTAAGGGCTTTCTTTGCTTACTGTCAGTAACCGCAGCTAGCAGAAAGTTTTTATTTTCAGTTGAAGTTAGGAGATAAACACCAGCATTTCTGTTCTATTAACATGAAAACATTTAAGAACAGAAGCAATTAAACAAGGCACACATGCTTTGTGACCTGCCAACCTGAACATTGCTCATGTACTGCGGTCTACTAGATTTTGTTTTGTTGTCCCAGGCAGATTGCAAAATAAAAAATAAAAAAATTATCAGATCCTTAATGATTCACTTCATATAGCAAGGGGGCCACATTTCTTCATTGTTAGAACATCATCATACTATTATATAACTAAAACAAAAACTACACCAAAATAACATAGATACAGACTTTTAAAAATAAATCCTATTCAACTAATCAAATGCTCAAAGATTAAATAAATCATAAATGATTGTCCAAGATTACACACACTAACACACAGGGAGCAAACCTAACCCCCTTATGTCAGTGCTTTCCAGCTCTAACTTAAGGGCAGTGCAGCTCCGAGGTAAGGCAACAAAACATTCCCTTACTTTGAGGAGGCCTCCATGTGTGACACCCAACTGCAGGATGCAGCACACGTCCCATTGGTGCTGCTATGCCAGTGCTGGAAAGCACTGACCTAAGGGGTTAGGATTGTGCCCACCCGCGCACACACAGAGAGAGAGAGAGAGAGCGCTCATAAGACTGCATTTAGCTCTGTACACATAAATTGTGTGGCCTTGACTTAAAACAATCACCAGGACTGTGAAGATGTTACATATTTGTATTATTTATTTATGCTTTTACTCCATTGAAATGACTGCATGCTAAAACAATAAGCTACATCAAACCAGTATAAAACAAAGAACAAACTGGTATTGCTCCTGTCTGAAAATAAAGCAGTTCCAGAGGAGAAAATAAATTAATAACCGAAGTTCGCCAATGATTACTGCAGTTTTGACATTTCAGCAGCCTTTTAACTACAGATCCCCCCCTCCTACTCTTTCCTGTTCCTTGGGGTAGCTGGGAAACAAGAATTCAAGGGTCTTAAATGCATAACAGTTTTGTGATTCCTGTCCTACATGGAACCAGCATTATTTGAAGCAGGAACTCCTTTTGTGTTATGTCATCCTAGAAAGCATTGTGTATATAACTGAATAATCATTCCCTGAAGCACCTTCAGCTATAAGTATAGGTATAAGTAAATTATTTGACACAGTGAGCATGTTTCGTTCTCACAGGGGCTGAAACTGGCAAACTAAGTTTAAGTACAGTAAACTAAGGGTACAATCCTAACCCCTTATGTTAGTGCTTTCCAGCACTGGCATAGTGGTGCCAATGGGACACGTGCTGCATCCTGCAGTTGGGTGTCACTCATGGAGGCCTCCTCAAAGTAAGGGAATGTTTGTTCCCTTACCTCAGATTTGCATTGCCCTTATGTCAGTGCTGGAAAGCACTGACATAAGGGGTTAGGATTGCGCCCTAAGTAAGTTACAGTAAAGTAGAAGTGGTTCTCACACATTCAGCACTGGGACCCACTTTTTAGAATGAGAATCTTTCAGGACCCACCGGAAGTGATGTCACGACCGGAAGTGACATTATCAAGCAGGAACATTTTTAATAATCCTAGGGTGCAATCCTACCCACACTTACCCAGGAGTAAGTTCCATTTACTATCATTGTCAAAAGAATATACATAGTAGCTTGTTAAAAGTACAGGTCTGTAACATTTTCCCAAATGCAGTCAGATACCATGGTAGCATCAAGTCTAATATATTAAAAATAAAATATTGAAATGAATGGGGACCCACCTGAAATTGACTTGCGACCCACCTAGTGGGTCCCAACCCACAGTTTGAGAAACACTGAAGTAGAGTAAAGCTCCAATAGCCCAGCATTCCCAATAGCTTGGCATCAACATAACAAGAGCCTAGAGCTGGCAAACAATTAGTCACAAAGTAGCCCCTTCATCAGATCAACTAAGCAATACTGGAGTGAGGCCCTCTGCCACTGGAGTTACCAATGACTTTACTTATCAAAATATTAACAGTATCTCCCAACTCCATCTTCGTTCCATGGCTGATGACTCTGAGAATCAACCAGGACTTTATCCTGAATTGGGTGAGGCATGGCTCCCTCTAACCAAGATCATGCCAGTAAAGGGCCATTGATCAGAAGTCAAAGCTGTAGCACTGTGGGGCATCTAGGTGTCCCCTTCTTCTAAGGCAGTGGTTCCCAAACTGGTGAACAAGTGGTTCCCTAAGGCACCACTGGGTTGCTGTGGGATGTGGCCCTTCTTCCCGGCTTGCCAGGCCAAGATAGCATGAAATCTTGAAAGATCTTGTGCTGCTGTGACAGGGCACCATACAAGAATACCATAACTGCAATAAGTTTGGGGACGGCTGCTCTAAGGTCTTTCAAATTCAGGCTCTCCATATGCTTACTTGCAAACATAAGTCTTCCTGCATAATGAATTAAACCTAACTGTTCAGTGGCCAGGCCATCAGGACAGTCTTTCTAGCCCCTTTCTCCAAAATGCCTCTTCCACCAATGGGTGCTGCCCATATCCTGCTATACCTTTTGTTCCTTCAGGAAACCTCTTAGCCTGGGGTGTAATTAAGTCTTTGTGCCCTCCTAGAAGGACACATCTGAACCCAAATCAAACCCAGGAAACTCTTGGCTGCACACTCAGGAGTTCCAAGTACGTACCATTATTTACCCAGGAATGTTTTTTATAGTCTTTGTCCAAAGTCCTGTCACAACCCCTGCTCCGGGAGCAGAATTTTAGCAAGTATCCACTCTGTTTGTGGTCAGGTTTCTCCTATTTGGAGGCTTCCTGCTGTGGTAGCCACACTCAGCTCCAGAAAAGCTCCAGTACTTTTACAGTACAGTACCAAGGGGCATCCTTTTCGCTGAGCTTTTTCTCCCTCCAGATCCAAAGCTGTGTAGCTTGGCCTCACTTTGTAGTCTATCCCATAGATTAAAGATAGATAATTTATCTTCTCTCTCTCTTATCCTCATAACTACTCCACACCTTTTCCCCCAGTGCCTGTTTTAAATCTGCTAAACCTCTTCTTCTCTCCTGTTGGGTCATCCCTGGTGGAGGTAACTCAACTCAAGGTAACTCAACTCTCTCTCCTCTCTTACTTTCATTTTAACTTCTCCCTGTCCAAACAGAGCTAGCTACAATTACTTAAACCTCTGTGTTAAGCGGTCTTGCATACAGTGCCTTTTTTCTTGTTTTTCTACAACTCTTAATAAAATCTACTTCTTTTGGAAATGTCTCATGCTTACTATTAGCCTAATTAGAGGAACTTTGAGGTTGTTTGCTCTGCTAGCCAGTCAACAGTCCTCAAAACAACCGTTCCTGCATTCTGGCCTCTATTATAAAAATAACTTGAAATTGTTTTTCAAAAATTTTGAGAATGCATCATAGAATTGTCAGACCACATCCTCTACCTGGAAGCTAACATTCACCCCATTAAAGCAACCCTGCAGCTTATGTTAATTATATGTATATAGCAGCAATGTGGCTCTGGTTTTATGGTATTCTTTCATTGCTGCCTTTGGGTACAAAAGAACTTGTTCTGAGTTTGTTTACATCGGAGCTGGACAAGTGGAAAACCACTTCCTTTGCAACAAAAGGCAACAAAATCTTCTGTGCTGAGGGCCACATATACAAATATCAAGAGCTAAGGAGCAACTTCAGCTAATTTGTATTCCTTATTTGAGGATAATTAACCTCATTTGCACAACAACGTTCAAGTACTGTACAGGCCAACCTACAATTAGTGGACAAAATTTATTTTACCACATATGTAAAAGCTTCAGCCAGTCCTTGAAAAGTTTGCTATACTAATAAAGAAATCACTTGCGGATCAGTGCTTTTTTCATCTCAATACTTTTTGTCATCACATTTTTCCAAGTTAACATTCATGAGGGCTAGAAACTTGTGCCACATGCCAATATTTCATAACTTGGGTCTTGTGGAATTTCAACAGAGTTGAGTTACAGCTTCAGATTAAAGTACTGCTGAACTGGTTATTTGACTGCCACAGGTTCTGGTGCAGCTAAATGACTGAGTTAATTAAGGGTTAACTGAGTTAACTGAGTTAACCCTTCTAGAAATGGGTTAACTGAGTTAATTAGAATTCTAATTAACTAGAATTAATTAGGAATTAACTGAGAATTAGAATTCTAGAAAAGGGTTAACTGAGTTAATTAAGGGTGCTGACTTAATTAAGGGTGCCGATTAAGGTTATGAATACATTCAGAGTCATGTGCATCATCAACAGAGGCATCAGAGTTTAAAAAGCTTTGAGAGAGCTTGGCATGAGAACTGCTTAAAAGGAAACCTTCATACTGTTTTGCTTTGTGTGTATAAGTAAAAATAAATAGCTGCTGAAAGTGTCAGAGAAAATCAGATGGGTATACAGATGTACATTCTCACAGCTCTGGATCACAGTCTATGTTAGGAGTTCTTCAGTAAAATAAACTTACTGCTATCATGTGCAGCACACAGTGTATGTGCTGTCCAAATACTGACAAGATCAATCTGCCTGGAATCACAGACATGACTAGTACACACCATAGAAAATGTTAAACACATCTTCATTTGCTCCTTTTGCTGCCTTAAGCCAAAAAAATAACTTGTCTCTTCAGCACCAGGAACTGCTGCAGTGAAAACAGTCAACAAGACTCTCATTCAGAGGGAGCACTTCTCCCCCCAAATTTGATAACTTTTGTCAAATTTCAGCAGCATTTAAGCACACAGGATTGTTTGCTGGGTTACAATGTCTGAGGATCTATAGTCAAAACTGGTGATTTGACAGCCACTGGCTTTTACCTTCGTTGTGTAGGCACAGCACTGCTAGAGCAAATAGTGCACACCATGGTTCATAGTGTTATCTATTAAAAACTTTGCTTTTAGAAATGAAATAGTACGGGTACAATAATTTGGCTACATAGTATATTGCCAATGTGGGGAAAAAAATCACTGACATTTTCTAACCGACCTGCCCAATGCCAAGGAACCTTCTCTGTTAGGAAAATAGCTGATGCGAAACAAAGTGTGTAGTTCATAGCTTTGACGCTTGTGAGCGACATAAAATCATTGTTTGTTTACCTCATGAACCAAAGGGAATGTTTTCTCTTGAGATGTACCTGACAGGAAAGAGCAGAACATGAGATACATGTAGGAGGAATGGTTGAATCTTGAAATACTATCTCCGACTTCCGTTTGTAAACTTTTGTTTTGAGAATGGAAAAGTTATCCTTTTGCTTACACCCGTGCAGGTGTCTTGAAGCAAATGGTATTACACCACTCTAATATGCATGCCTAGATTTTTGTTAGTAGTAGAAAAAAGTCAGAGAGAGGCTGATGATGGCCAGTTCTGCTAAGAATAGACCTTCATAACAAATAAAAGAGGCTGCTTTGCTACTACCCTAAAAAAGGGTGGAATTATTGCCACTGATATAAATGTACATACCAGATAGATGATATATAGAAAGAAACCTTTATTGGCATACAAACAGTCATATTAAAGAGACACAGTTAATTAAAATTATCATAATAATGCAGACACTGTGACCCTGTAGATATAAATGTAATCAAAACATCTCCTTTAAAAGGCTCAGTTACACATTTTCTTAGGGTATTGGTTGTATGAAGGACCTAGTTTACTGAAGTTAAGGAGATCTGGGGCTAGTTGGTGCTTGGGTGGAAGGCCACATGGGCTTCTTATGTATACCAGCTGAAGTTCTACAATGAAAAAAAGGCAGGAAAAAGAATTTAATAAGTGCCAAATGTTACTGCAGTTAGCACTGCTTAATGAATATACAGCAATGTAGTAACAGAAAATGGCCTCAAAGAAGGAGCAAGTCAGGAGGTGTTCTCTTTTTATATGCTGTTCCAAAGGGCCGCCAGATCTGTTTATTTCAGCTCCTGTTTGGCTGATTAAGGTTGAATAGATGCATTTTTATTTATTTTTTAAAATGGTCTTGGTTTTATTCTGAATTGGTGTTGATTGAGTTTTGAAAATTCTGTTTGGTAGTTTATACGCTGTTTTGAGCTGTTAGAAATGCTTTCAACTACATTTGGAAGGCAGCTTTTCTGCCATTTCATGTCCTGTAAAGTCTTTTATTGTTTTAATATTATATTCTGGGGTGGCTGAGTTAGTTTCACTTTTAAATGTTTACCATCTTAAAACAAGATTTTAAATATGGATATAAATGTAAACATTACTGAACACATTTGATACATTCATTTCCTTCTTCTCCAGAGAAGGGAATTGTCATATTTTCCTTACTGAACATCCTTGTGTTTGGTTTATGAGCTTGCCCCCATTGTCAAACCAGTTTATAATTACTGACCTGATGGGCAAGCAAAACAAGTTGTTTTAGCCTTCAGTACTAGGATGAACCTTTTCATCAGAAAGGAAGCAACATCCAGTTAGTTAATTGCTGTTTACAAGAAACTTTTTTTTGCTGAGAAATTTGTAAGATCTATGTGACATATTCATTTATATTTATGTGCATGTGAATGAAATTCAACTTTCATAAATCTTTATATAACCAAAACACATTGATGGTTAAGATGTAAACGTGAAAAATGAGTCGGTTTGTACCCAGGAGAGTTGTATTCACTCTTTATCTTAGTTCGCTGTCAGGCCTTGGTCAAATAATAACTTCACCTCAGTTTTCCCATCTGCAAAATTAGAATTATACGGTCTACTACCTCACAATAACTCAGGGACAAACTGTAACTGCTGTAAATCACCTGGCATTTAAAGTACTCTATAAAAGAAAAGAAAACCCACACACACTTGCTGCTGTTCTTATTCCACTTTTGCATAGCAACATCAATAATTCTTCTAGCCAGGTGGAAACTGTTGAAGGAGACTGATTTCCAATCTGATAATTCAATATCCACTCAGAAGCACTGGCTGGCTTCTGGAAATAACTGCTCATGAGAACTACCCCCATGAGCTGTGTAACTTTAGAGACAAAAACACATCTGAGATAGTAGCTACATTTTGTGACATGAAAAACACAAGCAGATTTTTTTTTTTTCCATTTTGCAGGAGTTGCAGTTCTGCCTGTACCTGCAATTCTAGCACTACTCTGGCTATGCAGACAGCCAGGAGGTTGGATTAAGTCTTTGCTCACACTGATAGTCAGAATCAATTCAGAGTGAACCAAATCTATTCCAGTTTAAATTATAACTAGAGGTGTTATTTTTCAGTGATAACAAAATAAAAACACATAACACCACTTTTAGCACTTCTCATTTTTTTTGAAAAATTTTTAAAAAACCCAAAATCTACAAAAAACCCCACAATTTTCTAACACCTAATTGACTACGTAATGACTGTGACTGCATCTGCTGACACTATATCACCTACCTAGTGCACTTTTAAAGTGATTATAATTTATCAAAATTCACCCTTGGAATAAAAATACATAACACTGCTTTCTGTGCTTTTCCTTGGGAGGTGAGTGGGAACTAAACCTTGAAAGAAAAGGTTTAAGAACATCTCTCACTATATTAAAACAAACAAGCCTATACCATGACTTGGTAGATGCTTCCTCTTAAAAAAAAAGAAAAGATGCTTCCTCTTTTATATAACTTTTTAGTCTCATGGCACACTGACAAGATACTAAAATTGTCAAGGCACATCATCCGTTTTTTGACAATTGACAAGGCAATTGACAATTAACCATATTGTTTGTCAACCCAGCTGTCAAATATCCTTCTCTCTCATGCACGTACACATGAGCCAAATGCATCATCTGCCTCCTTCCACTGTAGGAAGCGGGTACATCACGCTGTACAAGAACAAAGGTGACAGGGGTGACTGCAACAACTACCGCGGCATCTCTCTCCTTAGCGTTGTAGGAAAGCTGTTTGCCCGAGTTGTACTAAAGAGGCTCCAGGTACTTGCAGAGAGCGTCTATCCAGAATCGCAGTGTGGATTCCGAGCCAACAGGTCCACCACTGATATGGTATTCTCCCTTAGACAACTGCAGGAGAAATGCAGGGAACAACGACAGCCACTCTTTATAGCCTTCATAGATCTCACAAAGGCTTTCGACCTGGTCAGCAGAGACGGCCTCTTCAAGATTCTCCCCAAGATTGGATGTCCACCCAGGCTCCTCAGCATCATCAGATCCTTCCACAAGGACATGAAGGGCACTGTTGTCTTCGATGGCTCCACATCAGACCCTTTTGACATCCGAAGCGGAGTGAAGCAGGGCTGTGTTCTTGCACCAACCTTGTTTGGGATTTTCTTCGCTGTCCTGCTGAAGCAGGCCTTTGGAACTGCAACAGAAGGCATCTATCTCCGGACCAGATCAGACGGAAAGCTCTTCAACCTCTCCAGACTGAGAGCAAAATCCAAAGTCCAGCTGAAATGTCTGCGTGACTTCCTCTTTGCCGACGATGCAGCTGTCACTACCCACTCTGCCAAAGATCTCCAGCAGCTCATGGATCGTTTTAGCAAGGCCTGCCAAGATTTTGGACTGACAATCAGCCTGAAGAAAACACAGGTCATGGTTCAGGATGTGGACTCACCTCCCTGCATTACAATCTCTGAGCATGAACTGGAGGTTGTCCATGACTTTGTGTACCTTGGCTCAACGATCTCCGACACTCATTCTCTCGATGCCGAGCTAAACAGGCGCATCGGTAAAGCAGCTACCACGTTTTCCAGACTCACAAAGAGAGTCTGGTCCAACAAGAAGCTGACGGAACATACCAAGATCCAGGTCTACAGAGCTTGCGTCCTGAGTACACTTCTGTACTGCAGCGAGTCATGGACTCTTCGCCCACAACAGGAGAGGAAACTGAGCGCTTTCCACATGCGCTGCCTCCGACGCATCCTCGGCATCACCTGGCAGGACAAAGTTCCAAACAACACAGTCCTGGAACGTGCTGGAATCCCTAGCATGTATTCACTGCTGAAACAGAGACGCCTGCGTTGGCTTGGTCATGTCGTGAGAATGGATGATGGCCGGATCCCAAAGGATCTCCTCTATGGAGAACTCGTGCAAGGAAAGCGCCCTACAGGTAGACCACAGCTGCGATACAAGGACATCTGCAAGAGGGATCTGAAGGCCTTAGGGATGGACCTCAACAAGTGGGAAACCCTGGCCTCTGAGCGGCCCGCTTGGAGGCAGGCTGTGCAGCATGGCCTTTCCCAGTTTGAAGAGACACTTGGCCAACAGTCTGAGGCTAAGAGGCAAAGAAGGAAGGCCCATAGCCAGGGAGACAGACCAGGGACAGACTACACTTGCTCCCAGTGTAGAAGGGATTGTCACTCCCGAACTGGCCTTTTCAGCCACACTAGACGCTGTTCCAGAACCACCTTTCAGAGCGCAATACCATAGTCTTTCGAGACTGAAGGTTGCCAATAAAAAAAAAATATTGTTTGTGGGGGGCTCACATTCCTCCAATGGCTCTACTAATAAATGACCCTCCCCCAAACTCTGGCAGCACACCTGCAGACTATTCATGGCACACCGGTGTGCCACAGCACAGTGGTTGAAATGGCCCAAATAAAGGAACTAACAAAAAAGCAGATCCGTTAGGGCCAAATCCTATCCAATTTTCCAGCACTGGTGCAGCCATACCAACAGGGCATATGCTGCATCCTCTGGGGGGCGGGAGTCACAGTGGCCTCCTCAAGGTAAGGGAATGTTAGTTCCTTTCCTCGGGGCTGCGTTGTGGCTGTACAACGCTGTACAACTGGGCTATATTGGATTTCTATCCAATTTTCCAGCTCCTGAGTAGCCACAATGTAGTCCCATGGTAAGGGAACAAATGTTCCCATACCTTAAGAAGGCCTCAGTGACTTCCCTTCCACCACAGGTTGCGGCACACACCCCACTGGCACAACTGCACCAGTGCTGGAAAACTGGATAGGATGGGACCCTGAATCTGTTACTATTTAGTTCCATAGGAAACATAAGAACAGCCCCACTGGATCAGGCCATAGGCCCATCTAGTCCAGCTTTCTGTAACTCACAGCAGCCCCACCAAATGCCCCAGGGAGCACACCTGATAACAAGAGTACTGCATCCTGGTGCCCTCCCTTGCATCTGACATAGCCCATTTCTAAAATCAGGCGGTTGCACATACACATCATGGCTTGTAACCCATAATGGATTTTTCTTCCAGAAACCTGTCCAATCCCCTTTTAAAGGCATCCAGGCCAGATGCCGTCACCACATCCTCTGACAAGGAATTCCACAGACCAACCACACGATGAGTAAAGAAATATTTTCTTTTGTCTGTCCTAACCTTCCCAACACTCAATTTTATTGGATGTCCCCTGGTTCTGGTGTTATGTGAGAGTGTAAAGAGCATCTCTCTATCCACTTTATCCTTCCCATTACTTCCCATTACTAGTTACTGTGGCTGCAATCCTATCCACACTTTATTTATATTTATTTCTACAGGTAAAGTCAGATTTCTTCTCAGACTTTAATCCAAGGCGGTTTACATAGGCAGGCTGTTCTAAACCCCAGTAGGGATTTTTACAATTGAGTAGTTCTAGTCTTTCATAGAACTCCTCATTCCAGTCTGGCCTCCCACGCTCCACTTGGTGGCAACTCCTCTCTGCCACCAAGGGTCAGCTCATCAGTATATCAGCATGTTGGGTACTTCCGGTTGTTTCGAACTGGCAGCCTCAGATCTTCAGGCATATTTGGTGGCAGCTCTAACAACTGAGCCAGACCTCCTGCTCTCCTAAACTTTCCTGGGAGTAAGCCCCATTGACTATCATGGGACTTACTTCTGAGTAGACCTGCATAGGTTTGGGCTCTCTGGCTGCAATCCTATGCACTTTCCTGGGAGTAAGCCCCATTGACTATCATGGGACTTACTTCTGAGTAAGCATGCATAGGATTGGGCTCCCTGGCTGCAATCCTGTCCACACTTTCCTGGGAGTAAGCCCCATTGACTCCAACTTCTTACTTCTGAGTAGACCTGCCTAGGACTTTTACTGTCAGTTTACTGACTCTCAGCGCAATCTACTCAGAGGGAAGTCCCATTGTGTTCAATGGGGCTTACTCCCAGGAAAACGTGCATGGGATGGTGGCCTCTGCCCCCCGTCGGCCAGTGCTCCATGCCGGACGTGCGGGGGCGCTGCTGACCCCCGGGACACCTGCCCCTCCTGCAGAGCTCGCAGCGGGACGCCGCCAGGGCACTGCCTCGCCCGCAGCACGTGACCAGCAGCTGGCCGGCCTGGCGCTCGCGAGAGTACCCACTCAGGAGCGGGCGGGCGGCTGCCTCCCGGCGTCAGGGCCTCGCAGGGCGGGGAGGAAGCTCCTCGCTGCGGCGGCGCTGCAGCCGGAGGAGCCCCGCCGACAAGCCCAGGAGGAGCCCCGCCGCGCGTGGCCGGGTGAGGCTCCGACGCTCCCCCGACCCCCGCCGTTGCCTCAGGGAGAAGCCGCCCCTGGAGGGGAGGAGGCTGCGCTCCGGGGTAGAGCCCCAGAGGAGGCGCAGCAGCCCGGCGTCCGGCCGCTCCCTCACACGCAGGCCGGGGGGGGGACAGGGGTGGTCCGCTCCTGGGCTCTCCTGGCGCTCGTAGAGCCCAAGCCCAGGCTAGTCTACTCAGAAGTAAGCCCCATTAGAGTCAGTGGGGCTTGCTCCCAGGAAAGTGTGCATAGGAGTATAGCCTTAGAGGCCAATCCTGTGCATGTCTACTCAGAGGTAAGTCCCACATCAGCCAATGGGGCTTGCTCCCAGGAAAGTGTGCTTAGGATTGCAGCCTTAGAGGCCAATCCTGTGCATGTCTACTCAGAAGTAAGTCCCACTGTAGTCAACGGGGCTTACTCCTAGGTAAGTGTGGATCGGATTGCATCCTTAGAGCCCAAGCCTCTGCATGTCTACTCGGAAGTAAGTCCCATTAGAGTCAGTGGGGCTTACTCCCAGCAAAGTGTGGATAGGATTGCAGCCAGAGAGCCCAATCCTAGGCATGCCTTCTCAGAAGTAAGTCCCATGAGAGTCAATTGGGCTTACTCCCAGGAAAGTGAGGATAGCACACTTCCTTTGGGAGCAAGCCCCAATGAACATAATGGGATTTATTTCTGAGAAGACCCATTTAGGATTGGGCTGTTCACACACTTGTGTGCAGTGGAAACCCAGCAGAGCTGGGAAAGTGCCAGTTCGTTCTCTTGTTTATATAATTACATGCACATGGAAATAGTCCAGGCTGCAACTCTGGTATGGGAGCTCTGTGGTGTGCACAGTGTAATAGCTAAAGAGTTGAGCTAGGATTAGGGCAGTGGTCCCTGTCTGAGCCATCGCCAAGAACTCACCAGGCAGCCTTAGGCAAGCATTGGACATGCCCTGCCCTTGTCTGCAAGGTGGAGGTGATGATGATGCCAGTCTAGTTTACATGAGTCTTGTAAGGATGACAGCATCCGCCCCATCAGCAAGAAGAAAATGATGATGCTGGCCCACCTTACAAGAATCTTGTGACAGCATCTGCCCCTCTCTGCAATATGGAGTTGATGCTGGCCTACCTTACAAGAGTCTTGTCAGAATGACAGTACTGAAGCAGTTTTACTCCCCCCCCCCCAAAAAAATCTTACTGCCATGAAACATAATGGGTATGACCTAGCTTTTATTTCTCATTTATTGCAGTGACAGGATCAAGCACATAGCAAAATCTCTCCCATTGCAATTTGCAGCACTTCAAGGGACTTATCTTACGCTGGATCGTGGACAATCTTTATTACAATATAAAAATATCTGGTAATGTTACCTAGCATTGTTTGCTTTTAATCATGATAAGGTTATGTCTGTTTGATTTTCACATAAGTTTAGAGGAGGTAAATGCAGTCTCTTTACAGCACAATCCTATGCATTTATTTTCAGAAGTCAGTTTCATTATTCAGTGTGGTTTACACCCAGAAAAGCATGTTTAGGATTGGAGCATGAGTCTTTCATACAGTATTCATTTAGTAGTAATTTGTCATATTAATAAAAGGATGACTTTGCTTTGTGCTGACTATATTAATTTTTTTTGCCATTTGTATTTAACATTTCTGGGGATCTCTTTCAATAATGGAGACCATTTAGAACAGAGGGATGGTATTTGAAAATACTTAATTTGTCTGGAGTATTAATCCAGGCATGCACATGGATTTGAATGATCTGTCTGTGTGCTTGTGTGTTTGTCCTGAAGGTCCCTTCATGCAGTTGTGTAGATAAGTAGATCTCATTTCTTTTTGGAAAAGAAGCTCTTGAAGCACTTCCAAGTGCAGTGAAGTGACTGATTAGTGCTCTTAATCAGAATTTGGACACAGTTTGACACATGCCTACATGTCACTGCCTACAAGAGAAAGTACCTTGCACTGAGAGAGATTCCTCCCATTGCAATACCAAGTTTTGTGTTGCTATTGCAAATAGCTTATAGAAGCATGTACTGGTGGTGGGGAATCTAGGTGGAAAGATACCGGAATACTCTTCTAGTGGAATTGTTAAGGGTGGTGACTCCTTAATTTTGTTGACCTTGTGGAACCTGAGGATAAGAAAGCAATCTTTAAGTGATACAGGTAGTGAGCAGAGTGTAACAAAGCAAAGCAGGAGAACAATCTGTAAGGCAGAGTACTGTTCCTTTTTCTTTTTCCTTAAACTATTTTTGTTTTAGTTGCTTTGGGATAAGAATGAGCTTAGCAAAATGAATTCAAGTTTCTTTAGCTTCAGTTATACAGGAAGAAGCTTGAGTATTTGTTGAAGATTCACTTTGAGAACTAAAAGTTGGATGTAAACATAATAAAGTATTCTAATCTTGGATGGTAGTCTTACATTTAAAAAAACTGAAAAAAGGACAAGCATAAGTTATGGCTATTGCATAACAGTTTTTGTTTTGCTAATGCCTCCAGGACATTCATGTTCTATGTGTGTTTAACACAGCACAGATTTAAAGAAAATGACACTCCCTGCTCCAAGGCGTTTGTAATATAAGATATAAACCCCCCTCCCCAAAATGGGTTAGCACAGTGGTTCCCAAACTGGGTTGGTACCCACCAGTGGGTCGTGATCTGAATTTTGGTGGATCACAGAACTGACAAACTGATAGCTGACAAGAAAAATATATTGAGCCCTATGGAAACCAAAATGGAGCAGCATATTCATATTTACCTGTGAACAGGCAAATGTGCCTCAGTCCAATTTGAAAAGCAGGCAGAGCAAGTGGTCCAAATCCAATGAACACAGGCCCCAACAAACTCTTGAGAAGGAAGTCCTCTCCCCAACGTAAAAGGAAACTATATTGAGCCCAATGGAAAGCAAAACTGAGCTATATATGCACTTTTCCTCATGAGTAGGCCACTGTGCCTTGGCTCTTATTGACAGCCAGGTGATGGGGTATGCAAGGCCACCAGAACGATCCCATTCTGATGAATGTGGAGCTCAAACTTTTCAGGAGGCTCTCTCCTGTCTCATCAGATTGGGACCATTTTCATGGTGTTGCGTTCCTGTCAGCCTGCCCTTTGAAATGTACTGAGGCATGTTCACCTAACTATGAGTGAACATGCAGTATAGCTCAGTTTCACTTTGCATAGGGCTCCATGCATTTTCCTTCTCAGCAATCAGCTTGTCAGTTTCATGACCTATTAACAAGCAGGTTGTGATTTGGGGTGGGTCCTGATCCACAGTTTGGGAAACACTGCTTTAGGGGATTTGGTACATATTCTAAGGCTACAATCCTGTACGTGCTTTCCTAGGAGTAAGTTCCAGGTCATACAATGGTACATACTTCTGAATAGGCATGCATGGAATGCATGTAAAATGTAAAATGCTGTAAAATGGTGATGATCTGTACAATCTCTTTTTTAAAAATTACACCTACATTTCCTAGCCCTGGCTGTATATGGCTTGTTCTGGTTTTGACCTGTTATCCACAGCCTGAGAGTGTGTGAATTATATCAGTTATTTTCAAACTATATTCTTGAAGCCCTGCGGTTCTTTAAAAGCTTAGTATGGTCTTTAAAGATTATACCTGCAAGTATCCCTAAAGACCACTTGTCCCACCACAATGTACAACTTCAGGAGAGTACTGAATATGCTTTAGTTTACCCTCCCAGTTCATGATGGTTGGGGGAGGGGTTGCTCCATAAGTGCACATTCTAGTATGTACCCAGAGTCCTTTGTAATTATGAATGCGTAGGGTGTTTTGGCAGACAAGCTAGAATGGGGAGAGTTCCTGGGAAGGAGGAAGTTTGAGAAACTAATGTGTTAGATAAACAATGAGTAATAGAAATATGTAATAAATATGTGCTGTTATTAAGCAGTGGCAAGC
The DNA here is from genome assembly GCF_035046505.1 of Tiliqua scincoides. Taxonomy (NCBI): domain Eukaryota; kingdom Metazoa; phylum Chordata; class Lepidosauria; order Squamata; family Scincidae; genus Tiliqua; species Tiliqua scincoides. The sequence continues at coordinate 125,391,835 of NC_089824.1, forward strand.
GTAAATGCAAAATGTAGTCCTTCTCACACCTGTTAAAATGACAAAGGAGTTAACAACATGTATCCCTTATTTGCTGTATTAATGTTGCTAAAATGTAACTCTGCAGCATCACAAGGGCATAACTTATTTGTGCAGGTGTTAGTTTAATATGGAAGATAATGGGAAGATATGGTAGTTAAGATGTGCACTTCTGTTAGTTTCAATATAAGTCTTCTTTCACTGAAAATGAAAATCAGCCCCATCTGGTAAATGCTAACAAAACAACTAAATGGGGAGATTGCATTTATTGGCTACTGTATCTGTACAAGGTTTTTTTTGGTTGTGCCTGATCAGAGGTTAAAAAAAGAACTTCGTACACCAGATTTTTTTGGACTGCATTCATGATACTAAGACATATAAACCCTTAGCTATATTGTGTTTGAGGTATAATATTGAAATAATTGAATATTTGTCTTTTTTTTTTTGTTTCATCCTCTCTCCTTGGAGTTTGTATGGAATTTCCTTAGTTTGACCTTATTTTACCCTTGCAACAATTTTGTGAGGTAGGTCAGACTGACTTGTTCAAAGGCCACCCAGTTGGCATTACAGCTAAACAGAAATTTGAACCTATCTAACTACATTTCTGCTTTTAAGGTACAAGATCCAGTTAGAGAAACCTAGATTGTCTTCAAAGACAATCATGACCTTAAATTCCTCTGCGGGCTTATGTGGGCATTTAAAACTGAACCATTTCAAAAATGATTTTTTTCTTTATGGAAGTATTTTTGCAGTGAGACGTCTTTGTATTTGTGAACATTTTATGCAAGACCAGGTTGGGATCTTGCAAGGAATTTCTGCCATTGTGACCTCATCATGCATCCTAAATAACAGGGTGTGTTTTCCAAGTATTGTGGAAAAAGACACTTGCCAGTAATTTTCCAGTATTATCACCACTTTTGTTTTTGTGCTTTATAGCTTTAACTGCATTCTCAGTGTCCCTGTTGATTGGGGATTAAGGGATATTGTGGCACTTCTGAGTTTGTTGATAAACAGTCACAGCTGCTTATATAATTAATCAAAGGATAAGTACCATATTTCTTTCAGGGCACCATTCCTGCCACTCACTCAGGGCATTTTCAGGCAGATTCAAATGATTGCATTGTTCATAGCATGGCAGCAGTTTTGTGGAAGGTGGTGAACTGTGCCTGGGCTGCTCTACTACTGCAGTTGAAGCACTGTGTAATAGTCTGCTCTCCATAGAAAAATTTTTTTGCATGTAGAACACTAGATGTCAGGGAGAAATGTGCTAACCTAGCCCTCTTCCAAACATGCTGGTTTTCTGTGTGGAAGTAATGTTTTGCATGAAGAAGCATTCCATGTTGTAAGTCCCCCACCCTGATCTGAAATGGGACAACCCAATCACATCAATTACCACCTTAGTGAGAACTAAACTCGTCTCTTGATGTTTTCATCACATGATAATTGGCTCATTTTTAACAGTGTTCATTACTGTTAAGCAGCAAGTTACTTCATGATAAAACTATTGATTAAAAATACTCCAATTTTTGGCTCATACCAGGCTGTAATAATATTTTGTATTGGTATAGAGAATGTGCTAAGTGTTGAATGCTCTTATAATGAATCGTTGAGAACACTTTCAGCAACCTGTAAATTAGGCTAATGTTATGCTATACTTCAGCATAGCACTTGTTGAATTGGAAAGTTATTTGTCCCCAAGTTCTTAACTGAGTTGAGATTTAAACCAAGGGCTTCTAGTTCATAACTCAAGTTATTAGGCTGAAGTCCTGTATGTGTCTGCTGGGAAGCAAGTCTACTTAATTCTGTTAATTCAGGTAAGGGAGCCCTAATCTCAGTCCTAATTACTATAGCATGCTGAGCGCCAAACTTCACTGTTAGGTTTACTACTTGATGTGTGGTTAAAATCTTAACTTGCAAGTAGGAGCTGTAGCTTGCATTGAATCTGTGGCATGGAGGGAAAGCGTATTTAAACCTCTTATCTTCACACCATTTTCCTGTTGGAAATTGCACACACAGAGTGATTAAATAACTCTTAAAATGTCATTGTAACAAGTGATACTTTAAGAGTTAAGTAGCTGCCCTGGCCATGTGGGTTTCTTTGCAGGAAAACAGTATTGAGATAAAAAGTTAAGTACACTCTATCTCCATCTCACATGAAAGGGGTTGTTAACAGGCTGCATCAGCCTCCTGAGGCAAAACAATGATGCATCAGCCCTTGTAAGGCAGAGCAATGTTCCTCCCTGTAGTTTGGCAGTTGTCTGTGGATTAAGACATGACAATAAATCATAGGTTTGAAAAGTTTATAAAGTTGCTTCAAACCTTGATTCTAGATCCTACAGACAGACAATGATTTGTGGAGAGGGTTGGGTTCAGACATTAAAATGAAAATGTATCATGTTGCAGCTTATGTTTGAACCTGGCAGAAGAGGTGGGCAAACATACCTAAGTGAGAGAAAATGAAGGATGGAGTCAAAGTGGGCTGTTGTCTTCTTGTTTATCTGCCTTCCTCTTCCTTACCCTTGGTTAGTAACTGAGGGAATTGGGCGGCACAGGACAGATTTGGTGTCTGAAACTTGCATTTCTTGTTGCATTTCCATCCAGATAGATATTATGCAACCAAAAAATAAAATTATTAATCTTGTTTCCATATGTTGACTCCACAAGTGCAGTGTTTTCAGTAATTATTTTGTTGTAGTGTGCCTTCATTTATTAGAGCAATTAATTACTGTTTAGAAGATTCAAAGCAAATGAGGCAGTATAGGTGGCTAGTAACAGCTGAAATGTGTCTAGAAGAGAGTGTTGAAATTACCAGAATTCTGTGCCAGAATTCTTTCAGGCATAGGTGGTCAAAGCAGATCTGAAAAATGCTGTTACTTGTCTATGCCAGTAGTTTGAAAACTTTCTAACTTCCAAGACCTATTTCCACCATTATCTTTGTGTGTGTGTGTGTGCATGTGTGTGGGATTGAAATCAAGCCCCTATATGCCATGGAACCCTGGAAGACTCTGTGGACCCATTGAGCTCTGAGGGATAGGAAAGGGTGCTTGTTTTCTGGAAACACTTACTGGGGTGGGAAAGATTGGCCATATCTTCCAAATGTCTTCCAGACTATTTGTCTACATCTACTTACAGAAATACCTTGACTTTAGTCACTTTCACTGCTTTGTTCTTTCAACCATTTTCAATTATAATCACATTTCAAACTTTGTCTACGACTACTTGCTTTCCTCTTTCATCCAATTTCATCTACTCTTCCATGATGTTCATTTGTGTTCTGATGTTTTTCATTTGTTTATTTACCATGGGTTTCACATGCAATCATGTGAGTTATATAATTATTTATGATTTTTTCCAGTAAAAATAAATTTGCAAGCTAATTAAGGCTATGTTTTGACATTCATCCATTTTTAATTTTCATCCATGCTCTAATCCCTAACCAGATGAACGTGCAAAGTATTGCTGTACTGCTCTTTGAAACACTTCATGAGTTTCCAAGGAATTTCTTTTCCTCAACACTCAGTTTGAAACTAGGATAAAAGTTGAGTGCTTTAAACAAAAAGGAGCAACAAGTTCTAAACACAGCTGAAACAAGATTAAAAATAAAAAAGGATATATAGTATAATGAAACTGGAGTGTGTGTTAAGTTTGGTTTCTGTAAAAACGATTGCCTTAGATTTGCACTATTCATTTTAGCAGTCACTTCCTAACCCCAGTGATAACTGGTTTTAGATGCAAAGTAAAGGGTAATACTTTACTAGAAATAGTATCTGTTATGAAGCAGTTTATTACTATTATTGAAGCGAGGTGCAAAGACCTTAAGAACAGCTCTGTAGAAAAGCTTTGTTTCTGGTTTAAGAATTAAGCAGTAAAAATATCGATGTTGCCATTACTTCTGAATGATTTTAACCACTTAAAAATTCCAGGGAAGGGAGAAAGCATAAAACTGACATTTGAAGAAGTAAGATGATTTACATTTCCCCCCAAAACTTTAGGTTGGAGACAGGTTTAAAAAAAACACAAAAAACTGAGGCCAGGCTATTAGAATTGCTTTCCTTTTGATGACATTTCCCAGTTGGATGGATTCCTACACTGTTTCTAGGTTAGATATATTTGCATTTCTGGCTTGGTTTTAATAAGGAACTGTAGAAAAGCCTTTTTGTTCTTGGGAACTTTTTTTATAATATTGATCAGCATGCATTTGTATTTGATTCTATCTCAGACCTACATGAACTGAAGCAACATTATTGATTGCTGTAATTTTCTCCCAACAATGTGTTGCTTTTTACATGAATCCTGATCTTCACTTGTGTTACATTTGTTTTCTGGGAAATGTAAATCTGACTAAAGGGATTATCAAGGATGTTCTGTATTTAAAAATAAAATACTGTAAATCCTTGTTATCTGCTAATTCTGATCCTGCAGACTTGTTTTCAGCTTCTATAGACGTCTAACCCATTTTGCCATGCACATGATGTCTTTGAACCCATTTGTAGCCATGCATAGTAGCAAAAAAATTCTGAAAGGCTTATCACGCAGCATCAACATGATTTCAACCAAGGGAAACTGCTGTATTCATAAATCTGTGTGAATTTGCTCCAGAAAGTGCTGCACGTATAGGAAAGTGCTGCACGTATAGTATAGGAAGTGTTCTTAATAAGAACAGCACACAAAATGATATGTTTATGGTAATGGGTAGTGAGTGTCAGGTGAAGATGATCCACAAGAACCTAGCCCCATTTTTCCCATAGGATTATTGTTCCAGTAACTGTGGTTTCCATTACTGTGTAGTATTCCAGGAACGGAACCTCCACTGTTAACAAGAATTGACTGTATATAGTGGGGGTCTCCAAAGTGGAGACCACTGCACTCTGGGAATGCCTTCCCTGATGCTGTTGGCACTTACTGTTCCAGCACACCATGGCTATACATGTCCCCTGATTGGGACCATGCAATGGTCTGGGCAGTCACATCTATGATGCAGTGCCCCAGTGGTCATTGTGCCCGGATTTCTGGGCAGACGTGAGTGCCCAGAAAGTCATGTTGCCCTGATCGGAGGACATGGAGAGCCACAGTGCACTGTAACATTAAGCCTCTCATGGGGTGGATGTCTTCTCGTGGGCTAGAGTTTGGAGGGAGCTGGTATATAGTAAACTAGGCCAGTGATTCCCAGACTGGTGGGTCATGACCCACCAGCCAGGAAAGCACTTATCCCTGCCCCTTGTAGGGGTGAGGAGGGGGGAAGGCAGCAACGTGATCCCAGGATCGCCCTGCTGCTAGGGAGGGGAGAGGGGGTATTTACTTACCTTCAACCAGTGTCGGAGTCCTGGGGGGGGTCCAGTGGGAGGTCTGGGGAGACCTCCCAGAGCTCCCAAGCCTCTGTAAGTGTGAAAAAGAAAAAACCGGCACTTCTGGTTTCATGACAAAAACTGGAAGTTTTTTTTTGTTTTTTTTTTTGCACTTACAGAGGCTTGGGGAGCCCTGTGGAGGGGTCCCCAACCTCCCTGGACCACCTAGGACTCTGGTGCAAGCTGAAGACAAGTAAAAAAACTCCCTTCTCATCCCCAGCAGCAGCACAATCCTGGGGATTGTGTCATTGCCATAGCCTGTCTGCCGCACGTACTTACAGTACTCCCAACTCCCTTGTAGGAGTTTGGGAAGCACTGAACTAGACTATTGTTTGGGATATTTGTCACCTTATGCAACACTTGTTTTAAGTGCAACACTTAAATGGAATGCAACACTTCCATTAAGGCCCAAATCCTAACCACCTTTCCTGCACTGACCCATCTGTTGCAAGTGAGGCATGCGTTGCATTCTTCGGTGGGGGTGACAGTCACAGAGGCCTCCTCAGGATAAGGCAGGGGTGCTCAGTAGGTGGATCGCAATCTACCGGTAGATCGCGAGGCAAAATGAGTAGATCGTGGAGCCCTGTCTCTCCAAACTGTTAATATGTCAGTTTCGTCTAGTGACTAGACGAAACTGACATATTTAGCTGACACTAAACTGAAACTGACACTTTAGCTGCTCTTCAGGCATGCAGCAACAAAACTGACGAAACTGACTAGACTCCAGCAGGGACTCCATACATTAAAGGGGGTGTCTGTCAGATGCTTCCTTCCCCCCGGTAGATCGCCGGGCCTTGTTGGGTTTCAAAGTAGCTCTCGAGCCAAAAAAGTGTGAGCACCCCTGGGATAAGGGAATGTTTATTCCCTTGCCTTGAACCTGCATTGTCCTTACCCCAGTGCTGGAAGGTTGATTAGGATTGTGCCTAAGTTTCTTAGACTGCAGCCCTTTGTGTACTAATTTGGTGGGAAGGCCCATTGAATTTAGATTTATCTCTAGGTAAACTTTAATAAACTCAGGTTTCATGGAACTTAATTCAGTGTTGTGGTGAATGGGACCCCTTCACTTTAATTTGAAAGTCTTTGTTTGTATGCAGCATGCACTGACTTGCTTTGGCCCATAACAATCTATTATTAGCTAATACAGTCTGTGACTTGCACGCCCACAAAAGAGGCTTACCCATGGATGTATATTGATAGCGCCAGTGTAGTATATGTCTGGGCAGGAGGAAAACACCAGCACCTGCTATGTTGTGCACATAGTTGTCAATTGTTGAAGTTCATCCACTGAGTCATGTTCAAGAAGAGATCCTGGGTCTGACCTATGGTTTCCTACAGTTAGAGGAGTCAATAAAGAGTAACTCAGCCCCCTGAACCCTATAAAAGGGGGTGGTTGTATTGTGAAGATATGCATTTTGTTCCAGCACTTGCAGACTTAACTGCGCACTGCTTCCAGACTTAGGAGACAAACAGGAATTGCAACTCAGTATGTTAGTCTAACTAGGGAAATTTATAGATTGCTTATGTCAAAATTATTTAAATTCCTCTGATTTCAAATGTCTGCTTTTGCCTAGTTCAGTGTTCTTCAACCTTGTGGTCCCAAGGTTCCAATCTTCTGTGCCCCAGTGGGGTCATGAAGCCTCAATTGTGGGGTCATGACAACTTATGGAACTGAAAAAGTTTGAAGACCACTGGACTAGAGCACCACCAGGTAAAAGGGGAGGCATCTGGTGTACCTCTTCAGGCCCCCAAAGATTGTGTTCCAGTCCTGTGCAGTTTCTTAGCAATTGTGCTAAAATAGCTTTCACTAGTGCCAGGCTTCATGGTAACTTTTTCTGCTCTGTCTAATAAGATTTGTTTATAGTGAACAGTGCTGGGAGGTAAATATGGAGGTGGTGAATGGGCAGTGACAATGATAGTGGTGGACAGAAAGGGTTTTTGAAGGGGGTGGGATTGACAGTGGGGTCCCCAGTCTCATATTTTATTTATGTATGTATATTGAGGTCATGCATGAAGAAGGTTAAAGACCACTGCCGTATTTGAACCTTGCCTGTTTCCCCTTTTTCTCTTTCTACATTATTTATATGTCTGTAAACTCTCTGACCTGTTTCCTTCAGACCAGAGTGGACAGTAACTGTGTAATAGGTAACTTATGGCTAAAGCTACAAAGTCTAGTGTGCCTAGTTGCAGAGGGGTGGCGAGGGCAGTTGTCTCCCTTTATCAGGGAGACACTTAACTGGCAACTGCTTTCCGTGCTGAGGGAACCTTGGTAATTAAGCTTGCTTCCCATAGGAAGAAGGGAATGGTTACATGGTTTCCTTTAAAAAAAATTGTTTTTCCTTCTCTGGTGGCAGCAGCTGTATCACAGAAGCATGTTGGGACATAATATCTGTTCTGCTTCAGTCTCCCCATAAGAAACCTAGGAATTTTAGGAAAGTTAGAGTGCAAGCAATTATGTTCTTCCCCAACACTAAATATTCATGCATAATTGGGAGTAAATGTTGCATAGCATTGAGTACTAAATCTATAATCCTATAGACCAGTGTTTCTCAAACTGTGGGTCAGGAGGATCCACTAGGTTAGTCATGAACCAATTTCAGGTGGATCCCCATTCATTTCAATGTTTTATTTTTAATATATTAGACTTGATGTTACCATGGTACTTGACTATCTGGGAAATGTTACAGCTCTGTACTTTTAACAGGCTACTATGTATATGTTTTTACCAATGGTAGTAAATGGGACTTGCTCCTAGGTAAGTAAATACCTAGGTAAATACCGAGGAGATAGTAAATGCTCCTTGCTCCTGTGGGTAGGATTGCAACCTAGAATTGTTGAAAATTTTCCTGCTTGATGATGTCACTCTGGTCATGAGATTGCATCCTGTGGGTCCTGACAGATTCTCATTCAAAAAAGTGGGTCCCGGTGCTAAAAGTTTGAGAACCACTGCTGAATTGACTAAAGGGTCAATTATTTAATTCTTTAATCATCAGCGACTCCTCACTAAGCCAAAGTATGTATAATGTGTATATGTATAACTGTATAAAAATGTATAATTGAATTTGCTCATTTTTCTTCCTCTTTACCCTGAATACCTTAGTCTCCCTCCTGTGTCAAAAGTTCCTTGCTGCAGGGACCTGTCTTTTGTTTGTTAGGCTGTAAAGCACTGTGTATATTGGTATTTGAGATAAAAATAACTACTGTATACAAAAAAAAATCTTCAATTATATCTTTTTATACAGGTCATTTGAAAGTATTGTAATTTGAAACAATGGATGAGCAATCTCAAGGTGTTCCAGGCCCTCCTGTTCCTCCATTTCAACCACAGGTAGGACATTCCAATAATTGAAATAGGAGAGCAGGGAGTAATTGATGCATTAAGAGCACAATTCAGACTGCATGCTTGATCAGTGCAAGTCACTTGCACTGGCTTAGGTGTGTGACAAACATGCTGTAAAGCATGTTTGTGACTACTCCAGAGGAGGCTGAACCAGGATGTGTCCAGGATGTGTGCCAGCCCACAGAAGCCACATCCAATCTCTGGTGCACCAAAATCAGGTAAGGTTGTGCTGGCCAAGGGCAGCCAGTGCGGGTGGTTGGAGAGGATGGCGGGAGGGTGCAACAGGGATATTTTTGGGTGGGTGGAGGGCAGTCTGGGCCTGGGAGGGAGGTGGGACCAACCTGGGGAACTTAGGCCAGATCTTAACCCACCTCTTGACCAGTCCGGCATTATACATGGCTGCTCAAATTTGTGCAAGCGATTTTGCTGGTGCAGATCCAAGTACCCTGTAGGGGTGGGTGGCACACGACATGGGGTAAGGGGATAAATACCTGTCTGTTCCACTGCAGTTTAGAATTGGGTTGTAAGACACTGTTGAGAAACTAGAAAATATGTATAGTTTTATCTCCATTAGACCCCACTGCAACATTTTCCAAACTTACCAGGCTGGCAACGCCCTGCTCCTGCAGCTGTCAGTTGGTGAACCCAGAAGTAAGTGCCGCTGATGCAGCAACATGCAGTGTGCTGATGTCATCGGCACTTACTTCCAAGTTTGTGCTTGGAAAAAGAGCCTAACATTGCTGTTTGTGAAATCCAGGGAGAGCAAGTGGGCCCAGGCTAAGTGCGTGCAGCCCTTATCTCACGGATGCTCTGCTGTCTGATCTGCAGTGCTCACACTGCTGATCAGTTTGGCCAGTCAGCAGTTTGCGACACCCTGGGAGACTCATCGCAATGCATAGTTCAGGAACCTCTGTCCTACTGGCTCAAAACAATTCTGTGAATTTTATTTCTTCTAATTTTCTTTTGGAACTGGAGTTTCTATCAATTTTGTACTGATCATCAAATGATTCTACAGTATTCTCAAACTAGAGAAAACATGGGACCTGCTGCATGGTATTATGAAGCATGTATGATTCTGCCGCTGGGGGAAAAGGCTAGCAAATACATCATTGCAAGAGTAGAGTGTTGAAGTTTTTTGGTATGGTGTGAAAATGAAAAAGTGTTAAATAGGTCAAACAAAACATTTCCCTGAAATGTAGGGGCTTTGGGATTGGCTTTGCTCAGGTAATTACTTTATTATTTAAGTAGTTTCTTCTGGATATGAATCCTGTGCATAGTCAAAGCCAGTTTGAAAATGGGAAATTGTGTACAGCTCTTCCTGTGTCTCTGGTGGAACTGGCCATGATGAACTGCTTAGTAGAATGGCTTAGTAGATCTTGCTACAGAGCAAAACCTTGTGATGGAGTCAGAGCCAAACTGATGTTGAATGTCATTTTTGGGATAATGTTGTGTAAAGGCACCTCAAATTGTGGAGCATGTAACTTTTTCTCCCTATAATTATATAGGAATGTTGCAACTTTTTTTCTCTTTGTTGACATATTGTGTGCAATGAGTGTGCTTTATTGTCTGGATTGAGCAAGTTCAAAATGATGCAGATATAAACAAATGAAAGAAATGGTTAGCGGGACAAAGTTGTTTCTTGAAGTTCAGCGATTATAACAAGAACGTGCTTCTGATTTTTATGTCTGTGAAGTCTCCAAGGAGCTATGAAGCAGTCATGTACTGACTTTTGAATAGAAAAAAGATCTAATTTTTAAAAGTGGTTTTGTGTCAGTTTGACTGAAGCAAGGGGGTGGAAAGATTAACATGCACAGATCTCTACACAGGTGTTCTTTTGGATTTGGAGCTGATTGGCACTTTATGCAGTAGTTATGTTTTGCTGCCCATTCTTATGAATAGGGTGAATGCCTCCAAACATACCATGGACGTTTGCTGTTTAGCCAGTTGTAGCTCTTGGGTCTACTACATCTTCTGCAGATTTTGGAGATATGTATTGGTGGGGAAGTGCTAAGAAACCTTTAACCTTTGCAAGCCCACTTCAAAGTCTGCTTAAAATAACAGCTTGGGTTAGCATAAGCATTGATGCAGGTTTGTTTAGGCTGACTAGGGAAAATAAGGGGGTGCTTTCATACTGGAAGATGAAGGGAGATGAAGCTGCCTTCTGATCTGCAAACTAGTCTGTGAGGAGCTAGTATTGCATTTGCACTGAATGTGGGAGAGAATTAGGGAGGGTGTTACTTATTTAGATCAGTGTATGGATTATAGAGTAGTAGTTACAAATTGAGATGTATAGGGCCTTCCTATTTTGTTTTAATGTGTTTAAAATGTAGTCTTATCCACACAGGTAATGTGTTTTTTGACCAACTGACACCTCTATTATGTGGAAGCTTATTCCTTTTTCAAATTGCATTGGGGCTGGAAGGGAGACCTGGGTGATCGTTGGAGATGTGCAGCTATGTTGCTTCTCATGTCAGGTCTCCAGGTCTAAATTGTATGACAAGACAAGGGAACAGATGAGACAAGCTGTCAGTCAGCCACACTACCCTTTGAAGAAAGGCCATTGGGGGTGGGGGGAAGGTGCTGCAAATGGGCTGTGAAGTTTACATATACTGCCCACTGTTAAACAGATTACCTCTAATGAAGTGTCTAATGCTCAGGCCATATCAGCCTAATCCTCAGTGGCAGTTCATCCCTCAACTGCCAAAAAAACACCGCCCTCTGGCCCTCTCTCGCCACTCTGGACGCCAAACACAGGGAGGTGCCCAGTCTTAATAAAGCCAGACAGTGTGTGATCTGACATGCAAATGTAGGTCATTGCATATGTAAATGTGTGATTACAAACCTGCATGCCAAAACACATTAGTGAGACTTTGCTCTCAGCATGCGGTTGTCACACTGCCTTAGTAGTTCACGCTAATGTTTGTCAAGTTTCTGCACAGACAGAGGATGCAATTCCCAATTCAAATTTTGAAATATATGCTGTTTTTTTTAATAAAAAACCTTCATAACCCCCTTAGCTTAATGAAGCCACGCTCTGTGTCTCTGTAACATGAGCTTTCTGAATAATAAGAAAAAATTCCCCAAGTTTCTGCGTTTTTACTCCAAATGCTGCCAATAGCCTCATTAATCCTACATAGGCTCCTTTTGAATACACATCCCTGAATTGTTGCAATGCCTTCTCTATCAAAGCAGTTACATATTTGAATGCGAGTACTGCTAATGAATATTCATGTATTTTTATTGTGACCAAGCCTTAAAGCTACCAAAGCCTAGATTCAGTTCAAGTTTCTGTTTCCTTTCAAAGGCAACTAGTTGTATGCTTAAAGTGTTCTGGAATCTTTACTCTTTGTGCTTTTTAAAAATTCTAATGTAAAGCCATTAAATGACAAAGCAGCTACAGTTCTGCAGATCTTTCTTTTGTTATTGGCTATTGGGGAAGTTGCATATAGCAAAGTAAAAAAAGCAACATAAAATGTTCAGGCTGTGAGCAATCTGAATGTATTTAATGAATGTTGGTTATGCCATCTTAAAATGTCTCCAAAATGATGAAGACTGCTGTATATTTTATGTGAGTCAGAGAGTGTAATATATTTAATAATATGAATACAGAAAATGAAGGAAAAAAGGAGAAATTTTTTTCTTACCACTGGGCTTTTCTCCTTTCTGATATGTTGATAAATCCATTAATGGTTGCTTGCTTCTGGTCTGTGTTTGCTCCCTGAAAACATTGCAATTTGCATTTCTTTGTGACTTTGGTGCCAAAAGGACTTGTTCAGATTTTAGTTCACCAATTAGCCTGTGCACCAATTCACTTCAGTGCTGTTCTTCAACTACTGTTGATTGCAGAAGTAATTTTTCCTCCCTCCTCCCAACTCCATGTGTGCACAGGAAAGTATCTTTTAATTCCTGCATGAAAAGTCCTTTTTTATACCATAGTCTTTTGAGACTGAAGGTTGCCAACAACCACATGGTTAAATCAGTCACAGTAAATGCACACACAAGTTTCATATGCACTTCCACAAAAGTGCATGTATGCCTGTCACAGGTAGACCACTGTTAGGGCTAGCAATCTGTCCTTCTCTAGAAAGTTGGTTGCATCAGACCTGAATCCTTAGCAGGAATGCCCTGAGGTATCAGACCAGAGGGGTGCCAGCAAGATGACAAGTTACCACCCTACCAGAAGGTTATTCTACCACAGGCATGGGCAAACCCCAGCCTGGGGTCCCTCAATCTGGCCTGCAAGAAGCCCCCAGTCTCCAATGAATCTCTGGCTCATCAGAGACTATTGGAGCCTGTGCTAGTCCACAACTGCTGGTGTCCATTGCCAGACAAAAGCTACGGGACTGAGTTAGAGCAAGGCTCCATGTATTTTCTGCTTTTTATCCGGGCATTATTTTAACCTCCCCCCCCCCCCAATTGTCTCTGAACAACTTATGTCTCCATGTGCTTCTGGCTTGGTCTATATGTTTTCGCTGTGCAAGAGGTGTGTGGCAAACAGTTCATAGTTCTCATGTGTTTCTACATACCTGTGTTATAGTTCTCATGTGTACTATAAACAAGCGCAGTAAAATTCATTCATATGTTCCATCTAATGTATTCATTTATGTAAATTTATGTATATTTTTTCACATTTGAAATGTAAATTAATTCTTTTTTCCCCACCCCCCAACTCAGTGATAGAGAGATGTGACCCTCCTGCCAAAATGTTTGCACACCCCTGATCTACAGGATGGAAGCCTGTAGGCAGTAAGCTAGGGAATTCATGGCTGTGAGGAGCTTTAGCTCAGAACTCTCTAGAATTAGCAGATAGTGACTACTCAGAACGTGTGAATACAGTAATTCTTGAAGCCTCCCTTACTACTGGTGTGAGGGTTCCTTATTGCTCTGGTTGACTCTGCAGGATAGGCTGTGGGAATAGAGTCAGAATTTGAGAACCAGTTCTCCTGAGACTCCAGAGTTCATGACTTTTTGGTTTACCTTTCTGTTTACATTAACTTGTGTGTTTTGAAGGTACAACTCCCTAGGAATTCATGTCCAATCAAGTGGAAGTGCCCTGAAAGAGATGCCCTGTAGCTGCCCTTCTGCAATGCCCAGTCTTAATAGGAATGTATTTAACAGCTGCTGAGGTGGCTCCTTCTTCTGTGTTCCTGAGGCACTCCAGTCATGAGTTTATGCCCTAGTTAGCTGGAACTAATTAGTCTGTGTTGTGGAAGTATTCACACAGAAATCCACTGCCACATACAAACAAGATCACACCCTCTTACTTTAGAATCATCGTGGGTCCTTGTATTTGCAGTCATTAACACCGTATGGAACAATGCTTGCTACTTCACCTATAACCGTTCATTCAAGGAATGGGAAAAAATTTCACCCTTGTATCTCTCTTTAATGGTTCAGAGGAGCTTGAATTTGTTTGCAGCATGGTGCGGGAGCCTTGTACTTCAGTGGCATTCCTGGGGGTTCCCCGCGCCTGGGGCAACCTCCCTTTTTGTACCCCCACACCCTTTTTTCACCCCCTGCCCTCTTCTCCACCCCCCACACCTAACCCAGAAGTAATTGTGGTGACGTCAGCCGAGGCCCCGATGGAGCCTTCCACGCCGCTTGTAAGCAACACGGAGGTCTCCATTGGAGCGGTTTAGGGCAGCTAGAAGCAACCCCAGACCGCTGCGGTGAAGACCTCCACACTGCTTGTAAGTGGTGCGGAAGGCTCTGTGGGGGCGCTGGGCTTGCACGGCGGTGACAGTGCACAGTGGCATGAAGCCACTGTGCCGAGCCCAGGATTGGGCTCCTAGATATGCTTTGGTGGAACAAACACTTGGTCCAGTGATGGAACCAAGGGGGGGTTAGTTCTGGGTTTTTGGATAGTAGTTAATCATAATTCAGAGTTTGTTTAAAAACTGGACATGTTCAGTTCAGGCTCTCTAGCATAAGGAGAATATTCAGTTCTAAAATAAGCATTTTTAAGCTCAGAAGGATTGCACTTGTACTGTTTTCAAACTCAATGACTGGGCACTGATAGGAACAAAGATTACAAATAATGTTTTCCCTATTCTTACATAGACAAACATGCCTAACTTTGTATGCTTTGTGTGTATCTGTGTTCTGGATTTTAATAGTGTGAACAACTGGTTGCTGGGGGGAAAGGTGGCTGTGCATATGTAATATACACCTTCTTCTGTAACATTGTGTGTTTTGTATCTTTAACTGCAGAAAGCCTTGCGACCTGACATGGGCTACAATACCTTAGCCAACTTTCGTATAGAAAAGAAGATTGGTCGTGGACAGTTCAGTGAAGTTTACAGAGCTACCTGCTTATTGGACGGTGTGCCAGTAGCTTTAAAAAAAGTGCAGGTAAGGACATTTGCACAATATCTCAGATTCAGCTATTTGACTCAGTTGCTTTAATTGTCATTTCTATGTCTTGGATAATAGATAATGGTACCATAAAGCCAATGTTACTGAAGTATCCTTTAGTAAAAATAATGGCACTATTGGTTGATGTTGATTGGTTGATAGTACAGGATAGATTGGTTGATAGTACAGGAACCTGCTATGTTATGGGAAAACAGAAGGAAGCAGCACCAAATCTTACAATGCAGAGATTTTTCAAACCCCTATGTGCTATTTTTCAATCGCGTAAGCAACTGAGAACTTGAAATATTTTTTTTCAAATCTATTTTGGATTAGTATCTAGAAAATCTGACTGGCACATAGTTGGTTCTGCAGTTGGTATCTGGAGCTGGAAACACTCTTTTGACTCTGGATTCAGTGACATTAAGTCTAGGTTTGCCAGGAAGCAACTATTCTGGACCCCAGATTTCAAGGAGGGTGTGTGTGCTAGAGCAGGGGCATCCAAAGTTTTTGGCAGGAGGGCCACTTCATGTCTCTGACACTGTGTTGGGGGCTGGGGGGAAAAAGAATTAATTTACATTTAAAATGTGAATAAATTTACAGAAGTTTACATAAATGAATATATTAAAGATGAACTTATATGAATGAATGAAGGTCTTGCAATAGCTCAAGACTTATAAAAAACCTTGCACAAAGCAAGGCTGGCCTTTCCTTTGCTGCCGCTACTGCATCACAGATGTGAAACAAGAAGCAGTGGAGGGAGCCCTCATCCCACAGCTCACATGAGAGGTCAAACAGTCACACTCATGTTGAAAGCAGTTGCATTGGGCCAGTGTGGGCTCCAACAAATCTCCAGAGGGCCAGAGGCTCATTGGGCTCCCTGAGGGCTGTATATACTTGAGGCTTCGAGGGCTGCAAGTGGCCCCAGGGCCGGCGTTTGGGCACCCCTGTGCTAGAGTAAGGAGAGTAGTTCAGATATCAGTTATTTTTATTACCATGCTGAGCCATGATTTGGCACAACAAGAATAAGCTTCAAGGAAGCTTGCACTCTTGTGTTTTCTCTTCCATGCTCTTCCCTTCTTGCTCAGCATTTGCCTCTCATGTTTGAGGTGAATAATAGTTTGTTGTTTTAGCTGAACTGCCAAGCTCTGGTTTGTAGTAGCTCTGCAAACCACAGTTGGAAGTTGGAAACCAGGCTTAGACCATAGCTGTCAGTTCAGGTTTGCATGGCAAACACAAATCATAGTTTGTTAATTGAAATAAAACGGTAAACTGATTTATCTCAAGCTAGGAAAGTATGGTGGAAGTGCGTCATGTAAATGCAACAGAGAGGGAGAGGAAGGAGAATGTGAACCCAAAGTTTGTTCAAGCTAGGTCTTGTAGCACCAGACCAGGGTTTGCCGTTATGACTGAACCAGATGATTGAGCCTAGAGGCAGAATGCTGTAATCTCTGTATCATTTTTAGAAGAATGAACTTCGATTCAAAGTAAAAATTGTCTAAGGCTGACAATGAATTTCACTACCTGCTAGCACTATAGAAATTGATTAAAAAGAGAACCAAAATAGTTCCTGTTTCCATAGGAATATGTTCTTCTATGATATTGCCCAAATTCCTGCAGGTGGCAACTGCATTTTTCTCTGAATAGGCCTGTGATTCAAAAGAGACACAAGGCAATGGTAGTCAAAGTTTCTTTCTGTAAAGTAAGTGCACTAGCAGGCTGCAGAGAGCAAATTAGACAAGGCTGCCCTGCTGTTCACTGTGTCAAACTGAAGGCTGTCTATAACTGGTCCTCTGTGGCCTCTAGATCCTTAAATAGGGAAGTAGCACTCTAGTCCCTTTCCTTGGATACGTAGTGTTTCCCTTGAGTTCATGCTTCAAGTGTGGACAAGCTCTTTTCTGAACAGCAACAAGGGGACTTTCTCTGTATTTTGTCTCTTTCTGAGACTTCCCTATTCTTTATTGTTAGCAAGAAAAGGAAATAAAAACTATTCAATTTTGGCTGTTATTTACCTAAACTTTTACCTCATATACCTCAACTTCTATATACCTATAGAATATAGGTACCTATATTTCTCAACTTCTTTTCTTTCCAAGTCCCATGTGCTCTGGTGCAATGAGTAATTTTTGAGAAATGCCTCCACTATAGTACAAAAGTCTTTGCAATGTTTGTTAATGAATAATCCTGCCATCCAGTAATGGTGCTGATCCATCTTGCTGCTTGGCAAGGCATCCAAGCTGGCTTGTGATGCTAACAGACAGTGCAGCATCTCATGATGTTCGGGCAGGGCAGCTTTTTCACCCCATTCTAATCATTTTTATAGAACCAGGTGTGATTAGTTGAGGAAAAATCTAGGATTAAATGCTGTCTCTTATTGTAAAGGTTGTTCAGTGGAGTATAATGTGTAACTCTATGTCTATCAGCATGCTCACCTTTCAAAGTGTCCTCCTTTTTAAGTCTGCCAAACAGATTTAAGTACAAGCTCTCTCACTGCAGTATAAATGAGAGGGAGGAGAAAGCAGATTAGCATTAAATCCCAACCTGAAATGTCAAAGGGTACAATTAAATCAAGCCATTCTTTTCTTGATTAAACTAGTTTTTAACTTAAGTATGTACCGTGATTTTGAATTGCCCAGCAAATGTAACTTTCTTTCTTCCTGTGGAAGAATATGTTGAATTCCACATATAGTTCACGATTTCCATCTTCATCTACTCGAGAATTATGTGGGCCGCAAGGAGAAACATTTTGTGCTTTAAGTAGTTCCATGTTTTTTCCCTTTCTTTTTAACACTTAATACCTTGTGTTAGAAGATCTTAAAAGGATTCCTTTTATCTGGCATGAGAATTAATTATTCATTATGCGTTGTCAGTGAATTGCCTCTTGAGGATTAAATTAGAACTAATTAATCTTAAGGAAAAGAGGTCTAGTTTCACACTATATAAAACTATGACTAGTCATTTTGTTGTCTTGGATGTTTGATTGCTTATGTATTGGTAAGTCATTCTGCAGACTGTTCAGTTGTAGATTTATCGTTCTACAGGTTGTGCTATATTGCTTAAATATACTTTGTTAAAAATACTCAATTTTAAGCTGAAAATATAATATTTTTTCAAAGTCACATTGCTCTTCATAGATTCTGAATAAGATGACCTTTGCTCTCTAAGATCAAACATTTGTGATCTTAGAGAAGTGTTAAATTTTGGAAAAGGAACTGAATCGCTTGTAGTTGGTGTGTTCAAAAAGAAATATCCTTTCAAGTTAACTGACTTATTTTACAACACTTCTAAAGCTGAAACTTAAATTAGTTGTTGGATTAGAAGAAATGAATGGTGAATTTGAAAACTATCATTTAATGGGTGTTTCTTTGGTTCTTAAGAGGACTGGTCCCACTTTATATTCCCTCTAGCTTGACTCTGCATCTCAGTCCCTTCTATCTAGAGCACTACCTCTAAGAACCATTTTCCCCATCTCCCTTATGAAAGTTGCTTCTTTCCCATGCTGATTTTTCCATCCCATTTAACTCTTAGAACTGTAAAGTATCAAGAGTTCCTCTTTCATCTTCTTACTCTTTGAGCATCGTTGTTTGTTCCTTCCCTTGTGTGGCTTCTTACTGCTCCCTTTGGCAGGGATGGCAAACTTGAGTCAGGTGACTCGAGTCTGAGTCGCAAAAATGTGTTTCTTTCTGACTTGGGTATGCTCAAGTTGGGTGTATCAGTGATTCCGGCACTGACTCGAGTCTGAGGCCACTGACTCAACATTGATTCCCCATGCATGCAGACCTGAGTCTGTCTGCGCCTGGGTGTGCTGGCTTGCTTTTTTCACAGCATGAAAGACCTTGTGAGGCCATCATTCAGACTGAACGAGCAGCAGGAAAGTTCCAGCAGGAGGCAGGAAAGGGTTAATGTTTTGCTTTTGCATCGAGTTGGGGGAGGCTGGAGCGGGCTCTCTTGTCCATCTCTGAAGGAACCAATGATCATTGTAAGAAAGATGAGTGGTCTGATTTTGTTTCTTTGGATGAGGTAGGGCAGAAGGAGAAACCCAAGGAGGCTCTTGCTTTAGAATTAGCTGGAAAAGTCCAGGGAGGAGAGGAAAGAAGGCGGGGAAGTGGGGGGGAGGCAGTTTGTAGCGATTATGCTTTCTAAACTCAATGGCTTTTGTGAACTCCATTGTTACTTGGGAGGAGAAAGCCTCATTGAAAAACCAGCGCAAATGGAACTACAGGTTGAGTCTCATTATTCGAGAGGGTTCAGTTCCAAGAACTCAGGTGGATGGCAAAAAACGCACTATAGCAAAGTCCCTTCCCTCTGGTGATTTAAAAACAGCCTTGCTAACCTTTTGAAATGCACACAGAGGCCATCAGTCTCTCTCCAGATGCTGAGGCTTCTGTAGTAGGCAGCAATCCCTCCCATCACCAGGAGCCCCATCATCCAGAAGGAGGTGATAATCGCTGCCGTTTAGCCTTCTTTCATGTGCTCAGGGGGAAGAGAGGAGTGAAGCCTGCAGAGAATGATTGATGGATTGTCAGCCAGCTGCCCTCTCTGGCATTATTATACAACTGTTTTCCTTTAATTTAAAACAGGGGTCTCCAAACCCTAGCCTGGGGGGCCAGATGCAGCCCGTTGCCAGCCTCTGTCCAGCCCATGGCCAACCTCTTGTCCCCTGAAAGCCACTGGCCCGCTCAGCCGAACATGATCAGAGCTGTGCTCCAGTTGTGTCTGGAGGGCATTCTGAGGGCCAGAGAGATTGAATGAATGACCCCATTCATTCAATTATTCACTCATCTAACTTCCATCTCTAATTTATTTATTTAAATTTTATATTTAAATTTTTTTTCTGGCCCTCAACACTGTGCCAGATATTTGATGCGTCCCTTTGACCAAAAAGTTTGGAGACCCCTGATTTAAAGGGCCCTTCTTATCAGCTTTGAGACAGAAAAATCTGTGGATAATTAGGTTATACCTGTAATCACTTGCATGACTGTCTCTCTGCAACAGGAAAAAGCAGTTTTTAAAACTGTGATTTTAAAGGGGTGTATTTTTTCCCTTCTCCAGGGATCAGCACATTCCTTCTCATTCGTAGGGGCCATTTGTGTTGAGTCAAATCCGTGTATAACAAGGCTGGACCTGTACTCCTGAGTAGAGTTGCAAAGGATAGGGTCATACTGGTAAGCCTCCCACCTGCTGCACGTGACCCTCCTCTGTCTTGTCCCTTCTGTCTCCATTCTCACACGGTCTGTCTCACCCCCTCATGCCTTGTTTACAGATGGGGTGGGGATAGCAGGGGAGTGTTTAAAGAGAACTCCAACACACATACCTAGCCCTGCAGCAGCTCTTTTTTTTCCACAGAGCAATGCTGGCTTTTTAAAGGAAAAGTGACTAATCTTTTCAAATAGCCAAAACATTCTGGGCAACTTGGAAAGTCTGCCCATTAGCACTTGTTTTCATGTTGAGTTTCGGGGGAGGGCGGAGACTCGTGACTCATCTCAAGTCAAACTGTGCTGGTCTCGCCCATCCCTGCTCTTTGATAACTATTTGCCTTGTCTTTGGGATAGATCTCCTTCACCCTCATGCTATTACCACCAACTCCTTGCCTTTTATTTCTACAGGCAGCAGTGGTAGGATTACCAGTTAATAACTGGTGCTGGCAACAGCATCCACTTGTTGGATAAACCTAATAGATCGTCAATCCTATGTAATGGGCAAGTTGTGAAATGTCCTGAAATGTGGACTCCTGTAGAAGTTCCTGAACTCATTAAGAATATATTGGTGCAATGATTTGCAAAAAATGTGCTTCTGGGTTTGTCAGAAGGTCTGATCTGATCCTTTTCTAGGAGCTCTGTGTGCGTATGGGAGGTGGAGGGTTGAAACGTTCATCAGCCCCTCTCTATGCTGGGCTGTAGCCTTAAGAATCTTCAGCCTTTTCTCACAATAATAAGGAAATGCATTTATTCTGTCACCACTCTGCAGCTGCAATTCAGCATAAGAAAAGTTGGGTTGGACTTTGTACATAGACTGACTTTCTTTATACTGGACTGTTGCTGAGGACTTCAGGTGTTGAGAGCTATGCTTCCTGCCCCACCTCCTATGCACTACCAGTATGTACACTTGTTCTTATTTATTTAGATTTTTTTGCTCAAACACTCATTGTTTCCAAGAAACAAAAAAAGAAGCCAAACCCAATGGTTAATATCAAACTGTTTAGAACCTTTTAGGTTAATACATTAGAAAAGGTTTAAGACTGGAATCAAAATTCCCAGATTCGTCAAACTTGTTTCTGCTCCTCATAGCTACCCTCTCAAATTACCAACATATTTTTCCCCCAGGGACCCATTTTCTCCATGAAATGACTTTTTGTCCAAATAAAACCATCCCTAAGCCTGTCTCTTTCCCCAAAGGAAATACTTAGCCTCCCAACTCCTACTTCATTATTCCACATTTCTACCCGTACTGTATAGCTGTTATGGTTCCCAAACCTTTTAGTGTCATGACCCACCTCTTCCTCCATGGTGAGTCGTGATGCTTCTCCAGAGGACTCCCAAGAGGAATTGTGGCACTACAGGTAGCACAGTGTCGTGGCCCAACACATGGGTTCATGACCCACAGTTTTGAGAAACACTGGCCTAGACTCTATGCGATACTAATATAATTTTCCTCCGTGTTTTGAATGTTCCATGTGCATGTGAAATAATTTTGAAATCTCTTTTAAACATTTTTGAAATACGCTGAGTCTACTTTGCTTTGCAGAGGGGATGGGAGGTTGGTTTCTGGGCTGTTTTGCAAGGTAAGCAGGTAAAGCCCAACGTTTCATACGGCATATGTACCTATATGACCCTCTGCTGTTTAGACTAAATTGTTGCATGTATTTTATTTTCAATTGCTCAGTTTATTTGGGAGTTCACGATTGTTTTCCCTTCAGACTTTACAGCTGAAAGGTCTTGGTATTTTTTTAAACAGTGCAATCCTAGGCATGTGTGTTGAGAAGCAAGTTTCACTGAATTCCGTGGGACTTACTCTCAAGTCTTATGCTGAAGGTTGACACGAACTCGAACTCAGAAAGCAGTTCAGAGGTATTTTCAGCAAACCAGAACCTTAACCTAACTGAATTTTAACCTAAAATCTCCTGATTGCCTTGAACCTGAACTGGCACTGAACCCTAAGTACATGCTAAAAAGAAAGGGGGGCAGTAACTGGTACAAAACTGATCCAATAATAAATAAAATAAAGTACTCAGAAAATTCTTATGAAGAATGGCGAGTGCTCCTTTTTCCAGCTGTATTTGGAGAACAGTCAGTAAAGAAGAGCAGGAAAGATTGGTAGAGAAGACCATGGACTAGTAGTCTCCCTGGTGCTCAGATAAGGCTTTCCAGCAACAAGGCATTGGTGTGTAGGATTCTTGAACCAAGCTGCTGGAAGCATCTTCTGTTTCCGTTTTCATTTCTATTGTTCCCTGCTATCGTTCTTTCACTCATCCTAAGCATTCCAAGTTAGTAGAACTTTTTGAAAGAAAATATAGAACCCTGAGGATCTGAGTCTAGCAGATGGCTAAAAATGGAAGGAAGCATGAAGTGAAATTGCATAGGAAAGGATGCTCAGTTTGAAAGTATATCTGTGTTCTCCTGATTAATAAAATAATTTGTTATTTGCCTGAGGCCTCCCTAGGTAGTTGTGCCTAAAGCTTTTCTCCTCTAGCCACTATTTGGGAGACTTTCCTCCCAGAATGGGATAATTGCATCTTGCTCTTATTATTTTGCTTTCAAAGCAAAAAGTTCACAAAGTAAAAGGAATGAGGACAGGGGGTCTTAGCATTTGCCTGTGGGTGCCATGTGCTATGCATGTTGGCCTTGAGTGTAGGGTAAGGGGAGCATAAAAACAGCAACCTAAATTTTAGGGTTTTATTTTATGGATTTAAAATCAATTCTGAGATTAATACAGTGGTGCTTGAAATGTTCTTAAACTGGATGAAGGTATCTGAAACAGTTAACTGAACCAGTTTTTAAAATTAGTGTCTGAACTGAAGAGCTTAAAAAAATACTGATGATGATGAATTGGAGCTGAATCCAAATTTTTAATGTTTCAACTCTCTGGTCTTGTGGTACCTCAAAGGCTAACACATTTAGGGTGCAATCCTAACCCCTTATGTCAGTGCTTTCCAGCACTGACATAAGGGCAATGCAGCTCTGAGGTAAGGGAACAAACATTCCCTTACTTTGAGGAGGCCTCCGTGAGTGAGGCCTCAGTGACCCAACTGCAGGATGCAGCACATGTCCCATTGGCACTGCTATGCCAATTCTGGAAGGCACTGACAAGGGGTTAGGAGTGCGCCCTTATTGTAGCATAAGCTTTCATGGACAATAGCCCACTTCACAAGAAGTTTATGCCACAATAAGTATGTTCATTGTTCAGATACCATACTGCAGTCTCATTTTCACGGCAGCAGGCTTGGCTTGCAGTCCTGTACCTATTTATCTGGGAGTAAACCCGATTGAAATTGGTGGAGCTTCCAACTAAATATGCATACGATTGCACTGTAACAGCTTACTGCCTCAGGAAGAATTTCTTAAGAGTCTCAGACTTGGAAGTCATTATATTTATGGTTTTTCTGCAATGCACAGATAATGAAAGAAACATTGCTGACTTGTGCATCCGTAGCTTATATCCTGGTAACAAATTGGCTTATGCATAAGAAAATTTTTAAAATCTTCTTGACTTCCTCTCTAAGTACCTGACTCATTGTTTTCAGGAGATGTACATGAGGGTACTGAGTAGAATATGCAAGTTTATTTTAAGGGCGTTTTATTACAAAAGTTATTTTTCAATAAAACAGTATTAGTATTATTTGCTGCTTATGTCTGGTTAATGTCACTTTCAAGTATTGTGTTCTTTGTGGGAAGAGTGATGATTCCTTATAAAATCTCAAATGAACCTTGTAGATGTCAACTAGAAACAACAGTCAAAGTCTTCCTTTAGCATCTCAGCTGATAGCCAAAGAGAATGAATGTATTTTTCACAAAGTTGCTAGGCTGTAGTAGTTAAGAGAAATGTGATTGTTAAGAGACATGGTAACACAACCTTATTATTAGTGTGTTAATGGGTCCTTCATAATAAACCGCAAGCAAAGAGCAACTTCTCCTAAATAGTAATGTGGCCTTTTGGAATTTTTCTAAGGCACTCTGCTTAATCAGTACCAGGTGTTGTGTGCTGTTTGGACAAACTTGAAAGGATGGCCTTTTGAAATTTTTTAAGCGTGTTCTCTTCCCTCCCTTTCCAGTGTGATCGTTTTAATGCAATGCTTTCTCCTGTTGATAGAATATATATCTATATCTTACATGGAAGAGGTTTGATATAGATCACATCTACAACTGAACAGAAATTGGGCCAGACTGTATGAACTTTGATAGGATAAGTCACACATAGTACACTTTAAAGTCAGGGGTGGACTAATTTCAGTCTTTCCTAGTCTATTTCTTTTAAAAACTAGATTCCCATTGTCCACTAATTTGAGCTACATGTACAAAACAAGAGGCCTTATTAGAATCCCTAAATAGTTAAGGCTTACTAACTCTGTGTTGAGCAATCCTGAGCGTGTGTTCTTGCTTAAGAACATAAATATTACCTTGCTGCGTAATACCAAGATTAACCTAATTCTGTACTACTTGCAAGAATCCAGCAACTATCATAGTCATCTACCAGAAATTGGCCAGTGATCCATTGGTGAACTGCAGAGAACCTTCTGCCCACTCTGTAGGCTGTTTCGTACCAGCACTCTGAAAGAGGGAACAAGATTGCTGCAGCTTTGTGAGAGAGTTCCCTTGTCTGCTGAAGCAAGTAGAGAACTTTCAGGTGTGTGGTACTAGAGTCCTTGTCGGGGGCTGGTGACCTGAAGCAGGTGAGGAAGGCAGGAGTGGAGTTGTAGTCCAGATGGGGATCTGATTGAAGGCAAAGCCAGATACAGCTGGCTTGGGTGGTCAGGGGAAAAAAATAGGTGCCAGGTATGTGAGGCATACAGAAAACATTGGAAATGGGGGAAGGAACAATCTGATAATGTTCAAAGCAGTTGATAGCTTATCTTAGTGACACATAGCCAAGTGGACCACAGAATCCATGGGTTAGGAAAAACTTTATTCTGCTCAGTTGAATTCAGGAAGTTTCTGGCAAGTAGCATTGGTGCCTGGTCCTGCAGTGTTTGCAGTTTTTCTTCTGACCAGTGGCCCTATTGGCATATGTAGTGAGGAATTGGCATCTGGCTTAGATCAAGCCATGAAGCACCTGACAAGAAAACAAAGATAATCCAATCCATGAGTTGGCTTGTTGGGTTGCATCCTGGAAATGCCTTTAAAAGTGCTGAGAGAGTGGGACGTTGTGTTTATTCACATTTTCTTCACTGTGGGGCAAAATTGGAGTCACTGCAGGCTGGGGAAGGAGGGAAAATGGCATCTAGACCAGAAGAAAGTATATGCAGCATCTCTGATGTGACCTGGGAACCCTGAATGAAAGGGAGAACTGGAATTTTGTGAATGAATAATTTAATGTTATTTTTTTTTAAATATTTGTAGGCTGCTACTCAATGTTGATAACATTCTCAGTGACAGAACATCATAATACATTAAATATTACGAAACCGTAACAGGAGAATAAAACAGCAAAAAGACCAAATCTTGCAAGGATAGCATTAAAAGCTAACGTTAGATTAAAAGCAGCAGTTTGAAACCATTCAGTATAAAAGGCAACCAGTCACTGTTCAATAAAAACTAGTACTAAAATATCTGGGCAAATGAAAGCATTTTAACTGGCTGCCTAGTATCAGTATAAGCTGTGGCTGCGTTTAGTGTGCTTTGCTTGTCTTTTTTGTGTGATCTTTTAAGGTTTATTCCTTGCTGTAGAATTCCCTTGCTTTAAAAAAAGATATTCTCAGTACCACTGGAGAACATACGTAGTTGCTGATTTTGCTACTAGTGAATTGATTGGAATTGGAACATTAAAGTTGTTGTACTGTGGTTGCAGTTCATTGAAGCATGGAGCAGCTTGTGCACACCTATTGAGAGAGTTTCATTTTTTTTTCTTTAACAGCTGCTCTATGTTATGAACTGCTTTTGAGGCTACCCTGAAGGCACTTTGTGATGTGTCATGAAGGAGCTACTGTGGGGGTGAGGGGAAAGATGGTTTAAAGTCCTGTTCAGTGTGTGGAATTAGCTGTGCTCCTCTCGATTGCAGCCATAGTCTCTTTGAGACAGCTGCCAAGAGGTAGCTTTCTTATGGCATTATGACATTATCAAGGGCACTATTTTATAAATACTAATATCTAGCACTTGTTTAGTATCCATATGTTAGTGGTGAATCATAGAGGGGGCCTAGATGGTCCTGCTGACTTCAGTAAGATTGTGTGTAAGAACTGGAGCTTCCATGCTGAAGGATGCTATCTATGAGAATCTTGCCATAATGGGCTGTGGATTGCACTTTCAGGTCTATGGTGGATACTCTAGTAGATAGGAATGCTCAGGTTAAAAAATGGTGTCCCAGGCACTTCTCCTATTTCAGTAGCAATTGTGTTATGAATTGTTTGTGCACAGTTTAAAAGCTATTGTCATAAATTCTGAAATGACTTGAAGTTACTACTTTTGAACTTTGCAAAGAGAAACTTTAAAATTTGATTCATCTGTCATTCTTATGAAAATGTCAGTGCTGCATAGTATGTAACATATAACATCTATGTATCAAACCAGGAAGTCAAAGGTGATAACCAGTTAGCCAGAATGTCTGTAGTATGAGCATATTGCTTATAATGAATTATGCTTGGGGGGGGGGGGAAATGCTGCTGTATGAAATGCAACGAATTAAAAATTAGTTGGTGACAATACTTAATAGCGAGCATTTTAATGGTACCTCTCAATAGCTTTTTAATTGTGGGTGGTTCTGTTTAGTGATAGTGTGTTTTGTCTCCATACTAGCATTACACTATTTGTGCATTATAGGTCAGGTTACCATTTCTTAGTCACTTTAAGTACTTATAAGATCAATCAGTATTCTTTCCCTATAAGGCTCTTTCCTGCCCTTTTCATTCCTCAACTATCTAAGATACTTTGTCATGCATTTCAGAGGCTATCTTATTTGCTGGAGAAAAATCTCAAGCTGATGTCTTGTGATGGGAGGATCTTGCAGGCCTATCACAGAAAGAGTGACTTCTGATTCAAGCTTCACCACATCTGTTTGAGCATTGTCATTCTCAGATTCCCCCTTCTTCCCAAGAATAGATCAGGGGATTAAGGAAAGAACCTTCAAACAGCTGCAATCAAATGTTAGTTCTCTCATTAGTGGGGGAGGGGGGAGGCAGAGTGCATTGAGACAGGGTTGAGATTTTTCCCTGGTATGTAACTTTTGGTCATGTCCGTTGTGGTTTTTCTCCAAAGGTAATTGGATCCTTGGAAGCTGACTATATGTCCCAAGTCTTGTTATTGTCATGCGAAGGTGACCTAAGCATGAATGGTTTCTTTATTCAGGCTCTGAGACTTGTAACAAGTGTGGCCACATTGTTTCTCTTTTGCCAGGCTTGTTCTAAACCAGGGGTGTCAAACATAAGGCCTGGGGGCCGGATGCGGCCCCTGGAAACTTTTTATCTGACCCTCAGGCTCTCAGTTGCTGAGTAGTGCTGAGGTGTTACTGCTGAATAGCAGCCTACATGAAAATTGGGGACCCCCATATCTTGAAATATGATCAAGATTTGGTATTTTCTCTTCTGTCATTTGCAGTTAATGAGTCTTTTTGTGAGAACAAAGTGCTGATTTCTGGCCATCAGCTGCTTAATGATGTCACTTCCAGCCTTCAGCAGGTGCCCTGAATGCTAACTTCGGCCTTCTGTATAAAATGAGTTTGACACCCCTGTTTCTAAATTGTGAAGTCTTGCTTCTTTGTGCTTTTTCAGCACTGACTAGCTTTTCAGTATTTAGTCACAACTGACTAAAGAGTGTTAGACCTTCCTTTTCCTCTCTGTTAGTCAGATGTTGTTCTTCTTAGTGTTAATGTTCCATTCATGTGACTTGTCTTGCTTTCTTTCTGCTCTGCCACTTGGCCTCCTTCCTGAATCTTTACTTGTAGCTCAGAATATTTGGTTTCTGTCAGTATTTATAATGCATGAAGGTGAGAATTATGGTGTGTGTTCATGTTAAAGTTCTTCTTTTTGCTTTCCTTAACAGATTAAGTGGTTAAAACTTATATCTGGTAATATCTTTCCTATGGGATGTTTCCAAAGCATCCTAATTTTTTCAGTTAACATCTGTTTGCAATGCTGTTTACTTTCTTCTCTGGCTGGTTGTGTTTGTGGGTATCAGTACATGACCAGTATTGAAGGAGTATGAAACAAGGTTTAGTGATGTTTGATTCTATATAAATGGTGCCCTATGCAAAACACCCTTGTCACAATTAAAACTGTCCTGTTTCTGTAGGACAATTTGCTCAGAAGGCCATATAAGATTTCGATGAATAATGGTAGGAAGAATTATTGTCCGTGTCACCTTATGGTTAAAGGGGTCTTCTTTAACAGAGGTGAAAAAATGGAACATTGGACATATATGGCAGGCTGGAATTCTTAGTGCTCTTATTTGCACCTCCAAAAAAGCTTTCTTAAATGCATGTACTGAAATACAGCTTTGATCTTGAATAACTACTGATTACTATTTAAAGATCATAAAGGCTGCATTTGGAAAATCACCAGCATAGTTTTTTATGCTTTTGTTTCTTAAACTTCTATGGCTTCTTAGAAAATAAATAAATAAATAAAAACTGGTATTTATATACTGCCTTTCTGGCCATTGGATTATGGCTTTGGCTTTATTCAAGGTAGTTTACACAGGCAGGCTTTTTCTAAACTCCCGAAGGGATTTTTACAATCACAAATAAGTTCTGTCTTTCAAGAATGATCTGCATTCCAGGTGGATCTCATCATGGTCTGGTAAACGTTCTGGTCGCACACTACCTCCTGCAGCAACAGACAGCTTTCTTTCCCTCTCACAGAAAGAGCTAGAGTTGGCTTCTTTTGGCTCTCACCCAAAAGGGCTCGACTTGTCAGTTCTCCAGATCTCGCAGGCTCACGGAAGCTTCTGGTGGCCTTGCACTGGCAACCTTCAGATATTAAACTTTCAGCCTTAACAGCAGCTCAGCTCTACTCTCTAGACCAGACCTCCTGTTCAAAGTTACAACATACTTATTCTTGAATTAATATTTAGGGTATGCTTCATTCTTATATCCCAAAAAGCTTACTTTATGGAAGTATCTGCCCATGATAGTCTCCCTCCTATGTTTGTTGGTTGAATAGACTATTGCACTAGACTGACCTACTTTGAGAGGTAAAGTAGAAAGATTTGCAATCCAATCCTAACTAGTTTTCCAGCAACAATGCAGCCCTGCAATGTTCCCTTACCTTGAGGAGGCCTCTATGACTGCTTCCCTCCCTCCGAATGCAGTGTGCACCTCATTCGCACAGCTGCATCAATGCTGGAATGTTGGTTAGGATTGGGCTGTTGGGGTTTGTAATGCTGCTACCTCTCTGCATTGGAAGAGGTTAAATGAGCTAATCCCATCCATAGTGGGGAAGTTGCTGAATTATTTGCTGTTCCATGGTGGGTTGTTTGGAAGAAGACTGGATCAATATATCATGCAGAAATGTAACAGGTTGTCTATACTATGGATCAGTATCTTGGGCTCACAGGGGCATTTAATTTAGTTTTTAGTTATATGTTTAATTTAGTTTTTAGTTATGATCATAATATAGAGCTATTAGGAATGTTTCTTAGGACACGCAGTTTAGAAATTATTTCTCCTTTGTTTATTATATCTTTAGGCATACTCAAATAAGAACAAAGACAAAATTTACCCTGTAAACTTATTTCCAGTTTGTAAATACTTTTTTTCCTTCTTTTAAAAAAGATATTTGACTTAATGGATGCCAAGGCTCGTGCTGATTGCATCAAAGAAATAGATCTGCTGAAGGTAAATATTTTGTTGAAGTTTTATGTGAATTAAAATGCAGTTCAGCATTTTCATGTTGATGACAAGTAATGAAATTGATAATAAACTGATAATAAAACTTTTGCATACAGCATTTTAGAATGCAAAATGTTTGTGGTATTTATTTATATCCTTGCCCGCCCTAGTCCTAAAAATATAGGGGAATAGGTAGAGGTAAAATGTGTTCATTGTGGATATGGAACGTGGTATATTATAAGTCTGTACACCTATTTTAAATGCAACCAAAACAAAAAAAAATGTATACGTTAAACTGACTTTTGTAGCAGAAGATACTGCATTTCAAGCCCAGTAGGTATGTAAGTAATTGAAACTGTGGTTTATATTTATATGTATATATCTTTGTGATCCGTATCCTTCTGTATGACTCTGTAGAGTAGTTAGGGCACTTTACAAACAAAAATTACAGAAACTTGGTACAGCTGTAAAATAAATCACAAAAACCGAAATAACAAGAACTGTTTGACTTTAGCCACATTCATTTCACTAAAATAGCAGTAACATTCATCAAAGTAAAACTTTTATCAAATAGCTAGAACAGTGATTTTCAACCTTTTTCATCTCGCGGCACACAGACAAGGCACTAAAATGGTCAAGGCACACCACCAGGTTTTTGACAGTTGACAAGGTACACCATGCTGCCAGTGGGGGCTCACATCTCCCATTGGCCCTGTTAATAAATGACCTTCCCCCAAATTCTTGTGGCATACTTGTGGACCACTCGCAGCACACCAGTGTGCGAAGGCACAGTGGTTGAAAATGGCTGAGCTAGAAGGTCGGTTTCCCTGGTGGAGATGGGGGCATCCCTGACAGATGGGAATGTCCCTCGTCGCATCCTGTAGGCAGGTCAAAACCCAAAAGGTGGAGCTCCCTGTGTGTGGGGACCAGGACCCAGATCGTTCCTACCTCACACACAGGCTGGTTGCCCTTTGGCGCTCTCCTGCGCAGCACACCTTTTTTCTCCTCTCCCGCACCACCTCCTCCCCCTGTTCTCGGGCTCGTTGGCTGGGGTGGCGGGAGGCTTCTCCGGAGGAGGCAGGCACGCTCCACTCAGCAGTGCTTCCAGCCTGTTTCTGTGCCTTGCTGCTCTGAGGTCCCTGAAGCGCGGCAGCGCCATGCCCACCTCCGGGGATGCAACAGCAGCAACCGTTTTGGCGCGCCTGGTCCGTGCCTCTCAGAGGTGGCGGCAGGAAAGGGGGGCTGTGGATTCCCCCCCCCCAGGTCTCACCAGTGCAAACGCAGCATCCTGGGTGAGACCAGGCAGACCCCTTCCACAAATCTTGAGCGCCCAGGTCTGCCCCACGAACCCCAGCTTCAGACGCCTCCATGGAGGCGCGGGCGCCATTTTGTGCTGCCTGCTGGTGCCTGCTGGTGCCTGGTCCTGCCTTTCCCACCAAAACTGTAAGTTTTAACTGTAACCAGCAGGGGCTGGGAAGCCATTTTAGGGACCTTGTTTGTGTCTTGGCTCTGGCTGGTACAATTGTTGTGAGAACTGGGCTGGGTGAATTTTGAAGTGCCCCCTTTTGTGTCTTGGCTTAGGCTGTTAAATTGTTGGGTGTTTTTTGGCCCCTGCCCCCCCCCAATAAATTACTCCCCCCCCCCCAAAAAAAAATTTTTACTATTTTTTTCTGCTGAACTCACCATGTCTTCTGATGCGAGTTCAGAGTCCAGCCTGCCTGACCTGGGCACTTCATGTATACCCAGATTAGCCAAATCTCTGGCATCCACTCACAAGGCACCCAAGACTCCTGCAGCCCCTTCTTCCATAGGGAGCACAGACAGAGAACACATTATGCAATGGCTGGAGGGACTTATAGATGCCAGGTTGGCTGCACACAGCTCTGCCGCTCAACCATCGCAGTCCTCCAATGACAGGGGCAAGGGCAAGGCTAAACATCTCAGAACCCCTCCCTGCCCACCCTTAGCCCCGCAGGGGTCTGATTCTTCCGCTGCCTCAGACTTTGATGCCCTCAGGTGTAAGCAAAGTCTTAAAAGCTCTAAGCCATGGGGAGCCACACATGCTACCAAGTCCAAGAGCTCACCAGTTGCTGCCATGGGACATGGGGGCCTTCCTCAGTTCTTCTGAGGAACACTCCTCTAGAGAAGAAGGAGAATTGTCTGGGGAGGACCAGGGAGGTGCTGACTCTAACGTGAATCGCCTTTTTCCAGCAGAATTCCTACCCAGGGTGTTGGAGAAGGTAATCAGAGCCTTGAACCTCAATGCATCCACAAATGTTGAATCTGGCTTGGCTGCACTGTTCTCCACTTCAGGTCAGCCTCTCTTTCCCCAAGGGCCCCTCCACCAGGCGGAAATCCCTTTCCCTGAGGCCTTCCTTAAAGCGATGGAATCTGCGTGGAAAACACCTTTTGCATGGCAGGAGGGATGCTAGATTAGTCAACAAATTCTACTTCTTCCCCAAAGAGATTCTTGAGAAAATTAGGACACCTTCCGTGGATGCCCCCAGTGGCAGCTTTGGCCACCAATGGTATCACTCCATCCGCAGGGGAGGGAGGACCTCGAGATGAGAGGATCGAGGCCGCTCTTAAAAGAGCCTTCGAAGCTTCCTCCTTTGCCCTGAGAGTGGCAGCGGCCAATTCTATCTTTGCAAGGGCCACTTTTCTTTGAATTGATGAGCTCTCTAACTCCAACCCTTCTCTTCCTAAGTCTGTCAAGGACTCTCTCATAAAGATCTCCCTAGCAGAGCGTAGTGGCTCGACGCAACCTGTGGCTTCGCTCTTGGGACGCAGATCCTGGTTTGCAAAGCAGGCTGGTAGGTACCCCCTTTGTCAGGGGTAAGCTATTCGGTGAGTCTCTTGAACCTGTTCTGGTGGAAAGTAGGGACAAGTGAAAGGTCTTGCCTTCTGCACCCAAAAGTCAGGTAAAATTCAGACCCATCCTGCCTTTTCGCTCCTTTCGTGTCTCAGGCAAATCCAGAGAACAAGCTCGATTCAAACCTAGGTGGCACAAGAGCAGGTTTCCCCAGAAACAGGGAAAATTTCTCCCTTTTCAGGGGGCCAGTTCACATCCCAGGTCCTCCAAGGACAAATCTGCATGACGCCAGACCTCATTCCCCCTCAGTTCCAGTTGGTGCCCGGCTTCTGCAGTTTGCCCCTCTTTGGCATCAAATCACTTCGGATGCCTTGGTTCTGGAAACCATCTCCAGAAGTTACTCTCTAGAATTTCTCAGGAAACCTCAAGATAGGTTCTGGCAGGTCCCCCCTTCCAGGGTTCCTGCAAAGCACTCTGCCATGCTAGAAGCCATCAACCACCTCCTCACCATAGGGGCAATAGAGGAGGTTCCCACACTGGAAAGGATCTCGGGGGTCTATTCAGTCTTTTTTCTAGCGCCAAAATGAAATTGTGGGGGATCCTAGTTCTGAAATGGCTGAATTTGTTTCTTTGAATTTTCTGTTGAATTTGTTGCCAGGCTTCAGGGGATGCTGATCTCATGCCTCCAACTAGTCAGCTGGGCATGCTTTCACACCTGGAAACTGCAGCAGTTCTGTCCCCTTATGCAAAGCTAATAGAGAGACGGTCCCAGATCAGGCTTCAGGTCCCCTTGCCTCTGAAGAGGGACCTGCAACAGTGGATGACCGACAACCGGTTAACCCGAGGGGTCAGTCTCCACATCCATCCCAAACTAGTTCTTACCACAGATGCCAGTCTATTAGGATGGGGAGCCCATCTGAATGGAAGACTGGTTCAGGGGTGCTGGTCCTCTCAGGAAGCATCCCTCAGCATCAATCTAATTGAGAGCGATCTGGCTAGCTCTTGCCCATTTCGAGCCTCTTGTTCTTCAGGAACACGTCATGGTCAGAACTGACAATGTGTTGGCCAAAGCCTTACTTATGAGGCTTACTTACAAGGCAACTTATGAGGGAGGCAAGACTGATTCTTCAGTGGGCAGAAAGAAATCTTCTATCTCTAAGCACCCAACACCTGGCAGGAAAATCAAATGTAGAGGCGGATTGGCTAAGTTGGAGAAGGCTTGCGGAGGCAGAATGAGGTCTGCATCCTCAGACCTTCTCAGAAATCACAACCTGCTTCAGCCTCCCAGTCCTGGACCTGTTTGCCACAAGCGAAAACGCCCAACTGGAAAGATTCTTTTCCAGGACAGAGGATCCGAGGGCGGAGGCAATCACCGCACTGTCAACCCCTTGGCCCAAGGGTGGTCTTTACGCTTTCCCCCCGGTTCCTCTTCTGGCACAGGTGCTCAGACTAATAAGGCTATGCAGGGCATCACTGGTCCTAGTCACCCCAAACTGGCCAAGGCGACCCTGGTTTCGTTCACGGTGCAGAGAAAAGGATCTTGATCCCATTTCCCCATCAGTTTCTGTTATTCTTGACTTCCTACAGGATGGGTTGGAGAAGGGCCTCAAGACTTCCACCTTGCAGCGCCAGGTGGCAGCAGTTCAAGGCACTCTGGGAGCAGGAGGCTATCTGTCTCTACTGATGCATCCCCATGTTAAGCGTTTTTTAAAGGGGGTGGCTCTTCTTAACCCTCCCCCCATTCACAGGGTACCAACCTGGGACCTTTTCAAAGTTCTTACAGCTCTGTCTAGTGCCCCCTTTGAGCCTCTGGCTTCAATTCCTTTAAAAATGATCTCCATAAAGACTGCCTTCCTTGTGGCTATCACCTCTGCATGTAAATTCTCAGAACTGGGAGCCCTGTCTATTCGACCCAAACTCTGTGTCTTTCATAAGGACAGCGTGGTTCTCCAGACCGACCCATCCTTCTTACCCAAAGTCAATTCGATTTTCCACTGGCAACAAGAGCTTGTCCTACCGTCTTTTTGTCTGAATCCCAATCATCCAAGAGAGATGTCCTGGCACATGCTAGATGTACGTAGGGCTATCAGATTCTACACAAAGCACAGTAAATCTTTTAGAAAGACTGATGCTCTATTCATAGCCCACAAGGGTAGGACACTAGGGAGGAAAGTCTCTCCCGTGACTCTGGCTAGGTGGTTGAGAACATGCATTTCTGTGGCCTATGAAGCCTTGGGACTCCAACCTCCTAAAGGGATCCTAGCCCATTCGCTGAGGGAGGCAGCCACTTCGGCCGCCTTCGATGGCATTGCCGCCTTGTCTGAGATCTGTAGAGCAGCCACTTGGTCATTGCCTCATACCTTTCTGAAGCACTATAAAGTTAGCTCTCATGCCTCTGTGGATACTGCCTTTGGACGTAAAGTCCTCCAAAAGGTGCTTAAGGTTTAAGGTGTTCTGTTTCTGACCCAACTCAGGGATTACTGCTCAGGGAGATCTCATTTGTCAGGAATGCCCCCGTCTCCACCAGGGAAATCAGGAGTTTATGGCTTACCTTGGTAAGTCCTGTTCCTGGTGGAGACAGGGGGCATTCTGCCCTCCTGTTTTTCTATTCTCGTTGGACTCAACACCTTTCTGGTTCAGTTTGAGGTTTGAACACACAATGAGGGGTTAGTTTTTTGCTTGTTTGGGGTCTAATACACTCTTCTATCCTGGGTGTCTCCTCACCTTTTTTCTATGAAGTTAACCTTTTTCACGTTATAAAGTATTTTTTCTGAGGACTGTGGCTTGGCTATTAGTCTGGGTCCTGGTCCCCACACACAGGGAGCTCCACCCTATGGGTTTTGACCTGCCTACAAGATGCGACGAGGGACATTCCCATCTGTCAGGAATGCCCCCTGTCTCCTCCAGGAACAGGACTTACCAAGGTAAGCCATAAACTCCTGATTTTTGCAACATTAAAAACTCTCTTAATCATAAACCCCTGCTGAAATAAGTAACAGTTACACACACAAGACTTGAGGATAGACTTGGTCTGACAAACTTCTCTGCAGAGTGCGTTCCAAAATTCGAATTTGGAATATGCGAAACAAAAAGTGTATTGCCAACAAGAAGTGTACTATCCTTTCTTGCTGATTTTAGTACTCTATATGGGGAGGCTTCTGTGGAAGAAGGCTCTCCTGAAAGTGTATGTATTGATATGCAGATATCTAGGAAGGATATCGTTTATATCACTGGGCACCTGCCTTTTCTGAATTTTAGAACACCAGACTGCATTTTTTTTAAGTTAAACTGAGCCTAAGGTTGAATGAGGTTTGCAGTGTAGCAAACGTAGCAAAGTTGCTGCTCTTGGAACACAAAGCAAAAGTCTATTGAGAGGTGTGGTAACTAGTTGCATGTTTCTTTGAATCTTGGCCAAATGTTTTAAAGAGAGTTTGCAGTGAACAAGAGCAGAAGCCTGTGTTTTCACAAACCTTCACACACCTAAAATGTCACACTGAATACCAGCCATAAAAGCACATATATACACAGATATTTATTTGAGTATGTACAAGTAACTTGAAATGTAAACACTAAGGCTTTCACGGCCAGCGTCTGTAGCAAAATTAACACTATTCAGGCTGAAAGGCCATGATCAGAGATTCAATTCTATTTTCCCTTCATGTTTATAGATGAGCATATGGTGAACTCCAGTCTGAAATCTGCCCTGTCAGATTCAAACCCAGGAACCCATAGTCCACAGTACCTGATTGGGCAGGGTGAACCTGTTATGAGAGTGGTTAGCAAAACAAAATTGGATAAGAGGGCAGAGGCTAGGGAGAAACCTGTGCACCACATCATAGCTTGAATAAGTAAGCATTTCCTTGTCTTGTGGTCAATGTCGGAGTGCTGAAGAAATAATGATCAAATATATGCTCTTAAGGAAAACTATAGTTTTAAAAACATTGGTGAAATTAAGTTATTGTAAGAAGTTTTTTTTGTTGCTCAAGCTGAGTGAACTCCAGGTGGTTTTTATAGTGATTCATTCTAGGATGTTTAGCTTGCAAAGTGATATTTTTACATGCTCGTAGGTCTGCCAAAAATTGATTGCTCAGTTTTTCCATACTACTTGTTTGTCTCACATGAATTTTGGAGACTTAGCTTTTCTTAAAAAATAAAAATAAAAAATGATTATTTGAGAGAGATGTTAATGGTGTCTTAGTATATAAAGTTCTCAAGTTATCAAGATAACAGGAAGAGAGAAATGATCCTGGTTTGAAAGAAGTGCCCTTTATGCAAATCCTCTCACTACCCGGAGAAGCATTAAAGTATGTGTACTCGTCATTAGAAAGTATTTGAAAATTAGACTGTAGACTAGTTTCCTGTGAGTAAAGAACTGGGTGCAGTGCAGCTCATGAAGTTCCAGTTACTTTTATGATAACCCATGGTTTTAAATATATGAATGAAACCGAACTGAACAGGAAGTTCCAATTTAATTTTTTCTGTACTACCTGGCTATCTTGCACTGGGAGCATTGCCATGTTGCTGACATGTCTTCATTCGTTGTTGGTTTTGAACCAAAATCATCTTGCACCTCATATTAAACTGTTGAGGAACTGTCTTCTCTTCCAGATCTTTGTGCTGTCACCAGGAGCAGAATTGTACATGAGAGATGGGCAAGACCTGGTGACTGAATAGTTTGCTATGATACATAGAGAGTCAAGGCATTGTACTTGAAATGTGCTTGCCAAGTCAGAGGTAGACAAAGTGAAGTTATAAACTGAAGCCTTTTGAACGACTGCTCAGCAAGACAAAAGCCAGACATTCACAATTGCACTACAAAAAGCATGTTTTACTATGGTAATTAGGGCAGTGAACCAAAGTCTTAAAAAAATTCTTGAATTAATCATTGGTATGTTAACAGTTTGGTTAGATTTTATGTGTTTCTGTGTATTCCCAAAATCTAAGCACAATTTATTCTTTGAGATGGCTTGTGATTTAAGGAGTTAAATTCAACTCTCATGGTTACATGAAAAGGCCATTTTTAATATTTTTCATTCATTATGGTAGTCTACCAGAACCAAAATACTCTTGGAAATAAA
Organism: Tiliqua scincoides; assembly: GCF_035046505.1. NCBI lineage: Eukaryota > Metazoa > Chordata > Lepidosauria > Squamata > Scincidae > Tiliqua > Tiliqua scincoides. The sequence goes on from NC_089824.1 coordinate 125,429,749, forward strand.
ACAATTGTGGCATTAACTTTTTGCCTTACTGTTTAAAATGGTGCCTCATTGATTAATCAACTGAAACTTTAGTTGGTTAATCTAAATTGGTTAAAGGTTGCAGCCACCCCCCCATAAAATGAAAAATCAAATATTGCACTAAGTGCCCAGGTCCTTAAATTCAAATTTGAATAAAGTTGCAGTAGTTGGATTGCATAAACAATGCAACAACTAGTTTAAATATTTGACCTTTGGATTGCAGTTGTAATTACCCATATTACAAACCTGATTTGTACATGCTGAAGGAAACTAGATTATACTCTTTGTCTGATAGATGGAGTCAGACCTGTGATTGGTCTATTCAAGCACTGTCAACCTTGTGCAAATCAGTTCTTCAGGTTGTCAGGAAAAGTGTGTGCGTGTGGTGTGTTCAAGCCTTGCTATATGACTGATATTTTCTGGGTTTGAATCTGAGGCTTGTGCTGCTCTTCTTCTAAGCCAGTGTTTTTCAACCACTTTGCCATGTCACACTAGTGTGCCCCGAGGCTGCCTCAGGTGTGCCGTGAGATCAGAGCAGACAGGCAGCAGCCACGCACGCGGCGGAAGCGGCTACTTTGAGCCTTACGTGCAGCAGAAGAAAAAGGAGCAGGCAGCCAGCCAGCGAAGGGGCTGGTCGGGGCTGCTTTGCACCTCCTGCTGTTGCTCCTGAGCTAGACGAAGGCTGCAACCCGATCCTGATTTACCTGGGAGTAAGCCCCATTGACTATTATGGGGCTTACTTCTGAGTAGACACACCTAGAATTGGGCATTAAGTCCTTGCCTCCTCTGCGTGCTGATTGAGTGACCAGAGAAGCTTGGAGGAGGTCCCAGCGGGTGGAGTGAGTGAGAATGTGGGAGTCAGGAGCAGGCAAGCAGGTATGAAGCGAGTGAGTCTTCTGAGGCCACCAGCCTAAGAACTGGCTGGCTAAAAGGGTCCTGGAAAGTCCCTTTTCCTTGCCACAGTTTGCCTGCAACTCCCCAAAGCGACCCTTCCTGCATTGCCTTTTGCCTTTTAGGGGAAGGGCATTGGGCCCCAATCCTCTCCATACTTACCTGGGAGTAAGCCCCATTGACTATAATGGGGCTTACTTCTGAGTAGACATGCCTAGGATTGGGCTTTTGGTCACACTTTTTTTTTCTTAAATACAGGAGCAGGCAATTGGTACTTCTCCCCACCCCACTCCCTCCCACAGGCACATTGCCCCCCAAATCTCATAATTGCAGTCAGCACCTTTCTTACTGTCCCTTCTTTCACTCCTCCGCACCTTCCAAAGGTTCAGAATACTTGCTTCAAGTTCTCTCTTCCCCCCACTCCAGCTGAATCCTGTAGTTGTTTCACTCATGTCTCTTCATTGCCCCTCACCCCACAGCTCCCCTATGTGCTCAATCTGACCCCTTTTTGCCAGCACTTTCTCACATAACACTTTAATAACATTTTTCATCCTTTTCACAATCACATATCCTTTCCTCTCCGAGCTTCTTGTGAGTATCTTTGTTATGTAATAATATAATTGTATTAATTATATTAACAATTAATTGTAATGTAGTGATTTAATGTAGGTAAAAAACTGGTAGTGTGCCTTGACAATTTTAGTGCCTTGTCGCTGTGCCGTGAGCTGAAAATGGTTGAAAATGGCTGTTCTAAGCCTTGGGCCTTTTTATAGCTGTTGTTCGAAAGCTAAAGTTGTCAATTAATAGGTTCATTTGTTGGGATTAGATTCAATTCTGTTAGATACACCTTCAAGGTTAGAATTGTAGTTAAGAGTTAATCTTGGACTTTAAATATTCATCTGTTTTTCTCTTAACAGTCATTTTTGTAACATACTTCCTACATTCTATAATCCTATATAATATTTTCCATGTTTATTATTATTATTTATTAAGGGTATTTATATACCACTTTTCAACAAAAAAGTTCCCAAAATGGTTTACAGAGAAAATCATATAACTAAATGACTCCTTGCTCCCAAAGATCTCACAATCTATGTACTGAATTCAGGTTTTGTTAATCTCCAGGTATATCCAAGGCTGTTTCAGAGTGTTTGGGGGGGGGGGCAGCAGGGGGAATGGAAAAGAGATCCTCAATAAGTCCCCTTAACCACCAAGAATTTAAGTATGCAAATGGAAAACCCTGGATTCAACTGCCCAGATGATTCATTTAATAAAACCAAGCCACATGCCAATTTAAAAAAAACAAAAAAAAAAAACCCAAAACCTTCGTCTTCCAGCTGTCTATGGAATAATTACATTCATATATGTGAGGTGCTTTGTATGCTCAAGAAGTGTTATACAAATGCTAAGTATTGGGGGACCCAAATAGCTGCTTCATTCTGCCCAATTGACTTTTTTCTTTGGAGAAGAATCTCCTTCTACCACATGATGAACTGCTTTTCAAACTTTCTTCAGTTTGGCATGAGGATCTTCCTCTCTAAAGATTCCTCTGGGCATGCCAAAACCTTGTGCTTGTCTTAGCAGCTCTTTATTTTCAGATCTACGAGTATTAAAAATTAAGCATCATCTTTCTCAATTCCATTTCCTGTTCAACGCTGTCAACATGACAAATGAAATCTCTAGGTTTGCAGGCAGTATGTATCTGTGTACAGATACTGAGGGCAAAACAACAAGCGGGTTGGCTATCACCATCATGTAACGAGATTTCAAAAGTCTCTGGGTGACTGCTGTTGGGAACTGAATGTTTGACATACCTTGCTCTTGTTTTCCTCTTTTTAATTGAGGTCCAAACTGGATATGACAAAATGTAAGTGCATCTAGCTCTGTACTCTTGTGGTGTCTTCTGTGTATGTTCCTGTGATGTGACATGAGAGGTCTGCATTCCACATTTCTACAGAGATCAACAGCGAGCAGTATTGAAGCATAATAGTCACCACAAGGATGGCTATTGCTAGATGTTACAGAGTGGGATGGGCATGGGCAGGAATTAAAAATGCATGTCCTGTGTTTGACAGTAGGTGGCATGTGTTATATCACGTCTGGTTTGAGGCTGAGAGGAGGCTCATTGACTAAAGTATCCAGGTTGGACTTAGTCTTTTGTGTGCTTTACTTTGATCAAGTGTCTCTTGCTGCTTAAAAATCTCATTCTCTCAGGAGTAGCTCAATTACATCATCTGTTACACCTTGTTCACAATTTGCAATAATCCAAATTAGTCTTTTTGGTCTAGCTTTTTCTTTAAGACAGTTGTTTAGGATCAGAGTAAATGCAGGATAACTGCCAATGCCATAACTCTGTCCCTACCCTTACGTTCATGGCTTCCTGGAAAAAATGTTCTCTTTGTATCTTTAGGGTTAGAGACACTGAAGCCTTCCCTCATCACTCACAAAAGTGCTTCTGATTAAGCACTTATTTTTACTGTATTGTGTGCTTAAGGGTTCAGTTTTTTCAGCTGCTATTCTAGTTCACTGGGAAAAAGCCCCAAACCTCTCAGAACTAGTTTTTAGGTCAAATTCTGCTGCTGGGTCCTTACATTTAAGGCTTATTTTTAAATGTGTTTCATTAAAACTGATGATCTAGATCTGTTGTTTGTGCAAATAATAAATACTGTATATCAATTTAGTTTTTGTACTGTTTTCTGTTCTCTTATGGAGGTTTAATCTTCAGTGAGGAAGGACACAGTTGAAATTATTGATAAGAGTTCATGAATGTTTCATTCTAAACTTTTTTTTTAACTTTCTAGCAACTCAATCATCCAAATGTGATTAAATACTATGCCTCATTTATTGAAGATAATGAACTAAATATAGTGCTGGAACTAGCAGATGCTGGAGACCTCTCTAGAATGATCAAGGTGGGTTTCTCTCTCGAATAGAGTTTTATAAGTTGTTCTTTGGAGTTTTTTTCAATACTTTATTTTACTTTGGTTTTCATTACCCAGTCTTTATTTCAAGTCTGAATAATTGGGTATCCTAAATTGCAAGTAAGGGCTGCAGTTCTATTCCAGGTTACAGAGGTGAAATCTTGTTGAGGCAATTGAAGTTTGCATATGTGGCTGCCAGCACTTGTATGGTATTTGCAAATGCAATATATAATTGCACAAAAGAAGCAGATCACCATTGCACTATCAATTTGGCATTGAGCCACTGCAGTATCTTATGTTTCATTACGAATTCTTCCCGTCAAGAGTTTAACTATTATAATTCAGTTGTAAAATCTAGCTGTAGATTAAAAATTTGGCAACGGCAGATTGGACTCAAAGAACATGTTAACAGACAATCAGACCCTGGGGTCTTGGAAGGCTACTTCCTGTGTTTATGATTTTTTTGCTAAAAGAATGATTCTGCAGGTCATTTCTGTGACAGCAGTGATAACATGGAAAGCTGTAGACCAGCATCTTCTCACAAGTCAGATACTGGAATACTTTGGTTGTTGCTTGCAGTGTTGGTTACATGATTTAGCATCAAACAGGAAATGCCAAGATAGAAGTACAAGCTTGTGTAAACTTTGGCAACACAGTTGCTCTGTAATCTACCATTTGGAGTGTTTCCCCTTTCATTAACTCCTCTCTTTCCACTTTCTGCTGTTTGTGGTAGCAGGAATCATCATGGGGCTACTTGCAAGCCCCTTGTGGCTTGTGAGTTTTGTGTGCACTGAATCAGTATTTATAACCAGCATTAACCACCTGGCCTATCCTGTGACATAATCTCCTTGTCCATGCTCCCTTTTCTTCTCTTTTCTCTCCTGTATTGTTATATAATTATAAAGGGAACTGTATTCAAATACTCATTTTGATTCCCATTCTTAATCTTCTTATGCTTTGGGGAACATAATTGAGGACTAAGGGCCCAATCCTTTGCAGTGCGTGCTGGCTCACCGCCGGCGTGCAGTGTTGGAAATGTGCCATAAGGCACATTTGCGGTCTTCAGTGGCAGTGGAGCACTGCTTCTCAGCGGTCGCGTGGACCAGCAGGTAGCGGAGAGGTAAGTGGGGGCATGGGGGTAGTCTCCGCCCAACACGGAGGCTCTTAATTCTACGCCAACCCTTGGGTCACTGTAGAATCTAGTAGCCCCATAGCATGGCAACTTGCCCTATCCAGGGTAAGGGGATGAAAGTCCCCTTCTCCTGAGGAGTTGCAAGCACTGCCTGCTGAGCGCACAGGATGCAGCAGCAGCCATTTTTGGCAACACTTCAGCCCTGGGTGCTGGACAGCTCAGGATTGGGCCTGTAAGTTGCTTGTTTTGCATTCAGTGCCAAAAGCTAACATGCATATTAAGATTCTTTAACTTGGTTAGCTCATGCTGTGGCAGTGCAAAGTTTTTGATGTTCATCAACTTTTTTATTTCCGCTTTTATTCTCCAAACCAACTTATTTTTGTTTTTAACTGGATTGTAAATGTCTCAAGTTTGTTGACAATATATACAAAACTTGTTTCCCTTTTGAGTCTTCAACATCAACATTATTTTTGTGGTTCTTAGAAGGCATATTAATTTTTCTGTATCGCAGAGAGTATTAGCTATCTTTGTGCTTTGAAGAATATTCCTTGCGAAGATGACAGTTTAAAGCTATGACACTGAAAAATGTGGTGCTACACAGATTGACAATGTCCTGTTAATATTTATAACCAAATTGTATATATTTTGCTTATGAATTAATAATTCTGTAGGTTTACACTTCCTACAACATAAAGGTTTTGTTTTTTCTTTTGAATATTCTGATTTGACATAACACATTAATATGAGGTCTGTCTTTCTCCCTCCCTGTGGCGGATTTCATCATGGCCTAGTGATGCCTTTATTTTACTTGGGGCTGTCAAACCATTAACTTTTAGCCAGTTTAACTGTCTTGCTTTTAACTTTATGTATTCTAGTATTTCAACAATACTGATGGTACTGTTAGAGAATTCTAGATATTCATTAGAGAATTTCTAATGAAGGCAGCAGTTTATCTTGAAGAGTAAAATGTAGGTATATACACCATAATTTTGAAAACTGTACCATACCATTTTATCATTCACAGACGGACAAATAAAATTTACAACAATGTCATTAGCCCTTCAGTATTTATACAGGTGTTCTTTGGTTATAAGATATATAAAAAATAACCCACAGTTTAAATCTCAGATGAATGAATTCATCAGTTAATCTATTGGTGAATCCAACAACTTTCTCTACTGAATTTAATTCAGGGTTGCCTCTTGTTGACCTCATTGTCATTTGGCCCTGTTATACTTTCTGGACATTCTTTCCCATCCCATTTGTGAGGGTAGTTTATGATGTCCTCTTAACGCAGGCATCATGTTTAATGTAGTGAACTTGGATTGCTGTTTGAAGTTAATGACAGCCTATCAGGCTATGATTAAATATGTATAAGGTGTCACAGTGTACTCACGTTTTCATAGTTCTTGTAGGTGGATCAGCATGAATTTATTTTAGGTGTATAAGAGTAGAAGGGAGGAAGTGTAATGAATGCTTTCCCTTCCACCTCCCCCGCCCCTCTTTAATGATATTTTGAAGAGAAGATATATGTAATACAACAGAAAACCAAAAACACCTCTCCTGGTGTTTGAGTTTGTTTTGTTTGTCATACGAGCAGGGGGAAAAATACTGTGCATATTTCTGAACTAATTACTGTGTCTTGGAATCCAGTAATGATGATGGTGGGTTGCTGTTCCTTTTTTGTTTTGTTAGAATGCATGGATTAGTCTTCAGCTGTTTTTTTTGTTTGTTTGTTTTGGTTTTGTTTTTTTTGGAGTGCCTTGCCCTAATGAGCAAAAAGGAATTTGATTTATGAAAGTTTAACTGGAAGTTAGTGAGATGGCATTACCTGCTTGACAGTTTTACAAATTAACCCATTTGTATAGGTCTGTGGTGTGCTAATTTTTCTTCTTTCAGAGAGCACTTTTTGTATCATGTGAGAAACATCCTCAGTGGATTAAGGGTCTGTATTTGTGGGTACTTTCTCAGTTCACATGGGGCATCCCTTAAGACTTCTTGAGCCTAACCCCATCACCTCCAGAATGAAAGTGTATTTTAAAATGCATCAAACACTTTCTCAGATGCATTGGAAGGCAAACCCTACAGATTGTAAGCAAGCTGTCTGTTTGAGATACACGCTTTCCATTTACTGAAGTTCTGATTGAGGGACCCCTGATAATCTGAGGATTCCAAGGGTACTTAAGAACGCAAAACCACTAATACAGAACTAAGTTTGTTTTTTCACTCCCTTTGTTGGGCTGGGAGGGGTGGACATTTGACCAGTTTTAAGCTATCTGCCCCCAAGAACACATGTACGCACTCAGGCTCACTTTGTATTCTTGCATACAACTGTATCAAGTGCAAGATAGGGGCTCAAAGTGCCTCAACCAGAGGAAAGGGGAAACTCTTCTTCTTACCCCCCGGGTAAACCACCACAGCCCCAATGGGTCTCCTTGAACTTACGCCGCCTTAGGAGGTGAAATACGTCTGAGGAGAGCAGAGTGGCTTTGAGCCGCTCCGAGCTGCTCGGGGAATGGGGTTGGGATCTGGCGTAACAACCAGGTCCCTGCCCAGCCTCCAGCTTCCTGCCTACCCCCATGGATGCCACAGCACAACTGTTAACGTTATCTTTTTCTTTTTTTTTTAAGAATATTTTGGGATTGGTAAGGTATAGAATATATAGGTATAAAAAATCATTGAGTAAGGACTGTATGTTAGGAGGTAAAGTTTGTTTAAATATGCATTGTTAAAATCTCAGGGTTCATTTTTAAAACCAGGACTGTGCTTTTATGTATTCTTGAAGTTGTGTATTTGTTTTTAAATAAAATAAACCTGGACTTTCTTTTCTTGTTGGCATCAGACACTTCTCTGATATGCAAATCCTAGCTATAGGGAGAGCAGATACAGAGTTTATTTGGATTCAGTCCAGATCTGAATATAGCATTTTAAGAAACTGGCTTCCAAGCATTGCCTCATTTAAGCTTTTAAAAAGGACTATGTGCAAATGATGTGATGGTCACATAATAAGCCAGTACCTTCCCCTCCATTGGTTACAAACTAGAACGCAGCACCTATACTCGCTTTGAACTAGTAATGATTTTAGTGACCTTTATACAGAATTTTACATCAGTATGAGCACTTTCAAAACATTTTCACCTAAAATAAATACCCTAAACATGTGGTTCCCAAAATTTTTAACACTGGACTCATTTTTTTTAAAATGATAGTCTGTCAGGACCCACCTAGCTTTACAAGACTAAAAAAAAGTTTCACTTTACCTCAAGCTTATGTTACCTCACGCTTATGTTTTTTTTTTCCTTTTTACTATTGGGGGAACTGCCTTTTGGAGCATTTGTTGAGCATTTGTGATCATCAGATCAGGATCATTTTGGTGGCCTTGCCTTCCCTTTCACGTAGCCTCGATAAGAGCCGAAGCATGTTTACTCATGCGTAAATGCATATGTGTGGCTCCGTTTCACTTTCCATAGGGCTCAATACATTTTTTCTTGTCAGCTCCAAGAGGGGGTCTTCCTTCTTGAGTTTTTTGAGGCTTGTGTTCATTGGTTCAGGACCATTCTGGTGTTTCGTCCCTCTAGGCCTACCCTTCGAAATGTGTTGAGGTATGTTCACCTAGTCACAAGTAAATGTCACATGTGGCTCAGTTTCACTTTCCAAGGGGCTTAATGCATTTTCCTTGTCAGCTATCAGCTTGTCAGTTTCACAACCCACCTACAATCTGGTTGCTACCTACTGGTGAATCCTATCCTAAAGTTTTGGAAACACTGTCCTAAACAATTTTACTAATAGTAATTCTAATAGTTTGGCAAAAAGCACTCTGTGCATGCCCAGGGTCCTTTCACACCACATTGTTCCAAACAAACGTATTTGAACTCTATCCTGAAGAAAAACCACCTCCTTATATTTATTACAGTATTATGTTAATACTGTATATATTAATTAACAAAATTAATCCTTGTTTCTCTTCTATCCATTTTAAGAGCTTTGAGGGTGAGTGGAGGATAAAAGAAGAGCATGGAGGCATGGCGACAAACTGTTGTACATAAAGGGCTTGAGTATGGAGAATATTAAAGGCAGGGAAATTTATTTGCAGGAAGATTTATTCAGAGGTTCTCTCTTATAATATATAGGTTAGAGCCAAAGATTCACTTTTGCCTTCTTCTGATAAAAAATCCTTTTGCGTTCAATTCCGCATATATTCTGCCAAGTAGAAGGGTGTATGAATGCATAAATCACTGAAAATGAATGAATGGTAAAAGGGCTGGGCACATTAAAAAACTTAGCTTTACCTATAATTAAGGGGAAAGGAATGAGTTTTTGGGTGGTGGAGAGAAAATACAGTTGTATGGCAGACACTATTCTTTATGGGACAGGTAAGAGATTCAGTTACATATAAAGCATCTCTTACAACACAATTTATCAAATGCTGCATTGCATAGTCAAGCCAAGATGTTGAGACCTGGGTTCAAGTTTCACTTTTGCAATGGACTCTTTGTATGTCCCTGGACAGACTGCTGTTTTTCAGTTCCAGTTGTCTACCTTTAAAATGGAAGTAGTTAGTGACTCACCTTGTTTTGTAGCATATTTTCAAAGAGCAAATACGGTGAAGATGGTGCCATACTTTGGAGATCAAAAGAAGTCATGAATTTTTACTGGTAGCTTCATTTCAGAATGCATTTTGTGATGCAAGGATGCATGTTTCTTTGCTGTACCACCTCAGATGTCAAAAGGTAGCATATCAGAGCAAGACTAGAATTCTTATTTCTTTTGGGCTAGCTTTTTGTAGCTAATTTTTGATGTAATGGAACATTAATGTACACTACATCATATGCTTTTTCTGAGTGTTTGAATTTGTTCCTAGATCAATGGAAATCAACATGGCAACCAAATAAATGTGTTTTGATTCAGCAAGTCGTACAGTAACCTATGCAGAATCAGCTGCATAGGTGAGTAGGCAAACAAAAATATCAGTATGATGGCAGGCAAGGTTGGGGTACCCCAAGAACATGTGTTGCCCCTGTAGATGTTTGTTTCAAATACTGGTTGTTTCAAGTAATGCACAGCTGTTGGCTTCCTTTTAAAAACTATTTTCTTTTCCCTGCTTAACCCTCTCTTGTCAAATAGAGGAAGGTATCCCATAAATAGGAAAGGTTTTTGGCAGACTTCTGGGCAGCAGTTTTTGTCTGTTTGAACGTCTCTGAAAGCAACCTTGCACCTGCCAAGTTGGTAGATTTTTAGAGCTGGCTCTTGGCCTACAATGAAAGAGAACCTGCAGCTTTGTTACTTTCAAATTACAATATATGAAATAAATCTCTTATAGAACCATATGTCTCTATCTGCCAGTCTAGATGTAGACTCTGTGGCACAGTGCATAGAGCTATATATGAACCAGGGAAAGACAGATTCAAATCTCTACTCAGCCATGAAGCTAAATAGGTGACCTCTCAGCTTAAGCTTTTTCACAGGGCTGTTGTGACAATAATATGGTGGATGGAAATCTGGGGTTGGATTCGGAAAGCTAGGAGCAGTGGTATGCTCATGGAATGGGTGGTCTCTCTGTCCATCCTCGCTCTGTACCCCCCCCAAGCTGATATTGAGGCTCAGAGGTGGGGCTGCTGGTGGTGAGAGGAGGCAGAAGAATGAGCATACACAACCATGCCACTTGCAGTAAGGGGTGGTGCCTTTGTGCACTTGCAAGGCACCTCTGGATTCATGTGTGCTTGGAGAAAAGACAAGAGAGAAATGAAATCACTGGGCAGCATTTTATGCATCTGTTTAATAGTATCAAAATTTAAGGCAAGTCTCCTTCAGTGTCACTGTAATTTGGAACACTTTTTGATGTATAGCATTAGTCTGTTAGGATAGGGAGATAATCATCACACAAAACCAGTTCTGAAATGCTGTGTTTCAGACTTGACCCTGGCTTACCAACTTTTCCTTTCAAGGCTAAGGTGGATTGCCATATTTCCTTTAGACCAGTGGAGACCGGTAGATCACAATCCACCAGTTTGTGTAACACTTCCACCATCCCTTTAAGGGGTGGAGGAAGAGGATAGGCAGGGAAGTGATCCCCAGGATCGCATCCCTAAGGGGGACGAAGGGGGGTTGCTTTCACTTACTTGGACTCAGTGAGGGCTGCAGGAGGTGTGGGCAGCCTAGCACAGCCTTCTGGAGTGCTCCCCAAGGCTTGGAATCTTGAAACGGAGAGATTGCAATGCATCTCCTGCAAACAGGAAGTGCTTTGCAATCACTCTGTTTCAAATTTCCAAGTCTCGGGTAGCCCTGCGGAGGGCTGCATTGGGCTCCCTGCACCTCCTGCAGCCTCCAGCAGCTCTCACTGAGTCCAAGTAAGTGAAAGCATCCCCACTTCGCCCCCTTTAGGGATGTGATCCTGTGGATCGATTCCCTGCCCTCCCCTCCCCCACAAAGACTGAGGGAGTAAAGCTCCCTCAAAGTTTGAGAATCAATCCTTTAGAGTTTAGACCCATTCATTTTCATGGTCCTGAATTTGAACTGATTTGGTTGTATGCGTCCCCTTGATAGTGTTGCTTTTTATGCTGATGGTGGCTGTTTTTTCTATTCTTGTTGCTATTTTATACCATAGTTTTACCTTATTGTTAAATGGTTTTTCAGTAGGTCTGTATTTATTGACCTGGCATTGTGTATGTGTAAGAACAGTAAAGATGTGGGTTATGAAAAGTAAATTCTTCAATTTTTTAAAAGAACTTCTTCTGCATGGTTCCAGACCCTTGCCATTGTTCTTGTTACAAGTGTTACAAGCTTTATCACTTAATTTTTTAGTTGTCAATTCTTTTGCAATACAGTATCCACAAACCAAGATTTTTTTTTTTTTAAGCATTTTAAAAAACAGAAGAGGCTGATTCCTGAAAGGACTGTTTGGAAGTACTTTGTTCAGCTGTGCAGTGCCTTGGAACATATGCATTCGCGGCGTGTCATGCATCGAGGTAACTTTCTTGCACTTAATTAAGTTCATGCAGTACAGATAGAGAAAGGGGGGAGTGTGTGTGAGAGAGAGAATATGCTTTTTAAATTTGGATAACTAGTGTTGGTGTAATAGGCCTGGTTAGTACTTGGATGGGAGACTGTCTGGGAATACCGGGTGCTGTAGGCTTATACCATAATCTTTCGAGACTGAAGGTTGCCAACCAATAGCTTATACCATTCTTTATTTCAAGGATAAGTAGACAATATGTATGATGAGTACAGTAACCTTGCTTCTATATTTGCTGGAAAGATGTGTATGATACAAAATTATGATTGAAATTAACAATCTATATTCACTTATTTGTGGTTGATTCTTAGCGGGTTTTCCACTAATTTCTTACACATAAGATGTGATGATGGAAGACACACACTTGCCATTTCTCAACAGAAGACAGAGTAGTGCCTCAACATTCTGTTCTAGCTGTTAGACCAGGACTGATCAGCCTTTTTGGGATAGTTTTGCTGCCATTACAGAAGGGTTTTAAAAAAATTTTTAAATTAAAGGTTCTTTTCCTGCTTTTGCTCCTGTGGAGTTAGCCTAGGCAGCCCTCAGCATGGAAGTCAGTTGCTATGTTGTAGTTTGCTTTGTAAAGATAAGGCATTTACACCTCTAGTGTTTAAATTAGCCTTAAGCTACTCAGGAAACCCAAAGTGTGACACACACATTGATGAGTAAATGCCTGCTTACTGTGAGTATAGTTTAGACAATTTATACCACAAACTCAAGAAACATTTCCAAGGAACTACCAGTGCTTCTATTACTCTTGCGGCATGAAACAAGTAGCGACTATAACAGAGGGAATGCAAGATACACAAAGATGCTTGTTTGAAGACTATAGAATTAATATAGTGTGTCACCAGGAGATGAAAGTTATACTCAAGATTTTGCAATGAGGCACAGAAATCTCTATCTACCCTATTTTGCGTTCACACTCTTATATTGTGTTTTCTCATTAATGTCCAAAATAACCTTTTGGACCTTTCAACATTGTTTCAACCTTTCAACATTGTTTTCTGAGTCTTAACTCAAAAGTAATATTTACACCCTTTCCTTTGATTTATAAGGAAACAAATCCATTAACTGTTTTCATGTACAAGTATTCCACTCATTGACTTCAAACAAAACTTTTTGTCCTTGATTATAGGAAACAGATAACTGACCATCCTTCTGGCTTAATCCCACCTAAGATAGGGGAACAAATAAACAGTTTTTCCAGAAGGGGCAGCAAATGAGGCAAGTGGCTTCTAGTGGTAAAATCGTCAGGATCGCCACGGATGATGGTGGTGGCATCAAATTTCATTACAGAGTAGGTCTTCAAGTGGTCTGAAGTTGTTGTTTGGTCAAATTCACTTTGTGTTTTTCACCAATGCCTCATAAGCATCATCACTGCTGTTGCTCCAAAGTCTCTGGAACACCAGAGAAAGGTAGGGCTCTAATCTAATTCAAGCTGTTATGTCAACCATCCTAGAACTCACAAATAAACGTATTGCTCAGTTCTGTTTTTATGGAAATATATGTATTTTTGGAGTTCTTAATGCTTGAAGACTTTTGTCCAAGGTGGTAATTGATAATGTTTTAATTATCTAAACTTAGAAATAGATTCAATGTTAATCAAAGTTAGATCATTGGTCACACTTATTGCTACTGTTCCAGATGGTAGATTTTCTTCTTACCTATGGAAAATATATTTCTCTCTCTCTCTCTCTCTACAGACATCAAGCCAGCAAATGTATTCATTACAGCTACAGGAGTAGTAAAGCTTGGAGACCTTGGATTGGGAAGATTTTTTAGCTCCAAAACCACAGCCGCACATTCTTTAGGTCAGAGATATTTCTTTGATTGTATAATAATGCTTGGAAATTAACCCATTTCTGCTCAGCCCACAGGTGTACACATTTGATCCCTGTTGTGTATATGCAGCATTGGGCAGAAATAGCTTAATAACATGAATACCAAGTGGATGCAAGCAAATCTTCTTGTTTTTTCTTCAGGAGACTGCCAGCACCAAGTTGAATCCTCTTAGTAATCTATCAGCATGGAGTAAAGAATCTGTTTCATCATTAAAATTTGTCTGTTTAAGTGAAAATGCTAATTCCTTTTGTGGCTGAACTTGTTGACTTTCTTTCTCTGTAAGTTATGTGTTCTCTCTCTCTCTCTCTCTCTCTCTCTCTCTCTCTCTCTCTCACTCACAATTGTTAGAAGATTAAATATCTTTTTCTTCCATAGGGTTATTGCTCTCTTCATAGCTGGTAACTGAGTGTTTTTGTGATGCTTCATATTGTACGAACTCGTAGAACTCAACTCTCTGCAGTTGTCCTTAGTAGATCCTGACCAGTCTCGTGAATACTTTGCTGCAACATGCCAGAGTCTAATATAATCTCTCTGCATGTTAGGGCTTAAAGGTCCCTCGACTGCCTAGTTCACACCAAAAATATGGCCCTCCAAGCCCACTTTGTGATTTTTAAATTATGCAAAATGGGTTAGGAGGTCCATATTTTTGGTCCTCTGAATATTTCTGTGCATGGGGGTGTTAAGAGGGAGCACCAACACTAGCAGGTGATGAAGGCCACAGCAAGGAATGAAACCCTGCAACCTGTTGTGCAAGTGAGGATAATAGGAGATCATGTTTTCATAGCTTTTGGCGAAAGGCCACTGCAATTGCTGAACTGGTGGTTCTCATAGGAACTGGTTCATATAAATAGCGCCTGTTTCTGGGCTGCCCCAGCTCTGACTAGTGTGAATTGGCTCCATGAGGAGGAAAAATATAAATTTTAGATTGCATAGTAGTTTATTACAGAATTGTCAGAACTGTGAATACTGTGTGGTGCTTTTGCATTGCACGTTACCCTGTTTTTGTCTCAAGCTGTGTTCCCTCTTTGCTTACAATGGCTTTGTATAATGCTCTCCTACACAAGTGTTCAGAAAGTGTTCCTCTTGGGAGCTGTAGAGCATGGAAGACTTGCAGTGGACTTCTATAGACCATAGGTAGAGGTGTTTGATAATGGTGTAATTTACCTTACTCAAAAGTAAGCCATTGTGTTCAGTAAGACTTAGGCTGTAATCCTATCTTACTCATCGGAAACAAACACTTCCAGCTGTGGGGCTGCCAATTCACATTAGATTCATGTTACTTTTGCCACAAAATTGGTCTTCACCCTTCGTAATATCTGTTGTAAACAGCTAAAAACGACCACTGTTTGGGGTTATTCTCTGTCTAGTCTTGCTGCTTCATTTTCTACAGTGGTCAACCAGAAGCTTTTTAGGAAGATCACAGTCAGGGAAAGATTGTGAAAGTTGTCCCGCTCTTAGTTATCAACATCTAGAAGGTATGCTGCCCACACACAGGTTTCATTTTTAGCCATCATTCTTAATAGGTGTTGATAGAGACATCCCAGTGAATTTATTGAACTCCTTTAGACTAGCAAAAAAAAAGACGTTTTGCTAGTGGCCATCACAAGATCCTGTAGTAAGGAACTCTATGGTTAATTATGCATTGAATGAAAAAGTACTTGCTTTTATCCATCATGTACCTATTGCCAATCAGTTTTGTTCCATGACCCCCATGTTCTAGTCTTGAGAACAGTGAAAGACTGAGCCTTTGAAAAGGCTCAGTTTTGTTCTTCGTTAAACTGATCTTAGTTGGATGTAGCAGTTCTTGCTTTGCTTTGTTTGTGTGAAATCAGAAAGCAGTTTTTAAAAGCTTCAGTTTGTGTAATGGTTAAGGTGTTAGACTAGGCTAAACTCTGCAAAATGCAAGCATTTATTCTTTTTTCTTATCATCGATCTTTCATACTCATCTCAACCCCCTAATGTAACAGCAGGTTTCCAAGAACTATTGGTTAAAGGTACTCTTGCTTTTAGTAAACTACAAGTCTTCAAACCATAGCATTTTCAACTGCCCCCTGCAGATTCTGCAAAGTCTTTCTCCATAAGTTCTTCACTCTGTGTGTTAGACCTGCAAAAGCTGTAGATCTGTAACCTGCTGCAAGCCATATTAATATTGAGTTTTTTCTATTACGAAGCAATCACCAGATATTGTATCTGAACACAGCAACATCCTTTTGGATTTTAGCAGCTGAAAAATACTGGGTGGCCTTTTTTTGCTCGAATCTTTGTCAAAAAGATAATTTTAAAGTGCTTTAGTTTACCAATCTAAATTGCAATATAATCCTGGCATTCTTGACCAACCAAAGAATTAAAACCTTTTGGAATATGAACTATGTAACATCCTCTGGGCCTCTAGGCCTGTCTACTAATTATATTTTAAAATTACTCCATGTGGCCGCTCTTGGCATCTGATGAAATGTTTGGCTTATCACATGGATCCATTTTTAGTGGCCTTCATCAGACATTTTAAATAGGGAGCTGCTACACAGCACCAGTGGAGTGATTTAAAGGGGGCTCCACATTTATGTCCTAAAATGTACAATGGCCCAAGATATCAATATAATTTTGTCCAGTTTTGGATAGTGTCAAAATACCCTTTAGGCAAAAGAAGACATTCTAGACTAGAGCTTTAATTTTTTACATATTTAATATATAAATTTTAAAATTGGTTATAAAACTAGGGTCCACATCTAAGAAATGGATTTTGAATTTTATTGACCTCTGTTGCAACTTAACAGCCTGAACATATGTACTTGGAAGCAAATTCTATCAATTCCAATTTCTCAGTTTTGGAATGCATTTTTCTTAGCAAGTCTCCTTTCATAAGTAGTATTTTTTCCTACTCATTCATATCTATGTTAGGAAAACAAATATGTATGCTATCACTTCTGTTTTATGATAAGTATAAGTGTTTGGACCAGGATCTGAAATATTTATTGCTTCAGTTGAGATAGTGTACATGTTATAGGAAAATTGTCACATATGACACCCCTCCAACAGGTGATGGTATAGCCTGAGGTATAGTGAGGCTTCATTTAAGAAAAAAAAACAACAGGGAAAAATGAACTTATTTTATATTTCTCTCCAAATATCCATTCCATTGCAATTGTTGAATTTTATCTGAATTTTGGAGAAATGTCCCATGTCTGGAAAGTAGATCTGTTTGAAAAATACTTATTTCAAAGGGGCAAAAGGATTGTGCTTGGATGGAGTTTTTTTTTTTCATTGTTAATAAAAATAATGCCCAGTCCTATTCAATTGACCAGCGCTGATGCAGCCATGCCAATGGAGTGCACACTGTATCCTGTGGTGGTGGTGGGGTTCTGGAGACCTCCTCACGGTAAGGGAATAAATGTTTCCTTATCTTGGGGCTGCATTGCAGCTGCATGAGCACGGGAAAGTTGGTTGTGATTGGGACGTTAAGGTGTTTAAAACGGGGGGGAGGGAATCTTAAGAGTTCAACAATGGTCCATGTAACATTTTTTGCTTATTTTAAATATTTTGCAGAAGTGATTGTTTATTCTTAGACAGGATTTAGTAACGATGTTTTTGGGGTGGGGTAAGTGATAGGCTTTACTTACTACAGATACAAACCTGTTCAGTCTTATTGAAGAAGATAAAAAATATGAATATGAGTTGTACATGATTTATTCGTTTTGATGTATTAAACTTGTGAAGCTATACTGATTCCATTAGTTTTATAAATTGAAAAATTTGTTTGATAATTGCTAAATTGAAGATGGAACTAAATGAATTTGTCAAGTCTTTCTATTTTTGTCTAAATAACTTATCATAAAAGTTTGTATTCATTCAGACTAGCCATCTTTATATTATCAATGTACATTGAAAAATGTATTGCTTGGAAAATTTATTACAACAGCGTTTAGTATTTGATTATTTATTAAGTATATTTGTATATTTGTAGTGGGAACACCTTATTACATGTCTCCTGAGAGAATCCATGAAAATGGATACAACTTCAAATCGGATATCTGGTCTCTAGGATGTCTGTTGTATGAGGTAATATTGACAACTTTAATCTAGAAACCAACAATATATTATAGGATCAGAAACACTTTCTTAAGATCCTGCCATACAATTTTACTTCTGTTGTTTACTTGGTAGTTAATAAGGTTTAAGCAAAATGGAAGGAACCTGGTCTTTTGCAGTCAAGCAGGACCAAACTTAAAATATGTCAGTCTCCCACAAATAGAGTATGATTCAGCTCTTCTAAAATCAGTGAGAATATTTTGTTTACTTTATTTCACAATGGATCATATCACTTAGTATGAAATGGTTGCATTCTTAGGACCTCTTTTTAATACGTTCATTTCCAAGATAATAGTTCTAAATAGAATCTTTCTCCTCACATCCATTGAACACACCAAGCTTGTCGAACTAACAATAGTTATGGCACATGACCTTTTATTGACTTGAAAAACTCTGCCGGGGAACAGACCCTTAAAAATATTGTGTTCATGCACTTTGTAGAGCATTCCTGGTTAAAATTGGTTTGTGGATCCAGAGTTGGGACCTTTCTGTCTTTAGAGTTGCACAGAAGGGAACGGTCACAGTGTTTAACTCTTAGAGGCACAAGATCATGTTTTGTTTAATATCAGGCAATACTTCCTCCTGAAAGATCTCTTGAAAATAACATTTGATGCAGGTATTGTGCCTGCTCTTATACATACTAATTAGATGCTTACCTTTCCTGTGGCTTAATGTTCATTACACAGAAATCAACAAGATAGCCAGCTAAATCCTTCAGGACATGCACAGCTACCCCTAAGGTTTGCACCACTAAACTAAGCACCTCCTACCAAAATGATCTTTAGAGAGGCCCCCCAGCTTAAAGGCATCAGGTGAGGTAACAAACCACCTGCCCCCATGATTCAGCAGAACTCATTAAAGCTCTCCATCAGGATAAACACCTGCTAATGCAAAATTAGGATTTTGTGAACTGTTCTATTTCATAACAAACATTTTTCCTTTTTAAAATTGATTCAGTACCATAATGAAACTGCTTTGGTGCAAGTTTGAATGTGTTGATGTATTATAATTGTTCAAATGATTGATGTCTTTCCTCCTTTTTAAGTTTTGAATTCTGTACACCAGGGTTTGGGTTTTGTTTGTTTTAGAGGATTAACCACTGCTCTTCATCAGGATCTGTTTAATACAGATTCTAGCAGCCATGGAGAGCTCCACAGGAGTCATATGGATACTCAAGATGTTGAAACTGTCCTTGTTGTGAGCCTCTTGACTCACTTTGGCTCTTTTAAAATAATCAGTAGAAGAAATATTATGAAACTTTCTGGTTCCTGAAATATTTATGATTTAATTACTGATCCAGAATAGACCTAAACTAGTCAAAAGAAAATAGTAAGAATTTTGAATTCATAAGCATAAAAATATCCATATAATTATGTAGAGATTTTGTTTGACTTAATATGAGCTGTGTCCACCAGTGAGATTTGGTAAACGGGTTTAGGCTATTATCTAAAACATTAAAGGGTCTTGGTGAAAATGAAATATAGTGATTCCACCCTTTTTCCTTTATAAGCATCCCCCTTCTGCTACATTATACCCCAGTTTTTAAACTCTGACACTGCAATGTTATGCACATTTACTCAGAAGTAAGTTCTATTGTGTTCGGTGGGGCTTACTCTCAGGAAAGTGGGTTTATAATTGCAGTCTAAGTTTTCGGAAGCATGCGACTGTCCCAAGAGAAGAAATGTCCTTTCATTCACAGATATGCCTACCCTTTAAACCTAATGTCCATTTCAATATATTTATCAGCATACCTCATATAATAAGTGGCAGAATTCCTTTTCAGTCCAGTTTAGGGTTCTGTAACCTGTGTTTTCTGTGGTGCATCTGCTTAACATCTATGAAATTAGCAATTATGTTTTATATTAATAATTTCTCTTTTTTTAGTTTTAATTACAGTGTTTTACAGGTCTTTGCGTATAATTGGAGTTTATCTCATGAAAACATGTAATAAAGTACTTTTAATGTTATTTTCTTATTGTCATTAGTAAGTTTTCCTTAGTCATTAGTAAGTGTCAAGTTTTCAGTTTTTATTGAATTGCCCTTCAGATTTGCTGATTTAACCAATGTATCAAAGATAGGACATATTTATTACTTGAGAAATAGTAGAAAAGCCACAAAACATGATGATGTCATATGATCTTGTACCAAAGTTGATAGTTATAAAAGATATTTCATCCCATTAAAATTAGTGCACATCCAATTTGTTTAGTCAATCACCTGGTTTTACTTGCTTAAAATCCATTCCATTGTTTCTGTCAAGCAGAATAATCTGGTGGATCCCATTATTTGTGTCAAAAAGGTATTTGTAAAGTTGAACCATAGATTTGCCCACAAAACAGTTAATCCAGAGAAGTTGTATTTTCAGTCTCATTGATTTTAATCGAACTTATCTGACGAAGATTCAAGTGTTTCAGTTTAAAAATCTAAACAAAACTTAGTTAAGTTTTCTTGATTTGCCCTACATGTTAATATTAAATACATTTAAAGTGGTTTTTATTAATGTTACATTAGTTCTCTTTGTGCACATTCTCTTCAAATTAACAGTAGAAAAACTTGGAACATGTTCATGAGATCTCCATAAAGGGCCAAGTAACCTTCCCAGCGAATCCTCCCTCAATTAATGTTGTAATCTGACATTAATTTCTGGCAGTTGGATTGGATTTTTGACTAAATTTGGTGTTTTTTGTTCCTTGCTATGTGTAGTATACCATTTACAGTTTACTAACAATTATTGTCTCTCCTTACTATTGATTTTTTTTAAAAATTTCATTTTTATACTCAGAGAATTAGACTTTCAAATTTTCTGCCTTATTTAAAAAATACACTCTCTAATCACTGTGGTTTTAATTGATATGCAACAAAGTAGACTTTACTAATTAAAATCAAGATGCCATGCTTTCGTTACATGGACCTTTACAAGGAAAAGTAGGTTTTACACATTTCCTTTATTGTTCAGTGCTGCAATTGCATCCTTACAGGGTCGTAGGTTGGTGGCTTACAGTTCCTCCCCCCAAAAAAAGAGAGAGGGAGAGAGCGTTGCCACCAGCCCTGAAGACAGACAGTGGGCTTTCGTCCCTCAGACACCCCCAGAATACTAATCAGGAAAGTCAGACCCTGGAGGTCAGGGAGCAAGTCAATCATTCTAGCGATCGTCTCAGTGTGGAGGATCAAATTAGCCTGAAAAATTCAGCTGCTGGGAGGAGAGGGTGAGCAGCTGTCAGGGGCAGCAGCGAGATGCACTAATGAACCAGATGAATAGTGCAAAAGCTTGAAAATAAAAACAGGACAGTTGACATTTTTCATCTGTCAAAGCAGGAGATGCATGAAAATATAGTATTCCTGTTTTAACTCCTTAGGGGACATTCAGCTTTCTTTTCTTTAACACTCTGCAGCATTCAAACAAAAGTACTTTTTAATGAACACCTTGTGTACCAACAGTGACTATCTGTGCATTTATTTTGGATTTTCTGCATACAGCTTCTGTTGTTGGAATTTCTGTCTTTCGATTATTTTCAATCTTAAAGAAAAAATATGGCATGAATTATGTTCTTTCTAGATGTAATATTATGGGGGCAATACTATTTGAAATCTGCTATGCTTCAGAGCCTTAATCCCTTGCTCTGGAGGGTAGTGTTTAAAACAGAATAGAGCCTTTATAATGTCTGATTAATGTACACAGCTATGATGAGTTTTACTAGTCTTGATATAACGTGGTTACATGTATTTCTTTTGGAATTTCCCTTTTATCAATATACTGAGGCTGAAACAGTAGCTTTTGGCCATGAAGGAGTTAATGTTCTATCTGGAAGACCACAAGACAGATGAGAGCCATTTTCAGCTTGTCCTGTCCCTGCTGAAGCTCACTGAGTAGCACAGCATGGACTAGCGTGTTTCACACACACTCTGCCTGTCTGGGGAATGTACACATTGTCCTTCCAAAATCAAACTTATTAGCACATGTAGAAAAGGGTGACTGACTTTGGGGCAGCGCTGCACTCCGAGCAGTGCTCATGCTGCTGCGGTTCAGAGATTTAAATGGTTTGGAAGGCAATATGAACATTTTTCTACAAATCCTTTTAAAGTTAGCAGTCTCATCACAGCATTTGTTTGTCTTTGAAATGGCAGATCCTAACATTGTCTTGAAATAAGCATCAGATGCACTAACAATATTTTAAAATTGTTCTTAAAAAAAATGCCTTACCAGAAACATGCTATTTCTTAGCTATAAGTTGAACCAAAATAATGCTTGTAAAGGGGGATGTCCAGGAAGGTTTGGATTCTTTTTTAAAGAAAATATTCTTGCATAGCTATATGTATGTTTACAAGACGTATTTTATGCTTGATTTTAATGGGATATAATGTGTGCAATTGGGCATAGAATTGCTGCTTCTATCACTTAAGCATGTCAACATGTTTTTTAAATGGAAAAACACTCTTTGCCTTAAATTTAGACTTTTTCATATTACCCTAAAAAGATACTGACATAATAAAATAGTCATATTTTAAAAGCCATATGGTTAACAGCGAGTGCCCAAGGTAGTATGGATAAAAACCTTCACGATAAAACATTTCTGAAATCAACCCAAAAATTAGACATAGCAAAGAGAATGCTACAGTCCATCTACCAAAGAATGTATGAAATTCATGGGGTATTCAGCACTTAGGTTCTAGAAAAGCAATCCAGTTAGTCTTGTGACTAAAGAAAATATGACACTAAAAATATTTGTGTGCACGCTAGATGTTTTTGTCAATTTTGGTGATGTCATTTTAAAACTAGAACCTGCTCTGAATCTGGGAATGTGCTAGGCTATGGGAGAAAATAGTTTACAGAAACCTTCTTTTATGAGCGGGGCATATAGTAATATTTCATTGTGAAATTTTCTGCCAGTTCTTGGAATATTTATCCCAAATTATCATCTCTGCTTCAGAGAGCTCGTTTAGACCTGTCCATGGGCACGTGCATACCCAGTGTAGTAATTTTTGATACTGTTCTTTAAACAGCAGGCCACCATACCATATCACAAATTGCTTTTGAAACTCTGCTAACAAGGTGATTTGTGTTGCAGTGTGAGTGTGTACCCATGCTGGGTGCTGTCTGAGAAGCACAGGCTTTGAGCCCTCTTTTGATAGTGGCATTAGTTGCATAGATTTTTAGACCCCAGCCACAATTTCCATTTTATACCATCTTATAAATTAATACCTTTAAATCTGATTTTTGTATGTATGGAAACTGCTGCCAAAATATGTGCAAATACTATAATTCCAGAATGAAATTTCACATATAAGAGTATAAACCTATTGTAACATTACAGAAACTATCTTAACTGGTGTTCACCACACACTGGACAAAATGACTTTAGAAGGAAAATTGTTCTAAAACAGCTGTGATGGCATTAAAATCAGAAATAATAAATTGATGTAACACATTTCTGGTTTAGGTTTCAGCAGAATTTGCCTGAACAAATTGTAATTATTCAAAAATGTACAAAGTTACTTGAAATTATGTCTGTTCTCTTTCCCATCTACCATATATAAAAATAACTCTTTTTGTTTGTTTCATACAGATGGCTGCACTGCAGAGTCCATTCTATGGTGACAAAATGAACTTGTATTCCCTATGTAAAAAGATAGAACAATGTGACTATCCACCCCTTCCATCAGATCACTATTCGGAAGAAGTAAGTATCTTCCTTGTACTGTTTGAGAGTAGAAGCGTAAGAGCACAGGCTGGGTAGTAGAGGGTTTTTTTTTTTCAATTTAGAAAAAAGTTTCCAATTTGTACTGGGATCTGGGGGCACAGCCTGCCATGCAGGAGTGTTCCTTTTACAGTTCAAATTCATTTCAGTGAGGTATGTACAAAAGAATTTTCCCATGGTGTCTTCATTTATGTGGGCTGAGCATTGCTTAAGTGTGTACTGATCCTGAATTTACTTGAAAAGTGGTGTCCTGTCAACATAGTTTTCAGATTTAAAACTTTTATTTTCTTATGTAGAAGTGTTGAAGGAAACAGCTGTGATGTGGTATGTAATGCTAAGTCTGCCTCTGTCGTCTTTTGATATTGTATCCTCATTCAAGATATTAAAACTTAAACTGCAATGTGAAGAAGAGATTGCTTGAGATGGATGCAGTTGTCTTGATACCATTAGCATGGTCAGTGGTCTCACAGTTTTATTCATACTTTTTATGGGAATGTGGTCACTATCCTTTGCTACTACGTGTCTTCTGTTCCTGTGGTGCTCTCCCAATAATTAATAATCCTTCTGATAATTAGTTAGAAATTATAGAACTGGTGACCCTCCAGCAGTTCACATTCTTTAACTTAGTAGTAGTGAGAGGATAGCTGCAGATTGACAAGGAGTAACCAAATCTGTCATTTTATATGTATCCTTTTAAGGTTTACAAGGCATGTAAATCTGAATTTTCTGGCTTATGTTGCATTGTACGTGTGTTTTTTATCGTGAAAATGCTGAGGACATGAACTTTCTCTGCATAGGGGCAGTGCCCAAGCATGGAGGAATTCCTACAAGGCAGAACAAAGCCCTGTTTTCTCCTTTCTTATGTCAGTGTACACACACACAAGCACTGATTCAGGCTGGTACAAAGAATAGGGGATGTTTTCCTTCCATACCTTGTTAGTTCTCTTGCAGTTGCTCAAGGAAAGCTTGTCTGGGACTTGCACTCCTTGACGTAGCAAGGTGGAGAGGACATAGATGGGAAGATGAATGTAGACCTCCCATTTCCTTTCACAGCCTGGAACACCATGTGTTTGTGCATGCACTGTGAGAGTGAAGGGGGAAAGGGGTCTGTTATATTAAGAGATCTCACTGAATCAGCATACTGTCCCTGTATGCAGAAGGATCAGGCTCCGAGAGGCGCAGATGAAGAATGTGTAGCTGTACCCTCTGTGGCAAACTTGTGCTAATGATTACAGACTTTGCTTTAAATGATGCAGATTATGCAAAAGGCGTTAACACCTTCTTAAATAACGAAGGAGCAAAATACATAATTCTTAATGAATGCAAGCCAACATAAGATAAACATATACATGCCTCTCTCCTATATGAGAGAATGGTCAGGTATGTTCTTGTCTTCCTATGTAACATATCAAAATATTCTCTCTGAACAAGGTAAAATAATGGCAGCTGCAAGCCAACAAAGAGGCTATTGCAGCTTCTTCTAGTTCAATGTACATGAATTAAAGATTATATTGAAATGCACATAAACGTCCTCTCTGAAAAATGTTTTGTAAGTATTAAAGCTTTGCACGGCTTGGCTTACAGAATGGGGAGTAACTTGTAATTCTGAACCTTGAATCACTTGCTTTTCAAGGTTTCAGTGATTAATAAAAGATTGCAGTCCAGGAATTTTTGGTCTCTTTTTTTTCTATGCCATATTTATTGTGACAATTCTTACAATTTTATTATAGGGACTATCCAAATATGGATTTGTTTAGAATGGCATTATGAGGGAGAAGTGATCGTGTCCATTAGACAGTGCATGCAACATAGCATTAATGTAGTTTCCCAATTAACTGTTTTTCAGTGGCCGTTTTTAATTATTACTTTTTTGCGGAATATAAATATGGCACTTCATATAGGCAACTTCAAAACCAGAGGCCTAGAAATACAGTAGGGTGTGAACAATAATGCAAAATGATAGCGAGAATGTCAGGGGCCGTTCTTTGTTGTGTCATTCATGCTGTCTTCCTTTTTCCACGAAGCGCATGAATATTTCACGTATCTGCATCCTCATCCTCTATTCTTCTTGACTAATTTTCAGACTGTCTGAATTTGCATTTCACATGGTAGCTGATTAGGAGATGCCGAGTGCAGCAGTGAAGCCTCAGCAGGCGGTTGCCATGGTGACCTTCAGCAGGATTTTAATGATGATACCACTAGTGGTTCGTTGAAGTCGGCCTGCCTGCAGGGCTACTTCACTGCAGCTAAGTGTGAAGTTGGATATATGGATTCTCAGCCAAGGGGCAAATATCAAAGTCCAGCCCTGATAGAAGGTCTTGGTGCTGGGAAAGGGAAACATCTTCCACCATTTATTTATTTTTTAGTCTTCATAGTTTCCAGGTTTTCTGGGGGGTGGGGGTCGCAAAACAAACCATGTTGCTGTTTTTTTTCCCATTCAGAAAGAGGAAGCTTGAATGTCCCTTATCCTTAAAATCATTTTGCCTTACAAGAACACACTAGGAAGTGAAAAAGTATTACTATAAGTCTAGGAATATTTTTTAACACATAAAGTAAAATATTTAAGTGGCATCAGCAGAGAAGTTATTACTTTGATCATTTTGTCACCCCAAAATCATCCCTGGTATGAATCTTTAAAAAAAATGGAAATGTATTTAAAGATCATTTCTCTGTCTTTAATATTGTTTTAATTTTGAAGACTTGTACAGACATGGAATGGCATAAGATGAATAGGCTAAAGTGTATCTGTCAGATTGTAGCAGCGTCCTAAAGACTTCTAGAAAATTTAAACTTCAGTCTATTATCCAAGTTGAAAAGTGCACTCAGTTGAGCAGTTCAGGGATCACTGAACAACAAAATCCACTTGAATTTTTATGTGAATAAATTTAATGAAGGAATAAAAATGCTTTGCTTCAGGTTTTGATCTGTTTCATACAAGACTGTATACGTTTTAGACTTTGTCACAAACTATTAGTCTAAGATCAGTTTTCATATATTTCTGCAGCATTTGCTTTTTGTTAATTTCACTATAAATTGATTTTGTTTGACCTGTTGGCAAATGTTTGACTTAATTTATAGGGACTGTTTGAACCAGATCAGTTGTTATTAACAATTCCTCATTGCAGAACTTGCACACTTTTCTTCACACTATCGCACACTCCATTCTCATTTGCAAACTATTCACACACTAGCAGTCATATAGCATTGTGATAATGCTGCCTCATCCCTTCTCTGCATCCCTTCCAGCCAACATTTTCATTTGTTCCTAAGGCATAGTACGCTGACAGCTTTTTAAAAACTTCTGAGTGGTTGGAATGTTCCTAAACGTTCCATAATACCTCAACAGCTGAACTGAATTGATAGCAAGATTTCATTTCCGTATATTCACACTGTCCAATAACTGCCAAGCTTTCAAAAATGACAGCCTGCATTTATTGCAGGTTGGGATTTGCTTATGTTAAGTATACTTGATTTAGGGGACTCACCAGTGTGTTTCTTTAATTCTCTTTGTTCTGTTCATTAATTTGATGTTACTACAAGCCTACTAAGTGCCCTAACACAGTGGTTCTCACACATTTAGTACCGGGACCCACTTTTTAGAATGAGAATCTGTTGGGGCCCACTGGAAGTGATGTTATGACCGGAAGTGCCATCATTAAGCAGGAACATTTTTAACAATCCTAGGCTGCAATCCTACCCACACTTACCCAGCAGTAAGTCTCATTGACTATCATCGTTAAAAGAATACACATAGTAGCTTGTTAAAAGAACAGATCTATAACATTTCCCCAAATGCAGTCACATACCATGGTAGCATCAAATCTAATATATTAAAAATAAAATATCAAAATGAATGGGGACCCACCTGAAATTGACTCACGACCCAACTAGTGGGTCCCGACCCACAGTTTGAGAAACACTGCCCTAACATCCAAAGCTTGTGGAGACTTTGCAAAGAGATACTATACAAATGTGCTATAAGGCTATATGCTGGGCCTCAAGATCAACTCAGAAATGTTGCTCTGCTTCCATGGTTGTAGAAGAGTCTTCCATGGTTGCCTTTGGGTCCCCTTTTCTTTTTAACTTCTCCATTAAACATGTGGAAGAATTTATTGGTAATGAGTTTTGTTTCTCAAAAAATTTGTGTCTTCCTATTTCTGTTTTGCTCTTCTCATACTGTGTGTTTTGGCTGCCAAAAGTTGGTTATTAAAGCACAGGCACTGTACCTCAGTAGTAAATGCCTCCTTTGTATGCAGAAGGTCCCAGGTTCAATACCTTGCATCTCCAGGTAGGGCAGAGAAAAATTCCTGTTGGAAACCCTGAAGAGTTGCTGCCAGTCAGTGTTGTCAGAACTGAGCTAGTTAAACTGACTTGGTATAAAGCCGTTTCCTATGTAAATAAGGGCTGCTTAACACATGCACAGTGCAATCTTAACTTGTCCCAGAGCAGGCAGGCAGGTGGGTGGGCCTACGCTGTATCCAGTGCAAGTTTTGGGCTGGCTGAGGTTCAGCCCGAGGCAAAAGGAAACATTTTCCCTTACCCCAGGGAGAGCCGCAGCACCCCAGTGGGTCTACTCAAATCTGCACCACCGGAAGATGCCTATGGCCTGATCCAGTGGGGCTGTTCTTATGTTCTTAAGAACTGAGCTTGCACATGTAAATAAACTATTACAGTTTAATGACCTCACATAGGATTTAATATCACTCTGTGCATACTCAAAGCACTATATGTTTCAGTGCAAATCTTTTCCACATGCTAATGAAAGCCATTAAATGTTCAGTAGTCATGGAGAGTTGGATGGAGTGGTCCAATTTTGAATGAAACAAATTTAATTTTCTCAGTACTTGAGAATTGTGTTTTATTTCGGCTCAATGTGGTGCAAACCTTTGGCAATTAGGGGTGGGAGGGTTAACTAGGTCAGCTGATTAAATGTCTAGGCCCATCTGGCTGGATTACCCACTGACTGCTAAGTACCAATGGCAGTGCTCAATGTGCCATCATGGAGTGGGTGGTGGCTGAATATCCTCCACAACCTCCAGCGATCTAATGCCAGATGAAATGCTAAACACTGTATTTAGGTTGTCTGGATGGTGCACACATGTGTTGTTATTCTTTCTGAAATGCAAGAATTGCTCAATCTCCCATCTGTATGACTGGGAATACAGAATTTATATAAAATATTATTTGTATGTTGCGAATAGGGA
The DNA here is from genome assembly GCF_035046505.1 of Tiliqua scincoides. Lineage (NCBI taxonomy): Eukaryota > Metazoa > Chordata > Lepidosauria > Squamata > Scincidae > Tiliqua > Tiliqua scincoides. The sequence continues at coordinate 125,458,554 of NC_089824.1, forward strand.
TGTTGGACTGGGGACAGACCTCACTCTGCCATTTGAGGGTCATTTGAATTTGCCGTTTGCTGACTCTGAACCACTGGGCTGTCTTTTTAAAGAAAGAAAAAAACATGTGGTGTGTGTGGAGCAGAATCCTGCTTATGATAGCTGCCTTTATTTTGAAGCTATTCAAAACAAGTTCCTCTGAGCCCTTGAATATGATCTGCCATCCTGGAAGGTTGTATGGTTGAGAGCAAAAGTAGATGAAGTGTCTTTTCTCTCTGAGGCACAGGAATATCCCATTTTCATACTGGCTCAAACTTCAGTATAGTGGTCCCAATAGGTTTAGAGAGGCACTTGGCTCATTTGTAGATCATGTTCTTTAGATGCAGGAAGTTTTGGATTCAATCCCTGGTATCTCTAGGTAGGACTGGGAAAGACCTGAGATCTTGGAAAGCCACTGCCTGTAAGAGTGGACAGAACTGACCCAAGTAGACCTCACCCCAGCAGTGTCTTTTCTAGTGGCTGTCTGCTGGTGTTCTTTTTGCATCTTTTTAGATTGTGTGCCCTTTTGGGACAGGGAGCCATTTAGTTATTTGATTTTTCTCTGTAAACCGCTTTGTGAACTTTTAGTTGAAAAGCGGTATATAAATACTATTAATAATAGTAATAGACCAATCGTCTGCCTTGATATAAGACTGCTTCATAGATTTAGAGATGTCCATACAACATGCTTTCAAACAGAACACAGACTTCCCTTGTCCTAGGTAAAGCTGACTTGCGCAAAGTCGTCTTTACACGACCAGCAAACAAACAAAAGCAGCAGAGTAAATGGTGCAGGGGATTCTACCTGCCATTCCACTTACTAAATGAGCTTGAGATCAAAGAATGAAGCTGCTGATCCCACCTGTCGCTCATAAACTTTAAAGACACAGTACACATTTTCTGGACATCAGGCATTTTCAAGGTAATTTTATGTATATGTGATTTTAGCTTCACATGCTGACTCTGGAATGTAACCCTTGCGTAAGTGTAGGGCTGACTATACTGCTGATTTTCTTAGGAACTTGCGTGTTAGCATCCTGCCTACTGATTTTCATCTTATCTGCAGTGCTAGCATCCAAAGGACCTCTTACATATGTTATTTCTAATTCTAACTAGACATCACAATATTTCAAAGGATGCATTGAACTATTTTCTTTTGCTAGACCATGGCAAATTTTGGCGGGAGTATTAAAGGTTCTTGTAAATGGGAAAGGGATTTGATTTATGGTACCCTCAAATCAGCATTTACTGCATGAAGATTTCAAGTGATGATGTCAAAGGAATTTTGGGGGTCCTACCATAAAACCATAGATGAGGTATGCTCTTGTTTTTGTGGAGTTACTGAACCTTTGGCTGCATTAATGAGTAGTAATGCAACAAAAGGTTCAATGACCTACTCATCCTTTCAATAATTGTATGGTGGACAAGGTTAACTGTCAGGGCTATGCAGCATGCACAACCCGTAGATATAGTGCAGCAGACTGCTGGCACTGACAGTGATCCAAGATAGTTCAAAGAAAAAAAGAAAACACAAGCAAGGCAGATGTCCACCACCAAGCTGTATTTACAAATTTTATAGATAGCTAGTCTCACCGGCAGCAAAACAGCAAGCACAGTCCTCCAACACCAATACATGCTCTTCCAACTCCTCACAATGACTGTGGCAACCTCCTTTTTATATTTCCCCTGACCAATCAAGTAGGGGATGACCTCACCCCAATTACCTTATCTCCCTGTGACACTATTGCATCAGCCTCCCAGGATGCACCTGTTCCTTTTCCATAGACATACATTGAGGCTGCATGGTTATAGTGACTCAGCATATTTACACAGTCAGGATTGATCAGCTCAGGGTCATATGGTACACATACAGGTTGCCTTACTTTGGCCATGAGCTTGCTCACATACACACACAGGCCCAGGCTTTCAGGCCTTGCCATGTTCAGACAGCAAATTTCCTACAGGATGGGTCAAATTATCCTGACATTAACATCAAGTAGGAATCTGTACATAATAGAAACCACTGAAGTGTGCAGTGCTTCTCTCTATGTCCTGCACACATTGCATCGCCTGTAGTATTGCTGTGAGAACTCTGTTATCGAGTTAGATGTGCCTAGAACAAATTGTGTGACAGGAGCAACCAGAGCCCCATTTTAGATTGGTGAGGGAGAAAGGCCACTCCATAAGTCATCTCTTGAGAGGAGTGACAATTCCTAAGGTACTCATCCTGTAGCCAAACTTTAAGTTTTTGAACATGAAATAACTCAGGTTTATCATTGCTTCAGTCATCTCAGGTTTATCATTGCTTCTACTTCTCCCCCTGTCAATCTTAGATTGTGCGTCTTCTGGGACAGAGACCTATCTTATTACTAGTACAGTGTAATATGTATGAATTGTGTGTGAACCTATATAAATATATTATCCCTGTCAGTAGAGACTGGCCTACCTAATGTAAGGACTAAAATGACAAGTCTTGCCCTCACTGCAGCAGTTCCCTAAGTGCAGTGGTTTTATTTCACTTAGTGAATAGCTTCTATTTATGTAGGAGAAAGAAAAAGGTAAACTCAAGGATGCCTCTGAAAGAGAGACTAAGGGCCCAATCGTATCCAACTTTCCAGTGCTGATGCAACCATGTCAATAGGGAATGTGCTGCATCCTTCATTGGGGGCAATAATGGAGGCTTCTTCAAGGTAAGGGAATGTTTGTCCGCTTACCTTGGGGCTGCATCAGCGCTGGGAAGTTGTATAGGATTGGACCCTAAATCTGTTCCTTGACTGGAACAGGGGCAGGTTTGGTTCTGTCTGAAATATACAAACCATTTACTTTGTCCCCATTACAGTGAAGGGAGCCACTGAAATTGAGTCTGTTTCAACCAGCATTTGCTCAGCCTCTTAGGGGAAAGTATTGGTGACATCTTGTTCTTTGGACTGGTGATGTAGAAATAAATGTCATACATAAATATATGAATGGTATTCCTTTTAGGCCGGAGCCTCATCTCATTGGTAAAATACATTCTTTGTGTATAAAATGTTCTCAGTTCTGGCATTTCATGTTAAAAAGGCTCTTGGGCTCTGCCTTGGACTATGGATGCTGCCACTTGGAGGAACTAGAACTGAGGCAGACTAGTCAAGAATCTGATTCAGTGTAAGGCAGCTTCAGATCTGAATAGGCTTAAAAGAAATAGCATCAGATCTTTTCTAACTGGTTTTTAATAAGTTATTTATTTGTATATTTATACATTACTTTTAAACCAAGAGTTCTCAAAATGCATGTGTGCAAAAGAAAGGAATGATAGAGTTCCCTATCCCAAAGGGCTCTCAATCTAAAACAGAAGGTGAGGGGGTCGGGGACATGAAAGATTGGGATATGGAAGCAAGGATAAATGGGGAAGAATACATGTTCATGCAGCCACACAGCTTAACTGAAAATGAGGGGAAAGCGGGGTAGCCCTTGCCATCATTCCTCCCCCCAGTAGCAAACAATTGTTATAAACTAAATAAAATTATACATTGGATGCAGTCAGTGCCTCTTGCTCTGAATGTACAATATTTATTTGTGTTAAATCTGGCTTCCTCACTGCCACATTGGCTTGGGTGTGTCTCGCGTTTTTCTCACGTTTTGGTCCCTTTTTATGACTTGAGGGACACTTTTTTCCCCCTTGTGTGGAGACTGACAAACTTGTTTAAGTGAAAAGAAATGTGTCCCGCTGTTCCCTGCTACCAGGCTAAGCTCCAGGCAAAATACTGTCATTGTGCTAAGTTCACAGAGAAGGTTAAGGAGGATGCTGTTCAGGGATGCAACAGGAGCCCTCCCCAGCCTAGGTACGGTTCCACTCTCTCTTCAGTAGAGTGATGCTGGTCATCTCATACCTGACTAGAATATATTGCTGTGCTGCCATTTCAGCTCAGCCTACTTCGCATTAGCATTCTTGAGGTCAGCCAAATGCTACATGCTTACAGAAGGGCTTTCTGACTTTGTGGAAATAGATATTCTTGGCAATAAGCAAAGAAATGGTAAGCCTGTAATGCAGTGGTTCTCGAACTTTTCCGGCTCGCACCTCCCCTGATCCTTGTGGCCATTGCCCACGGCTCCCCATTACAACACCTCACCTCAGTTACCCCCCAAATGGGGATGAAGGTGTCCTAATTATACACTAGAAACAATAAAACAGCTGCCAGCACTCTGAGGCTGCAATCCTAACCACACTTACCTGACAGTAAGCCCCATTGAACAAAATAGGACTTACTTCTGAGTAGACCTGGTTAGGATTGTGCCCTGAGTTTGTTAGCAGTACACCTGGAGGGTTTGGGAAAGGGAGGGGGGAAGTGATGAATTTGCTCTGGGAGGGGAAGACTTTGTTTTGTGTGTATCTACTAATTGCAAACTGAGACCTAGAGTCTGTTTGGCTGCAATCCTAAACTCACTTTCCTGGGAGTAAGTCCCATTGAACACAATAGGACTTACTTCTGAGTAGACCTAACTAGGATTGTGCCTTTTGTCTTCCAATAGCAGCCAACAGTACCCCTCCCCCCCCCAAAAGGAGGCAGGAGGAAAAAGGGGAATGGCTAAAAAGGAATGGAGATTTTAATTTTTAATCAATTTTTGGAGATAAAGCCATCAAGTATGGCTTTTTTTCTTTTTTGAAGGGGGAGGAAAAAGAGAAAGGTGAGGATCCTTGGTTAAGCTGACACAGACCTCAAGCCCATGTAGGTCTACTCAGACGTAAGTCCCATTTGAGTCAATACTTCAGACGTAAGTCCCATTTGAGTCAATGGGGCTTATTCCCAGGACAGTGTGGAAAGGATTGCAGCCACACAGAGCAAGATTACAACTCACCCCAAAGTAGATGGGGCCTGCTCACACACATATACCCAACATGCAGATGCCACCCCCTTTCCCCCCAGGCAAGATGGAGGAATGCAGGCTGGGGCATTTGGACACCCCCGACTAAGAGCAGGCTGGCTCCCTCCTTCACTGAGCTTACTCTTCCCTCACAGTTTGAAGCCTGTCAGGGGTGCACCCTGTGCTGATGAGATGCAGCACCTCCACACTCCTCTCCTCCAGCCTTGACCAATCCCAGGACGCCCAGGGTGAGGGACACACTGGGAAATGTAGTCACTGGGGCGAGGTTGCACATGGAGAGAGCTCCATGATGAGATGTGGCACCTCTGCCGATGCTCAGCCAGCCTTCTCTCCCACCTCCCCCCACCATGTTTCACACGCCCTCCCAGCCTCACGCTGTCCCACCCACCTCTTTCACAGCTGAAGAAAAGCAGCAAGTAAGCAGGCAGCAGGTGCAGCCGAGCAGAGCTCTGCAGAATCAGCTGCAGTCCCACATGCCTCACGAGGCCCCAATCAGCTAGCCACGCCTCCCGAGGGAGGCGGGACGCACAGATTGAATACCTCAGCTATACTGGATTGCTCAAAAAGAGCTAATTTTGTTTCCACACTTCTTCAAAAAGAGCACCTTGCTGTTCCTAGTTTGGGGCTTTAAGAAAAGATGGTTCAGGGTCATAGTGGCCATTTGGGCAATAGGATGGGCCTCATTTCCTCATCTTTGGCAAATGCTGCTGCAACAGTATCTTGCAAAATTTAAAATGTCTGCATTCACCGCTTTTCTCCCCATGACAGTTCACGACATCTATCCTAAAGTCTCTTTTAGTTTCTTAGAAACAATTCAGCCATGAGCTTATTCTCTCCCTCCCCCTCCAGCCCAAGCTACTTATTCACAGCAGGAGCAAAAGCAGTTACTTATTTCTCATCTTTCTTTTCTCTATACCGCTTATTCAGTATAGACTGGCCATCTTGGTGAGGATCAAAACAGATTTTTTTTTCCTCTTGCAGACATAAGATTGCAGGGAAATACTGCTGATTAGATCTTGAAAAAAGCATACTTTTCCATTTTACTTATGCATCTATTTCCCTCCTCTTTGTTGTCACACCGGTGGTGGTGTTCTAGATTGTGAGCCCCTTGAAGCAGGGCCCTGTCACCCTGTTCTTTGTAGAATGTCATGTGCATGGGTGGCACTATACAAATACTTCTGATTTTTGGAAAGGATTTCTGGACACTTCCCAGTATGTGCCATAAAATACATGAAAAGGGATGTTTTTGCTGATCCTTTTTCAGTGTGACAGCCTGAGGATGGTACCACATCTCTCTGCCTCCTCTGTACCCCATTTTTACAAGAAAAGCAATATTCCAGCAATATTTCATGTTTGCCACAGGTACCAAGTAGATACCTGTGACAGACATGAGATGTTACTGACTTCCTTGGGTGAGACTTCCAGAGCTGCCCAAAAGGGTTCTCTTTGTGGAGCTGAATCCTTTTATTTCTCAGAAATCTGCTTCCCACTTGCTTGCTTCCCACTTAAGCAGACTGCAAAGTGTTCAGCCATTGAGTGCCTCTCGGCTAAGCTTAATAATGCACCACACTTGTCACCTGCGATATATGATGTCCTTGCATCTTTCTGGAGCAGATCAGATAGATTTTCTTTTGCATCCCAGGTCATCCCCTTCTAGATTTGTGTACTCTGAAGTTAAGTCTTGCTTAAACTGAGTGTGTACCCTAACAATGAGGAGCGACATACTTCCAGATAAGGCAATTTGTTGTAAAATACATAGGCAACAATAAGGAGGAAAAATTAGACTCCTCAGAAGTATATGTAAAATAAACGTGGTCAGCATTAGACTTTTTCATCATTTTGTGTGGAGTCTCACAACTCTGACTGCCAGTTCTTCCCCCACCCCTACCGACTCCATGGACAGGTTCAGGGCCCAGGAAATTTGGAATCCAAATTTCGAGCACCAATGCATCTGCAATGCAGCCTTAAGGTCAGGGAACAAACCTTGCCGTGAGGAGGCCTCTGTTACTACCCCCACAGAGCAGGATGCAGCTCACACCCCATTGGCATCAGTGCCAGAAAGTTGGATAGGATGGGCCCTAAGACAAGTTTAGAAGCAAGTTTAAGACATCTGTGCTGCACTCAACCTGCGGCATCTTTAAAAGCCATGGGCATGTTTCATCCCAAGGCATGCATGACTTGGTTTGCATAGAATTTGCCCATGTGAATCCCTCTGTTTGTTCCTTGCACGTTGCCCATCGTTGAAACCATTGTTAGTCCTTTTAACGTTAACCCAGTTATATTTTAATCTCTCAAAAGGAACTGAAAAGCAAATCCATCTCATGGAAATATAAAAACTATTGTCCACCCAGTGAAAACAATAGCAGTAACCATGCCTAACCTTTTTTATGGGGGCTTGTGGCCATTATGTGTGAAATTTGCATTCAGATAGCTACCATAAAAACTAAAATCCAGTGAGACAGTTTTTTAAAGGCAGCCATATGCAAACTAATAGGACTATGGTAGAAGGTATGTAGCAAATATGAATGTCTGAAAGGTTTCTATGAGTATGTGTCTTTTAAAAGTTGCCATGTTGTAGTTTTCCAGTGTTATTAATTAAAGAACTGGGAGAAAGGGGTGCCTAATGCAGTAATTGCCTCACTAGATCTATAATTGCCACCAAGTGTTTTTTGTGCTTGTTTCTTTACATACTGTTTTTCTTTTCTAGCTGCGACAATTAGTTAATATGTGCATCAACCCAGATCCGGAGAAGCGACCAGACATAACCTATGTTTATGATGTAGCGCAACGTATGCACGCACACACTGCAAGCAGCTAAGAGACTCCGTGACTTATGAAGAGAAAAAACAACCTGGAAAAGTTCAAGTATTGTTGTGGAAACATCCTGCTACTTTCATTTATCTGTGGTCTAAAGTTTAGTTATTTGCAATTACTGTGTGTAACAATTTTGTCACAGAGTTTATAATTTAAATATATATTTGTGTGTGTTTAAAAATGGTTATATTAAAATATGAAACTGTTCTAAAAAATGGGCAGAGAGTCAGCAGTCCATGCTGACTAAGCAATTTCCCAGACATTATTATATGAATGGGAACATTTTACGTGGATCTGATATTTAGTTCTACATATCAGATGGGTAGTTTTGCCTGTGTTGTGACTGTCAGGCCCCTACAAGCACAGCTATTGAATCTGTTCCTCAGTTGTTTTTAATCATTTATCGAAGTAATGAGTCAGCACAATTTGTGAATTTATTGTTCATTAGTGAATTTATTGTTGCCTTTCCCTTCTCCCCCAGAGGCAATTAATTAATAGGTTTTTTTTAAAAAAAAGAGTTATATAGTTTACAGTTTTGCTTGTCAAGATAAATGTAGGTAGAAACAATGTTATTGGCTATTGAGCTTTTAACACAGCCTCTGCATATGAAAGAATGACTTTTGGAGAAATTGTCCAACACTGAAAAAAAAAATCCTTATGATCTGCCTATTCCTTACCCTTGTACAGTATCCCCACCCCCAAAAATTAACTTCAGCAATGTGTAGTATGTCCTGCCTTGTTCCTGCAACCTGCTGGGTGAGTAGGGAGAGTAGTGTGTGTTACAGTGCCTAGAACTCCATTTAGTTCATTCACAGAATCTGTAGTTCTCAAAGCTGAGCTTCACAAAATGAAGCATTTCCAAACTGCTTTGATTTCAGGGGGAGGTAGCTAAGCACGGACAATGGATGGGTCTGGCAAATGCATAATGGGGTTTGAATTGTGTACTTCTGTTGGGTAAATACTATGCTTGCATAAGGTCATATTTCTCCAGTTAAGCCCATCTGTAATAGATGTGGACTTAAAAGTAATTTGCTTTTTTGTGTTACACTTTGTGCATTTTATATACATATATGAAAGTTCATGCTGTATGTTGACTTGATGGTAGAGTCAAGTTTTCACCCACTCTTGTATAAGGCACACTTAATATGAACTGGCTGCCATGAAGAAACCCTTGACAGTTGCTCCATGTGGTGAGCTATTTGTATGCTGTATGCATACAAGGGTCTAATGAGTTTCTCTGCACTGTTGCACACCAAAGGAATATTGTGTTAGCTGCACAGAGCTAAACCCTCTTATCAACAGACAATCCATATGGCAGCTAAAAATCAATATGAATTGTCTGTTACAGTGAAGGCATCTACTTCCTGAATCATTTGTGTTTTGTACCTATCTGACCTTTAAAAAAAAATACAGTATTTGTTTCCTTAAAAAGTTGCCTTGTTTGAGGTTTAAAAAGAGAGCTTCCTATTTTATCCTTCTCCATTAACTTTTCAAATGAAGTAAAACTAATATTTTACATAAAATTCAAAGTGAAATTCATAATTGGTTGGTTTAACATTTATGGACCTGAATGACTATTTGTTATGGAGCAAAAGAACATTATGTTTTAATTGCAGATGTTGGTGTACATAGAAGTCAAGTCTTTGGAGATCATACAATCTGTAAATGCAGGAAGTGTCAAAATGGTTCTATGATTTGCAATGAGAATTTTATTGATAGTGTGACATGGTAGCCTGCAGCCCATTACTTACAAAAAGGTAGTAAACAAGAAACTGCTGTTTTTGTAAATATTAAACCGCAGATCTCTCACTAATTCACCATGCAGTCTATAGTCTTACCTGGTTTTTTGTGATTGTACTATACCATTAAAGCATGCATAATAAGTAAAATATATATCAATGCCTTATGCTGTACTGATGTTCCCTGTACAGGTTACAGCGGAACCGTATGTTGGCATCCATAGCACTGTTCTGTTTACAAAAAGCAATGCCAGAAAATGCTTTTCATGCAGCTGATTCACTCATCTAGCCTTGGAACCAGTTATTTTTTTAACTCTGAGGGAGAAAGCAAGTGCCACAGGTGCTGCTTCTGTAGCTCCCTCCAGTATACAGAGATAGTTGTGCTGTGCCTGGCTTCTGCAGCCTAAGCTAACAAGCAAAACCAAAGATTACCAAGTCTCTAGTGAGTCACCATACATGGATGGTGTCATACATCTGGCAGAAGTTGTTCCTGGATTAGCATTCAGAATTTGAACATGATATGGTAATTTTCATTAAAATTACTATATGTTTCACTAGGTTGGTTGAGGGTTTTTCTCCTCTATGAATTGGTCTAAAATTGTATTTGGTATAGAATAGGACAATAATTGCCTGGCTTCATTGGCAGGTTTTACCATCTCAGCCATTCTTTAAATCTATTTTGTTTTTCCTTTCGGGCATTTTAAAAGAGTGGGGGACCGAAGCCACTGCATGAAACACAGCAATATGATTTTTGTCTGATACTCCTACAGTCCAGCCCTATCAGTCCTTGTTTCTCATGAAATAAACCCTTGTGGAATTCTGTGAGGATTGCTTCCAAACAAGTGTGCATAGGATTGCAGCTTAAATTTGCTTTATTTCAGAGGTATACCCTATTGGAAACTGCACACTTTCTCTCCAGGCGAAATTTCTTCTAAAAGGAGACCATGTTGCAAAAAGGTTGGCGCTAATTATGAAGTATGTTAAGTTAATTTACCTGCAAAGCAGTGACGCTTTTATAATGGAACAACTTTTCCATTATTGATAGTATATTACGTTGAACAACCAAATTGACTTTGCAAGCTAGAACAAAGAATGGTTCATACAGATGGTTTCCAAATGCTGGGTAAACCCCCTCCTCTCTCCTAAACATCCCTGAGCCCCCCTACAAGCCATTGGTGAAAGTCAGGGAATCTTCAGTGACAGCATGAAATGTGGCATGGGGGGGGGGAAGTACTATGAGAGGGTAGGTTTACCTGGGAACTGTGAGAAGAGCCAGTAGTGGGACACTGCTCCACTTGCAGCTTCACGATATTCTTCCTCACCTGCAGGTTGGGGGTGAAATATTTTCACTTGGATTTAATTCAACTTTGATTTCTGTCCTAATAAAAAAAAATCAGACTGCATTTTGTATGCTTCTTGCTAAGAGTCAGTGTACTTGACTGTTATGTTTATCTAAGGCTAAAATTTCCAACCATGTATACCTATGTATAAGTATTACAGTTTATTGAAATATTTGAATGCCTTAACTTCAGCACTAGTGGAGAATACAACTCTAGACACCACATATGAGTAGATACTGATGATCACATTTACTGTATTAGTTTTAACCAAACAGTTTGCATTAAGAATGCTTATTATTTGACATGAATATACTACTTAATAGCCAAAACAGGTATAATTCTCTTCTGCCTTTCAGTAGTACTGTAATATAATATTCCTGACTGGGACATATTTTTATTGTGCTTTCAACACCCACACTACACAAGGATTGTACTCTTTGTTTGACAATCTGTTGTATGATATCTTAATAGAAAGGATACAAACAAAAATTAAATATATTATAAATTAAAACTATTGTGATGATTTATTTTTTCTCAAGAATTGCTTACTACGATGTACACTGTGGATACATGCTAACTGAAAGAGGAGCAACTTATGTGGTGTTAATAGGAAACACATCTGCCTCATTAAAGAAGCCAGTCTTATATTCCTGTGCTTTAAAAAATCTATTCCTGTAATCTCCTTAAGATGACTTCCACACATGACAAGAAAGTAGTCAGTGTTCTACCCCAGTATAGTGACTTCTCAATACAGTACTGTATGTATTGAAAGAGAATGAAATGCAAAAACTGCAATAGCACCAGCTACTAAGTAGCAGAAGCACTTCATGGCTGCTTACATTAAACCCTAGTTCCCTGCCATTTCCCTTCTCCCACCCAAAACCAAGACCAGAAAGCTCTGATGTTCAATAGTGATTATTTCTGTTGCTGCTTATTTGTTTTAAGATTTTAAACTATGTTTTGAAAAACATAATTATAATTTTGTAGTACCGTATATCTCCCTAAGCTACTGGTCAATAAATGTCAGACTAATAAGTACATGTGGTCATTTCACATGCTGCTCTGAAAGCTAAGGAAGGCTTGGCCACTGGAAAGCCCATTCTCTCTCATCTGCTCACAGGTATGATGGCAGAGTGGCATAAGTCTGCACTATGTGTTTGATGTATGACCTATATTCTGCTGCTACAGTTTATAGATGCTTGTGATTTATAGATGCTATAAATGTATATCTATAGTTTATAGATCTATAAACTATAGTAAGTATCTATAAGTATATCTATAAGGCAGGAGGTCTGGTCTAGCGGGTAGATCCTCCGTTTGCCTGAAGATAACATGTGAAGGTCGCCAGTTCGAGGCCACCAGTACCATGAATGGCGAGACCTTGAAAGCAGCTGACAAACCTAGCCGAGTTATGCTGAGTCATTCCACCTGCTCTTTGGCCGCTGTCAGCCTGTGTGGGAGGAAATGGAGGCCAGAATGTGATACCAGATCATAAAAGATCCATCTGAAATGTTGTGGTTCTTGAAAGACAGAACCTTCTTCAATTGTAAAAAATCCCTATTGGGATTTAGTATTGCCTGCCTATGTAAACTGCCTTGAATTAAAATCTGAGAAGAAATCTGACGACCAAGAAAGGCGGTATATAAATACCTGTATTGTTATTATTATTATTTATTAATGTGACTAGCTGACTAAGTAATTTGATTGGTCAAGTAATGACAGAGAACTGATTGATTCATTGAGTGATTGGTCCTTTACTATAGCCAAAAAAATCCTACATGTCAAGAAACCTCTGACAAAACAGCAGCCTGCATCTCTGAATTGCATCTTGGTCTTACGTATCATGTGCATAGCGTTAAGTTCTGTTCCCCGCTCCAACAACCAGTGAGTACAGAAGTTGGTTCTGTACATCTTTATCACCATTTTGAACAAGCACACTCCTCTGTAGTCTGGGCAGAGGCTGAAGAGGGAAAGCATGCAGGTATCATGAGTTTTCCCATATGATTCTACCTGTTCCCCATGGTTCCTCTTTCCCTAAATTCCCCCCCCCATATGTATATCAAAAAATATGAGTGCCTTGTATTTGAGGGGAGAAGTGAGATATAAATCTGATAAATACGTTTGTGGAGAAGTGTGGGAAGAAAGCACAGGCTCTCAACATGATCTTTCCCAAACCTCTTCCCCATCCTGCAACTTGATGGCCTTTCTACCTTTCAATATGTGACAATTCTTGTTTGCCTGCTTTTCAAATGTTACTTCCCTTTATTATTAATTAGTTAATTTTGGTAACATTTGTTAACTTATTTTTCCTGCTCTAATAAGACTTCAGTCCCTGGGTGATTCAGATCACCAGTTTCCACAATGTGCATTTTTTTTAGTTCATGGTGGGATTAGAATATGAATATAAGACTAGCCTAAAAAATTATCTCCCAATGGGACTTAAAATTCAATCTACATAATTAAAATGTAATAATGTTGTGGGGGGGTTCATAAATGAAATTAAGAGACAGGTCCTACCCTCAGGCTTGTCAAAAAGGCAAGATACACTAGGGAAGAGGCATGGAACGGGGAAAGCAGAGGCGGAAGAAAGCTTTACAGTGTTAGATCAAATAAATGAATTGATAACAGGCATTTACCTCCAATTGGGGACAGGATCATCTTCCCTTGCTCAACTAGATGTGGTGCAGCTACCTAATTCTCTTGCTGAAAGGCTTATTTGAGGGAGCAGTTGCCCTGGTCTTCATACATAGAGGGAGATCACATCAACATTGATAATACAGTACTAGCTGAGGAAGAAAGGGGATGTTGAATGTTCAGCCCCTGTGCCTCTTAGAATCTTTAAAAGTTTCTGGACCAGAGTGTCCTTGCTCTTATCTCTGCAGTCAAGGGTAACTGACTATTGGAACAGAGGGGCAGCAGCAAGCATCCTGTGGCTCCTTAATCTCCAGCCAGTGTCTTGCATTGTTGATCTTTTTGCAGTGGTGATCTCCCTGGGGGAGAGGAGATATAACTCCTTAGTGCCCCTTACTCTTGAGATTTATGTCCCACGATTGTTCCAAAGTTCCAAGATCTTATTTTTCTTTACTGGAAGATGTTTTATTTTGACTAATACTCTAATCCAGTGGTTCTCGAACTTTTCCAGACCGCAGCTCCCCTGATCCTTGTGGCCATTGGCCGTGGCTCCCCATTACAACACCTCACCTCAGTTACCCCCAAAATGGGGATGAAGGTGTCTATACACTAGAATAAAAATAAAAAAACAGCTGCCAGCACTCTGAGGCTGCAATTCTAACCACACTTACCAGAGAGTAAGCCCCATTGAACAAACTAGGACTTCTGAGTAGACCTGGTTAGGATTGTGCCCTGAATTTGTTAGCACACCTGAAGGGTTTTGGAAAGGGAGGGGGGAAGTGATGAATCTGCTGGGGGAGGGGAAGACTTTGTTTTGTGTGTATCTGCTAATTGCAAACTGATGCAAACTGAGACCCAGAGGCTGTTTGGCTGCAATCCTAACCTCCCTTTCCTGGGAGTAAGTCCCATTGAACACAATAGGACTTACTTCAGAGTCGACCTAGCTAGGATTGTGCCTTTTGTCTTCCAATAGCAGCTAACATTTAGCAGCCAACAGTTAACCCCTGCTAACTGGTAAGAGGCACTTTTTCAAGTGGGTGCTCCTCTTTTATTTAGCAGGAGGAGAGTAACTGGCCCACCTCCCCCCAGCAGTGTCTTTTCTAGTGGCTGTCTGCTGGTGTTGCATCTTTTTAGGTTGTGAGCCTTTTTGGGACAGGGAGCCATTAGTTATTTGGTTTTTTTTCTGTAAACTGCTTTGGGAACTTTTTGTTGAAAAGCAGTATATAAATTACTGTTAACAATGACAATAACAACATGGGAAGTACCCCCCCCCCCCAGGAGGCAGGAGGAAAAAGGGGGGTGGCTGAAAAGGAATGGGTGTTTTTATTTTTTAATCAATTTATGGAGACAAAGCCATCAAGAGTGGCTTTTTTTCTTTTTTGAAGGGGAGGAAGAAGAAAGGTGAAGATCCTTGGTTAAACTGACACAGACCCCAAGCCTAGGTAAGTCTACTCAGAAGTAAGTCCCATTTGAGACAATGGGGCTTACTCCCAGGAAAGTGTGCAAGGATTGCAGCCACACAGAGCAAGATTACAACTCACCCCAAAGTAGATGGGGGCTGCTCACACACATACACCCCAACATGCAGATGCCACCCCTATTCCCCCCAGGCAAGACGGAGGAATGCAGGTTGGGTCATTTGGACACGCATACCCCCCAAGACCAGACAGGGCTCCCTCCTTCCCAAGCGGAGGAAAGCGCTGCTTGTACTTCACTCTTCCCTCCCAGTTTGAAGCCTGCCAGGAGCACCCCTGTGCTGATGAGATGCGACCCCTCTGCAGCTGCCCAGCCAGCATTCTCTCCCACCTCTCCCCACCATGTTTCACACGCCCCACCCACCTCATTCACAACCGAAGAAAAGCAGCAAGTAGAAAGGGGCAGGTGCAGCTTAGCTGAACAGAGCAGTGCAGCTACTCTACTACTACTACGATTAGGTCCTGCAGCCATGGCCACCTCTCTTCTGGAGATGCCTCAGGATGCCCCTGGCAGCTAGCCATGCCTCCCTAGGGAACCGGGACAGACAGATTGAATACATCAGCTCTAATCCCTGGGGTAGATTCAGAACCCCCGTTTCAAAACCGTCTTTTTGGGGGGGAAGGGGATTCAAAATAACATTAAGACCAGTCTGTGCATGATTATTTCAAAGATCCATCTTGTCCAGTGATTCCCAAATGTTTAGAGGCCCTAGAGGCTGCTGCCTGATTTATAAAAGCCAAGGGATGTAGCCATAGTGGTGATTGGACAGCAGTGCTCCTCCCTTAGTAGCAGCTTGTTTAAACTTTGATACTCATAGCCTAATCTGCCCTGTTAGTTTCACGAACCACCAAAAATTGGGTTGCAACCCCCTGGTCTGTCCTGGACCCATAGTTTGGAACCGCTGATCTAGTCCACAGACTTGTCTCTAATATTGACCAACCAGATGTCCCTAGGGAGCTCATAAGCAGAACAAGAGATAGAGGATGACTGTCTGCATTCAAGGAACTGCTGACTGAGGAATTTCAACATGTGCTGAGTTCCGTCAGGTTTGAGTATTTTAAAGTGTGGTAATTGTGCCATCACTATAACAGATGACCTGTTCCCACAAGGATCCACCTTCTAGTTTTTGGAAAACAATCCTCTGCTGTCCTGTATTTTTGGTTGGTTGGGTGTTTCAGAAAAGCATATTCTTCTCCAGCTCACCATTCATTTGTATGTATAGCCCTTTTTGCTGAAAGTCTTCTATTTCCCTGTTTTCAACTCAACTGCCGGTTTATCTTGAATGACTGTTTTAGTGAATGCACCAATCCAGTAGCTTCCCTTTTCAGCTCTTGTCATCCTTGACAACTTGCTATTGTTTTCTTCTTCCAGGAGCTTCAGTCTCAGCATGGTCTTTTGATTCCTCCTTCTTCTGGAATCAAGTGTCAGGAGTAATGCTCCAGACAATTGTACTTTCCTTTTAGTCCAAATACTCCCCATTGCAATATCTTGCTCTTATCTCTTATATATATAATTTCTAATAGTTTATGCATTTTCTTGTTCCTTTTTTCATTTAGACTCTTCACATTAAGACTACAAGAAGCTAGTAGGTAGAGGTACAGGTGTGATGGTTTTGGAGCCTTAAACACACAGAGAATGGGCGGCTGATGTGGAAAATACAAACCACTGCTGTAGAAGAGCCTGAACCAAATCTGGTCAGAGATAGAATTAGGTTGCAAGCTGACAGTAAGGAGACCCTATAGCTGCCACCAAACGCAGTAGCATTGCTTGTCCTCTCTTCCTGCAACATCTAGCATATATAACAAAGAGCTGGTAAGACTGCAATCCTGTCCTGGTTGGGATTTGATTACAAGGTTAGAGGTCAGACTGACAACTGAAATCAAACTGCATGCCTTAGCTGCCAAAGGCCTTTTCTGTACAGGAAAATCTTGATATTGGACTAGATACAAATATCCACACACACACACACACACACCCCACGCAGACACACACTCACATACCCTGGACTACTATCTCTTAGCCCAGTGGTTTTCAAACTCTGCTCCAGGCAAATCTTGGAATTCCTTAAAAACCTATCAGGGGTTCTTCAATTAGAAGTTTCTCAGACCAGTGACCACTGCTCCTGATCAGAGTCCAGCTATGAAATGCTCTTGGGTGAGTTCTAGATCACACCTAGTTGATGAGAATGATTCCCATGAATCAGTTGGCATAATGCCTTAATCTTCCTTACCTACGTTGACATTTACATAATCTTTTTCTATTCACCCTATCGCCACCTCTCTTCCCTTTCTCTGCTGTCTCCTTTGTGTCTGTTTCTACCCTGTGATTCCCTCAAGGCAGGAACCTGTTCTCTGATCTGTTGTAAAGCACCATATACATTGACAGTCCTATGCATAATTATAATATTACTACTAACCATAATGGCAATAAACGATGTTCTGAAATTGTTGCATTTATAAAGAAAACTAAACTTGTCAAGCACTATGAAAATTTGATGACCTCGATCCAATGGTTGCAATTCAAAGGCTCCCTGCAACTGAGGGAATTTGCTCCGTTTCTTTATGAGAGATTTATTTGAGAGAGTTCTCTTTCTAGAGAATTATACATTCACTGTGTATAACAGGAAATTTCTGTTTGGAAGCTTTCTTGTCAGAAACCAAAAATGGGGGGGGGGGGGTTTGAAGAATCCCTTGTGTGTGAAAATGTGAATTGTGTTCAAGGAGTTTTATTAATATTCCTTATTTTTACAGCATCTTGATCACAAAATATTGATTATCTGGATGGTGAAGAAAAGTTACCGATCTAAACCACATACGCCATTGTCTGGTTGCTGTATTTCACTCTCTTCCTTATGACCTGAATATTTCTCCCTTAAGTTTCAAGAGTTTGACAGCTGGTGGTCTTTTGCACATGTTCCAATATGTTCATAAATCTCTTTTTAGAAAGAAAAAAAAAATGAAGCAATTACTTGGACTTGCAGGCCATTTCTATTGGTATCAGTGTTAACTTGCAGCTGTTAGCAGGCCTATGACACCAGTTCAGGCTTCATTAAATAGAGCCCTGCTGATAGGGGCTATTGATCCAACCGCTAGCCCAGGTGTACTAAGCCACAATATGTCCTCCTACCCTACACTTTACCTCTCTCCCGGGATCACCAATCGGAAGAATTGACCCACTTGCCTGGAGTGTTGAGAAACCTGCCTGCAGTTTGATTTCAATTGTCAGTCTGACCGCTAACCTTGTAAATCAAATCCCAGCCATGATGCGATTGCAGCCTTACCAGCTCTTTGTTATTTATGCCTAATATTAAGACCAATATAATTAGTGATACTGGATCTGTTGGTGTGAAATAGACTTGCTGATTCCTCTATTCATGCCCTCTTGTGTGTCCTTTGTACCATAAGAATAAGAAAAGCAATATATTCCCTTGCTTAATATCTTGATTTGAAGTAATCAATTGCATAAATATCTTAGTTTGTATTTTAAATTAAGGTGTGTGTGTGTGAATTTCTTATTAAAATAATTAGAAGTGTTTTTCAAGTTTCTAGTGTTTTTTTTAAAGTCAATTGCTTATCCTGATCACATATATGCCTTGCAGGATCAAAGTCCATTAGAACACAATCCTATGCATGTTTACTTAGAAGTAAGTCCCATTGTGTATAATGGGGCTTACTCCCAGGAATGTATGTATCTACAATTGTATCCTTATTGTCCAACATTCTGTGCCAGCTCAGACATTACTCTAACATGGGGCTAACTCCCAGGAAAGTGTATATGTAAAATTGTGTCCTTGTACAACATTCTGTGCCAGCTCAGACATTACTCTAACGTGGGGTTAACTCCCAGGAAAGTGTATATGTAAAATTGTAGCAGCATTTGGTGTGCTACCTCAGGTGCTGTGAAGATTTGGACCAACACTGTGTGTGGAGGAGGTTGTGATGGGACAAATTCAAAACCAGGGGAGTTTGAAAATTCATGCCCCGTTACAAGCCAGGCCCAAGTCCCTCCCAGATTTGGCTCAGCTCATAACAAAGGTTCTCCTGCTGCTCTACTGACCTAGATACCCCTGAGCGTGCTTGGGGCCACCACTGCCTTCATTGCAATATGAAATTAATACTATAACTGCTGTGAGATATTAAAGTGCAATGCTAAGGGTACAGTCCAATACCCACTTTAATGGATGCAGGTCTCCTTAAATTCAATAACTTTTAGGTTTGGTTTTTAAAAAACACTGAAAAAGGCAGATTGTTATCCAAAAGATCAGAACAAAGAATGAAGTGAGAGAGATCTAATTTGCTCTGTAAACCACTCTGTTGAACTACTTCTTGTTGAGAAGTGGTATGTGAATATTCTGATAATATTAGCACAGAACAGAATGAAAGCTAGCTGTACAGAACAGAGATAGCTGATACATTATCAGATTCATTTCATACAAAGAGAACCACTTTCTGTTTGTATTTAGATATCATAAAACAGAACAAAAGGTTGTTCCAAGAGTTCTTTTTTCATGCTTAGTACTATAACACCATATTGTTAAACTGGATCAAACTGAGATGTGTTTGCCATTGTTTTGTTGCTTGGGAACATAGAACACCAATATTTTAAAAAGTGCACTTTAATATTAAAAAAAAAATACTCAACAACATGGTTGATATGCATTGTTATTGTGTGCTCCAAGTAACAATTAAGCTAAGATTCCCAGGCAAGTATTTGTCCCCCTCTGGTCTGAAACACAGCAGGGTTCTGGGTGATTGTCCTACAGACATTGTAGGTGACTTTTAAGCTCCAAACCTACCTTCCTGAATTGCCTCTTTTTGTGCCAAAAGTGCAATTGCACCATTAATTTGAAATGATTTCAACATGCTCATATTTTTTATTTGAATTCTGAAATGCCCGATGGAAACTATCAATTTAAAATGCCTAGGCATTTTGAGAAGGCAGTAAAATTAATTGCATTTTTCAGAGATCACGATTATTGTCTTTTATATTCACTATTATTTAATGTCTTACCAAAGTCAAAATACCATATTTCATCCTCGACACTTAATCCATGAAAGAGTCCTTGGAGATCCATTATTCTCTTAAAACAATTTATGTCCATAGTAGAATGAGCTTCCCTTGCAGAAGGCAGACTGGGACCATTTTTTCCCACACTCTACAACAGGATTTAAAAAGGAGACACACAGTTGTCTTACTGTAAAGCATTCTTGAAATAATTGTCCTTGGTAGAAGAAGAAAACCATGCGACTAGGTAAATGGCTGGACTCTACGGAGGTATGTGTGCAGACCTAAGCGTTTGGATCCAAACATAGAGGCAAGCTGATTTTCCTTTCTAGCCGGAGCACCTTATGCTGTGTTGGATACTGCTCCAGAGAGTTCTGAGTTCAGGGCAACTCTTTATGGTGTGGGGGGGGGGGAATTGTCCTTTCAAAACCATGGCATGCATCGTGCCCAATTATTTGCCCAGGGCTACATGTTTATTTCTTGGGGGCTGCGTCCTGTTTTATCCTACAGACTCAGAGCTGATAACAATGCACTGTATAGTTTTAACAGATGATCATATTTTTGTGCCATTGAGTAATTACATTCGTACTTATATGTGGGGCTTTGCACATTACAGTGTCAACAGTAATGAGCTAGTTGAACCTCTGGACTGACTTGGTAGAAGACCTGTTTGTAGCAATGGAAATGATTGGTTCTGCCACTGCCTCGCAAGTCAGTGCTCAGTTTCCAGGCAAAGAGGCAGCCGGGCTCCATTTGTCTGGAATCACTGACCTTCCTGCTGGAGCAGCTCTCTAATCCTGGACATACTTTTTCCTTTGCACTGGACACATGGAGTGAGAAGAGATACACCTGCTGGCCCCACCCCCAAAATCCATATTAGCTTGCGCTGTCTCCCCCAACTCCTTACATTTGTCTGAAGGGGCATGAACTAAGCAAGTGTGCCTGTATACATGCAGGGGTTGTGCTACATAGACAGCCTACATCATAAGGGTAGAAAACCTACACATGTTCGGCTACATATGCGGAGACCAGTGTTCAGACCTTTTGCCAAGGCACAGGAATGATGGGCATGCTGATATTGCAATAGCAGCCTCACTCTACCTTCTCAGCATTCATTCTCCATGCAGGTGGTAAAGTGTGAACAGGGCATAGTTATTCAGCAGTGAGGAAAGAGCATGCTGCACTTGCACAGAGACCTACAGTCCTTTTCTTTCGTAAGTTCCGGTTTCAAGGATGGAGTCCTGCCATAGAACACAGATCAGTGCATGGATCAGGCAACTCACCTGCTGACTAGAACAGCCCAATACAGCATGAAATCACCAGACAGGGCATTTGCTGTAACAGTACAATCCTATGCATGCCTACTCAGAAGTAAGCCCAAGGGACTGATTCCCGGGCTAATGCATATAGGATTACAGCCCAAGCCTCATCCTTCCCATTTGCAATGTAGGAGAAAGAATCCTGACCTACCTTACAAGATTGATGCAAGGATTGCTGAGATAAAGCGAATGTATGAATGAATAAATGAAAAGCACGCCTAGCAAAAGATGCAAACAGTCATCATATTTCTTTTCCTTTCTTTCCGAAAGGGGCTCCACTTGCCAGCCAGTTTGCTCTACAGCAGCCTTTGTACTCCCATCCTCCAGCCTGGAAATACTGTTGACATAATGAAAAATATCTGATAACTTGAATAAACAAAAGCAACCACTATCACAATTAGAAAAGACCTCTGAATAGCATTTTCCCAATCAATGTGTCACACCAGAAGCAAAAATGTCTCACATTTCCATGCCAGATCAAAGCTGTTCCTGCTGAATGTCTGTTTGTCAGGCAGCTCTTAAAGAAAGTTGGTGACCCTATGATCGCTGTGCCCACTGATCAGTTTTTCACATGAGCACTGAGGCTAATACTTGCTTTCTCTGTGTGTCTCTAAAAAGTCAGTAAGGAAACAAAACCCCACAAATGATTTATTTTCCAAGATCTGTGGAATACTATTTATAGCATTCCATGGATCAGTTGCTACCCTGATGCACCTTTTTGATTATTACCTTTCCAGTAGAAACTCACCTTGATTTTATACCTGTTTTAACTTTCATGTCAAAGAATTCCATAATTTGGTGATGGCAAAGAAATTACTTAAAACTCTTTGCCTCTGATGTGTTCTGTCCTGAAAAATCTAGTTACCTTTTGACTCTTACTACACAAGGCATAGAAATGAAACTTAGGTTTATCTTAAACAGGGCATAAGGTTTGGCTTTTTTAAAAAACACCTTTGTGAGTTTCCATGTGAACAGCATTTTGTTTAAACCAGATTGCTGGCACCTGCTTTAAATGACTTATATATCCCAAGATATTGCTGTATAAGGGACACATGGGGGATACATTTTCCAAAAGTTGAGCACTGCATGAAACAGCACTATTGGAGACACTGTCAACCTAATAGGCATGAAATGGGTACTGATTGGCTGATGGGTGCTAATGGAAGGTATGACTTCAAACCCCTAAGAGGCACTCAGAGCAGCTTACAATTTCTCCCCAAATGTCCAGTATATTAATGCTGTGCACATGAATGCAATTGCCTGCGCGGAACCTGGCATAGGGAATAATTGTGACCTGCCTGATGTCACCTCTCAGTTAGGCCTCAAAGCTTACCAAATGAAGTGGTACAATAATGGCCGTGTCCCCATGTTGACTGGGGTGCAGCCAACTTAGGGGCCCAGTACGTAATCCAGCTGGTTCAAATTAATGTTTTTATGTCCACCACTTTGAATTGATCCATACTGCTTTCCTCCTGCCTTGACTATTATGCTAGTCAACCATTCATTTGGCTTTTAAGGACCATTTTCTTCTAATTATATCTATCCTAAATAATTATGTCACTTGCAAATTGTTCACCCTCTGTTTCCACATCATTAATGAGTATATTAAACAACACCATCTGTTCAGATTGTCCTTTTCCTAATTATAACTTTAAGTACAGGATTAAGGAATCCCCTACATGGCCAATAGCAGTAAAGACTCCCTTAGCACATTCTTATTTCCTGTGGCAGCCTACTAAGAGGTTGAATGGCTGTACCAGACCAGTGAACTTTTGATTTCTCAAGACTTGTTTCTATTTAGGAAAGTCTTTTTTTTTTGAAAGAAAAAAATGTCAGCAGCAGTAAAACTAAATGGATTACAGATCTAATTTAGACAGCAGTAGTCCCATGTCCAGACAGCTTTAAGAGGTGAGAATTACTTGAGCTGGTCCATAATGAATCTGCAAGATCTAGCTTTGATCTAATGACTCTGCTTCTATGGACCATATAATGTTTTGTAGTGCCATAAGCTTACAATATATAGTTTACTGCACTGATCAAAAGCATCAGCTTCCTTTCTGCTAAACGCTGTCTGGCATTCAGTCTTATTTATTTAAAGGACTATTCACTTCCCAGTAAGTGTGTTTCAGACACACAGCCTAGACTAGAGCTGCCAACAGTTTTTCTGACAGGCCTCCTGTGCCTTTAACATATGAAACTGGCCATACTGGGTCAGACCATTGTTTCATCTAACCCAGAACGGTCTACTCTGATTTGGCTGTGATTTTTTTAGTCTATGTAATAATAATAATACAGGTATTTATCTACCGCCTTTCTTGGTCTTTATTCAAGACTTTATTCAAGGCGGTTTACATAGGCAGGCTTATTTAAATCCCCATAGGGATTTTTACAATTGAAAGAAGGTTCTTTCTTTCAAGAACCACAACATTCAGGTGTTTCATTCTGATCTGGTTTCACATTCTGGCCTCCATCCTCCCATGCTCAGAGCAGATGGAATAGCTCGGCTTCAGCTTGTCAGCTGCTTCAAGGTCGCACGGTGCCGGTGGCCTCGAACTAGCAACCTGTGGATGTTATCTTCAGGCAAATGGAGGCTCTACCCTCTAGACCAGACCTCCTACCCTTGGTCTTTGACATTCAGGTGGCAGTGATTGAAATTAGGGTTTATGCATGTGCTCCACTACTGAACTATAACCTCTCCCCCAAGTTGGGTTCATGTGAATTAAGGCTAAGCTAAAAGTACTTAATGGTCTCATGCGTTCTGCTTCTCTGCATATTACCCAGGACAGAGTAGATGTGGCTTCCTGGTTCTTTCCTTGTATTGTCTAGCTAAGGCCTTTGGCATGTGCTGAAACTCAATCTTTTCAGAATTCAGACAGCACAAAATTATCAGGTAAGTAGGGGTCTGAGAAGACTCCTTAGAAGACTGCACAATTTGTGACCCACCAAACTGGATGTCTCCAACCAGCCATCTATGGCAACTCACCAAGAGCTCACCAAAACATGTGCTTTGCCTGAAATTGTTAAATCATAGGGTGGGTCAGATACCTTTTAGGCCACATTGATGGCTTAGGGATGGCAACTGATGAGGAAAAACCCTGGCATTTCTTGCACCTCTAAAAGGAGCTTGATGTGCAGAAATCAGCAGGTGATGCTTCTGACAGCATGGAGAGAAGCATTTCAGCTCCTAATATCTGCACATCAACCATAAGATACAGCTACGGTGGCTAGCTGAAAAATGAGCTACCCTAGTTCAGCTGTACTTGGCTTGTTGGGCCACAAGTTGTGCAGTCCCAGCTAAACTTACAGTTACATAACTAAACTACATTATTCAAACTGGACAGACTGTTGGCATTCAGTGTAAGAAAACAGTAGATTTTCTAAGGGGCATACAAAAAGAGATTCTTTTTGTTTTTATTCTTATAGAAATCTGTTCTTATAGAAATCAGTGGCAATAATGGAACAAGATTCAAGCCTCTCTCTCACTGTCTCTGTATGTAAATCACATGCACACTTCTACTGTAGATACTCAGGTATAGTTGAAATTCTTGCCAAGTAATCAAGCTCCAATTCTCACTTGATTACTTGATTGGCCTGATCTCCAGGTCAATCAGAGGGCAGAGCCTTTCAACTCTGAACAGTTTGTTTCTCAGCTGAGCTGTTGCTCAGCTCAGGCAGGAACCTCCTTAGTTGCTATAATTACTTTCCAGGGACATTCCAGCCAAAGTTAACCTTTTCTTCTTCTTTCTGCTGCAGCCTGGTTCTGCTTGGCAAATGCTTGCAAAGCAGGTCTGTTTTTTGAAACACCAGGATGGGACCCTCCTTCCCAGGCTACAGTTCAGTGCACCCTTACTTAAGAATAACACCCATGGAAAGCAGTGGGTCTACATCTGAGTAAAAAGGGTTGCAAATATCTCATCTCTCTGCTGTAAATTGAATTGAATTGAACCGAATTGCACACTCTCAGTTATGTGTTATGGGTTGTATGTTGTATGTAGAGTTTCTGA
Organism: Tiliqua scincoides; assembly: GCF_035046505.1. Classification (NCBI taxonomy): domain Eukaryota; kingdom Metazoa; phylum Chordata; class Lepidosauria; order Squamata; family Scincidae; genus Tiliqua; species Tiliqua scincoides. The sequence goes on from NC_089824.1 coordinate 125,483,762, forward strand.
CTTAACACACCAGACACCTTAAAGGTGTCTTTGATTCATGGTTCCCCTCATGTCCACCTTAAAGGTGGATTTGATTCATGGATCTCCTGCAGTGGTTCCCAACCTTTTTCACTTGCATATCCCTTGGCAATAATAAATTGTACCCTTCATATTAGCAAAATGTTTGTAATAATACAAGCCCTCATCTCCTCTCTGTGAAAGCCCAGACTTCATGCATTCATCACAGTGTTTTCTCTTTTTATCTGTTTGAGGAACAGAAGACTCTGCCTTTGCACTGTTTCGCACCAGAAGTGTGCTGAGAAAATGTGGGTGACTGATCACTTTCCATATTATGTTTCAGCTTTTTGACTGTGCTGGTTTTCAATCACTGGTTCATAGATGACTTGATAACCAAAAACTAGCTATTGGTGGGGCTTTCACAGCCAACTAGCTACCTCCCTTCCTGCCTTGCTGGTCCTTGCAAGGCATTCTGGAGCACGGCCTGCCTTTTTCTGCCATTCTGCCATTCTTTTTCAAGTACCCCTAAAGGTCCTGTTGAGTATCCCTGGGAGTACATGAATACCAGGTTGGGAACCACTGTTTTACTGGCATATAGTTTACAGTGCACTGACTCTGATAGTGTTTACAAAAAGGTAGTGAAGACCAGAATTTAAAAAAGAATAAAAATGTATCTTATGATCTTTTACTATGTTTTTAATAAATTAGAGACTACATTTCTTAGGTAACAATTAGTGGTAGGTTATTTTTCAGGATCTGGCCTCAGGTAAAATCAGACAAAACTATAGTCAGACACCCCCCCCCCCCAAGTTTAACCCTGACTTATCTGAGGGTCATAGAAAATTCCATGATCGTTGGCTCAAAACCTGCCCTGAACTTATCTGTGGATTCGACTTATAGGCAAGTATCTGCAGTAATTAAATCAGGAGAAAATGAACATCTCAAATATTCTAGTCCCAAAGCAGCTGAAGTCCTGTGCAGCTTGTGATCCTGGATGGGAATGAATAACCCCATCACCATCAAAAGAGACAGCTAGCCAGTTCAGTAGAATTCAGGTGAGTATCTGGATGCAAATGGGGACCCTGTGCATTGATTGCCCTTGGATTGGTGTGTATGTATGTTATGGGGATTATAGGTGGAGGTAGTCCAATAGGGCCTATGATGAGGATTATTAAAAAAAAGACACCCCACTGGTATAATTAAAGCTGGCTTTGTTAGGCCTTTTAATACAGATAAGAGCTCTGAACTCAGTTATTTTCTTTTTTTACAAGGTTGCAAGGGAGAAAAGTGGTTAGGAGATGCTGAATTCAAGTAGCACATTAACAGCTTGCTGTTGGGGGGTGGGAGGGGTAGATGCAGCCCCACCATTTGAACACAGCCTTCTTCTTTCCTTCCCACCCACCCCCATTCATCCCCCATTCATCTCCCAAGGAAATTCTATTTTAAAAACTGCCCTCTTAACTTGTACAAGGCTGGGAGTATAACAAGCTTCTAGGATGGGAATCTGCAAATCACACAATGCATGCTAATTAAGGAAATGCCCCGAAGGGTCGTCTGCGTCCTTTGGAGAAAGCTTCGCATTACCAGTATTTAGCTATGACAAACACGTGCAAGTTGTCAGAACAGAAGTCTCCAATAACTGGCTTTGACATACTGAGATTCTGTTAATAGCAAACCTTTCCAAGTGCCCCTATCAGACAATCTCATCTTGGCCATTGTTATTACACTTCTGTTATTTTACCCCGACTCTTCTTTCAAGCTCTGACGTGGTTCAGCTTGAATCTCAGATAGGAATTCAAAGCACACAGAAGGTCGTCTCCTTCCGTGCCTTGCTAATCAGCTCTGGCACTTTTGCACACGGCAAGAACTTGGCGACACTTGTCGGATTAGTAGTCCGGTAGGCCCAACAGAAAACAGAAACTGAAGAATGGAAGCTGTGAGTTCCTGCGTCAGGGAAGCACGAACATTTTTATGTCTCTTCCCTTTTTCCAAAATTGATTGCATCGGATACTTCTGGCCAACATGCACGCTGCATTTTTCATCTGTATCCCAGAAGGACTGTTCCAGAGACTCACCTTAGATTCCACACAGAATAAGTCTTTGATACTGTAATAGCTTTCGAAAAAAAGCCCTCCTTTGATGTCAGGGGCTGTGTGGAACCTATTCTTTTGATTAAGAAACACTTATGCAGTTGAGAGAGAAAAAAAATTCCTAACAATGGATAAAAAGAGAGGAAAATGATTGTCAATTGTGCTTTGCTAGACAAGACCAGCATAAGAGGCGCAGCATGTGTGCCTCTGTACTTTATTTCTGTCTATCGGAAATATAGAAAACAGCACCCAATGCATTTGCATCTGAATTGGCATATTTTGTGGCATGGTTCCTCTTGTTGTGTTACTTCTTCTCATGAAGATGTTTTGACAAACAGTGTATACTGATCTCTTCCTTTGAAAATAGTTTGAATTTGAAAGCTGTTGTCTTCATCATTCATGGGCCTAGCTCCCACCAAGATACAGGGCAGGTGTAAAACAACTGGCCTTGCAGGGCAGCTGCCAAGGGCCTACAGTCCTCTGAAAGGTCTGTGGCTGGTTCCTGGGATTGCCTGTGAGCCCACCTTCATGGTGTTGTAGTGTGAAGCCTACCCAGTTAAATGGGACCCTTGGAGGGTAGCTGCTGAAGGTTTTCTGAAACCTGGAGCCAGCACTTGAGGAGCTAGCTAGACTGACAGAGGGATTGATTGAAAGGACGGTTATCCTGCTTTTTGGTCATAATGTGACGGCTGCAATACTATCACTTTCTGCTCACACAGATTATTTCTTTGTTCTAATGCTTTATATCCCACCCTTTCCTGTTGAAAACACCACCACCATAGGCAGAAGGCAGCATGCAATATGAAGTAATGAAAACAAATGAAGTATAACGTACAATACCAGTAAAACAAGAAAAAAGCACCAGTCTATTTTAGACCATAACCCCCCCAAACCCCCCCCCCATAAAAGCAGCATCCTGGAAGCTGATTAAAACTTCACTGACTTAATAAGTCAAGAATTGATTTATTACTCGAAACTTATTGATTTATTGATTTATTACTACTTGAAACCTCTCACAGAAAATCCTTTCACATAGAAAACTACTATGCCAGAGAAAAAGTAAGGCTAGACCTCCTCCTTGACATCTAGTTTTCTGTGTAGAAGAATTTTATTTTTTTTTGGGGGGGGGGGGGAGGTTATGGAGGAGAAGTATGTGAGTTCCTACCTGCTGCTAAAGTGGTACAGCCCAGATACAGGCTTATCTCCTCATCCAAAGAATTAGTCCTTAGGGTGGAGGCCAATATTCCCTCTAAGGCAGCAGTTTTCAACTCCCGGGGAGGCGGAGGCAAGGGGGGGAGAGGCAGGGGGGCAGGGGGAAGGTCCAGGGGCTGCAGGGCCTTGGGTACACTTACCCAAGCCTCCTGCAGCCTCCTTGGGGTGTGGGGAGCCTTTCAGAAGTGAAAGAAGGTCGCACAGGGCTCCCCGCACCGCTGGGAGACTGCAGGAGGCTTGGGTAAGTTTCCAAGCCCCTGCAGCCCCCCTGAGCAGCGCGATCCTGGGGATCGTGCTGCTGTCTCCCCCCTGCCTCCAGGCTGCCCCCACCCCTGAAAGCGAAAGTGGCCAGGGCCCACAGGCTGGGGCGTCGCAATGCCCCAGTCTAAAAAAGCCCTGCTCTAAGGGATTCATACTACTGTACACACACACACACCCTCACCATGCAAACTGCTGTGCAGCAGCCTGGCAGCATTTCCAGATGCATGGCAATGACATCATCTGCTGAACTTCCAGGAACTTCGAGCTCTGAGCTGCATGCAGTTTGGCTTCCCAGGGTTCAGGCTGCACAGTTGTTTAGCCACACAGCTTTGGGAGCAGCAGTCAGCCAGACGTAGTGTTGAAGCGTAATTGGTCAATGGGTACAATCCTATCCACACTCCCTGAGAACACAGTGGAACTTGCTTCTGCATAAACAGGATACTTCTGAGTATGTAGGTTTGTGCTGTAAGTTCTTTCCCCACAGAGTGAGCCTGCCTAATTTCTAACGTTGCAACCTACTAACTGAGTCAAGAAGCACCTTTTGAAGTGGTAGTTCTCTTATAAATACAATAAATAAGCTAAATAATCTCTCTGAGTAAGCAGGGAGAGAGCAACTATCCCTATTCACTCCAGCATACCATCTTTTCCAAAGGCTGTTTGCTGGTGTCTGGTGTGATTTTTTAAGATTGTGAACCCTTTTGAGACGGAACCATTTTTTCATTCATTTTGCTACTTAAAACACTTTGTGAACTTTTTGTTGAGAAGCAATAAATAATTTTTAGGAATAATCATGATCATCAGTGCTGGCAGTGTTGCCAGAGACCTGGGCCAGAGCCATGCACATGGCTCTCCCCACCTGATGGCTCATTGGGTACTTCCTTTGCTATTGAGGGTTCAAGGGTCAGACTGCCAGCTAGGCCCTGCATGGGCCCACCTGGTTAGACCCCTGACACTGCCCACGATAATAACGACCTGCATTTGAGCTATGTATTGCAAAAGGCAGGTGCTGAATCAGCCTGTGTCTTATTCCTTCCTGTGTGAATCATATAAACTCTCTACCTTTTCCTGTTTTAATTTATGCATCCATCCTTCAACTTACCACACACACACACACACACACACACACACAAATAGATTAGATTGAGTACTAAAGAAGAACTGCAATGTGTAAGTGTAAATGGCACAGCCAAAAATAGAAACAAACTGGTGAAATTTTCCTTCTGCTCTTCCAAGTCACAAAACTAATATTGTTTCTCTTTGCACACGGAAATCTTTTTCAAGTGTTCAAAACCTTTGGATAACGAATTTGCATTTTGGAGGGGGGAGAGTGTCAGATTACATAAGAACAGCCCCACTGGATCAGGCCATAGGCCCATCTAGTCCAGCTTCCTGTAATTCACAGTGGCCCACCAAATGCCCCAGGAAGCACACCAGATAACAAGAGACCTGCATCCTGGTGCCCTCCCTTGCATCTGACATAGCCCATTTCTAAAATCAGGAGGTTGCACATACACAACATGGCTTGTAACCCGTAAAGGATTATTCCTCCAGAAACCTGTCCAATCCCCTTTTAAAGGCATCCAGGCCAGATGCTGTCACCACATCCTTTGGCAAGGAGTTCCACAGACCAACCAAACGCTGAGTAAAGGAATATTTACTTTTAATATTTACACATTAGTCTATATGTGAAGTTTTGATTTTTTACCCCAGTGTGCATGACTTTACACTTACTGACACACTGAAACGCATCTGCCATTTTGCTGCCCATTCTGCCAGTTTGGAGAGATCCTCTGGAGCTCCTCACAATCACTTCTGGTCTTCACCACTCGGAAAAGTTTGGCGTCGTCTGCAGACTTAGCCACCTCACTGCTCAACCATGTCCCCAGGTCATTTATGAAGAGGTTGAAGAGCACCGGTCCCAGGACAGATCCTTGGGGCACACCGCTTTTCACCTCTCTCCATTGTGAAAATTGCCCATTGACACCCACTCTCTGTTTCCTGGTCTTCAACCACTTCTCAATCAATGTCCTCTAATTCCCTGACTGTGGAGTTTTTTCAGTAGCCTTTGGTGAGGGACCGTGTCAAACGCCTTCTGAAAGTCCAGATATATAATGTCCACGGGTTCTCCCACATCCACATGCCTGTTGACCTTTTCAAATAATTCTAAAAGGTTTGTGAGGCAAGACTTACCCTTACAGAAGCCATGCTGATTCTCCCTCAGCAAGGCCTGTTCGTCTATGTGGTTTGAGATTCTATCTTTGATGAGGCATTCCACCATCTTACCTGGTATAGATGTTAGGCTGACCGGCCTATAGTTTCCCGGGTCCCCCCTCTTTCCCTTTTTAAAGATCAGCATGACATTTGCTATCCTCCAATCTTCTGGCACTGTGGCCATTTTGAGGGACAAGTTGCATACATTAGTCAAGAGATCAGCAACTTCATTCTTCAATTCCTTAATAACTCTTGGGTGGATGCCATCAGGGCCGGGTGACTTATTGATCTTTAATTTATCAATGAGGTCTGAAACATCTTCTCTTTTAACCTCTATCTGACTTAATTCCTTGGTCAGGAGGGGCCGTTTGGGCAGTGGTATCTGCCCGAGGTCGTCTGTCGTGAAGACAGATGCAAAGAACTCATTCAATTTCTCTGCCATCTCTAAGTCTCCTTTCATTTCCCCTTTCTCTCCCTCACCATCCAGAGGGCCAACTGCTTCTCTGGCGGGTTTCCTGCTTCTAACATATTTGAAGAAACTTTTATTATTCCCCTTAATGCTGCTGGCCATGTGTTCCTCATAGTCTCTCTTGGCCTCCCGTATCACATTTCTTTTGCCACAGTTTATGTTCCTTTTTATTCTTCTCATTAGGGCAAGACTTCCATTTATGGAAGGAAGCTTCCTTGCCCTTTATGGCCTCTCTAACTTGGCTGGTTAGCCATGCGGGCACCCTCCTGGACTTAGTTGAGCCCTTCTTCCTTTGCGGTATACACTTCCGCTAGGCCTCTATTACTGTTGATTTGAGCAACCTCCATGCTCTCTGTAGAGACTGGACTCTTTTTACCTTCCCTTTCAACCTCCTTCTAACCAGCCTCCTCATTTGAGGGAAGTCCGCTTGTCGGAAGGGTTTTTTTTGAGAGATTTACCTGGTATTCTTCCCCCAACGTGCATGTTGAAACGGATCGCAGCATGATCACTGTTCCCCAATGGCTCAGTAACATTTACATCTCTAACCAGGTCCTGAGTACCGCACAATATTAAATCCAGAGTTACCTGTCCTCTGGTGGGCTCCATGACTAGCTGCTCTAAGGAACAGTCATTTAGCCTGACAAGGAATCCGGTCTCCTTTTCGTGACCAGAACACAAATTGACCCAGTCAATATGAGGATAATTTAAGTCCCATTAAGATAATGTAAGTGATTACAACCCTGTCCCTCCTTGTCACCTCCCTGATCTGTTTCCTCATTTCAAGGTCCCCTTCAGGTTTCTGGTCTGGAGGACGATAGTACGCCCCTAGTATTACATCACTCCTCAGGCCTGGTAATTTAACCCATAGAGATTCTATGGAGTCAGACCCACCTTCAATCCCTACTTTGCTGGATTCTATCCCTTCCTTAATGCAAACAGCAACCCCACCTCCAACCCGCCCCTCCCTGTCCCTCCTGTAGAGTTTATAGCCTGGGATTGCTGTATCCTACTGATTCTCCGCATTCCACCAGGTTTCCGTTATGCCCACTATGTCCATGTTTTCCCTAGTCACCAGACATTCCAGTTCTCCCATCTTTGCTCGGAGACTTCGGGCATTTGCATAAAAGCATTATGGTTATTCTCAAAAGGTTATTCTCCCAATCTATATGCATTCATTAGGATATTTGTAGAAGGCCCTATGCATGCAAGGCTATGCACAGAGTTCTCTACACAGGATCAGTTTGAATTAATTACTGGGCAGTGGGGGGGGGGGGTCTGCAGACGTTTTAATGAATACATGGAGGTTGGGGATGGAGCCTCCATTCACATTCATTATCCACCAATTTTAAATGCCCGGAATAGGCTAATGTGTGTCTCTGTAGTCACTTTGCAATGGAGATTCAAGTGGAATGCTGTCTCACTTATGGATTTAACACAGGTTCTGTTGCCTGTTCACTGTTGTTTATTGACTTGCTCTCTTTTCAAATTGCGATCAATGCGTTTGCATTCAATTAGAACCAACACCAAGGTTGTATATCAAGTCAGTGTATTCCTGTTCTTACTCCACAATTTTCTTCTTATTTATTTTAATTCTCAAAGGTTTATATCATCCACTTTATCCTCAAGGTGATTCAAGGAGGCAAATGTAATTATGTCGTTTTCACTGATTTACATGTTCAAAGTGATTTGTTACGCATTTCCAAGACCTAAGTAAAAACATATGTTGTGCTTTTCAGATCTGCAGCATGTTTATATATATATGCAGCAAAGTTCACTTTTCCTAATTTACAAACAGTACATGAGTTTGTTTTGCCACTGAGGTGTTCTCCTGTTTAACACATGAAACTGGGTTTTCTGAACAAAGAATTACTGGAACATCAGTGATAGAAACAATTTATTTTTCATCTATTGGTCTATTGCTGGTATACAAGCAGAAATATCCACAATTCAAAGGAAGATGATCTTTGCAAATATTCTAAGTAACAAAGTATCAAAGAGCAAGCTTTTGAGTAATACAGAACTCTTCATCAAGCAGATGGGTACCAAAAGCATAGGAGAATGAGCAATATTGGAGGAAAGTGTGGGGAGAAGGGAGATAGAGGGCAGCACTGCAAGGAATGCGGCTGAGAAGAGAGGGAAGGGGAGAAGAAGTATGGCAAAGCTGGGGAGAAATGGGGCTGAGAAGAGGGAATGGGGGAAACAGAGTTTTGGCCCACCTCATCAGCCAGCTGGCCCTGTGTATTTCAAGGAAGCAGACTACGGATTTGTGGATGGATGGATTGTGACTATCACAGCTACTACCAGCTATCAGGACATTGATATAATCTATTGGCCCTTTTCTGAAGCCTGAGTGTCTCAATTTTTTTATATTAAAACATGGCTGTGCAGCTAGTCCTCATGGCTGCAGAGAAAAGCATGAAAAGGTTAGACTGGGCAGATTAAAAGACTGAAAAGAAGTATCTGAATTGTATTGTTCTTTAGCTCCCATGTTTGGAAAAATTAGTGGGACAACTACTGATGTGACCTACCATTTATGTTAGGGGCAGATGGGGGGAAGGGGGTGTCAGATTCATGTTGCCCAATGCCCATATATGCTGCAGCCACCTCCTTACAGCATTGTCATGAGCCCTGCCTCTGTACTGTGCTCCTCACATGGTTTCTGCAGACCCGGACAGAAGTACAGTCCAGTTTTATTTACAGGGACCATGTGAATGAAGGAGCTCCTTCATTTATGTGCTCATAAGAACATAAGAACAGCCCTGCTGGATCAGGCCAAAGACCCATCTAGTCCAGCTTCCTGTATCTCACAGCAGCCCACCAAGTGACTCAGGGAACACACCAGAACAAGAGACCTGCATCCTGGTGCCCTCCCTTGCATCTGGCATTCTGACATAACCCATTTCTAAAATCAGCAGGTTGCACATACACATCATGTCTTGTAACCCATAATGGATTTTTTCTCCAGAAATTTGTCAAATCCCCTTTTAAAGGCACCCAGACCCAATGCCATCACCACATCCTGTGGCAAAGAGTTCCACAGATTAACTACACGCTGAGTAAAGAAATATTTTCTTTTGTCTGTCCTAACTCTCCCAACACTCAATTTTAGTGGGTGTCTCCTGGTTCTGGTGTTGTGTGAGAGGGAAAAGAGCATCTCTCTATCCACTCTATCCTTCCCGTGCATAATTCCTTTTGAATAAAACCAGAAGTGCAGGATTTCCGGGTTTGTGAAGACTGTGCAACACAGTATGGTGCTTTTTCTTTCCTAGCACGCCACAGCAGAGGCAGTGGGGTGGGTGGCAACCCAGGCCATGCCACCCCTGAGGGGAATTTATCATTGCTTCTTCACTCGGTGGTCTACTGCTGTGCACAGTGAGTGAGGAGAATCCAAGCCCCAATTTATCTCCCCTGTTGCCCACACGTATACATGAATCTGTACACATGCATGACCACACTCTGGGGGCAATCTGTGAGGGTGAAGAAAGTAAAGGACATAAAGAAGACTTAGCAACAAGAAGGATAGGCTGTGCCAAGCAGTGGCAAAGCAAAGCAAGCGTTTGGCAGACCGGGTATTTGTTCAGTAAGCCATTGGCCTGTGTTAACTATGCTGCATGCAGACATCATATCAACACAAGAGCACCATCAACCCAATCCTGCATTGTATGTGCCAGAGGAATGCTAATGAGAATTCATGTATATTCCCTACTCCTCCAGCCTTAGTGAGGACTGAAGATCCAGCCTGTCTTCTGCACTACTTAGTGAAGTCATGCGATTGTAATGAATTCCTGTGTGGTGGTACATTTTAATCACTTGGCTGTTAGGAGCCAGGCCATTAAAATATATAATCTCTCTGACATTCATTACCAGGGAGCACCAGAGATTTGGAGCTAATATTTTTTTCTTTTGGGGTGAGTGGACGTGGGAGGAGAATGGGAAAGAGAGCGCTTTTCTTCCCCCCCCCCATCCAAACATTTCCTGTATTGATAATCAGCTGCCCCAAATGCCCAGTGAGACAACATTGAATGGTGCAGAATCAGATTATGGACCGTGGGGATTGGAACTAATGAGAGCCGGGCCTCACCAGAAATCCTACTGTCTGACTGGAATAAAAGCGTGCGCCTAAATGCTTGCTGCGAAAACTGGAGGTTTTAAGGTAGGAATTTTGTGATGACTCAACTTCAGGGCCTTTTGCAGGAAGACAATTTGTATCTCGACCAAAAGAACAGCACTGCCAACACCAGACCATTAGCAAACAACGCTCCCCCCGCCCATTCTCATTATGGCACCTTCACATCAACATCCTCACTTTATTTTGGGTTCTTCTGGCTACGTCCAAGAGGCCTTTTTGTTCCATTTTCATCCCATGTGCTGACGCAGCTTTCTTTCCCTTTCTCCTCTTCTCCGTTGTTCAAGCACGCTGTAAACTTATTCATTCCCTGAAGGCAAAAGCAGCTATCTGAGCAACACTTTGTCAGCATAATACATTTACAGAATGCATATTTATGAACCTTTGAGCTTTTATTGTTCCAAAGGGCAAATAAAAAACATGAAAAGTAGCAATATAGACTTTCAAAGGTCCCTCAAGGAAAACAAAAGTAGCTGGAAATAAATCCCAGTTTTTTTTAGGGAGGGAAAAAGTTGTCCTCCTGTAGAAAGACCCTTGAATTAGAATATGCAAAAAACTCTTTTTTTCTTTCTTATATTTTCAGCCCTGTCAGAATCCCCAAATCCCAAACATTAAATCTACGTATTTGGAAACGTTGAACTTTTTAATGATTTTCATTTCTAAGTGAAGGTATTGAGGAATGTTGGACTTGAGCTATAAAGAGGATTAATAAAGAAAAAAAATTCCTTACATAATCTCAATCTCCATTTATACTGGCTCGGATAGTGCTGCAATAGTGCAGCTGCACCATACTCCAGTATGGCTAGTCAATCCATCTTGTCTAAACCATAGATTTCAGCTTCATAAGATGCATCCTATGCATGCTTAGAAATAATTCTGATGGAGACATTCTAGCCTACCACTCTCCTTCATACCTCCTCCTCTGCTGTTTCCCCTCTCCCTTTTTTAATTTAGGAAATGGGAGAAAGAGGAGGAGTTATGGGGTTGAGCATGTCCCCAATCCATCACCTGAGGTGACCTTATGGATGAACCAGTCCTTTTAATAGGCTTTCCAGTGGCGGTCCTAGGGTGGGGTGGGGGGCAAAAGCCCCAGGTGCCATACCTGTGGGCCCTGTGGGGGGGGGGTCCCTCCGCTGCCACCTATGCCAACCCTCTGGAGCCAATCCATGGGCCAACAGAACCCCGTGCTGCATTCCTGGGTGTTCTGAAAGCCTTCTGAGTCCTCTGGAGCACCTTTAAATAGTACTTCTGATTTTTGATGGAAACCCGGAAGCACTGTGTAATGGCACTCAGGAGGCCTCAGAAGGCTTTCAGAATGCCCAGGAATGCAGCATGTGGTTCTGTTGGCCCATGGATTGGCTCCAGAGGGTGGGTGGAGGTGGCAGCGGAGGGACCACCCCCACAGGGCCCACAGGCATGGCCCTCAGGAACATTGCACAAAGCTCCATATGGCTGGGTAATCTCCTGGGGGGGGGGCAGCATGTTGTGGTCCTGTGCCCTGGGGTGGCAAAGGGGCCAGGTCCGCAACTGAGGCTTGCCACTTTTGTAAACATGTTGCACAGAACAGCTGCATGTGAATACAATTCTTATTTTAGTAAGAGTGTTTATCCATATTGTACCATCAATGTACAATACATTATGCACCACACAAATGCCATACACAAATGATTGATCCACGTCTCAAGAAGCTTATTCCTCCAGTAAGATATCTACCCTTCAAGACTTAGCTTGTTATTTCAAATGAATGTGAAAACTTAAACTTTCTTCACCTCTGTACCTACTGATCACATGCACTCGCCTCCTGTTTGCTCAGTTTATCTCCCAGGCTTTTATCCCCACGGAGACACTGTGTAGGCAGTACATGATCATTTGCTGAATGCACATAGACAAGGCGTAGTTGTTAGAATTTTGATGCAATGCGACCTGCAGGACTCTGGAGGGCAGTGTACTGTCTAGAGTCATTGAGAACTCTTGACCTGACCTCTGTGGTCTTTGCAGGAGGTGTGGTCTTCAGTTTCTATTTCCCCCTTCCTTTCCCCATGCACTCTCTCTTCCTCCCAGACCACCAAAGGAGCAGAATGTGTGGACTGTGCTCTGTCTCCACAATAGCCCCACTTCCACACAAGGAGGACAGCTTCTAGAGTTCTCTCTTCCAAAGCAGTAGGAGCCTCTGACCAATCAGAAGATGCAGGTAAGCAACTGTGAACTGTGAGTAAAATATTTCTTATAAAATCTTAACCAGCCTTTGCTCCTATATTTATTGACAGCAACTAGCAGGGTGGTGAAACTTACCTTTCGTTGACTGCTCCGCTTCCCCCTTTCTCAACAGCAGTATCATGCTTGCTGGTCCCTCCTCTGCCATGCATTCAGCATAAATCCCCAGATTGCCTACTCATGACAAAATGTTCTTGCTTAGAGTCTGTACACACCATGACATGGTGCTTGATTCACCAATGGCAGCAAATGGCAGATCTGAATAGTTTAGCCAAGGCAAACTGCTTTCACCTAGCCTCCTCTCATTACCAAGGACTTCACCACGATAGCATCAGAACTTACTTGATGCATTATAATTTATATTTAGACTTGGTGGGGGGAATGGAACAGAGATGATGTTTTGAGGCTCCCCCATATTTTTAAACATATCACATAATGCTATATAAATAAATACTGTAGATACTCACCTACAGGGTGAGAAATCTTTGCCAATAATTCAAGCTTAGATAATCACTTCACCTTATCTCTGAGGTCACTCAGGGGGCAGAGCTTTTCAACTCAACTTCAAGAAGTTACTTTTCAACCAGCATTGCTTTTCAAGTGGAACAGCAATTTGGAGATAATTAGAGGGCCATTAGTCTCCAAGGCAACCCCTGGAAAGCTGCAGCCAAAGTTAAATCTTTTTACCTCTCCTGAGACTTCCATTGAATTGAAGCAAGCTTCCTTCTCTAAGTTTAGCAGAGCCTGCTGCAGCCTCATTCTGTTTTGCAAATCAGAGGTCTGTTTTTTTAAATACCAGGATGTAATCCTTGTTTCCATTTGAAACAAAGTCCCAGGCTACAGTTCAGTGCACCATTACTTAAGAAGAACACTCATGGAAAGCAATGGGTCTGTTTCTGAGTAAATAGGGTTGCAACTATGTGCAGCAGCACTTACTTGTTGCTTGTCTCTCTGCTGTGAATTGAATTGCACACTCCCAGTTATGTGTTATAAGTTGTATATGATATACGTATATAGAACCTCTGGCTTACCACACCAGGCACCTTAAGAAGGATTTGATTAATGGTTCTCCTGCAGTGGTTCCCACTTGCATACCCTTTGGCAGCCCATTTCATAAACTGTATTAGCTAAATCTTTGTAATTAATATTAATATAAGCCCTCGTTTCCTCCATATGAAAACCCATACTTCATATATTAATCACAGTATTTTCTCTTTTTGTTTGTTTGAAGAACAGAAGTCTGTTCCTTTTCACTGTTTTGCACCAGAAGTGTCCTGAGAAATTCTTGGTTATTGATCACTTTCCATATTATGTTTCAGCTTTTTTACTGTGCTGGTTTTCAGTCACTGATTCATACATGAATTAATCACTAAGAACTAGGTGGGGCTTTCACAGCTAACTAGTTACCTCCCTTCCTGCCTTGCTGGACCTGCAAGACATTCTGGAGCACTACTTGCCTTTTTCTACCATTATTCAATTTTTTTTCAAGCACCCCCTAAAAGTCCTGTTGAGTGCCCTTGGGGTACATGTACCCCAGGTTGGGAACCACTGTTCTACTGGGCTGTTGTTTACACTGCACTTACTCTGACAGTGTTTACAAAAAGGTTGTGAAGACCAGAATTTAAAAAGTTAAAGAATAAAAACATATCTTTTGATCTTTTACTAAACTTTTAATAAATTAGAGACTATACAGCTCTTACGTAACAATTACTGGTAGGTTATTTTTCAGAATCTGGACACAGGTAAAATCAGGTAAAACTATAGTCAGACACCCCCTAAGTTTAACCCCCAACTTATCAAAGGGTCATAGAAAATTCCATGATTTTGGCTCAAAAACCTGCCGGACTTATCTGTGAGATCCACTTATAGGCAGGTGTCTGCGATAAATCTACAGACAAGTTATAGATATGAAATCTTATGGATCACACCACTTCTATGTTATTTTTGCAACATGGGAGAGTCTTGTAGACAAACAAAGCCACCTACCATTTTGTACATACAATAATAGCAAAAATGATTTGGATGGGCATATCCATTGGGCTTGTGTTTTTCCCCAAAGCAGCTGAACATTTCTCCCAAAACAGGACAAGTGTATGGACACTTATCTGCTTATGAAGTGCAGAGTTCCCAAAACATTGACACTCCTAAAAGTTGTGAGCAGTTTGCACTTGCTCATGTTTTGAAATGGGAGATTTCATCTGGAAAGGATTACTTGAGGCTTATATCCTTACTCCATGACAACCTGTTTTGATGTCCATTTCATATTGCATTTATTTATTTACCGTCCTTCATGCAGGGATCATATATTATAAATCACAGGGATGGTGAGCTGCATGCTCTCTCATGCATATCTTTTCTTTGATCAAATGACTCCAACCAAACGAGGATTGTGCATGGCAAAGTTAATGACAAGTACGCCAAAGTGAGGAGCAGTTCAAAAAAAAAAAATCTATGGGTGGCATCACTATTGTACTTTGCCTATTCCCTGTTGAGCAGATGCGACAGTCATTTCTTGGAAACCTCTTGGTTCCTCATCTTGCTGATAAGCACAGTAAGAACGAAATAGAGATACAGATTATTTTGTGCAGCCAAATTAAAACAAAATCCAAAAAAGAACAATTAGACCAGCCTCCTCAGTTAAGCCTAGGGAATGATGTCTTGGGATGATTATGTATATATATAACCATATATAATGGTCTTCAGTACTTAGCAATAATAAAAGTGAGAGATACGGAATTGAAAACTGTTTTAATTAATGAGAGAAGAAAGTCCCAGCAGCAATAGAAGTGTTTGTTTCTAGTGATTAAGGGCCCAGTCCTATCCAATTTTCCAGGGCCAGTGCAGCCATGCCAGTGGGGTGTGTGCTGCATCCTTTGGTAGGGAGGCAGTCACAGAGGCCTCCTCAATGTTGGGGAACATTTACCTCTGGGCTGCGCTGGTGCTAGAAAGTTGGATAGGATTGAGCCCTAAGATAGGATGACAACCGAAAGCTGCAATCTTATATACATTGTCCTGGGAGTAAGCCCTGTTGGGCATAATGGGACTTACTTCTGAGTAGACATGCATAGGATTGTGTTTTAATCAGTGTTTCTCAAGATTTGTCCTTCAGAGTACCACATGGTTCACCTATTTGAAGTGCCAACAGAAGTAACTGGTGATGACATCATCGCCAGTTACTTCTGAGTTGGGAGGCCAGATGTGATGTGACAAACACCAGTAAGTCAGTGTGGATGGGAGGGCTTTTTCAAGCATGGAAAAGTATGCTTTGGAGCTCTGCCCACTGAGCTGAGCCTCCTACCACTGTTTGTGGCATCACATTCCTGGTCTTGCTGCTGGGCTGCACGTGTCCAGGGGTCCTGCAAGTAGCACCTGACACCACCTCAAGTATCACTGGTGGTGCCCATACCACTGGTTGAGAAGCACCGCTCTAAGTCTTACTGAATACAGTGGGCTTACTTCTGAGTTAAATAAATAACACAATTTTCAAACACCTCTAGCAAAAATAAAGTTGGCCAGTTTAGTACATTTCAGCACAGAATGTGCTCAGAACACATCCATAGTTGCGTCACTGTGTGAGTTTCATTAAGATATTTGAAAAGAAGTATAATACATTACCAAATTGTTAGCAGTGAATTTTCACACTTGATGGGTCACGAGACAATCTGGGTGCATCATGACATTCCAGGGTCGGCATCTCCCTCTGTTCGACGCATCACACCGCTTGCTATATATATGTCAGGCTGCCTGGTTGAGGAGGCAAGTTGAAACATTCACATAGAGAGGTGGCTTTGTGAGGCAACAAAATCCATTGCTGCGTTAACACTGCTTAGTCTCTTTGCTGTTTGTAGCTTGGGTGTGATGGCAGAGCAAGGAAGCAGGCCTTCCCCTGCTGTAGCCCCACCCATAAATGTTGGCTGGGAACTCTGTGCAAGCTCTGAAGCAGGCTAAGTGGAAGAGCAGCAGCATCGTTCCCCTGTTGTTGTCATCCTCCTTGAATAGGAAGGTGATCAGTGTCCCAGCCTAAATGAGCCACCTCTGATCCTCCACCTGTTGAGTGTCCCTTGATTTTCAAAGCAAGTGGATGGGCAGATGGAAGTATTGTTCTCTCTCTCTCTCTCTCTCCCTCTCCACAGTGTTGCTTTCACTCTTCTTCCTCCTTCCCATCTTCTTAGCCTCATCCTTCCATATCCCTTCTCCCCACAGTTTTCTCCTGCATTGCCCATTCTCTCTATGCTCGTTTGCTCTAGTTTTGCCTTCTCCCTACAATTGCCCCAGTTTTGCCCTCTCCCCACCCTTGCCCCAAATTGTTCTAGCTTTGGTTGTTTTCCTGATCTTTGCATTGGAAAGAACGTGTGCTTCAGTCTTGGACTGGATCCTAGACTGCCAGTGCAATCCTACGCATGCCTACTCAGAAGTATGTATCATGAAGTTGAAAGGGATTTACCTTCAGTGTAAATATGTATAGGATTGAAGCCTGAGTTCACTTGGACTTCATATTTCCAGACTATATTTTCATTTGTGGTTTCCTTTCTTTGTCTAAGCAACTCTGTGTATTAAACACATCTGTGTTTATTAAAACCATCTCATACTATTCAAGGCTGATCCAAGTTGGCAACTAAAGTACTACTTTCTAATTGCAAACTGTAGGGGCCCTTACAACATGCACTCCCAGTCCCTTTGCTACCTGTCTGCTTGATGAAGAGTTCTGTAGAACTCAAAAGCTTGTTCTTTGATACTGTGTTACTTAGAACAAACTAAAAGTATCAGCCTCCTTTGAATTGTGGATATTTCATCTTGTCATCTGTAAGTTGTCTTTCATCTTGTCATCTGCAGACTGCACAGACTGCACTTGCTCCCAGTGTGGAAGGGATTGTCACTCCCGAATCGGCCTTTTCACCCACACTAGACGCTGTTCCGGAACCACCATTCAGAGCACGATACCATAGTCTTTCGAGACTGAAGGTTGCCAACTACCATCTATAAGGCAGTCATCAACAGTTTTATGTTATTTGGGGCGGGGAGTGAAGGGAGGCACTTTCTCATCCTTCAGGCAGCAGAATGTCCTCAAGTAGTCCTGCCCTATGTCATGACATTCCTATTACACTAACAGCAGCTAATGTGTGGAACAGGAGTGGGGGAATGCACAACCTCACGACAAATGGTACCTGATGATAAGAAAGGGGAAAACTCAATATAAGGTTGCCATTTTCAGTGGCAGCCCTGTGACTCCCATAACACAAAGATCTACCTCAAATACACACATACTCAGATTCCTCAGGGAAGCAACTTTTTGATCTCGCTAAGAAATATGTATTTAAATAAAGGAAATCAATACAGTCAAAAACTATAATACCTGTTTTGGTGGTTAGAAGTGAAAAAAGTGAGTTCTGTACAGCTGAAAGATTTTTTTAACAAAAAAAAAACTTCATGGTTTCAAATATTTGGGGAAAAGGGGCTAAGGTCAAAAATAAATGAAAACTTCCTAACAATTTTGCTTGAAAAATTTTCAAGTGGCATCAACAACAGAAAAAATACAGTAGAGTTCCTAGCAGAAAGCGATAATGATGTTGAACACTTTTTATGACTGGCTAGGCGACGCACTCTCCCAGCTCCCAGGGGATAAAACTAGGACATTTGAAAAGAAATAATAGATTATATCTTTATAGTAGAACTCCTATGGTGAAGTTCTTTTTGTTACAATTATTGCAGCCATATGTTTTTATCCTAAGATCCAGCTATAGAAAGGAACTATCCCAGAGAGCTTTTTGGTACCCTAAACACTCATTTTAAATCTAAGAATTATTATTATGGCATAATATGTCTTTAAAATTATAGATATATCATAGATATATCTATCTTGGACAGACTTCATATGCAGCAGAGTTTCATATTAATTGCAGCAACCGTTGGTAGGCTATTTCCAGTGGTTCCCAAAC
This sequence comes from Tiliqua scincoides, assembly GCF_035046505.1. Taxonomy (NCBI): domain Eukaryota; kingdom Metazoa; phylum Chordata; class Lepidosauria; order Squamata; family Scincidae; genus Tiliqua; species Tiliqua scincoides. Next base: position 125,502,278 of record NC_089824.1, read on the forward strand.
TTTTTAGCACTGAGACCCTCTCTTTGAATGAGAATCTGTCAGGGCCCACCAGAAGTGATGTCATGACTGGAAGTGACATTATCAAGCAGGAAAGTTTTTAACAATCCTATGCTGCAATCCTACCCACACGTACCTAGGAGTAAATCCCATTTACTGTTGTTGGCATCCTTCAGTCTCAGAAGACTATGGTATCGCACTCTGAATAGTGGTTCTGGAACAGAGTTTCCTCTCCAGTGCACAACGCCTGGGTAAAGTAGATATGGATAGACTGTAACCCATGCAGTAAATCCCCCCTCTCCACGTCGCTGAAATGGTCCAATGGAAAAGCAGAGGCCAATACAGTTGGTTCCAGCGGCATCGCAGAAGTTGCCAGAACGTGACTGTGTTCAGCCATGAACTGCCTCAGGGACTCCGGCTCCGGATTTTGCCTCGAGGTTGACTCCTGAAGCCTTTTCCATAACTGGGTGTAGCCACAAGGCAGTGGAGGTTTGGGATCAGAGTTGTCCAACTCTTAGATGAGCTGCCTTCCCAGGCTAATGAGTCCCATCTACCCGGTGGCTGTTTAGTCGCCTCTTACGACAAGTACAGCCAAACTGAGGCTGATGATCCCATTTACTATCATTGGTAAAAGCATATACATAGTAGCTTGTTAAATGTACAGGTCTGTAACATTTCCCCAGATGCAGTCACATACCATGGTAGCATGAAATCTAATATATTAAAAATAAAGTATTGAAAGGAATGGGGAACCACCTGAAATTGGCTAGTGGGTCCTGACCTACAGTTTGATGCTGCATCTAACAAAGAGCTATGATTACAGGTTTTGGGAGCAGTGGGGTGCATAGTTTGTGCATGTTGGGAGAAGAGTGCCAAGCAAATCTGACACAAAAATCCTTGACTTCCAAAGGGCAGACTTCCCCCAAATGAGGAGACTAGTTAGAAAGAAGTTGAAAGGGAAGGTAAAAACAGTCCAGTCTCTTCAGAGTGCATGGTAATGGAGGCCCAGGGGAAGTGTATATTGCAAAGGAAGAAGGGCTCAACTAAGTCCAGGAGGGTAATGGCTAACAAGGAAAGTCAGAGAGGCTGTGAAGGGCAAGGAAGCTTCCTTCCGTAAATGGAAATCTTATCCTAATGAGGAGAATAAAAAGGAACATAAATTGTGGCAAAAGAAATGTAAGAAGTTGATATGGGAGGCCAAGAGAGACTATGAGGAACACATGGCCAGCAACATTAAGGGGAATAATAAAAACTTCTTCAAATATGCCACAAGCAGGGAACCTGTCAGAGAAGCGGTTGGCCTACTGGACAGTGAGGGAGGGAAAGGGGAGATTAAAGGACATTTGGAGATTGCAGAGAAATTATCTTTGCATCTGGCTTTATGGCAGAAGATCTCAGGCAGATACTACTGCCCAAACAGTCCCTCCTGACTGATGAATTAAGGTTGCAACACAATGGAATTTAATTCTGAGTTGACATGCATAGGATTGTGTCCTTAGTCACATAGAGGTTCAAAGACAAGACATTTCAGACCTAATTGACAAATTAAAGATCAGTAAGTCACTGGGCCCAGAAGGCATCCACCCAAGAGTTACAGCCCAATCCTGAGCTGCCTGGAGCTCCCAGGCTCAGCGGATCCGTGCAGGGCTCCCACTGGATCCTGCACCTCCCGCACTACCGCGGAAGGCACCTCAGGAGAAGGGGATGTTTGTCCCGTTCCCCCCCAAGTAAGGGAAGCAGCCCCACAATGAGACTACTCTCTTTAGCGCCAACCAAAAGGTCGGCACTAAAGTAGAGGTGCTTGTGTAGGGTGCGCAGCCCTGCACGAGTGTCTGAAATCCCGTGGAGCTCAGCTCCGCGAATCGCTTCCCTGACACGCCTCCCGCCCACCCCCTAGCATGCCTCCTGCGGCCTCCCCTCTCCCTGGAATGCCTCCCTTATGCCCCCCGCCACGCCCCCACCTCCTGTTCTGCAGGCCGGTGGTCCAGGCAACCACTGAGCTGCAGAACCCGGGCCACTGCCATGCGCTAGCTCAGCTCCGGCCAGCGCTGGGTTAGCTCTGGCGGGAGCCCGGCGGTGAGCCCTGCTAACATGCCTTACGGCACATTTGCGACTGTGGTTCACAGCGTGGAGCCGTGCCAGGGACCTCAGGATTGGGAGTTATTAAGGAACTGAAGAATGAAGTTGCTGGTCTCTTGGAGGATTGGAGGATAGCAAACATCACGCTGATCTTTAAAAAAGGAAGGAGAGGGGACCCGGGAAACCATAGGCCAATCAGCATAACATCTATTCCAGGTAAGATAGTGGAATGCCTCATCAAAGATAAAATCTTAAAACACATAGATGAACAAGCCTCGCTGAGGGAGAACTAGCATGGCTTTTGTAAGGGCAAGTTGTGCCTCACAAACCTTTTAGAATTCTTTGAAAAGGTAAACAGGCATGTGAATGCAGGAGAACCTGTGGATATTATATATCCTGGATTTTCAGAAGGTGTTTGACATGAACCCTCAGCAAAGGCTACTGAGAAAACTCCACAGTCAAGGAATAAGAGGGTAAGTCCTCTCATGGATTAGGACCAGGAAACAGAGAATGGGTGTCAATGCGCAATTTTCAGAGTGAAGAGAGATGAAAAGCAATGTGCCTCAAGAATCCGTTCTGGGACTGGTGCTTTTCATTTACTTGTTCATAAATGACCTGAAGACAGGGTTAAGCAGCGAGATGGAAAAGTTTGCAGGTGACACAAAACTTTTCTGAGTGGTGAAGAGATTGTGAAGAGCTCCAGAAGGATCTCTCCAAACTGAGAGAATGGGCAGCAAAATGACAGATGCGTTTCAATATAAGTAAGTGTAAAATAATGCACATGGGGCATAAAATCAAAACTTCATTTATAGGCTAATGGGTTCTGAGCTGTCTTTGATAGATCAGGAGACTGACCTTGGAGTGCTGGTGGATAACTCAATGAAAGTGTTGATTCAATTTGCGGTGGCAGTGGGCTAATTCCATGCTTGGAATCATTAGAAAAGGTATGGAGAATAAAACGGCTAATATTATAATGCCATTCCACAAATCGATGATAAGGCCACACCTGGGGAGTATTGCGTCCAGTTCTGGTCACGTCATCTCTAAAAGGATATAGTGGAAATGGAAAAGATGCAGAAGAGAGCAACCAAAATGATTACTGGACTGGGGCACCTCCCTTATGAGGAAAGGCTACAGCGTTTGGGGCTCTTCAGTCTAGGAAAAATGTGCCTAAGGGGACAGGATTGAGACATACAAAATTATGCAGGGGATGGACAAAGTGGAAAGGGGGATGTTCTTTTCCCTCTCACACAATACCAGAACATTCACTAAAATTGAGTGTTGGGAGAGTTAGGACAGACAAAAGAAAATCTTCACCCAGCATGTAATTAATCTATGGAATGCCTTGCCAGAGGATGTGGTGATGGCATCTGGCCTGGATACCTTTAAAAGGGGATTGGAAAATTTCTGGAGTAGAAATCCTTCACAGGTTACAAGCTGTGATGGGTATGTGCAACTTCTTGATTTTAGAAGTAGGCTACCTCAGAATGCCAGATGCAAGGGAGGGCACCAAGATGCAGGTATCGTGTTGTCTTGTGTGCTCCCTAAGGCATTTGGTGGGCTGCTGTGAGATACAGGAAGCTGGACTAGATGGGCCTTTGGCCTAATCCAGCAGGGCTGTATTTTGTTCTTATGCCAGTCAACACTCCCAGGGTTGTGCGTATAGGATTGCAAGCTTAGAAAAGATGCTGTGACTGTGATCCTTGAGCTGCTAGTTCAAGCATTCTATTCTGAATGTGAGGGGATGATTCCTATGAGTGAAGAACATGGGTCAAGATGATGTGTGAACAGGCAAAGGCAGAGGTATTTAGTTTATTGGTGTAAGATAGATATTTTAGCCTCTGCTGTATTAGTTCAGCATTTCCTACAAATTGGAAAAGCCAAAAGTACCCTGAACCTGTTAAATGTTTAAAAAAAAAAAACAAAGCAAGGGTCTCAGTTTTGTAGTTGGCTCTGAATTGTAAGGCACACTGCCTGTGAAATTGTTAGCCCAGAAATTTGCTCCTTCCTTGTAATACAGAATTTCCCCAGTTCTATTAACAGCGCAGCATGGCATAGCACCTCATTCATTATTCATAATCATCCAGTCAGAGGGCACCTAGACCAGATAAATTCTCACCTAAATGACAACAGCTGACAGAGCCTAGGGTTTTATAGCCCTTCTCCTGCCATAGCAAGGTGCTGTGGGCAAAGGTCCAGAATGATCTTCCACTAATGACCAATGTGATATACGAGCGGCTGCTGATTGCCTGACACAGAGTCTATGCTGCGGAGTACCCAGCCTAGTCTGTGTGCGCAACAGAGGGAAATTTGACAGGCAGCCTTCTCTTTGCAGCAGGGAGTGAATGGGTTAAGTCCAAGCTGGACAATTGACAACAGCAACAATAAAATCCCAGGAGTGCAGAGAAAATATCTCCGCAGAAATCTGTTAATCCTAACCATGCTGATGGGCAAATCTGTGTGTTGTGTTCTCTCTTGTGAAACATTGCTGCATTTTTGTCACCCAGAAGATTACATATTAGTGGCCGCAGAAGTCCGTAACTGCTTTATTAAAAAAAGAAAAAATCAATTGCTAGGAGCTGAAGTGCATTAATTGTCCCTTTTCCCCAAAGGGAAGTGCTGTTCTTCAAAATATATGGGGCAAAGTGTGGGTGGAATGGAGTGACAATGGGGGTGGGGAGGACAGCTTATCAGGTCCAGGAAGGGGCTGGGAGCAGCGGCCACCAAATTCTGACTTCCTTCTAGGGTCCTGGATTCACCTTCATGGGTCAACGCAGGCTTGCACCAGCACTATAGTTGGTGCAGGTCCACATTGTCCCACTGGGCCTGTAGGGTCAATGTTTTTTTTTCTCGGCTAAAATGTTCCAAACACCATGTTATTTTTCAAAGGGATGCTTTCTGCTTCTTATCTTTTGGTTGTCTTTTTTCTCACCGTATACTTTTCCACAACATCCTTCTAGAGATGGGATAATTAGATCTGTATGCATTTCTCCAAATGCAGCCGCATCATACATTTATATAACGATATTGAAACACTGGTCTAGCCGTGTTGCTTTCAAGCTGTTTTCTAATAATCTCTCATATGGGGAGTGCCTTTGTCACTATCACTGCAAACTGGGTCGATGTTTTCATTGAGCTATTTATCATAAACCCAACATCTCTTCCCTGGTTGGTCGCAGCCAGTTCAGAGCCCATAACTATAAGTGAAATTCAGAATGCATTCAGAGTAAATGATGTAACTCAATACAATGTGTGTAAATCTACCTACGTAATATTAACTTGCTAAGCCTACATGTTGAAGTCTGAATCCAATATCTGAGTTTTTCCAAATGAGTACAATGGTGATGCAGGAGGAAAGACATGGGGATGCATGTAGGCAGTTAATATGAGAGACCAAGCGGGAAAATAATATAACCCACTGGTGTCTGGTCCTTTCCAGAAAGGACCTATAGGTTTTCAGTCATATGCCCATGAGGCCTAGCAACTTACCTAGCAACTTTAAATGAAGTCATCTCACACAATTATTTCAAGTTATAGCAAATATCACTTCCCAGCATGCCTCTTAACACCCATCTGAGGTGACAAGAGAAGTTTCATGCTTGGAGTCAATCAAGTTGTAACTGAAATTATCACGTGATAACTGTAACTTGCCAACTCTTCCCAAGAGTTTCAGGAAATAGATTATAGTGTGATGGTATATTTTAGCCCACCTTTCCCATAACTGCACAGAGAGGGGAAATACATTCAGTTGGTTACATTTTATTTTCGCCACACAGTTTTTGCCGCCTTATTGAGGATGCTTTGATGAAGGATTTCAAGCACTAATGTTAATTCATAATACTGCAGTTACCCATAGGAAAAAAAGAAAACAAAAGAGGCAGCACATAAAATGAAAATGATGGTTCGGTGCTTAATATTCTATAGCCAGGGCCATGACTTCTGTCAAATGGTGCAGGAGATATGCAGCCCGGAGTACTGGATATAATGTACCATACATCCAATATTTTTCAATTTCATAAAGTATTATGAGCACTGAGAGTCCCTCTGGAAACTCCCCTTTCCCTCTGCAATTTCCTCAGATAAACCGGGTCGTTTCTTTTGATATGGGGACTTGCATTTCCCTCACATGGGGCCCAGAATCAACTGCACTTGGGGACTGAAGTTTTTTTCAGCAGGTTTCACGGCCTGACTCCAGGGCTTTGCCACAAGGCATTTCAGGTTGTCTTTCCCTATGAGTGGGAGTCAAGAAACATCTTGTTTCTGTAGAAAACATGCTCCACCTCAGATTACCACAGGAAAAAAATATCCGCATCCCAATACTAGCAAATGCTGTTTGCATTCTTCAACTATAGATGTGCATTCCTGATTGTTACCAGAAATCCCCTCAAGGCTTTTTCAAAAGGGTGAAGAAGCAACAGAACTCCCACAGGCCAAGGTTCGGTCCCATACATGGCTGTGTGTGCTCCATGCTGGAGTGCTGCCATCTACTGTGAGAGAATCTTCATGTCACAAGTTTAGACTATTGGTTGCACAAGACAAACATTGTCTCATAAGTGGAATATCTTAGGCTGTAAGACAAATGTCCCCTATCTAGGTGATGTAGAAGGACCTTGTCATTTGATAATACACTTCATGCTCCCTGTTTTCAGACACATGTCATGTCAACTAACATCCTTCTTTTAATTTCGTTGTTGTAAACCCACTGTTTTCTTGTACTATGTGTAAAATACATTTAATATGAAAGTTCCTTCCTGACACTCCCATGAATGACTAAAGTGCAACCCTAGGCATATCTACTCAGAAGTAAGTCCTATTCAATGGGGCTTACTTCCAGGAATGTGTGTATAGGAGTGCCGCCTGAGTTGTTGATATGTATATGCATGAGTACATGCACATTCATAAACACATGTGCAAAATGTAACAGATTTTATTTGTAGCTGTTGTCAGGTCATATACAGTAAAAAGAATGAGGAAAAGTTTGTAACGCTTGCAATTCACCGTCCTGGGAATCTGGTTTCATTATTTCAAAAGCAAGCTTCTAACCCAAGGGAGTCAAACATAAGACCCAGGGGCTGCATTCGGCCCGCGGAAGCTCTTTATTCACCCCTCGGGCTCTCCCAGCACTATCATCAGCTGCTCTCAGCTGCTGAGCTGAGCTCAGTTGTCACTGCTGACAGAGTGGCCCGCATGATAATTCGGGTCTCCCATATCTTGAAAGTATGGTCAAGATTTGCATATTTTCTCTTCTGTCATTTTTAGTTGATGAGTTCCTAAGTGAAAAAAAGTGTTTATTTCTGGTCATGACTTGCTTAATGATGTCATTTCCTGCTTAATGACATCACTCCCAGCCCTCAACAGTTATCATGAATGCTATTTTGGCCCACTGTATGAAATATGTTTGACATCCCTGTTCTAGCCCATTAGACCTAGACAATCTAGAAAATCTGACAATATTTGATATACAAAACTCAGTGTATGGGTTTGAAAGTGTCATGTACAGGTTTGAAAGTGTCTAACAATGTGTAGTGAAATCTGAAAAGCCAAAAGGTGGGGAGCACTTACTGTAAACAAGATAGTGTTACTCTGTACCTTGTGGCAGATAGAGGAGAGGAATAGTTATCCCATCACAGTCCACTGTTCAGTCCTGTTTAAAATCAGGCTCTAGTGTGTTCTTCCAGCATCACATAATGGTTGTGTGCATTCCTACTTTTTAGTCTCAGTTCTACCTCCTCCCCTGCTGGTACAGCTGCACAAAAAGGAGCACACTGTATCCAGCAGTGGTGAAAATCAGGAGGCTTTGGAAGGGGAAGAGTTACACTTACTCTTACCCCTCTGTAAGCCTCCCACATTGCAGTGGGTCTCCTCATACCTGTGCCAGCTCATTAACACAAGCATGATGGGTACTTCTTTATGTGTCATTAATTGTTGTACAGATTTAGGGCCCAATCCATAGCATGTCTAGTCAGAAGTAGGTACTGCTATAGTCAATGGGGCTTACTCCCAGGTAAGTGAGGATAGGATTGCAGCCCTTGTGAGATTCATGCCACAGCATGAATCACTGAAGATAGCACTTGATCCAAGCAAATTTCACTACACTTAAGGCTCTCAAAGGTATGGTGTCTCCATCCCCTCCAGTTCCTTTGAGTGTGTGGATTCCACTTCCCTGGACAAAGTGGGAAAAAAGATGCCATGTCAACAGCATTCCACCAGGGCCCATTGTGAACCCCCATTGAAAAATAAAAAAGAAGTATTTGCAAGTATTGTGGTGATAAGATTTCCCCCCCCCCCTTTTTTCTTCCTCGGTATTTTGTTCAGCCCCGCAACATCTCTCCAGACACATTCAGTGCTGATGCTCCCTCTTAACAACATTAAGACAGCAGTCATCTTGAACTGAAATCCAGACTGCAATTCCTTGAACAACAAGCCACAACGACGCTTGTTGTTTTGCTTGTTCTCACTTTTCCTGGCTTCAGTCACACTGTGAAGTCTCAGTTCCCCAGCCCTCTGCCTTGGGCTAATAGTTTGTAATAAAGCTCAGTCTCAAAAACGACAAATATAAATGGAGAAAGGAGCATCATAAAAGAGAAAGATGAAAACGTTTGCCCCCCCGGATTCCACACTCTTGAGTCTCTCGAGGGTCTGCGGATTTATCAAGCAGCCAGCAAGGCGTGCAATGCTACCATCTCAATGTTGTTCTACTCTACCTACCATTTACTCTTTCCAGCACTACTGAGGCACCATTTATCAAAAGGGGCTGGCTTCAGAACAATGCCCTGTCGAGCTGGTAATCAATCCAAGAAAACAAGTCACTTCACAGAGCATTGCCAAGGGCCCACTCACCTCTGTAACGAACAGGGGGGGGGGAACTCTGTGTAGTAATGGGTTTGGAAGTGTTTTTTGTTCCTGCTGTTAGAAGACAAGGAGAGTTTGAACAACCGAGTGGGTTGAAGGAAGGGGTTGACTTCTCCACTCTAAGCGAGGTGAAGACCTGAAGTGAATTTGCTCTCCAAACTTTTCCTTGAAACTCTCCTTGAAGAATGTACACCACACAGTCACTGAATACTTGAATATTTGGGAAATAGTTCCCAAATATTCGATATAACTCAATTTGATACATTTTTTAGATTTTAAGATGCCGCAGAACTCTTGGCTATAGCAGATTTCTTTTACTACAGCAGGTTAATACAGTCGCTCCTCTTGAATTCATCAAACATTTCTGAATTTAACATTTGATTGTATTAGTTGTTGTTGGACAGTTATTTGATATTATAATAGTATTGAAATATTTTGTAGCTGACACCCAACAGTAATTAATTATTATTTTAAAGGCAGCAATGGTAGGTTGTATGCAGTGGCTGACATGCAAGGGTAATTAAAATCTGACAGTATTTGATTGATGAACTCAATGGCATTTTCTCTATCACAGGATTTTCATAGTTGACGTATCCCGAAGTCCAAGTAATCAAGAAAGGCCACTGAGTCTCAGCGGTTTGGTTTCCAGGTTCTGCTCATAGTTTTTGAGCTTTTAGCCTTAAAAGAATGTACACCACTAACAACTTGTCAGCTGCATGTGGCTTGCTAGGCCATGAGTTGTTCAGATGTGTGATCTGGTCTACTGCATGAGGAGCCAAGCAGCAGTACAGCACTGGAGAGAGAGGCATCACCCTCACTCTGTTCTAACGGGCAAGAGGAGTGCCACCAACTATTTCTGCCTGTGTCGCTTTGGGCTGCCATGCTACAGATTAGCCATTCATGGCTGACAGATGCCATCTCTCCCAGACATCTGCTTCAGTTCTGGTAAGGAGATACATGTGTGGAAGTTGGCCTCCACATGCATGTTGCTTGCTAGATCATTTTACTTGCTAGTTAATGTGACATGCATTTGAACATATATCTGAAGGTGGATGCCATCTGCTGTATTGCTTTACTTTTGTTTGGATGCATGATCTTATGTTTTGATGCGCCTAAACCTTTTCCCTGTAGAGAATGGTGTAGGGAAGCAGTGCTGGTGCCAGATTTCTGGGGGCCTTGAGGCAAAGCTGTGCTCTCCATGGTGCCTTCGGTGCTACCAAGGCTACCAATACAAAGCGTTCAGGGGTTTTGTGACAGTGGAAAGTGATTAGCACTGCCAGAATGCTAGTTCCAGGAGTGCTAGGCACCTTTAGGACTGCACGCTTAATCTGTTGCAGCAAAACAACCAAGAGTCTTGTAGCACCTTAAAGACTAATCCATTTATTTCATCATAAAATGAAGATACTGAAGCAGACTGCAGCTCACGCATCTGATGAAGTGAACTTCTGTTCCTGAAAGCTTCTACTGAAATAAGTTGGTGAGCCTTTAAGATGCTACAAGACTATTGGTTTTCTGTCCGCCCTGTCCCTGCAAGGCTGACCCACTCTTTTCTTGTAAGCTACCTGAATGGGAACCATACGTAAGTCACTCCGAGCTCTTTATAGAAAGATCTAGTGCAAAGGTCTCACATTGCAGCAAAGCATTCTGGGACAAAGAAGCAATGGCCAGCTTCCCTTTGAAGAAATAGAAACTAGCAGTTATCAGAATGTGTTGCCAGCACCAATCAGAATCCATAGGTTCCATTTGGAGCACATAGCAAATGTAAAGAATAGTGTGGTAGTCCTTCTGTTAGTGGAACTGGAGATTAATGTAAAATAATGAACATTTTTTAAAATGTAGTTTTTTTTTTTTATTCAAGCAAGGAGGAAGGGAAGACTTCTCCAGGTCACTATTCAAATGGATGCTGAGGATAGGGTTTGTCACTTGGTCACTTGTCTCAAAAGATTTAACAGTCCAGATGGATGGAGTATGGCATGCTGGGAGCCAGTTTGGAGAGGGGAGGGCCTAAAGTTTATCCATAGGAGCGCATCAGGACTTAGGCAGTAAGTGATGTACTCTTGTCATAAATTCTTGGCTGCATCAACACAGGCTGCTACTAGGATTTTTTTTGTGTTTTGCAGTACATTTTCTGTTTTCGCTAGAGGCCTTGAAAAATCCTAGATAATGAAAATCTCTATTCAGTACTGCCTGCTGGGCATTTAACAAGGGTTCTTGTAAGCGGACCCAGTACAAGTACGTACATGAATGAAAAGTGCAGGGGCCAACACAGCATCACAGGCTGCGAGGTAGCCAACTGAAGGTAGCCGGAGACAAACAGGAACAAGTAGACAATGACTCCTGGTGCCTCAAGGCATTGCTTCAAAAGGTGTCAACACCAATTAAATTGTAAAGGCTCTGTCAGCTTCAGAAAAGTTACCCAGACAGGGACAAGACAGGACAGAATCAAAGCAGGATTTTGTGTATTTCATAGTACATGAATGTCTTTGTGATCCAGATAGATCCTCTAAAATCCGTGCTTTGATGTGAAAGAGAACCTCATCTCAGCAGTGAGGAGAGATTCTCCAAATGAAAACTTGGGTGAACTTTTCTTGGAAATTAGCAATCCAACATATATGTCATAGTGAACACCCAAATTGTGGTGAGTGTCAGCATGTGTGTGTGAGGGTATGGCAAACGATCCCAGGCAAATTTTGCAAATATCCCAAAACTCCAGAGATATACTGCAGAATGTCAACAGGCACCTGATGTAATTGTCAGCATTCGCAAGTGTATTTTTGAATGCACTTGGGAAAAATGCTTCTATTTTCAGGCATTCATAGACTTCACCTGGGATTGTTTAGCATTCACATGTGTGACTGGGAACATTTACCAAAATGTGGACATTCATTCACACTAGTTGTAACTCACCACTTTAACATCCTTGAGAAACAGACAGGAATTGTCCCTCCCTGTCCTCTTCAAAACATACCAAGAATGGAACTCATAGGAAAAATGTCTTCTAGAGGAGTAGCTGCATTTGTCTCTTGCAGCAAAATCTCCAAAAGAATCATAGAGCACTGCAGTCCATGGAAGCTTCTGATGAAACAAATTAGTCTTGAATTTGCTACACAACTCTATAGGAAAAATAGCATCTGCATGTTTTCTCACTTTAGGGGTCCTGCTGTTCCTTGAGTGGAGACCAGATATGTTTAAGTAGTGAATCGCTGTCTGACTGGTTCTTCAACAGAAGAAAGCCAAGTTGCGGATCTGCCATAAGGTTTGATGGGGCAAAAACCCCAGGCATGAGCCGCTAGGACCTCGCAGAAGCCTCTCTGAGCCTTCTGACGGGGGGGGGGGGGAAACTATGCTTCTTGTTTTCCGGAAGCAGTTTAAAGTGTCGGGCAACCCCAGAGAGACTTCCCCGATGTGAGTGGAGGTCATGCAAGGTTCTGTGAGCCTCAGGTGAGGGGAGGGCAGCTTTCTGTGTGGGAGGGGCAACCTGCAGGGGGTGCCATCGCAGACCTTTGCCCTGGGCTCAGGGCTGGGGAGTTCCGCCACTGATGTTATTGATAGATTATTCCCAATGACTTGTCCATGTGGGGCAATAGCACAGAATCCCATCTTTTAGTCTATTCTATCCAAAACAGATTTTATTTCCTGGAGACAAGCAGGGGATACAAATCATGCCCTCTACCACGATTGGGATGAAGAGCTGGTACCGCTGCTGATCCTGAAGACCACTTTTACACCCCTTACCTTTATGCATTAATGGCAAAGCACAGGGATGAGTGACTCAACTTGTAAGACTCAAACTCAAGTCACCAAACACGTGTTCTCCTGGACTTGTGCGGACTTGAGTTACACATGTTTTGAAACTGGAAGGGACTTGGGACTCAGGAGTTTCTCTCAGGAACAAGTCAAGACTCAGAGACTTGGGTTCATAAGGAACCGCCTGGCACTTTCTGTACTGCTTCACTCACTTGAAGAACAGCAGAGCTTTTGTTTACGAATGGGATGGGGACATCAGGGGAGTGTTAAATGAGAACTCTGACACACACACCATCACCTCCACTAGTAACAGCTTCTCTTTTTTTGCAGAGCCATACCTGACTTGTTTATTAAAAAGACTCTGACTTGAGTCAGAGACTCACAAAAGCTCTAGCAGAATCTTGAAGGCCACCCATTAAGACTTGTGCATGAGTCAAGTCAAAGGGGGTGGGAACTCAGAACTTGACTCAAGTTTTGCTGTAGTGGATCGGCACATCCCTGGCAAAGCAACTCTCTAGGCCTCCTTTCTTCCATTTCACCCTCCAAGGTAAGCCCCACAAGCTGGAAAGCAGTTTGTTGAGGGCCACTTGGAATGGACCACTTGGAGCTGAACCAACAAAACACAATTGCTGTTTGACTCTGCGTTTCAAAGGTCCAGGATTCAACTCCTGGTACCTCCAGTTCAAATACCACGGCTAGCAGAGATCTTGGTCTGATTCCTTAGAAAGCTGTAGCCTGTGCAAACAGACAATAGCAGGACATACAGCATAAAGTGGCTTCCTGTGCACTTGCTTTAAGTAAGATGTTGTCAACAACACAATCATTGAGTTCAGTGGGACTCACTCCTGTGTAAGTGTGTATGGAATGGCAGACAAAAAATTTATACTTCATATTTATAGTGGCGTAATACTTTATAGTATTTCAACCATATCATTGCTTACCTTTAGAGTTTTTCAGCAGACCCATGCTAACTGAGCAAAGAGACACCTTTTAAACTACAGGCAACTCTCATTTTACGTGGGTTTGATTTATATGGTTTTGAAATAATGAACTTTCAAAATTTATACCAAAACCTAATTTACGCAGGCTAATTTTCAAAATCATGTGGTAAATTCCTTATGCTCTTGTATATTCAGCTGGTTCTCTATGTGTTGCTTTTGATTTTTAATTTACACATTTTTGAAATTCATGCTGATTTTCACTAACGTAACCCCCCCCCCCCCATGTAAAACAATAGGTCCTTATAGTGGTTCTCCTATATTTAGCAGTTGGAGAGCAACTGCCGTCATTCAGCCCAGAATAACATCATTTACAGTGGCTGTTTGCTGGTGCTTCTTTTGCATCTTTCTTAGATTGTGAGCCTTTTTGGGACCAGAAACCATATATCTTGCAATATAAACTGCTTTATAGACTTTTCTGTTAAAAAGTGGTTGATAAATGTTTATAATAACAATAATTATTATTATTTTCTGTAATCATTAGGACAACATTGCTAGGTAGGTCAGTGTTATGACTCCTTTAAATAAAATGCTTCTCTAATTTTACATTTTATAGGGAACTATCAAAGCTCAAGATTGTATCTTAGTTAGAATCCTTGAGGCATTACTATAATGTGAATTAATAATATATGTACCAGTTTCTTCCGTGCTTAATAACAAGCAAGACTCTCAAAGCCATTCATCATTGCATTAGGGGTTCTCAGTTGGCGGAAAGCTTTGTTGCCTAAGTTTGTTTTACTCTGTTAATGACTCTTCATAAATCTGAACGTATAACATCTGTATCTGAAAGTCACTCTCCTGCCTGCTAGAGTTATGACAATGTTACAAAAATATTTTTCCCCCCTGATTTTCTTTTAGGAGAATTGGAGAGTTGAATTCAAAAACATACAAGATTCTCCAGGATGCAGTAGTTTTATACTCTGGTGGTAAATGAAATTTGCAGAATGCAGACATAGGTACATGTTCTGTGTTACAGGTTAGTTGTGCCTGAAAATGTCCCTTCTGCCAAATCCAAGCCTGAAGGTGCAACAGTTCTTAGTCCCAAATCCCAAACAGTCCCACAGTCCTTAGATTGGTGAACAAGGCTTCTCCAATTTACCCTGAAAATTAGGGTTGCCCCTCTGCAAAACTGATGGAGGCACTTGCTTCAGATTGATTGGTGCTCCTCCTCCTGCTTTCATATTTTAAAGAGGAAGAGTGGAAGAGAAGACAGCAGTGATGTTTAGGCTATTCCATCACTCTCCTGCTCTTTAAATCTAGGGAGTGGAAGGAAGAGCAGTGACTGTCACTCCATTGGATAAGGGTGAAACAGCATTTGGTGCATGGCCTCAGATGCCAGGATGTCTTATATACACATGTGTACATGCACCCATGTGCATACATGCAGGCTGACTGAAGCAGCCAGTTCTCCTGAGCACTGGCTCCAGGGCACAGTTCTCCTTCCTTTCTCTGGCACTTGTAAAGTGGTGGGGTGGGGAGGAACAGGATTCTCCTGACTTGGTACTTCACATGAAACCATGAAGGCGGTGAGTGCTGCTAGTGGTATACACGTGCGTTTCCTAGCGTGGTAGGGGTTCTGGTCCTGCCATGCAGGTATGTGTGTGCTTGCAAGAGCTGGAGTGAAGGGCAACAGAATTTGGGGGTGTGGTAGATCAGCCGCTACAGCAGGGGTGATGGTGACGGTGGTGGATCAACTTGAGTTGCCCCTGCAAGTTCGCACATATATGTGCATGCACAGATGCGCAGACTGGTAAAATCTTTCCTGAACACCACAATGATTTCTAGTCACAGAAACAATATTGTTCTGGGGAAACAATAAGTTTGAAAAATAAAACCATTTTTTAAAAAAGCCAATGGAAAAGTATTCATTTGAGGGCAAAAGAGCATCTATGGGTAAAACTTTGAGCATGAACCATTACTACAAGGGCATTTAAGACCTGATGTAAATACCATTGAGACGATCTTTAATGTAGGCCATTCAACTGACTTTTTGAAGCAAGGCTGATCACCATCACAGTCCTCATGATAAAAACAAAAGCAAGAAGTACCAAAGGCCTAACAAAGTGCACTATGTGTTGTTGGGGGAACTTACTGAGAGTCAGATTGTATAAAATCAAGCAGTTGCTGAAAAGTCACTGGTTGCCTCAGAGGCTTGGCAAATTCTATTTAAAGAGCAACATTTTTTGTAAAAAGGCTTTATTGAAAGTGAAACACAAAAGATGACTTTGAAAAATCCTTCCATGTATCTCTGATGACTTCTGGAGGACGCTAATCACATTTTACTGGTGCATCTGTCTATATTTTACTTGTGTGCGTGTGGTTTCTTTTTTAAACCCAACCTATTCGGAAAGATCAGCTTATGACATATTTAACATAAACATCTGAAAATAGACAGTCTCTTAATTTCCAAGAAGATGAAAATAATCTTTGAAATCCTGCCCTGCTGATTAATTTCAGAAAAACAGAAGGGCTGGTGTTTGCAACCTCCAGCACTGCACAGCCAAAAATCAGGACATTCTTGTGATGTCATCCTCTTGCATGCAGGAGAGGAGGCTGCTCTCTACATGGTCCCTAAGTGTGTGCATGCTTGCATTACATGCAGTAGAGACAAGATATACTTACCCAGAATCAAATGACTTGTGCTAAATGACATGGGAGGCAGATGGCAGGGGAGTTGCCAGGACGGAGGTGCAGCTGGACTCCCTGTATGCCTGGAGATTTTTAAGACTGACACTGGTGTCTTGTAAGGATACAGTGCCACACCCTGCATACATGTGTACAGGTGTGCATCACTTAACAACAGGTATACACTCTCTGATCCTTTGTAGTGCCTTTGTTGTGTAAACAGACACTCCCTGCCAGACACTAGCTGGCTACACAGGCTACTGGAGATGGATTGCCCCTTCTTTGCATTAAGAGCCTCTTTCTTGTGTAAACAAACACTGACTGCCTCATTAAGAGCCTCTTTGTTGTGCTTTGACCACTGTCGTATATGCGGTCCGTCATTAAGCAGAAGATCGTTAAGCAATGCACACCTGTATAAGAAAAGGGAAAATGGGGTCAAAAATGGAAGCAGGACTAGAAAACTGGCTGTAGAGGGCTAAAACAGTAGTAATAGAAGTGTATAGCTCATATCTCGTTATCAGCTAGGGTTCCATTGCAGAATCCCCAGTGAATACCAAATCAGTGGAAAAATAGCTTTAAAGACCCACTTCCAGGTTTCTTGGTCCTCTGTTGTTGCCCCAGAATGCATTGGTATAGGTGTGATTCTGCATTCAGCCACTAGATAGGTGAATAATGGAATGAAATTATAATTATTTAACAGTGTGAAGGTGGGAAATTGGATTTTGATGCTTTATTTCCTTGTTGCAGGGCATTTAAAGGTGGACCTTGGTATCAGTGGACACCAAATCAGTGGATGCAGAGGTCCCACCTGCATTATGTAACCCTCAGCCATACCTCCATTTTGGGAGAATGGTTCCAAGCACACTGAAAAAGACTTGTACATCAGACTAAACTGGCTTGAACAAATGTCCACTAAATGGTAATCCCAGGGACATACATTATAGGGACTGTCCCTGAAAATGCTTTGAGGACATGTGTTTGTTGGCCTGAAAGCCTGCACTAAAGACCTCTCTATACACTCTCTAGGAAACTGGATTTATCATTATGGCTTCACACATTCCACAATGAAGAACAAATTTTACGTTGGTCAATGGTCTGAAATATTTGTCATCTCGCCGTTTCTGTCTTGTACCAGTGAAGCTGGAATGTCAGCTTATTGTAATTGTAAACTGAACAGGAGCATGCTTAGGAAAAACATATTGGTTTTCTAGGCAATTCCTACTTTAGTGCAAGCCCTTGGTAACATTAACAAAAGGCCTTCTTAGAAAGTGGAATAAATTAAGGCAGAGAAGAATAAGGCCCTACATTTTGTCTATCTGCCAAGCCCCCCTGGAGAAGCAGCTACCATTTAGCTTTTTGTACATCATTGCCTGGTGAGAAGGGGAGGGGGCGACAAGGAATGTACTCTCAATACGGACAATATTCTACTTTTCCACAGATGTTGTGGTTTTTCTCTTTATCCTGAAATAATTTCTCGGTATAATGCTAACATTACTCTTCCCAGCTTGGCAACACTGGCATAATAGGAGATATGGCTGAATTGTATTTTTGAGACACATTTCTCATACTTCATTAAAAGGAAAACAGAGAATCCTGATCGCTTCCTGGATTGTGACTCTCCATGGTTACCTGTCATTCAAAGAAATCTAGCTCTGAGGAATGCTAATTGGCTCTGTTAAATCTGTGGTAATTGAACAGTGGAGACAGGCTGCAGAACGAGCTTTGGCTTCAGCACTACCTGGCCTTTTCGGTAGAGTGGGGAAGTCATTGAGGTCCACTGACTAAAAAGAGAAGAAAGAAAAACTCCACTGGAGCTGTAATGTTTTTCACTTAGGCCCAGCCAGAAAGCCATGTGGAAATGAGCGTTTTCAATGGAATAACGTCGTGTTTGGATCAAGACCCACATGGTTTTCTATATCCATCAGCACAGCGGTTCCCAAACTTCCCAGTGCTGTGACCCACCTCATCCTCCATGGTGTGTCACAATGTGCTGCAGGGTTTTCTTGGGAGGGCTTGGAGGCCTCTCTCAGGTCATGCAGGAGCAGCAATGTACTCTTTTGACCTTTGTAGGCTTCTGAATGGCCTGCAGAAGGTTTCAGAAGAAACTTATAATGAAACCAGAGTTGTGTCCAGAAATCAGAAATCGCTTCCAGATGCTTCAACAGAGGCCCCGTGGAGGCCAATAGAGTGGGTCATCAGCATGGCGCAACCTGGGAGAGGCTACCAGGTCCTCCCAATGCTTCCAGAATGGCTCTAATTTGGAGCCAACTAGAAGCAAGGGGGTGGGAGGACCCAACTTGCTATCCACCACCCATGGACTTGTAACACACTATGGGTTGCAATCCATGCTTTGGAAAACCCTGTACTAGCATTTTCCCATGAAAAACCCAAGTAATTTTCTCACTTTTTTATTCCAGGAGTTGGAAATCTTCCACATTGGTTTGGAACATATGGTTGCAAGATTTACATGGTTGTCAATGTCTCGGAGTTCAGAGTCCTTGGAGGAGGTGAGACAGCATCCTAACCTGGCTCCCACTGGAGCTGTCCTTTGCCATAGCTTGTCCTCTCTTTGTTTTTGGCTTTAAAGGGCAGCTATCTCCTCCCCCTCATTCCTGTGGTGAGTAGGAGAGAAAGGCGCAAAAGCAGCATGAGTTGGAACTGTAGCTGATTCTTTGAATATTTTATCAGCTCATAATGGAGGAAAGCGGTATTCCAGCTGTACCAGTCAACATCAAGGGGCTTCCTTGCTGCCCAAAGAACCCTTTGTGGAGGGAAGAGGAGCTGAGAATCTTCTCTGACATTTGGTGGGAAGAGATTGTATGGGCAGCTTTGTCACTAATTACCAAAATGTGAGGCAGTTCCACTACGTTTTGGAGAAGCTCAAGGACACAGGACACCAGCAGGGGAAACACAGAAGGATCATGGGATCAGCAAGTAGTGAAATGTCAGTGGCAACTTTTGTACTACTGAAATGAAGTCATGCAAAAGTGTAAATCTGAATACAGTTTTTGTATTTTTTTAAAAAATTGATCTGGAGGGATATTAAAAAAAATGATAGTACATGGTAAGGCAAAAAGAGTTAAGCATCTATTAGCTATTTTTTCAGGACTGGCTCCAAGTCTGAAGGGATCTTCAACAAGGGATCTCCATGATAGTACATGGTAAGGCAAAAAGAGTTAAGCATCTATTAGCTATTTTTTCAGGACTGGCTCCAAGTCTGAAGGGATCATCTTGGCATAGTCAGGGCAATGCTATTTCCCCAATGCCGTGGCAGTGGCAACAGGAAAGTTCCTCCTCTGTGCTCCTGCATTGTCCCCTCAATGCTGATGGGGCTAAAGGTGCCTCTTCCTTTCCTGTCTCTCATCTGCAAATAGAAGGCTGGCCTCAGAGATGACTGTCAGCACAAAGGTCTCTTAGGGAAGCTCCCATTTGCTGATGGGATGGCCAGGATGAGGCAGTGGCAAAGAGGCTCTCTGGACTCTTGTTTAATTGCTTTTCTCAAATATTTAAATGCAACAGGAGCCACAGCAGCAAAATAAATTCAAGAGATTTTAATTCCTGCAAGCCAGTTCACAACATTCCTTCTCAAATTACTTTCAGCTGCCGTCTGTATCCCAGTGTTTTCCCACTTAAACCAGGAGCCAGTCTTGTCAGCGATTAATGTACCTTTACTAGAAATGCAAAATGAGGGCCAGAATCCAAAGAGCCCAGTGCATATGATCAAACACTTCTAAATAGGCATCTTTCCCTGGAAATTGACATTTCCATCTAATTAGATGTTGCACTGGAAGACCCCCTGGACCTTTATTATTAGTTTTTTTGGAAGATATTATTATTGGTGTTGATCATGTTGTTCTTATTCACAGTCCACCAAATGTTGGTGGCTGAATTTGGCCTAGGTTCCAAGGACTGAGGATACTCAGATATTATTATTATTATTATTATTATTATTATTAGTAGTAGTAGTAGTAGTAGTAGTAGTAGTAGTAGTATTGCCTCATCAGTGTGTCTGGAACTTTATACAAAGGACAGGGCCTTGCCCTGAGGGCCTTACAATCTAGATATTGTCCCAAGTGGAGGGAAAACCCTCAGCAACCCAGTATATATGCAGAAACAGCCTTGCAATGCAAAGATTCTTACATGGAATAGTGCAGTTAATAATTAGAAATGTGAAAATTGCTGAACATTTTATAGCAGTGTTTCTCAAACTGTGGGTCGGGACCCACTAGGTTAGTCACGAGCCAATTTCAGATGGGTCCCCATTCATTTCAATATTTTATTTTTAATATATTAGACTTGATGCTACCATGGTATATGACTGCACTCGGGGAAATGTTACAGATCTGTGCTTTTAACAGGTTGTATATGCTTTAAACAATGATAGTAAATGGGACTTACTCCTGGGTAAGTGTGGGTAGAATTGATAAAAATTTTCCTGCTTGATGATGTCACTTCCAGTCATGACATAGTCACAGGTTAAAATGTATGTCTCAGGGAGCTGTTGAACAATATCTTCATCTTCAAAATTGGTGTCAACATTGTCTAGTTGTTTGATACAATTCTTTTGAATATGGAGCAGGCAATGGTGGCTTGTAGCCTCTGGCTTTAAATTCTTCTGTGATGCGATCTGGACTAGTCCATGAGTTGAATTTTACCTTCGTGCATACAGGAACATAAGCATCGCTCAGGAAGCCTTCCAAATCTTCAGCTTCCTCATGTATAAACTGTAAGGCTTGTTTCACATCCCGTTTCATGGTCTACAATGGTTTTGCTGATGGGATTGCAATGAAGTCTTTAATGTCTGGATGAAAGGATAGATCAGTATCTGGGTCAAACTTTTGGGAGATGCTTTCTTTTCACAAGTTCTCTGCAAACAGTAGCACAAAGTGTGCCTCCACTACTTTCCCCAACAAGGACAACGCAGTCAGGATCTTTTCCATAGTTCTTTGCGTTCTTTGTAAAGAATACAGTGGCAGTGAGCCAATCCATCAGCTGGGCTTAATATTGGTGCTCAGGATCTAACTGAAAACTGAAATATCGATCAAAGCTCTGGCTTTATCAGATTTATCAAAATGATGGGATCTTAGCATGTTCCACCCCGGACAGCAGATTTAGGACAACAATTTGTCAATCATAGGTCATTATACGTTTACCTCTGGGGAGAATGCCATTTGGTACCTAACTGTCTATCTCTACTCCTCAGGTATTTTCAGTCTGGATGGCCAAGGGGCAGCCCAATCCTGAGCTGCCTGGTGCGTGGGGCTGCTGTGGTGCCAAAATGGTGGCTGTGGCATCCTGAGCAATCGCTGGCAGCCCCTTGAGGGAAGGGGACTTTTGTCCCCTTCTCCTGCATAAGGAAAGTAGCCCTGCAATGGGGCTACTTGACTCTGTGCCTGCTATCAAGCGGAGGCAGAGTAATGGAGTTCCCTGTTGAGCCAAGAGGCTCAACACAGAGCTTCAGCTCTGGCGGAGCTGAGCTTCGCCTGTCCTGACACCTCCCTTCCTGTTCCCTCCCCTGCCACGCCTCTTCTCCGCCCTCTCCCTGCACTCCCCCCCCCCACCTTCCCTGCCCCAGAACACCTCCTCCCACACCCCAACTCACCTCTCTGTTGCTCAGTGGTCCGTGCTACTGCTGGGCGGCGGATCACCGGCCTCCAACTGGTGCTGTCCCAGTATGGGCTCATGCTGAGCCAGCTTCAGCACTTTGCTGATGCTAAGCCTCGCAAATGTGCTTTATGGCATGTTTGCAATGGTGTGTGCTGGTGGTAAGCCGGTATGCAGAGCTCAGAATTGGGCTCTTAGTTTCCCTCTTCATAGCTCTTTTAGTTCAATGTCTCCAAAGGCCCCTGTGTTACTGTTGTTTAGTATAACCATAGTGAATGAGCTGGTAAAGGCGTCTGTACTAGTTTAGCTGGCTCTCAAGTACCCATGAACGTTCTCTACAGCATGTTTGCGATACTCCTGGGCCAGTGCAGTGGCCCTGTGCTGCCCAATTTCTGAGACTGGATTGCACTCTAAGCCTTTGAGCTGTAGGGCACTGGAAGTTGGATATAATTTTGCCTTCTGTTTTGGTGTTTTATATCTTTAATAATTAATATTTGTTCATTTTAAACTTTTCTAAACTGTAAGATGCTTTGGAATATCTCTTGAACAGTGGAGCCTTATGACAACTTTATGACAAATAAAATGAAAAATGAAATGAAATGCAATATTTTGTGCCCTTATAACCCAAATTCTATGTCAGAAATGGGACGGACGGACTGTGACCTTATAAGTGATTCACAGCCCAATCCTATCCAACTTCACAGCACCAGTGCAACCATGCCAATGGGGTGCATGCTGCTTTCTGTGGTGGGGAGGCAGTCACAGAGGCCTCCTCAAGGTAAAAGAATGTTCACTTACTTTGGGACTATATTGCGGCTGCATTGGTGCTGGAAAGTTGGTTTGGATTGGACTCTCAGAGTTAGAACATTTGTTAGAACACTTCCCCATTTTGTATATTTTATCCTGTAGTTTTCATGAGTCCATATAATGTATTTTGCTTTATTATTATTATTATTATTATTATTATTATTATTATTATTATTATTATTATTATTATTATTGGTCATCAAATTTCTCCTCAGACTTTAATTCAAGGCGGTTTATATGAGCAGGCTGTTCTAAATCCCCGTAGGGATTTTTACAATTGAAGAAAGGTTCTATCTTTCAAGAACCACAGCATTTCAGATGGATCTTTTATGGTCTGTTATCACTTTCTGGCCTCCAGATTCCTCCCACGCAGGCTGACAAGCAGCTCCTTCATCTCTCCAAGAGCAGATGGAATAACTTGGCTGGGCTTGTCAGCTGCTTCAAGGTCTCGCCATTCACGGTGCCGGTGGCCTCAAACTGGTGACCTTCGGATGTTATCTTCAGGCAAATGGAGGCTCTACCCTCTAGACCAGACCTCCTGCCCAGTCAAGGGCATGTACAAGGAGTGGTGTAGGGTACTAAAGCCCCACATCATAGCTCCTCAAAATCTTTCTCAGCAGCCTGATCTAGTTTCTCAGATTTTTCTAGGCATTGCCCATGTACTTTCAAATGCATTGTGATGCCACACGGATGAGAGATTTGCTTTTAAAAAGGAAAAAAGAAAATCAAACAACCATTCCAAGGAGCTGGAATTCTGTGTCTAATACTGGAGATGGGCTAGTGTATCTAATGCTGTCTAATCTGGATCATAAGATAATGTTAGTCCTTTAAATATAACCCTTATATACTGCTTGCCTGGTAAAGTGGGACTCTGCCACCTTACGCCCAACTGCCAAGATCTCCGACCGCATGTTAATTTGGATATCTAGAAAGAGGAACTTACATGTATACAACTGCACAAATGTGGGGTCCCCTTTTCAGATATTGCACCAAACACCCAGACATTGGGGAAGGAGGCTAGTGGATGCCTCCATGAGTGGAGCATATGTATGGGTGGTGATGGAGGTGGGTTGTATGAACAGTTCTGTCACGTAGCAGCATCCACATCAATGTCACTTTGGAATTCTAAATTACATGCCACTTTCTCTTTGAGGACCTCTTTCCTTGGGCAGCAAAGGTATTAGTCTGGAAGAATGCTTTTATGCGAATGCCCGAAGTCTACGAGCAAAGGTGGGAGAACTGGAATGTCTGGTGACAAGGGAAAATATTGACATAGTGGGCATAACGGAAACCTGGTGGAATGCGGAGAATCAGTGGGATACCGCAATCCCGGGCTATAAACTCTACAGGAGGGACAGGCAGGGGCGTGTTGGAGGTGGGGTGGCCCTTTATGTTAAGGAAGGGATAGAATCCAGCAAAGTAGAGATTGAAGGTGGATCCGACTCCACCGTAGAATCTCTGTGGGTTAAATTACCAGGCTTGTGCAGCAATGTAATACTGGGGGCGTGCTATCGTCCTCCAGACCAGAAATCTGATGGGGACCTTGAAATGAGGAAACAGATCAGGGAGGTGACAAGGAAGGACAGGGTTGTAATCATGGGGGACTTCAATTATCCTCATATTGACTGGGTCAATTTGTGTTCTGGTCACGATAAGGAAACCGGATTTCTTGACATGCTAAATGACTGTGGCTTAGATCAGCTAGTCAAGGAGCCCACCAGAGGACAGGTGACTCTGGATTTAATTTTGTGCGGTATGCAGGACCTGGTTAGAGATGTAAACGTTACTGAGCCATTGGGGAACAGTGATCATGCTGCGATCCGTTTTGATGTGCACGTTGGGGGAAGAATACCAGGCAAATCTCTAACAAAAACCCTTGACTTCCGACGGGCGGACTTCCCTCAAATGAGGAGGCTGGTTAGAAGGAGGTTGAAAGGGAGGGTAAAAAGAGTCCAGTCTCTCCAGAGTGCATGGAGGCTGCTTAAAACAACAGTAATAGAGGCCCAGCAGAGGTGTATACCGCAAAGAAAGAAGGGTTCCACTAAATCCAGGAGAGTGCCCGCATGGCTAACCAGCCAAGTTAGAGAGGCTGTGAAGGGCAAGGAAGCTTCCTTCCGTAAATGGAAGTCTTGCCCTAATGAAGAGAATAAAAAGGAACATAAACTGTGGCAAAAGAAATGTAAGAAGGTGATAGGGGAGGCCAAGCGAGACTATGAGGAACGCATGGCCAGCAACATTAAGGGGAATAATAAAAGCTTCTTCAAATATGTTAGAAGCAGGAAACCCGCCAGAGAAGCAGTTGGCCCTCTGGATGGTGAGGGAGGGAAAGGGGAGATAAAAGGAGACTTAGAGATGGCAGAGAAATTAAATGAGTTCTTTGCATCTGTCTTCACGGCAGAAGACCTCGGGCAGATACCGCTGCCCGAACGGCCCCTCCTAACCGAGGAGTTAAGTCAGATAGAGGTTAAAAGAGAAGATGTTTCAGACCTCATTGATAAATTAAAGATCAATAAGTCACCGGGCCCTGATGGCATACACCCAAGGGTTATTAAGGAATTGAAGAATGAAGTTGCAGATCTCTTGACTAAGGTATGCAACTTGTCCCTCAAAACAGCCACGGTACCAGAAGATTGGAGGATAGCAAATGTCACGCCTATTTTTAAAAAGGGAAAGAGGGGGGACCCGGGAAACTATAGGCCGGTCAGCCTAACATCCATACCGGGTAAGATGGTGGAATGCCTCATCAAAGATAGGATCTCAAAACACATAGACGAACAGGCCTTGCTGAGGGAGAGTCAGCATGGCTTCTGTAAGGGTAAGTCTTGCCTCACAAACCTTTTAGAATTCTTTGAAAAGGTCAACAGGCATGTGGATGCGGGAGAACCCGTGGACATTATATATCTGGACTTTCAGAAGGCATTTGACACGGTCCCTCACCAAAGGCTACTGAAAAAACTCCACAGTCAGGGAATTAGAGGACAGGTCCTCTCGTGGATTGAGAACTGGTTGGAGGCCAGGAAGCAGCGAGTGGGTGTCAATGGGCAATTTTCACAATGGAGAGAGGTGAAAAGCGGTGTGCCCCAAGGATCTGTCCTGGGACCGGTGCTTTTCAACCTCTTCATAAATGACCTGGAGACAGGGTTGAGCAGTGAAGTGGCTAAGTTTGCAGACGACACCAAACTTTTCCGAGTGGTAAAGACCAGAAGTGATTGTGAGGAGCTCCAGAAGGATCTCTCCAGACTGGCAGAATGGGCAGCAAAATGGCAGATGCGCTTCAATGTCAGTAAGTGTAAAGTCATGCACATTGGGGCAAAAAATCAAAACTTTAGATATAGGCTGATGGGTTCTGAGCTGTCTGTGACAGATCAGGAGAGAGATCTTGGGGTGGTGGTGGACAGGTCGATGAAAGTGTCGACCCAATGTGCGGCGGCAGTGAAGAAGGCCAATTCTATGCTTGGGATCATTAGGAAGGGTATTGAGAACAAAACGGCTAATATTATAATGCCGTTGTACAAATCTATGGTAAGGCCACACCTGGAGTATTGTGTCCAGTTCTGGTCGCCGCATCTCAAAAAAGACATAGTGGAAATGGAAAAGGTGCAAAAGAGAGCAACTAAGCTGATTACGGGGCTGGGGCACCTTCCTTATGAGGAAAGGCTACGGCGTTTGGGCCTCTTCAGCCTAGAAAAGAGACGCTTGAGGGGGGACATGATTGAGACATACAAAATTATGCAGGGGATGGACAGAGTGGATAGGGAGATGCTCTTTACACTCTCACATAATACCAGAACCAGGGGACATCCACTAAAATTGAGTGTTGGGCGGGTTAGGACAGACAAAAGAAAATATTTCTTTACTCAGCGCGTGGTCGGTCTGTGGAACTCCTTGCCACAGGATGTGGTGCTGGCGTCTAGCCTAGACGCCTTTAAAAGGGGATTGGACGAGTTTCTGGAGGAAAAATCCATTATGGGGTACAAGCCATGATGTGTATGCGCAACCTCCTGATTTTAGGAATGGGTTAAGTCAGAATGCCAGATGTAGGGGAGAGCACCAGGACGAGGTCTCTTGTTATCTGGTGTGCTCCCTGGGGCATTTGGTGGGCCGCTGTGAGATACAGGAAGCTGGACTAGATGGGCCTATCGCCTGATCCAGTGGGGCTGTTCTTATGTTCTTATGTTCTTATGTTAAGAATATTCAAAGAACAAATCTGACACAAACTTACTCTATAAACACGACCGCTGAATCACTTTCTCAGGCAAGATGGCAGCATAGTTGCTCATGGGGGGGGGGAAGCAACAACAACCGGATTCACTGATGTCCTAAGATCAGGTGACTCCTCACATCACTAGTTTTATCGATATTAGTGTTCTTCAACCTGTGGGTTGTGACCTCAATGGGGTCTGATTTGGGGAGTGGTGGTGGCAACCTTGCAAAGCCTATGCAAGAGAGGGCTTGCATCCAATCCAACAATGGTACTGCCTTATCAAAACTGAGTTCTTGATACTGAGTTCTGAGTTTCTTCTCGCTATCTTGCCCAGCAGCTCCTAGGGCTGACCTTGCACAGGCTGCTACCTCACAGGGCTGTGGTGAAGGCACAAGAGGTAGGGGGGAAACAGGGCAGGTGGGAGCAGGGGTGGGCGGTGATGAGGGCAGGAGAAGGGTAGGATCAGCAGTGGGTCCTCAGTCTATGTGTTTACATTTTGGAGAGTCATGGCATGATAAAGGTGGAAGACCACGGATTTATATCAAATTCCAGGAAGTAGATAACGAATGCCCATTTAACCCATTTAAATAAAGTAGTGGACAGAAATGTGAATTTGTTTTTTTAACCATAGGGGAATGTTTGTCTGAAACCAGTGTTTCATGTCCAAATTTGGTGAATCTGCAGGAGCGCGTGTGGCCTCTGGGACACCCAGTGCCTCTGGGAGCAAAGTGCCAGGTAAGGTACCGTGAGTTTAGCATCTGGGCGAGTTCAGCAGCAGGGCAAGGAGGCCAGGGACCCAGACACCGCCCTTCTCTTCCCTTAAGAAGAGGGCTGCTAACCAGTGTAGGATTTTTCAAGTACCCCTAAATAAAAACAACAGAAAAAAGCTATGCAGTCAGACAGCCAGCAGCAGGGCGGGGGCTATCCAGTGTTCTGCATCGAGTGCCACATGTATGACTCTATGCCTCTGGGGCATAAGTCATGGGTGTGTCCTCGGTGCAAGGAGCTCCAGGGTCTCAGGAAACACATCTGCTCCCTTGAAGCCTTGGTGGTCGACCTGGAGAAGCAGAGGCAGGCAGAGAAGGACTGAGGAGAGACTTCTGGAGACAATCAGGCTTCGTCCCAACCTCAGGTGTGCAGCTCCTCAGCTGCCCAGGTGGGAAGTCTTGGGGCTGGAGGACGTCATATTTGGTGGGCCACTGTGAGATACAGGAAGCTGGACTAGATGGGCCTAGGGCCTGATCCAGTGGGGCTGTTCTTATGTTCTTATGAATGCCAACATTCACATTTCTAGCAATGATCCCAGTTCAATTGTTTTTGGCCTCTTCAGAATGTGCCCTTCAGAATGTATTTGTCTTCCTGGGTTAGGCAGCTCTGATACTGCTTATTCTGCCTTCTTGACCTATGTGATGTCAAAATTGTAACAGCGATTTTAAGATAATAAACAGTAAAAACCCCAACTGCATGAGAAAGCTTTTTCTTGGAATCTGGTGGTCAGGCATCCTGAAATGCCACTTGCTGTTTGACAATCTCTGCTTGGCACCCTTTGCTTGAAAAGAATTTGGATTAGTTTGAACAATATTCACTGGGTCTTTTTTGCTTTCCTTCCTTAACATGAGGAATTCACAGGAACAGTACAAATGAAATTATTGTTAATAGAAATACAGGTGAACACACATGCATGTAATCTGAAGACTGAGAAATAGTCAAACATGACTGTGCAAACATTATCATGTTATCACAACTTCTATTCGTTATGTAAAGGGAAATGAAAACTTGTATCTCCCTGAATATTTAGTTCTATTCAAACCAAGAAACAGCTCAAAGGTGTCACTGAGATGTCATTGAGTAAACCGATGTCACTGAGTAACTCTATGTCAGCGCTCACTGAACATGCAACAAGGATTTGAGATTGCCCTGCTTTAACTTATCCTGCTCCAACATGCCTGCCTTGCTCCCATGTCCATATGACACCCATGACACTTTGTGGGCATCATGTTTGCCTAGAAACTTATGTGCATCAAGTATAATGCATGGAGACCCAAATAGCATTTATCTGTACAACCTAACATTGGAGTACAAATACAGATTGGACAATGCAGGCCTATAGCACTGGGATCTATGTAGGTAACTCCTTACACAAATGTGACGTTTCACATGAACATCACAAGGCCTTTGTGGCAGGTCAGGTGGGTGGGGTGACAGTGTGATCCTCATTCCCATCAAGCAATTAAGTGAACATCTGTAGATAATAATGCCCCTTGAGCATCAGAAAGTCTAAAATGGAACAGTAAATGTGAATGTATTCAGTTCTACAAAGTGGGTATAAACCCTGGATTTGGGAAGCAGCATCCACCTGTACCCATCTTTCCTCCTCCCAAGCTGATACTGTATTCAGGCATACCAGCCTCTGTCGATTAGTTCCACCTTTCTCTACACAACATGTCAAGATGCATAATCAGGAGATATAGATATGACATGGTCATTTCAGTTCATAGCAGTGGACAATCCTAGTTCTGGGAGCTCTTTTTTGGATTCCGGAATAATTATGCTAATAACCACAGCCCATTTAGAATAGTGGAAAATATTAAATAATATGAAAACGCTTACTGTTGTTTCCAAAAATTCCATATCCTCCATGTAGATAGAGAAGTCCTCTTCTTAGCCCAGCTGAGGGACTTTTGGGCTGGTAAATTCTTACTGGAACATGCTCAAACATGGCATTCCTGATAAAGAGTTTAGATTCCTTCCCTGCCAGTGGCAGTTTCAACAAAAATCTAATAAACTTAATTTGACTGCAGATCCCCAGCCTCTCAGCAATTTTTCCCTGTTTTACAGCAAGAGAGAAAAAGAGTGCTAGATTGGAACTCAGGATGTGAAATTGCAAACTGCAACTTAAGCAGGCTCTAAATTCACAGCATAACAGAAAGAAAACCTCCTACACAGATCAAGAGCCCAGTCCTATCCTCCTCTCCCCCCCCCCCCCCCGCAACCACACCAAAAACAGGTGTGCAGTATTCAGCAAGGGGAAAGTTTGGTAGGCTTCAGTGTCGAAAGGGGATCCCTTTACACCTATGTAAGCCTCCCATTCCGCAGTGGGTCTCCTCAGACCTGCGCTAGCAGTTTTGCTAGTGTGAGTCCAAGGAAAAAAAGGGGGCAGGGAAACTATAGGAAAGGGGAATAGCATCAGGTGTGTGCCATTGCCGCAGTATCTATCCCTCCCACAGCCTTCTTGCCTCTGGTATGCTCCCTTCCTGCCCAGTTTTGCTCCCAGTTTTGCACCCCTGCCCAGTTTGCCTCCATTCCACTTAGCCGTGAAGATTCTTGGGTGACCTTAGGCTAATCTCTCAGCCTAGCCTACCTTGCAGGGTTGCTGTGAGGACAAAAAGAAGAAAGGAATTATGTACACCACCCTGAGCTCCTTGGAGGAATGACCTTTCTCAGTAGGTCACATCAAATTTTACCATCTTGTCATCTCATCCTCTCCCCCCCCCCCACCCAAAAAACACACAAATGA
The DNA here is from genome assembly GCF_035046505.1 of Tiliqua scincoides. Classification (NCBI taxonomy): domain Eukaryota; kingdom Metazoa; phylum Chordata; class Lepidosauria; order Squamata; family Scincidae; genus Tiliqua; species Tiliqua scincoides. Next base: position 125,532,708 of record NC_089824.1, read on the forward strand.
AACAGAAAATTCTGTTTGTCTTTACCTGCCAAACAAAATGTCCAGTCGGTCCCTAAGTGATACAGTTGGAGCTTTGCTGGTTCCTTGGCTCCTGAAGGGGCTTCTGCTTTCCAGAACGCATGGTAAATAAACAAACAGAAATCCACGAACAAAACGGGAAGGGCAATGTGCAAGCATAGCTCCAGCAACTTATGAAGAAAACACATCTTCCTTTGCTGGGAAGATTTGAACTAAACTACTGCTCTCCTCTCAAGTGCTGTTTGAAACTTGCCAGACCAGTTACAGCACCCTAGATATGATCTCTCCCCACCTGTGTTGTACAAAATTGGACGGTCTAATGTGATTCGATCATCTTACACCATCCTACAATTAGGGATGATTAAGGCTCAATGAAGAAAGCAAATTGTTGATATACAGAGTGAGGTTGTTGTATATCCATTGTGATTATCAAGTCAAGTTAATTGGTAGCTTGACATGGAGCGCCAGTAATCGTGACAGATGATTGGGGTTGAACTAGCTGTTTAGAGTGTTGTAAATGTATTTCTCATGCCTGGAGCTCCTCTTGTTTCTCAGGCTGCAGAGATTGTACCATCTAAAGTGGTTTCATGATGGCATTTTGACCAGTATTTTTATGTTGTTATGAAAAGGTGGCTCCAGTGCCAGTTGGTTAGTGGCCCTGCGACAAAGCCCTGAGGTGGGGCTCCCATGATGGGTGCATTTGACTACTATTCAGGATTTGATCTGACCAAGTGGGCCTCCAGTGGGCATAGCCCTTTGGCTACCCACTTAGCAGCTGTCTCTTTCTTTCTCTGTGACCCACTGGCATTGCTAGGGAGGTGTGGGGGGGTGCGGACTGCACTGGGTGACGCACCAGGGAGGGGTGATGTGCCCTGGGGGAGGATGTGCTAACTTCATGGCGTTAGGAGCTACCATGTCGTGCCATACACTGTTGGATGCAGAATGGCCAGCGGAGTGCAGTGCAAAAAACAGAATTGCAATTGCTCCTTTTGTTCAAAAGTTATGGCCAAAAATCTGGAAGGAAAAAATGCATGGAGCCCTATGGAAAGTGAAAGTGAGCCTTAGCGCGCGTTTACTCACGAGTAGGCAGACGTGCCTTGGCTGGTGGTCAGGCCAGGCAAAGGGGAATGTGAGGACACTGGAATGGTCCCAATCCATGGAGCTGGAGCGCAACAAATGCTCCAGAACGCAGCCTCCCCCCCCCCCCAAAAGGACAAAAAAGTGGCTTGAACTGGTAAGGGGAAGTTTTCTATTTTGCACTTGCAAAGCCAGGGGGGGTCTTTATCTTGCTGTGCTTTTAAACTGGGCACTGGAGAGGGCTGGAAATCTCACTGATTCTTTTGGGGGGGGGTATTATTGCAGGCAGACTACAGAGTAAGCTCCATTGACCACTATAGGACTTACTTCTGAGTAGATATGCATAGGATTGGGCTCACAGGCTGCAATTCTACCCACACTTTCCATTGACCACTATGGATTGACTTCTGAGTAGACATGCATAGGAGTGGGCTCACAGGCTGCAATCCTACTCACACTTTCCTGAGAGTAAGCCCTATTGACCACAATAGGACTTAGTTCAGAGTAGATTCACTTGGTGGAACAGGACTGGCTCCCCCTTATTTAATTTATTTATTTATTTATTTTAATTTGCTTGATGATGTCACTTCTGGCCATGACATCACTTCCAATGGGTCCTGGACAGATTGTCATTCTAAAAAGTGGGTCCCAGTGCTAAAAGTTTGAGAACTGCTGCAATAAGGTGTTAGTAAGTTGACGGACATGTGTGTGTATGTGAAACTCTACAAGTTTTCAAAATCACTAAAATCAGAGTTTGGAGGAATAAGACCATCATGTTATATATCAATCAATGCATAATTTCATGCAGAATGCAATGAAACAAACCACATTTAAATATCTGTGTTATAACAAAAGGTACAGCCAAAAAAACAGGGGGCAGGGCAATGATACATCACCACACCCACCTGGGGCATTGCCCCGCCCACTACATGGGGTGACGCATAGGCCTCCTGCACTGGGTAACTCGAATCCTAGTGATGCCACTGCTGTGACCCAGAGAGAGAGAGTGCAAGCAAGAATGAAATGAGCCATGAGAACAAGCAGGAACAGAAGCATTCATTGCTTACTCACATATGTGCCCCTTCCTCTGGGCAGGGTTGGGGGCTGGACAAGCCAGGAGGTAGAGCAAGTGAACAATGGCAGGTTGGAAGTGAACCCACTGACCGCATCATGTTCACTGTTTTTTACATCTACTGTATGGTTCTGTCTCTAGATATTCTCTCTGATTGTAGTCAGAGGTGATTGAGAAAAACACATCCTTAGGTTGATAGCTACAGTACTTACCTGTCCATGATATTTTTCCTTCTCCTACCGCAGCCAAAAGACTCCCCCTTCTCCACTGAGCGTCTCTTTTCTGACTCACTGAATTATTTATAAACTTTTATTTAGTGCATCTATTTTATTTATTTAATGGAACTTATAGCCCACCTCATGCCATCAAAGCAGGTAACAATTTATGCGTTGGGGCTGATTGGATGCAGTGATTGACTTCGTGGACAATATACTAAGGCCCAAATCCTATCCATCTTTTCCCACAGTGACACAGCTGTACCAACAGGGCATGTGCTGCAACCTGGAGTTGGGTGGCAGTCACGGAGGCCTCCTCAAGGTAAGAGAATGTTTGTTCCCTTACTTCGGAGCAGCATTGCCCTTCCCTTGGAGCTGGGAAGTTGGTTAGGATGTGTCCTAAGTTATTTATTTATTATACACATTTTTATACTACCCTTCTTTCAAGGAGCTCAAAGTGGTGTACATAGTTCCTTCCCTCCTTTTGTCTTCACAACAACCCTGTGAGGTAAGTGAGGCTGAGAGACAGTGATTGGCCCAAGGTCATCCAAAAAGTTTCATGACTGAGTAGGGATTTGAACCTAGATCTTCCAGGTCTAAGTCCAACTCCAAAATCACGACATCATCCTGGGACCTCATACCGAGGACGTTCCAATGTCACAGCAATGATGTGCTGATGTCATGGTGATTATATGGTTATGTCATTTCTTTTTTGCTTGCTTGGGAATCAATCTTTTCCTGACTAAAAAGTCTCACATGCTTGAAGGGAAGGTTCTCCAACCTTCTGATCATCTTAGCTGTCTTCTTTTCATCTTCTCCAGCTCTGCAATATGCTTCTTGAAGTGTGGCAACCGGAACTTTAAACAGGATTCCAATTGTGGCCACACCTTTGCTTTATACAGGGGCCCAACACTCATGGCATGAACCCACAGAAAATGACTCCCACAGTGTTGCTATACAGTAATTTCTCAATACACCTTAGCATGTAATCAGCCATTTGAAATGTAGGTGGTTTCTATGTCTTAATAATCAATGATCCGGAATGGCAGGGCAGGGGAAAAAAACATGTGATTCATCTTCTTTTAGGGGCACCCCGCCTATATTTGTACCTTTGCCCTCCTCCAGTAGCTACAAGGGGAGATCCAGGTATTGACCTTCAGCAGAAGGAAGAGGAGGGCTGTTTGCATTCTCCAGGTCCCTTCCTTTTTTCCTGCTGCCTCTCCCTCATCAGCTTGATGGCAAATACTACTGAACGACACTCAGACATGTGTCTTCTCCCCATGGATATAGGCAGTAATAAAGGAGATGCTTGAGAAGGCACAGTAATCTCCCAAATTGTTGTGCGTGGGGGGGGGGGGGGAGTATAATTTTTAAAATTCACAAACAATTATTTGGCACTGGATAATGAAAATGAGAACCCATATTTCTGGCCACACACCTCTTTTAAACACCCTTTTATAGATTAATAAGTAAAAAACTAAGTCAGACACTTGAACTATGTTTTTTCAGATTTCAGCACCAGGAGGAGTGGGGGCAGTGCTGGCCTCAGGACTGGCAGGGCCCAATGCAGGGCACTTGCGCAGACCCCCCCACCTCACCAGGTAGCTGAGACAACTGCAGCCGTGGTGAGCCAGATGCTATGTGCAAAGCATGGGACCCAGAAATAGTTGGCGGTGACATGATGCCCCACAAACTACTCCTGGGAGGCCCATTGCAGGCCAAACAGTCCCAGGGGAGAGTGAGCAAGCCCACACTCTGCTTGCCATGGTGCCCTCCTAGGCTGCCAGATGCTGGCTGCAGCAGTGGGAGATCTGCCTGCTGCCCCAGTGCGGGGGCACCCAGAGAGCAGGCCCAATTTCACAATATAGGCTACATTGCCCTAAGGCCGGCTCTGGCTGGGGGTAGGAGAAGATTCTCAGTAAGTTTTATTAAAAGCCCATTCCTATCCAACCTTCCTCACACCCATGCAGTGGCACCAGGGCAGGCTCTGCTGCACCCTGTGGGGGTTGTTGGAGCACTGGCAGGCTCTTCAACATAAGGGGACATTACCACAGCCAATTGTGGCAATGGATCTACTTGGACCTGCACCTGCTAAATCACTGCTGCAAGTCTGTGTTGCACTGGTGAGTGGGTCTGTGTTGGCGGATCTGGCCCAAGAAAGGGGATAGGATACAGCATGCACCACTGCCGCCAATTCTGCCCTCCTCCTGGGCCTGATCCAACCACCCCACCCCCTCCTCTCCCTTCTGTCCCATTAGACCCATTCCCCTAGCCCTTGGCTGCCCACTGCAGAGCTTATCTGCTCCAAAGCTAATCAAGACTTGCACTGCAACCAGGACAGGTCAGGCCTTCCCTCCGGCACTACCAACCTCTGTGCTGGGGTGGCCAAGATTTTAACTTTAGGGACCTGGACCTTTAACAATTGTGTAGAGGGGGTAGTTTCAGCAGGTGCAGCTTGTCATCTGTGAGAAGACAAGTTGTACCTGCTGCAATTCCCTCTTAAGAACATTAGAACATATGAACAGCCCCACTGGATCAGGCCATAGGCCCATCGAGTCCAGCTTCCTGTATCTCACAGCAGCCCACCAAATGCCCCAGGGAGCACACCAGATAACAAGAGACCTGCATCCTGGTGCCCTCCCTTGCATCTAACATAGCCCATTTCTAAAATCAGGAGGTTGCTCATACACATCATGGCTTGTAACCTGTAATGGATTTTTCCTCCAGAAACTTGTCCAAACCTCTTTTAAAGGCATCTAGGCCAGATGCCAATCTTCTACACAATTGTTAAAGGTCCAGGAGCCCTAAAGGTCCAGGGGCACATGCTCTACTGACACTGACAAAGGATAGGATTGTACCATAAATGGTCCTTTATACAAGATAAACTGCAAAAAACAGAGTGCTTTTCCAAGTATTTGTTGCATTATATTATCTCCTGCTAACCATTTCAGCATAATCAACACAGGTGAAATAGTCATCATTGTGCTTCTGGCGAATAGACCAACGGCCCAATCCTATTCAACTTTCCAGAGCGTATGTGGTGCAGCTCTGCAGATAAGGAAACAAACATTCCTTTACCTTGAGGAGGCCTCTGTCCTCCCCCACCCAATGCAGTGCATGCCCATTGGAATGGCTTCATCAGCAATGGAAAATTGGATAGGATTAGGCCCTTAATCCGAAGGCCCATTCTTTAATTTGCTTTTAACAGCAGTTGTTCTCACACGTTACAGTAGCAGTTACATAACCAGTGAATTATGTTTCCTAGTTAACATATAACAATGGTTGCCACTTTAATTACATAGCAGACAGACAACATGCAATGTCAATTTTTCACAGTATTAGACTGCATTCCTACGCACACTTTCCTGAGAGCAAGCCCCACCCAACACACTGGGACTTAGGTCTGGGCAAACATCAATAGGGTTGTGCGGTTGGTCAACAAAGAACTTGTGACATTGCATACTAGGAGTTTGCCAAAAGGTGCCAACAAGTCAAACAGAGCACCCTTTCAGATTTTGGCTGTTGGAGTTTGTCAGTTACCATTTAAATGGCAAAACTGGAAAACCTGTCAATCTGCAAACATTTGTAGATATTGGTTCCAGCTGTTGCTGCGTTTGAAACAAGATTTTCTGATAGTACTGTTCACATTAACAAACGGCTCCACTGCCAGCAACAATATTGGACTCTCAGGCCACATGCTTCCCTCTCTCCCACTGAGATGGACGGAGTAGGTCAAAATGTTAAATTTTGTCGCAATCATATCCTTACAAAGCATTGCTTACTTGAATAGTTTTTGAAGGTCATGTTTTCCGTATTTACTGGCCTCTTTGGCCTTTGCTTGTCCTAATATATTTGGGTGCTCTGGTCCCTCGGAGTTTCTTCGTCTGCAAAATGTCGAAAGCACCACCTCAATAGCAGTGATAGTCCATGATGTGTAACCAATTATGCATCATATTTAGTTCATAGAAACCAAAGCTGACAAGTCGCATCCCACCTGGGCGTCTAGCTTTCCTAAATGGGCCATTGCACTCACACGCTGATTCCCCCCCCCTTTTAATTTCCCCATCAGTGCTCCACTGTTGTTATGGAGACTTATTTCTGGTACAATGTGCTTCTTTCTTCTTCCACATGGCCCTCTTCCCTGGCATGCACTTCTGTTACCATGGTGATGGTTGGGCATTCCTTTTGCCTCTCCTTTCAGCAGTAAAGCACCTTCTGCTGCCTCACACAACTGTGTGGTGACAATAGATGGCTGCGGGCACTTAAAAAAAATCATCTTACAACCAGCTCCAACCTGTCAGCGACTCAATCAACTCAATCAAAACTGTGTGGAGCAGATGTTGGGGTCGAACATGAGATGACTAACCGCAAGTTTCTCTAAGCTTGGTTAATGTATGGTCAAGTCCATGGCATGCTGGGACATCATCAGTTTGCTCCAATAAGAGCAAATCTGTCTCCCCATTTCTTGCTCCATACAGTGTACAGAACAGGCTTGGTTTTGACCTTAGAGATAAACTTAGAGGAAGTGAACCAGGGATGTAAACTCAGGTGACTTGAGTCTGAGTTGCAAAAATCAGCATTTTTTGCTGACTCATGTACACTCGAGTCAGCTGTGCCGATGACTCAGGAATTAATTTGAGTCTGAGGCCACTGACTTGGCACTCAGGCCCCATGCATGCAGACTCGAGTCTGTCTGTGTCTGGGAGTGCTTGCTTACCTTTTTTGCAGCGTGAAAGACGTTGTGGAGCCATTGTTCAGACCAGGCGAGCAGCAGGAAGGAGGCAGGGAATGGTTAATGTTTGTTTTTGCATCTGAGCAGGAGGGGGGAAGGTGGGAGTGGGCTGTCTTGCCCATCTCTGAAGGAACCAATGATCACTGGATGAACAATGGGCAGTCTGATTTGTTTCTTTGGATGAGGGAGGGCAGGAGGAGGAGCCCAGGGGGGTCCTTGCCTTGGAATTGCCTGGAGAAGCCCAGGGAAAGCCCAGGGAATTGGCTGGAGAAACCCAGGGATAATTGTAGGAGGAAGTTCACAGCAATCACGCTTTCCAACTACATGGCTGCTGTGAGCTCTGTTGTTACTTGGGAGGAGGTAGCCCCATTGAATGACTGGTGCAAATGGGATTACTTCTGAGTAGAGCTGCAAAGGATTCAGTCATCCTGGTAAGCCTCACAGCTGCTGCACATGACCCTCCTCCCTCTTGCTGCTTCTGCCCCTGCTCCTGCAATTCATCCCACCCCTCCTGCCTTGTTTACAGATCAGATGGGGACAGCAGGGGAATGTTTAAAGAGAACTCTCTCTCTCTCTCTCTCTCTCTCTCTCTCTCACACACACACACACACACACACACACCACCACCACCACCACCACCACCACCACCACTGGGTACACAAAGCTCTCATCTCTCATCAACAGCCACCACTGGGTACACAAAGCTCTCATCTCTGCTGCCCATTGCAAAATGGGTGGTTCCTTAACTGATAACTTTGCCATTAGTAAAGTCACCCAATTACCATCAAAATCAACAGACAGACTCCTTGATCAGATATAGTTTAACCACTGGATTTAAATAATGGGAAGCTCTCTCTGATGCTCAACCCTCTCTTAAGGAGATCTTGAAAAGCAATTTGCAGGCTTCCTCTTGAGCTGTCACACTGCTAGTGGCACATGGGACACTGTGATGGATACCACCATCACGGGGCTCCCATAGACGAATGGCAATAAAACACTTTTTAAAAATGCATTTCACAGCTTCTTCTTTGTGAGAATTGCTTGTTTCACCATGAGCCTGCAGGCTGCTGGTTGAAACAGAGTGAGGGCAGTTTTTCTAGAACGGTTTTCCTTTGTTGGAAGAAAGGACGGTCTCATAATAGAGGGAGTCCAGCTTGTTAGATGAACTCCACCAAAAGTGAAAATGGAGTTCTAATAAGGATGCCTGGCCTGTGACTTCTTTCAGAACAGAACAACAAATTGTGCCCTACTCGTGTCGAACATCATCTCGCTGCACGTGTCTTTTAACACACCTGGTGAAACCTTCTGGTTGTTTTTTTTTTTCCCTGATGCAAAATGGCAGCATGTCACTTGATTACAGAGCAGCGGGTTCACTGCGGCTTTGCTTAAGGAAAAAAAAGCTCATTTCCTATCATTTTTGTTACTGGTAGCCCAGGAATGCGGCACTGAAAATCCATGGGCCAAGCCAGGCCAGCAAAGCAAATACTGCATATTGGTCTCTGAGCAATCCCCTCCAAATACTGATTAATATGAGGTGCAATTTCACCTACTCTTTGAAAGAATTCTGCCTTCAAAGGTTCTGAGAGATAAAATATTCCACATGGTAAAGCCCTCTCTCTTTTCAATATATGGTGGTGGTGATGATGGTTGCGTATTTATATGGCAGCTTTGGTGATCATAGAATGAAAAGCGAGGTCCATGCTTGAAGTGGTTTACAATCTCAATAGTGACACAAGGGAGACAACATGGGGAGAGAGGGATGGAAGCAGGGGGAAACACAAGAAGCAAGTGCAATTGTTTCAATTTCATGTATGCAGCATATTTTATTTATTTATTTATTTCATTGCAATATTTATATACCGCATTTCTCATAGACTCAAGGCGGTTTACATAGATGGTCAGACTGACCATAAATTCCATTCCTCCTCCCTGCAGTCCAGTCCAAATGGTAGAGCTGTGAAAAAATTACTGAAGTGCATTCCATGGCATCTCCATTGTTGCTTTGGAGTTGTGGTCCTAGGCTTTCACATGTGCATGGATTCCTTATACTGCTTCCTCAGTGTTGACTATGTACATCTGTGGATTTGCCTCTGTGCTGTGACAGTTTCCTACTGTTTGGTATTTCAAGTCTCTTTTTCTAGCCTGGTTGGAGCATGTGCCCCCCCTTTTTTTTAATCTACAGGATTGTGTGTGGTGTGAGTGTGAGAAGAAAGTGAGTATCTTATATGTGCTGTGTGTTGGTTCCTGTCATGTTGCCCACACTAGTCTATATGACTGTGTGTTGTGTATTATTTATTTATTTGCAAAATTTATATTCTGTCTTTCTCCCATATTCAAGGGAATATCTTACAACTTAAAACCAATGATAATAAATTAAAACAATACTAAAAATATTTGCATAAAAACAGTTAAAGCATTAAAATAAAACAGACAACCAGGATCACACAACTATTAAATTCCATCTCAATAAAATGCCAGCTCACAGTGTCAGTCAAATGCCTTCCTGAATAAGAAGGTCTTGAGGCCTTCTTATTCAGGAAAGGTCTCCAGAGAGGGCGCTGTTCTTAATTCCAGGAGAAGGGAATTCCATAAACAAGGGGACAGTTATGGAACTGTCCAATGTCCTGATATTGTCTCTGAACTGTTACCATTGTAAGGCACCCTGACAATGTTTTATGTTGATGGACAGGATATGCATATTAGAAATTAGTTAATTAATCAACACAGGTTTCCTATTCATCATGGTGAATGGAGAAAAGCTTTTGAATACACCTATCCATGGCTGAGGTAACTTGATGAGGACCTTTTGTGCTTTCCTTCCGTAAATGTGGTTGGTGGTGAAGGGTGAAAGTTTCTTTTCTGTAGCAGCATCCAGTTTATGGGACTGTCTGTCTCATGAGATCAGGCAAGCTTCACCCATTATGGTGTTCCGTTGTTTCCTGAAAAAGATATTTTTCTTCTCTGGTAGGTTTTTAACTTGTGTGGCAGTTAAGGCCCCTTTTCTGCTGTACCATCTCTCAGGTTTTTTGCCTCATTTTTTATCCTGCTCTGGTGCTGGTTTTTGTTATTACCTTTTCTATTTTGCTATCATAAGAACAGCCCCACTGGATCAGGCCATAGGCCCATCTAGTTCAGCTTCCTGTATCTCACAGCGACCCACCAGATGCCCCAGGGAGCACACCAGATAACAAGAGACCTGCATCCTGGTGCCCTCCCTTGCATCTGGCATTCTGACATTGCCCATTTCTAAAATCAGGAGGTTGCGCATACACATCATGGCTTGTAACCCGTAATGGATTTTTCCTCCAGAAATTGGAGATCCAGAAAATCTTCCAATATCATTTTAAATATGTTGATTTTAGCCACTTTGAGCATCCCATCATTGACATGGAAAAGCAGGAGACTTTAAAACAAATAAATCAAGGCTGTGATAGAAAATCAGCTTATCTTGTGTGCCCACCATCCCAAAGTAATAATATTTATTAACATTTTAATTCTGGCTCATCTTCCAAGGTGCTTAAGGTGATATAGATGGGCTTGCACACATTATATTCATGACAATCGTTCTAAGGTAGATTAGACTGAGACAGGCATAAGGGTGACTTAAGAGGAACACATGACTGTTGCCAAGAGGAGAAGCCCCATATCCTTCCTTGGTAACATGTAGTTTAATACAGGGCTGACCCAAGGCGTTTTGGTGTCTGGCGTAGTATACCAAATGTTGCTTGCTGATGTGTCAGAGAAACTCAGTGATTTTCAATCAGTGTACCATGAATGATCTTCAGGTGCATCAGAGGACTTTGGTCATTTATTAGTAGGACCATTGGGGGATGTGAGTTCTCCTCTGGCAGTATCAATTGTCAGAAAAACTGATTGTGTACCTTGACAGTTTTAGTGCCTTGTCAGCCTGTCTGGAGATGAAAAGGATTGAAAATCGCTGCTTTTGTCCATAACCCTTCTCCTAGTTTCTCTTTGTTCATCCTCCTCTTCCTTTCCCAATCTAGGGAGTAGAAAGAGGAACAGTGGAGGCAAGTTTAGGTGGTGCTTCCTGCTGCCTGACAGCCCAATCCTAAAGGCAGTGCTGCCACTGGGTGAGTGGTGCCAAAGTGGCTACAGCTTCATTCTGCATCACCATGGCAGCCGCTGGAGGTCTCCTTGGGGAAGGGGGCTTTTGTCCTCTTCTAACTTTTCTCTTCTTCCCCCAGGAAAAGCCCCAGGCCCTGCGATAGAGCTTCTCATGTCTACACTGGCTGTTTTGCTGGCACAAAGTTGAGAGACTCCATGTTGAGCCAGTAGGCCTGACATGGAGTTCTGGATATGATGGAACAGAGCTCCACCAGTCCTGCCTTCTCCCACCCCAGTTCCTCCCCTGCTTAGGGGAAGTGAACAAAATGATGTGAAAAATGCCTCTGGACGAGTCATGATGGCCGCCCTGAGCGGCTTGTGTCAAGGGGGGCAGAGACTCGGGACTGGATTAAAGACACAACGCTCTGGCACATCTCTGATTACTGCTACTACTGCTACTAATATTTATATATCAGTTTTCAACAAAGTAGTTCACAGAGCCGTTTACTTAGCAAAATAAATGATCTTGTTTGTTTCTGAGCTGCCTGGCTGAGCAGGAATTTGAATCCAGATCTTTTCACCCAGTTCTAACATCTTTATCTGCCAAACCTCCTAAGCCAATGGTTCCCAAACGTTTTTGACTGGCGACTCCCTTGACCTACTGGGCTATTGGCTACGGCTCCTCATTAAGGCTACAATCCTATACATTGTGGTGGTTTTTCATGAGGATTCCATGGCTCCCCTGGTTGGTTTCTTTGGCTCCCTGGGAATCATGGTCCTAAGCACAGTTTAGGAACCACTGCCCTAAGAACATGTTAAATAGTCATCACAATAACGAACATCAGTACATCTGAAAAACTCTGGTGTTGCCAAACTGAATCTGCATAGACATGCAGAGAGGCAAAAATATAAAAGATTAAAGAAAAAAACTAAATAAAATAACGAATGTTGCTGCTTGCTCCTTGGCTGTATATCACCTATTTTTGCTTGTAGCTTCAGCTTCTTTATTTAAAATCATTGCCTTCCCCTGGCCCCCACCTTCTGCCAAAAAAATGGCATGCAGTGACAAATCGTAGAACCACCACCACAAAAGAGGCATAAAATCATGTATAGAATGGCAGATACAAGCAATTTAAAAACCATTGCTAAAAAGCAGCGCAGGAATCAGTAATTGGAGAAGCTGTGCCTTCCGCTGATTCTGACAGGGCTGGGTGTAATCCTGATCCGCAGTATTATCTATGGCTGCACTGGAAGGAAGTGGCTGGCGCCCCACCCGTGTGGTTAATCTGTTATCTTCACTTCTGTCATATGCTCTCAGTGTTAACTAGTTCAGGAAGTTGCTGCAATGTGTGCCAGGAGGTTGCAATCAGGATTCCTTCAGGGTAGGCCGTGTCAGAGCAGAGGCGCAGATTGGAAAGTAAGGGAGCTTTTGCTCTTTAACTCAAACCTTGAGGTGAACACTTTGATACGTTCCAAAACAAGGCTTCTGCTCTGATATGGTGGTTCCTTAACATTGCTTTACTTTTGTTCTGGAATGATTGATGAGAGTATTATGGGCCAATCACTTCTGCAGCTTTGTTGATAACATGAACCCACTCCCCTCTTTTCCCCCATGCCTAGCTCCTAGGGGTGGAATGTGGGGTTGACCAGATTAGGTACTGACCAAGGGCCAACTCTTGGATCCTCAGTACTGGTGACAATGGTAGCATCCAATGCACACCAGGGGGTGGGGTGGGGATCCCAGCACAGGGCCTTTCCCCAGGGCTCCAGCAATCTGTTGCAGGCATTACTGGCTTCCATGCCTTACTAGTAGGGTCAATGGCCTTTTAAAGGTATCTAGGTCAGCTGGCGTCACCACATCCTGTGGCAGGGAGTTCCACAGATTAATGACCCACCGGGTAAAGAAATATTTTGTCTGTACTAACACTCAATTTTAATGGACATTCCCTGGTTCTGGTGTTGTGTGAGAGGGAAAAGAACATCTCTCTATTCACTCAATACATCAGCTGCATAATTTTGTATGTCTCAGTCATTCCCCCCTCAGGGACACCAACATAGGAAATAATAATGTGAAATGGGCTTCCAGTTTGATTCAACGTCTTTGTTATTATTTCATTGTAATGATTTCCCATTGTCACCCCATGCAGTGAATTGAATGTATGATCAAGCCACCAAGGTCACATGGGCGGTACAATCCTAACTTGGCACTGGAACAGGGAGGCCGGCGCTGCGTCCAGTGCAAGTTTGGGGCTGGCTGAGGCTCGGCCTGAGGCAAGGGAAAAAAAATTCCCCTTACCCTGGCAAGAGCCACAGAGGCCCCAATGGCTCTAAGATATGTGGCACCTGATGACGTGGCACAGATCCAAGCAGAACAGAGCAGCCAGGAGTCATGCCGCCCAGAAACAAGGCTAGCATCCAACATAACTGCTGGATCCTGGCCCCACCTCCCAATCTCTGCCTGCCTACCGATGGGACCGCCAGCAGCCTACCCTCCCCCTGCCCCAAAACGTCTCCTCCCTGTCCTCCCCAACCCCCCCCCCAACCGCTGCGCCAGCCGAGCTTGGCCGGTGAGGACCTACTTCATTTCAGCACAGCAGAGGCTTCATCCAGCCATTGTGGGCTGATGCGCCTCCTTGCGCTGGCCCAGCTTACTTCCACAGAGGCACAAACGTGCTTTACGGCACGTTAGCGACCCTCCCGGGCTGGTGCAAGCAACTTGCACTGACCCAGGGCACAGTTAGGATTGTGCCCTTAGAAAGTTGCATCTGGTTTCACTCTCATTAACACTGAATGTCTTAACTACAGCTGAATGGGCTTGTGTGCCAGCTGCAGACTTGAAGAACTGCAGTCCCACCCACACCATGAGCTTGAAATAAAGGGAAGAGTACCTTTCAAACGCCTAGTCCTTCAGAAGTAAGAAAGGATTTAGCGGGGCCTTTTCAATGGGGGCTTGTGTATGGTGGAACTCCCACCCTGACAACTCAATCCTATCTGTACTCTGCACTGCAGACACTCTCATTCCAGCCAATGCAGTGGTGTGAAATCTAGGCCACCATCATGTTCTTCCAGGTCACTGCCACAAATGGGCAGAGGTGCAGTATGTGCACCAGTGGCTCCCAGAGGCTCTGTTAGTCTCAGTAAGCTGACTTATTGAATAAGGTCAGTAAGGTACTAGGTAAGGTAACTAGTTGGGGAGGGGGAAATTTAGGGGCATCCCCTTTCTCTCTTTGGACTTATGCCAGATACAAAGCTAGTATGGGTCCAAGGAGACCCCAAGGCAGCCAGGAGACCTACATTTTTCCTTACCTCTGGATGGCCTGATTGCCTCCCCCACCTTTGTGTGGCTGTGTCATTGTCAACAGTGGGGGAAAAGAGTGGACCATAAGAGGCTTACTAGGTAAGGTCCCTTGTGTGATTCAGAAGACTGAAGCAGAAGCAAAGACTTCTCTTTTTCAGAAGGCCTTTGTGGAGTGTTACTTGTTCCATATATGTTAATATTTATGTTGATAGCTACACATTTTTGTTGAGCTATTGTAGTTTATAATGGGCTTTCCTTTGTAATTATGTGTTATATTGTTTTTCAGTATTTTTCTAATCTCTGTTGTTAAGCTGGCCTGAGGGCTTATTTGGCCTTCATACAGTCAAGATGTAGTGTATAAAAAAGGAAAATGGCCAATGTTCTTGAAACAGACAATTTTTATTCACTGTAATTTTAAATCTATTCAGGAGCAGGCCAAGGAATCCTGCTGTGAACCTTTTTCTTCTTACTGAAGTAGTTTTGTCTATACCCCTTTAGGGTTGCCAAACCTCCACCTTGGAGTGTTCAGAAATCCATATCCAAATCCAAGCAAGTCGTTTTTTTTAAAAATGCAATCTTTAAAAAAAATAAAAAATGCTTTATTTTATAGAAAAAGGAAAAAAAGAAAAGAAAACCATACATAAATGTGATCATTCTTAAATTGCCAGTTTCCAGATTTTTTTTTTAAATAAAACAAAACTTAGATATATCAGCAGTCTAAATCACTGAACGCAATCTTGGAGAATTTAACAGGGCCTCCAAGAATTCCCAACGTTGTATCATGGTGGGAAAAAAAAATCTCCAAGAATAGCTTCAGTGTGAGTTGACAGTTGAAAACCTTTACTGCAGCAGTTTTCTAACTCTCTAGGAGAGTTTGAACCACTCTCGCCTTTTGGGGGCGGAGGGAGGCGGCAGGGGCAGGGGAAGGCAGCAACACGATCCCAGAATTGCATCGCTCAGATGGCTGCAAGGGTTTGGCTGTACTTACCAGAGCCTCCTGGAGCCTCCTGGGGATGCGGGGAGCCCTGTGCAACTGTCTGCAGGGCTATCTGAAGCTTAAGTGAAAGTGGAGCAATTGCGCCCCACTTCTGGTTTTGCAGAGGCAGGGCGCAATCGCTCCACGTTCACTTTCTAAGCTTCGGGGAGCCCTTCAGAAGGTCACACAGGGCTCCCCGCACCCCTGGGAGGCTGCAGGAGTTTTGGTAATGGTAAGTCCAGCCAAACCCCTGCAGCCCCTTGAGCGACGCAATCCTGGGGATCGCGTCGCTGCCTCCTCCCTGCCTCCTTGCTGCCCCCACCCCTTAAGAGGTGGCCAGGGCCCTCAGGCCAGGGGTGTCGCAACACCCCAGTTTGAAAAGCCCTGCTTTACTGGAACCTGAAATTGTCATTAAATGGCCAGCTCCAAGTACAGCAATTTGGCATCCTGGACTTACAGCAGTCTGAGGTAGAGAACAGAACTGGACCGTCCCCCCACAGGATAGAAATGTTAGACAGAATGGTTCATACAGAATAGTATGAAACCGTTCCCATTTCCACTAACTGTCTTCCTGTTTTTGTGGGGCCAACTAGGAGATAACTCACAATCCATAGTGGGGCAATGGAGGAAGAATAGCCCTGAATAGCCAGTGCTGTGTCATTTGTCCCACACCAAACATCCACCAGAAATACACAATTAAAAAAAACACAAACATAAATTAGTAAAATGAAGGAATCTTCTTTCCCTCAAACTCTGTCCTACCACTCCTTCCATAAGCTGAAGTGCAGCAGCTGTCTTGCTTCAGTTCAAAAAATGAACTCCACGTCGACCCTTGGCATCCATGGGGGTTCAGTTCCTACACCCCCTGTGGATGCCAAAAACTGCAAATAATCAAATCTGTGGTCCGACCTACAGAGGACTTCCTGGGCACTTCCTGGGCACAACTAGATGTCGTATCTGGTGTGCTGCCTCCTCTAGTCACATCTGGGAGGTCCTCCAGAACCCACAGTGGGTCAAATCTGCAGGTAAATAACCTGCAAATAAAGAGGACCCACTGTATACTCACATTCCCTAATCAGATGAGGGCCCCAAACTGGCCTCCCAGCTCTGTTCTTTGAAGTAGGCCTCAAGTTGATTGAACTTCAGTTCTTTATGAATCCATAATCTGATTTTAACATTCTTTTGTGCAGGTGGAAAGGAGAAATAGAGAAGAGGTTTGGTGGCGCACATGGCTCCATTAGGGTGATGAGAGGCTCTTGCAAAATAATGTAGAAAGAGACGTTTGTTTAGCCTGTCCCTCCCTTTCATTGCATCCTTGTTTCTAGCACTCTTCAAGAGCAAGGCTATAATCAGTTTGTTGATTTGAGGTAATGAGTGAAAATTCAAAGCCACGGCTGATACAGTGGGTAGAAATGTATGCTCTGCATCTCGTTCAGCTTTTGCCAATTTATTTATTTAAAAACCTAGTGAGAGGAAATTAAATGCGCATTGCTGTCTACAGGGTTAAAGCTATAATGATGCGACGTAACAGCGCTAGTTATTACAATTATATGATGTCACAAAAATGCTGGCATGCAAAGGGATTCAGTTAACCTATAAATGTCACTGTTGTGAGACGAGATACCAATGAAGGCTTGAGGAAAATTTCTAGGCACCGTTAAGAGGGGCAGAAAGCCTTGAAGTAACAGATGGACAGAAGGGAGTCACACACCTACAGTGCGCAGAGAAAAGTGTGAAGATGACATCTTTTAAGACAGCACAGTCTGATGGTGGGCGAGCACATCTTGTGCATTGTTTGGCATTTGTGCAAGAAATATGCCTTCACTTTGCACTTGGCATCAATAGGTGATGTGTTTTCTTGAGGCTTGTGGGGAGAGGGGGCTGAGGGCAGCTGGGTAGGCAGGGAGATGGGAGCCATTTTGTGAGCATAATAATGCTGCTGGACTGAAGAGGCCTTAGGCTTTTACTGGTCTTAACCAACACGGCTTTTCTTATATTCTTATTTCGTCTAGCCCCTGGGTGCCCAGGTCTGTGCAAGCAGTCCATTGAAGTGAATGGGTTATCCAGGTAAACAGAAGAAACACATGCTTCCTGGTAACCACAGACACACAGTGGTTGAGGAAAACTTTGAACTCGCAGATGACAGTCCCTCAAAGACCAAGCGCACATGCTGGTAGGGACATGTCACCTCTTTCCAGTGATCTCTTGCATGCATATCGGGTCTGCTCCACATCAATAAGGATATTCCTTTTACACTTTTTGAGTTACTTTAGTGCAGCTGTACCACGCAGAGAAGGACTTCGGTTCAAAGTTTTGCTAAATCAGGAGGAAAACCCTATGAGTAGGCGGAAGAAATAAAATGGGTGCACAAACTCTAGTCTGAGGCTTAAATGATACATTGTGAGAAAGTCTCTGTGTTTCCCCCCCCCCCTTCTGCTTTAAAGAACAAATAAACCCAAAGCCTGTGTAGGCTGTGAGTGGAGGCAGGGTGAGCATAGAGAGTATGCTTAACCTTTTGTTTTCTGAAGGGTTTTCAGCTCAAAATCATCCTGTGCCTTTTCTCCAGAGGTGAAAGAGGATATTGGGGATAGAAATTTTCAACTGAAAAATCACCAAAGGAAAAAGATGTGGAATTCTGTGTACATTGAGCTTCAGGCCCAGAACAAACATTCAAAAACCGTCATGGAGACCAGCATTTCCCAAAGATGTAACACATGACTGCATGCAAAACCCACATGGATTTCCTTATCCACGAGCTTTCTTCCCATGAAACAAGCCAATTGCCTTCTTTGCTTCATACAGCCAAATCATATAGGCCTTCTCCGGCAACTGTTGTGGAAACATCATGCAGCCATCATGTGCAATTGAGCCATTGGCAGGAGCAGCCAGCAGCTTCTCACATGCTCCAGGCTCATGTTCTACAGATGCTGGTAAGTTGGCGGCAGGGGTGGGCCGTGGCAGAAAGGGGGAGGATTGGGCCTTTTGGGGGAAGAAATGGGGGCATGTCAGTGGAGTGAGGGAATGAATTCCGTGCAATTGTGCATGCCAGATCCTATCCCTTTAGCCCTACCTTAGAACACCCCTGACTTTCCTCAAACTTATGCCACTCTAAAATTGGTGTAAAACAAAGAGACCCCTAAGTGGCTAGAAGGCTTACATGGAGGTAAGTAAAACAGTTTTTAACTTACCTCTAGTTTGCCTTCTGGTCTACCTCTAAGAGCATGCAGCACAGACTCCTTTAACATGGCTGCATGCTATGGCGTGGCAAGGGATAGGATTGGGCTACTAATCTGTGAGTTCAGAATCAACCATGTGAGTTTTGTGGTTGGAAACTTAGGTGTTTTTCCAATAGCCGTGGGCTTTGAGTCCTCAGAGTAGGTGATACAAAGGCTGATTGACAATGCCGAAGGAGGGACTAATGTAACCTTTCTTATAGGTAAATGCCTGAATTGGAGTGAACATCTGGTTGCATATCCCACTTGGGCTGATGGATGTGACTTGAGGATGTGATTTCCAATTGAGGTACTGTGCATTTGGTCTAGGTCTAATTATAAGGAAACTAATTGCAACATCAAAATGGCATATAAACTATATGGGGTAGCCAGCATTTGCTGGGCTGCATTCAACATCACTGGTGTGTAAGTAGCTTTCTGATATCTGGGATTCCAGAGTAAGAACAGACCTTTTAGACCAAGGCTGGGGTTTACTATAATTTGCGATGATTGATCTTAAATCTGGCCTCAAAGCCCTCCTCAGACACTGAAGGGAACAAGTGTGTGCAACATTGGCTCTTGTGATTGGCAGGCAACTTGAAGACTCTAGATTTACCAGACCTGGAAGAAATGCCATTCCCTCCCCCCCCCCCCCCCCACAGCCCTACAGTCAGAAGCAGTGAGAACTACAGTCACTTCTGTGAGAACAAGGTCTTAGTGCATAAGCCTATGTCAGTGATTTTCAAACTTTTTAGGACCAAGACCTATGGTCTAGACTCTAGCACATCTAGCCCAAACATCAGCATGAATTTCAGCAACAGAAAGTGAGGACGTTAGGATGGAAATCCTCCATCTCTGGTCTTGACTCTGTTATGTCCATCCACAATCTGCCCGGATCATGACACCTTGTACAAAGGCACTGACCAATAGGATATCTAAACTGGTGTTCATGTTACATCAAAGCAACATCTAAACTGGTGTTCATATTACATCACTCTTCATTGGGGGAAGGGTTGCCTTTTCCTTCATTTAGCAGTTGTGCCTTTATGCCAGAGCATGGCACCAAAGACAAGTCATGGATGTCACTTATTTTTCTAAACTGATTGGCCAATGGTTTCAAATATCTGTCTCTTACTTCATTTTATCAAAGCAACTCTGACTTGTTGAGATGTTGGTAAAGTCTTGTGACATCATAGCATTCACCATGGAAACCATTATGAGCCAGCCAGTAGTGCATTTTGGCATTATTATAAGACTTCATTTTAATATAACAGGCTTCCATGGCTAGAAGTATTTCAATACACAATCTACAATTATTGCATTGTGTCTACATGTATTGTCAATCTATATACATTAAGCATATGATGGGGCCCTGAAGGGGTTGTTTGATCTTTCCTAAATAGCAGGCGCGTGTGTGTGTGTGTGTGTGTGTGTGTGTGTGTGGTTTGTTTTTTTTGTGGGGGAGATTCTCACCAGCATTGTGGTATGAGGAAGGGGGCTTTAATCCTTTGTCATGCCGTGGTTAACATTCAGATGATTCTCCTGCAGCTTCTATTTGCCCTACCATAACTCAAGCATTAAGATGATTCTCTTGCAGCTTCTATGTACTTGTTTTGCAGGAGCATCCCGTCCAAATGCACCTGCTTTGATTGTGTATCTATGATCTTACATCAGAATACCCAACAATCCTATCAGTATTTCCAGAGTAATATTGCCAAATGTCTGAGCAACACTGCGTCTCATAATGGTTGTTCCCAAGATGCTCTTCATGCTTCCATTTCCATTCCAGGTATTGTGCCTGTTGACAGGAAATTCTTTAACCTGAGACTAGGGCTACAATCATACACATACTTTCCTGCAAGTAAGTCCCAATTAACTCAATAGCATAGTAGGCCTATGCATTAAGACCTTGTTCTCACAAAAGTGCAAAACTTGTGTCTGCTTCTGACTGTAGGGCTGAGTGGGGGAATGGTATCACAGCATCTACATACAAAAAAATGTCCTCCACATAGAAAACAAGTAGCCCACCCCTATGGGCTTGCTGTGCTGCTGGAACGTGCATTCAGGTAGTGCAGTGTGCTTTAAGGGAGTCATAAAATGCACCACTGGTCTACAAAGGAACCTTGGCATTAGTAAGTCAGTGTGGGGGATGGGAGGGGGCAGGGATAGGTGGAATGGAATGGAGCAGGGAGGAGGAGTAACAGGAGTGTGGGGAGGGGGTTGTTTAATCTGGGAAGGGGATAGTATCAGTGGTAGCAGTGCTGCTAATAGCCTATGCCCTTTCTAGGTTTGATTCATTTTTCTGGCTCCACTCAGATTTGCACAAGCAATTGCTGGTGCAGGTCTGAGTAGACCCATTTGGGCAGCAAAGGCTTGCCCCTAAGCAAGGTAGCAAGTGGGAGGGGCAATCCCAGTGGAGACCTCTGGGATTGCCCCTCTTACAAGATTCAGGACATGCTGTGGTGGCACTGCTGCATTTGTGGGAGGGGTTCAATATATTGGGCTGTAAATTACTGAGGTCCCAATCCTATCCAAAGTTCCAGCATGGATACATGTTCACTGATGTGTGTGCTGCATCCTGCAGTTGTGGGGGGAAGGAAGTCATAGAGACCTCTTCAATATAATAATAATAATAATAATAATAATAATAATAATAATAATAATAATAATAACAACAGGTATTTATATACCGCCTTTCTTGGTCTTTATTCAAGACTTTATTCATGGGGGTTTACATAGGCAGGCTTTATTTAAATCCCTTATTAAATAGGGATTTTTACAATTTGAAAGAAGGTTCTTTCTTTCAAGAACCACTACATTCAGGTGTTTCATTCCGATCTGGCTTCACATTCTGGCCTCCATCCTCCCATGTTCAGAGCAGATGGAATCGCTCGGCTCAGCTTGTCAGCTGCTTCAAGGTCGCATGGTGCTGGTGGCCTCGAACTGGCGACCTTGTGGATGTTATCTTCAGGCAGACGGAGGCTCTACCCTCTAGACCAGACCTCCTGCCCAAGGTAAGGGATGTTTGTTTTCTTACCTTGGGGCTGCATTGCAGCTGGAAAATTGGATAGGATTGGGCCCTGACTGGGCCCTGTTTCTCTCACTATCTCCCTTGTTTCTGGTGTGAGGCGATTTTCTTTTCTAATTTTTATGTTTTGTTATGGAGAAGTATTTAGTTGTATAAGCCGCCATGTGCAGCTGGACTCAGCTTGTTTTGGTGCAACCCTGACTCAGGTTTAGCCACTCAGCAAGAACAAGACCTAAAGCCCACTATCTCTTGGTTTCAGATCCACCTGCCTTCCACTTCTGTGGTCTTAAAGTTGCAGGGTCTTAAACCCGCAGCCATGTTTTTTCTTGGACACAAGGCTGCAACAAAGTGCAGAGTAAGGCTCAATTCATTCTGGTGCCTGAGGGAGACAACTAACATGGTGCCGGCCGCCCACCAAGGTGACAAAAAGGGATTCATGCGTTCAAGATGTCACATTTTGCTGCCCTTGATTGGCACTCCCAAATCTGCACCTGACACAAAGTGCTGCAGAGATATTGCCTTTATCAGGTGAGTCAGAGATCATCAGCCCCTCCAAGTGATGGGCAGGAGGGTTATGAAGCGATTATAACTGACGAAGCAGATTTCCTGGTTCATCATGGCTTTGGTCCACATGCTTATTTTTCATGTTCCGTTTCACTGAGCAGTTTCCTCTGCTGTTCCATTCAGAGGGGTGGGAATGCTCTCTAACCAAGAGGAAAGGAAAACCCATAAGGTGGATCCAGAGATCAGAACACAATATAGAACACCCAAAAGGGTGCCAAAGTTAGATCAGTTCAGGAGCTGTGATGGACCTTAAAGCTAATGCCATCACATAACGAACATTTATTAAAATTGTTGTTTTGTAGAAGAGGACGCTGGCACCGTATACACTAATCTATACATGTCAAAATACATCAAACTAATATATAATTTTGAAATACTCTTTTTTCCTCTTGGTTTAATTGACTGAGCTGAGGGGTTTCAGCACTGTTTGCTGAGTCTGCAGCGCCATCTAGTGCTGAGTCATAGAATTTTTTCTGCTTGTTCTTTATGGGGCTGGTGGTGGGGAATATCCTGGGGGCTGGGGATAAGAATAGGCCCTCAGTTTGGCTGTACTTGTTGTAAGAGGCAACTAAACAACCACCAGGTAGATGGGACTCGATAGCCTGGGAAGGCAGCTCATCTGAGAGAAGGAAAACTCTGATCCCAAACCTCCACTGCCTTGTGGCTACATCCAGTTATGGAAAAGGCTTCAGGGGTCAACCTTGAGGCAAAATCCGGAGCTGGAGTCCCTGAGGCAGTTCATGGCTGAACACAGTCATGTTCTGGCAACTCCTGCGACGCCACTGGAACCAACCGTATTGGCCACTGCCTTTCCATCGGACCATTTCAGCAACGTGGAGAGGGGGGATTTGCTGCATGGGAAACAGTCTATCCTCCATATCTACTTTACCCAGGCTTTGCGCACTGGAGAGGACACTGTTCCAGAATCACCATTTAGAGCGCGATACCATAGTCTTCTGAGACTTAAGGATGCCAACAAGGCGGGGAATTTAAGAAAAGCATGCAGCATCTAAAGGTAGTAGTGCAATGTTTGCATTTGTGGATAGTGGGGGAGAGGTGAGAGGACAGGAGACAGAAATAAGAAGGGAAACTCTTATTTGACATGAGCCTGCTCCATATTTCTCAAGGAATGTCGCTGGCAGCTATGAGTCGCAAATAGTCTGTGGATGAAAAGATGATTACGATGAAAGCACCATCAACAAAAGAAATAGCACTTAAGCAGAGTTCAATGATTGACAGTATTTGGACCTGCCTTAAACATCATTTGCTCACCTTCTCATTGGAACCCCATCTTATTTCTTTTTCAATGTTGGGGAGGTTTCATTTTGTTAGGTTTGATTCCTGTATGATCAAGTACGCTGGCCCCACTGCGCCCTAGGTGTGGAGGCCTGCTCTTCTCTTCCAGCTGCTCCCTTTGGATCAGGTCACAGATTCAGGAGTGTAGTGGTGTCTCTGGTCCCCCAATGTGCTACTCACCAGCAAGTTATTATCACATTTTGCAATGGAGCATCTTAAGATTAACTTCCTCCCATTCCTTCACAGGGCAGGCTTTGCAGAAGGCTAGCTTTTCTTTATTGAACGTACTCCCTGCCTTACTGCACGAAATCCAGATAATTCACAGTGTTAAACAAATAAAACAACAACAGATTTATGAGCAAAACAACATGACTCTGTGGAGCGGCTACTCCTGTGGCTGCACTGGCTGCCGATTCTATTCCAGTCTCAGTTCAAGATGCTGGTATTGACCTTTAAAGCCCTTCATGGTCCAGGGCCAGGGTAGGTGAAGGACCACCTCCTTTCCTATTTGGCAACCTGCCCCCTGAGGTCATCTGAGAGCCAGGATGGTGTCATTGTTCTGGTGTTCAACGTGATCTTGGCAGATCCAGATTCAAATCCCCACTCAGCCATGAAGTGACGTTGGACCAGTCACTATCTCTCAGCCTTGCCTATCTCACAGGGTTGTTGTGGGGTCACAAGGAGGGAAGGAACCATGTACACCACCCTGAGCTCCTTGAAGGAAGGGTGGTATTAACCCATTTCTGCCCAGCCCACAGGTGTACATATTTGATCCCTGTTGCGTATGTGCAACGTTGGGCAGAAATTGCTTAAAATGTGAAAAATAAAATTAATAAATCTGGAGGCCTCTCTTGAATCAGCAGCCACTAATTGAAGCTAGTTTGGCAGTAATGAGAGGAAGGGCTTTCTCTATGTTAGCACCACAACTTTGGAACTGCATCCCACTAGATTTAAGAATTGCCACCTCCTTGGTGACTTTTCAATAGGGGATGTAGACCTTTTGTTTGTTAACCTTCTCCATTTAGTTTATTGTATTGTGTTTTATTGATTGGGAGCCATCTCCAATATCTTCTTAAGAGGAAAGGCAGCAATATAAATCTAACAGCCCAATCGTACCTCATGCCCTCAGAGGGATGCAGTGGAACAGAAATGGCCTCTGCTGCACCCTATTCAGGAAAGGAGGCCACCAGCGGGCACCTCAGAGTAAAGGAACGTTCATTCCCTTGCCCTGGGTAGGCCCCAGCACCCACAAAATAGCTGGCACAAATCCAAGCAGCCCTGTGTCAGGAAATCTGGTCTGGGATAGGATATGGCAGAGGCCTCCTCCTGGGCCTGAACCGTTACTTCCCTGTTCTCCCTCACCCTGTTACACCCTTCCCTGTCTCTGTTCCACCCCTGCCCCCACTGTCCCGCAGAGGCCCTACCTTCTGTGACCCTACCCACACAAGCCTTTCTGATAGTGCCATGTGCCTCTGTGCTTCCACACTGTGCCTTATGTCACACTTGCAAGAGTGTTCATGCATGTCCTGCTGGCAAAGACTGGGATAGGATTGTGTCATAAATAAACTAATAAACAATATACCTTAGAAAAAAATCACAATGTAGCTAAGGTGGAGCAGACCCTCCCTCTCCTTGTCACAAAAGAATGTTGGGAGCAAAGGCTCAGAGAAGGATCAGTACATTTTTAGCTCATGTCTGGAAAATATGTATTTTAATATATTTAATATTCCTTTTTTACTGGCTCTGGAAGATGTTACTGACACTTGGTTTGCTTTCACACTGAGAGCCCAATCCTGAGCTCGGCGTGCCAGTTTTCTGCCGGCACGCACTGTCGCCAACGTGCCAGGTCTGCACCCATGTTAGCCCAGCGCTGGCTCCATTGCGGGCTACTCATAACCTGAGTTGTCCCATTGCAGGGCTACTTCCTTTACCCAGGAGAAGTCCCCTTCTCCCAAGGTGCCATCCGCGGTAGCCCGAGGTAGACAGGGTCTGGCAGCAGCCATTTTTGGTGCCGCCGAAGCTGCGCACACCAGACAGCTCAGGATTGGGCTGTGAGTTCTATATGTGTGAGCGTGTAAACCCTAAGTACTCTGTCCCTTTGTTTCTCCCTCAAGGCTTTTCTGCTTTAAATTCCTGTTTCCTGAACAAGGCACTGCTGCACATGGCAGCATGTAGTGTGCTGTTTGCCCCAAAGAAATCCCAGCTCTTGGATTCTGGTTGCTATCCCACAACCAGTGTGGCCAGTCTCCCAGTGGTGGAAAGTGGAATAGGAAAGTATAAATGGATGATATGTAAACAAACAAATTCCCATGGTGATAATCACATCAGGCAAGAGCATGTCTTCCTATTGACGGTCACAGATGAAAAGACAATCTCTTTGCGGCCATGCTACTATGTGATAATTGCAATAACCATGGAGATAAATAAGCAGTAACATTGGCCTCTGGCCAATAACATACCCCTGGACCTATTTGCTTTAAGAAATTTTTGTTTTCTTTTGCTACAGGACAATGATTTCTCACCTTTTGTTTGCACTCATGTTAAGATTAATTCATAATATGCGCTCATGCATTACTCGAAGTGAAGAGACACAGACATTCTGAAGTATGGTGGAAGTGGTGTTGCCATTTGTTTGTTTTTAGGGCAGAGAATGTGGGCTGAAGCCACTTTCCACCACATGTAGCATGAACAGACAGACATTCTATGGACATGATTTAACCCAGATTATCTGCCCTGAAAAGATTTCTTGGCATGCATCAAATGCGACTCAGAAATACTTCCTCAACACTTGAGCTGCAATCCTGTATGAACAGACCTGGGAACAAGTCCCTTTGAACTCAATAGGACTTACTTTTGAGTAAATATGCACTATTAGATTGTAGAAACATATCTGTCCCTCTGCATCCTTGTTTCATCATTGGTTCACAGCCGAACTCTTAATAACTGACTGCTGAATACATGAACTGCTTCCATTGACAAGTACTGTGTGGCATGAGTCACAAGATATCTAATATATGCTGTTCCAGCAGGATTTAGGGCTGGAAAACTTCATTGGAATTTTGGAGTGTGAAAACTCCATTTGAATTTCAGGAGTGATGTAAACAAACTCCACTCAAATTTGGAACACTGAGCAACACAGATCCATTAAGAAAGGGGAGGTGTTTCCATGAGGCCTATGGATCAGTGGCTTCTTGTCATCAATCCTATACACATATCTGGTCAAAAAATGTTCATCTGTGCAGAAGCCCTCTTAGTATTTTAAATAGGAGCCTCTAAAGGAGATTAATGGGTGATCAATTCATCCAACACACGTTGTATCTTTTTGTGTGTGGCAGGAAAATATGATGAGAGAAGAGAAACTGGAATGGGAGAAACCACATTGCTTCTTGTGGTGAAGCATTTAAAAGAATAGGATACACACATTTGGATTAAGAGCTGGCAAAAAAATTGAAGCAACCAGTATTGTCTTCCATCTTGATGACCCACTGGAGAAGTCATTAAGAAGTATCTGCAGGATAGCTTTGGCAGGACATACCCGCAACACTGTTTGCCTCCTAACATCAGTTTCCAACATTGGCAATTAAGTTTGAGCATGGAATAACTGCTGACGTTGTGGGAGTCCCAGAAAAGACATACAAAATCTCTTTTATTGGATCATTCCATTTTATGCAAGCCCACTGGATCTTGGCACCATGTCTAAAATGGAATATAAAACATGAGCCATCAGACATTTTACACTATTAATATGTGATCAGGGGAACATAAACAGGGATCAACTTTGCTGTGCATGATGGCCATTGTAAGAGTGGGTTTAATTGATAATCCCCAAACACTTCCATGCGTTCATTTTGAGGGTCACATTTTGGCTGAGATCTGCTGAACCAAGTACAGTGTTCTGCTTTTCAGGATCCCTTCCTATTGCAGTCTCCCCAAAAAACTTCTAAAAGTTGGGGAACAATCCAGAATGGTACATTATGTGGTACAAGAGACTATAGCCAGGGAACTCTTTATCAGTATATCTCTTAGATCCCATCCATACGTTAATACGAGCGTGTAACTTCGGGCGACAATCCTAAACACACTTTTCTGGAACCAAGCACCACTGAACAGCGTAGGACAAGGGTGCCCAAAGCCCGGCCCATGGGCCAGTTGTGGCCCATGGCAAGCCCCCTCTATCTGGCCCGCGGGCGAGCCCTGTAATCCTCCAGAGGATTACATGCACCCTCCCCAACCCACAGAACATCTTCTAAAGCCTCTGGGAGGCCTTAGAAGTGACTTCCAATTTTCCAAAAAATGGGAAGTGATGTTTTAAGACCTTAAAGGCCCTTGGAGGGCCAGATTGGGCTTTCCCAGCCCTCCGAAGGCCTTTTTAGGCCTTATAACATCACTTCTGGTTTTGACGCAAAACTTGAAGTGACCTTCTAAGGTCATGCCTCGCCGGCCCTCAGAACACCCTGTGGAGGCAAGGGGAACGGAGCTCCCCTTGCCTCCCTATACAAAGGCTGTAGGGGGAGAGCCTCCATGGTCATAGTCTGCAGGAGAGTGCTTTGGACTGGTATGCAAGCCTTTGGAGGCTGCCTGAAAAAATGCCAAGATGAATGCAAGGACAGTAAGGAGTATTGGTTAGTGCTTGCAGGACAAAGAGAATAGTGGTCTTGGCAGAAAGGGTAAGGCTGCAAGATAGCACAAAATTTCTTATGCATCCACTGTCCTGCATTTGCATTGATGTTACCCTAAAGTTCACTGTCCAAAGCATTTTGCAAGAATAATAATTATGGGTATGATAATGTGCCTCACAAGACAACAGTTGGTAGCACTGTGATTTTCAAATAAGGAACAATGGGCTTGGCAGAAAGTGCCATACTCCTGTAAGGCATAAGAAAAAAGGGGCTGTGTGTGTGTGTGTGTGTGTGTGTGTGTGTGTGTGTGTGTGTGTGTATGTGTGTGTGTTATATAGGCACAGAATTAAAATAATGTTGAAATGTGGGTGGACGCAGTCTGTTGATGTGCTGTAAATCTCTATGAGTTTGTTGACTGTGTACATACAAAACAGAGCATGCATGCCTCTTTGCCATTTAACGAGAGCGAGCACATGCTGCATTCAGTGATTTGCAGCACCTACGCATGTTTACCCTTTTCTTGATCTTCCAGATTGCTTCACCACCTAGAAACAGGTTGGAGTGGTTTATGTTTTTCCATCGGTTGCTGTAAGACTGCAGTCCTCCTCACAATGTACACTATGTACCTGGGAAGCAAGGTTAATGATTTGTGGTAGGAGGCCTTCTTTGCATGCATGCAAAGGCACTCCCTGGGCATACAGAGGAAAATCCCCTCACTTCCCACTTGACCTTATGATGCTCTCTGACTAAAGAGGGGTTGTGGGTTTACAGCACAGCTATGAGTGGCTGTGCCTCCTCAAGAAGGAGGGAGCTCTGCTTGAGGCCAAATGATCCTTTGCTTATAAATTCATAGAGATTAGCTGACACGAGATGCAGTCATGGCCCCACATTTAGATGGTTTTAGGAGGGATTAGACACACTCAGGGAAGAGAGGCCTATTGGCAGTGAGATTCAGAAGACATCTGGCACCAAATGCCTGTTGTTTATAAGGCAATAACTGGGAAGGGGACCTCCTTCATGACCTGCTCATTGGCCAGTCAGCTGCTTGCTAAAAATATGATGCTAGACTAGATCAGCCCTGGGCCTTTTACAGTAAGTCTCTTCCTGTATTCTCATCCTCTGTCAGGAATTCTCCCAAATGTACCATACTTTTGGCTATTGTCCCTGCCCTTTTATACCTCTAAGCCAGGGCTTTTCAACCTGTTTTGTTCAAATACCAATTTTGCAATACCACATTTATGGTAACACATTGACAAGCACCACTGGCAACAGAGACAGCTACTCCGTATAAAAGGTGGGTTGACTTTGCACTGAGGTAGGAGAATGTTCAGTCACTGCTGCCTCTTGATCACCCTCATTTCCCCATTCATGCCTCTTTTGGCAGGCCAGGTCAGTTGGTCCTGGTGCCCCATTGCCTCAACCACCTGTTTCCAAGTGGGGTTGGGCCAGACAGAGCAGTGCCATGTAGTCACCAAGGTAATAAGGTCAAGTACCATCAGGCATACCATGATGTATCACTATAGGTACTCCCATCAGTGGTTGAAAAGTACTGCAGAAGCACAAGCAGTGCAGGCAATTCTTAGGTTCACGTGGGAGAGCAAAGACCAGTAGCCTGCTAATGCTGAGGCCTGTTCAACCCTGTTTTAGTAGCATGAACACATATATGAACCTGGTTTATACTGAGCCAGTCCACGAGTCCATCTAGCTCAGTATTGTCTCCTCCGACTGGCAGTGGCTCTCTGACCATTTTTCCTAGTCCTATTGGGAGATACCAGGGATTGAACCTGAGAACTTCCGCATAGAAAGCATGTTATCTACTTCTGAGCAGCAGCCCCATTCCTAAGCTCTTAACTATTAAACCACTGACAAGAGCTTGTGTTATTCAGTACAGTAAAACCTCATTTAATGCTGTGGTTGTGTCCCTGGAAAACGGAGTGTGGTATGAAACAGTGCTGGAGGAGGGAATTTTAGAGTTATGTACGTATATGTACTAATGGAGATGTTTTCACAGTAGTGGACTCGCCAATGCACTAGATCAGAGCTTGCTGAATAACTGACCAGTGCTGCTGCCACTCCTTCTACATGGCCATGGTGGGAGCTAATGGGAGGAGCTACTCCCAGGAAGGGGAGGCAAGTTGTGACTTATTTTTGGGAATGGCAGAAGTAGATTGCTTTGCCCGCTCTTTCCTGAAACATTTCCTGGTAGCAAACAACTAGCTCCATGTTTGCCAGAATATACCAGTCTCACTGAAACAGAGAATTCTAGCCAGTATGCTCATCTGCCATTGGCAGACAGTGGTACTTCTTTGCACCAAATGTTGGCATGGTTTTCTGGGCTTTAAACTTTTTTCTTTTTTATGATACTGTAAGAATAACACCCAGGATGAAGAGCTCTATCATGAAACAGTGTTATAGGAAACAACTGTATAGGGGCATTGCTGTATAATGATGTCTAGTTTGCAAGGCTGCACAATGTGTATGATTGTGGCTTCTCCATTTGTACTGCATGAGAGATAAGTGCTTTAATTTTAAGTCTAACTATATATACAGAATAGGTATTGCATGCTTGATTATTTTAAACCCTCCACATATTGTGACAAACAGATTTCCTGCAACAGTCATACAGAATACTTTTTTTTTAAGTAGTAGAGAACATAAGTAAAGAAGTAAGAAACACCCACTAAAAAGCTGCTGGTATCAAGCAATTCTTCATTTAAGTGAAAAACTCTTTCCTGCCCCCAAAAGTGGTGGGGGGGGGGGAGGAAATCCATTCCACCAAATGCTTGCACAAAACCTCGATCACATCCAAAATCTTATTAACATGTATCCACTTTTGGTTTATCTTGCACCCACTGCGCAATACAGAACATGACAAATCCAGAGAAAAAGACACTTTCTGCTCAATGGTGCCTGAGGCGCAAAAGTTCACATAGCTCCAGCCAAACCCTGGGAAGTATTTATTTATTTAATATGTTTATATCCTGCCTTTCCACAACTAGCACTCAAGACAGCCTACTGAAGAATCATAATCATTAACAATTTTCTGCCCTTTAATGGCACCCTAAGATCTGCCACCTGAGGCAGATCACTTCAATCTGCCTAACAGTAGGACTGATGGTCCTCCTCATTAAATCCTTTCATTGAAATGTGTCAGTTGTGTATGCATAATTGGGGTGGATTTCAGGTTTGATGTCATACACCTTGTCCAAGAGATGTCCCATCACACTCTCCACATTCTTATAATAGCTATTAGTGATGTCCCGGATTTTTGCTGTTGTTCCTTCATTTATTTTGGTGGATAGGTTACCTTGAGAGCCCATGACCTGTGAAAGCAAAACAAGGCAAATATTGTGAGCTCAACATGAACTTACAAGTAGGGGTGAGCTAGTTTAGGATTGAACTACCCTAGGTATAGTACGTGAAATTT
Organism: Tiliqua scincoides; assembly: GCF_035046505.1. Taxonomy (NCBI): domain Eukaryota; kingdom Metazoa; phylum Chordata; class Lepidosauria; order Squamata; family Scincidae; genus Tiliqua; species Tiliqua scincoides. Next base: position 125,564,307 of record NC_089824.1, read on the forward strand.
TTGCCAAGTAATCAAGCGCCAGTTCTCACTTCGCCTGATCTCCGGGTCAATCAGAGGGCAGAGCCTTTCAACTCTGAACAGTTTCCTTTCTCAGCTGAGCTGTTGCTCAGCTCAGACAGGCACCTTCTTAGTTGCTATAGTTACTTTCCTGGAACCTTCCAGCCAAAGTTAACCTTTTATTCTGCTTCCTTCTGCTACAGCCTGGTTCTGCTTGGCAAATGTTTGCAAAGCACGTCTGTTTTTTGAAACACCAGGATGGGACCCTCCTTCCCAGGCTACAGTTCAGTGCACCATTACTTAAGAATAACACCCATGGAAAGCAGTGGGTCTACATCTGAGTAAGAAGGGTTGCAAAAATCTCATCTCTCTGCTGTGAATTGAATTGAATTGCACACTCTCAGTTATGTGTTATGGGTTGTATGTTGTATGTAGAGCTTCTGGCTTAATACACCAGACACCTTAAAGGTGTCTTTGATTCATGGTTCTTCTCATGTCCACTTTAAAGGTGGATTTGATTCATGGATCTCCTGCAGTGGTTCCCAACCTTTTTCACTTGCATATCCCTTGGCAATAGTAAATTGTACCCTTCATATTAGCAAAATGTTTGTAATAATACAAGCCCTCATCTCCTCTCTATGAAAACCCAGACTTCATGTATTCATCACAGTGTTTTCTCTTTTTATTTGTTTGAAGAACAGAAGACTCTGCCTTTGCACTGTTTTGCACCAGAAGTGTGCTGAGAAATTCTGGGTGATTGATCACTTTCCATATTATGTTTCAGCTTTTTCACTTTGCTGGTTTTCAATCACTGGTTCATAGATGAATTGATAACCAAAAACTAGCTATTGGTGGGGCTTTCACATCCAACTAGCTACCTCCCTTCCTGCCTTGCAAGGCATTCTGGAGCACAGCCTGCCTTTTTCTGCCATTCTGCCATTCTTTTTCAAGTACCCCTAAAGGTCCTGTTGAGTGTCCCTGGAAGTACATGAATACGTCCAGGTTGGGAACCACTGTTTCACTGGTATGTAGTTTACAGTGCACTTACTCTGATAGTGTTTACAAAAAGGTGAAGACCATAATTTAAAAAAGAATAAAAATGTATTTTATGATCTTTTACTATGTTTTTAATAAATTAGAGACTACAGTTCTTAGGTAACAATTAGTGGTAGGTTATTTTTCAGGATCTGGCCTCGGGTAAAATCAGACAGAACTATAGTCAGATACCCCCCTAAGTTTAACCCTGACTTATTCGAGGGTCATAGAAAATTCCATGATGGTTGGCTCAAAACCTGCCCTCGACTTATCTCTGGGGTCAACTTATAGGCGAGTGTCTGTGGTGGATGTGACGCAGAAGCATCATTCACTAGAGAGTCCAATTTGTTCCTTTATATGAAAATAGCAGCTGTGAGGGGCCATGGTTGGGACCATGATGCATCAGCAGGGGTGGTTTCAGTCTTTCCTTTCTCAGTGCAGTTCCAGTGAAAATTAGTGTAAGACTCTGCAGGCATCCAGGAAGAACCAGAGTTGTATTTAGTCAAAGCATTGTTTTATTGTGACAACATGTGTAACAAACAAGTGGTTAACATGAGGCCTGTCTTTAATTCTGCCAGAGCAGACCTAGTTGAGCCTAAATTTTGAATATACCTAAGTTGGACTTGCTCCAAATTTTGGCATGGCAAGCCTAGGTACAAAACATAGAGTGTATCCATCAAATATTACAATTCCCAGCCCCCGTTACCCTGACCCTGAAGTCTACGAGCAAAGGTGGGAGAACTGGAATGTCTGGTGACAAGGGAAAATATTGACATAGTGGGCATAACGGAAACCTGGTGGAATGCGGAGAATCAGTGGGATACCGCAATCCCGGGCTATAAACTCTACAGGAGGGACAGGCAGGGGCGTGTTGGAGGTGGGGTGGCCCTTTATGTTAAGGAAGGGATAGAATTCAGCAAAGTAGAGATTGAAGGTGGGTCCAACTCCACCGTAGAATCTCTGTGGGTTAAATTACCAGGCTTGTGCAGTGATGTAATACTGGGGGTGTGCTATCGTCCTCCAGACCAGAAATCTGATGGGGACCTTGAAATGAGGAAACAGATCAGGGAGGTGACAAGGAAGGACGGGGTTGTAATCATGGGGGACTTCAATTATCCTCATATTGACTGGGTCAATTTGTGTTCTGGTCACGATAAGGAAACCGGATTTCTTGACGTGCTAAATGACTGTGGCTTAGATCAGCTAGTCACGGAGCCCACCAGAGGACTGGTGACTCTGGATTTAATTTTGTGCGGTACGCAGGACCTGGTTAGAGATGTAAACGTTACTGAGCCATTGGGGAACAGTGATCATGCTGCGATCCGTTTTGACGTGCACATTGGGGGAAGAATACCAGGCAAATCTCTAACAAAAACCCTTGACTTCCGACGGGCGGACTTCCCTCAAATGAGGAGGCTGGTTAGAAGGAGGTTGAAAGGGAGGGTAAAAAGAGTCCAGTCTCTCCAGAGTGCATGGAGGCTGCTTAAAACAACAGTAATAGAGGCCCAGCAGAGGTGTATACCGCAAAGAAAGAAGGGTTCCACTAAATCCAGGAGAGTGCCCGCATGGCTAACCAGCCAAGTTAGAGAGGCTGTGAAGGGCAAGGAAGCTTCCTTCCGTAAATGGAAGTCTTGCCCTAATGAAGAGAATAAAAAGGAACATAAACTGTGGCAAAAGAAATGTAAGAAGGTGATAGGGGAGGCCAAGCGAGACTATGAGGAACGCATGGCCAGCAACATTAAGGGGAATAATAAAAGCTTCTTCAAATATGTTAGAAGCAGGAAACCCGCCAGAGAAGCGGTTGGCCCTCTGGATGGTGAGGGAGGGAAAGGGGAGATAAAAGGAGACTTAGAGATGGCAGAGAAATTAAATGAGTTCTTTGCATCTGTCTTCACGGCAGAAGACCTCGGGCAGATACCGCTGCCCGAACGGCCCCTCCTAACCGAGGAGTTAAGTCAGATAGAGGTTAAAAGAGAAGATGTTTCAGACCTGATTGATAAATTAAAGATCAATAAGTCACCGGGCCCTGATGGCATACACCCAAGGGTTATTAAGGAATTGAAGAATGAAGTTGCAGATCTCTTGACTAAGGTATGCAACTTGTCCCTCAAAACGGCCACGGTACCAGAAGATTGGAGGATAGCAAATGTCACGCCTATTTTTAAAAAGGGAAAGAGGGGGGACCCGGGAAACTATAGGCCGGTCAGCCTAACATCCATACCGGGTAAGATGGTGGAATGCCTCATCAAAGATAGGATCTCAAAACACATAGACGAACAGGCCTTGCTGAGGGAGAGTCAGCATGGCTTCTGTAAGGGTAAGTCTTGCCTCACGAACCTTATAGAATTCTTTGAAAAGGTCAACAGGCATGTGGATGCTGGAGAACCCGTGGACATTATATATCTGGACTTTCAGAAGGCGTTTGACACGGTCCCTCACCAAAGGCTACTGAAAAAACTCCACAGTCAGGGAATTAGAGGACAGGTCCTCTCGTGGATTGAGAACTGGTTGGAGGCCAGGAAGCAGAGAGTGGGTGTCAATGGGCAATTTTCACAGTGGAGAGAGGTGAAAAGCGGTGTGCCCCAAGGATCTGTCCTGGGACCGGTGCTTTTCAACCTCTTCATAAATGACCTGGAGACAGGGTTGAGCAGTGAAGTGGCTAAGTTTGCAGACGACACCAAACTTTTCCGAGTGGTAAAGACCAGAAGTGATTGTGAGGAGCTCCAGAAGGATCTCTCCAGACTGGCAGAATGGGCAGCAAAATGGCAGATGCGCTTCAATGTCAGTAAGTGTAAAGTCATGCACATTGGGGCAAAAAATCAAAACTTTAGATATAGGCTGATGGGTTCTGAGCTGTCTGTGACAGATCAGGAGAGAGATCTTGGGGTGGTGGTGGACAGGTCGATGAAAGTGTCGACCCAATGTGCGGCGGCAGTGAAGAAGGCCAATTCTATGCTTGGGATCATTAGGAAGGGTATTGAGAACAAAACGGTTAGTATTATAATGCCATTGTACAAATCGATGGTAAGGCCACACCTGGAGTATTGTGTCCAGTTCTGGTCGCCACATCTCAAAAAAGACATAGTGGAAATGGAAAAGGTGCAAAAGAGAGCGACTAAGATGATTACGGGGCTGGGGCACCTTCCTTATGAGGAAAGGCTACGGCGTTTGGGCCTCTTCAGCCTAGAAAAGAGACGCTTGAGGGGGGACATGATTGAGACATACAAAATTATGCAGGGGATGGACAGAGTGGATAGGGAGATGCTCTTTACACTCTCACATAATACCAGAACCAGGGGACATCCACTAAAATTGAGTGTTGGGCGGGTTAGGCAGACAAAAGAAAATATTTCTTTACTCAGCGCGTGGTCAGTCTGTGGAACTCCTTGCCACAGGATGTGGTGCTGGCGTCTAGCCTAGACGCCTTTAAAAGGGGATTGGACGAGTTTCTGGAGGAAAAATCCATTATGGGGTACAAGCCATGATGTGTATGCGCAACCTCCTGATTTTAGGAATGGGTTAAGTCAGAATGCCAGATGTAGGGGAGAGCACCAGGATGAGGTCTCTTGTTATCTGGTGTGCTCCCTGGGGCATTTGGTAGGCCGCTGTGAGATACAGGAAGCTGGACTAGATGGGCCTATGGCCTGATCCAGTGGGGTTGTTCTTATGTTCTTATGTTCTTATGACACAGTCAGCCATTAGATTTAGCAAGGAAGCTTCCATTGGGGTCAGTATCATCCTGTGTGGGGCTTTTGATAAGCAGGTTGCTGGAACAAAGCCTGGCAGGGGGCTCCTATAGCACACCCATGCTATAGGGGATGACAGGCAGTGGCCTCTCTCACCATCCCCACCGGTAAATGGGGGAAGATTTTTGATAGGAGCAAGCTAATGAGACTTTGGGGAATAAGCTCAAAGGGGTGTGTGTGAAGATATAGGAGTGCTGCATGAGTCCCTTGGTGAGACATGTGTGGCAGCTATTCCTTTTCCTGCCTTGCTACCGGCAATAGGAGCATCCCCAAGAAATCTTAAATGATGCAGGGACGGGGGGGGGGAGCATTCTCTCATTTGTAAATGGGGTGCCAAGGACAGCAGTGATATGAGTCTCTCCCACTGGTAGTGGGGCAGGGATTTAGGGGCAGCCTGGCTACTGGAACCTCTGATAGATGTGGGCATTCAGTCAGTGCCTGATCTGGCCTGACATTGTCCCCACACACCAACTTCATCTACATTTATTCAATAGTGTATACCTAGTGTATACCTAGTGTTTTCCACTAGGTATACCTAAGCACACCATTTCAGATTTCTGTAGCAGGTGCAGGGAAATATTCCATTTAAAGAGATGCTCTTGGAGATTTTCAAGACTGAATCTCAACAAAACAAAAAATATTCAATAAGGGCAATCTATATTATAAAACTTGTCTGGTTCCCATTGAACCAACTGGATAGTTATGTTCCTTTATTATATAACTCACATAAACTACAGCAATGTTATTGATACAGGTCAAATAGGCCCCTCAATGGCCTTTTTTCTAAGCAAAGGGTTTTGCGACCTTTTTCTAAGTGAAGGTTTTGGTGACTTTAGTAGGTCTAGTATAGACATCCATTTCATTGTTTAGACTAGTCAGTGTGTAGAATCACTCAAAAGGAAAGATCAGGGCAAATTAAGCTTACATGTGTGTGGGCCCACGCATGGAACATTCACATTGTCTTATAGGTTGTGAGTGCCTCCACCACATAGATAATCTTTAGGTGGGTGAGTGTGAGTCAGCCTTTTGAAGGGGAAGGATTGTGAAAACAGCACCTAGGCACGTGTAGGCTGACATTCTGAGCAGTTGGGCCATTTGTTACTTTATATTCATGGGGCAGAATGCAGCTGGACCACACTGAGAAATCCTTGACCGAGTAAGGGTCAAGCTGGATATGCGCCTAAATGCACATTGTGGCCCAGTTTTTTGGGGTGTGTGTGTGTTATCTACAAATAACTTATGGGGTATGTGTGAAATCTGACAAAACTGCATGGGAGTAGATTTGCGTTAGTACTGTGCCTTCCCCCACAGTTCTGATCCTGATTGCGCCACCCCCCCACATGATATTTTAAATGGAAAAATGGCAGTGGAAGCTTTTTAACCAGTAAAAGTAGCACGTGGGGGTGGGAATTAGGATTGGAACTGCAGAGCAGTTAAAGTACTAAAGTGCCCCCTACATCCACCATGCTTTTGGGCTGTTTTGTTGCTCTATTTCCTTTAAAAAAGCAAAACACAAAGAGGACGTAACATGTTAAGAGTCAAAGAAATCCTAACAGTGCAAGCCTTCTACTCAGAAATAAGTTACAGGAATCTGATGGAACTTATTCCCATCTGAGGGCCCAATCCTATCCAATTTTCCAGAGCTGGTGGGGTGTGCACTGCATCCTGTGGCGGAGGGGCAGTCACTGGGGCTTTCTCAAGGTATGGCAACATGTGTTCCCTTACCACGGGACCGCATTATGACTACACTAGAGCTGGAAAGTTGGATAGGATTGGGCCCGAAGTTGGTATAGGATTGCAGCCTTACATTGCAGTCCTGTGTACGTGGTAAGCCTTACTGTGTTCAATGGAACTTACTCCCAGGAAAGCGTGCCTAGAATTGCAGCCTTTGAGTGTGAAGCAGCCCTTGCACTTCTGTTCATCGTCTTACTTACATTGGCCTGCTTGTGCCGGAAGTCTTTCTCCCTCTGTAACCTGTAGTGGTCTATTTCTGCTGTGGCTTCTTCTTTGGCTTGCTTCAGTCTCTTTCCCTTTCCTGAATAAGAATAAGAAGGAGCCCAATGATAAACAGCCTGGCATTACCGTGCAAGTGGATATTATTTGTACCCTAGTATTTATTCAATGTGTAGAGCTCCCAAGCTTGTTTGCTGAGGGAGAGCTTAGAGAACACACACTTCCTGCATTATTTTACTCCAGTAGTGGAAATAAGAGGCATTTAGTACAATCAGCACACATCTTACACGGACTTTACTTGAGCAAATTCAACTACGCATGCTCGGCAAAAACAAAAACAGAGGAAAGTTACAGTTTAAATAGTGCAACAAATAGTGCAAGCAATTCCACTTGCCATTCCACTTTCTAAATATATGACCTGGAGAATGAAGCTGCTGTGGCTTTACTGGTTGGATCAATGGGTGATTGGCAACCCTAATACAAACCTGTCTTTTGTGTACAATCTGTTTCTTTGATCACCAGCCACAAAAGCAGGCTGAATGGATCAGAGGGATGGGGTGCAAGTGCATAGGAATGTATGTGCATATGTGCCAAATACACAAATTGTTCTGCATATGGTGAGAGCACTGAAAATGAGAGAGGCACTCCCCCACACCATCCTGTGTGGCATCTACACCAGGATTTGAATTATGGGGAGAGGGGAAGGTACATATGCAAATTGGAAACTGCCCATTAATGAATTGGATCTTTGGTTCTTCTAACTCAGCAGGGTCTACAATGATTTTCAGTGGCTGTTCAGGTTTTTAGACAGAGACCTTTCCCAGGCCTGCCCATTCCTCCTACTTGGAGTGGGATAAAATCTAGGCGAAGCATGTGCTCTTCCACTCAGCTATGGCCTCTCTTATCTGTGATCCCACTGTAGGTGCCAATTTCATAAGCACACCCCAACTCACCCCTCCCCTCAATATTAACCAAATTATGCCCCCATAGCCTTCTACACACAGTAGGTTAATCATCACAAAGGTGACATACTCTCTGGCTCCTCAGCAGTTCACGCATCAGCCTACACATTCATCACATTCATCACACAGTCTACACATTAGGGCATGTTGCACACATTCATCATCATCATCATCATCAAGAATATTGATATATTGTTTTTCAACTTCTTTTTAGTCCACAAAGTGGTTTACATAGCAACATAAATCAGTAAATAGTTCCCTGTCCCCTTGGTAAAGATGCCATGTTTGCTCTCCTCCTGCTAAATTATAAGAGAGCAGCACTCTAAAAGGTGCCTCTTTGCCCAGTTAGCTAGGTATGCTAGACATCAGTCTTTCATTTAATTGAACTGTATGTTGTTGGCATCCTTCAGTCTCAGAAGACTATGGTGTCACACTCTAAAAGGTGCCTCTTTGCCCAGTTAGCTAGGTATGCTAGACATCAGTCTTTCATTTAATTGAACTGTATGTTGTTGGCATCCTTCAGTCTCAGAAGACTATGGTGTCACGCTCTGAATGGTGGTTCTGGAACAGAGTGTCCTCTCCAGTGCGCGAAGCCTAGGTAAAGTAGGTATGGAGGATAGGCTGTTACCCATGCAGCAAATCCCCCCTCTCCACGTCGCTGAAATGGTCCAATGGAAAGGCAGAGGCCAATACAGTTGGTTCCAGCGGCGTCGCAGGAGTTGCCAGAACGTGACTGTGTTCAGCCATGAACTGCCTCAGGGACTCCGGCTCCGGATTTTGCCTCAAGGTTGACTCCTGAAGCCTTTTCCATAACTGGATGTAGCCACAAGGCAGTGGAGGTTTGGGATCAGCTTTTTCCTTCTCTCAGATGAGCTGCCTTCCCAGGCTGACGAGTCCCATCTACCTGGTGGCTGTTTAGTCGCCTCTTACGATAAGTACAGCCAAACTGAGGGCCTATTCTTATCCCCAGCTCCCAGGGGAAATTGAACTGTATGACTCTTTTAATTTTCAGGATAGTTAAGTATTTGTTAAATCAAGCTAATGTGCATAAGCAACTTATTTGTTTTTATGGAAGAAAGAAAATGAAGTTTTGGAAAAACATTTTTAACAAGTCTGTATTTTTAGCAGAACGCACAAGCTATTGAGAGTAAGCACAATTGCCTCCATTGTCATACAGCCTGTTATCTTCCTCTGTTTCCAAGTGCTAGCTGCAGGAACGAAACTCCTATTGATTTTACTGGGTGTTTTGATTATGTGCTGACTCCATGATCAGGACCATCTTATTTACTAGCTCACATCAACAACCGCATGTTTCCAGGTTCCCTACCGAAAAGGCACGGGGCACTGTCGTAACGCATTCCTTGGTGCAGCCGTCAGTGACTCCCTATCGTGCTTTTCAGGTTGAAATAAAATACTTCTCCTTTTTTTTCCCCCCTCATTTGCAACAGTGACAGCCAGAGAACAGATTTTAGTTGTCGTTGATGAGAAAAGACATTATTCTGCAAAATTTGCCATATTGATTTGCTGCCAGGAACCCTTCAGTCTACACCAACTGGATTCTATTTACTGCTGGCAGAGATCCAAGGCACTACAAAGATACTGCTCAGCCACTAACTGAGTTGCAAGACTTACATTTTATTGGTTCCCCCTCCCTCCTTTTCTGGGACATTTGCTAAATGCATAGGTGAGTGAGAACATCAAAGCAGATTTCCAGTACGAATATGTTGTAGACATGAAAGTGAAGGCAAAATCAAGACTTGCAACAAAACTAATAACAACAAGAATGTTGGAAAGTGACTGTGTTTGGAGAACCTGTAGGGAGTACTAAAAACAAAGTCCTCACCTCTCAGTCCTGCCAAGGCCCAGGTAAGTGCCAACATTCGTGAGTAAAATGTATCTATTTATTTGTATTTGGAAGCTCAGGCGGAAAGTGGATCATAAATTCAAAGAGTTTGCTGAATGCATGCGCTGTGTAGGGCTCAGGGCTTCTAGCACTGACAGAGTGATGAGACACAGGCCATTGTTAAGGATGCTTCGACTCAAGAGGGAAGCATGAGATGATTCGACTCAAGAGGGAAGCACGAGACATGTCATGACCCATTTGGGGATGGGAGGGGTGGAGAGTTGGTGCCCTACCCCTTGAAGAGGAGGCTTGTGAGGGTGAGGTCTTCAAATCTACCTTCAGGACAATTTGTGCTTGATACTAAAACCAGCCACATACAAAAGGAAGAGGGGACCAGGGCAGGAAACAACCAAAGAAGCAGCTTGAGCGAGAAACTAAGGTTGCCTAATATGGAGTTTTTCTCCTGTATGCTACAATAGAGTGTTCTTAGCATCTCCTTCTCCTGAACATGAAAAACAGCCCAGACCAACAGTTCCTTATGGCAGCTAGAAACCACAGCAAGAGGATCCCCACCCCATTTTTAGAGACGGGCATGCCCAGTTTGCTTTGCACAGGATGCTGTTGTTAAGTGTGGTGTTTGCAATGCAACAGCTAGAGGAGCTGACTGAAGCAGATGAGAACTGCTGTGGCCAAGAGGGCAAGAGAGGAAGTTGCCGGTACAAATCTCACCTCAGCCACAAACTCCCTAGAGGGCCTTAAGAAAGCCACTATTCTCTTGGCTTTGATGGCACTATCTCACGGGGCTATTGTAAGAGCTGTTGAGGGAATGTTGGTGTACCCCTGGGAAAGCTTGAACTGTTCCATGTCAAATGTAGCCACGGGGAGGGGGTGGTCAATGCACTTCCTCATTCTCATTCTGTGTTCCCAGTGTCTTTCCCTCTGCTTCCTGCTCTGTCAGAATTCGGACTGTAAGCTTCTCCAGGCAGAGAACTGCCTCTTTTTGTTATGATATTCTTTCATTGTGCTGTATAATAACACCATCATTATTATCATCAGTGATGCCAATCAAAAGCGGTTCTCATAAATCTGATGATAGAGGCAAAAAAACCCAAAAACTACCACAGCAGAAGATGGTGAAAGGAGAAACAGAAACCCACGGGAGCGAGATCTTGTCTCGATCAGTGACTCATAGTGAAAACATTGCCTGGCATCCTATCATAGCTGTTACAGCATCCGTGAAAAGGAAGTTGAAGATCTCACCGAAGTAGAGGCGAGTAGAGCTATCAAAATGTCAGAGCACTAAAAAGCTTCTGGACAAGATAAAACACTGAATTCTGGGTGGAAACATTTTGAAAGTATACACACAAAGCAACACACAAAGCAAGCAGAATCTTCAATCTCAGGGTCTAAATTGTCTACTTGATACTTCTTTTCGATGGGTTCACACATATGTCCTCAAAAGGTCAAACTAGACACTCATGAGTACAAGTTAAGCCATTTCTGCCCAACGTTGCATATACACAACAGGGACCAAATGTGTACACCTGTGGGCTGGACAAAAATGGTTTAAAATGCATACTTCTTTTTCTCTTCTTTATTTTTTTTTTTAACAAAGAGCAGCTGTGGGTGCAGAGTCAGTTGCATCAAACAGCTACTTCACTGGAAAATGAGAGGGGAAAGAGTTAACCTCCCCCATGTGCCATCCCAATCAGGATTGGGTCCTGTAGTTGTATTTTGTAAAGGAAATTAAAAAGCAGGCACTTAGAAATACATCTTTTCACAACATATTTCTGGAACATGTCATTTAAATGTTTAGTTTAGCCTGATATATGACTGCCCCTATAAATCAAACAGTCTGTTACCTGAGAAATAAATAGTTACTTGAACAACAATACAACAAGCGCATATATAATGCACAAGTTACATGTGCGTGGGCTCTGATTGAACATTCAGAAAAGTTGGCCCCTCCTATCTGTTGATTCTATATGTGCCTGTTACATGAAAAGGGAGGAGATCACAAGGGAAGGGAAAGGATTTGCAAAAAGAAGTGCAACTGTAAAGTCCAACTTCTTATTGAGGAGATCTTAAAGTACACACAAGAGAGAGAACATCATTTCTCTAAACGTGTGTGGATGACTACCAAGCTTTGATTTTGTGCTGCACTCCTGGTTACTTTAAATATTTATTGAGAATATCGTACAGGGTACATCCCACTATATTTATCCTTTGAAAAAACTGCATCAGTGAAAACTGGACAACATTGGGGTATATGGTAATGCACTCTCCTTCCCTAAGCATTAAGAAGCTTCGGAGGCAGTGCAATCTGAGTTTAGCTTCTTTGGGATGAGCATGCACTGTTTTTTTGGGTTTTTTTTTTGCTTTTTTGCTTTTGTAACAATACATTAGCATTATTCAGTAATTAATGATAGCAAATATTCAATCGGAGCATAAATAGAGGCATAGAGGATCTCCTACCAGCCTCTGGAAGGCATAAAATACATAATTATTTGATATTTGCAGCAAATGGCTACTTTGAGAGCATGCAGCTTGTGGGAAACTTTTCAACAGGAATATGGTGCAAGGGGAAAAAGTTGCTATCTCTCCATGCATCTTGGCCGCAATCAGGGTTGGGGGCCCTAATGGCTGATGATTTTTTAATCTGAAAAAAAATATGCTAGTTTCTCAAAAAGATTTTTAGTCTCCTTAAAACAACTGAAAACGGAGGTAGCAGCTAAGAATAAAACTAATGTAACTAACGCATAAGCAGTCCAGGCTCTGACTTACTCCATGGGTCTCATTAAGTGGTCCGATGCTGATTTTAATGAGAGTGATAAATTAACTAGCACACTCGTGACAAAGAGTGGAGTGTATCACCTGGTACCTCGGTGGAAAGGCTGTGCATCTTAAGATCTAAGGACGAAAAAACATGAGTGGTATCTAAGAAGAGGCTATATGCATTCACAAAAACCAGGTATCAAAACTGGGAAATGACTTCACAACACCTGATCATGAGGTTCTCCAAACAGCAGTCATGACTGATGAAAGCTTCTCTCCTTGCAACCTCAGTGATAAATCATTCCAACCAGCCTCAGTATTAATAAGAGAAACAAACAAATCATAGAAATCCAAAGACTTCTTTGGGAAATTAATACTCAGAAATCTTTAACAGAGGAAGGCAGCTTCATCAGTGAAGTGGGCCAAAAGCAGGTCAATGTGAGACAGAAACGACAGGTTTTATTATCATGGCTAGATAAGATTGCAGAATTGCAACTGATGGCAATCCGAAATATATAAGAGAGGCTGCAGGTGTCAAAAATGGGGGGGGGGGAGAAACTAAATCAAAAGCAATTTGACACATAATAGCTGACTTCCTGTCTCATCCAATACAGAATGCCCTGCCAATAATGATCAGATTGCCGATAGGCTATGTGGTACCAGCTAAGCTGTTCAGAACTTCTTCCTTTCTACAAATATAGTGCTGACCCAGTTCTTGAGAAGAATGTTTAAACAGATGAATCAATAGATGAGACATCATTCTGCTGAACAGAAAAACTAGGAGTATAATAGTCATAATACTGCTCACACAGAGCACTGGAAAAAAAAAAAAAAGCGCAATGCTGAAGAATAATACCAAAGTTTAGTTTGGAAAAGCAGATCCATCAACCAAGACAATTCATATTCTTTTTATAATGGGGGCCATTCCAAATACCTGAATCAGAAAGTTGGAGAGAATGCATGGGTCGTTCTTTCTGTTGAATATAATACCCCAGAACTGTGATTTTCTGGAATTAGCATGCAACTAAACCACTCCTGCACTATGATTGATTCTCCTTACGGAAAGTGGGCTATTGTATAGGGATATTGGATGTCTGCCTGAGTAAGCACTGGGGCTAGGAATGAGAACTAGGAAAATAATATAATGCTAAGTGTTATTGTTATTAAAAATGTAATCGATAAAACACCACAGCACACCACACCACACTGAGATCTCTCACAATTCCAAAAGCTTAAGATCACAGTGAATACCCTTCCCCTCCTCATTTCTCTCTTCTTCCCTCCACTTAAACAGAGCCACCAAAATCCAGTCCAGTTCAAAAAGATTTGATTGAGCTGGTTGTGGTGAGCCATGATCCCAGTATGCAGGAGCATTCACAAGACCAGTTTGTTTCCCATGCTGAAAGTCTTTCTGGGGACACACACACACACACACACACACACACACACACACACACACACACACACACACTTATGTTCATCAGGCACACAATGTGGTAAGAACAATCTTGTTTACAACCCTTCAGTCTTTGTGCCAAGGAATCTCAATCTGTTTTGCCTTCCAAAGATTTTTCTTTGAAACCTTTGGGCCTATGGTGTTACATTAAGCCCGCCAATAGCACTGATAGGTGTAAATTTTCTCCCCAAAACTAGCAGTGGAAATAAATTAATCTGGGAAGTTGGGTGATGTTTTAAAATCTTTCCCCCACCACACTCCTGATCTGGACTAGGGTGTACAGTTGCTATTTGACAAAGGAAATACATTTCCAATTCTGAAAGAAAATATAAAGCATTGGTGCTAATGGCGGACTTAGCATAATGTGTACTCTGACATTGGCGCTATAGAATGATTTCCCCTTTCAGCCCTGCTAAAGCATCTTGTTTCTAACTCGGAAATCCAGAATTGCCCCTTGAGGAATCAGCGATCAAGTTGTGGAGCTCATCTCACTGAAATCATGTTGTACACTCTGTTCAGTTGCTGTTTCTCATCCACGGCTCTGTTGCAAGATGGGCCCTGGCTTTTCTGTCAGGTCCACTGGTGTAACTCTGAAGTCCTTTGGCTGAAGTCAATGAGGTGAAACAGTGTAAGAAAGATCAGACTCAGACCCTAAGTAAGCCACAGTCGGTGAATGGTTATCTTCCAGACTTGAGGCAACTGCTCATTTTTTTTTGTTTTGTTTTCATTTTCCTCTAGCTTGCCATGCCACATTGGATTCAATGTGGTTGCGCCATACATGTGACGTTGTATTGGATGTGACACACAGCAATGTAACTCCTCTGGGCATGGCACAGCAATGAACTCGACGCTCGGAAAAATGAGTCTTTTCAGTGGATCTGTGACTTGAGACAACTCCAGATAGAGCTGACTGATCCGGCAGTAAATTATCTGCTCAGTGGGCAGCTGAATCCCTAGTCAGTACCTGCGTCTCAGTGACTAGATTTCTTAAGGAACAGTGAAACACCAAACACACTGAAAATCTTTGGAGGCCTGGCTTTGATTTACCGGCCACTTGTCTTGCTGCCTTTGCTTATTGAGGGATTCCAAGCAAGATCAAGTATGATTATGCCAACCCCCTCCATAGAAAAAAATGCGAGGAAGCATGTGGATTCATTGAACAGCATTTCAACTTCTGAGATGTGTATTTTTCCCCAGCCCCCATAGTATTTAATTGCACTTGTCAGCCTCTATATGTTACAGTGATCTCTTGGATTATGCACAGATGGGCATAAACTATTTTAAAAGCTTGGGTCCCGTCCCCCCCGAAAAGAGCCTGAAGTGCAAGTTTTACCAGGGTTAATGCTTATTGAATATGACTGTACTGCAATGTGTTCTGTGACTGCTCTGAAGCCTGCAGCAGCCGCTGCCCAGGAAGTTGGCTGACTCACTGAAAATGCTTCAAGATGGCCTAAAATCCAGCATTTCGGTTTGGATTCAGCCTATCAAACCTCAGCAATGGCCAATATATGGTCATTGGAACACAGTGCCCTTTTTATGGTTAAATTCCTAAAAAGGGGGAGCTGATATGCTAGATCATTTGGTACAGATTGATTGAGTTCATGATGTTCAAAGCCTATGGGAGGACTCCTATTTCCAGTGTTTAGTGCAAAACAGCCCTGAGAAATATTGCTTGTCTTACTGAAACTTTTTTGCTTCCGCCTTAGAAATCCATAGATGTTATCCAGTAAACAACTGGAGCCGTGCATGATCTCTGCTGCCCCAGATGTCAGTCCCTTAAAATTGCTCCTTAACCCTGCAAAATCAAGCAAGGTGTGTTTGATGCACAATGTACATTTCCAAGTTCTGGATGTCATTGGAGCAAGGTAACCTCTTCGGTTTCCCACCATACCATTGGTCCAGTCGCACCAGTGACCTGCTGTTTCTCATTTCCATTGAATTTGGACACTATGAGTAAATTGGCACTGGTACTGCAGCGTCGTGGATGGATTCAACCACTGTCAGTATATATGACTTAGGCTATGTTACACCTGATTGCATCTCATGACAGAATCTAGATCTAAACCTTCTGTTTCACTTGAGGCAAACCAAAAATTAATGAATTGGTTTGGATCACATTAACCTTTCTTTCCTTCTACAGCAGGCAGCACAAACAAGGGCCTGTTGTTTGGTCATTCAAGGACACAGCTGACATCAAGGGTCAGGATACAGCAGGCCTTGATTTGTACCAGATGTGTGGATCTCATCACACAAGAGGTGGTGGCAGGGATATGAATTTAGGTTCATTGCTTTGGAGTTTGAATCTGGCCGTAGATGAAGCAGGCCAAACACCCACTCATATACTTGCTTTATAAATTGCACAGATGCCAACAATTAATCATGTAATTAATGCTTCCCTAGTAAGGGAGTAGTTGCCTTCCAGATTTTATTTTTCTTATCTAGATGCACACAGTCCATTCAAATTCTGTCCTGCCTTATCAGTCAATTCACTTACCCTTGAGTTAAGATGTAGACTAAATGGTGGGATGTGGAAGTCTCCCATGGATACTGTGAACAGCTTTACCATAAGGTGACTCCACACCTATTGGGGCAGGGGTCACCAAACTTTCAGCTGTTTGGTGGATTACTGTGGATTAAACCTTACTGTGGATTACTGTGGATTAAACCTTACTGTGGATTGGGCTGCTGCGTGCAACCTTTTGTGACAGTTGCCACTGCCATGCAAGCACCTACACATCCCACCACCTGGCTAGCTGCTATCAGTAGAGGTGGGAGTTTTATTTTCATGAATTTCAGTGTTTTCCAAAGTTAGAAGTGCAGAAAGTGGTGTTGATGTGGTTTTTATTCAAAATTTACACAATAATTGTAAATTATATAAGCTTTTAAAGTGTACCCGATAGGTGATATAGGTGAAGAAAATTTATTATATAACCAATTGGTCATTACAATATAAAAGCACAAAAGCACATATAAAACAAACGATAACAATTCGACCCTCCAAACACATACAATGAAACTGAAGAATTGCAACCCAACATAGGCTAAAAACGTAGAATATTAAAGTGGTTCCAAAATGGAACAGGCTTCAGTAATTTTCAAGATCTTACCGGCTGATAAGAAAAGGAAGAAACTTTAAGATTTAGACAACAGAAAATTAGCACGGATCTTCTTTGCCATAAGGGCAAAGCTAGCCACTTTATAAGTGATCTCAGGGTTTGAGTCAGCAAGGAACCAACAAATCAGGGCTGAGATGGATCTTCCTTGGGACAAAGAGATATTAGCTAGGTATTTGGATCTAGGGAGGTCATATAGAGGACATTTTAATAAATAATGAGAAACATCCTCTGGTGATATAGGTGGTAAAGTGTCATCTGATACAGCCACAGTGATTACCCAGGCATTCCCCATTAAATAATAATAGGGGATGCCATGATTTTTATAATGATAAAAATCAAATAAAACTTATTTTTTCACAGATTTAGGGGATTTTGTTTTTTGTTACAAAAACGAGAAGTGTTTTTATTTCATTATCACCATTTTCTTCCACCTCTAGCTATCACTACCTCTAGCTATCACTAAATATACAAAGGAGCGGAGCCTTGGTTAAGGGTTTCATAATAAACACTTTACTCACAGTTTTTAGTTGTATACATACATCTTTTGATTGGATCAGGCCCTGCTGCTTCGGAAAAGAGAACCCAAGAAGCGGTTCCCTTTGTGTGGAATTCTGGCGAGAGGGGGATGTGGTCTGCCACTGTGGAGACAGAGCACACATCCCACACATCTGCGATAGTGTGGTGAGAAAGACAGTGTGATGAGAAAGAGGGGAGAAAGGAAATAGTGTTTGGGACCACACCTCCTGCAAGAAGCATAGAATGGCAGGTAAAGAGGTCTCATGAGACTGGACATTACACTGCCTCTCCCGAGTCCTGCAGGTGGCGCTGCATCCAAATTCTAACAAGAATATGTCTGCCTGTTGCTTGCTCTACAAAATTATCTCTCACTATCATTATCTCTCAACCTCACCTGCCTATCAGGGTTGTTGTGAGGACTAAAGGAGGAGAGGAACTGTGTACACCATTCTGAGATCCTTGGAGGGAGGACAGTATAACAAGATGTGAAAAATAAATAAGTAGTGTGACCATTACAGGTAAAAGAACTTTTACCCCAATATTGCTTCCTATTGCTTCTCCTCACCTCCTTTCTGACTTCCCTGTTCTATTAAAAATTCACTCCCTCCAAAGACAAGGATGGTGATAGCTGGACTGGTTCAGGACATCTTTTAAGTAGGGGCATGACTGACGTGTATCTCAATCCACCAGCTGAAAATTACAAGCCATTCCTCTCATGTATACCTGATGAATTTTGTCACAGTTTTAGCTTCATTTTGGGGTGATGCATGAGAAAGAACATATCTTCTCTTGCCCCTTACCTCCGAACAAAGAAGAAGCAAACAGTGAGGCATACAAAACAGACCAGAGCTAGAGTTACACAACAGTTTTCTTTTTTCCAATGACAACACAAGTTATGTTTTCAGTTCAACATGCCAGGACCTTGTTTGTTCCGAAACAACAAGCTCACTGTTTTACTTTACAACTGAACCTGCTGGCAGCTGGACAGGGTGGAATGCTACTGACTGGCAAGGATTGCCTTGGAACTGGTGTTGTCTGAAGCGCTCGTGAAAGTAGATTTGATTCACATCAAGGAAATGCAGATTAGCAATTAACAACCCAGTCCACCAGCAAAGCACCAGCAGTCATATGCTAGCAAAAGTTAAGGAGAAAGTGTTACTACAGCACTGGATCAGCCGTGACACAAAATGCAGGGACTGCAGAAACATTTCCCATGCTGTTTCCCTCATTCAAATGTGTGCCGTGCAGCGCAATCCTATCTTGCGTTGGAACAGGCAGCCCACGATGCCTGCGCTGTATCCAGTGCACAATAGGGCACCAAAGTGCCTCAGCTGGAGGTAAGGGGAAACTCTTCCCTTTACCCCCGGGTAAGTCACTGCAGCTCCTATGGGTCTCCTCAGACTTGTGCCACCTCCAGAGGTGGCATAAGTCTGAGGATAGTGGAGCAGCTTGAAGCCGCTCTGCGCTGCTCAGGATCCGGTCTAACTGCTGAGTCCCAGCCCCGCCTCCCATTCCCTGCCCACCTCTGGGACCATCCTCAGCCCGCCCGCCCCAGAATGGCTCCCTCCCGCCCCCTCCCCGCCCACCCCATAGTCTTGCATCAGCCAAGCTCAGCTCCTTCCCCAAGTCGGTGAAGAGGCTGCATCAGCCTCTACAGACCAGCATGCATCTGAGCACTGGCCCAGTCAACTGATAAGTAGGTGCAAACGTGCTTTACGGCACATTTGTGACCCTCCGGTCCATCTCCGGGTCAGGATTGCGCCCTTAATCAATGGAGTCAGTTATAGTGAAGTTATCAAGATGAAATACATTTCAGGGTGTTAAACACGTTCAAAATGTTATTGCTCAAATTTTAAAATGTACATATCGCTATCTACATATACAAATCTATATTCAACAGTTTAGAATTAAAAATTCAGATTTTAAGGACAGATATTTGATTAAGGGCTGAGGGATATTTCTGGTGGGTTTACATGTCAGCTTTTTGTGCTTGTGTATTTGTGTGAGTGGGTGCTCAAGATTTTGTGCCATGATTTAAATTTGAGCCGCAAAAGTAATTTTGAGATGCAAAATCAGATTTCTTGACTTGTGCCTACAAGATTTCTTTACTTGTGAAAATGCAGAGTACGTGGGTTGAATGCAACGTACAAACAAGTGTATGCACATATAGATCTACACTCATGTGTTCAAACATGTGAACAGGGCTAGGGAGGAAGTCTCATTGAACTTGGTGGGCTTACTTCTGAGTAGATATGCATAGGATTGCACAATGGATTTCAAAATATTCCAGTGTTTGCTTTCAAACCTGCATAACTTGTGACCCACCAAACTAAACGCATCCTACCACCTCTGTATACCTGTCCATCAACAGCTCAGTAAACCTTGTGTTGCTGCCTGCTTCAAACTGCAAAGGGGGGAAAGAATATTAAGCACCAGGTAGCTCAGTACCCAGATTGATGGACTGTGTTTTATTCATGCAAGCCAGTCTTAACTGAACCTGAGCAGAATTTAAGGGAAAATCTCACTCTGATACTTAAAAAATGATGCATTTAGTGATACATCTGCACGAAAAAGTGAACATTCACTGCATTTTCAAATTTCTTCTTTTTTTTTAAATAATGACTTCTAACAACTTCTGAAAACATAACCTATGTTGTCATTGGAAAAAAAAACCGTGGTGTAACTCCAGGTCTGGTCCGTTTTGGTTAGTGATAAACAGAATAATAATACATGAAGGGTATTTGAGAAAAGACTGTTTGCTTCAATCCAGCAATTCCTTTCTTAAGCTCTGAGACTCTGATCCATTAACAGGCTGATTTGTATCATATTGATTGCTAGTTTTTTTCTGCATGTACTAAGTGGTCTGTGCAAAGTGCTGGGGCAGTGTGAATCCCAGTAACCTCCAGGGTAGTTGAATTCTGTTGGCTGGCAATTTATCTGCAAGTTTGTCCTCCAGAGTTGGAGCAATAAATATACACTGGGTTGGTGGCAGTCTTATATGTCTACTGCCAGTCAAACCCAAAGATGAGACTGTGCCATCTTAATGCACACTACAATACCTATGCCACCTTCTCAAACTTTTCAGGAGTAAAACTTGCAGGGTAAGTCTTGGCAGCGGAGAGGGACAACAGCAACATGATATCCAGAATCGCGCCACTGCGGGGGGGGGGGATTCACTTACAGATGGATGCTGCTGTAAGTCAAGAAGGTGCAGGGCACAAAGCCTCTGCAGCCCTCTGCAGGACTCCTCAAGTTTTAGAATACTAAAAATAAGCAATTGGAAACCACTTTCCAGTTTGCGATCACAAAACTAGGTGTCCAAATGCTTAGTTTTAGTGTTCTAAGAATCAAGGAGTCCTGCATAGGACTCCACAGGGCTCTGCGCACCTCCTGGAGATTGCTGCAAGTGTAAAGTAAAACCTGTAATCTGTAAGTGAAATACCCCCTGCCCCCATTAGTGGCACAATCCTGGGGGTTGCATTGCTGCCTTCCTCCTTTCCTTGCCCCTTAAGGGACAAGAGGCTGAGGCTCTCAGGCTGGGGTGTTGTGATGCCCCGGTTTGAGAACCTCAGGTAGCCTACATAGTTGGAAAGCAGAGTAGAAATAACTCTGCTATAGTCATCTGGGCCCACAGGCTTTCCTCCACCTGTACAGGTTTGCAACAAACACCTGCAGCTTGTTGCACAGACTGACCATGTAGCACCTACTTACTTCTACATGCATGAACCAGCAGCAGCCAAAAAAAGCCTAGTAAGTGATTTTTGAAAAACAAATGGAAGATGGCAAGCCTGTTGCTTTAAACAGGATGAAGAACAACACCAACACAGTACATAGAACAATGGAAGGACAATCTTGTTTCATGTGACTAAAGCCATTTTCATGAGCAAATCTATTAATCGTCTCTGGCAGTGAATGCACAGCTGCAGGTAGGCCCCAAGCCTGTAAAGAGAACGCGGTGGTGGAACTCCTCAGCCCCATGCCCCGGGGTAAAGGTCCACAATGGCGCCACCCCCCTGTGCGCAAATCCACCCCTCCCACTCACCTGAGGCTCACGGAGCCTCGCGCAACCCAAGGCTGTGTCGGGAAAGCCTCTCTGATGTTCCCTGATGCTAAAAACTGTGCTTCCAGGAAACCAGAAGCACAGTTTCTGACCCCGTCAGGAGCCTCAGAGAGGCTTCCATGGGGTCCTACAACTTCGCAACCGGGGCATTTGCCTCATAGAATGTAATGGGAGGTCCTCAACTGAGAGAACGGGCTGAAGGGAGATACAGCAGTAAGAGATAAGCTCTTGCATGAAGATGAAACTGTCCTCAAATTCCTATGAATGGCTGCTTTTCTAATGAGCATTCAGCAAAGGAATACAGTTCAGGCCAGGCTGCCACTTACTTTTTTTGGCTTCTTCAAGTTTGTCCTTGGCACGTTTTTCTGCCTGCAAAAGCTGCTGGATTCCCTGAGATTGGCTAGTCATCTTGCATCCTTGATCTGTGGGACCTGGGAATGAGGGAGCCTGTTTTATGCTGCTCCCACCAGGCTTGCCCATTCCTTGTCTTGTTGTGTCAACATGAAGTGTGTTCAGTTTGAACCCACCAAGCTTGCTGAAGCTAGATGGATACTCTGGAAGGAAAAAGAAAGTATGGCTGCAAGGAAGGTGTGCACCAACTGGTTTGGGAAGGCTGGGTCTTTTCTTCTGACTTATACAGGGCCATGAAAATGTTTTGAAAACATGGGAACTTCCAGTTTGTCCGTAGTACATGTGAGGTTCTACTTAATAGCAGAAATCAAGGGGCCAGCAAAACGTAAACGAAAGCTCATTCAAAAAGCATCCCAGTTATTCCATATTTGCTGCTTGATGATCACTTCCTGTGCATGAAGTGCAAGTTCCTTAGGGTGCAGCCTGCCAACTGAGCATTATTCTTATTTCAGCACCACTTTTTTTTCCATTAGGGTTTGAACCATTGGCCTGCATGTTGAAATCTGCAGTGCTGCTACATTCACATACTTTGGGCTCTCCCTGGGATCCTTTTTCCCCTGAAGTTCCAACATAGAAATCACTCATAGCTAGGACCCAATTTGACCACTTGGTCCCACTTGGTCCTAAAAAACCTAATCTGGGCACTGGCTTCTAAACACTTGATTTTCCTCTTCGTAAAAATAGTAATTTGAACAAACTGGAAGCAACGGTGTTAAAGTATCTTCCTTAAGATCCAGGCCTGTGCTGTTCCTGTAATATCTATGTGGAGGAACCACATGGAAGGGATGAATGATGTCCAAAACGGTTACACCAATGTGGGAAGGAGCCGTTTCATTCATTGCTAGATCAGCATGGGCAGAAATCAGGGAAAAGAAGCAGTAACATATGAACTGCCCTGTAACAAAAAAGCATTCATATTACATATTCTATTCACCGCATTGCTTCCTGTACCCCAGGTACAGGAAAGGGGGATGGGGTAGCAAAAACTCTAGTAGATTTGGATCCACATTTCTCCTAGTCTTTTCTTGGGATGACATCACATTATGAACAAGATACGCAAAGCTATTCCACAAGATGCCAGCTGATATGCAGCCACAGCGTGAGGCAAGGCATGTGAATGAACCTTGAGCTGGCATCCCAACCTCTGCAGAACTCAGTAAAAACAGAAGCCTGCAGCTGTACATTCATTCGCAAGCAGGCCCCACTCAAGCAATCTGCTGCAAAGAAATGAGTGGGTGGATTATGGCCAGCCACAGTGGCCAACCAGTTGCCTCAGGGAAGCTGATAAGCAGTGCTGGAAGGCAACAGCCCTCCTTGTGTTGATGTTGCTCCTCAGCCAGGGGAGGTTCCAAGCAATCCCCATCACGAACAGTCATTGATATACCTCTCCTCTCTGCATTTGTTCAATGGAAGACAGAGGTGTTACTGTAGGGCGGTCAAAACAGCAAGTGTCTTCAAGTGCCCGGACATCCAGGTAAAGCGGCTCCTCCCTGTATTGGAATTGCGGAAGATATTACCGAGGAGATAGGGTGTGGTGTCCACAGTGCCCCTTGCTCTAAGTGAATGCAGGATTAAGGCCCAGGTGGTAGCTGGAGGTGTGCTGCACAGCTGCAGCCACTAGAGGCTAAAGGAGATCCCTCAGGATATAAGGAGCACCTGAGATAGAAAGGATGGTGGGTGATAGGAATGCAGGTTGGAGGTAGGAGACTGACTGACTTGGTTTATGGAATTGGGAAAGACTGGATTGTGATTGGCTTTGGACTTTGATTTGGATACCCTGACGGATTGGACTGACCTACCTGGAACCTGACCATTGGACTGGAACTTGGCTTATTGGCAACTCTGATTGGACTGGCTTGCAAGGCCCAGTGGATTGGGATTTGGCAAAACACTCCCCCTTCCCCTCTAAGCCATTTGGGAAGGAAAGAGCAAAGTGGAGGAGATGCCACCATTTTGCTTTCGTAGGCATGACTGGCTCAGAAGTTGAGGGGGAGGAGCCACTTTACATGGGTGTTCAGGAGCCTGAAGACTTGCTGTTTTGCCCCCTCCAGGAACGCCTCTGGTGGAGGACATCCCATGAGAGCATCATCCTTCCATTCAGTGATGGGACTCTTACACCTCTGACATTATTCAAGGCAAGCACTAAAGCATTTCTCATTAGGTCAAGAATAACTATAGTTGTCAAGTGAGGTCAGCGCTGACTTCAGCTGACCAGATCCCATGACAAATGCAGATGTAAGAGAGAACAGACAGAAGGCTCTATTTTTAGAGGAGTTACTGGCATAGCTAAAACAAAAATTACTGCATTTAAGGTAGAAAAGGGAAGTGCAGATCAGCTGGAGAAAATAGGCTGTGCTCTCTGGTTGACACAGCTGTTGAAACTGGACACAGCTCTATCAGTGAATTCCATGAGAGACAAAAAAGCAAAAAAAAAAAAAAAACAATAAATGGAGTTAGAGCCACTTCAGATGTTTCTAATAACCCCATCAGGACAGCTATCAATGGGGGGAAATGAGTGGCAGGATTAGCCATGACCTAGACATTGTTGCCAAATCCATACCTGGTTTTGGTCTGGGGAGCAAGTGCTTCTGGGAAGGGCTTGCTCTTTGCCTCTCCACCAAAGCCAAGATAGCCATTGCTGGACATGAGTGGAGGACAACTCCATCAAACACTCCCCTGGGATGATTCTTACAGCCTTCAAGTCATGAAGCTAAAGCTAGACTTTAGCTGAAGTGAGACTAAGGGCACAATCCAAACCTTTAGATAGGCCGGCACTGGCCTGGGAGGGTTTCAAAAGTGCCATAAAGCACGTTTGCGCCTCCTGAAGGGGAAGCCAGGCCAACGCTCTGAGAAGCGCCGGCCTGCAAAGGCTGACAGACACCTCCGTGCCGGCTTCCCTTCTGGTGCTTGCATTGGCCCCGTAAGGCCGATGCAAGCGAAAAAGGTAGGTGTGGGGGGGGCAGGAGGAGGAGAGAGGGAGGTGTTCCTGGGTGGGGGGAGGGAGGGTGATGGGTGGCCCTGGGGGGGTGGGTGAGGAGAGGGAGGTGGGGCTGGGATCCAGCAGTTATGCCCCATCCCCATCCCCAGGGAGAACGGAGCGGCTGCAAGCCACCCCGCTCTCCTCGGACTTGTGCCACCTCAGGAGGTGGCGCAAGTCCAAGGAGACCCAAAGGGGCCAGCAGCCCTTACCCAGGGTAAGGGGAAAAGTTTCCCCTTGCCTCTGGCTGAGCCACTGCTGGCCGCTATCCTGCGCTGGATAGGCTTGCCTGTTTCAGTGCAAGTTAGGATTGCGCCCTAAAGCTGCCAAAAGTGAAGCACTTTTTGTTCCTGTTGACCTCAGTTGGGGACTTAAGCACATGCTGCAGTTGGTAGCAGATAAAGGAATGGTTTGGATGATACCTCTGAGCCAGCCAAGCCAACGCACAAATAAGGATACAAGTGTGTTCTTGTTCACATCCTGTTCCCTCTCCAATCACACCATTCCACTCTCATAATAATTGAAGTAGCAGTTCATTAATGCTTCTTTGTTTCACACATTCCAGTAAATTTAAATCACTATGAGGTGGCAATTCAACTAAGCACAATTCTTAGAATGGAAGCAGTGCACCAGGAAAGGAGTGTGGAAGTGTGTTGGTGTGACATCCCTGTAGTTCCATCTCAAGGGGTTAACTCCACATCAAATGAGCTTCCTTACAACATCCTTGGCAGGCAAGACCCTCCCTCATGGGCCTCAAGTACACTCACATATTCCACGCTGAGATACAATTATTAATTGTCCAATACCGTGAGTCAAGTGGGATGCTCAAAGTCACATAAATCTGAAGAATGTCTCGGTTAGAGCAATTCAAACTCTCCCCTGAGCTGGCAGGTCCCTTGTACTGGCTCTCAAGTGTCGCAAACATACTGTAAAGCACATTGAGAGCCCACTAGGGCAGCGTGAGGATGTGTGCTAGCCTGCCAGTCTGGATCCTGCCCTAGAAAGGGTGAGTTTGTGTTGGCGGAGGCAGGCCAGTGCAGGGGACAGGAGAAGATGGCAGGAGAGCGGAATGGAGGTGGGGAGGGGACATTTTTGGGCAGGGGAGGACAACTTGGGTTGGAGGTGGGACCAGCCGCAGCAGTTTAGGCCAAATTGCAATCCCTGGCCCTGGCCCAAGCAGTGTTGCATGGGCCACTCAGATTTGCGCCTGGGAAATCGTGGGTGGAGATCTGAGTAGCCCCATAGGGGTGCTGGTGCATGACATGGGATAAGGGGAAACATATCCCAGAGTAAAAATGTCCCTGAGTTGTGCTCTAGCCCACACCTACCTTGCACTGGATACAGCACAGGCCAAGTGGCCATATCCATGGATCCCATATGCATGGATTCACTTATCCTCAGATCGAGTTCACGGGCCCCCCTGCATGCACCCCCCATGTGCACCCCCTCCAGAGGTGATGGGAGCTCTTCTCCCCTTGTCTCCAAAGGGTCCTCTGAGCCTAGCAGAGGCTGTGCACGTCCATTCGTGACCTCTGCGGGGCTCAGACTGAACTTTAGAGTAAAAAAAAAAAGTCACTTCTGGTTTTTTCACAAATCCAGAAGTGACTTTTTTAATGTCTTATAAGGAATTGAGAGGCCCCAGGGAAGCCCTCAGGTATTCCCTGGTATCCACAGTTTCAGTTAACTGGAACAGACCCCTGTGGATATTGGAGCACACCTGTATTAGGTGTTTTTATTTCATTATCACCATTTTCTCCCACCTCTCCTCTTTACTCTTTGCACAGACCTCTCTTTCCTTATTGTTTGATCTCTCCTTTGTCTCTTGATAGCTTTCCCCTTCTCTGATGGGATTTACTTGTCTCCTCTTGTTATCAGTATCCTGCCAAGCTTTACATTCTTAACCTTGCACTTCTCCATCCCATTCTCTTTCCCCCTGCTTGGGCTTTCCCAGCCTCCTGGATTGCTTTGCTTGATTTCCTCATTTCTCCACTTACCTCCAGCCCCATCTGTTCCTCCCCTTTTGAATTTTCCACTGGCAGAGGCCCCCAATTTCTGCGTCTCTTGGTCTTTCTGCCTAATTATTTTTTTGAGCATCAGTTTCAGATTTATTTCATTCAACCCAGAATCCTCACTAATTAGGAAAGCCACCTAATATTTAGTCCCCATTAAAGAGGCATCAAGAAAACATTACAAATTCCGAAACAATCATCTTCCTAATGAAGGTATGGTAAGCCTGTAGCTGTAACGCGATTATCAGGCAACATTTAAAGAAAATATCAAATCAATACAAAACAACTGAATAACAGGAACGTTTCATCATTGAACCTTTAACCGCCTCTGAGGTTTACAGCTCAGCTTTTCATTTATTGTCATAGTGACATGACAGCAGGACTGCAGTCTTGATCTGTGGAACTTGAAACATACTCAGAAGATAAAGGGACGGATTTCACTCTCATCCACTCTCTAGTTGTTTGCTAACAGATTGCAAAACACTCTAGCTGTGAATGACAAATATGGGAAGAAAGTATCACAGAACTATCGTGCACGTTGCTAAGTAAGCAACACAGTGGGAAACTGGAATTATGCAACTGTAATCATGCTGGCACGTTCTGAGCACAGAACTGCCTTTGCATCACAAAATCACATCTGGATGCAGACACATGGCTGAGCACACCAACCGAGCTGTTGGGATAAAGTCTAGACTTTTCCAACTGTAGCTGGTAGTGGTGGCTCAAGTTCTTTGGGAACCTAAGGCAGGGCACCAAATGCTACCCCAGCCCTTCCTCACCTGCTATCATGCCACTGCTCCCCCCCCCTTTGCTGTCACTACCCATGTACTTACCTTCCACAGCACAGGAACGAGCCATTTCATCCCTCCTTGGTGTGCTGTATTGAAAAAGAAGAAAAATGGAAGAGAAGTGTGGAGAAGAGTGGCAGTGGGCAGCATCTCCCCAAGAACAGTTGATGGGAAGAGCCTTCAACATGTCAACTCAAATGGAGGTCGGTGACATCACTGACCCATGTGAGACATCAGAGGCATTCCAGAGTATTCTGGAATTCTGCTGGGAAGCTTGTCCTGAGCCAGATCCAGATCCATTTCTGCCATTTCCAGATATGGCCAACTTCGGGGTTTGGGGGAGGTACTGAGGGCCCAATCCTATCCAGTTTTCCAGTGCCAGTGCAGCTGTGCTAATGGGGGCATGCACTGCATCCTGTGGTGGGGAGGAGTAACAGACGCCTCCTCAAGGGATGGGAACATTTGTTTCCTTACCTCGGGGCTGCATTGCGGCTGCCCCAGCACTGGAAATTTTGATAGGATTGGGCCCTTAGTTCTCTAGACTTTGTCTGGAGATGGTGGTAGAACGATTTAACCTCTTTACAGGTGACCAGGTTCTTAAAAAAAAAAAAAAAAGTCCACCTGGAGGGGGAGGGGATGTTCTGTGTGTGAAATCAAAGTCCAGGAAGGTTGTTCGGTTGCTCTTTTTTGCTTTATCAAAACGAAGCCAATCATTGTTCTTGTTTCATTTCTACTAACGCTGCTTTTTCTGCAACACCAGTATTTTACTGCATGCTGTTTCTTCACCTATTCTGGCAGCGCCTCTGACTTTAACTCTTACCACATCCTGTGTGATTCTTGGAACCAAATTCTTCTCTGTTTCTTAGCACAATGCTGAGCTCCAACAAGGTCTTCACAGTTCTTTCAAGCATCTGGATGGGAGGCGGAAATGCAGAGATCATGACTTGCAGCAAATGTGAGAGAGCAGTCCTGTCCCACCTCTGTCACTTTGAGGTGACTTGCTGTGAAAACATGATTGCCCCAAGGAAAGGAGAATATTTCTTTTGGCTCCCATAATGCTGCCACTGTCACAAGAAGGGGAAAAAAGGAAGTCTTCCTTCCTCTTTGGAGGACACCAGGATGCACGTCTCTTGTTGTCTTGTGTGCTCCCTGAGGCATCTGGTGGGCTGCTGTGAGATACAGGAAGCTGGACTAGGTGGGCTTTTGGCCTGATCCAGTGAGACTGCTCTTATGTTCTCTTTCCACAGCAGAGGGAGTATGTGAGCCCAACTCACCTTGCCCATTTGTAGCAGACACAGGGAAAGCCAGATTAATGGCGGTCTCAGGCACCCTGAGATGATGGGGAACTGCCAAGATGATGTTCAGATGTAGCTGGAATGGGGTGATGACCAATGGGGGGAGAGAGACCATTGTGAGAGATCAATGGGGGGAGACCATTGGTGATTACCAATGAGGGGAAAGGGAACAGCAGGATAGTACCACTCTGTAAAATAGTTGCAGGGAAAGGTAAGGAGAGAGGATGCCTGGATGGAAGTGGTAATCAACTTAAGGAAATGTGACAACTAAAAAAGGAAGCAGATGAAGAAAGGGAGAGATTGGCTGCCCTGAGAAGATTGATTGGAAGGCACAGAACAGACCAGTGGGAGGGGCTGTTCTGGAGCAAGACCCTAAAGCAGGCATGCAGTCTAGGCTCTATGCTACCCCATAGGGCAGCGGTTTTCAAACACTCTTGGAGAGTTTGCACCGCTGTAAGTCCTTGCGGGCATGGGGGGGAGGTAGCAGGGGCAGGGGGAAGGCAGCAAGGTGATTCCCAGGATTGCGTCGCTAACGGGGCTGCAGGGACAGGGATGCACTCACCAGTCCCCGCAGCAGCCATCCTGGGGTGCGGGGAGCCCTGCACGAGCATCTGCAGGGCTCCCCAGCTTATTATAAGTGAAAGTGGAGCGATCGCGCTCCACTTTCAGTTTTGCGGAAGTGGAGCACGATTGTTCCACCTTCACTTCTAACGAGCTGGGAAGCCCTGCAGATAAGAACATAAGAACAGCCCCACTGGATCAGGCCATAGGCCCATCTAGTCCAGCTTCCTGTATCTCACAGTGGCCCACCAAATGCCCCAGGGAGCACACAAGACAACAGGCACTACCTGGGTCCTGGTGCCCTCCCCTGCATCTCACACAGGGCTCCCTACACCCCAAGGAGGTTGCTGCAGGGACTGGTGAGTGCATCCCAGTCCCTGCAGCCCGGCTGGCGATGCGATCCTAGGGACTGTGTCACTGCCTCCTCGCTTCCCCCGCCCCTTAAGGGGAAAGAGGCCAGGGCCTTCAGGCTGAGGCATTGTGACATCCCAGTTTGAAAACCACCGCCATAGGGTCTGTCTGTCAGGGGACTACAACACACCTCAACTTGGAGTAAGAGAATAATAGAAAAAACAATGAGAAATTATCTGTTGAAGCCACAAAGCAGACACATGCAAAAGAGACCTTGGGAAGATGCTGCTTATTTTATCTACCAACACTAAAAGGATGACAAACTGGGTACTGACCTATGTGAATGCCATCTATTTCCTTAAGATGTCCTTCCCAGGTCTATATGATGTTGAATTTTCACTCTGCGGGGGAGGAGGACGTCACAGAGCATCACTGCTGATAGGAAATCCATACTTCAGGGATTGTAGATTGTGAGCTGTGATCATGCAAGACTGGGAAGGGTAAAGGGTAAAGGGAAAACTTGGGCCACTCCTGACATTCTGCTTTTTGTTGCACTGCCCTATCTCTTAATGTGACCCATGCACAAAGACGTTTACATAATAACCTGAAACACTGGAGCACGTTTCTGAAAAATTCAGAAAGTTGTGCATGCAGCAAAAGCATATTCAGGTGCTTGTCTGAATTCAGTCTTTTTGTTTGTTCCTGCACACTGATTACTGGCTGTCTGAATTCTATATTTCCTTATCTAGGATGTTGTAAATCATTGCCTTTATCTTTGTGAGATAGACTGTTGCTTACTTTATCATGGAGGAACTCTGGTTGAGAGATAGTGAGACTCTCAAGATGACATGTGCATTGGTTGTGTTGGGAACTGAACCTAGAGCACCTTATGGATGAATACTATGGTTCTTCCAGAACACAGCAACATAAACATGAAGGTAATTAGGATCTAGAAGCCAAGAGAGAAGGCAGCACCACGTGGCTTTCTAATTCTTCAGTTATGACAACAGATCTATACAGGATGCAAAAATGTGCTACATTCTGTTTCCCTAAATAATAATTGGAGTACAAATGAAATTCTGATCAATGTGAGTTCTTATTAATAACCAATGTCTGAATCCTTACCAATTTAAATGTTTAAATAGTTATAAATCATTTACAACTCAATCCTGAGCTGCCCATTGCATCAGGACTGCTGTGTCACTGAAACAGTTGCCATGGCATCCTG
Organism: Tiliqua scincoides; assembly: GCF_035046505.1. NCBI lineage: Eukaryota > Metazoa > Chordata > Lepidosauria > Squamata > Scincidae > Tiliqua > Tiliqua scincoides. The sequence goes on from NC_089824.1 coordinate 125,595,386, forward strand.
TGCGCAACAGGGCAGTCACTGTCAGCTCCTCGGGGAAAGGGATTTTTGTCGCCTTCCTTTGGGTAAGGCAAGTAGCTCCTCAATGGGGCTGCTCAATTCTGTGGCAACCCTTGGGCTGCCATAGAATCAAGAGCCGCCATGTTGGGCCCGTGGTCTGACACAGAGGCTTTGGATGCGGTGGGTCGGAACTCCACCGGTCCCACCTCCCCCCTGGCATGACTCCTCCCTGCCCTCCCCCACCCTCTCCCTGCATCCCCCACTCCAGAATGTCTCCTCCCCACCTCTCCCTATGCCCCCACCTACCTCTCCATCACCCTGCAGTCCATGTGACTGCGGAGTGGCAGACCACCAGTGTTCTACCGGTGCTAGTCCAGTGCCGCTTGGCGCTGGGCCGGCACTGAGGGCTGCAGATATGTTTTATGGCATGTTTATGACACTTAATGCTGGCAGAGGACTGGCAGTAAGAGTCAGGACTGGGCTCTAAATTAGCTAAAATTTAAATCATGCCTCCAAACTTCAATGGCATGTTTAGCTATGTGTACAGACTATGGTTCTCAACTGCTCATAGTGAATGGGCACAGTCCTAACCAGGTCTACTCAGAAGTAAGTCCTATTTTGTTCAATGGGGCTTACTCTCAGGAAAATGTGGTTAGGATTGCTGCTGATGTCTCATAATTCTAACGGACATGCCATAGTTTTTATGGATAGTGAGCTTCATGGTTTAATGATTTGAACGCAGTCTTCCTTGTGCAAGTCTGACGTTCTATCCTCTGAATATTAGTGATCCATTTTCCAATTCTGTCTTTTAATTAAACATTGTAATATTTAATAAATATTTATTTAATAATAAATTATTCATTTAATAATTTAATAATTAAAATAAAGAAATTTGTTGTTAAATAGCGTGACTATATAAATGCCAGGGCCAATAGTGCAATAAAGGTTATTTATCTATCTACTGACTATCATTTCAACTCACACTGTCTGTAATTTGGAAACCCTGATTCAGACCTCTGCAACCGAAATCTAAAATGTAATCCTTAAACCCGAAAAAAAAATCCATCAGAACTCTTCCTGAATTGTTAATATCTGAACTTCAAGATCGCAAATAGGGACTGAGAGTCAGGTGTCTTCATGCCAATTTGAAAGATGAAAATCTAAATGCAGCAACCTCCCCTACTGGCTATGCTTTACTGACTTGAGATGTGTGAAATGTAATGTACTAATGAGGCTATCCTCAAGTAAATGGTTTGATGGAAATTGCTGTTGGTTTAATTAGACTACAGTGTATGGAGAGAAGACTGGGAGAAAGCAAAACATCCCTTCAGCTCAACTTTGTAAACTAGTTTCTTCCAGCATTGCATGGAAATGATTTTCTTGTATCAAATAATACACCAATGAGAATATATGAAATGAATGCATAAGCACATAGAAACAAAGTATGGGCAGGGTGACCAGGTACAATGGAGGACAGAGTGCCTATACCTTTCACCATTGTATAGAAGAGGAAATTTGGGCAGGTGCAGCTTCTTAAACCTTTCCATGTTGAGCTGCACCTGCCCAAATTCCCTCTTCTATGCAATGGTTAAAGGTATAGGCACTCTGTCCTCCATTGTACCTGGTCACCCCGAGTATGGGTATATGTGCCTCAAGTTGGTGAATTCTGTTTCCCATAAAAACATTACACGGTTAGACATAAAAATGGCTAGATGCAGGGCATGCTGTTGACAGTTCTAAGGAGAGCAACAGAAGTGCAACATTAAAAATAACTCTGTATCCTGTTTGCATCACTTTGGTGTTATGTGGTTTTTTCATGAGACAAGTTTGAAAATGTGTGGAATTCAAGATTAAGGACTCATTGTTCTAATTGCTTCCTAGCGTGACACACTGAGAATGAACATGTGGGGCTGGGAACCAGAAGAGCAGTCAGCTAGGTAGCGTTTGAGAGAGTAGGTGCAAGTGAATGGCATTGATCTTGACGTTACTGAGACATTACTGTAAGTAGAAAGAGAAGTCTCTCATAAAGGACGTCTCAGGCCTACCAGCTGCTGGAGGTTGGTATCTTAGCTGGGAATTTCTTGGAAGAGGAGCCTCCACAGATCCAAGTACTTATCTGGACTGGGAGGATTTGGATTATTTTAGTCAATACTCTGGACTGCCACTATAAAGGATACCCCCAATTGAGACCAGAAAAATCCAGGGATTCAGATACCAGTACCTGGCTTTCACCATGCCATAGGAACCATGCTTTATCAATGCCTGGGCCCCAAAAAACAACAACAGCCATGAACAGAAGTTACCATGAGCTCATGGAGTGATCATCTGGCAATATTTGGCTTCTGTTGACCAAGCCCTGCTCCTGAAGATGAGGCCTTGACTTTCAGGATCTGAACCTCTACTGATATATCAGGAAGGATGGAGTTGTAAGACCTACCATAAAACCTGCAGTTTCTGGTGTAGTTGGTATAACCTTAGCTATCTTATGGGCATCTGTTCTACAGTTTCAGAAATCATGTCTTGGATTCTGGTCCAGTACCTTTTAGGTGGACAACTGCCCATTCTTGCAAGCATGTGACAGTGACTCCGGGCCTACCACCAACGGTTCCTTACGTTGGTGGGAACAGGACAAGAATTTAGCATCAGGAAAATTCTAGGGTCGGGACTCAATTAAAGTAAAACTAGTGCATTGATTTTAATTGGTTAATCAATTGATGACTTCTAAATAGATGCAAATAAGTAAGAGCCCAATCCTGGGCTCCGTGCTGCGGCTCTGTGCCACCGCCGGGCTCCCGCACATGCTAACCCAGCACTGGCTGGTGCTGGGCTAGCACAGGGCGGTCGCCCAGCCTCTACGGCTCAGTGGTCTCACGGACCACACAGTATGAGAGGCATTGTGATGACTGAGAGAATAACAGCTTCATTCTCCCACTTCAGACTTGGGCATAAACAGAGTAAGTGGAATGAAAGGCAGAATCACCTGCACTCTTTAAACTGCTGCTTTTCTCTGTTCCTTTTGGACAGGCGTAGTGCATATACTTGAATTCAAGCAAGTTTCTTGTGTGCAAAATGCAGGCTGATTGTACTTTTTGATAATGCATTCTCTTGCAACAGGAACCCTCTTAGGTAAGGCATCTCTCCCACTTGCATGAGAGAAGAGGACGAATGCACCTTCCACTGACAGTTTTTGTACATACTTATATTCGATTCTTTAAAAGAAATATATATAATTCTGATGACTGGCTAGTTGGGGGAATCTTTTAGTTGATCAGAAAAAAAAAGAATTAACAGAACTGATGGCTAAACATCAGTTTTAGAACATTCTGATTTTTCTTGTATGCTTAAAACAGCCAGATTCTGCACGTCACTGCACCAACTGAGTGTGTATGCTGGAATTTTTACTGCCAAAATTATTTATATCCTGCTATTCAGCCAGACATTTTCTCTGCAAACGGGTGTTCCCTAACCACATTTGCCCATGTAATGTGAATGCAGGGGTTGGCAGCACTTGAAGAATTGGTGGTCAGAAGGGAGGGGACTTAACCCCTCCCATGTCTGCTAGTACTTTTTTGCAAATGCTATCCTTCTAATCTTCTGATTTCAAAGCCCAGCCAAGAAAAGTGTGTAGGGATGAACAGATCTTCCCATTCTTTAGTGTTCTATGGGCTCACTCTGCCTTGCACATTTTTCAGTTAAACTAGGACAATTTCTAAAATTAATTCCAGAACTGGAACTTGTATAATTCAATGCAGTGATTTTAGTATTGGGGGGGGAGGGGTTTACTGATGTGGGTATGTGTCTCTTACTGTATTTGTGAAACACTACACAAAAAGAATCTTAATACAGCTATACGTACACTCACATCAAGATTGCTTTTCTGCAGTGCTTTATAATGACTATTGCTAAAACAATGGGAAGAAATGCATGAATGAACTGAAGGAACTAAAAACTGTGGTGTCTATTGGTCTGTACAAAATTTGGAAATAAAAAAATGGAATAAGATATACATTTTAAAATATTAGAGCAGTGTTTCTCAAACTGTGGGTGAGTCATGAGTCAATTTCAGGTGGGTCCCCATTCATTTCAATATTTTATTTTTTAATATATTAGACTTGATGCTACTGTGGTATGTGACGCATTTGGGGAAATGTTACAGATCTGTACTTTTAACAGGCTATTATATACAATATATACTTCTAACAATGATAGTCAATGGGGCTTACTTCTGGGTAGCTGTGGATAGGATTGCAGACTTTGAGGTGTTTGGGGAATATTTTTTAAACAGATGAGCAACTGCTAGGTTAGGAGGGTTTTTCTTTATTTTAAATAATTTTTTAAACTTACAGTAAACTTAATTAATTTGATTTTGTCATTTGTCATATGAGGGGTGTTAAAAATTTTCCTCCTTGATGATGTCACTTCTGGCTACAACATCACTTCTGGTGGGTCCTGAAAGATTGTCATTCTAAAAAGTGGGTTCCGGCTCTAAAAAGTTTGAAAACCACTGTATGAGAGGATTCACGTCTCATCAAATGTCGGGGCTAAATGAAGAACTGTTTTCCTTACAGTGCCAGCAATGCTCACCTAAAATATGGGTTTGTGCAGTATCCTACTTTTGGAATAGAACAGGAACTTGCTGAGTATCACACAAAAGCTAAAATTAGGGATGCTGCAAATATCTGATTTTTCAGCTCCCAGTGTGAAAACCACATATTTGCTGTTTTAGAAACGTGTTAGAAACAGGCAGTGAGTTTGAGAACATTATAGTCTGATCTGTTAAAAAAAAAAGAAGAAGAAAAGGAGGAGGGGGCAACTATACACAAGATGGTGAGCAATTTGTCCACTTTTGCATGCAGTTGGCAATAACAATTCAGATCTGGGTTGCACTTCTAAGACACTTTGCTCTCAGTGGGGAATGTGATGCATGATTGAGCCAAGCAGGATTATGGGGCACATGCAGTGTGCAATAATGACTTGGAAAATTGCCTATCCACTTTTGAAAATGATGGTCTAACTCAGTGTTTCTAAAACTGTGGGTCAGGACCCACTAGATGAGTCGCAAGCCAATTTCAGGTGGGTCCCCATTCATTTCAATATTTTATTTTTAAAATATCAGACTTGATGCTACCAACGTATGTGACTGCATTTGGGGACCTGTAAATTGAACAGGTTACTCTGTATATGTTTTTAACAATGATCGTAAATGGTACTTACTCCTGGATAAGTGTGGGTAGGATAGCAGTCTAGGATTGTTCAAAAATTTTCCTGCTTGATGATTTCACTTCTGGTCATGACATCACTTCCAGTGGGTCCTGACAGATTATAATTCTAAAAAGTGGGTCCCGGTGCCAAGAATGTGAGAACCACTGGTCTAACTCATGATGTGCGAGTTCCCCAGTTGAAACCCACAGTGTCTTTTTCTTGTTTCAAAAAGCCGGGGGAACAATTTGCATCAGGGCTGTGGGAGAGGGTCTAATCCCCCTGTGCCAAGGCTCCAATCTAAACTGCAGCCTGAACTTCTACTACCGGAAGAAGGAAAAGCAGACAACCAGACTTTTTGTATCCTTGTGTTTCCCCTTCCACAGCTAATAGGTAGCTGTGGGGGAGGGGGAATTGAAGTCAGGAAACTTGGCTGGTGCATAGGGTTAGCACACACCCACTGGTGCACCTGGGGGCGTGGGGGGGGCAAATACTTTGAGGCACCACCTGGCAGGGGATGGTGGCATGACTTTTATATTGTATATAAAAATATTTAAGAGGTTGTAAATGGCCTTCAGCTTGCCAAGTAGATGCAAAGCGATTGCGCTCCACTTCTGGAGGCGGGGCGTGATCGCTTCGCATCTACTTTCACTGCTGCGGGGAGCCAGGCTCCCAAGCCCCTGCAGCCCCCCTGAGTGGTGTGATCCTGGATTGCCCTGCTGCCTTCCCCCGCCCCTGCTGCCTTCCCCCTCCCGCCCATGCAAGAACTTAGTGGCTCTCAAACTCTCCCAGAGAGTTTGAGAACCACTGCTCTAGTGGAAGGGCAAGTGTAGATGCTACCCAGTTTGTGGTTTAGCAAAGTCACTCACTGGTTGAGTCTTCTCCACCAGTCTCTTTTTAAATGAAAAAGAAACATTAACAATAGCAGAAACATAATCTCTTTCAGTGGAACACTGTAATGCTCACAATGTGATGGGCTCTAACTGTACAAAAATGACAACTACAATTAAGTCTCCAAGCTGACAAGTGGCATCTAAGTGAAACAAGGTAGACAACTATGTCATCATTTTTATTGTGTAATCATGTATGTATGCTTTATGTCATCATCTACCTCTGCCTTTCTTTTTCTCCCCTTCCTCTGCCATGTCCTTTGCTCTGCCTAGATGGTATCCCCGACAGGAAAATCCTAGGCCACACTGAGTTCACGTAAGCCACGCTGAGTTTTACAGGCCTTACTCTGAGAACAATGTGTATAGAATTTCAGTCTTGGGGTAAAAATTTGCCCTCGCATTCTGTGTAAAGCATCATATATATTGAGGGTGCAATGTTATTATTTCTCAATAGCTTTATTAAATTTCTCCAGAGCCATCTTCCCTAACTACTCAAGTCAATTTCTAATGAGTCAGTTTTCCTTACATATTGGGAAAAAGAAGGCACATTCATCAGCAGACTTATATTTGTAATTTAGCAGGACTTGTAGTTTTGTTCCTATGAACCAAATTTACATGGTACTTTCTTCTTAATTTAAAAAAAAAATGTCATTGATGACACTTGTGGCTTTCCTTACAGGGGTGTGGTAATAATTACTGAGATAATGCATTTCAAGCGCTTGCCACAGGGCAAACGGTCTATATAAATGCTACACATTGTCATTATACAAATGATTTGTAGAGATGGGCTTGTTCTATTCCTGGGTGTGCGCATGTGAATGCAAATGCAAATGTCTGTTCCTTAGGTTCATGAATAAAGGACAAAAGCATCACCATCTTATCAGATCCATTCTTCACTCTTACATAACCAAGCCAGAAGGAGTGAGAGATGAATCTGACCCAGGGCTGAGGTTTGGCATCTAAGTTTCTCCAGTGTTACCTTTTGGTCAGAACAGCTTTTGTCTGTATGGGTCTGGGCATTTTGAAATGCTGTTAGTATTTGCATTGCTCTCCCTTCCCCATCAAAGGTAGCAGCAACTGCAGAGATTAAACCTTTTCTCATAGGGCATGACCGGTGATAATGGAAGGCTCACAAAGGGAAATGGCTTGCTTTGAAAGCTCAAACGATTGTATCTGTATTTAAAGGATGCTTTGTGCTTATGACAAAGTAGTCCTCGATAAAAGCCTGCACAATACCAGGATTTGAAATCTTTGCAAAATTAAATTAAAACCCATTGACATTTCTCCATAGCAAGGCTTCAAATGGAACACCTTTCAACTACATCTCTTTGCCTTGAAGGGAACTTTACTCCTGAACTTTGAGGTGATTATTCCACCCTCTTTCTACTTTCAGGACCTAATTCAGGTGATTGCTAACCTGCCTGGGAAGAATCAAGACTATTTTAAGAACGTAAGGCACCTTCAGCTGCAGAATTCATATATCTCAGTGTTCCAAGAAAGTTTCTTGGTGCATTTAAGTTTCACCAAATCATTTCCTGAAGATTCCATTCTACTGGCATTCTCTGTGTTTTTTTTCCCCCTGTTAAGGAAAACAATATTTAACTGCAATAATTAATTGGACTTAATTGAATAACCCTGCAGAACTCAGAATCTTCTCATTACACAGAAGAACTGGCCAACTGATTTTAATCTAAATATTTTGGCCTCAATCTCTGGTCTGCAATATGGAGATAACAGGGATGGGAAGGTCCAACCCTGTTTGACTTGAGTCTAGTCTAGAATCACTGCTCCCCTGCTACTTGACTTAAAAGTGAGTCATAACGAGGGCACTTTTGCAGTCACCAAGTCACCCTTTTGTGCCTCTAAAGGACTCAAGTTGAGTCGCTCCCTTTAAAAAGCCAACCGTGGAAAAAAACAGGGCTGCTGTCAGGGGGTGTGTGGGGGTCAAATGACTCCTTTAATACTCCCCTGATACCCCATCCCATCTGTAAACAAGGTAGGAGGAGGAGTAGTCCCACTGTAGCCAGTCATTCAATGAGGGTTCCTCCTCCCAAGTAACAACAGAGCCAAAAGGAGCCTTGTGTTCTACACGATCGCTACAAACAGCCTCCCCCACCCCCGCTTCCCTGTTGCCTCCCCCTCCCTGGGCTTCTGCATCCAATCCTTGGCTCCCCCTTGGCTCTTCCTTCTGCCCTCTTCAACCAATGAAAATATCAAATGCCCATCCTTTGTCCAATAATCACTGGTTCCTTCCTTATTATCAGAGACAGGCAAAGAGCTTGTTCCCACCTCCCCCCTCCTTCTCATGCTAAAACCAAACATTAATTCTTACCTCATGGCTGAAACCTCCCTGCTGCTCGCTCAATCTGAATGGTGGCCCCACAAGGTTTTTTACACCACAAAAACAGTAACCAAGTATACCCAAACACAGGCAGACTCAAGTCAGCATGTGGGGGGACAAGTGCCGAGTCAGGGGCCCCCTGACTTGAGTGTTCTTCCAAGTCTTCCACATGCGCAACTCATGAGTCCCAGAGTCATTTTCGTGACTTGAATCTGAGGCATCCAAGTCGAGTTCCCAACCCTGGATAATAATATTGAGCTACCCTACAAGACTGTTGTACAGAATATTGAGCTAATGCCTGTGAACACGCAAAAAGTGCAGTTACGCTAAGTGTTGTTCTGTAAGAATCTGGTCTCGCACCTAAAGTTTGATGGTGACAATTGAGAACTGTGAACTGTTATAGCATTTATGTTGACTAACTTCCAATGACATTCTGAAGGTGTATTTCCAACACCACATAAAAATAGCTTGCCAACTAAACACAGTTTAAGAACATGTGTTGTGTTTTCCACTTTATACTACACAATAATGAGATATGAACACACAATAAACACAATACTTTATACTACACAATAACAATATCAACACACAATAAACAAGCTCTTTGTTTTTTCATAGCAAAAGTATATGTGTCTTGACCTGCACCCCTACTGAATAGGCTCACTTAATTGTTTATAACCATAATCTCTCAGTGTGATGGCCAGAAATACAGCTGACCCTCATGGAAAATGACTTGTGCTCTTTCCCTTGAAGGAAACAAAAGGTCCAGTCCTATCCCAGTAATACGCTAGCATATCTCAATGTATGTCAGTGCAATGGCAGCCTTATTGGTGTAGAAGTCTAAACCAGTGATGAATGCACCATGGATGCTGGAAAAAATACCACATTGGCGTAGCTTGGATGTCACTCAGACGCCAGTGCAACTCTGCCAGAGGAGAGGCCCAAATGGAGGATATTGGGGCGGAACATGAGAAGGATGTAGGAGAGGCAATGTACACCAATTCCTAACCCCCTTCAGACAACAGACATGCCTCCAACGCCAAAAACAGGCTACAACAAAGACAAAGCTGGCGTAGGTAGGAGGATTTCCATAAAGAACAATAGAGGAAAGAATAAATAGTGGAAAATAGTTGAATGGGGTGGGTGGTTTGGGCCTGGGATGGGGGTGGGATTGGCAACGCTTACCCTAAACCTACAGCTGCCCAAAATTCCCCTTTGAGAAACAGCTGGTACCACTACATTGTCACATGGGAATTTAGATAGGATTGAACTGTGAGTCAGACAAAGGATCCAAATTGTCTACACACTGCCTCGCAGCAGCTCTTTACGGGTTCAGAAAGGGACCTTTACCAGCAGAATCTGGAGCCACCAGCACTTGAACTTGGGACCTTCTACATGCAAAGCATGGGCTCTGTCACTGAATGATGTCCCCATCCCCACGCACTGCATTGAAGGGAGAGTTCAGTTCTCCAACCATTGCCAGGTTGCAAAAATGTCATCATCCCTTTTGCCTTGACTGCATTTATGGGTGCAGCGAATAAGGATAAGGGCCTCTTTCTGGGATGGGAAAACAAAAATCACACAGGGGGGATGCGAACCAACCAGTCCATTCTTTGCTTGCTGGTTCCTAGCAAGCCCTATGTATACATTTTAGGCAGCCGCAAACAGCTCTTGGGAAGAAATTTTCAGAAATGGGGGCTATTATATCAAATGTGGAGCCGTTTGTTCTGACTTGTTTTTCAGGGAAATGCTCTTTATTCAGTCCACAGTGGCAGTTACACATCAGGGAAGAGGCTCTGACAGGAAGCGCATTTGTCTGCTATGCCGTCAGTTTGTGATTGGTGGAGGTTGCTGATAGTATTCTGGGCTCCCTACTGAGGGCTGGAACAATCACTTCAAAGTCTCTCCTTTCCCTCCCCTCACTTCTTTTTTCTAAAATATCCTTGGGCTATTCCCACATAAAATGAGACACATGAAATAGTGAATGCTGTAGCCCACAAGTATTGTGGCATAAATAAAGATGCCGCCCCTTTACAACACAACCAAACACAAGGTGATGCCAAGCCCAGTTGCAGCTCTGTTCCTGTCAGGGGTTGAGCGCTTGCTGATTTTGACAAGGATCGGATTTCATCCATATGGTGATCTTCGTGATTTGCCTAAATGGAGCTACCTGCTCATCTACTTCCTTGATCTCTCTCTCTCTCTCTCTCTCTCTCTCTCTCTCTCTCTCTCTCTCTCTCTCTCTCTCTCTGCCTTCTTCCTCCTGGAGTACTATTTTAAATATGTTCAAAAAGCAGATAACGAAACACACCATCGCAGGGGATCACAAAAGGCTAACTCAGAAAGCCAACATCTAATGATCATGCCAAAGGACATTAGTGTTGCTAATCAAAAGGGGCCAGCCTTTGTTAGTTGTTTGAATTGGCAAGCTTGAAATATGCACTTTCCCCTCATCCTTTCTTTGATTATCAGGCAAAGGACTCTGTAGATATTCATAGCTCCTCAAAACAGTGCAGGTGTTTTGAGGAGCTCCATTTCTGAGGACAGCTGGCGGGTCTGCCTTTTCTGTTTCATTACATTTTTATCCCACCGCCCTACCAAGGAGCTGAAGGTAGCATAGGCAGTTCCATCTATTTGATCCTCGCCACAACTCTCTAAAGTTGGTGAGGCTGACTGGCCCAAATCCCCTAAGGACCTTTGTGGGACTTAATCCAGGTCTCCCAACTCCTGTACTCTAACCTCTACATCAGGAATGCCCAAATCCTGGCCCAGGGCCCACTTCTCCAGGGAGCCCCAATCTCCAATGAGCCCCTGGCCCTCTGCAGACTTGCTAGAGCCCATGCTGGCCCGACACAACCACTCTCAGCGTGAGGGTGACTGTTTGACCTCTCGCGTGAGCTGTGAGCTCCCTCCACTACTTGCTGTTTCATGATGCAGCAGTGGCTGTGAAGGAAAGGCTGGTTTTGCTTTGTGCAAGACCTTTTAGAGGCCTTGAACTACTGCAAGACCTTCATTCATTCATATTAGTCCCATCTCTAATATACAGGTTGACCCAAAAAAAAACAGAACCCACAAATCTTTGAATAAAACTGTTAATTTTAATTTTTCTTCTTTTTTCTTTCAGGGTATACAAGTCGACTATGTGCATGAAATATTGGAACAATAATCTTCCCCAATATGTCTTGGCCAACCAAGGAAAAGACATTTTGGACATTACTGGTCCTTTGTAGATTTAATAAAATTTTTATGGGTTCTGTTTTTGGGGGGGGGGGTCACCCTGTATTAACATGTAAATTTATTCAAATTTTAAATGAAAATTAATTCTTTTTTTTCTTGGCCCCCGACATAGTGGCAGACAGTTGATGTGGCCCTCCTGCCAAAAAGTTTGGACACCCCTGCTCTACACCATACTTTCAGTATGATCAGTATGATCAGTATGGACTGGCCATTCATCAGCATTTCAGACAAGGGACTTTTTAAGTCCTACTTGGAAATGCCAGGGATTGAAGCTGGAACCTTCTGTGCATGCACAGCATGTATTGTACATAGAGCAATGGCCCCATCCCCACCCCTGGGGTGGTGACAAAGGTTGGCCAGGTAGAGGCTTGTTCATGGCTATCAGAGGGCCCATCTGGCTATACAAATTCCTGAATCCTCACCAGTTGTAGTGATAGTACCCAACATGCCATCAGAGGCAGGAGGTGATGTGCCATGCAAGGCTCAGTGCAGGCCTTTGTCTCAGGACTCTCCTTTCCTTTCCACATCTGAGCAGTAGAACTGTAGCCTGTGCCTTCAGACATTCTGTCAGTTGCATGCCTGCCATTGACCTGCCTGGGGCAAATACCCCAGGCGCCCGCTGCTGGGACCCCGCGGAACCCTCTCTGAGACTCCTGACGGGGGTGAAAACTGTGCTTCTGGTTTGCTGGAAGCACAGTTTATAGCGCTGAGGAACCTCACACAGAGGTGCAGGAGGAGGTCGTGCGAGGCTCCATGAGCCTCAGGTGAGGGGGGGTGGATTTCTGCCCAGGAGGGGTGGTGATAGCCCATGGGGGGGCTGCGGAGGTCCACAGCTGCATTCTGTAGACCAGCACTTCCCATATGTACCTGGCCAATGACGTCCTTCCCCAGTGCTTGGAACCCAGAAGTAAATGGAGATGACACATTTTGTGTCATGTGTTGATGCCACCACTACACACTTGCTGGTCTGAAGGCCTGCCACAACCCTACAAATGGTGGTAAGAGGCTCTGGGCGGGCAGGCAGGCAGGCTTCCTAATGCAAATGAAAATTGTGCGTGGGAGCTCTTCGTGCTGAACCAAGCCTCCTGCTACCACTTGTAGAGTCACGTGGAGGTCTTCCTGCTGGGTTGCGGGCATCCTGCAACGCCGCAGTGAGTGTCTCACAACACTCCAGGGCTTTGCAAACCATAGTTCGGAAACCTCTGCTCTACACCAGGGGTGTCCAAACTTTTTGGCAGGAGGGCCACATCATCTCTCTGACACTGTGTTGGAGGTCAGGAAAAAAAAAGAATTAATTTAAATTTCAAATTTGAATAAATTTACATAAATGAATATATTAGAGATGAAACTTATATGAATGAATGAAGGTCTTGCAATAGCTCAAGACCTGTAAAAGGCTTTGCACAAAGCAAGGCCGGCCTTTCCTTTGCTGCTACTGCTGCATCACACACGTGAAACAGCAAGCAGTGGAGGGAGCCCTTGGCCTGCAGCTCATGTGAGAGGTCGAACAGTCGTCCCTCATGCTGAGAGCAGTTGCATTGTGCCAGCACTGGCTCCTGCAAGCCTCTGGAGGGCCAGAGACTCATTGGAGACTGGGTGCTCTCCACGGGTCTGATTGGGAGTCCCCGAGGGCCGCAAATGGCCCCCGGGCCAGGGTTTGGGCACCCCTGCTCTAGACTGAAGAGCCCCACATAATAATTAGAATGTATAAAAGCAACTCCATACAAAGGCATATATACAGGCCCAGGAAAAGAACCGTGACATTCACCCCATTGAACAAAGTTGTTTTTTTTTCTTCTCTTCCAAAGTGGCTTGTAGAAACTCTCTACAGGTTGATTGATGATCCTTTGTCTGGACTGGGACGAGAAGGTATCTGGCTTTTGGAAGAATTGCATAAATATAATGAGAAATGCTTCCTCTTTTCACTGTAACCCATATGGGTGTCTGCTGGCCTCTTTGAAATTTTCAACAATGTCTGTGCAGGTACGCACCACAGAGCAGAGAATAGAACTTACAGCTGGTACCTGCACTGTATGTGGGAATGACCACAAGACCATCTAGCGTTCACACTACAGAAAACAAGTCTTGGATAAAATGTCCGGATTTCAGAATAGTCCAGATTTTGGATGTCCGGATAATGGGTACTCTACCTGCACTTGATGTCTTCCCCAATTGCCTGTGCAAAGATTGACTTGTCAGCCTAGCAGATTTGTTTTCAGTACAATCATACAAGTTACCGTAATACTAAACTTTTATTTGTTTTGGGCCTAGACAGTAGCAAAACTATCCCAAACCAGCATCATTTCGCGCCCCCCCCCATCCCTCAACCCTTTAAAAACAGACAAAAGTTTCATGTCAGGCCATGTTTATCAATAAAGAGGAAGTTCAGTAATTCTATTTCAAATCAACCATATGGATAAAATAATTTTGATTAGGTATTGCAAAACCGCAAGAAAGCACTTTTGCCATTCTCCCTTTGTCTGTTTGCCAGTAGATATTTGGCTTTCTACGAGTTGGGCCAAAGTTCAAACCCCATAGGTAAGAAAGACAGAAATGTACACTGTATATTCTTTGAAATGGACTTTGGTGCTTTGGTGGAATGTCCTCAGTTGCACCCTTCCCACAGATAAAATGGGCATCACGGGGGGTTAGCTTGTACAACATTTGTTTCACTGAGTAGCAGAAGCAGGAAATATAGTTAAGAGGATATGCAAATAGAACATCCTGATCCTTGTTGGGTGGAGGGCAGAACGGGAAGGGTGATGCATCTCGGTGTTCTATAAATTGTCTATTAGACTGACATCATTGTGGTCTTTTTTAAAAAGAGATGATTTATGTTTGTAAGGCTAGGAACTGAAAGTTTGTAGTCTAAATTAGCGGACAGTACTAAGCAAGCATTCATCTTTTAACTTATTCATCAGAGTCCTGTTTAAAAAGATCACTTTCACACTTGAAGGTCAAATTATTTCAGCAAACACCAGACTGAAAAAAACATTTCAGTTCTTGCTGAGATAGGGCTGGTTTGGATGATATGTCTATGGGCCATCCCAACTGCATCCCCCTGCATCTGGTGTTGCATTACACAGGAGGTGACATGTCTAAATCACCTCTCCGCAAATGAATGAAATACTACTGTAGTGTCAGACAAATCATCCTTGCCCCATGCAATGAGGCATGGACAGCATGCCAGATGGAGGGGAAACGGCACACCCATGCTTTTCACACCCATGCTCGCCACTTTGCACACCCGTGAGATGAAGTGGTACCCCACTAGAATGAGCAAGTTAGTCAGATGATCGTGTGAACCAGCCCATGTTGGAGAATGATTGGGGGAGGGCACCTACATGGGAGAGGAGGTGAATGGATATAATTTACCCTTCCACACCAGCTGTTGATAGGTAATGGTGGTGGGAAGAAGTAATCGCAGGGGGAAATTAATGAAAGGTTATGTATCACCTCAAGAGGAGGCTCTCTTATATTTGGCAGGGAGGGAGCAACTGTCCATATTCACCCCAGCATGGCATCTTTTCTAATGGCAGCTAGGTCATTTTTTAGATTGTGAGCCCTTTGAGAGAGGGAACAAATTGTTTGTTTGTTTAAGCTATGTAAGCCACTTTCAGCCCAATTTTCAGAGCACTGCTGCCACGTGGGAACCTACTGCCAGACTTAAGAAAGTCAGGGCCTGATCCTAACTGGCCCTTGGGCTGGCGCATGTCCCTTGCACTGGCCCAAAGGTGTCACAAAAGTGCCATAAGGCCCTACCCCCCCTAATTGAAAATTAATCTATTTGAAAATGTGTGAATAGTGGAAGGCAGGAAAAGCCAGTTCAGAGTCTAGATTATGGGGCAAACTTCACTGGAGTTATATGGAAGGATTTTGTCAAAATGTTTAATTTTAGAATGGAAAACACACACACAATACAGGAAGACACACACAGGGAGAGAGAGGGAGAGAGAGAGAGTTTGATAAACCTCTGCATCAGTGGCATTGCTAGGGGGTGCAGGTGGTGCAGGCCGCACCATCTGACGTGCACGGGGGGTGACACACATGGGGGGAACATGCTAAAATCGCGGTGGTTAGGAGTAATACCAACATATTATATACCGTTGGATGTGGACTTTCCAGCAGAATGCAATGCAAAAAACTAGAGTGAAATATCTCCTTTCTATCAAAAGTTATGGCCAAAAACTCGGAGAACAAAAATGCATGAAGCCCTATGGAAGTGAAACTGAGCTGTATTATGCGTTTTCTCACAATTAGGCGAACTTGCCTTAGTCCTTTGGAAAGGGCAGACTGAGAGGAATCCAACGTCATCAGAATGGTCCTGATTCAATGAATGCAGCCCCCAAAAACACCTGAGAAGGAAGTCCCTCCCTCCAAGCAGACAAATGTATTGAGCCCTATGGAAAGCGAAACTGTGGGTGCAATCCTAACCCCTTATGTCATTGCTTTCCCGCACTGGCATAGCGGTGCCAATGGGACGTGTGCTGCATCCTGCAGTTGGGTGTCTCTCATGGAGGCCTTGATGAGTAAGGGAATGTTTGTTCCCTTATCTCAGAGCTGCATTGCCCTTATGTCAGTGCTGGAAAGCACTGATGTAAAGGGTTAGGATTGCGTCCTAAGCCTCACGGTCACGTTTACTCATGAGTAAGCAAACGTGCCTTGGCTGCTGGTCAGGCCAGGCAAAAGGGAATGTGAAGCTATCAGAATGGTCCTGATCTGATGGAACTGGAGCTCAGCAAATGCTGCAGAAGGCAGCCCCCCACCACTAAAAAGGATCAAAACAGAGGCTTCAGCTGATAAGGTGAACTTTTTGGAGACTTGCAAAGCCAGGTGGATCCTGACAGTGATCTGGTTTAAACAGAAGTTCTTAAATTGAACTGGGCACTGGGTAGGGCTGAAAACCTTACTGATTGGCGGGGGGGGGGGTTTATTGTAGGCAGGCTACAGAGGAAATTCACTTGGTGGACCAGGGCTGGCTTCTGCTTATTTAATTCTTTGTTTTACTTTAATTATTTATACTTATTTATTTTAATTTGCCTGGAGATGTTGCTTCTACCATGACATCACTTCTGGTGGGTCTTGGACAGATTGCCATTCTAAAAAGTGGGCCCCAGTGCTAAAGGTTTGAGAACTGCTGCAATAAGGTGTTAGTAAGTTGACACCCGGGGGTGTGTGTGTGACACCACTAGTGACCAAAATCACTAAAATAACAGTTTGGAGGAATACCATGATGTTATATATCAATCAAAGCGTAATTTCATGCAGAATGTGTTCTATCTTTGTTCTATCAAAAGGTACAGCCAAAAAACCAGTGGGGGGGGGGGAAAGATGGTTCATCACCACACCCACCACCTGGGGTGTTGCCCCGCCCACTGCACGGGGGGTGACGCGTTGGCATCCCGCACCAGGTGATGTGAACCCTGGTGACGCCACTGCTCTGCACAGAAGGAAGTCTTTTCTGTTCTCGAGAAATCTTTCAAAGGCCATTAAGGGAATAAAATATCATCTAATTTTTAGCATTTCATATTTTATATATTGCTCTCTCTCTCTCTCTCTCTCTCTCTCTCTCTCTCTCTGTGTGTGTGTGTGTGTGTGTGTGTGTGTGTTGTGTTGTGTTTTTCAGACTCAAGAAAAGCCAGGACCTTGCCCTGAGGAGCTTACAGTCTAAATTTAGGCAGTAGGAGAGACAGTACAGGAAGGAAAGGGATAGAGGAGAGAGGCAAGTGGCTGAACTGGAGCACATGCTTGCAGAGCTGATGGTCTGCGGTACACACTAACAGTCTGGCCACAGTAATCTTTAAAGTTTGCCTATAATGCTATTTTAAGCATCCAAAACCTATCTGATCCCCCTATTATATGGAATTTGTTTTTGGGGGACTGTGGTGAACATAGTGCACCCAGTTAAAATGAAATGGACTAATTTGTGCCAGACCTCTTAGACCATTTACTACAAAATATGAAACCAAAGCACGGCATAAAATCAAGACATTCAAGAAGGGTATCCTGCCCTTTCCAAGTGTTTCATTTCCCAACTTCTGGTCTGCCTTATTCTGCACACGTCTTTCTAAAACAGCCTCTTACTTTCCTGGCTCTCTGCCACTGCCTTACACCAACACTCATACATTTAGGTCCATGTGCATTTCCATAACATTTGTTCCGTATTCCATCTAAAGCCCAACTGTGATTAATGCTCTGCTGCCCTCCCCCCACCATAATCTGCTGATTTCCCCTTATTTTTGGACATTTCTAACAGCCCAATCCAATCTGCATCACTCCATAGCTTGCTCTCGTGCCAATGGAGGACGTGTTGCATGCTATGGAGAGAGGGATGATCAGATGACCAGCAAGTGGTAAATAAAAATTGTTTTCCTTGTAGGTTGCCTGATTACTGTTTGATTGCTGTTTTGCTGGTATATGTCTGAGAAGAGGAGGGGGTGGGGCTGGTTGGAAAAATTGGGGATTTGGCATGTGCCCTTGCCCCTGAGATCCTCCAGTCTGCTCCCCCCCTTCCTGCCTTTCCCCTCCCCTCCTGGAACTTCCCCAAATCACCCATGACTCATCCCCATCACTACCTTATCTCAGCCAGTGGGGCATTCATGTGAATGTGGCATAGGATGACCCAATGTCATAACTGTAAAAGAAGACCAGGCACGCCAAAATGTCAGACATCCCGGAGAAATGGAGGACATGACAAAATAAAAGCTAAAACCACTTGTATCTTGAGCCTGCTCCTGGTTCCAACTGTCATCCAGAGAGATTCACGCTCCTACACCTTACTCAGGTGAATGATTCACACACACACACACACAATTTCAAGAGCTGGAGGGCATATCCCACAGAAGTCACTGACCATGGGCAGCAATCTGTGTGGAGCAGTTATGTTTTATACTGTATAGCACCTTGTTTTTTCAGCACTTAGGCAATAATAAATAATATTACACTGAACTGGGGAAGCTCAGGTCATGATGATGATGATGATAAATCCCACCTTTCTTCAAGAAAATTCCAGACAGCTTACACTGCTCAATATAAAATGGTAAAAATACACCAACACATACAAACTATGAAACATATAGAAACTATGATAAGCTGAAACCATATCGCAAATAAGGGGGGAACATTTCTACCTTATGTAGCAGTAAAGGCCTGTTGAAATAAAGCCTACAGGCAGTACCAGAAAACTGGTAAAGAGGCCCCAACTTCACCTCACAGAGTCAAGACTTCCACATAGCGGGGGTCACGACTGAGAAGGCCTTTTCATAGGTTACTGCCAGCTGAATTTCCAATGGTGACAGAACCCACAAGAGGGTCGCCCTGACAGATGTTACTGAACTGGCATATTCATGTGGAGGAAGGTGGCCCTCTGGCCCACAGATGTTAAGAGCTTTAGAGGTCACCTCCAGCTCCTTGAATCGTGCCTGGAACCATACTGACAACCAGAGTAGCAACGGCGTGACATGATCAAAGAGCCTTGCATCCGTTAATGCTCTTGCAGCTGCATTCTGCACCAGCTGAAATGAAAGTTGAAGAGCCAAAGCTCATGAGAGACAGAGAAAGAAAGGAGGAGAAGCTGGAGCATGACCCAAAGGTGGGTTCCTTCAAATTAAATGAGCCAGCTGGCTCTCTTGTCTCCCATACCAACGAATTTAAGGGAGCCAAAATGTTCTCCCTTAAATGTAAGAATCTCAGATTCGAGTTGACTTGGAACAGGGAGGCTTTATTTTCATACAGTCTAGAGTTAGCTGGCTATTATTACTGTGAACCAAATATTTCAACTGAAGAACCACATCTGAAGTATGTGTGAAATAGGAAGCTGCTTGTCTTCTGCTTCAGACGTCACAAGTGGGTACTTTTTTCTCCCCGCTTTGGCTTTACTTTCTGAAGCTCTCATGCAATGAACCAGAGCCCATCTGAGATCCCTGACTGGCTCTGGATCATTGCATGAGAGCTTCAGAAACTCCTGAGCAAAACTCCCGAGGAAAGAAATGCAACAGGGAACACATAGCGAGCTGTATACTGAACACTGGAGGAAGAAGTCTTCATTGCCTCCAAACCAAGCCAGCATTTATGGGAGTTATTCTGTCTTTTTAATTTGAGAAAGTATTTTTTGATATATGTAATATTGCAAAGCAAAGCAAATATCCCCTACCCTCCCTTCCTTATACTGACCAATAACGAATCACTTTAATAAGTATATATTCTTTTCTATATTAAAGAACTTGATCAGAGACTCTTTTCCAGATAGCCTTGCTTTCTCAACATAGGCAGGTGGCGACTGGTGAGAAGTCTTTTCAACAGAGAACCCCAGTTATGGAATGCTGCCCAGAGAAATAACTAGGAGCCTCCTTTTAAGTCTTTTTTGTGCCTGGCAAAGACATTCTTATTTTCCCAGGCCTGTTTATTTTATTTATTTATCATATTGCTACACTGCCTTTCCTCCAAGGAGCTCAGAGTGGTATCCAAGCATCCCCTTGTATCTGTGGGGTTCCATTCCCCCTCCCATGGATATGGAAACCGCAGATATGGAGGAACCTATAGAAGATAGAACACACACACCCCATGCCTATTTTCTTTAGTAGCAGTGGAAACATGTATTTTTTTTTTTTCTTAAAAGAGGAAGTTTCTTGCTTAACTGAGGAATGTGACATGCAGGCAGGCAGCCTGAATGCTAGAGCTGCAGTCTCCAAAGTGAAGACCGCTGCGCACCAGCAAAGGCTTTCTCGGCACAGACGGCACTTACCGTTTCATCAAGGGGTCTCCGCAAAATGCCTCCATGCAACCCATTCCTTACCCCATCCAGCTACTTCTGCCCAGAAATCCAGGCACAAAGCCTGCAGGGGTGTTGGAAGCCAGAAGCGGTTGGATGTGGCAAGGAACAGGGGTGCACAGAAGCGTTTTGCAGAGGCCCCTAGTGGAACAGTAAGCACCATTCATGCAGGAGAGGGCTTTGAAAGACGACCGGATCTAACCTGTGGGCCAGGGTCTGGAGAGCCCTGTGCTAGAGGGAGGAGACAAACATTTGTCTTGGATCTTCCTAGTCTAAGTCCAATTCCAGAACCACAACACCATCCTGAGTCTCTTAAAGTTTAAGCACCAGCTTTACTAGGTTTACTGTTCCCAATTTATTTTATTAAAATATTTATATCCTGCCTTTTGTGTAAATTACAGCCCAAGGCAGCTTGTGATACAACAACATAAAAAGCAAAGCACTTTAAAAGACAAATAAAAATAATAAAACCACTCTGAAAACTGCAGCTAAAAGCAGCATGATTTCGGTTTTTATTCTTTTGCTGCTTTGTTACTATTCATCAATACATTGTTTTATTCCTTTCCTCCAATTTCATGCCATTATTGAATGGCGAGGAGGGTGCACATCTCATCATGGGATAAAGGAATAAATAAAATTGTGATTAATGCAGCGAGACTGTATCCTGCCCAAGTTTTCTCTTCACTGTCACCAAGTTTGCGAGGACTTTTTCAGTTGCTGTTCACATTTGATCCTTACTTGTTGTGCAAGCTTGTGCATCTGCAAAATTTGTGTCTCAGTTCACCTGCCAATTAGAAGTTTATGATCTTTCCAGTGTTGAGCAATGTGCAACGCATGCACAGTAACCAGTGTAACTGACGCAATTGTCTTTCACAATATGTTTTCTTCATGGCTGTAGGCCAATGACTATTGTGAGGAGGACGGGAAACCCCGTCCAAGGGGAACTCTGTTCAAACTTTTCTTGTTTGATGAACTTGTGCCCAGAAATCCTAGACATGCAAGTATATTCTCATGGAAGATTTCTCACAGAACTGTTTTCTCCTTATTAGAGAAGGTTTTTTCTTAACAGTTAAAAACTGTTTAACAGTTAAAAACAGTCCTCCTCCTCCTCAAAAAGTTTCGCTTTTTGAGTTTCACCAGCCACTCAAGCCTGTGGCTCTACTGGTGACTGGGTAACAGTGTCCCCCCCAAGTAGTAGGTTGTTAAACTCTTGATGCATATAGCCTTATCTATCTAATCAGTTTTGTGAACACCAAGAATTGAGTCACGATCCACGGGTGTTCCACAAACCCACAGTTTGAGAACCACTGCATATAGCTAAGATGGGGAAGGAGGTCTGCTGTTCAAGAAAAACAAGTCCAAATGTGCCCTGGATGCACAGAACCAGTCATGCAGTTTGATGGGTTCCAATTGTTGTTTTTATTGCTCCTTGTTCTGCAATGCTGCATTCATTTTTTTTTTTTTGAAATTATTGATTACAATTGACTACGTTTACAAAAATAATGTTCTGCTCAACAGTTCAGAATGTACTATGCACATTCCAACATACCAAAAATACATTCATTTATTCATAGATGAATTGTTCTTCCACAATGCAATCCTACCCATGCCTACTCAGAAGTAAGTCCCAAATGAGTTAAATGAGATCATTCCCAGGTACGTGTGAATAGAACTGCAGCCTTCATCAAATCGTGAATCTATCCATTTCAGCTAGTTCAAATACTTTAATCATCCATTCTATGGTAGGGATGACAGCTTTCCAATATTTCACCCACACAATTCTGGTAGCAGCCAAGATATTCAATATCAATAATTTTGCTGACAGGAGATAATGAGAGTCACCATATCTATAGCAATTATTATTAACCCTTTGCTACAGTGTTTTGGGCAGGGCTGGCCCATCCATGAGGCCAACTGAAGTGGTTGCTTCAGGCAACATTTGGATGAGGGCAGCCACCTCTGTCTGTCTGTTTGTCTCCACTGACCCTCCTCCTACTCCCTGAATTGAAAAAGGAAGAGGGGGATGGAGCAGGAGTGTAGAAAGAGAAGGGTAGGGGGTTAGAGTGTTGGAGGAACAGAGATATCACATACGGAGGGGCAGCATTTGGCATGCTGCCTCAAGCGCTAGGAGTTCTTGAGGTGACCCTGGTTTTGGAGTTTTAACTATGAAGACCCACTGCATTTATTACTGTGTTCCTAAAGTTTAATTCCTATGCAAATGTGATAATACTGTATATGTAGATATCTTCAACAAACAGGTGGTAGAGCTCAAGTTACCAGTGAGGTGTTTCTAATAATTGGAACAAGCAGCAGTTACCTCCACCTTTCTGGTCATTCACTAAATTAAGTCCAACATAGATATATGCCAGCTCTTTTGCTGGTACAGGTCTATCAGGACAGAGGGGGCATGTTAGACCTAGGATGAGAGTTCTGGATTCTGCAGATACCACCTTTGCTGAGATCTTCCCCTAGCCCAGGGATCGGCAACCTTAAACATTCAAGGAGCCATTTGGACCTGTTTTCTGGAGAAAAGAAAACCTCGGGAGCCACAAAACCCTTTTGACATCTAAAATGAAGATAACACTGCATATATAGTTTTTTTTTACCTTTATGCTATGTATAAAAAAGCTATAGTGTGTTGCATTTTTGAAATGAATGAACTGCTACAGAGAAAACAATATGTAACATATTTTAATGTTACAAGATCACCATAATCTTAAATTTAGAATTACATATAAAAAACGAAAGAGCTAAAATAAAATACATTTAAATTAAATACTAATTTATTTTCCCAGGGCCTGCCCTAGCCAATTTGGTGCTATAGGCAAGACTTGGGCTGGTGCCCTCCCTAGCAGAAAATCCTGACCAACAGTAAATAGTCATCTTTGTGTCTTTTCCACAGTAATGTAAAAGAGGTACAATGAAATACAAAATCTAATGACTAGTATTTTTCAATACAATAAAGAGATTTATAGTTATTACTCCCCCTTGTATGTCCCAATTTATAATGCACTCCCCTCTTGTATATGCAACTTTTATAATGCGCTCCCCTCTTACAGGTCCCATTTTTATAATGTAGCCCCTTCTTGTAGCTCCCTTGTAGGTGCTGGGGCACCTTCCTTATGAAGAAAGGCTACGGCGTTTGGGCCTCTTCAGCCTAGAAAAGAGGCGCCTGAGGGGGGACATGATTGAGACATACAAAATTATGCAGGGGATGGACAGAGTGGATAGAGAGATGCTCTTTACACTCTCACATAACACCAAAACCTGCAGTGCGCGCAGGGGGAGGCACTTTGCAGGAAAGGTGCTGCAGCTTTGCAGGGAGGAGTGGCGCCCCGCACTCACCAGCAGCCACCCGCAGCACCCTGCGCGCCACCCGTGCAGCACATCGCACCGGAGTGAGGCGCCCTCGGGGCTGGGCTGGCTGGGCGGAGGCCAAGGGGAAGGGCACCCCGCTTCCAGCCCCCACTGGGGAGCCGCATCAGAGGACTGAAAGAGCCGCATGTGGTTCTGAAAACACAGGTTGCCAACCCCAGCCCTAGCCACCTGATCCTCACCCTTTTCCACCCCTCCACACACAACTTGTGTGGTCTTCATTCAGACCAGGAGAGCAGCTGGGAAGTTCCAGACAGGAGGCAGGAAAGGGTTAATTTTTGCTTTTGCATTGAGCAGGAGATGGGGGGAGGCAGGAGCCAGCTCTCTGTTCCATCTCTGAAGGAACGGATGATCATTTGACAAAGGAAGGGTGGTCTGATTCTTTCCTTTGGAAGAGGTAGGACAGGAGGAGGAGCCCAAGGGGGTTCTTGCTTTGGAATTGGCTAGAGAAGCCCGGACCGGGGGGGGGGGAGGCGGGGAAGGGGGGAGGGGAGAGGTGGTTTATAGTGATCATGCTTTCAAACCACATGGCTCCTTTGGGCTCTGTTGCTACTTGGAAGGAGAAAGCCTCCTTGAACAACTGGTGCAAATGGGACTACTTCTGAGTAGAGCTGCAAAGGATTGGGTCATATTGGTAAGCCTCGCTGCTGCTGCATGTGACCTTTCTCCATCTTGCCACTTCTGCACCCACCCCCTCCCACCTTGTTTACAGAGGGATTGGGGACATCAGGGGAGTGGTTAAAGAGAACTCTGACACACACATACATCCTGGCAGCAGCTTTTTTTTTTTTTTTAATGTGGA